>NC_051188.1:29390209-30883959 GCF_015220075.1 Falco rusticolus | reverse complement strand
CACAGTGCTTTGAGAATATTAAACTCCTAGGCGACTGATGTTTTTCTTGCCTGGTTGTTTACTTTTTTTAGCAGGGTGGCGTGTATTTCTGTGGAATAAAGTACATTGAAGATGGCTTAAGTTTACCTGAGCCTGGGGCAGAGGCTCAGAGTGCTCGCTACCACACGATTGAGCAAAATATTCAGATCCTGGAGGAGGAAGATGTTGAGTTTATCAGTGTGCCAGTCCCCGAGTTTGCTGATAGCGATCCTGCTGATATCGTCCATGACTTCCACCGGGTAAGAAATATTTCTGAAAAAGTTGGAAGCATTTAAAACTTGAAAAATGTTCCCCCTCAGTCATGCTGCTAAATGTACTCCTTAATTATTGTGGTGGGGGAAAGCAGAGGGTGGAGGAGGCAGCAGAAATGTTTTGATCAGCAGCAAGCAGTTATTAACTGGGCATACAAAGTACAGCATTATAGAGTCGTCATGAGGTAGTATGTAAATCACCATTTGCAAACGCAGTTCTGGATTTAGAAAGGGAGAAATCTTAGAGGTATTTCCTTTCCTTAGTATGGGGAAGTAAAGAAAATAAAATTCTTGCTGTGCTAAGTCCACTGAGCCAGAGTTTGACCAGTTGTTACGGTGTTGAGGAAAGTTTGGAAAGGGCTGTCATAGCTTTGACCTCAGCTGGAAGGGATTGGTTGTGTCTGACACCACTGGGTGTGTTGAAGCACCCCCAGAGGTGCTGTCCTAGCGTGGCTCAAAAACCCCAAAGCAGCAGCAGAAAGGGAAGGAAGTGACCGGCTGACTGACCATGGAAGAGAGCTGGTTTGCCAGATGCTGTAGGAAGCCTACCTGAAGCTCATTTTATCTTGTGCACGACTCCTGTGTTCCTAAAGGCACTGAACTAGGGTATCAAAGCATTTTTAGTAGTTTCTTCCTTTTTTGTAGAAAACTTGATAAGAATCAATGGTAATGAATTTTTGCTAAGGCAGTTGACAGGCCTACATCTCTTGGTATTAACGACAGCCGTAAAACAATTAGAAGCCCTTCTTTTCTGTATCAGCCTGATGGAAGCTGTCTGATAGCGATGAAATGTTCTACAGCTGGTTTTCAGAAAGCTAAATTTCTGTGAATGTTTGAAGACTTCACTGAACAGCTTTTTTAAGCAAGGCTGGAAAAGAAGAATAGGGAAGCATCCTATTTTTTTTATGCAAGCTTCAGTTTAAAGTTTTCCAGGCAAAATGAGTGCTATCTATCAAATATTCATAACCAGATTTGGAGGAAAACATTGCTTGCTCAAGCTATGTAATTTAAAAATATTCCTGAATATTTTTAGGGAGCTTCTGTTAAGAGTTAAGAGCAAAGAGTCTGAAGAGTGAAAACCAGAGAAAAAAAAAAGCAGTATCTTAAGAAGTGGACAGGAACAATATAATATTACAAATTTACTTTTTGATTTAATGGGTTAAAGGCTTTGCTCTAAAGGTCAGTGTGAGGATAATTTGCCATAGGCTCAGCACTTACTTCCATGTAATGAGATTAGTTGCACTGATGGTTGCTGTCCTGGTACTATTTTGACTGTTGGGTTCTTGATGCTCAGTGTTTCATATATGTCCGCAGCCTTAGAGCTTTCAGCAGCTTGAGATAATGTCTTCTTTAGCAAGAACAGATGCAGTAAAACACAGCTCACTGAACAGAGTCATAGGATTCATCAGGATAATTCCCTGTGCTTTTATGTCTCTGTTTTTATCACATCATGACAAATATTGCAGTTCAGGTACTATAAAGATAATAATTCAGCTATGAATAATCGTTAACACTTCAAGTCAGTAATATTTTTGAAAATAAAAGGATTTTTATTGCATTATGTGTAACAGTCTTTTTTTTCTTTCTATATTTTGTTCTTACCAGCAGCATTTCCCCTTTACACAACAATAAAAGTGTGGAGATTAGAGCAAGGCTTTTGCTCTGTTGTTTCAAAACGCAGGCACTAGGAATAAATGAATACTGTACTGGATTCCGTAACAGTTCAGATACACCTTTGTAATTTCATTACTATAGTGTATTTGAGGTACTCATTGCCTGCTGCCTTGTGGGAAAAAAAAAAAAAAAAAAAGATTTAAACTCGTCAAGACTGCCATTTGTTTCTGCATTTACCTACTCTCAAAATTGCAGTTTGTTGGACAGACTTTATAGGGAACAAAACAATAATCTGAAGAACAACATGAGGCAATAGCAGTTAGCAAAGTCTGTGTGTGAATTTTGGGATGTTCATGTAATTTTGATTAAAATATTTCCTCAACAGAGGCTCACTGCCTATCTTGACCTTAGCCTGGATAAGTGCTATGTGATTCCTCTGAACACTTCAGTTGTTATGCCACCAAAAAATTTCCTGGAGCTGCTCATCAACATCAAGGTATGGTTAAATCATAAGTAATTTGTTCTTAAGACAGAGAAAAAGGAGATATTTTTTTTTTCTGCACACACACACCCCCGCCCCTGAACTGTACCTTTCACACAAGGTGCACGTGTTAGAAAATTAACTAATCACTAGAGATCTTTGCAAAGCAAGGAAAAAAGTCTATAACCTTAGTTAATGAACTACAATCATGAAGGAGTTATTAATTCAGAGGAAGGTAAACCTGATTTTATTCTTCAATGCTACAAATTTGGCTGACAAAATTGCGTAAATGTGGTGTACTTAGACTCTTTGATAGTAGTCTGTGTGGTTTTTAATTTATAACGCATTGTGACTGAAGTTTCCATAAAGCATATATGCGCTGGACTCTTAGGCTGGTTAGCTGAGAGGCTTGAAGTAGATATACTGGGAAATTGTTTTGACACGGGCATTGTCTAAAAGCATAGGTCCCTAGCGTTGGCCCCCACTTCATACTGTTCCCGTGGCTTGAGGGTAGTGTACGTGAGGTGTCTTGGATCTGCGCTGTGTGCTCAGGCAAATCAGATGTGGCACTAGGTATGATGGACTCGCACTGCATGAGTTCCTGAGGCTTCCAGCAGCCTTAAGATGGATCTTCCTGTTTCTTGGGAGGTTTTGTAGGAGTGATCAGGATTTGGATTGTATGATTAGTGAGGGCCATTTAAGCAAGAGGGTTTTTAGTATAGCCAGATTCCTGGTTCTGCAAGAACCAGACCTTTAGAACAAGGTTTGTTGTCCTTAAAAACAAGAACTGTGGAAAGGACTGAGGTACCACAATCGCTGAAGAACCAAACACGAATTTGCAGTATGATGTTCTGGGAGCTCCTAATCACTTCCCAGCAGAGTGTGATAATTGAACACTACTGCTGGGCTTGTGGTGCTGGTGCTGGCTGGCTTGTTGCCACCACAGGGACATGCTGTTCTGTTAGTAGTAGTAACTGGGTGAAACATAATGGCCTGTGAAATTGAGGAGGCCCAAGCAGATAATCTAATGGGGTCTCTTACTAATTTAGTATGAATCATCCTTTTTTTTTTTTTTAAACTTACATATGTGTGCAGATTTGAATAGTATTTACCTTGTTTTTCAGCCCTCTGGTTTCTTTCCAGAACAGCAAAACACTCCAGGTGGGGAAGAGAGCTAATAAGCTAACTTGTGTGTAAGATTTGGGGGGAGAGTTTTAAATTTTATTTTACTGGGCTTTTGTAACTTTGGAATTGTTTATAACATCTTGGGTTTGAATCTTTCAAACAAGGCTTTGAAATTAGGACTCCAGGAACCATTTTAGCCATTTCTGAGTGGTTTGTGTATATAAATAAATTCCATGTGAAAAATGCCTTCACAAGTAAGGCCTCTGCTGCTTTTTTGCTGCCGGTTTTGAGATGAGATTTTGCTGCCTGTTTTGAGATTTAACCACACTTTAATTTCCTGTACATGAGGATGACGTGGTAACTCTCTGTAACACACAGTGACCCCCTATTTTTTTACTTTGTGTATGCAGTTTTGTTTCCATTTTTAGTTCACACAAATTGCAGTATTAAAATCTGTTAATTTCCTGGTTTGTCATTAGTACTAAATCAAATATGCTTGTGGATTGCAAGTAAGAGGGATAACCAGGCATCATGCATTTAATTGAAAATCTGTGCAAAAGCAAACTGTTTTGATCATTGTCCCCAGCAGTGAGTGCCCTAATTTTGTGAGACATCTGTTTAATTCTTATTGTATTAACAAAAACTGGTGGGCGTTTGATGTCTCACAAAATCAGGCTAAATGTTTTGTAACTGAAATTTGGGGAACTATTCTGCAGATGCATAAAGTGAGTAAATTTCTGTTCACTGTCCTGCAGTCACATTGGTTGCACAAGGAAGAAAAATGCATGAATTAAAGGACTTGTTTCATTCAAATGAGCTCTGAAAACATGCAGAGGACATTTTATGCAAATGAAGGTGCTCTGACCTCTTTTTTTTTTAAAAAAAAAGAACCACATTTCTGTGTATTGATGCAGTTTGGTTGAATGTGCAGACAGTGAAAGGCCTCCTTTCCTTGGGAAATGAGGCTGAAAACCCAGGTTTATCTGTTCATCCACCTTGTTCCCATTGTTGAGCCAACTGGTTGATTTTAACCGCATCTGATGCACAGGATGTCTCAAAGGTGACGGATGGTATTTGTGGCTGTGCTGGGTCCCAGTGCTGGGTCCCCGTGCTGGGTAAATGCTCGTGTAGCAGGTGGGTAGAGGTGGTTCCTGCACTGAGCTCCCTTTCCTTTGGTACCCTCAGGGAGGGCTGAGAAGGCCAGGTCCACAGGATGGTCTGGGAGATCCTGGGAGGTCCTGTGGTTTGGAGAGCAGGAGCCCAGGAGTGTCCTTGCAGGCTGCTCTAAGTCCTCGGTACCACTGCCCACCCTGCCGGTGCCCTGCACTGCTGCGTTTCTTTGGGGCTCCCTCAGGGAACCCTCCTGAAATTGAAGAGACTAGGGGTTAAGATACAGTAATTTACAATGATTTAATTAGCAAGTAACGAATGGGATAATTCGGGAGTGTGAAGTCTTCCAAGCTGTCATTTAAAGAAAAAAAAAAAAAATTACTGTTGTTTTCCTCGTAGTATGCGCTGAAGAAAATTTTCATAATCTAAAGTGAATTTTATATGATCCTTTCTTTACTGAAAAGAATAGCATTTAATCAGCTTCTTCTCAACATGTTGCTTGGACTGAAAAGATAGTCTTGTTTTGCAATGGAAATTTCAAGTGGTTATTGTCAACAAAAAAATACAGCAATCTTTCACTGAAGAAGCTGAATTTGTTTCCATAATAAGTGATCATTTTACTTTTAGAAAGCAAGCAACACCTTCTCTACTGCCATAAATTAGAATCACACTACAGGATTTCTTAAATTAAGTGATATTTTTTTAAAGTTGATGATTATTTACCAGTGCCAGTATTAGGAAATTGGCTGATAGCTAAGAATGTGCATCTTCAGCTGTGTATGGTGAGGTGTGTACGGAGACGGATTGCTCCATCATTTCAGCTGTGGCAAAATAACCCTGAAGGGACTAGAAAAGGCTTGGGAAGCCTTTGCATGTCGTCATGGCTTTTCACTTTTTCAGTGTATTGCCTTAACGCTGGTATACCACTATGGCTCTCTAATACCTTTCCGTATAAACAGTTGTGGGAGCCGACATAATAGCTAGGTAGTCTTGTCTTGCATTTGGCTTGAGAGCTGTGAATATGCTCAAGGTTTCCCAAACCCTGTGGACTGCGACTGGAGTACACTGCAGCTGGCGTGCTTCATCAGCCAGGGTGTCTCCATGTAGAACGTGTTTATGCTAACTCCTATTCGGGAATAGTTCCCACTGAGATCTGTTGGGCTGTTAATTAAGTGAGAAGTTTGGATGTTAAGTGCAGGACTTACCCATGACAGTGGGTGCTCCTGGGAGATAAACCTTTCTTCTCTGATGAAGATTGACGTTACTGTAGCAGGAGGGCAGTAGGCACAGGCATCAGCGAAAGTTTTATGACCTTTTTGAAGATCATCATTACATATTTCTGTAGTGCAGTGCAGTCATGTTTGCACATTTAGAAGAAAATTCTGTAGGTAATACATATTTTGAAAAAAATCAAAGAAAACATGTCACAGCCATGTTCAAGAAACACATTGCAAAGTATTTCGTGTCTACTTAAGACTATGAAGAGATGGCTTTTGACAGAGCTGTTACATTTTTGTTCAACAGGCTGGAACATACTTGCCTCAGTCCTATTTGATTCATGAACAGATGATTGTTACTGATCGTATTGAAAACGTGGATCAGCTGGGATTCTTTATTTACCGCCTCTGCCGTGGCAAGGAAACCTATAAACTACAGCGCAAAGAGGCCATGAAAGGTAAATGTTCCTCCTGCGATCTTTTGTGTTGGCAGAAATTTCAGTGCCACTCGAGTTCAATAAATAGGCTTGATTGTGTTGAAAGGAATGACTCTTATTAAAGCCAGCATTGCTTATTGCAGTAACCAGCTCTGTGGGCTTAAGTACATCTGATATTTTCTGTGTAGGTATGGAAATACGTCTTTTTATTGTGCAAAAGTGCTCAAGGGCCCAGTGAGCTAGGAGCTGCTAGAATGTGTGTGTATGCATGGGTTTGTTTTCTGGGGTTCAGGCTTTCGTTGATGCTTTGCTTTAATCTTGTTTCTTGATCCACCCCAAAACCAAAAAAACCTTTAATATATGAGAAGCCATAGCCTTGTAGTCCAAGTACAGAATTGCAGGTTCTTCTTGTCATTAAAGGAATCTATAAATCGTTCCACGTCTTGCTATTTGCATCACTGAAATGTGAGTAAGAGTTGTGTTTGCAGGAGAATTGTAGTGCTTGTTCCTCCTTCATGGAAAATGTTTGAAAAACATAATTTGGAGGAATCTTGACAAGCTATTAAATACTGCCTTAAAATTTTCACTCAGACTTATTTAAATAAATTAAAAACTCTGTGATGTGATGCACACTGAAGCAGTTTAATTGCTTTAGTCATATTGTTGGAGCTGACTGCTTGGGAAAATATGGAAAATAAGTACATTTTATAAAAATAATTTAGAAAAATGTTTAAAAAGTAAAACATCCTAATAGCAAAATCCAATTCAACATTCAGTATGCTGATCCTGTGGTAATAAAGGATGACCATAGGCTGGCAGTGAGCATTAGTTTAGCTAAAATTGGGTTAAATTCTGTCTTTCTGCAAATCCAAGGTGGTGGTGTTTAAATACTTCTAGTCCACTCATTTTGCCTGTAGCGTTTATTCCTTTGCTGTTCCTTCTTTCACGTCCCCACAGGCATTTTTACAGATACACAGAGAGGGAGATTGGGCACTGATCTGGGTTAAGACTGGCCAGTGGGGGGGTGTGCGGCAGGTTGGTTTTAACTGAACTAACACTGCAGTTTGGTTCACCACACCTTCAGGGTCATTGCCTGCTTATTGACTTCCTATGTTTGAATGTGTGCCCGTGTGTGTTTCCTCTGAGAGGGGGATCAGAGAGGGCAGTAGTTCTGATTTTGGGTGACATCTTACTATTATGTCTGTGATGCACCTCATCACTTCTTCTGTTTACCCTCCATTGCTCTTTACTACTACAGGAATTCAGAAGCGTGAAGCCGTTAATTGCCGAAAGATTCGACACTTTGAGAACAGGTTTGCTATGGAAACAGTCATCTGTGAACAGTAATGAGGAATATTACTGTTACAGGAGACTTAAAAACTACAGTATGACCCCACCCTTTGTATTGTGTGCAGTGATTATTTTTTAAAATCTTCTTTTATGTAAGTAGTGGACAGGGCTTTATTGCTGAACATGTTCCATACTTTTCATCTCATGATACATGTAAAATCAGTATGTTTTAGTTTTTTCCTTATTTTCAGGTGTGGTGTTCTTCTTATATTTGAATAGCAATTGTATAAAGACTTAGTTGCTAGTGCATTTCATGTGATGAATCTTGAATACTAGGAAGAAGAGAAAGTCTTCAAAATATCCACCAGTTTTTAATTAAGTAAAATTGAAAAGAATTATTAATGTACAAATGGACTGCAAGAGCTACTTCTAACTGTAATATTACCTGCTATATAGTTTGTTACAGCGTATAGACAAACCTGTATTTGACTCTCCCTAAGTGCAATTTGTTTTGGTTTTAAAATACTGTCATATTTACCTTTTTAAGATTGATTTCTGACTTGATGTTTTAAAATGGCAAGTGTTTGCTGTAACAATCTTTTAGAAAATTAAGAAGTAACTTATGTTACTAACTTGTATATAATCCATGTATGTGCAATGGAAAATAAACCTTATAAACCTGTTTGTCTAAAACTCTTGTGTTTTCTTTTGCTGTTACCCAGGGTGGGTTTTTTAGAGGAGTGGACTAGGATTAAATTTAAAGTCAAAATCAATGCTTCTTGCTTGCAGTGTGATCTTGAAAAGTGAGAAGATTAAAACAGAATAGGTGATGACTGAGAAACGAAATACGAGCAGAGAAGCGTGTGTTTTCTGTTTGTTTCTCATTTAAAGGCAATATTCTGCTGCTTGCTTAAATTCCGGGTTGGTATTTCCACAATAATTAGAATTAGACTGTAGATTCAGAGCTTACTTAATATATTGTTAATATCTGATATCCCTGTCCTGGGTATTTGTCAAATGGTGTACATAATCTAGAGCATGCCATGATTCAGGCTGACCCAGCTGAGAGCTGGGAGTGTTCACTGCAAGCAGGACGTTGCATTTCCCTTTGTTCAGCTTCATGGTGTTCCTGTCAGTATGTCCGATTGAGCTTGGCCAGTTCATCAGGAGCTAGCTCAAATATCGCTAATACTGTTCTTTATTGTGCCATTTACACTTAAAACTGCTATTCTTAAAGCAAGTTTGGGGTTTTTTTCATAGGATTGGGATTTTTATAATGGCAGCTTTTGTTGGGGAGAGTGTAGGGTAAGTTGTATCATAGTACCTGCTGTTTTGAAGCTGGTTGCAAGAAAAATTATGGGAGAGAAAAGAAGGGAGTAGCACTCAAAACCAAGGCTGGAAAATCTCCAAAATCCACTTCTAAGCCTCCATGATAGGGGAACTGACTTGTCTTTCTGATCAAATTTTGAGCATAGATTCATCAGGAAAGTAGGAACGTTTAATAGACTATTTGCATATTTGTTTGCAAACCCCCCCCCTACCGTTTAAAGCAATTTTAAAATAATATGCACCATAGGTGTCCAAATCTTTTGTCTTGGATTAATTCAGTCAAGAGGTTTTGGACTAATCTTATTTTTCATCTTTTAAAGGATCTTTTCTTAATATAGTGGGAGGATGCTTTACTGGTTTTGGAGCTATTATACAATTTTAAACATGCTATCATCCAGCTTCCTGCTATTGTGAATGTCTGGATCGAGATAAAATAATTTGTTTTAAAGGAAGTTTCTTAAATACACAAGACATGAGATTTTTTTTCTCCATCAGCATTTGGCTTAGTTTGCAGTTTAGTCTTAGTGTGGGTGCATTATATATAAAATGAAAAGTCTAATTGTTATTTTCCAAAGGCCAGACTTCTTTAATCCATTCTTTGATGGTGCATGGCAGTCATGGATATCAAATAAAACCTCACGTAGGTACAAGTTAGATGCTCATATATAATTTATACTTACATAGCTACACTTCACTATACATGTAAGCAAGCTGGCAAATCCACTGGGAAAACTTCAGCTACAGACATTCAGGATGTTGCAATTGTGTGCATATGTCAAGACAGGGTTACTGGTGCATTCTATGGAGCCCTGTATGACATGAGATTCATGCTGAAGTACTTTATGTTTTCTGCCTTTTGATGAGCGTACTGTTGCTGCTTTCTGTAAGTGAAACATGAAACAAATTTTTATGTAAGCCTTGCATCATCTTTAACTTGTTTTCAAAATAGAACTCAGTAGGAAACTTTGTGACCTGTGGTGTGGCCTGTAACAGAGACACCAGCAAACGAGGCTGCTGAAGAGGTGGTGGGGCAGGGGAGGAATAGATCTGTTCTTACAGGCAGGAGGTTTATTTGATCATGCTGCATGCTTGTGTCCCTAATAACTTCTGAGCCTGTCGGATGGTAGAGGGAAATTTATTTCTATCAGTAGTGTGAAAATAAGCATGGGGAAGGAGGGAGAAACTTGTGTGCATGGAGGGAAAGCTCCCAGCATGTGCTCACATCTTATTAAACACCAGGCAGTTTGTATGGGAAGAAGACGTAAAACACCCTGAGTGCAGGAAAAGCTCTCGTTGGAACTTCTGCCCTCTTAGACGAAGTCGAAGCATAGGACACAAATCCATGGAAAAAACTAGCTCTAGGAGCTGCTTGGGCTTTTTTCCTTTTTTTATTTTTTATATATATAAAAAAAGTGTAATAAACAAACATAGCTATGCTATACTGAAGAAAGCCACGTTTCTAGCCCAATGAATTCCAGAAAAGGGTTAGTATAAAAATTACCTCGCTGGACAATTATCTTTGCAAATATTTCTAAAACTCCTTGTAAGAAAGAAAATCAATCCTAATGCTGGGACACATGTTGTCACTGAAGCAGCAAAATCATAGTGCCGCTATCCTATGCTACTGTATTTATTTGGTGGAGGGGGCTGTGTTACTCTCATGGGTCCCAAGCAGCCTCTGATGTTCAGTGGGTCTTCACACATGTATGGCTGATGTGGTCAGTCATGTGTATGATCTGGGCTTGCAAAGCACAATAAAAGCTCTGAGTCTTCCCTCCTTCTGTAGTTGAAGTCTTGCAGCTTTAGTAAAGAGCCACAGGGCGAGTTTTGGCTTGAAGAATATACTGAAGGCTTGCAAGACAGAAAACGCAAGAGTTAGGTTATCTGGCGCAACGCTGTCCTCCAGAAAGGTGGGTGCACGCTTTTGTTTATATGAATTGGGTGGGAGGATGGAAGTCTTGACGTGTCTGTGCTAGCAGAAGCTTGTGGTTTGGAAATACTAGCAGAGCTGTACTTTCACTGTCATTGCTTGTTCTGGTTGTAGGAGAACATTTTACTATTATGGAAGGAGCAACATAGAAAAGCCTATAGTGCTGTTGTCATACTATTGAGTTTTTCTGGAGTACTATAGACAAATGTTTTCACTTAATAAGAATATTTCACTGCCATGGCTTGGTAAAAAATGTAATCTCTTTGGTGCACTCCTAAAAAGAAAAAAACAACATCACAGGTTGGTTTAGTTCAGAGAAATGTGTATGTCTGTTCACTGCAGGCTACGGTTGCTAATTTTCAATTGGTTTTCAGGTTGTTGGTTAAGATTAATTTGATTTCTGAGAGCTGCTTCCAGTAGAGCATATTCTGCTTCTGGTGGGCTTAGGAAATCTTGGAAGAGGAGTCATGGGAAACATCCTCACTGGGGAGACCGCCAGCAGCAGGACAGGGTGTTGCCTGTGCCGGTGCACACTTTCTCAAGCAGCGAGAGGAAGCAGAACCTGGGACTGAGCAGGACGGGAAGGGAGGGATCACAATGGGGTCATTAATGTGACTCTGTAATTGCAACCAACAAGAGGGTTGTGGTTTGTTTGTTGACCTTTATTTCATTAACAGCTGGCAGTACCAACCGAAATGAACTGCCCTGCAGAGGGGGCACAGGATGTCCTGCACACCCCAGGGGCAGAATGTATCTGGGGTTAGAAGCGCTTTGCCTGCTGGGGACACGCAGGACTACCTGCCTGACAGAGCACATGGTGTATTGCTGCTGTGCATGCAAAGGTATGTTTTATACTCATGTTTGGAAACTTTCCATAAGCAAGGAAAGCTGTAACAGGAATGATTAGGTTTTTCTGCTGTAATTACACTTGCACCAGGGCTTCACCTGATGAATTGCATCAGCCAGGGATTTTATTTTTTAGTACCCTGGTCCTTAGTGCTAGCACAGCTCTGTACAATAGACATGACTCCAACAGCCATTTTCATTTACAAAGAACATGCAATGTGTAAGGTCCTTACACAGTTATAAGTAGTTCAGTTTTTCTATGAACAGGTAAATAGGCTTATCTGAGTAAAAAGAGGAAAAAAATGACAAGTCTAAAAACTTCAATCAGCAGAAACCTCTCTAAACTCATCTCAGAGGGAGAGAACTAGAAGTATCCCTGCAATGGCCTGGGTTGAAGTTTTGCATATAGGCGTCATATGTGCAAGCGTTTCTCCATCCAGCAGCAATAGTCACAGTGTCCTTTTAGATCCCACTAGCAATTTGGTCAAACACTATTGATAAAGATTCCTGCCTTAAATTCATCACTGCAGTATCTCAGATTCCAGCAGTTCACTACGTAATGTTCTAAGAAGAGCATATCACAGGTGCATATAAACGTGGAATGAAAATACCCTTTATTAATAATGTTTGTGTGTGTATATATAATATATATCTAGGCTTTGAACTGTTAGGGGAGGCAATATCTAAGAAATACCTCTGTTTAGCAAGAAATGGATTGAACTTTTAGAAATGGTTTTTATCCTTCATATTTTGAACAAGGTCTTTATGTAGGATACTAGGGGCCAGGCTGACCAACAAGGGGTGCAACCAGCCAGCTTTGCCCCATCACACCCATAAACCATTTCCAGTTTCAAAGGCAGAGCTGATGCCAGTGCAATCGCAAGGCAGTGTTACCAGCGGAGTTCACAGAATCATAGAGCATGGCGGCAGGTGGAAAAGGCCTCGTTCAAACCATGGCCTTGGTGTCCCTGAGGCACTCCTGAAGGGACACTGTCACTTAAGTCCATCTGTTGCTCTAGGTGGTACTCTAGGGAAGTTGTTCTTAAGGCCTGGGGCCTGTAGGGCGGCAGCCAGACAAGAGCTGCCCCACAGGGCATGGGGCAGGTCCATCACCACTTTACTCCTGTTAGCACTTGTGCTGGGGCTTTGAGAGGGACAGGTGGGCTCTAGATGACACTGATAGCAGGGGGCTGATGGCTGCTGCATGGTGCAAGGGATGTCCGCGCACAGAAGAGGCTGGCCAGGAGAGCTTACACCCTCTCCCTGGTTAATCCTGCCTGTTACAAGCAGGGAAATGAGGGGTGATTCAGGCAGATGTTTTTACAGTCCAGGAATTTTACAGCCTGTGGGCTTTATTCAAGCTGCAGTACTTGGACTAATATCCAGAAGCTCCCAATTTAGCGGTTTTAGTGCCTACATTTCTGTCATCCATCTCCAGAACTGATTTTCTTATAATTGCAACTTAAGTGGTAGAGGTCTGTGATAATGTAGAAATAAGCAGCTAGTCTTGAGGTCTTAATAAATAAAGTTTTCCCTGCATCACAAATATTTCATTTTTATGAAGACTAAAAAAGTAGCAAGCTTCTATCATATCTGAGCAGTAAAAGTAAAAATAAAAAGGCTTAGTTTCATTTGCAGTGAAAGCATGACTTCTATTCCCACTTGCAATTACCAAGAAACTATAGCAACAGTTTTAAGTGGGAAAAATTAAGATAATAAAATTACTTAAGACTGTGTAACAGCTGGAAACAATGAGTCAGGACTGTTTGACTGGGCAATGTTTCACAAATTACCATCTGTCTATGACCTACACTTTAAAAGCTGTTGCAGCAAGATGTTTAGAATATTGTCAGATCAGATGAGAAATAATCATTAATACTATATTTAACTTTGCAGTGTTTCTTTTTTTTTCCCCAGTAGAAGCTGCTTTTCTTCTTTCCTTTGTCATTTTATTCCAAAAGCCCAAAGGCTCCATTTAAAAGAAAAACATTTTTGAATACAGGATTAAAACATTCAAATCAGTGTATCTAACAAGGGGGGAGAAAAACAGCGTAGCAATTTACATATGGTTTTAGACATGCATGTGCCTTTCTTTGGAAGTACATACATACATTTTAAGTCTCACTACAGTTTAGGTGTAGGTAGTTACTACATGTGAGGCTCTGGGACAGAGGATTCAAGGTTATTTGAGCTCGATTCATCTGCTGCCTCCCTTCTTCTCCCTCCAGTTGTAATTTGAAGCATTCTGAGATTGTTTTGGTTATACCTGCTTATGGAGGGGGGAGCCCGAAATACCTTGCTTGATGAAAAAAGGTGCCTAAAATTTGACTTGAGAAGGTGCTTGGCCGACTAACTATTTTAGAAAATTAGTATTTACACTGAGGCTGGTTGTCAACTGTTTCAAAGGATATGATGTTCCCTAAGCATTAATGCACAGGGTGTTGTAAGAGCAACACAAATTCTCTGCCTATCATTTGGTTAATCTAGGGCCTGGCTCTAAAAGCATGTTAAAGCAGCTGTGAGGGAAGATATCCTGGAGGGTGTGTTCCCTTCTTGCTGACAGCTGGGAGGGTCTCCGCTGGCTGTGACCATTTTCTGAGATGCTTTGCTCTCATTTTAAATTCATCTGTGCTCTTTCAGCCAGTTGGAAGGAGATGGCAATGGACTCATCTGTGGTTTAGGGTTTTAGCTCACTTTTCCAAGCTGGTAGAACTGCCTCGTTGTCTGTGGTTCAGCTATAGATTACATGTATTTCTAGACTCCAAACCTTTCACAGAATCTGGTATTATCTGATTACAAGAATTATTTAAATGTGCTTAGAAGAAGGGTAAAGTTACTGTCACAGTTTTACTAGAATCATAATAAGGAATGTCTAATCCCACTACAGTCTACAACTCAGACATTTAATTTGGAGTTGATGTGCTTTGATTTGCCTCAGAAATCCCATTTGTTGTCCTCACTTTACTGTAGTTGCTTTAATTCTAATTATGAACCAGAAAAATACTGTTTCCTATTTTAAATTAAGTTAATGAATATAAAGGAAAAGCCTGAACAAATGAATAAAGTGTGTGAATCTTTAAATACTAACGAATTTTTATTGTATGCCATAGTTGTACTCACATTGTTTTTTAAAATCTGAAGCTTTGACAGCAACCTCACTAAAACTAGTTGCTTTACAGACGAAAGAAAAATACGTGCATGTAGGAAGAGTCCTTACATACAAATATTTTTGCTTCTTCCAAGAAGTTGTAATCATAAAAATATGAAATTAAATGTGCTCGCTTGCAGCAGCGATCTGCCTTCTAAACATGGACTGCAGACGTCTGCAACTGCAGACGGCAGAGTAGATTTTTAAGATCTGTGAATTGGGGCATTGGGGATTTGAATCTCATTGGCTTAAAATCCAGAAGATGCCCAAAGCCTGGAGATTTTTTTACATTAAATGTAATTGCAATGCACAGCGTTAAAAGTTACATTTTATTTAGGACTTGGATGAATTTCAGGGTGAGAGATGGTTATAAAGGATTTGAAATTTCTGTCCTGCTCTACACCCATCCGGTTACTTATTTCTAATGCACGGGCTCTGGTTCTTCCCACGTTACAGAAGAGATGTTACCGGCTGCCTCCAGCTTGCTGAGCACCTGAAATACCCGCCATAGCCGGATTGTCGTCCCTGGGGTGACCGAAGGGCCCTGAAGGGCCTGCCCCGCCGCGGGGGCAACTGCTCGTTTTGCGAGGAGGCGGCGCCCAGCACCTCACCACGACGTCCCTGCTCCCTCGGTCACCTGTCACCTGCGGCAGTCAGATGCCATCGCTCCTGCTGCCTTTTCAGCCGTGAGTCACCCCAGCCGCGGAACCCAGCCTGGGAGGGCGAGAAGCCCCAACCCCGGGACCGGTACCCACCCGCCCCGCCGCTCCCTCAGGGGCCCGGCCCGGCCCCGCCCGCCGCCGCCGCCCTCGAGCCGCGCCCTCACTCCAGGTCGCCCATCCGCCCGAAGCGGAGCGGGCTCCTATTGGCTAGCGCGGAGAAAGGCGCGCGTTCATTGGCTGAGCCGGCTGGCGCGGGCAGCTTCTCTTTCCGGGTGCCGAGGGGGCGCGGTCGCGGCTCCTCGCCGGCGGGTGAGGCGGGGGAGCGGCAGCCGGGCCGGAAGTGACGGCGCAGCGGTGACGCAGTTTTCCCGCGGTTTGGGCGGCGGGCAGGGGAGCGGTAGCCGGCGGCCCGTCGTTACTGCCGCCCGCGGCGGGCGCTTGAACGGCGGGGCCCGACGGCCGCGGGCCGCCATGCCGCCCAAGTCCCCCCGCAGGGCGGGCGCCGCCAGGAGCCAGCGCGCCAGCCCCGACGGCGGCTCCGCGCCGCCCGCCGCCCCCCGGTGAGCTAGGCGGGCCGCGGCGGGCCGGGCAGGCGGCGGGCCCGGGGTGCTGCCGGGGCTCCCCGCCCCCGGGGGTCCGCGCTGTGCCTCCCCCCCGGGCTCCTCAGCGGGGGCGGCCGGGGCGCCCCCCGGCAGCTGGCGCGGCCGCGCGGGGCTGCGGGCCGGTGTGGGGCCGGAGTGCCGCTGGTGACGGGTTTTGCTCTCGCTAGGCTGGAGGTCGGCGAGGCGGACTTCGTCGCGCTCTGCGATGCGCTGAAGGTGTCGGAGGGCGCGAGGGAGAAGGCGTGGCGGACCTACGAGAGCCTGTCGGCTGCGGACGGCGCCCCGGTGAGTACCGCCGTGTAACTCGTCCCGCTTGTCGCGTCTGGCCTGTGCCCCCTCAGCGAGCTGTGACCCGGCCGGGCTGGGGGACGAGTGCCTCGCAGCCAGGGCTCCTGTGGCATGGCTTTGTTTTTTCCAAGGGCGGTTAGGCTGATGTTGGATGGTGCCGTGCACGTATCTGTATAAACTGGTTTCTATACATCTCCCTTTTAATATTTTCCCTTAAAGGTCTGGACTCTAGAATTCTTGTAGGTTACTACTAAATGACAGTAGACGTCACCACCATGTGATCGGCAAATTCTTCGACCCGCAAGTTATTTCAGATATGTCTGAGTCACTTTCTACAGGTCATCTCATCGTCTCTTTCTGTGTATTTCTTCTTCCTTTTTTATGAGGCTGCAGAAGGGGTCTGGAGAAGGCTATTGCAGAGAAAGGGATGTTTGTATGCTAAACTGTTGTTTTTTTTTTTTCTTTCTACTACATAATGTTAATCTGTACGTACTTACTGTCGCGGTATTTCCGTTCAAAGTTAGTCATTGGGCATGTGTAAACAGATTAAAGTGTTATGCCCTTTCCTGATTCCCCGCCCCCCCTTCTTCTCAGTGTATTAGTGCTGACTCAGAGAACAGCTACAATAGAATTAAATCATGACCAAAGCTTTGTTATACAGAACTGAATTAGATTTAAAATACTTAGCTGGGGTAGTGTTTGCGCTGGGTGGTCCAGCATCCATGTATTTGTTGCGACCTCTGCTTATTCTTCTGCAACTTGAGCTGACCTGCCACAGCTATGCTGTCACTAGGAATACCTTATTGTCTGTGGTTTTTAAACCGCAGTGTGGGTATACCAGCTCTTGGGGCATTTGGGTTTCACAATGCAATACAGTAGCAGTGTGGGAGGGAGACTGTGTACAGCTCTTTCAGTAACAGGTACATTTCTGACCATGGATGTTCCCAGAGAACATTTACTTAAAAGCATAGTCAAGCTCCTCTGTATGAACTAAATTAGAAGTTTTCAGTTCTATTGAGTGAAAAAAACAAGGCAGGTTGTTGGTGTAATTCTGCAAGCTTCACTTGCAGGCGGAATTTTGTTTTTACTGATCATTACCTAGTGGTGACCAAGCAAGACAGAGGACATTTGAAACCCTTCCTTTCAGCATCTGAAGATGACCTCCTTTACCTATTCAAACGTGGCAATGACTAGATAGTCATTATGACATATAGCTAATATGTATTGTCTTGCAGTTGAAATGCAATTTCATTTTTCTATTTCAACTATGCTAAGAGCCTTTCAGCGTATAGGAAAAAATCTGTGTTACGTTGTGGTTCAAGGCCTTTTCCTCAAACTTTCTAAAGTGTCAGCAAAGTGTTGAAATGACAAAGCTGGCAAGCATGTGTTTCCCTGGGGACCTGGCAGGCATAGGAGTTGCTGCTTTAGCTGAGACCAGTGCAGGCTTCCCTTGAGTGTTGGTGAGTCAAGTAAATTAACAGCCTGATTAAGTGCTGCTTCTCTTTCAGAGTCAAGCTGTTATCACCGGGAGCCCAGCTCCTCAGGGTGACACTCTGGTTCATGTTGCAGGGACTCATGAGAGGAGGCTGTGTTTAAATACCTACTCCTTTCTCCCCTCTGGTAAAGGTATTGTGTTGGAGGGGCTGTCCCAGTGTTTGTCCTGCAAGCACCAGCTGTATGTGTTTAAATCAACATGGTTCAGTGCTAACCTGTTCACCTCTGAACTGGAACAGAGGCTGATTATGCAGCAACTTTCTGTTCTCAAGCAACAAGGGAAATAGCAGGACGCCAGCTGTCCAAATACCTACAAGATCATGTCTGTGTTCCTCAAGTCAAACCAGCTACAGGGTTAGCTTAAATCAACAGACTGCTGATGGAATAGAGGTGGCATCTAATGATCCCACTCTCAAGCCGTTTACAGAGCATAAAGACCTGAAATCTTACTTTACCTGGTGCACTGGCCTTGTTCTTTGTGGTTGATCTCCGAGTTGCGTTTGCCAAGCCTCTGAGGATGTGGAGGAGACTTGCAGTGCTAAGTAGGAAGTGGTGTGGCCCAGACATTAGGTGCAGTGGTAACTGGCAGAGAATCAGGGTGCAGATGTGGGCTTAGACCTAGTCTGAACGCCTGCTGTATCCTTGTTCAATGAATATTTAGTGACTTAAAGTGAAAACATCTGTTAGTACTTTTTGGGTCACTTAGGGTACACGTAATCATGTGCAAAGAGACTTTGCAAGCAAGGTATATGTAGCTTGCAAGTATAAAGCAATTGTTTTTGGCACACATACGCAAAAGATTGTTAGAGTGTAGTAACTTATCAGCCTAAGTGTGCCTGCACTTCAGTCAGACACCTAAAAGTCTTTGCTGGCCAGGTGGGCATCAGTCAGGAGAAGAAAGGTTGGTGTCTGCTGCTCCCTGGAATGAATCCTCTGTGCCAACACCCGCTGAAGCCACTGGTGCCGCTGGAACTGGCTGACTCGCTGTCTTTTTTTCCTTCAGGATGTCACATCTTTCCACATGGATAGTTTTTCTTTTGTGTCTTGGAGTTGCTGATGATCCTACTTCTCGCTGAAATATCTTTCTTACTTTGCATAGCTCTGCATTGTAGCTTTTCTTACTGTGCTCTCAACTTACCTGTTTCTGCAGCAGTTTGGGTTGAGGATAATACAGCTACACCTTATCACAGCTGGGACTTGAATCCTTAAAACAGCTGAACCCCTGTGAGAGGTGTAGAGGAGGAGAAAGGTGACAGGAGAGAGATGGCTACGCAGTCTTTCTGGAAAATGAGGCTGACTTGTAGTTGGAAAAACTAGACCTGCAGAGAGAGATTGTTTAAAACAATACAACTATCTGTTAAATATGGTGGTGTTTCCCTTTGTAGCTGTAGAACATAAAGCTTCCCTCTGTGACAGCGAGAGTTTAATGACACACTTCTACAATAAAATAAAATCTCTTGGATAAAACCCCAAATGCTAGTTCCAGAAATGTCATACTGAATCAGTGCTGTTGGTGTATGGTATGAAGGAAGGTATCTGATGCATGATTGGGAAGGTGTTTTATTTTTAAATCTGGTGAACTCCTGCACAAGTTTATTGTAACCCTGGAAGTGTACATATAAATAAGAGCTTTTACATTAATGTTGTACAGAGACTTTTGTTCTTTCTCTCATTTCTTTTTTTTACCAAACCAAGCTACCTAGTTAAACAAAATGTTTTCTTAAAGTTGCAGTTCTTACTGTCTTAATTTCAAAACTGTTGCATACTGACAGTTGTTGGCTTAACAGCTGGCTCTGATGCTTGCTGCTGTTGTACTTTTATTTTTTTTACAACTGTCCTGAAATCTGTATTATGAATCAATAGTGCCTGTAAACTCTAGATGGAGTGAATAGATTCAGAGGAATTACTAGTGTACTTTGAGCAACATGTGATTGTTAGAGTAAAAGACTAGGAGAGGTCCAGGAAGCCATACTAATACTGCTAGGAAAAAGTTCAGGGCATTTGTTACGTTCTGCTACTGTTTGTTTTGGTTAAGAACAGCAAAAGGAGAATCTGAAGTAGCATGTTGGGTGATGTAAGCAGGAAAAAGAAACGTGAGTGAATTGTTGTTTAATACATTGGAAAGAACCAACATGAGGAACATATGACATGGCGACTAAATTGGAACCAAACTTCTGCAAACAAAATTGAAGTGGTTTAGGAAATTGATAGAAATTAGTCTGCCAAGGACCTTGAGGCGTAGGGTCTGGTGTGCTTCAGCCTCCTCAGTGCAGCTTGCTGTAGCATGTGGTGTGTGGGCAGGAGCTTCCTTTTGTTGTTTGCTCTTCATAGCAGTGTTCGGGAAGTGTGGCCCGCTGTTGTCCTGCTGCTGCTCAGCTGTTCAGACTCATGAATTCCTGAGTCACTTTTATTAAGTGTCTGTCTAACCCACTATTAAAAAATTCTGATAATGAAAGATGTGCAGTCTGCATAGTTAGGCCTTCCTAGTTTAACTTCCTTTGCTCATGAATTTTTTCCCTAAGTACTACACTCATCTGTTTCTGTGTTGTAATTCAAGCCAGTGGCGATTATTCTGTACCCTGTGGCTGTGAGGAAGTTATTGCTCCCTTCCCCCCACCCCCCCTGAAAGACTAGCATCTGAAGATGTTTCTGTCATCTTTCCTTCTTTCTAATTGCTCATCTTAAATTCTGAAGTTCTCTCTAACTGGTGACTTACACTGGTATGCAAATGCTGTAGAGTGTTTGATTTGCACAAGAGTTGAAGTATGGTCTTAGTGAAGAAAACTTAAAAGATGAACTGTAGTTTAAGTGGAGGAATGAAATAATTAGTTCCTAATGCTCTGTATAGACCAAAAAGTTTGTGATCAGCAGGTCAAATGTTCCCAATCCATAAAATTTCACATTTAAGTTAAATCAGTTCCTTTTGGTTGTAGTTTCTTATGAAAAATAAACCACTGTAGCTGGTAAACCACCTATCCTCATGTTAAAAGACACGCAGAGGCTTCTGGCTTTTGGCAAAAGCATGAAATGCATAGGAATTGTCTTTTTCCACTGAAGCTTTGGATGGATGACCAAAATTACATGTATTTTAGGATCCTCTGTTATTAAAGAAAGAGCTACTGAAAGTCCCAAAGAAAACATAAATCATCACCGTGGCCTCTTGCTGGTCATACTCAGTATCTTCGAAGCAGATGTATTGCCTGTATGTGTTGTGCCCTTGTGCTTTAAAAGCATAACTAACTGGCCTACAGGGTTTTTTTATTCATCTTCTGCCTGTCCTGGGGAAAGACTGATGTACCCTCCAATCCTGCTACATGAAGAAAAGTGTAATGGGAAGTTTTCATATTGGAAGAACTAGTTTCATTGGTTCAAAACTTTCTGTTGACTTCCATTAGTTAGTATTATATTTGAATTTGATTTAAACTGCTGCAAACAAATAGTAATCTTCCATTCTAGACAATGTTCAATAGAAAATTTAAATCCATACTTGCTGAAAAGTGGAGGATCTAACTGTCTTTACGCAGAACTTCATATGTGTAGGTGGTGCATACAGTGTTCACTTTCAGAATTTTTTACTAAGATTTTTTTCATGCTAGTTTTAATTCTGATCAGTTTTCTGTCGTGAATGCTTCTTGATTCTTTTTTCCTGCCATCTTTCCTGCCCTGTAATCATAAACATACCTGTGAATGTTTCTTGTATCCTCTAGCTAGTTCTCTATATTGATAGGGACGTGGTAGCTGAGGTTTCAGTAAGTCAGCAAGTTCCACACCTTCCCCTTCAAAAGTTCGTTTTTTAGTATTTATAGTGTGACATCCTCTATCCCATTTAATTCAAGTGCGGATCTGTGTTTGCTGTTTCTCATGTACATTTCTCTTGACTTTCATTTACGCATCGTCATTTCAAGTTCCTATTCCTGGATCACTTTTGCAGGCTGACATCAAAACTGTTATCAGTGTTGGCAGAATAATAAACATCTTTAACTGCAGATTAGAACTGAGACTTCCTGTGCCCATCTCATCATGAGTGGTTTAGCACTGGAGAACTTCTTGAAGGAGAGAACGGAAGTTACTTCTCTCAGTGCCTTTAACACCCTGCCTCTTCTTTCCAGACGTTGTTGCAAGAATCCCAATTCACAATAGTTCAATTTGAGCATTTTAAGCCTGTGACTCCTGCAGGTTGTTTTCACTAGATTTAGGCAAACTGGCGATCTGATGGATTAAATAGTAGTAATAGTAAGTCCAGAATGAGAAACAAATACTTCGAAAGAGTTTGTAAGAGATCTTTTCCTACAGAAAACTATACTGATTCAACAGAACTGAGCTACATTGCCCAAAGTTATAGCATTGGTTCCCCAGAATCTGAAATAAAAACTATGTAGACTACTAGGTACTAAATAATATTTGAGTTAGTGATTGGTAGGCTTTGATTTGAAATAAGGTCACTGGAAGTCATCTTAACTGAAACTGACTGACAGTCAAGGGCAAATGTTGAACAATTGTCCTGCCAGTTTTCTGTAGCAGTGCTTTATCAACAAAGATCTTGAGTCAAGCTGTGGTCAAGAGAAAAACCCTCAGAAATGCATTTCTGGCTGTGAGTTTGTCTTACGTCCATTCCCATGCCCTCAAGTCCATCTGGGGTGGATTTTTTGACTATTAAAAACTATTAATTTGTGTCTCAGAATTGGCTCCCCTGTAGTTATGACACTGGCAAAATAGTTGAGTGGAGTGATGCTGCTGCATTTTTGTTCTGTGGTCAGCTTTAACTCCTTTTGTAGGAAAGAACTTGAGAAATGTCTGTGAGCTTTGGGAGGGAAAGGATATGAAGAGAATACTCAGGAAGACTTCCTTACCTCTTCTCCCTTTCTACCCCATGATGTTTATGGTTTGTATATTAAAAATCACTGAAATCCTCATGCACAGGTATGGGCAGATAATCTTGTTTCCTGAGTAACGTGCAGTTCACCTGCATCTTTGGATGTTTTAATCAGCAGTAGCTGATGGGATAGTCCCAGTCTGGTGTTTTTTCATGCTTTCCTCGCTGCCTCAGCTGATGTTAAGCAGCAGGCAGGCTTAGGCGTGGCTTACCTTTTCTTTGCTACTAGAAAAAAAAATTAATCTGTTTATCCTGGGTTCTGTGTAATTTATTTTTTTTTTGTTAGGCCAGCAGTCATTCAGCATCTTCTGTCTGGTTGAGAAGGTGCCCAAAGCATCCTGTAACGCCAGCAGTCGGTATGGGAGTAGACCCAATACGAGTTTGGTTTGCTGTACGCTGTAATGGTTTGAATCTAGTAACAGGCTGCCTCTGGGGCTGCGGTCTTGTTTAATGGTAGAAACAAATGAGGTGTTACCCCCGACCATACTGGATAAGGAGTTTAAAGATTGTTCTTGCAAAACCAGACCTCACTCTTACCAAATAAATCATTGCTATAGCCTTCAAGCATTCATCTTCCAGGGTAGAGCTAAGCTGCCTAGCAGAGATAGGCTTGTTTGAACAGGCAGCAAACCAGGAACAGTTTCACTGCTTCCTAGCACTCTGTCCTTCTGCCCTATGAGATGATTTACAGAGCGGCGTCATGGTCCGAGTTTGCAGGAGCACGAAGTGAAGGAAACTTATTTATTAAACAAGGTCAACCGACTCCAATGGCAGTGGTGTTCTTGGTAAGCAAGTAGTTGTCCTCCTTCTCAGTAGGTCATTACTTAGCTTCAACACTCAACGCTTTTTATATTATGTCACAGATACACTAATGCAGGAAGACAAGACATCCTCATCCTACAGAACGTTTTTTTGTTCTTGCGTGCCTGGTAGCTTGTTGTACCTGTCAGCAAAGGATTGTTGAGACTGGCTGAGACTGCGGGAGTGCATTTCTTAGCAAAGTTTTTCTTCGGTGCAAAGACCCCTCGAGAGCAATATTTTTGCCTCATCTTTAGGTTGCTGGTGGTATGTGATGGTACATAAACAAAGAGACAGTGACTTTGATATTAATATCCATTCCTTTATGTATTATCAAATGCATCTGTCTGTTAATAGCTTCTTTCAAAATCGTTTTCTGTTGTACAACGTGTTGGAATGCAGGAAGAAAGTAGTAACTTAAATAACAGTCAGTTACCATGTTGTTGAAGGTGGCTCGTTACTTTAGCATTGAAGCCTGTACTATAACTCATCAATTGCACAAATCGATAAAACTACATTCTCTGGAGGAGGCCCCAGCCAGTCTTCATGGATGTATAAACAGTGGTCCCAAGAAAGAAGCAGAACAATTGAGGAAAAATATAACTGTTGTTGACGGTGTTAGTAGAATTGTTGTGTCATTTATGGGCATGGCAAGCTATTTGTTACAGTTACACCTCTGAGTAAGTGAGGACATGATCAGGTGCTGAAGAGCAGAGCCTTTCAGGTTAGTTTTGGAAGACCCCGTAAGATGGAGGGAGCCAGGTCTGGTGAAGTCTTATTCTTGTTTTGGGCGTATTTTCTAGTCACCTGGCCCCTGTGGCTTGCAGGGGTGTTGTCTAGGGGGCAGCTAGGTGGAGCAATCGGGGAAAGGATTAAAAAAAGCAGGCCAGGGAGTGAGCTAAGGCTAAGCAGCATAGAAAAGCATAGAAGTTTGGTATTTCAGCTTGTTCATTTCTGGGGGTCTGTTTCAGCCGCACCCTCTAACAGATGTCACATCTGACCTATTGCTGCTGAAGGACATACTCAAGTGCCGCTCCTCTGCCGTAGTGCTGTGGGCCTGGGTGGTGTTGGAGGTTTCTTTACAAGGATGCCAAATGTCCGAAGAATATTTTATGAGTTTTCTGTTCTAGGAGTCTTGCAGGGCTGCACCCACACCTAGTCTGTCTCCAAAATAGCTTTCTTTCTGAAACCTGTGATATACCTGCTTAAGATTTTAATTCCGTGCTTCTGCAAAACGTCGCGTTCTAGAGGATTTCTGTTGAGATGCTGTTTTCTTGGAAGGGTACTGGAATCAGAACTGATGCCAAGTGACCAGCTTGTGAACCATCAAGAGTGATCTCCCTGTGGGTGGCACGCCTGTCACTGCGGGGTGGCTTTTCTTTGTGAAGGATGGTCGGTGACAGCCTGTACTTCTAAGCAGTGGAAGACAGACCTTAAGTGCGGATGTATGGTAGGAAAATGCCTGAAGGTGCTTGTTACTATCAGGCTTTACTAAGCAAAGAGACTTACTAAACAAAGAGATTGGTTTGTGGTTCAGCTGTGATAAGTGGTTGAGACCTAGCTGGAGAAGGAAGTGTGTGAGTACGTATTGCCTGCCCTTGTAATGATTTTGGTTTTCTTTCTTATGGCTTCTCTCCCGATTCCTCAACCGTCAGTGTCTTATATGGTCAAATATAGTGACTTAAAAAACAGTCATGGTTTCTGCTTTGCATAAACATTTAGTGGAACCAAAGCTTCTATTTCAAAGTTTTGCTGAATTGTATGGGTAAAATTGATCTTGTACTCTAGGAATAAGTGTTGAAGTGCTTGGTCTTTCATCTGTAATGTGAAACTTTTAATGGTTTACAGTTATCAAATAATTGCCTATTACAGTCAAGTGTTGGCTTGAGGGTGTTCTGTTTTACCGTTTCTAATCCTGTTTGGACAAATGATTGCTTTCCAAATATTACCCACTTTTATTGCATAATAAAAATAAAACCTGTTTTCTCTTTTTCTAAAAGGCTTATAACAAAAAGAAAAAGGAAACATGGGGAGTCTGTATCTTTATTGTAGCAATTGACCTGGATGAAATGACATTCACTTTCACAGAGCTTTTGAAAAGTATAAGCATAAGGTAAGTGAATTTATATATACAGAGA
The DNA here is from genome assembly GCF_015220075.1 of Falco rusticolus. Lineage (NCBI taxonomy): Eukaryota > Metazoa > Chordata > Aves > Falconiformes > Falconidae > Falco > Falco rusticolus. Next base: position 30,858,287 of record NC_051188.1, on the reverse strand, counting down.
ATGTTTTTAAAGCATTGTAAATCTTTGTGCATAACAGGTTAGTTGATTATAAAGTGAAGGTTACTTATTGGAATTCTGAATTCTTCGATAAACTAGTGAGTCTTGCTGTCATGTTTTAGTTGAGGGAGCAATGGTACTTGGCTTGATTCAACCATGATTGGCTTTGATTGCATCACACGGCTGATTATTGTTCTTGTTTAACCTAAAGTCTTCATCAATTGAACTTGGTGTAAATTACACTTAAAATATTTTCCTTTCTTTCCCTGTATCAAGATTTCCTGTAAAAACCTTTTTTCCAACATCAGGCTTAGGCTAAATCAAGAAGTGGGGAAAAAACCACACCTTTACTCTTTAGTTTTCCAGCATGCTGCTCTTTTTCAAACATTTTAATACCACTCTAACTTTCATACTTTTGTACATGCTTTTTGCTAGGGGATTGTTACTGTTACATTGTACATTCACTAAGTTCATAATACAGAAATTAAGATTATAGGACAGTATCTGCTTTTAAGGTAAATTTAGGCAGCAACAGCAATAGGCATACCTTGTGTTTAGATTTATCTAAGAAAAGAATTCCCGTGCTGTCTGCCTGATAACTCTGCCGTGTGTCAAAAGCATGTGCAGGAGGCAGAGCTTTTTGATGCTCTAGGGTAGGGGGCTAAGGCAGAATGCTGGGCACATCATGGCAGTAGCCCCAGACTTGGGCCAGAATATTCTTTTCCTGGAAGTCATCTGTTACGATTAGATTTCTCCATACCTCTTCTGCCTTGCACAATCTCAGCACAGTGGTCAGGTCCTGTGTTTAGACTTCATCTCTTCCTTGACTGACTTGGAACTGCAGGGATGAAATCCAATTGCATTTGTGCAGCAACAATCAGCATGTTCCACCTGAGTACAGACCAACTTGTGCTGCAAACTGAAAGAGATTTTTTTTCCCTTAGGGTTTCAGAGAGTTAAGCTGTTACTCTGATTTTGATTCTAGCAATACTCAGTTGTTTGTTAGCCCTGGGCTTTTCGTCAGCTATAAAGCCAAACTGGCAGAGATTTCTACCAATTTTCTTATCCTCTAGAGTCACCCAGATATATTGGAAAGATTTTTCATTCCACAGTAAAAGAATTCCTAAATCGACTTCTGAACTGGTTTTATATTCTGTTTTTTAATCTGACAAAGATCCAAAAATCTCTCAGAATACTATATTGAACATATTTGATAGCTTCCTCATTAATTTTTAGCAATCTGCTCATTTTGGTTATGAACATAACAATAAGATGCTTTCTTGATGGCCATAATATTACATGGATGAGTAGGGAAAACTTTGGTCCCCTGTGTAATGGTATTTCTAAAGGGTAGAGATGCCCTTGCACCCAGTATCTGTTGCAAGGCTTGAAATTCCATATAATTCAATGCATTCATCTCAGTTTTCATTCCCAGGTGTCTCTTTAATGTGGATGGAGACAAGGTTCATGTTCTTAGAATAGTAAGGACATTTCTAAAGCAGAACTTTTAGGTAGAAAAGGAATTGAGATGTCTGTGTTGGATATTTGTAGTTTTGCTGGCAGGGCAAGGAAGAAAGATGTGTCTAGTTAGCAAATTCTGATTGCCAAGGATAATATCTGTGCTTGCCAAGAAAATTATCTTTCGGTCTAGAGCCCATATCGCAAGATGCCTCTGCCACCTAGTTACCAGTGTTCCTACATCTGGAAAACGTAAAGGTGGGGCTCAAGGTAAACGTTTAGTGTTTCCCAGCCGCTGCTAGCTGTAGGAAGAAGATGCTGGAGTCTAGTGAAGTAAGGCAGTGGGTTTGGTTTTTTTGAAGAGCTGTTTCAGAATACTCTTTCTCAGAGTTATAATAATCTGTCATCTTTTTCCTTTTTTTTTTTCACCAGTGTATGCACATTTTTTCAGTTTCTGAAAGAGGTGGATGTTAACATGGATACTGTAAGCACTAAAGTTGATAGCACTGTATCAAGGCTGAAAAAGAAATATGATGTATTACTTGCACTATACCACAAGTTTGAAAGGTAGTATATGTTTTTCATTTTGAAATTATGAATTCTTTATGGCTGTCAACATTTAAGTATTTAGATTTTTCAAACTGTATATTAGAAGAGCCCATTTAAACTGTGCACTAATATTTACAGAATAGTGAAATGGAACTGTTTACATATGTTGAATAAATATATCTTACATTTTACTCCGTAACTATTACAGTGCTTTGTTAAACAATCTCCTTGTTGCAGTACAAACAATAGTAAGAGTAGCGTGACAAGTGATTGCTAGTCCCTTCATTAATCTTTTCACAGATATAAAGAGGATTGGTTTACTATCTAATACTGTGTATAATAGACTTTACATTTCCACTTGCCCACCCCTCCCTAAATCTCAATCCAGAAGTTTCTTTCTAAGGAGCTTTGGAAAGAAAAAAAGCACAAATAAGATGGGTCTTCTCTCAGATCTGGAACTGAAGGCTGTTTCTTCAAGTGTCTAGGGGTGTTGCAGAGCCTGCTCTATTAGTAGTTCGCACTTGTAATCAAGGTAAACCTTCCCAAGTATTTTCGCTGACTGTACCATGAAAATCGAGGGGCATTCTCTTTGTACAGAATCAATTGAATGTACTTCTGTCAGACTGCTAAGAGCTTTCTGTGTGTAACTGAAAATCAGGAGATTCTCAAATGCATATTTTTTGAGTTGATGTTACTCTAAGGTGATAGGTTGCTGCACTGTATGTCCTTTTACAGGCTAATATGTGCTAGCACAGATGCATATTGGCCAGATCTGATATCCTCTGAGGCAGTTTTTAATCAGTCTCAAATTCTCAGTAGCATATACCAGTAGATAACTGTTTCATATTATGAAACATTGAAGCATTATTCCATGATGCTTGTATTACTTGATGCCATTGCTTCAGAATGCTGTGGTGGTATTTTTCACCTACAGGACTGCCTCGCAAACCACAAAAGACTCTCCTATGTCCCTTAAGTTACCCTTGAAAGCAGGTCACCTCTTGATAATTTGTAGAATCAAGGCATAAATGTGATAGAACTTTCATTTGTCTGTTCAAAGTCTAATCAGTCATACTTAGTATTATCCTGGGTAATGTTTATATCTCTATTTTTGTGAAGTTTGTAGTTGCCCTAAAGCTATGAAGTTCTATGAAAGTTGTAAATAATTTGGTTTTACTAATTGCAAGTCCTTCTGTGCTGTAATAGTGTCATTGCGATTTACACAGGCACATTTTTGAGTTTTGTCCCTCCTCTAGCTCTTTTTCACTTGCTTACTTTTTTTCAAACTTGAATTGCAGTAACAATTTTCTTCAAACAGGATTTGAAAGATTTTTTCCCCTGCTTTGTTTTTGAATAAACTGAATTTATTTCTTGAAATTGCAGGTACCTAGAATAATTAAGAAGCAACATTACACCACAAGGTTTGCAGTGACACTGCAGAAATAGTACAGATTTTAAAATACTGTTTTATAGAATGTTCCATGCAGCTGTAGCACTATTGTGCTGTGTTTTACAAGCCACTGAGTAACAATGTACATATGAATCTTGTCTTTCTGGAAGAAAACAGTAACAAACTTTATTATACCAAATTAAGATTGTTTCGCTTTTTAAGCTTTGACCTAAACACACAAGCAACAGCATTAGTTCAGCTCTGGCAGGGCTGTAGTTGGTCTTTTGTTAATCTGTTCATCAAGAGTCAGCATTTTTTTAAAGTTAGAATAATGTTTTTTTGAACTGGCGTATTTTTTGCTACATTGAAGTCAAAGATACTGCATAGTTTGCTTTCTGAAAGGTGTTTAAAAATAAGATTTTTTTTTTTTTAATTTTCTAGGACTTGTGGCCTTATTTATTTGGAACAACCTAGTAGTGAGTAAGTTTGAGTTTCTCTTTGAGCGTTTGTCAAGATGTAAAATGTGTCAGCATTTTATCTTTTACATTAAGATTGACTGAAGTCATAGTATGTCGTATGTTTAATTGGGGTTTAGTGTGGACTTTGAATTTCAGTGAGATGATGAGGGTGGCAGAAATGAGATATATATTTGATCGCTTCCTCCATGAAGGATCGCCACCCAGTGGCAGGTGTCTCAGCATGGTGGAAAGGAACATTTGGAGAGTGAGCTTCCTAATCACGGCAGCAAATGAGTGGATGAAAAGGTGCCTTAGCAACTCCCAAATGAGCTTGAATTCATGCTGTGACTGGAGAATAGGGCATTAGTCAAAGGCATAAGAGAGAAAACAACTTGTAACTGTTAAGTGAATTACCTGCATTCACTTTATTTTCCAAGGACAATATAGATATTTCCTGATTCTTGAATAGCTTTACAGAGACTTACATAATTACATAGGGAATGGAGTGAGATTATTAATAAACCTAACTATATGGGACATGTTACACGTTGTCTTAAGTTGTTCCATAGACTGAAGCATGTTTTTATTACATTATTATTACAGAACTGTTAATGCAAAGTCTTTATTTCTGTGTGTCTACAGGATTTCGGCTGAACTCAGTTCGGTATTAGTCCTAAAAAATTACTGGATTACTTTTTTGCTGGCAAAAGGTGAGTTCTGATTAAAAGATAGTTATTTTAATAAATACTGTTGAGGTGGTTTTATGGGTTTGTTTTAAATGTCCAGTATGAAACTAGCATCGTTCCTGGACTGTTTTGATTGTGTGGCTTTTGTAACTACTTAGTTAATATTTTCTTTTTTTAAATGTAATCTGGCTATTCTTTTCACTGGTAGTACTTCCTGCATGTAAATATATAGATATTGTTCAGCTTGCCAAGATTTCTTTTTTTTTTTTTTTTTTTACTTTAAAGGTTGGTATTCTGTATTTTAGTGTATTCTGTGATGCTTTATAGTCTGCCAGTATTTTAATAATGGGTGATTACCTGAAAAGACTGGCAGATTTTTTTTAAAATAGGCTTTATATATATCATATATAAAATCTATAAATAAAATACAAAATACTAAGTCCCTGAGATTATTCTTTGAATGCTACAATTCTTCCTTGAGAAGCAGAAGTTCCACTTAAAGCTGAGTGATGAAACAATTGTATTAGTCCTTGGAGTCCTGTCTCATTGCACTACTGCAAGAAGAACTGAATTGTGTATCATAATTGCTACTTACTCCAGATCTGTTATCAGTGAAGTGTACACATCTCTGCCATCAAAACTGGTCTTGGATCAGCTGAGTTTTTGTGGAGCTTTTTTCACTGGAATTCTCCAAGCATAAGCATAAAACAAAACCCACAAAACTTTTCTAGCCTGCCTTTTCATTGAGAGTGAGGGAAGCTAAAATTTACCAGCAAATAGTTGAAGTCACAGGAGAGCTTGAATGATGCTTGCTCATTCTGATAGGAAATAAATACAAAACCTGCATGTGTAAATAGAGCACAGTGTAGTGGTCTGTAGCTGTTTGGAATCACTACATGGATCTTCTCTGGCTGCTGTTCATAATTTGGGAACAGCTGGAATAACGTAGTTTAAAAAGTGCTCTTCATGCTCATATTTTTGTGACTTTTAAGTAATTTCATATAAATTTGACAGGCTGAGCATGTAGTGTGAGAGCACGTTTTGAATTTCTTTTCACTATATACCAGCAGCTCCTCCTTTCTGAACACAAAGCTAATGGAAGACCACAAAAACGAAGGTGAGGAAGAATTGCACAGAAATAAGATGTACATGTAGGTAAAATAGTCTACACAGTTACTCCACTATAGTAAAATGCAAAGGAAATCAGGAAGGAGGGCTGAGAGGTAAGAATTCTTTGCACAGTATATTTATATATATGGTATATCTAAAGCAACAAACCTCTTGGGCACCATGTGATTTAAAATGAATAGCCTTTAAAGAACACTGGCATCCTGTGTGATGCTTTGTGAATTCTGATTGTAGTGTTTTATTAAGTCGACTTATTTTATTTTTTCAAAATTACTTTTAAGTCAAACATCTTACAGAGGTTTTCTTTACCTTTTTAAATGTTTGCAGGTAAAGTGTTGCAAGTGGAAGATGACCTGGTGATTTCTTTCCAGTTGTTGCTGTGTGTCTTAGATTATTTTATCAAACTGTCACCTCCTGCTATGCTCAAGGAACCATACAGTAAGGATTTTAGTTCCGTATTCTCTAAAGTAGAAAGTAAATTGGTTAAATTTCTATTAGAGTCATGCTGCCATTCATAATTAACATAATAAAACTTCTTAAGCTTATTAAAAGGGGCTTAGTTCAACTTAATTTAATCCAGGTTCACGATTACCTATCTGAAAGTGGCAGTGTATGTCGTATAATTTTTTTTTTCTATTGCTGCTATCCATTTGCTATGTCCTTTGCCCATACAAGTTGTTCAGGGGCTTGTTAAAACAGTGGTTTTACTTTGGTAAACGAATTCAGCTTCTGAATTGATGATGAACAAGAACTATTATTGAGGTTTGCTTTGAGTTACGAAAGGAAGAGATAGTGCTATGACTCTGTTACTGCATTGGCGTATAACAATATGATGACAACAGAAAAGTACAAGATACTGAACTATACAGACATTTAAAACAAATACACGCTGGATAGAAAACCTAATTGCAGTGGTAGCTCAAAATAAAATGGTAGAGATAAAATGTAGATAGCTTAGCTTTTATTACATCCCCTTTGTTCTTAACTAGTATCTCTATTTTAAGTAAAAAAATATATAATGGGTCTTCACTATAGAAACTTCTGTTCCGCAGTAATTTTTTGTACATTCAGTTTTTATACATAATACCTGGAAAAGCTCCCTAAAAAGGTAGAGAAAGTAAGCGTTTATGGTAACTTTTAAAGATAGGATTCTATTGCTGTTGAATATTTTCTTCTGCAAGCTGTGGAATCAATATACTGAAGTATTTGGAGACACAGTGTGTAGAAAACAGGTTTTTTTTATACTATTTTTTTATCCTCTGATGGGTTTGGATGTGGTGCTCAGAGTTCAAGGAGTGTCTGGACAATGCTCTTAGTCATGTGATTTAGTTTTAGTAGTCCTGTGAGGAGCAGGTAGTTGGACTTGATGATCCTTATGGGTCCCTTCCAACTTGAGATATTCTATGATCCTAGGATTTATAGCCTAAATCTACTTGCTTTATTTCTTTTGTTTCACAAATAAATATCCACTTGGGTTATAACGTCATAGAAGATGGAATTTAAAGAATATAGTAATGAGTACATGTTTTGGAGGATATTTATCTGACATAGTAATTATTTGTTGCAAGTAAGAACAAATAACCTCACTTTTAATCTAATACCAATACAAATAAAGGGTGGGAGAGGATGGGCTTTTGGCAAGCAAGTGCCTGCCTTCCTCCTGTATCATTCTGAATTTAAATTTGTCCTTCATAGCAGGACAAGCATATGCTACTGCTTATTTCATATGTTATAAAGCAGGTCTTTTTCTAAGAACACTGAACTGAAACTACCGGGTTTTGAACTCTGTTTTTAAAGGTTTTTTTTAGTGAAACTGTGAAGACTACGAGCTCATTATTGGAAAAAGTTTGGGTTTATGCATTGTATTACTGTATTTTGAAAAGAAATGCTACCACTTCAGACTGAATTGCAAACGTGGGTATCACATCACTGTCATAGATGTAAAACATTTGATTTCTAACTTAAAGCTGTGTGATATGTGCAGGTGCTGCGTAAACTGTCGAACAGCACTTCATTCTTTTAGCAAACAACACAATGTATTGTTCAAGCCCACGTGACCAAGAGGCTTCACATTGTGGTGAATGATGTCAAGCTTTATAATCTGACTAAGGCTGAGGGGATTAAAATGCAACCACTCGAGCAGTGTAGTTTGTCAGACTTTTTCAGAACAGTTATCAAATACAAATGAGGTTACAGATGAGAACAGCCTGCTGGTTCGAGTGTCAGTTTTAAACCAACAACGTTTAATGATCTTAACATATGTTATTAATATCATTCATGTTTCAAGCTGACGATACTGAAGCCATCTACTTTGAGCTTAACAAAATGGAATCTTTTTACCTCATTGAATTAAGGTTTTTCAGTATCTTCTTCAAGGTGAACTTACTTGTTCCTGCTTGTTTGCCTGGGGGTATTTGGAGAAAGGAAAAATCCCCTGCAGGACTGTATTGCAGGCTCCCACCAGCACTTAAGGCCTGCATTGACTTTATTAACCTTCAGACACGTAAAGTGAAGTTACTCTTTCAGCTCCTTGTTTTACACTTCCATAAAAATAGAAATAATACTCATCTGTGACAAGACAAGGCTTTCCTGGCTCTGCGAAACAGATGCTGCTTATTCAAAGCTACTTTAAAAGCCATGCTATTGCATTCCGTGTTGGATAGCTTTTTAAAAACAAAATGTCCAAATACTGATACAGGATTTTAAAAATTAGATTTATTTTTGTGTAGGTTTTCTGTAATGAGGGTTTCTTACCCAGCTGAACAGATGAAAAAGGAAATACTTAAGAAGAGGACCTGAAAAATCATATAAAATTTTAAATTTTTAGGTTTAAAAATTTAAATATCTTCTTTCTTAAGATGGCTCTAACTTTGTGATGGGTTCTAACAATTTTTCCAGAGTCTGCTGTGACTGCAGTGACTGTTAATGGTTCAGCTCGAACTCCAAGAAGAGGTCAGAACAGGAGTACACGGACTTCAAAGCAAATTGATACCGATACAAAAGTTATTGAAGTCCTTTGTAAAGAGCATGATTGCAATTTAGATGAGGTAAGCCTGTGTTTTAGAATCTGTTTGATCTTGCTGCTAAACCCCATCTGGAATATGCATTTATTTCAGTGGTCTTCTTAAATCTCAATACTTGTGCCTGCTTAATTGTTCTGTCATCCTTGCATTCAGTAGCAAAGGTATTCTACCATTCTGTAATTTCTCTAGTAGGTAGTTTAGAAAAAAACCCAAACCAAACAAACAACACACTCCACACCACCCCCAAACAAGCCCTTTGGTATGGGTGATAACTTTGCTAGGGAAAATGAACTGTGAAGAATGCAGTACAATTTTATAGGCTGATCACAGTGTGTGGCATGTGGATGCAGGGCTGCTCTGATGGGGTTTTGCAGCTGCATCCCGTGATGAGAAAATGTACACAAGCACATTGCTTCTGTGTGGGATCTTAAAGATCTCATTCCCCTTTCCCTTCACTGATAAACATATTTCTGTGTGAAAAGGACTGATTTTTTTTGAATATCCAAACAGATGATGGAAGCAGAAATACAAGAGGGCTGGGAAGAATGCAGTTTTTTCCAAGTTTAGTCATTTAATGTTCCAACGATGGATTATGCTCTGCATGCTTACATATCACTATGTTTTGGATATATAAACAATTTCACTTGTACTTTATTGAAAACAAACCACAGTGTATTACAAAAATGTATAGTTTAGTTTCTTGATTCAAAGACATGAAAGTAATGTATGCATGACTGCCTTATAAATTGCTAATGTTATGTTTTTTCTTCTTTTAGGTCAAAAACGTGTATTTCACAAGCTTTATTCCTTTCTTGAATTCTGTGGGTATTGTAGCTGCAAATGGACTACCAGAGGTAATTGGAGGAATTTAAGACAGTTCAACAACGGTTTTTACTTCATGCTAAATCCTTTAAGATTCCCCTTACGCATCGATGAAGTTCTAATAGGTTCTCCTAAAATCATCTAGAAACAGACATTGTTTTTCAGGAATGTGTCTTAGCAGGGATTCCAGTATTCATGGAGTATATTTAGCTTTCACATTTGAATTTTATTAAATTAATTTCCTGAGGCTGAACCAGTGCTTTTGCTCAAAGCGAAACACGACATAAGAGTTACATATCCACAATCTCGGTGAGGCCATTAGTCTAAAATTATTACAATATCAGGTGTCTGAAGTCAGTCAATAAATATATATAGCCTTAAATTACACAACTTAATTTAAATTATAATTGAGACATGTTACTGTAGTCATTTTGGAGAGATACCCAAAAATTAGGCTCAGTTTCACAGCTGGCAGAGTTTGGACTGCTGTGTTCGTGCAGAATTACTTTCATCTGAGTTACAGCCTGGCTGCAGCAGACTACCTCTGTGCAGTGGCATGCAAGAGTGTACCTTAGTAGGTAACTTCTTGCAATATATTTACGTTAATCATTCCTAAAAGAGTAGGTTTAGCTGTCTGTTGCCAATAGATGCGTTAACCTGAAAATAAGCAGTTCTGAAGCTTATCGGACTGAAGGTCTGCAAGGTTCAGCCCAGTATATATTCTGTTCGGTTTCATAGTGTGTTGGGTGGGGGACAAAATACGAGACCTGCTAAAGATCTTAATCCCTTCCAAAATTAATTTCAGGATATCAGTAGTCTGTTTAAACTTTTTCGTTTATGGGTATAGCTAGGAAGCCCTGTGTGAACTTCTAAGCAAAGGTCATTATGCAGCTTAATCTCAGATTGAGTGTTCTCATCCAAGGCTGCTCAATTTAAGCATAGTATCAAAATTAGCAGTCTAAGACTCTGCTGATGAGAAATCTATAAAATGTTGCATTTGAAGAAAAATCCAGTCATATGATCCTTGCTTCTGAAAGTTCAGTGCCTGAGGGGATGTTCTAAAACAAAGCAGAAAGTTACAGCTATTTTTCAGAGGTAGCCAGTTCATGTATGTAATTCAGCTACCCTTCAATCATAGCTGAGCTCATCAGTACAATAGCTAGTAGTATGGGACACTGAAATTTACTTTCATTGTCATAAAAAACTACTGAGCTTTTGCTAAATTTTTACGTTTCTAAAGTCAGAAAAGCTTTTGAGGCTTAATGTTAGTATTTCATTTGTTTTTACTGTTAGTATTTCATTTGTTTTCACAATGTGTTTGATGGTAAGGCTTTATAAACTGATGAATAGATTGATTCAGCACTCTTGTTTTTGGCTGAAGGTTTCTTCCCAGTTAGCCTGATACAGCCATTTTGTCTGAGCTGCTGTTTTTTGCAGTGAGAATCTGAATTTTCTAGAAATCCATGAAATACTGAAATATTCTGGACAAAAAGAATGCATAAACCATTAGGAAGATAATGAAAAGATGATAAACTTTTTAAATAAAAAAAGATAGTGATAATAGGAATTGAAAGATAATCTTTGATTTCATAGTCCTGATCTCAAGGTTTTAACTCTGGGATCAGTTTGGAGCAAATTTATTTAGCAGTGGTAAGAGAGGATAAGGAGCGAAGCTGTGTAGGAGGTATTTGCAGCTTGCTCTTTCTTGGGAGTGGGAGGGACTAATTTGGGTTCATATGCACTGTTGCCTGTTTTTCTAGCAGGAATTTGCCAGAGCACAGCATCATTTAGCACGTTTAAGGGCATAGGAAACAGATAATTGAGGTGATTGCTTACTTCTGCAGGAGCACAGCAGCACATTTGAAGTGGAGGCTAGTATCTGGCCCTGATAAAAATTTTCCAGACTTGTAGTTAATGTTAGTCACTCAAAATAAAAATATAAAAAAATCCACAACCAAAACCCAACAAACTTTTCCATGCAAAATCAAGTCATATCAATATGGATCTAATCAACTGACTTTTAACAGTAACGTTAAAAATGACAATGTGGATATGAAATAATGGTCTATGTTTTTGTAGTCATAGGCATGTCTCAAGAGCTACACCAGTACAGATATTAATATGACATGAGGAAAATTCTTAAACTCGGAACAAGGGTTGAATTCGGGTCTTGGCCTTCATCTCCAAACTAGCAGAGACAGGGATCGAGCCAGTTGTCCAACAGCTGTTCTAAGAACAATCGTTTTACATTTCCTGCTGCTGGAGACACCCCTTCTTTCTGGAACGAGAGATATAAAAGCCTGGAAGTGTTAGTTTGATTTGCAAGTCTGTTTCTCCCACTCTAGCTGTTTTTAGCTCTTTTACAGTGTCAAGACCTACATTTCTTCAGAAAAAAAAATCTCATGATCATGGATTGTTTTCTCTTATAAAAGATTATCTTTGTGTGTGGGAACAATAATTTTCCTCTGGGTGTGTTTCAGCTGCTGTTAAAAAGTGGCTTTGTGAGCTCCAAGGTAATTAATTCTCTTACCATTTCAGCATGGTATTAATGAGGTAGGACTAGCTTACATTATTCAGGAAATTGTCAAACTTGTTCCTATAAAATAAAGTGTTGTGTGGTTTGTTTTTTTTTCCTCCCAATGTTCTTTGAGGTTGAGGTTATCTCAAAACAATATAACGAGCTGTATCTCAAAAACAAAGACATAGATGCAAGATTATTTCTGGATCACGATGAAACTCTACAGCCTGATGTCATAGCATGGTAATATTTCCATTTACTGCTTTCATTTTATAATAGAAAATGTGAACTTGCATTGTTTTCTGCCTCCTCATGTTATAAATGCGGATCTCTCTGTCCTGTTGACCTCTAATGTTTATAGTTCAGGAAGGTATTTGTGGCATTGCCGGCATTACTTTATATTATCCTTAAATAATTAGAAAATATATGACTGTGACTCAACTTAGAATGCTTTGGAAGCTCTGCTTTAATTCTTACTCTGTGCAAACCCCATTTGTCCAGGGGAAACTGAGGAATCGTGAGGAGGAGGCAGAGGCCATGTCATGTCAGTTGGCTAGATGTGCCTGAGACAGTGTTACGGCTCTGAGGCCAGCTGCCGTGGAATAGCTTGCTTACGTCCTCCCTGCCTAAAAGATTCTCCTGCCTAAAACCACGTGGTGACATTAGGAAGCTGCCCACTGGGAGTGGCCCTCAGCCCATTCTGACTTCTGACCTGTACCCATGAGTTATTTGGGTGATGGTAGCCTGCACGGGACATAAGTGTGCCGTTGATGGTTTAGCCAGAGCGAACGGTCCTGTGCGCTGGCACGCTGCCTGGTGTTGCTTGGTAATATGGGAACCATGGACCTGCTGAGCCGCAAAAATGGCCAGAGGGCTGGGGCGCCTCTCCGGTGGAGACAGGCTGAGAGCTGGGCTTGTTCAGCCTGGAGAAGAGAAGGCTTTGGGGAGACCTGGTTGTGGCCTTTCAGCTCTTAAAGGGGGCCTATAAGAAAGATGGGGACAGGCGTTTTGGCACATCCTGTTGCAGTCGGACAAGGGTTGTAATGGTTTTAAACTAAAAAAGGGTAGATTTAGATTAGATATCAAGAAGACTTCTTTTTACAGTGAGGGTGGTGAAACACTGGTACAGGTTGTCCAGAGAGGTGGTAGATGCCTCATTCCTGGAAACATTCAAGGTCAGGCTGGACGGGGCTCTGAGCAACCTCATCTAGCTGGAGATGTCCTTGCTCATTGTGGGGCTGGGAGGGTGGGGGGTTGAACTAGATGACCTTTAAAGATCCCTTCCAACCAAAGCTATTCTCTTGTTCTGTTTGATTATTTTTTTTTCATCATTCACTGAAATTCCAGTGGTTCCTGACAATTCAGCATTTTTGTAACTTGATGTGAGTCTGTGACTTTATACTAGAAAAATACATTCATTACAATTGGATTAAAATGGAGCTAATACTAGCTGTAAATAGAAATTAGGCTGTTTATAAATAGAATTCTAGAGGGGGGAAAAAAAAAGTTGGAAAGGAACTTTGGAGGTCATCTAGTCCAACATCTTAATCAAAGCAGGTCTACTTGGGTTTTTAAATTACATTGTTCTAACAGCTGGAGTGGTTGGGCATGTAGCTCTTCTAACAATCTGTTCCACAGTTTTCAGATTACAAGTCTTTATAGAAAACATACTTCTTTTGAATTACATTAGTTCTTCATAAGTTTATTTTCCATTTCTGTAGCTCACAGTTGGAGAGGACACCACTAAAAAACAATCCAGATGAGGAACTTAATCTTATACTTCCACAGACTCCTGTTCGGTATGAGTTTTTCTTTTAAAAGCTGTGTTCTTTTGTTTAATATCCTAACTAGAAATATTCCTCTTTAGAGCAGTTATTTTAACTTTAAAGCAATTGACTTTGGGGATTCTTTTCTTTCATAAAACAGACCGTAGTCCTGGTCACTAATGATCACTGAGCATGTACTGAGGGGGTGCTGAATGCCCTCAGCTCCTATTGAAGTTGGAAAACAGAAAGCTTTTTATTGAGTTGTTGAAGAAGTGCAAGATGTCTGTAAAATAGATTACTGTATTTGTTCTTGTGAGAATGCAACTTCATACTTCTATGGTAGTAGTTTTGTTTGTTATACATCCACCTTCCTTTCCAATTTCCACTCTAGCTCTGTATCTTCTGGCTTCCTTCCCTGGTACCAAATTGTATATGCACACACATTTCTTCTGCCATGATCTTTTTCTTAGTATTGTTTTTTCTGTATGGGAAGATTAACATTTCAGAGTACCACCATACTTTGGTCTCTTGGGAAAATGAACAGATGTGGTAGAAATGTGGTATTAATTGGAGATTGATCTACAGTCAAATGCAGAAGAACTGCAAGCTTGAATTCAGTTAACAAAGGAAAGGAGATTTGCATGGAACATTTTTCCCTTGTGCCACACAGTTGAGTTTTTTGACAAAATCGGTATGTTTTTGCATGATGGCGCTTGGAAATTCCTGGATGCTCAAGAACGATCCAACTGTGTTACTGAAATGCCGTGTGCTCTGTGGACAAACAGTAAGCATCTGCACAGGCAGTCATTCTTAAGGTATCGGGTTTAATAAAATCAGACAGTGAAGTTCTTGTTCCGTGGTTGCTGTATAAATACCTTTCATTTTAGCGTGCTGTGGAGGTGACAGAAGTTAAGATATTATTACTTCAGTTTTCTCCAATGAGTAAAATTTTTGTTTTTATTAAAAATGCTTCTACAGCGTTTATATGCTTGTAGAAGAATGGATTGGGCACTGGGCTTGTGTATCTGCTATACATCTACCAAATGCCGTCTGTGGAAACTGTTTTCTAGCCAACAGAGCAGCAAGGTTCTGAAAAACTGCTTCTTAAAAAAAAGACATGCAGCTGAAGAGATATATTGATCAGTATATGGAAGAACTTTTAATGACCTGTGACTGTGAAAGGCTTTATTTGATTGCCTTAGTAGTCCCTTTTGGTCATATGCTTCAAATCTTTAACTGTCAGTGATGCTTTTTTACCCATAAAGGCAAGTTTGCCTTTCAGTTCCCAGATTGAATGTGCACTATCAGGAACTAGACTATGTACAACATGCAGTCTGTATAACAAGAAGGCCATTGACAACAAACCCCATTTTTGACAAATACGGGTAACTATTGACACATTTCAATTATACTGGAATTAAAGCCCTCTAATGCTGAGAAAGAAGCATGATTGAAGTTCTTGACATGGAAGTCTTACTAAAAAAGCTGGGGAGTACCAAGTTTCTGCATTGCTAAAAATTTGAAATGTGCTAAACCAACTTTGTTCTTGAGAGGAAGTCTAGTGAGATACTTAGATTCTCTCCATCTGCACTTGGGCTGTTCTCTTGAGTTTTCCAAAACTGATGACTTTTAGAGACGGTTCGTGTGAAGACTTACTCACCAGCAGTGACTTGGGCTGTAGAAACTGTTTTTCACAAAGCCACAGCAGTGTCACTAGATGGCAGTAAACCTTTGATCACCGGCGTGGAGTGAAAAGTGTATCGTTAACTCGCTGTGCATTAGAACTCCTTATAGGTTGTGTTGAAAACAGCATACTTACTACTTTGAATCTTCTTATACTGTCTTCTTTCTGGACTTAGACGCTTGGGCTGTGCTCTAAAGCCCGCTGAAATTGTTGAGAATCTAGTACTTTTCATCAGTGGATTTGTATCTGGTTGTTTATAGAGAATCATATAGTTTGGAAAAGACCTTTAAGATAATTACGTCCAACTGTTGACCCAGGACTGCCAAATCCACCACTAAACCATGTCCCTAGGTGCCACATGTGTGCATTTTTTAAAACACTTCTGGGGATGGGGATTCTGTCACATTCCCTGGGCAGCCTGTTCCACTGCTTGACCACCCTTGCAGTGAAGAAATTTTTCCTAATACCCGATCTAAACCTCCTCTGGTGCAACTTGAGGCCATTTCCTCTTGTCCTATTATTTTTTATCTGAGAGGAAAGACCGACCCCTACCTACCTACACCCTCCTTTCAGGTAGTTGCAGAGAGCGATAAGGTCTCCCCAGAGCCTCCTCCTCTCCAGGCCGAACAGCCCCAGTTCCCTCAGCCGCTCCTCACCAGACTTGTGCTCCAGACCCTTCACCAGCTCCGTTGCCCGTCTCTGGACATGCTCCAGCACCTCTGTTCCTCCTGATTTGATAGTAAATAGCAAAGGCAGAACAATACATGATATCCTCAGAAGCTGGATATGTGGGCTGTTTAGATGCTAGCTCATGTGTCTGTTTATCCCGTATGATGAGGGCATTACTGTTCTTATTTTCCCACATATGGATAGTTCAGTCACCTCCTGGATAATTCATGCTATTGGAGAAGAGGCCATGTTCTGTTATCTTAACATAATGATCCCGAAAGTCATGAAAAATGTTTGTCGTTAGTATTTCAGTCATAGAACAGAAACTGAAAAATGCTTTCTTCAGAGAGGTACCCACTCACCCTAAAAAGGCATTTAACTTTGTGCAATAAAACCCAGCATCCTATGCACTTGTCTTCAACGTATTCTTATTTCTTTAAATTATTACAGCTTTTCTGAAATACTACTGTTACTTTGGGTTAGCTTTAGTTTTCTACATTAAGATGTTGGATATGGATCAATGGTTATTACTTGTGGCTCTGAATCTGGTTTTAGCAAGAAAATTCTAGGCATTAAGTAGAGATAGAAACACTTTTGATGTCATTGGGTTTTTTTGTTTGATTGGTTATTTTGTACTTGTAAAGTATTGCTAATAAGTTCATATATGGAGGCATACCTCAATACTTGATGTTCTTCTGGACCTGAAACTTGAGTGTTTGGGGGACTGATGGAATCTATACACCAGAATAGGCAAATCAGTGTTTTGCATCTCAGACCCATGCCATTCTTGACTGATGAGTGATTTTGGAACATCACTTGCAGCAATGAAGACCAGAATGAGGTTCAGGCTTTAGCCCATGGCAAGGCTTTCACTTCACCAGAGACAGGCTTATGTCTTCAGGGGAAAATGATAAAGGGAACAAACAAGGACATAGAATCATAGAATAGTTTGGGTTGGAAGGGACCTTTAAACGTCACCTAGCCCAGCTCCCCTGCAATGAGCAGGGACCTCTCCAGCTAGATGAGGTTGCTCAGAGCCCCGTCCAACCTGATCTTGAATGCTTCCAGGGATGGGGCATCTACCACCTCTTTAGGCAACCTATTCTCGTGTTTCACCACCCTCATCGCAAAACAAGTCTTCCTTATATCTAGTCTATATCTACCCTTTTTTAGTTTAAAACCATTACCCCTTGTCTTATCACAACGGGTCCTGCTAAAATGCTTGTTCTCATCTTTCTTATGAACTCCCTTTACATACCAAAAGGCTGCAATGAGGTCTTCTCCTGAACCTTCTCTTCTCCAGGCTCAATAAGCCCAGCTCTCTCAGCCTGTTTTCACAGCAGGGGTGCTCCAGCCCTCTGATCACCTTCGTGGCCCCCCTCTGAGCTTACTCCAACAGGTCCACGTTCTCCTTATGCTGGGGGCTCCAGAGCTGGAGGCAGTACTGCAGGTGGGGTCTCACAAGAGCAGAGCAGAGGGGGAGGATGACCTCCCTCAACCTCCTGGTCATGCTTTTTTGACACAGCCCAGGATAGTGTTGGCTTTCTGGGCTGTGAGCGCACATTGCCAGCTCGTGTCCAGTTTTTTGTCTGCCAGCAGCCCCAAGTCCTTCTCTGCAGGGCTGCTCTCAATCCCTTCATCCCCCAGCCTGTATTGATATGGGGGGTTGCCCTGACCCAGGTGCAGGACTTTGTACTCATGAGGTTCCCACGGGCCCACTTCCTGAGCTTGTCCCAGTCCCTCTGGATGGCATCCTGTCCCTCAGGCGTGTCAACCACACCACTCAGCTTGGCTTTGTCTGCAAACTTGCTGAGGGTGCACTTGATCCCACTGTGTCACTGATGAAGGTATTAAACAGTACTGATCCCAATACAGACCCCTGAGGGATACCACTTGTCACCAGTCTCCATCTGGACATTGAGCTGTTGACTGCTACCCTCTGGGTGGAGCCATCCAACCCATTCCTCGTTCGCTGAACAGTCCCTCCATTAAATCCATAGCTCCAATTATGTTGTGTGAGAGTGTGTCAAAGGCCTTACAGAAGTCCAGATAGACAACATCTGTTGCTCTTCCCTTGTCTAATAATGTCACTCTATCATAGAAGGCCGGTAGACTGATCAGGCAGGAGTTGTCCTTGGTGAAGCCGTGCTGGCTGTTTTGAATCGCCTCCCTGTCCTCCGTGTGCTTTAGCATAGTTTCTAGGAGGATCTGTGCCATGATCTTCCCAGGCGCAGAGGTGAGACTGACAGGTCAGTATTTTCTTGTGGCTGTCATATTTTACTTACATCTTACTTATCACACTTGTGAACAGGTGACTTGAAACATAAAAGCTGTCTTCATTTACTAGTCTTGCGTCTTATCTTTCTACAAAAGCCAAAGCGTTTTCTTTTTGTTGGGAGTTGCTGGATTTAACTGAATATTTTCACGTAGGATTGCAGTTCCACCATTTTACTGCTTTTAAAACTGCTTGTTTGTGTTTATTACTTAATTTACATTCTTTTGGTTATTTACTTATGGGCTGTAATCATTCAAATAATTAAATTATTAGATAAATTAGATTATTAGAATTCACAATGGTTAACAAAGTACAACAGTTTTTTCCCAGCAGGTTGTTTGATAACTGGGGCAAGAACTAAAATAATATTTTTTTTCTTTTGTAGAATTGCTGTTCAATTTCTGGAAAACTGTCATGCCAACATTAATGTTTATTATGCATTTTATGCATTGTATTTTTCCAGAGCTGCAATGAATAACATTCAACAATTGATTATGATTTTAAACTCAGCAACTGATAAACCATCGGATACTCTCATCATGTACTTCAATGTAAGTGACTAGAAGGAAGATTTGTGAAAGATTCTTGGAATTATCACACAAGTAGAATATACATCTGTAGATCTGTTGCACATGTTTTGGGAAACTCCTTTACTAACAACTGTTTTTTGAAGAGGTACATTTTAACTGGGATGGTTTAAATGCGATTATTTTAGAAAGCACTTCTAACTGATGCATACTAGAACCTTAAAAGTTCTTAAATAATTTTTGTTACTGCACTAAATATTAAGATTTATTTGTGTATGTATCAGGTGGAAAAAGAAGGGAATATAAAACAGAGACAACAAAGAGAAGGAGCATGTACTCACAGGATTTCATGTCTACATGCAGCAACTTAAGCATATTTCTAAATTTAAAGACATTAACATCAATGTTACTGTAAGCTGTTCGCATATTAGCTGGGTTAGTTGCAGCTGGTTGCATGTGAGACATGAAGTTGTAGTTACTGGAAATTGTTGAATGTGTATAATGATTCTCTTTCTTTAAATACTCCTATGTATGAAGAGAGATGCTACAAAGTGAAGCAGGACTCATATGATGAAATCATTAAAATGTTTTTGAAGTAAAATGTTCTTTCTTTGCCTTTCCTTCCTCTGTCCTCCTTTCTGTACTCCATAGAATTGCACAGTGAATCCTAAGGATAGTGTCCTCAAAAGAGTGGAAAGTCTTGACCGCATTTTCAAAAAGAAATTTGCTGAAGCAGTTGGACAGGGATGTGCTGAAATTGGCTCACAGGTAACTAGCACTTTGGTTGAGTGTTACTCATTTGGCCTCTGTTGATACTAGCTAATGTGAGATCTGACTTACGGACTGTCCTTCTTCAGCACAGATCAATAATGGTAGAAAGTAACAATATTGTATTCAACCATGGGAATGGAGTGGCATTTTTTTCTAAAGCACTGTAAAGATAATATTCAACAAATTATTCTTCATATATAAGGAACAATAGGAACTGGGTGGAAATATGTGGGAAATACATTAATGAAGAATGGGAAAATGGGCACAATACATTTAGTGAAACGTATTTGCATTTGTTAAGGTAACATCCTAGAACTGCAGAAGGTGACTCACTTCCTTATGAAATCAGTGGGCCAGCTGTGCTTCCAGCAAGGACTTTGGAAAACAAATCCAACCACATTTGTACTTGACAGTATCCTGTCTGTCAGCCTTGCTTTTTATCTTGTTAGCTGTGAATCAACATAAACACTTGATTAAGTCTTCATGTGGTTGAGAGTCACAAACCTTAGTAGCCTTTGAAGCCTCTCCAGTGCTTTTGGCAAATGGAACTGGGGACAATGACTTCTTTGTTGTGGTTCTTCCAAAAAATGGAAATGTTCTGAGTTGTTAAAACGTGAGAGTCTGCGTATTGTAGTCTGTTAAAATTTCTTGTAATGTTCTTCAATTTCTTCTTTTTTTAACAGAGGTACAAGCTTGGAGTACGTCTGTATTACAGAGTAATGGAGTCTATGCTAAAGTCGGTAAGTTTAGTACTGGTAGCTTAGTACTGTCACTGTATTTACAAATACAAAGAATATTCACAAGTTTGGTTTATTTCAGGAGGAAGAGCGCCTTTCAGTGCAGAATTTCAGGTATGTGCCCCTAATTGTTAATGAAGTCTTCTATTTTAGTGTTAGGACAAGTATTAATAACTTTCTTTCTCCTTAGCAAACTTCTGAATGATAACATCTTCCACACATCTCTTCTGGCGTGTGCTGTTGAGGTTGTCATGGCGACATATGGTAGTAAGTTGAATCTAAAGTCCTAAATAGCATTGTTTTTTATTGATAATTATTGCCATTTTTTCTAACACATGAAGTAAACAGCAAAAAATAAAAAAGTGCTTGCTGAAAGTTCTGAACTAGCAGTGATTCAATAAATACAAAAAAGAAAAAACGTCAGAAGTGAAAGAATGTAGCACTCCTGACAATTTTAGTCTGTTTTCCTTGCAGGAAATGCTTCACAAAGTGATGGTACCAGTGCTGAAACAGACTTGTCTTTCCCGTGGATACTCGATGTATTTGATTTAAAAGCTTTTGACTTCTACAAGGTGATTGAAAGCTTTATTAGAGCGGAGCCAAGCCTAACAAGGGAAATGATAAAGCATCTAGAACACTGTGAACATCGAATTATGGAGTCGCTTGCGTGGCAATCTGTAAGTAATGTTTTAAACTAGTATTTGTCCTTATACAGTGAGCACATCTAGAAAAAGGAAGTCACGCCTAACTCTGTCAAATAAGTTGTGGTCTTGCTGAGATTTATTTCTAGCAAAATAAGTTACAAGAGCAAAACAAGCTTAGTTTTGGCATGTCTTCAGGTTTTGGAAAAAAGGAGTACATAAGAGGAAGAAGGTGACATAGCTCTGCTGATTTATGTGATTGTAAGCCAACATCATCTTACTAGTCTGGCCTGAATCATAAGGGTAATACCCTTAAACGGTATTTCGGTGTCAAAGACAAGGCAATAAATTCTGTGCTTTTATTTGTAAGTTAATTTTTATCCAGTTGCTATTCCCACTTGGCAATAGGGCCTTAGTTCTATGCATCTGATATGTTTGTTAATAGTGCTTTAAAATATTGATTCGCATTGTCCTTTGTGCTTCAGTCACTTCGGTATTTTTGGATACCATTAAAATAAAATGCTGGCAGTTGGCATGTTTTTTAGGCTGGATCTTAATAAATCAAACATTGTTTCTTTGAACTGTGTGTTACATATAAGCCGAAAGTAGGCTATTTACGGCACAAAACAGGAGGCTATCAAGACAGGTAAGTTTGACCAGAGAGACATAAAGAAACTGTTTAAGAGCCTATCCCATATCAGTTCTGGGAAGTTTAAAAAACATGGTGTGCTGTAGCTGATGGGTAGTTTAATTGTGAAGCAAGTTTTTCTTTTCAGGATAATCTGTGTTTGGTTTGTGTATGACTTCAGAGTGAAAAATTTAGTTTTCTAGTATGGGTGATACTCTACCAGGCTGTGGGGTTATACTTCTGGATTCAAGGAGGATTGTTGTGCCTGAGCAGTGAGTGCCCCATCCATGTTCAGCATGCTGACTCAGGGTTGTATGACAGCAATTGCCATGCTTCAAGCTGAGTTTAGTGGACCAGCTTGTACCAGCCAGCTCTTGCCACTGGATTTTCCTTGTGGACAAAGTCAGTCGGCACATGTGGCGCTCTGAATATGCCGTGTTACAAGTGACTTTTCCACTGGGGGACCCAAGGCGTGTGTATCCAGCTCTATGCTCATTACCACAACACTGTAATGTGCCCCAGGGTTTCTGGTGCAGTGCTATAGCAGCTGTACCAGAGTGTAAATTTTTCCCTTTATAATGCTTTTGCATGTTTGTGTGTTGTCTTGGGAAATGCACATGGTCTTTCCATTGCTGTATTAATTTCTTCATGATTTTGCCATTCTTTGAATAGTACCACTAAAAGCACGCAAGAGCTTACAGAAACAGGGAAAGTAAGGCAGTATTTCAAGAGGCAGGCAATATTTTAAGAAGCTTGCAGGCCTATAAAAAGTGCTTATTTGAGAGTTGTAACACTCAGAGGACAAAAGACAGAGGTACAGATTCCAAAGTTTGACTCTACAAGCAAAAAGTGGCGCCTGGTACCTTCTGCAAACCAGTTTGAAGTCAGCTTACTGATCAGCAATAAGCGATATCTACCAGTTTCCACCCAGTAATTCAAGCACTGCATGCAGATAACCTGATTTGGGTTTGGGCTTTCAGACTGGAAAATCCAAAGCTTTGCATTTTCAAAAAATACGGGCGTAGTTGCAGGCTTTTGTGAAATAAATTGTAACATCATCAACAAGCACAGGATTATTTTCTGTTTTCTGAGTGCTCTGTTTGAATGCATTTTACTGTGTTGAATCTATCTTCTTGAGTTTCCAGAGGTATGTTTGGTACTGTTTTGGGGTGGCTGATATAGCTGATTTGAGTGTTAATAGAATAGTTCAGGTGGAAGGGACCTAGAACAACCATCTCGTGCCACTGAGGTATGTGGAGTGGAGCGCAGTGGAGGGGATAAAAAGAAACGTGCAGTACAGCTATCCAAGGGCCTTTCTGCTTCATTGACCTGTGCTTCATGTCTCACCTTGATGTCCCCAGGTGCAGGACAGCGTTCAGTCTCCTGCTGCCAGGGGTTTGTCAGCGGTGGGCAACAGCTGAGGGACAGCTACAGGCAGCTGGAGCCTGTGTGCGGGCACCCTGTGATTCTGCACTGGCCTCCGTTGCCTCCAGCTGGCCGTAAGGGAAAAGCTGTGAGGTGTAAGCAGCAGATTGCATAGCGGTGGCTCAGGAGACGACAAGTAGTGGGACATTATCTATGTTCAGATGTCTTGCAGGGACTGTGGGCCACTGCAGTGAAAGACCCAAGGCCCGTACGTTATAAGGCTGCATGTAGAAATATAAAGCCCTGAGTCCTCTAGTACAGAAAATCCCCCCGTGCCTCCCATCTAAATATTGGCTGGTTTAGTCTGAAAAGTGTAAGTTATTAGCAACAGGAGAAAAATGCTTCCAGGGCTGACTTGCAAGGCTGTTGAGGTCAGATGTCCCAGACAGGTTTAGATAGCGAAGGAAGGAGTGGTGTTTACCGTATTCTTTTGCAGTTCATTACCTGCATATTGTCTCCACGTAATGGTGTCCAAGATTTACGTAGTGTCTGCTTAATTTCTAATTCCCTGAAGAAGGGGCACGCAATTAGAGAAGTGTTCATACCAGGAGTAGCTCATACTAGTATATCTCTCTTACCTGCAAACACTCAATAAAGGAGGAGAGGAAAGCCAGATGACTTCTGCTTAGTCATGAAGAGTATCTCACCATAAGTGATTGCTTTGGGTTAATCTTAAACTACTTGATAATCCAAAACAGATGGAATCTCAAGAAGGTTCAAGTTTCCTAATACAGTTAGAGAATGTATTTTTTTTGAAAAGTGTTAAAATGTAGGGAATTGAAAAATATGGCATGAGTAAAGCTTATGCAAAAAAGAAATTCTAGCTTGGTAAATAAGAATAAAAACCTTTGAAAAAATGTTTGTTTATAAATATTTGCATAATGCAACTTGGTTTCCTCCAGTTATTTGCCATGTTTTTTTGTTTTGTTCTTACCTTCCCCCACAGGTAGTACATTTCATTACAGGGCTTGTCTGCTCTTTGGAAAGTCAGGCCTGTATTTATCCAGTCTTTCCTCGTTCTCCTGACTGCTCTAGGAATCAGGATTTCAGTATGATATTTAAAGGAACTGAGCAATTGAATACAGAATAGCTTGAATTTATTTTAGTTTTACTTGTCACAGAGCTTTTGTGAGGAAAACTGCCTTGCATAAGTTCTCTGAAGAAAAGAATCTTAAATGCATCTGACCTTTATTTGACTTTGGAGGCTGTATTGAATGAATGTGAAGGATTCTGTTTCTTAGTACCTGAAGATAATATATCACTCCTTTGCTAGTCGTTGTGAATACATTTATTGCTTTTGCATAGCTAGCTGATTTAGTCATCTGTGCTTGAAGAGGAAGATGAAACTTTTCTAGGTCATCCTTTCTTTTAACAAAAAAAGCATAAGCACGCAAAATAAAGGGTGGAAAAAAGTTGAAGGTTCCTCTCAATAATTCTTAGTTTTGAAAAGGGGCAAGTGTTCATACTGAGTAAATCATGTGGAAAGTACTTCCTTTTCCTTAAATCTTTATTGTTGAACCCTGAAGGGAGAAGCGCCGTTTATCCACTCAAATATTATTTACCAGTGAGGTTATGGTGCTTCCAGATGCAGATTATGTGGAGATCAGTTCAGAATATGTTAATAATACTACATAGTTTTTATTAACAGAATAGAAATATACTGTATAATATTCTTTTTCTACTGTAGAACATTTGTGCTTCATCTCACTGCAGTATTTTGGGCACTATTTTAATTTCACAACTTTATTTAAAGGGAACTGAAATTATTTTAGACTCAAAGATGTCTATAGCCTTTGCTTAATTTTTAGCATAGTTGTATAAATAAGATATAAACTTTGGCATGGTTAAAATCTGTTTCCAGGAAGTGGTGGAGTCACCATCTTGGGAAGTATTTAAAAGATGCGTAGATGTGGTGCTTAGGGAAACGATTTAGTAGTGGACTTGGCAGTGTTAGGTTAACAACTGGACTCAATTTTAAAAGGTCCTTTCCACAGAATCTAAATGATTCTGTGATTCTACAAAAGAGATAGTTACCAGCCAGCCTGGGATTCATGCTCAGTCTTTTCCATAGTTCTGTCAAACTGGTCTCTCTTGTGGCAAGCCAAAAAAGTAATTGTTTTGAATATCAAATTTGAAAATCAAATGAATTTGAGTTGTTTTGAAGGTTGTGTGAACAAATTCCGGGATCTGAACTTCCCTTAGAGAAAGCCCTGTCAACTGCCATGTCATGTATTTGACTAAAGTGTTGCTGCTTACTGGAGTATGTTGAGAAGAAACAAGGAAGAGCAAGGTTTTCAGCTTAAGCAAATCAGATACAAAGTCTATCAACTTTCGTGGTCTATTTTAAGAGTGATATAGCTGTAATATCTGAAATGCATTTGTTTCTGGGAACAGCATGACTTAGGTTTGGTGGATTTTTTGCTGGCTCATTTAAGAAAGCAAACACCTATGGAGTATCCGCCTTTGCTATTTGTGTCTGCAAAGCAACCCCAGTTCTGTTTCCCCTCCTCTCATGAGCTTGCATTCTGCTCATAAGCTGTGAATGGGGAGGAACAAGCAAAGTATTAGATTTCTTTCATAATGCTGCATAGAGAATATGCTTCCTGCAAATGCCTTTTCACATGTACAGTAGGTGAAAGAGTGGGGAGCGTACACGTTCTAAATCCTCCCATTAGGCATACTTAAAATAGTTTGGGCCGTGCTACAAAATACCACTTCTGCAAGCCAGCCTTTGGTGGGATGTCAGAGAAGAGGTGTGTGAAGCCCTTCTGCTTTGTCAAGCTTCAGCTGCCCAATACTGAAGTAATGAAAGGGTCTTGTTCTGCTTCACGGGAGTTGCAGACCAAATGCAACCTTGTCCAAAGATGAGGCAGTACATGCCAGCCCTGTATGGCAGGTTAGAGAAAGCACAGCCACACTTTCCTGGTTAGCTCTGCAGAGGGTAAAAAGCTCCATTGTTAACTTGTTAACTCATCCAAATGAGTGCCAGGAGTCCAAGGGATATTAATTCCTCTTTGGACTGCAGTTTTCAAAGGTTGTGTGGTAGCTTTTGCTGTTAACAGGGATGAGAGGCAGCTGCACCAATTTCCACAACCCCCACAACAGCCCAGAACAGAATGGGGAGTTGCACTGTGGTGGGCTATAAAGGAGTAATTCACAGTCTGATTTGCTCAGTTAGCTACAACTGTGGTTTTTTGGTGTTTGTTTATGTGTGAGGGACAAACAGATATTGAACCAAAGTAATGATTGCACTACAGCTGTTGACGCTGTAGCCTTATTTGATTGTATTGCTCTTTAACACTTGCTATCCTAATCAGTATTTGTATTTTTCAAAGGAGAAAGAAACACCAGTATTGATTTCTGTTGCGATTTAGAGTTGTAGTGTGGTTTGGAGTGTTAATGACTGATGCAAGATAAAGATGGCTCTACAAGGCTACCTCTCTTAATGGTTAAAATTTGATTAGTAGACAAGCGTGCTTTGCTTTATTCATAACTTCTTCCCTGTAGCATTGCCTAAACTGTGCTTCATAATGCTTCTCCTTTATCAGCTCCCTCTTCTCTGTGGGTTTTTTTTTGTCAATTAAACATCTGCAGTGAAATCTACAGTACTGTTTCATCACGTGTCGAATTAACATGACTCAGGGTTTGCAACAAGTATTTGTCGACTAACTATGCAGTTAATATTTATACTCAGATACCTCATCCCACACCAAAGACTTCTGTTGGTTTTAAATTATGCAGGTCATTGTGGCAGAAATGCCTTTCTGAGGAAAATCATGTATTCCCAAAGAATACATTTTATTGCATAAATATGACAAACTCACTGAGCTGGATTAACAGCAGACCTATTTTGATTGTGCAGCAGGGAGAAAAATATTAAACAGGTATGTTTAAGTTGGACTTGGCAGTGTTAGGTTTATGGTTGGACTTGATGATCTTAAATTTAGATTTCTAATCTAAATGATTCTATGATTTGCTTAAAAAGTGTTAGACAAATCCAGGTCAGTCTAAAGCTGTAAGAAGTTACAGGTAAGCAAGTACTCCTTAGTGCTTTGGTGTGGTACAAGCTTAACTATGCAGTCTCCTGGTCTTTGATTGTACAAGGACACAATGGAGCTCACCATACTCAAGTGCTTAGTGCCCATTTTCTCACATGCAGTGTACGATTTTAAATGAGGTTTCTGTGCTCCTTGTAAGGAGGAATTAAGCATCTAGGAATGGGAGTTGATGTATTTTCCTGTGGTATGTATCCTTCTCAGTAGTGTTTTCTGTTGTTTATGTCTGAAGTCCTACACCTCTCCTGGAGGGTAGGTGTCTATATGCAATTTGAAGTCTTGTCTTTGATTTCGATGTCTTAAGTCATTTCCTTTAAATCTGGACGAAGTAGGAATGGTGATGCCATCAACATTTTATACAGTGGGGTACTGGATAAATACTTTACTGTTGTATTAAAAGAATGACGCTAAAACCTTGTTGAAGGACCGGGTATCGGGACTGCATCTGTTCTACTGGCCTCTAAGGGACAATAGTTCAGGCTTGAGTATTGCCCCACCATCATCAGTGGTGTTCTGTTGGTAACGTGTTCCCTGGCATGTTTTGGCATGTGTCAGCAGTCCTCTGGACAAGGCCTAGGCAAAATTTGGGGCATGATGCAGCTCAGGGACTATTTTCAACTGCTGGCATGGATTAGAAGTTGAGAACGTTCAGCTGTGTGGGTGCAAGCTGTGCTTTGCTGCTTGGCCTCAAGGCCTTGGGACCGGCCGTGGCTTGTTGTGTTACCAGCTACAGATGTAGTTGTGGGTTCAGCCACGAGTGACTTCAGCGCTGGCAAATGAGTCACACGTTCCTTTACTGTCTTTGCTGTAGGCTCCAGGAGCTGTATGTGTTTCTGCACAGCAGCCGGTTTCTCTTTGAATGGCTAGTGTATGTCAGACATACTCTTTTCATACCTACTACATTTGGCTTTCCTTAGATATGGGAATACCTAATTTGTGAATGGGGGACAGCCTTAGGCACAAAAAAACGCTCAGCTTATCCAGAATGGTATTTGCAAACACGGTCACTGGCAGAATAAGAACTACATAGGGGACTTCACCGGTGTAAAGACAGGCAGCTCAGGAATTGCAGGCATCGGATTGCTCTTGCAGACATCACTTATGTCCTGTGATCTTCTGGATTTTAGGCACCTAGTATCTGGTCTCAGCATGGAGGTTGCTGTGGACCAAGATTTTTAATGTGGAATTTTATAGGGTTTTTCATACAGGGGAAAAAGTGTGCTAAGGGTCACCGAACTATGCCATTTCACATGCTTGCCATGCTCCTTTCAAAGAAGGAGTGTTAGGATGGTGCAGCTTTAACCTTAAAGGAGGAACCGAGAATTGATTTGAGGTTTTCTGTCTGTACATACTAAATATATTTCTGCTTGCATTGTGAGTGTGTTCCAGAAGCGTGTGTGATGAGAGGGAGGTCACTGCTACCACTGCTGCTTGGCGTGATAGTGCTAAAGGATCACACTGGTTCTGCTGTGTGTGCTCTTTTTTTTTTTTTTTTTTTTTTTTTTTTTTTTTTTTTTAGGTCATGAATTAGCTCTGACACTTCAGTTGCCACAGCTGTGGCTGGTAAGCCTTCTGTGATTTTTGCCTTTATCATACAAGGCACATTCTTAGAAGTCTGTAAGATGGTTGCCTTTTGGGTATTTGTGAATACACCATATAATACCATATAAATACAAACATATTTATGTATGTTTATATGCTTTTTTAGTTTGAGCATATATAGACACACACACTTTTTCAATAAATGCATAAATAAAATACATGAGTGTTTCTCCCATGCCCTTGTACTCCTGAAGAGTTTCCTTTTATGAAAATCATGCTGTGCTTTTTGAAGCTTGAAACTTTTATCTGAATGATAATCTTCGCTGTCTGCACCATCACTTTGAAAATCTTCCCTGCCACTCCTATTTATCGTGAGGATGACTCAAGCTGTTTTTCAGGCTTGGGTGTTACAATCCAAGCAAATCCTCTAGGCTGCTGGAAGAGAAACCAGAACACGTAAAGCTGAGGTCCTGTGTTTCCTGCTTTTGTCTGTGTTGGCAATGTATTCACTTCTTGGTAGGCACGCACTAAGTGTACAAAACACTCGCTAGGGTTGTAAGGTATTGGCTGTGTTAGCACAGTATTAATGGATTTATCTGTTGCAGGTAGACCCAAGTCAGCCCAACCCTTAAGATGCTATTTTGGTTCAAGTACAAACACGACTGAAGGGATTACCTAAGGCACAGCAACTATGTGGAGTTTTCATTCTGTGAAATTTGGATGCCGATTTTGATTAAGGATTTAAGTTTTCCTCTACTTCATCTACTGCTTTAAAGTAGAGTTTCTCTTAGTAGGGGAATGTGAGTCCTGCATTGTTGGACTTCTATAAAATAGGTATTTAGGCTCCCTCTATACTTGAAACAGCTGTACTTCCAATAAGCAATTAATTCTATTTAATTTGTTATTATGTATTTTACAGTGTGATGATTCGCTTTTTCAAGATACCTCTCTCCACTGACTGTAGAGAGCATCTGTCTCAATGACAAAACTAAACTAGATGTATAATGTTTGTGAGTTAAGGTTAGTAGAAGTGAATCGTATGATTAATATTAGTTTTCATAACGATGTTTCCCCCTTCCTTTCAGCATTAAGGGGACATTAGCAAGAGGAAGTTAATTACACCTTGCTTTGCTTTAGGTGGTTACTGGTGCTATGTGTTTCACTTACAGTCACTGTTGTGGTTTCTGTTTATGTAGAGGTCTCGTACTGTTACCAGCATGGCTACAGAAGCTGAGGATGTGTCATGATCTCTCTGGCCATGGATGTACAGCTGTAAATGGGGATCTGGATTTTAGAGCTTGTGCTCAGTGGAGCTTCCAGCTTTGTTGGTGTAGTGTGAAGATATCGTGCCTGTGTCTACATTGGTCCCAAGTACAAAGTTAGCCACAGAAATAAGACTTGTTTAACGTGATATACTTTTTTTTTAGTCCTTTTTTTCTTAAGTTTGCCCTAATTATTAGTAACATTTTAACAAAACCCAGTGAAATAGTGTTTTGTGAATGCCTGGTTTTCAGGTTTTTGTTATATTGTCCAATGTTTTGTTGGTCATACCACAGTGGGATGGGATTATGCTCTCTTAAGTTTGCAGTTTTTTAAATCATTGTAGTGAAGCAAAACTGGTGAAATTACTAGAATGGAGTTTTGTTTTGTTTTGTTTGGAGTTAGTTTTGATCTTGCTTATTTTGTCTGAGCCACAGTCCCAAATAACTGTCGTAAGCTTTTATTGCTCTTTCTATCCTTATTGCTGTGTTATTTGACCCATTCTGTAGTTAAGTTTTCTGTGGAAGAAGGAATTGGCTTCTGTTAGGAAGCAAAGTAGGTGCCAAACAAATAGTCTAATGTGGAGGTTTTTTTGCAGCTATATGCTCAGTTTTCAAGCTCTTAAGGGTTTAACAGTATCTTGTCAAACTCAAAACTGCCAAATTATATGTCCTTGGCAGTGGGTTTTTGTCTCTCTGCTCCATTTTCTCTGAGTTACTGCATGCATAAATGCATGGGGTTTGGTTTGTTTTGGTTTCTTACTATTTTTTTTTGTAGCCTAAATAAGTGCTTTTGTGCCTGCTTTTATACTGTATAAATGTACAGTATTTCAGTTATATGTTCGTATCACTGAATAAATGTCTTACTCCGGTAATAAAAAGTCCTTGTCAGGGATGAGAATCTTCCTGTTTACAACTGTTGAGTAGCCATAGTGTTCACAGTCCTCCAGAAAGTGAATCCCTCTAGGTTTTGTTGAAGCTCTTCCTTTGGGTTGGGTTTGCTTGTCAGAATGGGTTAGATGCAGACAGGTAGGTGCCTGTGGTACGGCTGAGTGCTGTGCCACTAACGCCTGGATCTGTGTGCATCGTGTTCACCTGAACCCCTGAGCAGAGACTTTGGGGCCACCCAGTTAGTCTGAACTTGGCTTAGTTAAGTACCTGAACTGTCATCGCCCTGTCCTTCCCATTTGGGAGTTAGCCTGCCCAGAACAGAGCCTGTGCTTGGCATGCTCTGTCTGTGCCTGTTGCACCTTCCAGCAGCTTAGAGGAACTCACAGATCTTGTCTGCTAGTTGGGAGTGGTTTTGTTTTGGTTTGGTTTTTTTTGCACTTACCCACCCACAGGAGCATGTGAAACACAATGTGAGTGTGCAGTATATATGGGAAGGTTTCTTTCACACCTGAGAAGTGTTAAAAAACTTCAGTAAGGGAGTAGACAAAGAGGTTTGTTTTTTTTTATTTTTTTGAAAGGTGTTTTTGTTGGGGCTGAAAAGGCAGATATTTCAGTACTTGCTATACCATCCGTATTCTCAGTTTCATGTATTGCTATATACTTAACAAATTTCTCCATTAAGAAATACCTGCAACGCTGTGGGTACTTTTTGCATTACTTCATAAAAGCATCAGTTTTATTCTAGATACTTTCAACTTTAGTCAAGTGTAGTTCTTGTTGCTGTGATGAATAGTAAATTTTTTGCAATGCAGTATTGCTTCTTAGTGGCCAGGAGCATCTTCAGTTTTTATTACATTAATATCTGCTTTTAGAAAGTACTTACCAGGATGAACTTCCAAAAATTAGTAGATCTAATGTTGCATAATTTTACAGAAGGGTGAAGACTTGCAACTAATGTGTACAATTGACTTCCTTTCATAAAGCAGCAATTTTTGCAGAATTCATTTGAAAAGCAGAAGAGTTTTCATGCGAGATAAGCTTGATAATATTCCCAAGATAACAGCATTAATCTTGCATACCTCCTATTACTAGCATTGTTATTTAAGATTAAGGCAGCAATTCAGTGTTTGAAAAAAGGGGGGTTAGGGCAAATCTTAAAGCTATGTGTGCGGAAAAGTGTTCTTTTATCTCTTCAGGAAAAGACAGGAACTTCTTGTTAGAGGCTGGCCTTTGCTTGTGCTTAAACTGTAGAAAACTTACCCCTTCTTAGTGCAGGACAGCTTTTAGTTTTGTTATAACTGGAGTGAACAAGACTGCTTGTTAAATTAGGAATAATAATTTAAAATCTAAATGCTTAGTTCTGGAATTTTTAGTTTTCCAACAGTGTGGTAAGACCAGATTATATGTGCAGTGTTCTTTTCATTTGTTTTAATTTTGTGGTAAGTTCAGTTTTCTTACAGGAAAAACTGGGCTTACTTTTTAAGTAGTTGTGTAACAGGAACTGGATGGGGGGGAGGTGAAAAATGTGAAAGGCTTCAGTGTCAAAGCAGGATTAGAACAGACTTCTCCATCCAGCTTCTTGCAGAAGTATTAGACTGTGCAAGTATATCTTTCTGAATTTGTATTCATTTTAAATGAGCTCTACTGAATATGTTTGAAAATGTGCTAATTCAGTGTTTGTCAATTGCATTTATACAATGTTTTTCAGCACTCTGATAATCGGATAACAAATGCAGCCCAGACATTTGCAACTTCTAGATGTAGAATTTTTCTTGTTTGCATTTTGTCTTAGCTCTTGAAATGTATCCTCTTTCATTTGTCAGTGATGCTCAAATACCAGTAACCCTGAGGTATAAATGGTAATGGTCTAGCAACAAAGGGAACTTGTCAGGATTTACGAGTCTACCCAGGTACAAGAACCTTACAGTATTACATTTACTGCTGGAAAAATATGAAAAATCACTCTTCATTGATAAAACTCTTAGAAAATAAAAGAATAAGTAATTCTAGAGGATACTATGCTCAAGTAGAATTTTCAAAGTTACCGATCTCAAAGTGAACCTTGCTGGGTTTGTTGCAATTTTAGCTGAATTCTTTATGTAATTCTGAAAATGTCATCTTTGGCAAAGATGCTGGTTGAAATTACAAATTAAAATCACTTTCTCATTGGCAAGGGGTGGTGGAAGACACTATAATCATGAGTGATATGGAAAGGCTGAGTGTCAATCAAGTGTTACTTGCCTCTTCCAAAAGAAATGAAGATGGAGCAATGAAACTAGTGGATTTGAAACAGGAGGTTTTGTTTTATTTTTTTCGTTTTGCTTCCCACACACACACATGCAATGTGAACTTTTTACTGCAGAATACTGTGGATGTTAAAAAGTTTACGTGCATTCAAAGGGAGACGGGACAAGCTCACAGAAGAAAAATTTTAGTGTTGCCGAAATCACACACACATCTGACAAAGAAAGTCCTGAGATACAGCTGAAGTGGGACAGCACTTGGACAGGAGAAAGCCCTGTATGCTCTCCTGCTGTTATCTTCTTCCCCAGGCATCCAGCCTTGGCCACTGTTGGAGGCAGGATTGTAGATTAGCTGAATGTTTGGAATCTGATCCAGTAAAACCATTCATATCTTTTACCTGATCTCGGGAGCTCTCTTTCAGTCTTTGCATTCCTATGACTGAGGTTACTTTCTTAAGAAATTGAAGTTTGGAGGCCGATTTCAGTTAAGGGTTTCACCTGCCTGAAGTGCAATTCAAACCTGTGTGGTTTTTTTTAAGCACTTTTAGATGAAAAATATAGAAGATATATTTGACCTAGTATTGGTATTTCTTTAAATGTCAAGTCATGTATACTGAATGAAACAAACTTTGACTTGCGTTCTGTTCCTGAGAAAGCCAGAAATTAAAATTTCAAGTCGAACATAAAAACTATAAAACGGGAAATCTTTTGCTTTTAAAGTAATGGTATGTTGAGGTAAATCAGAGATGGTGATAGAAAGTTGGTTTCTTTTTCCTTGTCTTTTGAAAGTGCTGGTTAATTATGTAGTTATCAATGGCTGCCTATCCTGCTTTAGATGAGAAAAATGCTTAGAATCAACTACATTTCCACTGCTTTTATTTTTATGGTAAGTGTACAGTATCTGCACTCTGTAGATGAAGAAACCAGACTACAAAGAACAAATTCGTAACTAAAACTGAACTCCTAACCCCCTCTGCATAGGCATATGAGTAAAAATAATGTACTTTTAGGGAAGTACTGGATGCAACAATTCACATGCTCAGGAGCTCTGATAATATAAGCCTTTTTTATTTGAGATGCCTGGACACGACTTAGGAGCATATCCCCTCATCTAAATTTAAATGTTGGCATAAGCTCGTACCAGAGAGACAGAAGAGTTGATACTAACGGCAGGAGCAGAGCGAAAGGAGTGCAACTGTTCAGGAATGTTCCAGTGAAAGCATTGCTTCATCCACAGCTCTCCAGGATAATCCTGCTGCAGAACCAGAAAAGGTGGAGAAAACCTTGTCCAGTCCTGAATAGCTGGTAGCTTGGCTTTATAGTGGCTTGTTGTGGGAGGTACAGGTTCGCTCCCCCTCTTCTGAATCAGTCTGATCAGGAATTTCTCAAGTAATGGTCAGATTCTCTAAATTACAGATGTTGCTTTTTTGGCTGTGTTCTTTTTTGCTGGGGCTTTTTTTTGTTTTGTTTTTTGTTTTTCCTTTTGTGGAAAGAGTGAAGTATGTTTAATAATTAAAAATACGAAGCTTCCTCAAACAGTTTCAAGGTATCAAGCTGTTAACTGGTTGGAAAGCTATTGCACTGAGTAGCTTCTGCTTTTTGCAGTAGTGTAGTGCAACAGTCCTAGAGAGCGAGCGCCAAGCAGAAAGAGCTACTCTCCATGCTTCCCCAGGCTCTTTGAGCTAATACACCAAGGAAAGCCTAGTTTAAAAGGGGGTACCCATACATGTGACTATCTGCTTGTTCTACTTTTAAGCCAGTGATTATTTTTCATTTTTCTGGAGTTTTGTAATCTCAGAAGGAGTAGCTTCTGTTTACCAGGGTGAAGCTCCGGGGTGCTTGCTGCCGTAATACAGAGGTGTTGCTGAACAAGTTGTCACTCAGACAAGTAACAGCTTTGATAAGCTTGGGAAGAGTAGTAGCCTAGAAAGAGCCCAGCAGTGACATGAAGAACTTTTAGTCTCAAAGTCTTTAGAGGGAGTCTTCTATTAAACAGGCTTTTTAGAGATAGATGCATTGAGATGTCAGAGATGAGTGCCTGGCTTTTGAACTTTGGAATTGTCAGTGACGTAGGATTTGTCAGTGGCATACGGAAAATGTAAAGAGTTTCTATTCATGCTGAGAGTTTCATGTGTTTTTCTGAAGTCTGATATGAATCAGAAGAGTTTAGGATGCCCAGCTTAGATAACTGTCTATTTTCAGATACAATGCAGACACTGACTACTATCCTTGTAGCTTAAGCTCATGCTATTTGAATTTCCTTTCATAGGTTGTGTGCATAAAAATTTAGCATGCTGTTAAATTTAAAATCCAGTTGGCATTAGTTTCTAGCAGTCTTTGAGTAACTCAGGTTTCCTGTAGTAGTAAGCAGTGTACAGTTGATTTATAACAATTAAGCAAAAGCTTTGCAAACTTTGAAACTCACAGGTAACATGCCATGTATTCTGACAGCACAATATGCATTTCCTCCAACATTGATTCATGCTTCTGTATGCTGCTCTGAAGTAAAAATGCCTCAGTGCTCTATCTGTGTTGCAGATGACTACTTTAAATCCAAAGTGCAAATTAATTTTTAACTCCATTTTCATTCTTGACTCACTCCATTGTTTTTGAGGAGGAAAAAACCAACACTGCTTACTTTTACCCTTTAAATATTTATTTTATTTTGCTGTAATGTTAATTTTGAGGAAAATGTACACAGTGTTCTAATAGCTGGGAAACATACATAGCAGGACGTTTTAAAGCACTTTTCTCTATATATTCTGGTTTGTAACAGTAATGTACGTAGATTGTTCCTTTTACATGGCTTTGACTTTTCCAAGTGTCTTGATTGATTTTGCCACCACATAGCCCCAGGTAGTTTATTTTTAATACCTTATAAAGTTTGCAAGAAAATAGCATTTGAAATTTTCAATGCTCATGTTAAAAATGTTTCTAGGACACAAAGACTTGAGAGGAAGTTTCATTCTAAAAATTACCATGTCTTTAATTTGTTTATGGGACATAAAAGAGTTTCCTAGAATTAATTGGGTTGATACAGATGCTCATTGATAGTTAGCGAAGGTCACGTTTTTCTAAGAAACTACCACTTTGAGATTGAATTCCCTTATTTGGAGGATGTTATTTTGCTCAGAAGTTGTGCTAAGTCGAAGAGCTTCTCACAAAAGAGTTTAATAAAGTGTTACTGTACCTAAAGCACTAACTTCAGTCATCAAAGGTTATTTGGTTATAATTACACAGACATCTGAGACAGAGGTGAGAAGAAAAACCAGTTTGTCTGAGTTGTTTGCAGATGCCCTCAACTACCAGAAGATTTAATTGCTTTATGGGGGCCAGGCTTGTGCAGAGAAAATGTATTTTATCAGATAAACCTGGGAGAAATGAAGTTGTGTAGCCCAGTCATCAAAGCCTCATATGAACGTAATAGTTCCTAAGAAGGAAGCTGCAAGGAGAAAAGACAGGAGGGAAGGGTAAGACAGAGGAAACTCCGGAGCAGGCACAGTAGCTGAGGCGGTATGAACGAAGTGGTGCTGTTTTCCTCAGCAGCTGGAACCTGCAGTGTAAACCAGGTAGTTTCACCCCCATCCTCAGTAACTTGGAAACAGACATCATTATTACAAATTAGCAGTTGTTTTAACTTTAGAAAAAAAACCCACCTACTTTTTCATCTATGTTTGATTTGATAGACAGTCTTTAGACTTTGGTTAATCTATTCCAACCCCGAAAGTTCATTTTTAACATACAACCTGTCAGAAAAGACATTTGACATAAATTCTTAAAACACTTTTTCTGTGTACTGTTATGCCTGACACTTTTACACTCATAAACTTTTCTGATGTGAAGGAAGCGTAACATTTACATATCAGAACATATTTCCACGGCTGAAGAAATGTGCAGGCTTCTAATTCCAGTTTAGTCCCAGTAGTCTTTTAATACAGTTTATATTGTAGAGTCACTGTCAAATATTTTCATCTTTATGGTCTGAAGGCTGTGTTGAATGAAGTTTTCAGAAACTGGCCTTTCAGAGAATCTGATGTCCCGTGGCCTAGTGGTCCGGTTCTTTTTTATGGAATTTTGAATTGTATCTGATGTAAAATAGTAGACTATAGGGTCAAAACAGCAGTTTGAAACGGCAATGCACAGAGTGACGGGGTACATAGTCCTGACTGCAGTTACCACTGAACAGTTAATCCAGGTCTGTGTTCTCATAAGGGAGTAAAGTATTAAGGTAATGTTATAAGGCACAAAGCAGAAGCAGAATATCACCAAATGGACAAAAATCATTTTGAGTACCTTTTTCTTGCTTAATTTATTCCGACTTAATGTAAGAGGTTTATTCAAAGTCCGTAAGACCATGGTGGAGCAGGTCACGTTCAAGATGAGTGGAATAAAAAACCCAACTATTTCAATGAAGATAACAATTCGAGATAGGTAGGTTTTCCATGTGTCCTCTGAAAAGTTTTCAAAACATGTTCTTTGTTCAGTATTATTGCGGCGGTTTGTAGACTGGAAAAAGCTTGCTGGTGTGCTGCCTGCTAACACTGTTATCCATACTGCAGCGCAGACAATTTTTGCATTCCTTTTGGTTCGGAGAGTCTTAGATCGAAAAGGGTGTACTATAGCCAAAAAGCGATCTACACTTATGCAAGTCAGAAATAAAATGCTCCCGTACATATTTGTATAAAAGAGGGTGACAGAAATCTTGCAAAGAATGTCTCCAAAAGGCCAGTTTCTCGCTACAAAGTAATAAATCCTGAAGGGTAATGTAAACACAAAAAGCAGATCTGATATTGCTAAATTCAGCATGTAAGTTGTAGTTTCATTTCGCACTTTTAAAGTACAAATAAAAATGTAGATAGCAACACAGTTTGCTATGAGGCCAAGAACAAACACCATACTAAAGATACATCCATATAAAGTATATTTAAAGGAGTCCTCAGTGGAGCAATTAGAGCTTACCATTATAATGGTATATTTAAAAAGTCCTGTGATTTGGAGGTTTCTCTAGTATTTTTATCGCAACTTTTTTTAAATTCCAGAAGAACTTGCAGATGTATTTGAACCCTGTGCTTTAGTAAGTTTGTTGCAGGGTAAAGCTTCAGAGGAGAAACATAATCTCTGTGGCAGGGGAGTACATCTCCAGCAGTGATCACCAGGAGGTCGCTCCTCTCTTCCCAGTGGTGTTTGTAATCACATAGCCAGGCTTCAAAAGTCAAAACCCATATAATTTGTGGCAGATGAGGTCATCCCAAAGCTTGCTTAGCTCCCTTTG
Source organism: Falco rusticolus (assembly GCF_015220075.1). Classification (NCBI taxonomy): domain Eukaryota; kingdom Metazoa; phylum Chordata; class Aves; order Falconiformes; family Falconidae; genus Falco; species Falco rusticolus. The sequence continues at coordinate 30,819,873 of NC_051188.1, read as the reverse complement.
CTCCCTCAGTTCGATGAAGCTGTTGTAGAACTTTCTGCCTTGTTCACGGCTGCGGATCATGGTGTTGGAGTTTTGTCGGTGGGGTACGGATGCTTCGGATGCTTTAGAAAACGCTCTCCCCGATGCCACGCAGGGTCGGCACTTGGGTTTCTCCCTCAGCCTTCTTTCTGTGAAACGAGCTTTTTGGCTGCTCCGAGCGCTGGCTGGCTGGCCGGCCGGCCCCACGGGGTGGGAAGCAAGCTGCTTGTGAGGGCAGAAATTAAATTCCAGAGCGTGTTTGTTCCTGCAGAGCACGGCCCCGGCGTCCCGCGCCCCTGCAGCCTCTCGCCAGCCCGGCTCCTTCTGGGGAGGAGAGGAGAGAGCTCAGGCAATTTGTAGCGTGACATCACGGGAGGAAGAGGATGGGCTGGCTGAAGGATGGTTTCAGTTCAGTTTGTTTGCCTTGCCCGGTCTGATAGCGTGTCTGCTGGGGCTGTACCTTGCAGGCTGCAGGCAGTCACCAGCAGAGCGCTGCTGCTGCAGCCTCCTGTTAACTCTTTCCGAACTCCCTGGAAGGGCCTTGTCGGCAGTGCTGGAGTCCAAAAACTTCATCACAAAAATCTTTTTTCTTCAGTTGTGAGGAGACTTTCCAGTGTCTGAAATTCCCCTTTGGCTTTGGAGATAGTAGTGTCATTTTACATATTATGTGGGACTGAACTAACGTTAAGTTTTTTGACAGATACCTTTGCTCACAATGCAGAACATTTTATTCACCAGCAATCAGCTGAGTGGTTCTATCTCAATTCCCTCAGTTACACCTCAGGAGGGACAAAATAACATTGATAGGTAATTAAATAAATTTGCAAAATAATTGCTGAAAGAGAGAAGCATAAATATTATGAACCTGTGGGTTGCTTTTGGATGTTCCCAGGACTGAGATGCGTTGCAGTGGGAGGAGAAAATTTTAACTCGTTCCATATTAGAAAGCATATTCCAGGGTGTACTTCTAATCAGAAAGATGGTTCTTTTTTTTAAAAAAAAATCTTCAAATTGTTTTTGTTAAATTTTGTGGTAAAAAAAGTATTTTCTTCAATAGGTAAGCACAGAATTATTATACCAAAATAAATACTGTGCTATGCAGTTGTTTCTCGTGATTTAAAGGGGGCCAATTACTGCACATATACAAACTACTCCCATTGGTCACTGATTAATGAAACAAAATGATGTTGCAACTAATTAAATTAAATAAATATAAAAAAAGAAGCTCTTATTGCCTTTAGGGGCAGATACAAGATAAATCTTTGTTTAGACAGATTCATTTATTTAACAACAGCTTGGGTAGACTCACTTCTGGCATCAAAACCAGTCTATTTCTAAGTCTTAGAATAACAAATCTCTTCGTATCTGACTGGGTGGCATGGTTCTTTTGAACTAGATTTTAATCAGTTGTACCTAAGCAAGGCTCTGGGCAAAACCTTTCTAGTCTGCTGTAAAGAAGAGTAAATAATAGCTCTTCACACGTTTTTGGTGTAGTTTCTTAGTGTAAGGTATGTCAGACAAAAATCAGAAACATGCAGAAGTGGGTCTTGCTTATTTTATTTCAAGTTTTCTTGGTTTCTTCTGTGAATCTCTTTTCACCTTAATTTTGTGGTGAAATCAAGCAGCTTCACTTCAGTAGGCTAGAACCACAAGAAAACTTTTTGACTGTTTCTGAAATTCATGCTCAACTGTGAAGTGTAGTGCATTTTCCACTTGAAGGCAACAAGAAATGAAAATGTGAGCATGGCAGAGTCTCTTGTGTGTCCAGCTTAACTTGTACCTTAGCATCAAGTTGCCTTACCTGGCTTTCATCAGAAAAGCAGTCATAACATGTGGTTAACTTCTGTGTCTATTCCCGGCAGCCTTGCATGATAAAAGGGGTTTTCCTGCAAGAGTCCTTGAGTTCTGCATTGCACTGTCGAGCTCTGAGCTCTGTTTTCCTGCTCCAGCTTCGTTTGCACAGGAAAATTGTGTGGGGCAGGCTCAGTTACTGGAGTGAAAATCCCTGAAGTACAGAAATTTGACATTGCATGTCAAAACCTCAATCAATAATTCACCTTTAGAGAGTGAAACTAATGGAAGTGTGTCTCTCATATTCTTTAGTACTTGAATTTCCATTTGGGCAAAGGTGTGGGTGCATAGAGACAGAGCAGGGATGTCTGACCAGGGACGCTGTCCATTTTACCACGGTAAATGTGCTTTAGAGCAATTGTAAAGGTGTGTCCTCAGCCTTCATTTTGTCCGTTAGAACCCCTGCCTTGCTGTGGCCCTGTTGTTGCTCCTGTTACGAACTTAGGCACTACTTGGAGCTGTATTTTAGGGGCTTGGGTATTTGCTTGTATTGCCTTTAGGACCTTCTTTTGCCCCTGCAGCTTTTTGGTGCAGAACGGTACATGCACTTTACAGTAAGCGAAGAACCAAGTGATATTTGTGTACTTCCAGAAATAGCATTGAACTGCAGGGTTTTTCCAGATGCAGAAGAAAATTTGAAAACTGCAAGTTGACAGGTTTTTACTTTGTATCGCGTTTCAGTGAGGGGGTATATGTCTGAGCAGGCAGTCTGAGTCATTTTAGTGCGAAAGCGTGAATGGCAAAGGTGAACTGCATACCCGTTTTCTTGAATTTGATGTGCCTGAATGTTATCGAGCAGTGTTTTAATTTGTGTGAACCGCTCAGAGTTGAAGAACCTGCGTTAGTGCACCGCGAGCCGTGGGAGCTGAGAGCAGCCTCCCTTCTGGCCGGGCTCCTGCGTGGGTAGAGAGGAAACCTCATCGCATGCTTTCCTTTCGTGGGATCATCTTTCAAGATGTTGGGTTCTGTGCTGTCAGATTTGGGAAAGCCGTTGGTAAGCCCCAACACTGTAAAAAGTTAAAAGAAGAGGAAGAATTGACGTGATAATGACCTTGCTTATGCTCCTTCACCACCAGCAGATTTTCCTTTGTGATGAGGAGGGGCTGTAGGCAGGAGGAAGCAGCTGCAGGGAGGGACCTGTACACTGAGGGTTGTTTTTTCTCCAAAGGAAACAAAGCTGCCACTGCAGGGAAATGCTGTGTTAAGTCTGTCTGCCTTTCTCCATCAGAGACGGGAATGAGTTAGGATCTGTCATTTGTTGCTAGTGCTAAATGAGCAAAGACTGTATCAACAGGTTTCTTGTGGCTCCTGGGCTCCTTAAAGCTGAGAGCTGATGAGATGCTTGAAATCATCTTTCACTTCAGCAGCGAACAGATTTTGTACACTCCTTCAGTCAGTTCCCACTTAATTCTGCTTGTATTAATTTAGATATCCAGGTTTAGATATCTAGGACTCTTTACACCCTTGAGTGATCTTGGATTTGTGTGGCAAACCTATTCCTGCATTGAACAGGGGGTCAGGAGGAAAAGTCCTTACAACTCTCACAGTGTGCTAATAAAGCAGCTGTAGGATGCTCTGCCAACCCACAGCTGCTGCTTTCTCCTACCCCTCAATGCCACAGAGTTACAGAGCTGGGTACTTGCTGTCACCTAGGACACTGGGGCAGGGTCCCTTAAATTCCGAAGTCCAAGTTGAGTGCTGACGAAATATTTCCACTGAAACAACACAAGTACTGGAAGGCTTTCCAAACCTTTGGAGTTATTTTGGCCAGTGTTTTGTGTTCCTCTGGCACTACCCTAGTCTTCAGTGCTGGAATCAAACAGAATTGTAATCAAAGGTGAAATGAATTTTGAACTTGTTCTTTCGTACTGCATTTAGTCTGGCACTGATGATACTACTAAAAGCTCTTACTTTAGAGGAAAAAGCCAACTTCAACATTAATAACATAATAAATTCTTACAATGCTTCCAAAGCCAGAGTATGCACTGTTAAAAGAAGGTTGTCAAATGCGCAGAACACTGTATATAACTCCGTTATTCTATAACTAATATTACTGCTTTTAGAAGCATGGCTATCATGGTACAGGCATTTGTTCTTGCTCCGGTTAAGCAAGCTTAGGCAAAAGAGCTCAACAAGTGCTACTGTTTCAGTAAGACAAATCCTGTCAGGACAATGTTTTCTTTGCACTAAATGTTATTACTTATTCAACCATTTTCATGAGTTTTAGCATTTTTAGTCTGTTTACTGGAGTTTCTCTTTGAGCATGTGTATGTACAGGAAGGAATTTATTATGGTTGAGAAGTAGGGCTGCGAGTCAGGAAGTTGTTTCTGGCTGCGCCACAGATTTTCTGTTCCAATCCTGGCAAAGTTTTCTATGACTTTGTGCTTTTAGCTTCCCTTCATGTAAGAGGTTGTTCACTTCCTCACCGGGGTGTGAGGCCACCTTAAATGTTAAATATAGGTTGAAGTCGTGGATGGAGAACCCTTTATTAAATAGGATATTGAGATAATTACAGTGGCTAGTGAATGCCATAAAAATGTAGGAAGATTAACACTTTGTATTTTTAGATTAGATTCTTGCCAAGCAAAAGGACCCTATTGAGAGACTTCATTTAATTCAACTCCGTAAGTCTATGGGGGAAGTAGGTGCAGAGAAAACAGAGCTGGGAACTTTGACCCTCTCAGCTACCTTCCAGGCACTGCCTTGCAGACACTCGTCAGTCACTGCGAGACTGCCCCTGGTAAGCGGCTTCCTGCCCTCTTAAAAAGGAGCGATGGTGTCCACTTACAGAGACAGTGTGAAGTAGTTAATGCACTGAAATTCTCTTTTTTTTTTTCCCCCCCCTTTAAAAGTTTCCAGCGTAGTAGGCAAGTCTTTAAATGAGCATTTTTAGACTTAGAGTGAATGGACTATTTTTATTTAGCCAGACTAATCCTGCAGAGCTATTGCATAGCCAGTTAAAGACTCCTCCGTATCAGGAAACTTGTTAATTTAATGCAAATAAAGATACATCTACAAATTGTAAGTAAAAGTTAAAAGGAAACTGTAAATATTTTCTGCTGAAAGTTTGACTGACCTAGAACCAGTCTTCCTGAGTAGTTTTTGTTTTACTAGCTATGTTTTAATACACAGCTGCCAAAAATCTTTCAAATATTAAAAAGTAATTAAAAAAGCCAAAAGCAAGAGAATCTAAAGTATTTGGGCTCTGAGTCTGTTAGGTTCTCTTAAGTCAAAATAGTTTCTCTATGTGTGTAATTGCTTAAAAAGGTAAAAGGGAGCTCAAAAGAAAATGAGAGGTCTTAATTCCTGTGCGTTTGAAATGCTTCTCTCTTCTCTTTATAATAGTTTCAATTTCCTTTATAGGAAACACAGCTGCTCCTCTCCTGCTTACTGCTCCTCTCCTGCTTGCAGGAAGAGGAAAAAATTTCTCTCCTTTTGTATAAATTCAGGCTGCTAGGGCCTTACACACACACACACACACACCCCCCCATAGCCTTGGATTCATGGAGGGAAGGGGTTTTAAACCCCACATACATTTATAGCAAAGGTATTTTATTTTTGCAGTCTCTCTAACTTGAAAACAATGGATTGCTTTGGTTCTTTGTCCTATTCACTGCACATATTATTAAGAACAATCATACTTTAAGAAATGCTACTTTTAGTCAAATTCTAGTTCTGAAACACATCTTCACAGTATTTGTGGTATGTTTGTGTGAGTAAGCAGTTTCTTTGAACTTGAATTAGTTCTATGAAGTCCCTTCATTGGTGTTTCCTATACTGTCCTTTATATACTTAGTATTACAAAGAGAAGTGGACTACAGACAATATGTTTTTACTTAAGGAATGCCATGTAAAAGCTGATATAGGTAGAAAGGAAAACCAAGATGTATTGGTGAATAATTTTCAAGCAACTAAGAGCCAAGTAAGTATATTCTGTTGCTTTCCTAGCTGGAACCCTCTCCTGTGAAGGGGAATTTCAGATCTGAAGTGCTGCTGTTGGGACTGTGTTCAGTTATCTCAGTATCCCTTAGCATAATATAATCCTTCAGCATACTTACAAGTCTACTTGAGGCTTTCTGAATACTCTGTAATTTACAGGACAAGTTCTTAAGAAAATGAGAAGATGGGAGAATCTTTAAAAATACTACTAATTTGACATTCTTTTTCTGCTTTCATTTTGATTTTGCACAAAAGTTTTTTTTGAAGCAGGGTTTTGGGAAAAGCTTTCCATGCACAGTGATGGAGAAAAGTGCAGAACTGTGTCCTGGAGTTTGTCATCCAAGTTCTGAAGATATTTTTAGAATATTTCATTTCAGAAAGTATTATATGTTCCCTCTGCTTACATTTTAGAGCTTGTTCTTGGCATTATTTGGTTTGTTGACCACAGTAGTTGAGACAGAGATTAAAAATATGGGATTCATTTTTTAAAGCACAATAGTTGCAAGTTTGAAAGTAGTTTTTGTTATAGCACAAACAGAAATGTGCGGTTTCTAATGGTAAAAGCAGCTTTGTGATCTCAAAGGTCCAGTTAATGCTAATGAACATGTTAGGTTTACCTGGAATTATGTAAAGGGTATCATGGAATATGCAGATTGGTTGTTTACATTGTAAATACACATGAGCAGTTACAGCAGTGTTTTAGGCCGCTAACAGATGACTGATAAATATTTGCATGAAGGTTCTTGAGTTACGTTTTTTATGTAACTTCTGGAAAGTCCCAGCAGCAGGTTTTGCTTACATTCTCAAATGTTTTGATGTGCAAAGTAAATTTTTCTGAGAACATGATTATAAAGGTATCCAGAGGGAGCAAGCAAGAATTGGGTAAGATGTTACCGCCACTTGTTATCTGATACATTTTAAAATGGTGACCCTCACCTCGCTCTAATATATGCAACAAGAACAGGTAAGAAATGCCACACCTACTTACCCCTCCCTGCAGCCTCAACTTTTAAATTCTTCATTTTCTGTAGTTATGAACAGCGTGTGTGTATGTGCGTTAGGGGTTGCTGATTTAAGCCTCTGACCCTTTATACCAGGGGTCCTCACACTTTTTAACCAGGGGGCCGGCGCGTGGATGCAGTGGCAGGCAGCCATCTGCGGCTGCTTGGTTTCCCCCCCCAACCCCCGGCGGGGGGGTCTGTAAATACTGGGGGCCAGATTGAGGACCCTGGGGGGCTGTATCCAGCCCACGGGCCGTAGTTTGAGGACCCCTGCTTTATACAGTCTCACTTCAAGGGAGAAATTAGTTTGGACAAAGGACAAAATCACCATTTCCATTGCATCTTTGGAGTAATTTGATGAGGCCACTTGGCAAGATAAGGAGCTCATGAAAGGTGATCAAAAATGGTTCTGCTGCTGTGTAGTGCAGTATTTCTCAGAGGCCCTAGAATATGAATAGGTAGGTGTTGTACAGAGGTTTGTTCGGGACGGTGACATGGAGAGTTGGCAGTTTTTAACAGCTATCCAGATACGTCCTGAGGTGCTGTTCAGAGTTGTGCTTTATAGATTAATTCAGGAAAGCTTTGTGCTCTGCAGTGTATTCCCTTGGAGAAGAGGCAGCATGGCATTGAGCATTAGAAGTGCATGTTAGGCATCAGATGATTATGACATGTAAGTCTAGTTGATCTTAGAGTAGGCTTGTTAAGAGGTTGGATAACATGGAGTCTTTTTGAGCTTTAATGGATTGAGTAGTTTAAAAGGGATGGGCTAAAAAGCAAAGTAAATGATCATAAAATGAAAAGCTTGAGAAATGGACATTGATATTGTTCAGAGGAAAGAAAAATGGAAAAAGGATCAATAAATAATCTCAGCAACATGATTTTCAATGGATAGGAATAGGATGAAGGGAATTCCTAGAATGTCAGGTAGGAAGAGAGGTGCCTTAACTAGAACGAAATACCTGAGTTCCTGAACTCTCACATGGATTTTTTTCAAACTTTTTGGATAAAGTTTATTCAATTACTCTGCAAACATGATTGAAATAATGGCAGTATTTGAAATTTCTCTCCACCTTATATGCAGGACATAAGTTAAATGGCTTTCCCTAACATTGTGGCAAATCTGGCTATACCCAAGCTTATACTTTCTAAGTTAAAGGATTAGAAATTAAAAGTTTAATTGGACTTGGCAGAAGTTTGCCAAATGTTCCTTGACTAAACATTCTTATTCAAAATACTCTGCAAGTGCAAAACATGACTGTTTCAGAAAAAGAAAGAAATCTGCTGCTGTAGTAAGCAAATACTAGGAATGATAGGAAAAAAATGGAAGAAGCGTCATGAATTATTTTAGAGCTATTCCAAACATACAGGATGAAACAGGTCAGGGGACAGAACTTGTAGAAATACATTTATAATTTGTTTAGTTCTAAGGCAATTACTTTTCAGTTTTCAGGTCTTTAAGTTTTTGCCCAAGATACATTCTCTGGCCAATACTGAGGTAGGCTGGTTCCATGTCAGGATCACTGGTCTTTATCCACATAGCTCTTGAGGATGTATTTCACTTCCATGCCAAATTACTTGCAACCACCACATCAAGTGCTTGCAACCTCTTGCAGTTTTGGCTGAATGGAGGCCCCTCACTTTCTAAGAGAAGATTTTAACCTCTACTTGTCAAGCACAGCAGAAAGCCCACAGTCCCATTCCTAGTCCCTTTTTTATAAAGGATAACATTATGAAGCTATTGAAAGAATTTACCGTAGTCATTCAATAAGATTTATATGAATTCATATATTTTAAAACCCCAAACCTATGGTATTAATTTGGTTTCCTTCACAAAACTGCAATGTAAGAAGTTAGGGGGGAAAAAAAGGTTTCATACAAGTTTTTCAAGCTGGTAAGCTAATTAGTGTAGATAAATACTGACATGAAAATGCTTGTCAAGAGAGAACTGCTGCCAAAAAGCAGAACTTGGACTTGATTAATGTGAAGAACTATAATGTTCTAAATGTGTAAGTCAGCAAATAACCTCTTTAAATTCTGTATTGTAAGATCACTTCAATGATTATTTAGCATATCATTTACAAATACTTCAGCTTAGTTCCCCCACCCCAACTTCTTTTTCCTTCTAGCCTTTATCCTGGTTTTATGAAACAAATTCAATACTTTATGAACATTTTTTTATTACATTGTTGACCACATTTAGCAGTTGTATTTTTAGTGTGGCAATCAGTTAATACCTAGAATGTAAGAAAGGAAATGTCAAAACTTTGGAGGAGGGACAAAGGACATGCTTCTTGTGATATTTTAGAATTTTCTGCTGAAATCTTGGAAGGAGTGGAGTGAGGCTCTTAAACGCAAAAGACATAGTGTACATTAGAAAAGGAAAAGCCATTTTTACATCAACTGAGTTCTGCAGAGGTCTGAAGGCTGGTTGAAAGAACATTTTCACAAATGAGCCATTTTCACTTGAATCTGTGAATAATCTTACTGGAAGTGTTTGGGAGACGTTAGTTTGACCCTGGCAGGAGAGGGGATGCTGGAACCCACACTCACCTTCTGAGCAAGTGCTGTCATTATGAGAGATCCTCATCCTTTTGCTGGAAGAGTGAGTCCTCTGAAACAAGGTGTTTAGCACCAGAAGGCGGCACTACATTGGGAACAGAAGCTTTCCACTGCAGTTCCCAGTGAGCTGCCATGCAGCACAGTTTGGCTCCTCCAGGTACTTGCAGTGGTGGTCTTGCAGTGAGATCCAGGTTGTGGCATGCACACCCCTCACTCAGGCTTCTGGGTTTTGTCACATTTTTTCAGCTGCTGTGTGTGGTGATTTAGTGGTTCAGTGGTATAGATGGAAAAAGTTAACTTTCGGCTATGCAAGTTCTTCGAATCTGAGGTTCTGATACGGTTTTTATGATTGACAATTTAAACATAGGCTGTTGCCCAAAGTAATCCTACTGTCATCCCTTCAGGCCTCTCTCTGCTTCTTCCCTTGTGCTGTGTGCATATACATACGTGCTCAGCTGAATGAGGAGAACTCTGGTTTGAAACTAACCATAACAAATTCGTAACTGCCACAGTCATAGCTGTGCTGACACTGAAGCAGGGGATGAAGTAGGAAGTGCAGTTGTGTAACTCGGAGAAGCTGCAGTGCACTTAAACTGATGTAAGCCCAACTGTGAAACTGAGCTGTAAGTGTTGTGGGCAGAATGTTCAACTTTGAGGCTTTCAAATCTTTGTTTTTTTGATTCTTGGCCAGACGTTAACTTAGTGTTGGTTTTGTGAGGTTTAAAAGCCTCTGCTAAGCTCAAGAGTGAGATCTATGCTTCTGGTCTACTACCCTCTAATCTATTTTCATGTAAATGGTTTGAAATAGTGATATTTATAACATAAACAGGTATGCATAGGTCTTTTTTATTAATTTTTCCACAAAGGAGGATAAAAATGAGCAGTAATACAGACAATACTGTGCATGGTCATGCTTTCCTATTTGAGATGAATAGGGATGATAAAGGATGACAGCAAGGCAAATACCTGATCTGAATTCAATTGAACGTGCTGTAAATTTTCTTACTGATGTCAGGATTATGAGTGTTTAGGGCCAACTGTCTTCAGTATTGGTATTGGTTTCCATTTTCCTTATCATGTCACAGTCTAAGGACTCATTTCAACTAATCTAGAGAGTTAGAAAATCACAGTCAAATATGCTACAGGCGCCTCACATCACCTGCAGTTAAAACAGACAGAACAGAGTCAGGTAGCAGAGAGATAAATTCAGGTTCTTTGAGATTGTCATTTTTGGGTCTAACTTCAGAAGTGCATTAATTTGCAGCCTTTGGTTTTATTAGAAGTGAATGGTAAAACCTGTCTTGTTTTTGCTGTGGATTAGGTATTAATTTATATGCTTCAGATTAGCCATAGAGGATCCCCACTGAATGACAAATGAGGGACTCATTAGATAATTAAGTTAAAAAAAAAAAAAAAGGAAGAGAAGCCTACATAGGAGAAGTCCTACTGATGGATTGTTGCATCTGAGTTGAGGTGCCTTGTACAAGCTTTTCTTAAACAGGAACGTTTATATGTAAGGCGTCTGTCTGCTGTTTTGCTGTACTTGTGGGCGCACACTGGACTGTAATACTTTGTGTATTTACTTTGGTTTCTATGTGAGTTTTATATCAGTATATTTGTAGTGAAGTCAGTGGAGATGCCCATAACAGATACCACACTAACCAAAAGCAGAAACGGGCATTTTCTCTACAGTGAAAGTGAAGACAGCAGAGTGAAATTGCCAAAAGTGAAAACCAAAGGAGCTCCTTTAAATTTGACATTTATTTCCATGTGTTCTTTGTCTTCCTCTGAGATATCAAATCTAGAGTGTATAGATACATACAACTTAAATGTATGTACCTCAGTCAGTGTGATTTTTTTTTTTTTTTTTAAGTGAACCCTTTGTTTCTGTTCCCCAGCCTTTCTTTGAAATTATTTTCAGTTTCTGGTGGGAGGGAGAACAGTGTTTGGAGATCTGTATAACTGGGATTGGAAACTGTTTATTTAATCCGTCTGAACATGCTGTGCATCAGCACTCTTCTTCCTGCACAGACCTGTCAATCACAATGCGCTTTTAGTTGCTTTTGCTGTGGCTGTGCTAGCTGTGCTCAAGGCCGTAGGTGTAGCTCAAGCCTTCATGCCTGTAAGAGGCAGGTTTTACTCCACACCTACACAGTCTAAGCATGCTAAGCTGCAGTTACTGCACGGTGTGCTGATGGCGGGAAGTGGTCACAGCAGAAAGTATGTGCAAGGTGGGTTTGGAAGAAATGGCTAAGCTGCTTGGTTCAGGTTTGTTTTTCTAGTGCAAATAGTAGGAGAAGCTGTAAAATTCAACAGGCTTCAAATTGCATCATTCTCTATGTAATGTGTGACCTTTACACACTCTGGAGTTTGAGAGCTGAAGGAAAACGTTCTGGGGGGCTTTTATGAGCCTGGCCATTTAAAATTCCTTGGAGGGAGAGGAAAGCTTCCAGGTCATCCCAACCTTCCTGCATTTGCTCAAGTCATAGGAAATAAACAGTACCAAGGTTGACATGATTGTGTGAACTTCAGTAAAAGTGTTCAAACGTTTCAATTAAATCATGCACGATGTTAGTTCATGGCATGATCAAGTTTTAAAATTAGTATGACGCCTTTTAAAACACCGATCAGTGATCTTCTACTTTGAAATCACTAAAAGAGATACTGCAACTTGATTGTAGGACTAGCAGAAAGGGTTTGAAATGCTTTTTGTCAGAAATCATACTGCCAACATGTAAGGTTTCTGTAGTAATAATTTTCAGTGAAATTTCTTCCAAAAAAGCCAGCTGATTTTTTTTTTTAAACAACTTTAGAAGCTAATTTAATTTTCCTTAAATTTCAGGAAGTAAAACTAGGAGCAAAAGACTTCAGTTTCCTCAAAGTAGGATGTAAAACATAGTGGTTTCATCAGAAACATTGAAACTGTGGTTTTGCCCTGTTTACTAACTACTCAGAGTTTCTCACAATAAACTCTCTGTTTATTGAATAAAAATTCATTGAATAAAATGTTTATGAATAAAAATTCAGAGAGCTTGAATAGAAAAGCACTTTGTTAGTGAAGGGTTTTGCAATTGTGGAAACAGCAGGATATTTGTAATTTAATGAGATAAAGAGAAACACAGGTTTTGATAATTTTGTAATTCAATGTACTTTGTCAGCTAAGTCAGTTTTACTGCTTTGTTGATAGGTGCTCTTAGTATTGCCTAATGTCACTGATTTATTGCTTCAGGGAGTGTCACATACATTCCTTTCTGTACGTGTTGCTGTTTTTCATTATAGGCCAATAGAAAGATAAGCAGTCAAGGAGTAAGTGTTGCACAGAGGAAGGAGACAGCAGAGGCCACGCAAATTTCTTGGTTTTCATAAACACATCTGCTCTCTACACTCAGGAGTATCTAGGCATCAAAAGCGTTCTCAAAATTTTGAGATTTTTTATGATATGTTACTTTTAAGATATGCTGCTATTTTAATTTTGCAGTTATAAAAGGAAGGTTAGCTTCCTCATCATCCTCCTAAAGACCCAAGACCCTCACGCCCGAGTCTCAGCAAGGTTAAAACCTTGCTTTTAGGTCCCCAGCTGGGCACGTGCTCCTTGACCAGCATGGCTTTTGCCAGGCCCTTCTGAGGCAGCTGGTTGCCCTCGTGGGTCTTACAAGGAGCCTCCAAACCCAGTTCTGGCTTCAGGTGCCAGAAGGGGTGGGCAGAGGGGCTGCAGATGGGAAGGCTGGATGCTGAGTATGGTTCCTTCATTGCTTGTGTGTGTAGCACAAGGCCTTCCCATGGGGAGGGAAGGTTTTGCATCGGTGCTATTCAGAGGTGACGTGGGGGATATGGTGGGTGGTATTTCAGAACACACACACACACACACACCCACCACCTCCCCCATGATCTTTGTCTTTTGTAACTGTTGATTTTAAAACTTGAAGCAGATTAACTTGCCTTCCTAGATCCCTGTGAAGTTATCTAGATAAAAGTGCACTGAGTTTTAAATGCAAATTTTTGTCTTTTCCCTGGGCATCAGCAGGATGTAATTTGCTTTTGTACTTCAGCACTCAGACACTTGTGTTCACAAACACATTTTCTCTAAAGTTACTTACGTTTACATTCTAGTCCTGTAGTTATGTAATTCAGACAGCTTAAAAAAAACCCCCAAAACAACCTCAGTCTAATTTTTAACAAGCTTGAAGGAAGCTAAACATGAGAAGGTTAAGTTGGCAACAAAAATTTTATGGTACTGCCACCTGACTGTGCTGCAGCGCCCTATCTGTTATTTGTTAGTCAGATAACTCAGAATGATGGTGTGCCGTTATTTGCAACCATGCTTTCTGCTATTCCCTAAACTGCCGAGGTGAATGCAAGTAGCGCATTTTATACAATGTAGTGGCCAGCGATTGTCCTCTGTGACATCCAGTAGTCAGACATTTCGTATTAGGCTGTTTTATTTACATATAAAAGCATTTAGGCTTGACCTTATGCTGTAAACTAGAAACAAAGTGTTGTAAAGCACTGTATAAATCAATAATTTCCTGCATCTCCTTTTCTGAATACCTAAGGGGGAAATGTTCTGCCTTTCAGCATATTTTGCAGAGCCTGAGCTAGTCTTTACTGATCAGTCTTCAAAAAAGATTTTTGTGTATGGACATGAGAAAAGGCACTGAAAATCATGTCTTATAGTATTCTCCGAAAAATAATACTGGCTTTATTTGGGCAAGTATTAGCACAACCTTCTTGCAGATGTTGCTGAGGTCCAAGTGACCATAGCTGTAGCTAGTTTACCAGGTAAATGTACTCAGATCTTGTATAAATTGTTCAGATTTTCTTCCCCTTTTTATTTTTTTTTGCCCTTCTTTGCTAGTTCAGCTACATCTTTTGTTGTTAGAAAAAAATTGAAGCAGATATATTACATTGTGTTAGGGTTTCTTCAGTCTTTTTTAAAGATCCTAGAGTAGCTCCATGGATACTCCACGTGTTTTAGAGTAAGATACTTCTGACTTTTATCATTAACTAAGGGACACGCATATGTTTGACATAATTAGTTAGATTTTTTCCATCTCAGATCTATGAAAAGCCAGTGCTGACATACTAATTTGAGAGCTGTTTGTGGCACGGTTGTACAAATTTACAGTTTGTAGTGAAGGAAGCCGACTAATGCTGTAAATCAGTGAAATTGCCCTCAAGGAGCGGGGTGGCATGAGCACTGTAATAGCTACCTCAGAACTAGCTGCAACACTTCGAGACGAAACAGTAGGAACAACAGTCAGGAAATGTTCAAATACTAGATTTGTAAAATTACTAAGAAATAAGTATGAAATTGGTGTAACATCAAAAAATACTGATACCAGTGTCTTCCAAGTTTTTGTTTCAGATCTGTTCAGAAAGGATATTGAAAAGTGTGGGGTATTTTGAGTGATTTTTATACTGTTCTGTATCACGCTGTCAAAATGCAGTTATTGATTGTGAGATTGGGAAGAATGTATTTTTAATGAAGACTACACAATAGCCCAAGTGGGTTTTTTAATCATCTTTTGTTAATGTGATCTCCAGTGCACTACTCCTTACCTCTCTTATATTTTGTCTGATCATGAAATAACTGCTTGTAAGGCAGAAGTGTTTAACTGAAGACATCTTGTTAAATTCTGTCAACTGAGCACTCAGCAGCCACTTTTAGAAAACATTTCAATCTGAAGAAAATCACACATGACGAAGAGAAGAAAGAAAAAACTAAAGTTGTGACAAAACTATCAGTGTGACAACATCTTGGGCATGAACCCATGCCATAAAAGAGTTTTGATCTAAATTTGAGCCAATATTTCTGTGACTACCTTTACGGAATATCTCAAGCTGTTACCTTGGTTTATACCTAGTATTTGCTGAAGGGAGACAAACCTGGCAGTCATCATGCTGCGCTCAGCTTTCAATGCAGAAACATATGCAGAGCTTCTAAGTCCACTGTATAAAACAGTTTTCATGCTCATGTTGCCATATTTTGTTATGAAACATGGCATATTAGTTTTGGAATTCCAATTTCTTTGTCCTGTTTTTAAGATTATATGAAGCACATTGCAAGATATTGATAGTCTTTTTGCTTTTAAATATCGTGGTCTGTTCTTAATGGTTTCAGGACATGTACCGTCCCCTAGCTAATATTACTTTATCTGGAGAATTGGTCTTTTTGCACATGTAGCTCATCCACATCCTCTTTAGATTGTCAGTTGGTTTCCTTTTCTGTTCATAGTATGTTTACTCCTTGGTCATGTTGGTAAAAGATACCATCCTGCTCTTTCAGAAACTGCTGCCTACAAAGTTTCCTGGCACACTTGCCGCTTTTAGCTGGATTAGGAGGGGTGGTGGTGGTATGTTGTACCTAAATTTGTCCAGCTAATGAGAAACTGGATAGAACGTGAGACTTGAAACTGAATTACTGGCTGTCCTGTTTCAGCTGGGCTGTGGTTTAACCCAGCAGGCAGCGAAGGACCACACAGCTGCTCACTCATCCCACCCTGCCCTGCCGTGGGATGGGGAGAGAACTGGGAGGGGGGGGAATGTAAAATTCATGGGTTGAGATAAAGATGGTTTAATAGGACAGAAAAGGAAGGGAAAATAGTAATGATAAAAGAATTTGAATATACAAAGTAAATGACGCACAATGCGGTTTCCCACCACCCGCTGACCGATGCCCAGCCAGTTCCCGAGCAGCAGCCCCCGGCCAGCTTTGCCCCTGGTTTATATGCTGAGCATGGCACCGTATGGTATGGAATAGCCCTTGGGCCAGTCCCGGCAGGACAGGGTGTTAAAAGTAATCTTTACAGTGCAGCCGGGGAGAATGCTTTTGTCTAATTATTTTTATCTAATTCTTTATTGTTATTGTTGTTGGTATTATTTTCCCTTCCTTTTCTGTGCTATTAAATTGTCTTTTATCTCAACCCATGAATTTTACTGTTTGGTGGGTTTTTTTTTTTTCCAATTCTTTCCCCATCCCACTGGGAGGAGGTGGAATAAGTGAACGGCTGTGTGGTGTTAACTGTCTGCAGGGTTAAACCACGACACTGGCTTTAACCAAGTATCTCAGAGGCACTTCGTTGTTGTCATGTCTGCACTTGTACTTTGAAAGATAGTTCCTGGAACTGCCCTTCATTGTTCTTCTGGGAGCCAAGGCTCTGTAAGTCAATTAGAAATGAAACTTCTAGAAAGCTTGATGTGATACCGTGGCAATCTGTTTGATTGTTACAACAGCCATTACAGAAATACTTTTTACTGAGATAGGCATTTTGTGACCCCAGAGTTCTTCTGAAGAAAGTAAGTGCTTGAGTGCTGTTTTGTGCCTGAGTGTAATTTTTCATCTGTGGAAATAACTACAGAAGTGGTTTTTCTTAATACTGTGTAATGTCAGTTAACGTAATAGTTCTCCAAAGCATCTCTTCTCTAATTCCTGTACGAAAAAGTCTTCACACTTTCTAATGTTTTCCTAGTTGAAGGTTGTTGGTGTAATTCTCAACCTCAAAACATTTGGCAGGACATTGTGTTGCTGACTGATGGAGTATCATTTCTGACAGTTAAATGATTCACATTGGGTAGGTTTTAGTTTACATATTGTATGTGATTTCTTGCGTGGAAAGGGGGGAAAACTAGTATCAGCTCGGTTTGTTTTTGAGACCTTTGGCTTTCACCCAAAAGTCTTGAGAAGTAAACTTTGTCCAAGAATTAGTCACGCTGAAGCCTGGTTACACTGGGAAGCTAGGTAATAAACATGTTAATTACTTCAGATATAGATTATTTCGGTAGCACCACTGCTAGTGCAGACCACAGATCCATCTGGAAGAGGCTTGTAGCAATTGCTTTGGGGAAAAAAACATGTGGAGGACAAGCCTACTATGCTATTTTCTTGGATAATGTTCAGCAAACAATACACAGTAAGGGTTTTTGTATTCTGTAGTGCTTTGTGGACCTACATGTGCAGTTTTATTTAAAGGCGAAGTGGATTTTCCACATTCACATTTTGTAGTGGTTACTTCCACAGCTGAACACTTGAGCTGTACAATAAAGTAGTTGGTTTTGGCTATTGCTTGATAATTTCGTTTGGTGACTCTAATAATCCATGGGCTACTATACTGGCATAATGATAACTGTTTTATTATTTTTCTGTTAATTCTTTAAGCTTTGGCCTTTGAGTGTTGAGTTGGTGTTTTCAGAATTACACGTACTCACCCTGAAAAAAATTTTTTTTTTTTTAATAATGGCAACATTACAGCCCTTTTTTAAAATGTAAAGTTAAGGTCATTTCCCCCTCTTCATTGTTTTTGCTTTTATCATCACTGACACTTACAGCTATTTTATCATTCTCATCTGGTCACTGAAAATCATGAGTTCTTATTGTAGTGTGTTTGTTTTTCCTAAAAATAATTTTGTGCTTCTAGCACTTTTGTCTTCCCTGCCTCACCAGATTTTCCTGTCATTTGTGAATGTTAAACAGCAGCAGTCCCAGCAGAGAGCATGAGACTTCACTCATAACTTCTCTCCACTGTGAAAATTGATCATTTATTCGTACTTTCAATAGCTGTCATTTAGCCAGTAACTGCATTGGCATCTGCCCTGTGGCAGCACTTACTTTAAAGAGCCTTACCTGAACGACCCTGTCAGAGCCTCAGATCTGAAGATCTTCTGCAGGATCACCCCATTCAAAGGTGCATTGACTGCTTTAGGGGAGAAACCTGGGAATTTGCAAGGCATGTCTTCTTTCTCTGCCCTGGTACTGCCACTGAAAGGTGGTGTCTGATGTTACACTCCAGCAGCTCGTTCCTGTCTTGTCATTTGACAAAACGCAAACAGTTGCGTCGCCAAAGGTGAACTGGGTAGGGGAGCTGCTCTGAATGTAAAACTAAGGACTCCCCTGCCAAATGTGTTTACATAAAACAACAAAAAACCTCCAACTAAATAAAAACAGCAACAAAACATCAGGTCCCTTGGCCAGGTGTCAGAGCGTGCTGACAGAAGAGGGACTGGGGATGTTGGGGAGGAGGGAGAGCAGGCGCAGGTAGATGGAGACGTTTGGGACTGTCTCTTGGTGGATGACTGGCTTGTACTGACTCAGAGTATTTGTGTAATTAAGGCTTTAATGTGCTGAATATTAACTCTTCAGTTACTTAGCAAGAAAAGGAAATTTTCTTTATAAAAAGCGCTGTAAGTTGTGTGAGTCTTGAGCAGATGAACTACTGAAGTGGTGCAAGAGCCAGCTGCAAGCCATGTAGTAGCAGTCCTCTCAGGGTCATCCCGAGTAGTTTAAACAAAACAGTTGAATCAAAATGTAGTTCCGCTTGTTGACGCCTTTTGAAAACTCCTTTTTAGAACTTTAACTTTAAAAAGTTAGTCTCACAGACTTGGCAAATAGGAGCAGTCCTGGTGACCATGGTTTATTTTGCTCTTCAATATTCAGCTGGTGATTAGTTTGCAGAGCTACAAAGCAGTAACTGTGTCAGTAGTTTCCCTATTTGCAGAGCGTTATCATCAGTCTGTTATAATTTTTAACATACCGATAGTGTTAGTCACTGTCAACACAGAAGGTCTGTCATCTTTACGGTTAAAATTTAAAAACTGAAGAAAAAAAAATTGAAGTTGATGAAACCCCCAGGTTGTCTTAAATTTGTTTCACTTTTAAATTTATCTCAACTTTGTTGCTGCTGTTTTTTAAAAGCAGCTATCACTCCAGATCTCTCTCTGTGCCTGTCAGCTGTTTATCTTGCTCTGATATGCTGCTTGAGTTGTTTGTTTTTTTTTTCATCTGTCCCCACACCTTCCCATAATATCGAGGGAAAACACATGTGGTGGGTTTTCAGAAGTTTGATGGCTGTTTTCACATACATCCTTCTCCATTGCTAGGAAGCATATTTTGATGATGCCTCTGTATGCTGCAGTGAGGTGGCCCTGTGGACCTTTGCTGAGAGACCGGGTAAAACATAGAGGATTGGTTAATGAAAAACCATCTGGTGACGAGCAGTTTTGGGGGTGGAGGGGCTGAAAATTGTGGTATTAATTATTCTGAAATAATGTATAAAATTTATCAAGATTTTCCAGGTCTCTCCAGAGGCTTTTGAGGAAGACTAAATTATTGCAAAATGGTAAAGAGAATGGATTTGCAGCATCATTTAAAGCAACACACTTTTAAGGTGTGTACCCAGGTTGTGGTGACCTGGCTTTCCTTCTCTGACTGGACAGATTTGAACTCCTTTTTGCATTAGGCCTTCAGACAGCTTTTCATAAGAAATCTCGGTTTCTCCCATTAGAGATGCTTCATTTCATATTAATAAGTATCTATATTCACTAGAGACTGCCTGAATTGGTTCCATGTTTCCACAACAGGTCCTGTGTGCCAGACCAGGAGCTGTTACTCTTTTTCTGGTGCGATAATTATTTTTTTTTTTAAATTTTAGAAGAAACTGGAATGTAAAGAGAACTGAACTTGAAAATTCCGAACAGACTTGAGGCTAGGGCATCTGCTTTCAGGTCAGCTGCTCACGTGCTTTGCGTCAAGGACTTCAGATAAACACATTTGTGTTATTTTGATGTGTATCAGTATGTGCTTGTCACTTCCTCTGTAGCTTCTGACTTTCTAAGCCTCTTGTGTGAGGAGGAAAAGCCTGTCAAAATATTGCTGTCAAATGACCAGAACTAATTAAGTCAGTGTTTCTTTTCTGCCTTTTTTTCTCCCTCTGGATACTACACGTTTAGGTAAAAGGAGATCCTCACAAAGCTTGATGACAGTATTACTTGATCTTAAATGCTGGAGATGAGTAAAATAGGAATAGGATTTGTGTTAAACATGTATTTGCTCTAAGGAGTTAAAAGCAGATCTGTCACTATTCTCATATGAATTATATCATTAACACTGAAGTTGTTAATGTTTTTCTTCATAAATTTGGTAAGAACAAGCCCCAGTAGGAGCATAATTTATATATCACAACTCTTATGTATGAAATTAAAACATGGTTCTTAATCTTACTGTTTTTTCATGGTAAATACTATTTAAATGTAGACTGTGAAATATATTTTGTTTTGGCAGGCCTAAATTATTTCAGAATTCTGAATACTAATTGTCACTTGAAGCTTTCAAAAATACAATTGCAAGAAAAAGTCAACTTTCTGAGCATGCATTCTGTCATGGGAAAAGGGGTGGAAATATCTTGTGCCGATCCAGTCCTTGTGCTTCCATGCCAAAGGTGTCAATGCTAAATAGGCGTTGTTTTGCCTTGCAAAATCACAACCATCCTTTAGCATATTATCAAGAAGAACACTTCTTAATGTCATGTATTGTATTGACTGAATCAGTAATTTGAGGTGGTGTTAATTATTTAAAACAAAAACCCACAGAAATGAACAACCCCCAGAACAACCCCAAGGGAGCGTGGCAGTGAGATACATACATCGTTTAGTGATAAACACTGCATTAAAATTCATTGTGGACAAATAACTAAAACCTGAAAATTGATTAGGGAATCATTACAAAGATTAGAAACATAAACCAATAGAAAACAAAGACAAAAGCAGTTTTAAAAACTATGAACTGCTAATTAGCACTGCCCAGAGTAAAGCTGCTCCGGGACTGCCTTTGTAGTCAGTGGGATACACCCAAACCCCAGGGTGGCTGTTCCCTGTATTCAGGGGGTTTTGTCTTTTGTTTAACGTTTTCATGGAAGCCAAAGTCCAGTTAAACATGTTGTTGGGACAGAGCTGGTGTAAAGATCAGGAAGCTGGGAGGCACATGTGTGTCCTGTAGTTTCACCATCGCCAAATAAGTGTTAGCCAACAAGAAATTCTGCCTGTTCTGGCCATGGAAGGAGCTTTCAGACTGGGAAAAACCACTGCAGGCGCGCGCGATGTTGGTGTTGCTGCAGAGGAGCACCCTGCAGCTCACTTAATGAAATTCCGCTTATTTCATGGGAGTTTAGCGTTGTAGAGTTACAGTAAGTCCCGAGTAGTGTGAGAGAGACTTGAGTCAAATTTCAGTCTTACTCTTCATTCTGATGCCAGTGGCTGTTTGACCCTGAGAAATTTTAGGCCTTAATTGCTTTCTCCCTTTTTGCACTAATAAAATGGGGCTTCTCTAGGCGTCACAGGGAGGTCTCAAGTGAAAAGCAGCATTTCACTTAATCAGTAAAATTTATTTTGTGTCTGCATCTAGAAACATTAATCACTTACTGAGAATTAAATTCAAGTAAAACCTGCAAAACTCCTTTCATATGATAGGAATGCATTGGAGAGGACCTGAAGTGCGGCTTAAAAGCTTTGAAAAGCAATATGCAATTTGTAAAAGATGGTGTGCATAATGCTGCTTTAGAAATGAGTTACTGAGAAACATTCCTGTTTGATAAAGCTGGACCCGGGTGTTAAAGTTCTTCTGTGACTATTAGAGGACTGATAGTTGTCTGGTTAATGATATTGTATTTTGCTCATTCGAGTGAGAGGTAGATTGTTGAATACCAAATAGTGGGATGGAAGCTGAACAGACTTTGCTGTGATAAGCTTGAAAACTCCTTGCAAGTTGCAGAATGTGCTTCAGATTCACTAAATAGAAGTCTTTTTCATGTTTAAGTATAAAGAAAGGAGGCAAGGATGTGAATGAAACCATCAGGTTTGCAAGGTAGGGGGTAAATGCATTTGAGAAAACTTGTCTCTGTGTATTTCTGCGTTATGGCATCCTCATTTCTTTGTGAGGCACCATTCTCCTCAGTGTAACACCTGCTTCTCCAACTGCGTGCCTGTGTATTTGCAAAGCTACCAGTGGGAGTGATAGGGGTCTCTGGGGAAAGAGCACGGAGTGCTTCATCTAAAGTCCTTTCAGGTGTAATGTGGAAATTGTGATCGGCAAAACACCCACCTTCAATTTCACCAGGTTGGAAAACTAAATAACCTTTTCCTGCCCGTGGAACCACAGCACTAACAAAGTTCCTGCAGTCAGGTTAGGCGACGTGACCATGGTTTGCCCAAGGGCATGGGTTCAGTTGGTGCCTTCCAGCATCCCACCATTGCCAATGCTGGCTGGTCTGCGCTACTGGGGGCCAGCTGGATAACAACACCCCATTTATCTTACCACATTTTTAACCACAGTGTCAATTAGTATTTCTGGGAGCCAAAAAAGATGTATTGGACTCTATGTCTGGCTACTTCGTGTCTATAAGTAGGTGTTTCTACACAAGGAATAGCCTTTTGCTAACTGTAGTTCATCTAACGGATGGAAAGCAGCAGTAGGTTTCCTAAATTGTTGCAGGGTAAAGTTTTGCACGCCGGTCAGCTGACTGAACAGCTTGTGGTAGCTAAACGTGGGACATCTCGTACTCCCCGTTTTCTGCTCTTTCCTGCTTTGCTCCCAACTTCCATGGTGTTGCTGCCCTGTGTTAATGCTTGTTCTGGCTCCGCTTGTGATGCTCTGCAGAGCTGGCTTAAATCTCGTTTTACTTTCTATGATATCTTTCTGCTGGTTTAGTGCATCAGATTACTTATGTGGAGGTCGACTAATTTCCAGGCTGGCAAGTAGAAGAGGAGGAGTGGAAATGATGCAAAGGTAGGCAGGTCCCTTCCGTAGGTAGCAAGCTGCTGTGCCCCCTCATCTTATCTAATGAAATCACACTCTGGGTAGTGAAAATTGGAGCAGGGTTGAGAGGACCAGGAACTGCTGGTTTCAAACGGTAACTTCAAAAATATAACTTCTGCTTCTTTCTTGACCTTTCATTCCCCTTTATCAACCCCTTTTCCTATTACTAATGCTTCATTAGAAACAATACTTTCCCAATCATTAATAGCTAAAATGTGAACTGAATGAATTAGGATTCACTCTTAGTCAGGGAATCAAGTGGTGTTTCAGCAACCAATTAGCGAATGCTCTAGGAAAGAAGCTTCGGTTCTTCAGAGCATAGTGAAATGCTGATGGGAATAATAAAAAGGAAGAGGCCAAGTGGCCGGAAGAATGAGAAATGGAGACGGTCTTGTCTGCATTTCCAGCAAGGGCAGCACTGAAAGAAACAAGTGAGAAGTGCAGGCACTGCTAAGTACAGGGAAAGATGATGCAAACCAGCTCAAGAGCTAATCTGGTTGAGAGATGATGGAGAAATAACTGTGTGGTTATGAGTCATTAACTATTTTTTTTCTATTATAGAAGATATAGCTCCAGTATTGCCAAAATAGTAATTTAAAAATTGCACAGTGTGAAAGATTTTAAATCTCATATCTCTCTCATCTTGTTGCTGTGAATTTTTAGTTGATGCACTTCAGAGAAAAGTTGTTCTTGTTTTAGAAATACGTGTAAATGAGGAAAGCCTTAATGCTAGTTTTAATTCTAGTAAATCTTGTCTACTTTTACTAGGCCTTTTCTTACTGCCTTAGCCTGGTGATGCAGGTCGCTTTACATGTGTGCTCTGCTGTTTATCATTGTAGCTATGGATTTGTCATCTGTGCTATCATATTTTAATTAGTAACATGCATTTGTAGGATCAAATAGACCTTGTACAATTGGACGATGCTTTATGTACAAAGTGCTGAGCTGATTGATTTTACTGCTGTGTTTTGGAGGATCATCTGGAGGAAAATGCTGAATGTCTGGTTTTGCTCACCTCATTCCCAGTCTTACGGATACTGCTTTCCCCCTGAAAATGCGGGTATTTGCTAACGAAGTGTTCTTGTGTTGCTTCTGGAGTACTGATGCTGCGTGGTTAGAAGGCAACATTGTGCTCAAGGATGAGTTGCCTGTATAAAGAAAACAAAAAAACCCAGAAGCCAGCAACTCTGACTTCTCAAAATTAATTATAAATATGGTGCCAAAATATTTTCCCATGCACTCTTGCTGTGTCAGCATAATTCCGTTTTGTACGTGACGCGTAAGCAGCAAAAGCCCGAGATCTTGTTTCTGCAAGCGTGCTCTTTATTACTAACATCAGCAGTAGTACTAACGTTGCTTCAGCCAGAAGCTTCTCCATTCCGCTTACATCCTCTCTGCATCTGCATCTTAGTAGGGTCACACTTGTTCCAGCTGCCTTGCCTAAAGTACTGATAATTGACCTAAAATCAAAATGTTTTTTTTTTGTGTTTGGGCGTGAGGGCAGACACTTAAATGTATTCAAACAGACTGTAACTCTTGGCAGAGATAGATCTAGAACATGATACTGCAGAGACTGAAATAGTCCCAGGTGCAGTTAGATGAGTTATGACCATGGTTCGTATGTCATTGTATGTAAAATATTGGGTAGATGTTGTAGGAGAAATGGATTGACACTAGGTATAGCAGGAACTTTCAGTCACCAGCAGGTTGGTTGGGGTTTTGGGGTTTTGTTTTTTTTGTGTGCGTATGTGTGTATTTCAGTTTCTTTTTGAAATATGACTATTTATGTATTGTCTTGTATTGTTTGCTTTTCTTTTCAGGAATGGCTATTTAATAGGGAGTAATGAGAGACTCTAGAACACAACTGTGTCTCAACAGTTAGTCTGTATCTAATGAAGTGCTGTTGAAATAGAAATCGTTTGGTGTATTTAAAATGTAGATTAGAATTTTAATTTGTTAAGAGTTTGTCAGACAGTTTAATTTTTTCTGGCAAAATGTGAGTGTTCTGAAGTATTTCAAAGCATTAATCTTCTGTTTAGGCTCATATTTTGGGGGTTGTTTTTAGAGAAGGAACAAAATCCATACAATGTCGTTGTCTGTTCTCAGTACAATGTACTGTTACTGTCATTTTTCTAGGGGTCACCTCTGTTTGATCTAATCAAGCAGTCAAAAGAACGAGAAGGCCAAACTGACCAGCCTGAGCCCACTTCCACTCTTAATCTGCCTCTCCAACATAATCACACCGCAGCAGACCTGTGAGTGCTATGCATGCTTGAGGTCTGGTAAAATGTGAAGTTAATATCACCCTTAATCATTAAATCCACTTGTATTCTGTTTTTGTACTTGTTAAGCTTGGTGCTTAGGTTATGTTGAACTGTTGTATTTGCTGCTGCTTGTTACACATGTACATTTCACTAAATCAAATTCTGAAATATTTTTTTCCAAGCCCTATCAAACTTGTAATTGCAAATTGTTGCCTTTCTTGCCTAGGAATAAGTAAGTCCCTATATCAGGTATTTAATCAAGAACCTGAATGTTTAATTCCTGATAAGGGAATAGCAGGTTACAGTAGAAATTAATTTCTTCTTATGGGGGAAGAGGGAAGAGTTCCTGCAAGTACTATTCATAGACAATTGTTCCTTTAACCTGTGATGTTAAATGCTTAATGTATGTTGAATCTCCAGCTATCTTTCTCCTGTGAGATCTCCTAAGAAGAAAGCATCTGGACCTCCTTTAAGTGCTACTTCCACTCCAGATGCTCCACCAGGTGTGACCCCCCAAACACAGAAACCACAGAAATCTACCTCCCTCTCTCTGTTCTACAAAAAAGGTTTGTTGCTTCTGTACCTGCTGAAGTTATGAAGTTCTCTCTTGTTAGAGATTCTTTTTGGGTTTTGGAGCTCAGTATTTCTTAAGAGATTATTGTAGAATCTGTAGTAAACACAATGCAAACCCTCAGCTGCCTCTGGAAGAAACAGTAAAACAGTGCCAGCAAGTTAATGCGTACACTCTACACACTGCAAGTTCAAACTGAAAACTAACTTACTGATTGTAAGAATAGCCATGTGGGCTCAGGTGGAGAGTTCTTCTGTTATAGCATCCTTTTTCCAGCAGTGATCATAAATAGACCTCATGGGAAGCTTAAGAATTGGGCAAGCATATGTGGTGCTTCCCCTGAATCTTTCCCGAGCTCTGACTTTCTCCAACTCAGGGTTTTTCCTGGGCATTTTGCGACGTGTCTGCTTAGTAACTCTCAGTAGATTCATGTTCCAAATGCTTCCTCAGACTCTTTTGGAATCAACGTAGATAAATATGTGCAGTATCGTTTGGTGTGGGCTTTGTGGGTCCGCTGGCTGTTGTATGAAGAATCTTTCTCATTTGTTTTGAACCTGGCTTTTACTACCTTCATTTGATGGCTTATAGTTTTTGTATTGGGAGATGGTTCACGTCCAGCTGCTGTCCATCCTTCATCATGTTCCTTTTATTTTGTTTACCCCTATTATTACAATTCGGTTTGGTATTTTTTCTGTTTCTGAAGTGTATCTACTGGCGTATCTACGACTGCGTACCCTGTTCTTTCGGCTTCTCTCTGAACATCCTGACCTGGAACCCTTGATCTGGACCCTCTTCCAGCACACACTGCAGAATGAGTATGAGCTTATGAGAGACAGGCACTTGGACCAGGTAACATTAACAAAAACGTTTTAAAAAGTTTAAAAAGACTCTCCTGAACAAAATGTTCCTTATGTGTTTGTTAGCCATTAGAAGTTGTCTTCTGAGTTTTTATCTCTGTATTGATCACTCAAAGGAAAAACTAATTTAGAGTGAAGTCTGTCATCTCAGGTTTTTTAAAGTACTGGCAGTTACTTATTTTGGGATCTTCAAACACCATTTACAGCTATTTTCAGAATAGTGAAGACACACCAAATCTTCTAATAA
This sequence comes from Falco rusticolus, assembly GCF_015220075.1. Taxonomy (NCBI): domain Eukaryota; kingdom Metazoa; phylum Chordata; class Aves; order Falconiformes; family Falconidae; genus Falco; species Falco rusticolus. The sequence goes on along the minus strand of NC_051188.1, from coordinate 30,792,983 downwards.
TTTACGTAAGAAAATACTGATTTTCTTTGGGAAGACAACATGTGTGGCTGATAAATGTATTGCTATTCTACCCTAAAACGGCAACGTGTGAGATGAGTTCGAGACGATATTACCAGCTCAAATTAGTTGATTGTCATATAGAAATGGAGTGAACAGTAGTTGTATTCTGGAAGTTCTTACGAAGTTACCTTGCATGCTAGTTTCTAGAGCACAGCCAGTAGTAGAAAGCTCATCAATTGATTTCTTGACTTGAAATGAAGAAGCTGAATTAATTTTCTGCATTTCTAGTTGTCTTGTCTTGTTTCTTTAATAGATCATGATGTGTTCCATGTATGGCATATGCAAAGTAAAGAATGTAGATCTTAGATTTAAAATAATAGTTTCGGCATACAAGGAGCTCCCCAACACAAATCAAGAGGTATGGAAATTGTTTAACATTATCCCTCCATAAAAATGTAATAAACTCGTTATTTCTCTGTCTAAACCAAACCAAACCAAACTACACTTGACCATACAAAAGAAAACTTCTGCTTCACTGCATCTCTGTTTTGTGGAGGAGGAAACTGGCTCTAATACTAAATGTGTCTTTAAACATCTCGCACAAATAGTTTGGTAACTTTCCTCAGAAAGTAGACTTCATTCCACCTTTTTACTTTAAGATACTAAATAATGGTTTATGATTCTATTTGGAGACTAGATGAAAGGCTTGGGTCTAGAGCCAACAGGATTTTCAAAAGCAACCCAAGTTTCTTTAAGAGTTACCTACTTCCATGGAGCATTAAGGGGAGAGAAGCAGATAACTTTCTGTACCAGCTTTCAATAGAAATGTGGTTGGATATCAAATAGACATGTAAGGTTATATATCAAATAGGTGTTCCAGTCTTAATTCTAACATTAAGAAGTTCCTTTCTTTGTTAAGGGCCTTACTGTACTTAAACTTTTGCACAAAACAGTGATTAAATCAACAGAAAAAAAGCTCACCAAACAGTTAACTGAACCGTGGGCATCCTTTTAGTAACAGAATTTCTTATAGTGTGTTTGTGCACCTTGGCTGAACTCCAGACTTTTGTCTCCAAATGTGTAAAGAATTATTTTAGCCACAGCAGTTCAGTAATGATTTTTTTTAGCCTTCCAAGGCATGCAGAGTAGGGAAGCCTTTTTTTGACAGTTGTGTGTGTGGAAGTAAATGGAGCTTGAATCTGGAAAATGTTGATAAAGTACTGATGAACTGTTTGCACTAAGGGGCTGTGCCAGTTAATTAAGTATATTTTTCTGCTGCTGTTCATACACACTAGGAAAAAACCCAACAATTTAGAACAGTTCTAAATAGTAGTTAAAATGGCTCGCATACAATACACGTGCCATTTTAGCTGTTATCTAACACAGACTTCATGAATGGCTTTATGAGTTTGTCAAATGTAATTTTTTTTTATCTTTTTTTTAAATCTGTGTATGATTTTCTCACCCTATGTAGACTTTCAAACGTGTTCTTATCAGGGAAGAAAAGTATGACTCCATTATAGTCTTCTACAACTTAGTGTTTATGCAGAAGCTGAAAACAAACATATTGCAGTATGCCTCCAACAGGGTAAGCTGTTAGCTGTGTTCCGTATTCATTATTTAATAGACTAGGAATATAGAGACAGTAAAACCTTGTGATTATTTTATTACTTTTATAGCCTCCCACTCTGTCACCTATCCCACACATTCCTCGGAGCCCTTACCAGTTTTCCAACTCGCCTCGGCGTGTCCCTGCTGGCAATAACATCTACATCTCGCCCTTGAAGAGCCCATACAAATTCTCTGATGGGTTTCAGTCGCCCACAAAGATGACTCCAAGGTCTAGGTAGGTTGTTGACAGGCATTTCTTTGAGTAAATTAAAGGTATTTAGGGGATTTTAGTGGAAGCAAAAAGAAATCCACACAGTCTAGTTTGCCAGTGGTCTGTGGTGGTTAAATCTTTTCTGGTTAAAAGTTTGTGTCCTGTATTTGGAATCTTTATTCATATTTGAGCACTTCTCTGTTTCAGTTTAGTCAGTGTGCTCAAGGAGTTTTTCTTTTTTTTTTTTCTTTTTTTTTTTTCCTTTTCTTTTTTTTTGAATAGTCACATCCAAGAGGGGTTTTCTGACCTAGGTGCTTAAATGTTGTTGGCTTTGACTCTGGATCACACTCCTGAAAAACATAGATGAGCTTTGTACACTTGTTTAAAGAGAACATACTTTTTTGGAACAAAATGGTCCAGAGCATTTAGTTGACTGCGCAGAACATTTCAAACTGCTGGTTGCTAGTTCTTAGCAGGCGAGGATGACAGCAAATGTGCCAGTTTCCAGCGGACTTTTCAAACTAGGATCAAGTGAGTCCCATTGCACCTGGCCCACTGTGTACAAAAGTTAAAATATTATTTTATTTTTTATATTGAAGTCCCACACGGTTTTGATGAGCAAACACTTAAAGGTAAAGATGAGAGGATGATTATCTGGGTACCCAGCACTGAAGTGTCTTCCTGCTGATAAGAGACGGACTGCGAGTGCCTCTGATTCTATCAAGCCACAGTTTCTTTTCTGTCTATATGGTACGGCTGATTTGGTGATTCAGCATTCACTGGCCTGAATAGAAACGTAAATGCTCCCAACACAACAAAGCGTAGTGTGGGTTTGCACTGTTAATGCAGAGAGGGAGGAAGACTGTGTTAACTTTGATAAGCTGTGCAAATCAGTGGATGCTTCTGTCATTGTTAAATGTAGCTTAATCTTAAACATTTCTCTTCTTCATTTGGCAGAATTTTGGTGTCAATTGGTGAATCATTTGGGGTGAGTTTTAACATTTTTAATGTCTGGTCTTGAATGCATGTAACTTTCGGAGGAATGGGAGAGCTTGCTGACACCTGTAGAACTGGCCAGTGAGTGCCTCTAAATTAATGTATTGTTTTATGGAATCTGCACGCACAAAGATTACAGGGGTGTTCTGTTAACTCCTTTCAAAAAAATATGTAGACTTCACTTTTAATATGTTTTGCATTTTATTTTAGTTGTTTTGACAGAAAATAGAGTTCTTAAGCCACAGAGTTTTAGGACTCCTAATTTTTTTAGTGGATAATCTGGAAAGTTTGAGCAGTTTCAGGATCTATAGGAAATTCTTTCCTTATTTTCTTGTCATTTCAGACTTCTGAAAAGTTTCAAAAAATAAACCAGATGGTATGCAACAGTGACTGCCAGCTAAAACGCAGCGCAGAAGTAAGTGCTGCTCCTAAGCCACTGAAGAGGCTGCGCTTTGATATAGAAGGACAAGACGAAGCAGATGGAAGGTGAGAAATTGTTCTTGGCTTTTCACTGATCTTACATATATTTGGTTCTCGGGGCCTTCAACTTTTTCCTGACATCCTAACTTCTGTTCATTTGTGAACTTCAGTAAATACGTTACGTGAGGGATGGTAGCATAATGCTTCTCAATTAGATGCTTTGGTCTCAGAAGCAAGGATGATTTTCAGTGCTTATATATCCAGCATCCCAGTGTTACAGCTGAGCGCTTAACCATCTTGTTGTCTTTAGTCAGTCTTTTAAAAATCAAAAACCAAATCTAAGACATGAGAAATCAGCAACTCTTGAATTTTGTGTGGATGAAAAAAGAGTTTGCATCTTTGTAAGAGGCGATAGCACTGAATTGAACTAACCTTGATTTAAAGTTAGGTTATGAGAATAAAAAGGTTTTAACTTCTGCTTAATCATATGCTTTCTGTCTGCAGCAAACACCTACCCCAGGAATCCAAGTTCCAACAAAAGCTTGCAGAAATGAGTGAGTACTATTTTTTTCATTATCTGCACAGCAGTGAGTGCCTTGCATAAAGCAGTTTGTGCTCACTCAGATAAAAACATCCCTCACCACTGATGTCATTTTGGTAATTTGCTTAGTTCTTTGTACTTGTTCCATTTAATCTTGAGAAAGCAGATTATAAAATGGAAATCCTCAGAAGCCTTTTTGAGGATGTTAAATGGCACAGCAGCACAGACAATGCTGTATTACATGTGAATAAGAAAATGAGCATGACACATTCTTCCTAAACGCTGGAATTCTTGAAATGGAATTCAGTGCATGCCAAGGCTTTCCATTTGTTGTCATGACAGACCCTTAGCTGAGAGCTCACAGGTAGAAATCAGTGGAAATTGCAGCAGCATTTAGTGGGCCGTAACACCTTTTCAGGCGATTATGGCATAGTAAAGGAAAATTATATACACAGGAAAATTGTACGTAATTGTGTGTGTTGCTTTGCTGTCTTTTATACTAAAATGCCTGAGACTGCTTTTTCTTCTACTGTGGATCAGCATTTCTTTCAGATTTTATAGGATCACTTTTCTGTTTCTCAAACGAAACTCAATTGTGGCTCATGAAAGGCAAACCAGCCCCATTCCCACTTCTGAGTTGCATTTTCCACTCCTGAGAAGGAACACGCTTGGTCTGACCAGGCATTCTCACTCGCTGGTGGAATCTGAGCTCTGTAGCTGAGCAGAGTTGCTCATTAAAAATTCTTACTTAGCAATTGTTTGCTCATCAAGATAGGTATAAGTACGGATCCAGGCACGCGTTGTTTGTTTTAGGGTAGGGGAGATGTTTCAGTGTTTACTCGTGGCAGAGGTCAGGAGGAGGGGGTGTTCTGTCACATGTCCTGTTGTGTTAGTGTGGGGAAAGGGCATTTCCTGGGCAGGTGGGCTCTGGGATGCAGGGACTGCTCAGCCCGCGGCATCTGCCTGGGCTGAGCCCACGAGATCCCTACGTGATGCAGTCCATCTGCCCACCTTGAGGGTGAAAACAGACCAAGTGAGGGTACGGAAGCAGTGACAACTTGAGTGAACAGGTGGAATGAATTTCTTAAGATGTGTGAGACTGAACAAGAATTGCTGAAGCAACTCAGAATTATGTGTTTATTTTAAAATGAGGATTTTTTTTTATTTAAATGGTGTACTTCTATTCCTCGCGCCATTACAAATTTTTACAATAATCACATTCAAAGTAATTCTGAAGAAAGTATTTCTTTTTTGTTTGTTTTGTGGTTTTTTTTGTTTATTTGGTTTTTTTTTTGTTTTTTTTTTTAGCATCTACTCGAACAAGAATGCAAAAACAGAAACTGAATGATGGAAATGATACCTCAGCCAGTGAAGAAAAGTGAGATTCTTCTCAGGACCAGGGGCTGCACTGCAGGCCCTCTAAGATTTTGTTTTACAGCCGCTATTAATGGAATTGCTTTTTTAGTTGCTTTTTATGCTGAACTGCTAGTTGAAAGCATTTGGACTTTTAAAATTTTTAAATGGTTTTCATGATACTTTGCCTTATGATGTAGCATATATACAATGTAAGCCACTGAATTTAATTTATATTTTTTTTGAGGATTTAAAAAACAGACTTGGAAGGTGTCTTAGTTTCCTATTGCAACATTACTGATTTAGGCCAATTCAGTCTACGTGGATTGAATTTGTCTGTCTAAAGACAAGATGTTAGCTAGAATGATTTGAAATGCACTAATTTTGTTTCTTAGATTTCATTTCTAGATTTTCATTACTTGCAAACTTTGAAAACGAGGGGCCAGATACTGCAAAGATTTCTGTCTCTGTATATAATTAGCGCATCAAATTCCCACTACCTTAAACTGCATAGGAGTCGTAGGCCTCGTGGAGTCAGGGCCTCACATGACAAGTACAGCCTGAATTCAAAGTGAACTCATAATGTAGTCATACTACTGAAACCAATACTTAGCGTCCTGTAGTTTTCCTTCCCCAGCTCTCACCCCAGTGGCCTTTTAGAGGGCCACTGTCCATCAGCTTGAATTTCATGGAATATGAATCCCACAGAGAATCTTTCCAGAAGCCGAAGCTTCTTCTCATGTGCAGAGTACCTTATGTGCACTTTCTTATCTTTGAAGATCTCAATTATTTTAAAAGACAAAAGAAAGAACCCCAACCCTAAATCCCACCTCGTACGCGCAAGATTTCAAAATTCTATTTATGCAGAATGGTCTTGATTTCTTCCAATTTTCACCTAACTGCTGTAGCCGATCCAAACACCTTGAGGAACAGGCACCAAACCTCTTTCCTGTAGCTGAAAGCTGGGTGGCTCCAGTTGGGTTCCAGGTAAGAGTAGCCTGGTCTGTAAAAGCACAGGGCCTTTCCCATTGGCCTTACTGCAGCGTCTGCACAAAAGCTGAACTTGATGAGCTCACACTAGGAAAAATCAGTCTGCCTTATTTTACTGAAAAGGCAGAGTTTAAATAGGCAACTTGTGAACTCTTGGCGACTAGCAAAAAAAACCAAACCCCAAACCCTTTTCATCTTACGTATTTCTAAGTTACTGATTCCAGATACTGGAATTTTTCTTGCAAAGGCAAGTGTTTACAAAATAGCCTGTTAAGGAAAGCACATGTTTTACTTCCAGTGGATTAAAACATAAATAAACAAATTTAGTCTTGCTTTAAAATTACACATTTTTATGAATTTTAGCTTATGCAGCTACTTAAAACAGTTATAGTAGAAGAGCATGCCATTTATTCATTACACAAACATTTTAAAACGAAGTCTTCTCTGGGTAGCTTATTTAGAAATTGTTTAGCTGATCCTAGAATACTCACAGTAGTACATTTTAAAGACCATGTCTTGTGTTGAATGGGAGCTAATCCTAGAGCTACTAAAATATCGACAAGCAGCACACTTGATTTGTCAGTGAATTTTAAAATAAAAATATTTTTTTAGTCTCTGTATGGCTTCAACTTTCCTCCTGCAACATGTACAGAAGTGTTAAGAGTACCTTGTTTTATTTTTTCACTTTTTGCAGAGTTTTACAGACAGAATATATGTTAACATTAAGGTACACTGACCATAAGCTCTGTTACAGCAGTTGAAGTTCTTCCATGATCCTTTAGCTACAGGGGTGACATTACGGAGTCTAGTACCTAAACAAGATTTATTATTTTACTGTGACAATGTATTTTTTTTTTTTTGTTCAAACAGATGGAAGGCTTTACAACAAACGTATGATAATGTTTTATACAACTAATCAGTTTCCTTTCAAGGTAAATAAAATAGCTTTAAAAAGATTTATAGTTGGTAGTAGTTTTCTTTTATTAGAGAGAAGGTGACGTCATATGGTAATGAGGTCCTTCTGTCATACTTCCACCAGGATTCAGCAGCTTGGTACAAGCAGAGGTCACTCCATCTCCAGTAATTCCCTCTTGGTGCAGAGGTCCAGGTTGGGCTTGCAGTTACCTTCAGGAGTGTCCATAGGACATTCTGGAAATGTTGTTCTCACCAGGGCTTTTGTTTCAGGGTCACCACTGGTAATGCTTCTGGCTGATGCAGGCCCCTATCATGGTCTGGGTCGCTGGCACAGCCCTCGTGGAGGCGCATCAGGCAGTCCCGCAGAGAAGCTGGTGCCTGCATTTAGAAGTGTTCCCATCATTTCGCCACCCTGCTTTTCATAATAAGGTATTACGCAAGTGCTGGTCCAGAGAGGCTGTAGTAAATAGCGAGTTCCTCACAGGTACCTGAACAGATGCAGGGAATGTGTAAACTGCGTCTTTTGAAGTGCACGAGTGGCTGGAGGAAGATAACCTGTGTCAAATGTGAAACAGCTGAAGATGATGATGGCTGTGTTTGCTTCAGAAACAATTATTGGTGTTTTGAGGATGGTTTTAGTAATTAAGTCACAAGGGCATTAATTTCTTTGAAAGGTGGAAATACACTTATGCAAATTCTCCAGCTTTTTTTTTTTTTTGTCTCAGTTTTCATTCTGCATACAAATGCTTTATCTGGTGGCAGTTACTTCCTCAAGAACACAAATAGTCTTCAGACTATCTCTCTGAAATATGTTTTATCTCTCTTTTCCCCCCACGCTACTAAGCAGTCAATTCTGTTTACAAGCATCACTTACTGAAAAGGAAGGAAAAAACTTCCACTCGTACTTTTTATATATTACAGCATTTTTATTAATGGTCTGTTAAAACCAGGCAAGTTTATAAAGAAACAGGAAATGAAAACATAGTTTTATGTTCAGGTTGTAAACGTTCTACATCATTAGGCAATAGCCAATGAGTCCTGTCTCTATGGAGTAAGTAAATGCTTTGTCTTATGAGGAAAACCCCACAGAAATTGTTCAGATCATATACACCCAGCAGTTTACATAGTTATCAGGCATTGTAACAGAACTCTAGGGGTAGGTACTAGATGACAATACAATGCTGGCTCTTAGCTTCAGTAACTTAAGAGAAGCTTTAAATGACCCTATTCCTGTAATTTCTTTTTCTTTCAAATGCCATTTGATTCAGAAAGTTACCCACCTGGTTCCCTTTCTGCAAAGTGGAACGTCCCTCTGTTTAAACCCCAGATGAGTTTACACTTGACATTATTTTCACTTTTTAATGAATACCTTTTTGTCTGTGATGTCCTAGAACAGAGTTACACATACTTAAATACTTTTAAGTGTTTAACCTGCAAGATCCACAAACTTAAGTTTGTTGCAGACCATCTCACAATGGTAAAATGCATGCCTAATTTCTTCTAAAATGTCCTGCGATCAGGTTTCAAGCACATATTTATATACAGGTATCCACATTTAACCACCTAAGCCAGTATGTTTTTTTTTAAACATTGACCTTTAAGTGCCAAGGAAAGTGCATGCAATGAAAGTTTAAAAAATTAAATAAATAAGTGCCTCTATGAACGTAATACTATCACATCCAGGTCAGATGATACATATAGCATGAATAAAAGCCAGCACTGACACAGGGGATCTTTAGAACCACCCTCATTCAGTCCAGAGAAGCTTTTTCCTCAACATTACAGGCTTTGTCAATTACTCTGAAATTGCACAGTAGGTTGGAAATTATGAACAGGAAAGAAATGAATTGGGGGGGGGGGGAAAAAAGGGCACCATTGGTTATATGAAGTCAAAAATGCCTTGCTAAGAAAGCATGCCATTTTGACTACAGTAGTTGTTGAATTACTGTGTTAGGAACTTGAGGCAGCTTAGAAGAGCTGTATCACTCCCCAGCACTATCACTCTGTGGAGCAGTGTCTCCAGGGAGCCAGGCTCTTCATTGAGCAGAGAACATTTTTGATCAGATAGCGAGTTTAAAACGATTATTTCACATTGACAGTTTTGGATTGGTTCTTTAAGTAAAGCAACAGAAAGAGTTGGAGAGACCTTTTATAGTACATTGCTTGGGAGGGCCGGCGTGACCGCAAGGCTGTTACGCATGGCACGGGTGCCCAGCTGGCTCCATTTCCTAGCAAGGCTGGCTGCGTGCCAGCGCAGCGCCGTGCACGTGGGGCAGGATCCAGTACGAGCCGCTACCCAGAGGCTGGGCTTTGGCAGTACACCCTCTAAGTGCGCTGCTGGGGCTAAGAAAATGCTGGCAGGTGAACCTGGTAGCTTTTGTGCCCAGAGCCGAAAGAAGCAGAGTTCACTCCAGTCATCCCTGGCTTAACCAAAGCATCTGGAATTACCCAGCCTTGGCTTACATAGAAGTACGGGTGTCTGTGCTTTCAGTGTGATTACTGCTGGGCTGTATCATACAGGGTTTGCAGGCAAGTCATGCCCTACCCTGATACTGCGTTACTGTCTACATTAACGTCTCTGTGTGCCAGCGTCGTGCTTTTCAACACAAACGTATCAAAACCGATCTCAGGCCCCAGCGAAGCTGTGGTTTTGATGAAACTGCATTATGTACTGGAAAGTTTTTGACCAGTTCTGTTTGAATACAAAATACTGACACAGCTGCTGAAGTATGGACTTGTGCTGCTGGAGGAAGTGGTACTAATCACCGAGGGGGTGGCAGGACACACTTGTTAGAAGTAGATGATCCAGTTTATTTCTAGTGAGAGTCTGCGGCACATCTCAAAGAGAAGTAATTTTTTAACCACAGCATTTCCAAAATAATTTGCTTATGGCCCTCTTCCTAAGCAAATTCTGCTCCCTGCATGCCTCACCCTTCCACTCACACTGCAGGGACTGATGTGAAGAGAGGCACTACCTACTAATTCTCACCTTGTTCTCTGAGAATGTGCTTCTCTTCCTTCTCCTTAAGGAACAGGATTGTTTGAGAAATGATCCTCCAGTATAAAAAAGGACAGTTATTTCTACTTTAGAAATGAGGCCGCAGTCATTTACGGGAATTCGAAAAGACATTTTGAGGATTAAAAGAAAAAGTATCGAAGAATTCTGTAGCGTGGCAAGGATCTGAAGGAAGGTCGCATGACTAACTATATTAGTGTACTGAGCCTGGTCATCCAGCTTCTTGCCACCTCCATTGTAAAATACTACAAAGGGCACTTAAAGCCACTTCACCCAGTCAAAATTTTTAAAAAAGTAGTAATTTCTCAGGGTTAATTCAACGCCTATTAGAAAATTCAAGTAAGTGCTTCATGAGCTCAGCATATTCTGCAATGGGGCAAACCTCCCTCCGTGCCACGCTAGGTGTGGCTTCACCATAACAGAGTCGGTCAGAAATTAGTCTACTCTACCTCAGCCATCTGGTGCCCTCAATGATCAGTGATGAGAGCGACGTGTCTGGACGGCAACTCCTCTCACCTCAAACAGGCCTGCCTCATGGCACTGACCGAAGAACTTGAAACAATGCATTTGGACAAGGTGTCCTTATTGCCTTGTGAAAAAGACTGAGTGTCACTCTTGGATTTAATTGTAAGACCCATTTTACCACTTCAGAACTATCTTTTTCTCCATTTATCTTAAGATGATCTATCCGAGGATCGATAGTAAGACAGGAATTAACAAACTTCAAGTGGAACTTCCCTTCCCTTGAGATTTTCTTTGGGCTTCATTTTGTCGGTAACAAGCGACCAGATGGTTCTCTCAGTACCAAAACACATAGCACAATAATTCAAGTCCAGAAAAAATACTGTGAATGCTTCCTGGCCCACTGGGGTGCCAGGGAACATGCTTCATGTAATGGAAAGTAAGAATCTTTTCATTCTGTCTAGAACAATGGACATAAGCACCAGGAATGCAAAAACGTAATATCCAGTTGAAACACTTAATGGCTGATGTATTTACTCTCCAAATAAACACCAAGACATGTTCTCTTACTAATCAGAAAGCCTCTCATCCTAAAGAATTTATATTACTTTATCATATGTTCAGAAAACCAAGTTTGTATCTTCATTGGATGATAAACCAGGCAAAAAGAAGCCCACTGGCATATTAACTTAGTTTGGTGATAGAAGTATACTAAGGAAGTTTCAGCAGCACACAGGTCACTCTCCCATAAAATCCAAATGCAGATTGTTTAAAAAAAAAAAAAAAAAAAGAAAAAACCCAAAAGCTTCAAAACAGACAGAGAAGATAATGATAGCTTAGATTACTTGACCAAGTGCAAAAGTCTTGTTACTGCATTAGACTCCTGCTGTTAAATTCTGACTGTTGGCAATGAACTCCCACCGTACACCTATGCTGTAGCCATCCTTACAGAACCTATATGTTAGTGGACTTTTACGCATTTCCTAAGCTGATGGACACAGTCTGTCTTTCCAAACCTTTGCACATTCTGACCATGGATAAGCTCTCCAAAGGACAAGTATTTCTAGGACGGAAGAGGACATGCTCTGCAGCTTGGTGGTAGTCAGACTTCAGTTTCTGAATGCTCCCACTCTGCTTGCTTTGCTAATGAAGTTTTTCAGGAGGTCATGGTCCATTTCTGCAAAGCCTTGAGTTTGTGTGACAACAGTTAAATGGTTTATACAAAATCTGAAGCAGAATTCTTCCAAGTCCTAGGAACAAATGGAGTTAACTTGTAATATGAATGACTGGTAGGAAACTTACTATTTTTACTTTTCTGTTTCACATCTGTCATTTAATTAGCAGAGAGTATACCAGATTGTTCACATTACCAATCCCCTTCAGATCACAAATAATGACGAAATTTGTTAGTACAAACTATTCAATAAACCACCTCGGGGGGGGGGGGGGGGGGGGAGAGTAGCAGCCATCTAAATCAACTATATGACTCCATCACATTTACTGAGCTCGTTAGAAAAGTTATTAGTATAAGTGAACCCATCAACTTTCCCAACATACAACCACTAGCGCATCAGTAACTCTTTCCTTTTCCTTCCTGCACTGAATTCAGTAGTGGTCTTGTAAAAAACAGCAGATATCCTAGTATTGCTGAAAATAAAAGCAAAACATGATGTAATATTGCGTGATGCTTGCTGAACACAAACTGGATGTGGGGATACGTGTGTCTTCTGTGGCAAACCTAGGAATTGTGTCCCCCTGTCTAGGAACTGGGAATCCAAAATAGCAAAAATGATTCTGTCTTGTCCCAGTCTTGCTATAACAGGATGTTCACATGTTCAGCATAGGATAGGTACAAGCCGTTAAGCCGTACAACCATGACTTCACACAGCCAATTCTGCCCACTCGCATTCCTCACAACAGCGGCAATCCTTCCCTCCATGCACTGGGTCAATCCCCTGTAGCCGGTTCTTATGCAACAGCTTGCTGTTAAAGGAAAATTAATTACTTTCTGCAGCAAGCAGAGCTGGAGCCAGCAGCAAGACAAATCTCAATTGGCAGTATGATGCATGATATATAAACTCTTCAAGGGTTACAGTAGAAAGAGGTCTCTCATTCCACACCAGTTTCATTCTATGTTAACTACGTAAACATTGCAGCCAGGGATTAATAATAGAAAGCAATTTAGCAGAATAGCTTTACATTTCCCTTTGAAACCTTTTCCTTAGATTGAATGTTTCAAGTCTATTGCCCCTGTCAAGATGCAGCTAAAGCTTTAAGAGAGGCCAAGCAGCATAAAATATCCTTTAAAAAGAAATAAGATAGCAACAATGCATAGAAGTACATTGTATCTCTCATCAAAATACTGGAAAAGCAAGAAAAGGAATGAGAATAGAAGAAGAAATAAAAATTGTAGACTATCAAAGACAGTGACAGCTTAAGTTTCAGCAGACCTCTGAAATGCTACTGCCAGAACCTGGGTTGTTTTACAGTCAATGTGTAAATTTTTACACTAAAAATGAATAGCAGCTGCCTTTTCTGGTACTGATCTATGAAGAGAACCATAGATACCATAAAATCCTGGTCACTAATTTTGCAGTTTCAAGAAATACTGGCTTTTAATTCTGTTACATGGAAGATGATCAATCTAAAATTTTAAAGCATATTTGTGATACACACTACAGCAAATGACTTGTAGCAGCAACTCTTTGTATTTTCTGAGGATAGGACAAAATATTTTCAAGAATTTTTAGTCCTAACATGCATATAGCAGCTAAGTCAGTCTTCAGTTTATTTGATATGTTAATGGCAGATGACACAGCACTATAATCTTTCATTTCCAGTTTTCACATTTAATGACAAAAAAAACAACCCAATTCTGTCTTTTCAAACTTCCAGAATACTAGGCCTCTTTCATAATCTTTCTTTGAACAGTTTTCTACCAAAGTGCTGATATACTGCACGTGGTTCTCAAACAGATTTCTGCTGTATTAATGTAGTATGCTAAAAGATCCAGGCTTACTTCACAATTCCTTAGACAGAGACTGTGCTGCGTTTTCTCTGAAGCAGTTCTACGATACCCCTTCCCGAGCTGTGGGTGAAGGGAGGAGGGCAACAATGCAGCCCTGAGTTTGGCACACGCTGTGCCTGGGACAGTTGAACCAATCCATCATCTGATGACAGTGTTAAAATGTTGCATGTTTTGAAATAATACTAGGTATACAGAGTAAACACTGAATCATAGAAGGAAGAGGAGGGTAACGTATGTTTAGTCATCTAGCCAAACCCTTTAATGGTATTTCAGCCATATAAACTCTAGTACTTTGTCCAGGCTAGTTTTACTATTTCACAATACACCTAAATGTATCTTTAACTGCTCTTTAATTACTTCACCTGACACAGGGCAACTAAAGGTACTTCTGCTTTGAAGATGTTCAAAACTGTTGAAAAGCTTGTAAGAGGAGAAACTCCAGAGTAAACTTCTAATGAAAATTTCTGCTGTTAGGAGAATAAAATCATTGGGTCTTCCCTGATACGCTCGGCTTCTACCACTACAACACATTGAAAGTACTATTCCTCTTTGCCTCAACTGTTCATGCCTTCCATTACTGATACCGTGGTTACAACTGCCTTAAAACTGGCAGCTGATAATCTCATCTACTGATGTAACGATACCTTCTCTTTCAGTTCACAAAAGTCACTGACTTCTGTCCTCCTCTCTGCAGTTCCTACACAAATTCATCTCATTAAGTACACGGCCTCCACACAGCACAGACTACTGCAACTTTAACTCAGTTTTGTTTCAGTCCCTTCTTTCCACTTTCATCCTGTACCTGGAACCGTTTATCAATCCATTGTATTACACTTCTAGCCTCTCCTCCTTTAAAACTTCATCCTACGTTTCATGGCCAGGCAAAAGAAAAAAACAAGTATTTTTAAAAAACATTGTTACCAACTACATATTTTGGCTTTTCTAATAGGTAATCTTCTGTTTGGCTATGTTAGTTTTATTCTTGTAAAGCAGAAGAAATCTTGAACAGAAAGATGAGGATTTCTCAAGTAAGATGCTCAGTTATAACAACAGCTACTAAGTTTCAAATACATATGCAGATTTCTTGAATAATAAAACCCACCACATCATTATTTCCACAATCAGTATAGCACTAAGAAGTTGAAAAAAGCAAACTTTAAGGTATTTGTCTGTTTACAAAAAAACCACTTGCAGTACTACTGGTAACAGGTAGAGTGCTAGTGAAATTTTCCAGACCCAAGGGCATACCAGATGACAGGATATAGGGAGAGGAATAACAATAGGTAATTTGTTGTATGTCAGTATGATTCATTGTAAACAACATGGGAAAAGTGGATTTTTTTTTTTTTTTTTTTTTTAATATAAGCACAAGCCTAAATAGGAAGGGACTTTACAGGGCAATTCTCCCACTGCCTGTGTAAAGGGGGGTACCAGAATGACTGTACCAGACAAAATGATCAGGTGGAGAACTCCGGAAATGAACGGGCAACGCAAAATCCAAAGGTGGAGAACTAAACGGCGATGATAAATTTGCATGCCATGCTGAACTGTGCCAGATGACAAGGCAGGAAGCAGATTAAGAGTCCCGACTCACAGGTGCAAGCCAAAAGGTCAGGAAGAAAACACTAGTAGCTGCAATTTTTTATAGCTTAAAGAAGGGAAAACAAACATCTGAGAAGCCAGAACAGGAAATTGCGGTAATCATGCCTCATCAGTCAAATGCAGTTACGTTTATATTAAACAGTTTAATTTCTCAGAAAACAACTGTTTGTCTGAAGAGAAGTCCTCCTTACCTGAGCTTCATACTTGACAGCGGCGGAAAGAAGAGCAATGGCATTCTCTTCACAAATGCCTTGTTTGATCGTTTGCTGGCAAAGCTTTTTCAACCTGTTTTCTCTATACAGTGTTGCCAAATCCAGCAGTCCTGTGAAAATTCACACAGCTTTAACTATCCTGGCGCAAAACATACCAATTTCTTTTCAAATTGATCAATTACCTTATTGTTTTAGGCTGAATTAATCAAAGACCTGTTCTATTTTTTTTCTCTCTAGATGATGTGTACATTTTTAAAGGTCCTCAAAAGACATATCAGTAAGGGACCCTTTTATTACCATGCAGGTGTTCCGTCATCTTGTTCACTGTATAGGATCTCATTCTAGGTGTCAGTGACTAACATCCTCTTAAATTCATGCGGGGAACAGCTCCCTTTTCAATCATGATCAAATCACCATAGCAACTCAAACAGAAAAGTTTTAGGATGGCATTATTGCCTTTTTAAGGAAAAAAAAAAATAGTCCTTAATATGAGAAACAGGGAGTTTTTTGAACACTTTTCATCTTTGACTTTACTGCATCGCCACAACTCATTCTGCTTGAGCATGTTTCCTGCTACTGCATTCCTTCTTCCTGTCACTGCTAAACTCAAGATTTAAGTGCTAATAAAATGAAAATTAACAAGCCGTGCTTTCCTCATTCTGTTACAATACACAAATTGAACTTTTCAGAAACAGTAACCTGGAGTTATTTCCATTTATAGCAAATACCTATTGCATCTTCAGGAGGCAGCCTAATGTTGTCTGTATACAGGTATTCCAGGAAGGCTCGGTAAACAGGATAAGAAAATTCACTCATTTCTATAATTTCATCATCATTATTCAATATGGAACGAAAACGTTCACACCTACAAAACAAGAACAAAGACTGTATACTGTAAAGAGTTAAGCTTGAAAGATGAGTTGCACCAAGAATTTGGTAAAAGAATAATCATCAGTCAGTCATAACAGGCCAAATACAAACCCATAAACTCTAGTTACCCGATTTCTTGGTTTGAACACGTTCATTTCCTTAAGCCTTATAAGGCTTTTAAGCCTTATACATATATATAAAATTCAGATTTTACCTTTATTTCTGTTACTGATGTTTTATGTTAGGCTCCATTTCTCCTTACAGTATTTTTAAAGGATGGTCCATGTGTTTTTGATGTAATTTTCTTAAATATATTCTACTTTAACTATGAATTCTATTACCTGGCTCCCAACAGATAAAGTTCACAGTTAATCTAGACAATTCTCACATTTCAACATGCTTTCCCCAACATGATCTAGTGAGGAAAGAAATTATTATTATTTTAGGTAGCATTTATTCCAGTGCCAGAGTCCATACACAATTTAGCATTAGATTTAATCATTATACTCGAGGATTAAAATATTTAAAGCAAAGACACTCTCACCCAGATCTTTTATCAGCTTTTTCTTGTAAGTCTGAATACTTCTGTGACAGACAAGGTACAGACAAGAAAAAAGCACTGCCTTTGATAGCTGTACTCTGCAACTTACAGTTCACATTAACTTACAAGTCATTGTAACTTACTGCTCCCTAAAAAACCCCACTGTAATATTTGCATTTTTTTCAAATTTTTTGCTGATGTAAATGAACATCGTCATCTCAGATAACTTTTCCTACAACAGCTACAATGTAATTGGACTCTTTTATACTGCACTACTTACTTTCTAACTCTCCCACCACGTCAGAATTCGCTTTTCTTTTACTAAAACTTTTATGTAAAAGGTAGGTTGCTTTCCTTTTAATGTCTCTGGGACAAGTCTATGCCATAAAGACAGCATAACTTAAATACAAGTGAAAAACAATTATTTGTTTTATTAAACTTCTTCACATTTGCTTTTACTGGTTAAAGATTTTTTCTTAGTATTTTATTTTGTTATTAAAATAAATAAATTTCAAGTCAAATGAATAAAGAATTTAAAAGTTATTATCTAGCTTCCACCACATCTTTACCACATTCTGGATTTGGAAGAGGGAGACTAAACCCATTGCTTTGTTTCCCAGAGCCTCATGTTAAATAGTGGTGACTGTGCTATCCATCCAGCTGTGGAACAGACCTTGGGAACAATCTGTTGCGCCAGTGCCGCCACACAAAAGCAAAAAGTCAGAGAGAAGGTGGTAAACATTGCTCCCTTAAAAGTAAGTAAATAACTAAAAATCAGCTGGTACTCATCCTTCAGTTTGCAAAGTACCTTGGAGTGACTTATCCTTTGGAGTGCCTCTCTCCCTTCTATTTCTGAGCAGAGACAGAGCAGACACCTAAATCTGGCTGGCTAAATGCAGAGCAGACAAATCCCATGGACATACTCTTACATATCTGCTTCTGCAGGCAGTATGTTGCTGGGGCAGCCTCTTACTGAGCTGGGTGTTGCCCTGCCATTTCACCACCATCACAAGCAAATACTACCAACAATATGATCTAGTTAAACAGTAGGCATAGAACAAGATGGAAAAAAAGTCTTCGTAAAGTAATGACTCTGTAATGAAAAGGAACTTTTACCAGCACTGCATGGATGACAACGCTCTGGAACAGGCTGAATGCTGCAAAATACCATTTTAAAAACATTATCCGCTGATAGTTGCGTCATGAGACTACAAGGCTTAAAGGAAATATTAATTTTACAGATTGTGCCCGATGCTTTATTATCCCTGCATGTTATTTTGATAATGCCATACATTTAAATCCATTTCAGAATTAGACACATTTGCTTCCCAGAATGCCATATAACCTGAGAAAAGCAGAACAAGAAAAAAGAAATAAGGAAAAGGTACAAATAGTTTGATTATCAGGAAAAAGAACTTCAGAAACATTTTGGGGATACACAAGATTTGAAGTGGTATCTGATGAAGGACACGTGGTGTTCCAAACAAAGAGGTAGACTATAAGCTAGAGTGTAATATACAAGCAATGAAACCAGAGAAGAAAATAGTAATACAGGTAACTAGAGTAGTAAGAAAAGAGCAGAAAAGACCAAAAAAAGGGAGGCAAGAATTAAAAAGAAATGTTAATTTTATGCGGTAATATACAAGAAATCACCAATGGAACTCAGGAACAAAAGTAGGAAGACAAAAGTGATGATGAGCAGGATGAGATAGCCAAGTATTCTGTGAAAGAAAATAGCAAAAGTTATTCTAACAATGAGGAGGGTGGAACAGAAGCAGTTAGCAAGTCAGAAGAGATCTAAAGCAGTGTCTCTAGAATATCCTAGTAGAAACTGTGCCAGCAATAACAAACTAATCTCTGCATGTTAATAACAATGCGATTACTCTGTAGAACTGCATATGTCAAATCTCACTGTAAAGTGTTAAACTGCAAAAAGCTGTAAAGTCAAAATGAGAAGCCAGCTTAAAATTCAAAGTCATTGTTAAGAAGGTTTAAACCAAGTAGGCGACAAAAAAGGAAAAACAAATACAATCTGAAGAGCATCTGTAGAAATTGCTGAAACAACTGAAGGGTCCTGTGAAAGGAAAGAAAGGCAAAAATGAACACAAACCCTTCAAATCATCCTAGTGGAGGAACCCAAACATGTAAAGGAGGAAAAACTGATTCAACTGGGAAGGCAGCAGAAAGAAATGAGCCTTTTCCTCAGCAGGAAAAGGTTTTTAGAAATCAGGGTCAAGACTGTTCAGGTGGCATGAAGGAAGATACATGTCAGATGGAGCAAAGTGATGAAAAGGCTGGTAGTAGCCAGCATGTTTGGTAAGTCCAAGCAGCAAGGAAATGAAGAAGAAAAGAGTAACAACGAAGAACAGCAGGTAGCAGGTAAACCCCTTGGCTGAGGGAGAAGGAAGTTTGTAAGAATAAGTCAAAAATTTTGAGCAGTAATGACTCAGGACAGTGGAGTACACTGTACAGTTTAGTTTATATTTAACTCTACAGTTTGTTTCTTACCTAATTTTGAGAAGAACTTTATGAACATGAATGTATTTTCCATCCACTAGAACCTTCAGGTCTGCAGTTTCAGGGTTGTCAAATTCCTTCTTTAATGACTGGGCTACTGTTAGATGGTCATCAGGCTCTAGAAAAGGGGAATTAATAGTCATACAGGTATCTCTCATGATAACATCCTGGGTATCTGTCAGCAATTAACACTCTTAATAAATACGACATCTCTTTAATAAAGACTAGTAAAAAAACAACTCAGCAGACAATGTGTTCAGTATGAAACCCCAGAAAAGCAAATAAATGGCAGCTTTCTTCAGTCCTTACTAGTTTCCTACTCCAAACAAATACTGCTACTAAAAAAAAAAGTAAGTCCCATTCCTCTGATCTATATAAGGCCAGGAAAAAAATGAACAGTCTCAGAAGTTTAATGCTGCACCTGATAGCAAATGCCATCAGTCATTACTGGGTAAATTAATCTAAATGCAAAGTGTTAATTATAAGATACCCAAAAAGTCAATTAAAAAAAACAAACCACAATACAATTTTCTAAAATACTCCCATGAGAAGACAGTATCTTACAGCATAAATAAAGCTATTACATAACCAACATATTGGTTGCAGTGAAACTGCCCAGCACAATAACCCTAAAAGTAAATATCAACAGTTACATGTCTATTCAAAAAGCGTTTTCCATAGACTTATGGTGTTAGAAGCACTATGTGAATGTCTGCATATTCATGTTTGTCATATGTATGTATATCCTACGTTGCACTTGACACTTGCCATTATAAAGTTACTAGACAGCCTTGAAAAGTCATCCGTCGTCTGCATAAAAGTTTTTTAAATCCTGAACTGTTTCCAAATCTCCCATCATATTTGGTAACCTCAGAGAACTACCTTCTTTAATATTACTAAAGTTAAACCGCCCAAACCTCATTCTGAACCGAGAAAACATTTTGTCTTCTGACCATATAAATACACATTAGTGGTTTATACAAATTTTGTGGGTCAGTAATAAGACTTCCTCTACAGCAAATTACATAAATGCTAGGTCCTGTAACCTACCAAGCTAGAAATAAGAGTAGTATTCTGCTGGAAATGGAAAAACCTTCACCACAAGCTCTACAAAAAACCTCAACAAACACAGTTTGATATTGTTACACTTTGTTTAGCATGGTATTTTTCATTTCATTTAGATGTTGTCAATTATGTTCAGGTATACACAATTAGGGCAATAATCATCAAAGTATCTTGATGTTGAAAGGAGTTGGGGGGTGGAGAAACCCAATGTAATGATAAAAAATCCTTCTGAAACAATGACACTGTAAAAGACTGACTGTTCTTATTTTGTACAGTGCGGTTTATTTACTCAGACCTCTGCTATCCAAGTAAGTTATAATTTTAGCCACCAATGCAAAGCTGAAGCTCTTCTTCAAAGTTAACTGGCAATTCAGATGTCCACCAATACACGTTTCCAGATGACTTCTACAGCCAGCAGAGTTAAACTGGATATAGTGGGGTTCAGTTATGAAATTCTCAAGAGAGAATGATAGCTGTTTTTATTTGTTACAGCAGTGAAGAAGGGACCAGAGGAAGGAAACGAAGAGGCAGTTTACACTGACAAGGCACAAAGCCAAGAAAAATCCTTAGCACCCGGTACTAAGAATTGTAATAGAAATGTTAGAACTGCCACAAACAGAACGAATGTGAATGCATAGATGGGGAAGTGCCAGACAGACAGAAGGGCTGTAAGTGTGACAGATGTCCACAGCACCTAGTTCACCAGATGTTAAGATCCCAGGATGCAGCTGCCTGATGATTCTAACCACATGTAGATCAGGAGACAAACATCAGTGAGTCAGTCTTGACGCCTTGCCAAGGTGGGACAGGATGAAGAGACTAGTCACTCTCAGCCCCTAGAGCGTGCAAAAAGGCACATCTGAAACCAGCAGAGAGTCACCTAACTAAAATGAATCCAGAAGACATGATGAGGGCCTGACAGCCAGCATCCTTTGTCCTGTGTCATCACAAGGAACTCTGCTCAGACCACCTGAACACATTTTTCAGTGCCAGGATGCTGGACAAACCACTTGGCACATATCAGAACGTGGGTATGAAAGTGCATCTGAAATGAGTTTTGTTTAAAAATAAAATAACGTTTTCCTCCTGTAAGGATTCACCTTGTGCTTTGGTACAATGTTGCTACAGTGTTGCAACATTATTTCCAAAGGGACCAAGAAGTCAAGGTCAAAAAAAACAAAAACAAAAGGAGCTACTACAGTCAAAAACAAGTCCCAAGATGTGAAGCAGTGCAGGGAGGCAGAGTGCATTATTCACAGTGACAATGAAGGTGAGGATAAAAGATGGGCTGGGAAATAGTCATAAATGTAGTCTTAACCATGTGGTGTTGAACTGAGTGAATATCTATGAGTATTAATGAGCAATATGCTTATTATAATAAATGGTTTACCTGGAATCTTCAGCACAAAGGTGGTAATTACATGAATGAGCATATATAATAACACTCAGGATTCTTAGCTAACCTAGCATTTCTGACCTAAAATAGCATTTGTAGAAGATAAGAAAAGGTGAATTTGCAGAAAGGAGTACTGAAAAACTGTAACACAGTCTGTCACACTTAAGCAGTTATCTCCTCTGTCAGGAACGAAATAAGGAATGATGTGGTTTTTGCTTCCCGTCTTCCTCCACTCTCCTTTGAAAAATTCCTTAATACTCTGCACTAAACTGAGAACAAGAGGCAAGAGAAAAAGTAGAAAGGAAATTCTTATAGTATGAAGTACTATTTTAACAGGGCAAGAAGAAATGGAAGCTGAATAACCCCAGAACCCTGCTAATGTATGTAGGATACATGTAACTGAATTTGTTATTAAGCTACATATACTAATAATGTCCCATTTCCTTCATAAAAATACCCAGTTCTTATGGAAGAAAATTCTGAATAATATACTACAGATACTCTTATGTGGAACTGACAACAACACACACATATTTACATGGAATGAACAACCTCATTGCCTGAGATTTTAATGCAGTAACACAATTTACATCTGATCTAGTAGTAGGCAAATATTAGGAATATTAAGAATTTCCACAGTTATCAAACATATATCTTACAGTTCTGAACAAGACACCCTAGAAAGCACAAGTGCCTCAACCTATGTGGGTCTTCAGACTGTGCCCTAAAACATGAATTCTGGTGAAGCAGTTTCCTGACAACAGGATTCTCCATTTAATTGTCTAGTCTCTCAAAGATGAAATACAAATACTATTAACAGAATTTCCTTACCTTGGTATCCAGAAAACACCAAGGGAGGAAACAAGTGTTCTACAATGGTCAGACAAAAGCATACAGCAACACAAAAGCTATTGCAAAGGCAGTACAGAAGTGGAATAGAAGCATGATGGACTCAGTACAGCTCAAACTACAAATTACAAGTTGCTTCATTCCAGCATTTAGCATAGGCTCCCAGATGATACCTACAAACAACCCCAAGAATCTCACCTTTGATTAGGTCAGCAAAGCCAGTAACTTAAGTAGCAACCCATACAGAATTGAATTTGAGGCTGAGGAATGAGCTCTCCATTAGTGCTATATACTTAACACTTTTTAGTCAAGACCAGCAAGACAAACCTTAATGTTAATCAAATATCCGAGATCCAGCAACCTGTCTCTTCAGAAGTGCAGGTCATGATCACTTGTGATGAGACTAAGTGCCTGTGGCCAGTTCTGAACACGGGAATTTGGCTCCCTCATTTCTCAGTTGTCTACTAAAGGGCATCAAGGAAAGCTGCAGGGTTCCTAAATGTTCTGCATGGCTCCCTCAAGTCTCCCAATTTAAACTCAGTTTCTCCACCCATGGCCACTTCACAGCAACATTCAGTGGTTATACAAAAAAAGAAACCTCCCCAAACCCAAGGCATTTCCCCACAGAAATGAACTACATCAATAAAACAATTGTTTAGCACTGCCATCAGGCCTTCGCAATTTTTACAATTCCATATTGCCAATTACACATATGTAACTTATGATTATGCTTCCCAGTGTATATTTTTGCAAGAAATTAAGATTAGACTTCCAATACACGCAACTGTTTTATGTACTAATGATTCTATTTAGAAGATGTCAGAACAAAAAAAAAATACTTTTAAGCTCACCTACTGACAGCAGACGCCACATAACTGCAGGAGTAGCAAAGCAAGCAAACACATCATCAGTGCAGGCAAAGTGAGTGAGGTGGGGAAGGATCACTGACTGCCCACGGCATTGGCCCCACATGTACACCTGGCCGCTCTGGGTCTTGGCAGCTGATGTGTGAGCAGAGTGGCAGGCCGCAATCTCTGTAACTCTGAATTTACAAGCAAACAAAGAAAAAGGCAAGTCACTCTCAGAAGTGAAGCTCACTACCTCCTGTCTTCCTCTGTTGCAAAACAGTTGTAAGCATGCATTTCCAATTGCAAGAATGTTTTCTTATCATACGTAGCAAAATTAAAAGGGCTATCAATGTTCCTTCAAGTGGCACGTGCTCAACGTTTCTCAATGAAAAAGCATCTTGGGAGTGGTAAGACACTGTTGCAGCAGAGCACTGTATCTGCTGCAGCACATGCTCTAATGAGCCCCTTAGCTCCCTCAAACACAGCTGAGTTTCAAGACTCTGAACGTCCTTGGTGGTGCTAAGCAGTGAGGTGAGTGGCTGCATTAAGCTGTAGAGAACAGGAACTTGGAGAAGATGGAAGAGGAAATGAGGAGACATTTAAAAAAAAAAAAGGGAATTTGCATTTTGGCTTATAATTGAAAGTTAATGAAAAACTTTTTCCTGCTTGCTTATCGGTAACAGTTATAAACCAACAATTTAAACATACTTTTAATTAAAAGAATGTAATTATTCACACAATTACTATTACTGATGTTTAACAGACTTTCATTTTGAAAATAAAAAATCAGAACCAAACAGCACTAAAAGCTGTTTCTAAGTGTATTTCAGCTACGTTAGGCTATCTTGCTAATCCAAAAGTTCATTTAGGATTTCAAAACTTACACCGTGTACAACATTACACAATCCACTGTTTTACAGCATGAACTACTGCTTGTTTACTTGTTTCCCCAGCTGTCTGGGGAAAACGGCTGGGAAGCAACTTGCTTAAAGCTGTACGTACAAATCTTGCAGGCTGTAGTGAGTGTAATATTCTCACCGACACCAGGAATACATATTCTGGCCAACAAAAGGGAAAGTCACAACAACATTAAAACCTGTATTAAAATATGGTAACATTTTAACTGCAGCCAAAATTCTGGAAAAAAAAAAATCAGCTACATTTTAAGCAAAAGCACAAACACACAAAGAAATCAAAACCTTAAAAACAGGTCATGTCTCATCACCGGAGTGAGTTACCTCTTACAGTACTGTACACAGAGATAAGTTTAAGAGGAATATCTCACTTTTCTTATCATTCACAACAGAAAGCCAAAATCAAGACCTTAGTAGTAAGGAACAGATTCAAATTTCTGGCCACATATATACACAGCTTTACATTAGCAATAGAAATAACCACCCACTAACCATCAAGGCCTTACTGGAAAATATTTAACTTCTGAAAAATCTAAGCTTAATTTTCAGGCAACAATACCAAGAACTCTCTTTTTCTCCTGGGTTATGAGCTGGACTTAACAGCAGAAATAACACAAATTCCAGGTGTCCAATTTTACTTTTTCTGTGTGTACTTCTTGTGGAAAGTAGCATACTAAAAGTCAATTTATATTCAGAAACAATAAAGCTTTTATCGTTGACTTCAAACAATGAAACTACACCACTGAAGAGAAACTGCAATTAAGGCCTATAAAGTACGGTGTGAGACGAAGCAGAAAATAGCACATTCAGGCTCAGAACATTCAGTTTCTCTTTCACAAGGGTGGTTATATGGGGCAGATTCAAGCACTTTCACTGAAAATTCCATTCACATTTAGCAGAAGAACTACTACAAAAAATTATAGGCCATTTCTTCCAAAAAACAGATTAAAAATGCCATAATTTTTCTGTAGCTCTTCTGAGAGTATGACAACTAATGTCTGACTGCAAGACTGTAAGCATTACCTGTCCTTATCCACCATAACTGTTGTAGGATAAGACTGGTTACTTTTATTCCCAGTACCTAACTGGCCATATGAATTGGCTCCCCAGGCATATATCTGACCTTCATCTGTTAGCACTAATGTATGTGCATAGCCACAGGCAACCTATAAGGAATAATAAAAAGAACAATCTCATTTTTATGTAACAGTAAGTTAATACATAACAGATAGTTACATGTTATGCTATACATTAATGTTATTGATTCTATATCAGTGTAAAAATTAAAAATAATTACAAATAGAGAAACATTCATTAAAAAGGGAAGCAAAGCAGATGAGGTGACTTTGAGGAAAAAAGGTACCAGTGAGGAACCCTGCCAGATCATCTCAAGAGTACAGCAAAGGAATAGCTAGAAATCGAGGAAGAAAGAAAACTATATGACAAATATGAACAGCATGCAGAAAGAGGCAGACAGTCTTGTATTGACCTTGCTCTATGGGCAACTGCTCCACATGAATAGCTTACAGGCCTGTAAAAACAGGTGAGGTCTCCCTGTCTGCTCCTCTACTCCCTGACTGCCAGCCACCCAGAACTGTCCGCTCCCTGTGCCAGCTCCAGTGGACCCTCTGCTGAGATGAGTTACATCATTGGAAGAAAACTCTCCACAGCTGAGCCTGAGGACCACCAGTGCCCACACAAGGTGATCAACAGGAGCAGCCAGTCATGAAAGAGGGAAGAAATGAAACTCTCCATCTTGATGGCAGTACACAACTGTCAGCTCATACCTTCTTGTGGAAACCCACTCGGTCCTGCTGAGCTGCCTCCTCAGGCACCCCACACAAGGTTGCTTGAATATTCACTTTACGACCTATATATGCAGCACATGCTGCACATACAGATAACACAATGGCAAAATTACCAGCAACACTCTTGCTCTGCATGAATTAATATAACATTATAGCTAGATGGCTATCAATTCACATTATATGAAGATGTGTGCTAGTTTTGAACAATCTGTAAAGCAGATATACTGTAAGTACATGTAGTCCACTGACATCCATGAAGCATATGATGTGCTTAGATGAGATAAATCCTGAAGTTATTCACTGATTGGAGGTATACAACTTGGTATTAATCAGTATCAAGCAAATGAAGTGGATAGAAATAGGATCCAAGTCAAACCTACCCGTGCACTCACTCTCTAAACAGGACAATAAATACAGGGGAAAAATAATATTCCCTTTATTATGTTACTCTCCAACACCGACTGTTACCAGCAAAGCTACTGTTTGTATGAACTGAATGTAAAACTATCATTAAATGAGTTTATTTTAAAAGATTTATAAAATCCAAGACTTCCCCTAAATCCAAAGTCTATAAATCCAAAGTTCAAATTAGTCCTGTAAATTTTCACCCGGTTACAAACCCTATGTTTTCTAGCAGAATGTGTCATTTTCCTGACAGTATCCTCTATTTTGGATAAATCAATTAAAAACTGAACTGAAAAGTTCTACAGTTACTTTAAATATTTCTTATCAGTCAAAACAGGTTATCAGTTCGCTAGTTACACTGTAGGCAGGCTATTTGGTAAAGTGT
The DNA here is from genome assembly GCF_015220075.1 of Falco rusticolus. Lineage (NCBI taxonomy): Eukaryota > Metazoa > Chordata > Aves > Falconiformes > Falconidae > Falco > Falco rusticolus. The sequence goes on along the minus strand of NC_051188.1, from coordinate 30,766,028 downwards.
AATAACCACCCAAGATCAAGACTAACCATAGAATCATACCAACTGTTGACCAAAAGCAGTTGGAGACAATTTCTTCAGACTCCAAATACAACTTAGTCACTGTGGCTGGACTGCAATTCTAAAAGTGATACTCAGTCTGCCAGAAAGACAAAATGCTAAACTGCAGCATTTTCCCAGAAAAGACAACGGGGGTTAAATGAAGAATGGGGTTAACAAAGGCTTTCTTATTAACTAAAATAAATAAAAAAAAAAAACCAAACAAACAAAACCCCTGTTAAGTTTCACAGGAGAAAAAAAAAGACCTAACATTTCTAATGGCCTCATCCTCTTTCAGTAAAATCCTGACCTCATTGAAGCCAATGGCAAAATTCCCACTGAACTCCACAGGGCCACAGCTCCTCCCCTACTGACAAGAGGTCCATTTTAAGATACATGTTTTTATTCTGATTAATGGCCCTTTAAATAAAGACCTGTTTCCTTTAACTTTAGAATATGCCTTAGCATATTTTCTCATAAAAGGTTTGACATGGAGCATCACACACATACCCGCTGTACACGAATGCCTTGCAAAGCTGCTATTCGGCATGGTGTTGGCTGATTGCCACTGCTGCCCAGCCCAAGCTGGCCATTGCCATTGTAACCCCAGACATAGACCTGAAAAACAGAAACAAGGAGTTTAACTGCTTGCTACTATCTACTCCTTTTGAAAGCAATGTAACTATTTCAGAGTTACAATGATAATTTTCCTTAATACTTTCCATCCCCACACCTCTAGGATCTGTACTACATACGTAGATACACAAAAAACCATATATACAAACATACCTATATATATACACATACATATGTGCATGTTGTTCTGTACTGCAAATTGTGAATGCTGTTTCTGTTTAAAATACCAACTGCATGCTCATCTAAAATTCTAAACTTTCATATTCGTGTTGCTTTTTAAGAGTTAGATTATGTAAGACTACAACATTTTAATAAGAAGAGTATAAAATAAGTGATTCATGTGGCTGTTTCCCAGCACAGAGCAAATTCAGCATGAATACTCTTTTTCAAAGAGCTAATTTCTCATTCAAAAATCCTCTAACAGAAAAGAAAACACACCAAACCAAATATAAACTGGAAGCTATGAACAACAGTTTGATTGAGCAGGCTGTTGATAGCTTTACGCTGAACATAAATTATCAGGCTTCAGTACTTCCCTTTCTTAAGTGACATATGTTCTACTGTAGTCAATAGCTACTTAGGTCTAAACTGAAATGCTTGGAGTAATGGAGCTAGAGAGGATGTAGGCTGCCCAAAATCTTCAGTTTACATGAACTAAACCAAGAACACAACAACCTCTTTGTATCTTTGCAACGATAAAGTACTAGAGGGATTCAAAGGGTACTGCAGCAGAACAAATATATGCAATGTACTTTTATTTTCTGCTTTCTCTTGACAAAGTGTGCATATGAGCACTGAAAATTAAAATAGCATTCAGATTATTCTCACACTCTTGACACTTAATATTCTAGTTTCTGTTTGAATATTCACTTCGCTACCTATGTATTTTATGTTTCTATGAATGCTAAAGACAGCAGTAGGATGACTTATTAATCGGCACTTTCATTTTTGCTAGAATATAATACCAGCTCTAAAAATCAGTAAGTTTCTGATACAAATGTAACTATTTTTACATATGAGAACATGAAGCTAGCATGAAATGGAAAGTATACATATATAGATTTGATGTGATTTAATCCCCAAATTTATAAAACTCTCCTGACCTTCACAATGCTATTTTTACCTCAGAATTGTATTTTCAAGTAAACCTGAAATTTGATACTTGAATTCCTTCAACTCAAAGCCAACTTCAATAGCTGATAAATAGAAACAGCTGCTGAATTTTATGAGTAATCTCATAAACCAAAAAGCCCTAAACCAAATTTTAGTGAATAATTTTCCCTGTTTCACTCTACCTCCTTTCTAAAGGAGAAACCATAATCAGCATGGATAGGAAGATGTGCTTAAATATGTCAGAATGTGCAGGACTATTCATGACAAGGGGTTTTACAAGCAGTATAAGCAGGTAGATTTGAGGGAGTCTGAAATGGTACACTTCCTTTTTGAGTAGTAGCTCATTACTGACAGATCTGAAATAATCTACATCAAATAAAATTAAGTCAGAAAATACACTTAAAATTTCTTACCTCTCCATTTTCCACCACAGCCATAGAGCACATCTGTCCACAAGCTATATTAACTACTATTTTATTTTGTAGACAGTTGGTAACTCTTCGAGGAATTGGTTGATTAGCTGTTGAACCAGATCCAACTTGCCCTGAGTTATTATAACCCCATGTGTATACCTGGTGTAAGAGAATTGTCATAAAAGAATGCTACATAATATACAGTTCAAAATACATATGTAAGAGAGGAAAAAAGTTATATGCATAAAAAAACATTTTGAGTTCAAGCGGATTTATCCTTTTGAAGATCTAGGAAGAAATGCAGGTTTACAGTTTAATTGTTTCTTTCAAAAATATGCAACTCAATTTTATATAACTATACCATTCTTTTCTGTTCCTCCAATTAAAGGTATGAGGCAACATGACAGCTACGTTTATGCTGGAAGAGTCCATTGCTAGTTTTCTAGAACCCGAATAGCTAACTGGACACAAATGGCACTTTGAAGTAAATGACAGAAAACTTTTTACTTTGGTGGGCAGAACTCCTTAGATGAATGTGATTTATATTATTGTCAGCTTTAATGCCATTAAAGCATCTACAGTATAGTATAGCATAGGAAGGAACTACCTGCCCTCTGTAAAGAAATTATAATTGATTATTCCAAGCAGATGTGTTACAAAAATCAATGTTCTGCATGCACTTCAAAGCAGCTAGACCTTAACAGGTTTTCCATTTTTATCAAACATCTGTGTTGCATCAGCACTGCAGGGCTAGCAAGAAGCAAGGTCTAATGTTCTAGGTACACAATAGTTTCCTGTTTCTCACACACATGAATTTCATGAAGAGAAGGAGGAAAAAAAAAAAAAAAAAAGATTAATTCCAGCTATTCTCACCTCTCCATCAGATGTTAACACCATAGAATGATGAGAGCCACAGGCAACTTCAATGACTTTCTTGTTCACCAGGTTAGTAGAGACTTGACAGGGGATGAAACCATGATTTGTTGTGCCATTGCCCAGCTGACTATAAGCATTATGACCCCACGTATACACTTCTCCTTCTAAAATAAAATTTTCCCAATTGAAAAGTCAAATTCAATAACAATATACATATTTAAGCGTGTATGTGTGTATATATATATGCGCGCCCTTTGATGCTCAAGTGCATTGACTTGCTAATGCTACCTTTGCATAGCATGGACCACAAATCCCAAAGGATAGTATCACCATAATCTTAGTAAAGGAAATCATGTAGTTAAAAGAAAGGAGATAGTGCAATACAGAAGAGAAAAGGATGAAATGACAGTCAAGTGTCCCCATTTCAATTTCTTTGTTACTGACGATCAATCACAATTTCTTGTCTACATGTTGGCACTGTTTCCCGCTTTGGAAAATTCAAATAACAAGCTTCCCTCCTTGACAATATGCACGAGGATGCTTGTGAGAAAAAAATCCTATTACGTATTAATAAACATAACATTATTTACTTGTTATTCAAATGTACTATTCACGTCCTTTATTGTGAGAAACATGCTAGTAAAATTAGGAATGCGAGAAATGTCTGACTGGGTTAGACCAACGGTCCTCCTAATGCAAAATTCTGTCTCCAACTGGCAATAGAAAAAAGCTGCTGTTCAAGAGAAACATAAGCCTGGTCACTTTTTGTAGTTCCCAAGCATTTACAATCACTAGAGTACAGATATTACCAGGTACTTCTGGTTCTGTTGTTATCCATGAAGCTAACACCTTTTCGTACTCACTTTCACCCGTTTTAAATCAAGTGTCCTCTAGTCACAGTTGTGCAGGATGATGAATAGCTGTCCTGAACTCATCTTGTCTATTATGAGCATTATCTTAATTTTCTAAACCTAAATCATACAATTATTGTATGAGAGCTAGGTTTGACATACAAATCCATCCAATTTCTAAGGAGATTACCAGGATCTCCTTATCCTGAAGAAGGATTCCCTCAGAACTACAAAGTGTGCATCTGTATCAAGATCTATAATTGTGGTTAGATGAGGTTATCCGCATTAAAGTGCTCCTGGGTTGGGACCACAGACGGTAAGGCTAGCTGGAACTGCATGCTCAGAAGGTACATGAGCATGGAGCTGAGTGAAATTGACGTTTCACAGCAAAACATGCTACATTAAGCCAGTATTTCTGGTCTACAGTAACAGGTTAGATTAATTACTTTATCCTGTCAAAAGCAAACAACCTTCCCTTCCTTCCCAACGTGAGAATATAAATTTCAGTAAACAAGTGAAACAGCCACATAGAAATATACAATATAAACTGGAAATTATAGTAATTAACACAAGAATTGTGAAATACATAATGCCTGTCTGAAAGGTGGGTTAAAAAAGGCTGTGCTGAATGGAAGTTATTCATGTGAATGGCGTTACAAGTAAAAATCCTCAAGGACTAGTCCTGGACCTGTTCTTTCGCAGTACTTTATTATCTGGGTAAGGAGTACGAGCGTCAGTGAGATCTGCCAGCAACAAAGCTCAGAAGAATGTAGATAGATATATAAAAAGCATTCAGAATGGCCCACCCTGAAGACTGGAGAAAACAGTGGAATGTAATTGAATATAAAGAACAGTCACACATTTATAATTTCTCTCACCTACCCTTCATCATCTAATTTAGACTACTCAAAAAGATTTATTCTCATTAATGGAGAAAGAGACAAATGTTAACATCATCAGACTAACAGAATCTCACTGGGAACACAGTATTAGTCATTTGTCTTCGAAAATAATGTGCTTAATTATGAACAGAAGGGCCACTAGCATGATGTGGATAACGGTGTGTCAATAAGACAAGTGAAAACAAAAGGCTGAGAGGTGATATAACTGGTCTTTTAGGCACATCCAAAAGGAGGTACAGGAGGGAAAAGATACATTTTAGCAAAAGGACAACATCGGCACAAGAACATAGGGGGATAACATAGCCACTGATGCATTTCAAAAGCAATCAAAAGTTCCAAACTGCAAAGTAAAAATTAAAACCTTCCCAAAGTGGCAACAAGATTAAAGGAGAGCCTGAAAAACTTTTGAAAAGAACTAGCTATAACAGAACTAGCTGACACATCACATTCACCAATGAAAATATGTTGGACTTGATAGCCCAGAACGTCTATCCCAATTCTCTCATATTACCAGCACAGACCTTTCACACCTGCTGGATTAAGTAAAGTGGATTATCTGGAAAAGCAATATTCAGATCATACTTTACCTTCTGTAGCAAGAACAACATGTGGGCCACTTCCATAACTCAGACAGGCTATCTTTTTGCCACACAGAGTATCTAACCTCCTTGGTTCAATAGTGCTCTGCATGTCACCTGTTCCCAAACACCCACTGCAGTTCATGCCAAGCACAAAAACCTGTTATAAAAGAACCACAGAATCATAATTTAGATTGGAATAGAGGACCTTCTCTAAAGGTCAACTAAACCAACCCCCAGCTCCACAAAGGTCTAACGAGATTAGTTGACTCAAGGCTATGTCCAGTAGAGTCTTGAATACCTCCAAGGAAAAAGATCTCACAACCCCTCCAGGATTTAGCCACTCACAGTAATTTTTTTTTCCCTAATGCTGACTCAGCCTCTTCTCCTGTCACTATGCACCTTGAAGAAATGTCTAACACCACCTTCTCTTTATGCTCTGACTGTGGTAGGAAGCCATTTATTTGAATTGAAAATATTTTAGTAGCAATCAAAACAATCAGACATTTTTGCATGCAACTTTTTTTAGATATACTATCATAGTACTGGCTTTCAGAATAACTTGATACATAAATGACTAAATATGTCATGTTCGTACACATTCTTGGACAATTACCTCATCATTTTCAGTTGCATACAACACTTCATTACCAGCATTGCCAAACACACAGGCTTGACGAATTAACTTGAGCTCTTCTTGGGAACAGAGAGAAAAAATGGGCCATTTCCCAACATCCAGCATCTTCAGGGCTGACAATAATGTTGCCTCCAAGACCTGATATTATGAAAAATTATATAAAATACCTAAACAGTAAGAAATGTATACCTTTGCACAGTAAAAAGGAAAAAAAATTCTACTTTTTCAACCACAAACCAGTGTTTTAATTCTAGAAGGGAAGCCATTAAAATAAACTATATCCTGATCCAGAAAAAAAGTATCTATATGCATGGAGAAAAGTACCTTATAAGATTAAATGGTGAGGTTGTATTTTCACTGCATTCATACAACTTAACTGCTAGTTTACAGAATTCAATGTACAGGATTCTAACATAAACTGTAAGGCATACATTCAAAACTTGAAATTAATTTGTCTTTTTCTCCAATACTAAAATTCCCGTTAAAAGATGAAACCATAAAAAATCTGCCCAAGGATACACGTATCTTTGAGAAATATACACTTTCTTTTTTTAACATTGAAAATGGAAACCTGAGAAAACTTGAGAAACTTTTTCCTTTCTCCTTTACTTCTGAAATTTACTTGTGTTTCAACAATTCTTGAATCTTTGGGAACTTCCTAAGAATATCTGCATTTTATGTAAGTAGCCATATAATTAAAAAAAAAGATAATTGAACATTTTCCAGCTTATCCAAGCACAAATTACAAGTTTATAGTTAAAGAGAAAGAATAATAAGTCTCTCCAGACATTAAAACTAGTCAAGCTAACGTCTGGATCTTATGCAACATTTCTACCGCTTTATTATACACAAATCAGAAAAATGTTGCAGTACCAAAATTTAATGGCAAATTTTGCACAGAGCATGCATCAAATTTTTTTTACTGAAATTAAAATGGCTCTGAATGTGAAAGAAAAGCGGCATTACTTGCCAGATCAGAAGGTAAGTAAGAACAGCTTTTGCCTATCACAGGCATTATGTAGCCTACCATGTAACGTTCCTGGTTTACTTCTAGCAAGTACCAGACTTGCAAAATGATCTGTTACAGAACCTTATTTTTTCTACCTCTGACTGAAACAAAGATGCAAATAAATTCTAATTTGGAGTCTGAAGCATGTTATGCTGGTCAGAAGAGTATTGCTTTTTTGATTAGTATCACTTAATACAAAAAAGTACACAGAAACATAGATAACATTTGAAACTACAGTGGTAAACCCTGAATTAATCCTGAACTAAAATCGTTAAACAAATATCTGTTAATCACACATTCCTTCATAATGTATTTCTGAGAAAGGGCAAGAAGCGTTGGTCATCTTCACTAAAGTTGTGGGTTTGATCACACCAGTTCTTTCCCCACCTCCTCACACCAAGTAACTGAGCAATTTCTGCCAGATTTGTAAGTGGAAGGAAAGTAAGATTCTGCTAACACCACCTATTTGGCAGTAGGCAGCTGGATAATCAGACATGTATGTTATTTGATAAGTCAGTAAGCAATTAGGTCCAAGCTATCCTAGCAAATGCTGTCCTTCATGACACCACAGGGTTATAAGAGACAAAGGACACGAATCCACATGGAATCAGGCTTCATTCATCTGCTGTTTGCAGCACAATTTGTTTTATGTCAGAAGGTTAGCATTAATTCTATGGAGGATTTTAAAAATATAACAATGAATGCTGAAAGCATCACTGATCACTCTTTCAATTGCACCAACAAAACTGCATCCTGCTTTTGCTCAAGACTGACGAAGCCTGAGGTTCAAAACCACAATCAGTGTGTCCTTCAGTTATACAGATTCCCTTACTGAAATAATATATTAGTTTCTTTAATATAAGGGCTCTAAATTCTGAGTGTACAGTAGGTCAGAACCCATTCATCTTAAATAGAATAGGTTTTTCCTGTAACTTCCTTCTACAAAGCACTCATATTCTACTTCTATATTAGCAGGCTAAAACCCCCCAAACTGTAACATTTCTTAACACTAAAATAATACACTGAAGGAAAAAAACCCAAACTACTATTATAAAAAGCACCCAAGGAAACACTTCTGATACTGACTTTTTTTAAACAAAAGAAATAAACATTATCACACCAAAGAATATCCATTAAATCCTGTCTGGAATTACCAGCAACAGTCAATGTAAGAGATATTCTCTCACCTTTCAAGATTTTCTCCATTATATATTGTCCCCAAAATATGAAAAACAGATTGAACTATCAGCCTGCCAATATTTATGTCTCATAAGTGATCAGTTCTCTCATTGCATTGCACAATGTCATGAAAGATAGACCAGAATCTGAGATTTCATACGGTCCATCTACCTATCCCAAATGTGTATCAGTTATGCCTTAAGGAATCTAAAACTTCTACAGTTCATTTGACCATTTGGAAGCTTGTTATTCAGTTATTTGTCACACAGACCACCTTAAAAGGCATCATCATTAAGCTCAACATCTGAATGATGTTTCATTAAGTTTTATACACAGAGTGTTTAAAGAAAATAAAAAGGAAAAACGGGAGGAAGTTTTTGCCACAAATTATGCTACAAAGTTATTCTAACAAGTTTATGGTTGTTGAAACATTAGGCTGGAAGATGTAACTTTGGAACTTTATGCTAAATTAAACTAGCTTTTTAAGCCAAATGAGCAATTCAACTTAATTAAAATGAATATAATGTTCTTCTAATATTCTGTGACTCATATAAGCAACATTTCATTTGCCAGTATCATTTTTCTACCTATAGCTTTAGTTTTCTGTTTATCTTAAGAGCTACTAGCAAATACTAAGGTACTGCAAAATGGAACCAAACTTCTTCCTTTTGAGTAGAGCAGTACAGAACTCTCAATACAAATTCACACGCTGACCTTAACACCGACTCCTTGAGGAGGAGGAGATTCATCCTCCATATGGATTTGTGCTTGTGTCCCCCTGCAGAGAAAGAGAGCTGGTTAAAATAACCATATCATAATGCTGCAACAACGCTAACAATACACAATATTAAGCCAGAACTATTTGCATCAATGAGGGAGAAAACAACACACACAAAGCTCACTTAACTTTGGTTTTATATTCAATGTACAGTGATCAGTTAGACTCTGCTCTTCTGTATTCTTACTTACATAAGAAATTTTGGACAAAACTTTTTTTTTTTAAAACAAGTAACAAAATTAATCAGTGCGATTGGAAAGGAAGAAGTTTCATTAAACACAATACTCCAATGTCTTTTTATTGCAGGAAGAATAAATTTAGAACCTTGCTGACATAATTTTTCAAGACGTTTCTTTCAGTGAAGAAAAGCACATGCGTCAGAGCTTTCCATTTCTGGCTTAAGCCTTCAAATGCCCTTATTCCAGTTCCATTCTGAGAAGCAATGTTAGAAAAACATTTGGGTCTTTTCAGGTTTACTTAAAATTGTTAAAATAATCACTCTGCTTCAGAAAATATTGCCAACCCTGCAAATGACTTGTATAATTTTTATGACATGCATTATCAATAGAAACAGATTTTCAGATCAGATGTTTCTTCACAAATAAAATATGCACGACTCTACTATCCTTAAATTAGTTCCTAACATAAAGCCATGCAACTCCATTTTCAGTAAACTGCAAAAATGAGTAAACAGCTCTGAAGCTGTGAAGCTTCTTTTACTCAACAAGTGAGAAAGTTGTACATAATAATTTTCTTTAAGGTACACTGGTTCAGCCAAGGTTAAAAATCTGTTTATGTTTCATGTAAAATTAAATGTCTGCAAAATTCTGACTACAGGCAGAATAACATCCAACAAACAAGAAGGTACCATTTTACTTAGTTACTTTTCAGAGGAATACCACAGTAAAAGAAGTATCAAATGTAGCTTTATAAAACTAACTTACTACTAAACATGCCTCTTATGTAAGACTTCATGTCTTAAGACCTAGGCCAAGAATATAGAATATGTGAAATTAATATGATTTAAATATTATAGATGTTAATTATTTTAAAAATAACTTAATTTACTGAATAAACAAAAATTTATTTATTTAAATAAATCCAAACAATTGCTGCAGCTAACTATACTGAACACGCACACTGTTAAGCTTATGTTTTAACAAAACCCACAAATCTACATACACACATGTATTTTATACACTTAGTCTGAGACATTACATGATAAATTCAGCTCACGTGTGGAAGTCCAGTACTCTCTTGTCCATGTTGACTTTGAGCTTAAGGCTTTCCAAACGGAAATAAATTGAAGCTAAGTTATATTCCCTTTTAACTAGGAAGGCTAACGGGGCCGATTCAGTTGCCCACACATTAGCACCTCCTGCTATCTGAGATGACCCTTGGGGAATCCCCAACACCAAATGGTGCTGGCAGATATGATACGCGACCTATAGGGTATCCATGCCATGCTGGAGCAGCAGCTAAGAACAACAAGGCACACAGCCATTTACCATGCTTTAGAACTTAATGGATATAGGGTAACAGTTAAGCTCTTGCTGTTAAGCAATTGGAATTTCTTATTTTCTTCAACATACTTTTTCAAACAACAAGAATGCAACCAGTTGATTTTGTGTACACTATCTCTATTTAAACTAGAAAAAACTCACCCAATTAAGGCCTGTGGCATGAGCACAGCCTGTCCAGAACTGTATTACTGAAGTTCCAAAACATTTAATTTCAAATACCTGAGGAGTCCTACTGTGAAACTGATTATCAAGGCTATCCAGTATTTTGCAGCATCAATTTCCAGCACTCACTAGCAATGCTGATATGTTACCCAGGGGTCCTAAAACTATGGCTCACGGGCAGGATATGGCCCCCAGGGTTCCTCAATCCGGCCCCGGTATTTACACACACACACCCCACCCCCACCCAGCCAGGGGTTGGGCGGGGGGGGGGGGGAACCAAGCAGCCGCAGATGACTGCCTGCCACTTCATCCATGCACCGGCCCCCTGGTGTTAAAAAGTTTTTGAGGACCCCTGTGTACCCACTTCTTGGCCATCCTTAGCCTAACTCAGCCCCCAAGAGAATAACTACTAACTGTGTATTTTCCAAATTAAATTAATGTAGAAATCTGTTATTTCCTTCCTCAAGCCACTGGATACATAACTGACACCCATGACTCTTCAAGTTCCAATATTTCAATCAATTGCTTCTGTTAGACAAAAGCATAATTGACTTTTAAAAAGCAGTTTATTTGTTAGCATAAAGATAGATAACATTATGATCTAACCATCTCAGGTACCTAACAAAAGGTTCTCCAGCCCACTACTTTTCAGAGTCCCACAGACATGCAGACAGTTCTGCCCTAAATTTTCAAGGCCAAAGATCACTTATACGTCATCACAATTCAGAAAGTTATAACAAGTTTTATCTTATATATAACTAAGAGAAAATTGTTGCAGCACTATCAGAACTAGCCAGCTGCAACAAGGCTTTTACCACCACATACCACGTTAACGTCAATAAGTAGTTCCCACACCTCGCCCGGGCACAGCCACCAATCCCCCACAGGGTTTCAACAGTTCATCTACTGTCCAGGTTGTTTCTTCATCCTCTTCAGGCCAGCCCACCCTGCTTCTTGCCTCTCCTACATCCAGGGCACTCTCTTTGCTTCCTCCAGGTCTCTCTTCATCCAGAGGTCTTCTTCCATACCCCTTATTGCTATTTAACTACTTAGCAGGAACCAGCGACAGCTGCACCTTATCCACATCAGCCAACCCACCGCCCCTGAAGCCAGCCCACAGCTGTGTAATATCAATGTTAATTAACCTGCCTTCATTTCTCTATAACTCCTCTACAATTCCCCTACAGAAAATCACCTTGCAACTCCATTCTTCAGGCTGTTATGCAAACATAGACACCTTATTTCTAAGCAGCCCTGTAGGAGTACATAGGATGGCTCAAATGACACCAATTTATTCTTCCATGCAAACTCGCGTATTCTAATAGAAGTACATACTGATTGCCACATATCTGCATCTGCAAAGGTGTTCTTTCTAAAAACCTGTAATTGATTTAAGAGTAAATATTCACCCTGGGATCCTGAAAATACAGACAGACACACAAAAAATAAAATCATTAAGCCTACAAATAATTCTTATCCGTATACCTTTAAAATACTAGTGATGGTTCATACCTGCCTACTCATAGGAATTTTGCCTCCATAAAATAAAAATTGTACACACAGAGTAAAGCAAAGAAAAAAACAGTATTTTAATCAAAAATTAAAAGATAAACCCTGTATATTTGAGTACTTCAGGTAGAGAAGAAAAACATACCCTAGCTATTTCAGACAAGTTATTGAGGTTCATCTACTAAATTTTATAATATGTGTATAATTGCTAAGAATTGCTAGCCACATTTTTCTTAAAAAAGTGTAATTCTTACTTTAGAAAGTAAAAAAGGTAAGCATGAAATATTTCTAATGTATTAAAACTTCATATATATTTTCACTAGCTGTGTTTCCAAAAAATTCTAAAGTACAGATCAAAGGAGAAAACTTCATTGTTGTAAATATCCATTTCTTGAGGAAGTGCACAGCATTTTAATACAAAAATATTTATATTAAACCTTCACAAATCTCTTGTCTGAAATCCAAGTACAATTAAGAATCTGGACAGCATACTCTGGCAGTCTGAGTTTAGGTCTTGGAATTTGAAAGTTCTGACCCTGGTTTCAGTCCAGCCATGACATGTCTCTGGGTAAGGCATATACGTATGCTTCTGCCGTACAGATAAGATTAAGGAACACAAATACTAGTTTTAATAGCCAAGTTCTATTAGCAGTATAAAACCATTTAATCCTAAATATTTAAAGAGGTTCACTGACTCATTCAAATATAAACATTCTCCTAGACACTCTCTCTCTAGGAACTTGGCAAGCAAACAAAAACCAGAACTCCACTTGGTATTTCCTCCCACTTAATTTGAGCATTTATGAATCTCATCTGCTGAATCAAAGGTCTGTCTGGAGCTTCTTCCCCAAGGAGTCTAACCACAGGCTTAGGAAAGGTTAGGAGGAAAAAAATCACGGAAAAAAGGAACCTAACCTTCTCTGATATTCTTGATTTCTCGGCAGTTCCCTAGCAGAGTAGTAATGAAATGATGCCAACTTGTCCAAGTGATCTAGCAAGAGAGGACAGACCAGTAATACTGTTAACAGTTAATACCTATTGAACAGGTCACACTCCCTTTCTAGGAAGACTATTTTCATAATTATCTTCCTTCTTCTTGTACAGTGAAATGTCACTATTCCATCCAGTGCTGAAAATAAATTGACAGAATTCAGCTCTTGTCATTCATTCTTCCATTGATGCAGCATTTTCCATTACCAAGAAATTGCAGACCTCGAGAAACAGTAAATGGTTGGTTGAAAAACTGTTAAAACTCCATCTAAAGCATAGTCTCCTCTCCCTCCCTTCTTGCTTTCTCACACCAGACTGTGACTTTTCTTCTGATGCAAGTTCCACTGGCTGCCTACTAATTGCAAGAGCAAATCTACATGCAGTTTAGAGGCTAGATCCAAGAAACTCTGACAGGCTGGAGTATTTACAGTCTGAAAGAGTGAATCCTTGACCTTGCAAGGTAGGTAACTGCTACAGAAATTTCTAATTGAAATTATCTGAGATAAAACAGCTTTATTGTCTCAATATCCAGAGACAAAACTTGAGTGAAAACATCCTGTCAGATGCCACCTCTCTTTTGCATGATATCCAGTTTCATTTGTTGGCTCCAGGGATGGACCTCAGCTGAAGTTTTCAGAGGTTCATCTATAGGCAGGATGCTGTAGTTGAGCTGCATGCTTGAAACCTATTCGCAAAGGCCTTTATTTCAGTAACATCATCAGCCTCAAAAGGAAATTGGCTGCCAAAAATGAAAGCAGTGAAGGATAAGATGCAAACAACACACAAAAGAAAACATGGGCACAAGAAAAGCAAGGAAGACAGTGAGAACACTGTGTCGTTACCCTTGCTTAGCACCATCCTTCAATACAGATTCAACATGTCTGCAATAAAGAGCAAATACAATCAGGGAAAAACATTTTGGAAGAAGTGAGAAGACAGGAAAGAAAACAGAGGGCATGATTTTTCAACTCTCCAACGGTTTAAAGGTAAGTGTTAGGGTCTGGTGCGAAATTTCTGCCCTAAGTGATAAAAATGCTTTGAAAAAATCATATGTAGATTCCTGGGACACCCTTCCCTCACCTCCAGAAAAACCAACCTTGGGGTTTTGGGTTAGCAAGACAAATTTGACTAATTTGATTTTAAAAAATCATAGTTGATGTTCTAAAAGTCCTATGAGTATAACACACTACTCATATTAAGTTTCTTTATTTCTCCAATTCTTATCCCAATTAGTTTTGTCCCCCTTAGAACTGCTGTCTATCATCATCATTGATGTAGAATGGCGTATTGTTCACCAGCAAGCAACAAGAATAGAAGTGACTGAAAAAAAAAATGCATCGTCACCCACCAGAGGAAAAATGTTCAAAGCAGCAGAAAAAAAAAAGATCTCAAATTCTTTTCTCATTCTACAAGCCCTTCAGTCACCCTGAAAAAATAATGTCAAAGCTTTGGCTATCCAACTACTTGACTGAAAAAACACAAAGATTTTGAATAATGTGACCAACAACTAATAAGGAAGAGAAACTACATAACAAACAACTAATGAAAGCCAGAAATACAAAGACCAGAAAATAGTAATGAAGTTTACACTAAAATTATGCCTCTAATAGACCTACTGAAATGTCAAGGTCAACAGCTAAAAAAGCCTGATAAAGAGGTGTCAATCAAAAAATATTTTCACTTAAAAATATTTATACCTCTTTCTACAAGTGCAAAAATACCTTTTGAAGGCAATCAAGTGTTTCGGATCATGGCAACAATGCAAGAACTACCTTCAATGCTGAAAAGCATTATAGGAGGCCGCTGGAGTCATTTTCACATAATTAGTAGTTTACTTCTGCAGTAAAAGAAAAAAATATAATGAGCATTATCACCAGACCTTTAAGTGTGTTAAAATAATCAAACATTTTGTTAGACAGTCTCTTGGGAACAGAATGTCATTCTTCTATCTACATCTAACCTAATGTGATCTAAATGTAACCTGAGATGCTGACAAAAAACATTTGTTCACATTTTTTAATGTGGCTGATCCAAGATTTTCAGAAAATTACCTTGAAAAGCTGTCTCTTTGCTGAATTGTTAGCCAAACTCTAAACACACTTCAGTTCCTGTAATCCATATATACACATAAACATACTAAACCACAACTGGAACAATCGTTAGCTCTTCTTTATTTTAAATGCTACATAAAATTTAATTTACCATATAAATGATTTGGCAGAATTGAAACTTGTACTTGTTCTTCATTTTGACCTTCTGACATGAGAGTTCAAGGAATCAGCTTTAGGGAAATAAAAGTATTCCAAAGATTTCCTTTTAGAAGAGCTTTTAAAAAGTGTTAATGTAACAGAGCAAAATAATTCAAAATAATGCAATAAATATGTGAAAGTAATAACTATTACATTTGTATAAACTTAAAGAATCTTAGTACAGAAAATATTAAAGCTTTAAGAATTTAAGAAACACTAACAGGCCATGAAATTGTTCAGGATAAACCATGTACAAGCTTTGCATATTAGGTGTCATTGCACCCGCATTTGGGAGCCTGACTGGACATCAGTTCAATGCCACAGGAAGAGCATGTCTGGAAAGACCCCTTCTGTTACCATGTAATCATAGTTACTATATTGCATTTAAGAGAAAAACAGCATGAGAATGCACGCATTTTGTTAAGCCCCCTCTCAAGAGATCTCACCTAGCCTAAATTGTTAGCAGTCTGCAGTTACCCGATCCAGCCAAACACTGAGCTGTCTAGCTGATGGATCTTTGACCTCACAATCTGCTCTAGCTGTTAAAGAAGAAATATTCAAGGTTCTACACTTCTAACACTGTCTTAGATGTCCAAGGAAGGTCATTGTAGCCTCATTTAGACTAAAAGCTTTAATTTATAAAATGTAACCTCTAAAACATTCTAAATCCTAATAACCCCCCCAGACATTACTAAACCACATGGCTTTCTTTTCTACATTCCTTGCCTGCTTCCATTTAGCATGGTCTTTCTGCACATTGGGGCCTTTGTCCATGATAAGGGCTCCTGCCTACAGCTAAAAGGGCTACACGTTGGGTCACCAAGAGAAGAGTTTTTTCAAGACAACGTCTAGCACGGTTCCAGCATGAATCTGGCTGTAGTTTATGCTTCCCTAGAACACTGGGCACGTGCGAGAGCACTTACCATGAACCCAAAATGCAGCACCTGGGCAGGTGGAGGATGGTGCAATCTTTCCCTGACACAAAGTCAGAATTCACCTACGTATATACATCAAATGCATATACATAAACACATACCTAATATGAAGATATACACACATAACAGGTATTACATACCTGGAGCTGAGAATTCTGATAGTTTAAATTTTTATAGTTATAGCTGTCTGCATAGAAAGATACAGAAGAGAGAACTACAACAGCAAATAGAATGTGTATATGAAAGAAAAGTTCACCCATTTCCTCTGTGACTAAATGACTGCACAACTGCCCATTTGGGTATGTATTTAACAGCCTTCCGATACTGGAACTGACCAATGTTAAGTGGCAAGACCATTGGATTAGACATAACACATAGAGGTTTCCCAATTCTTAAAAATTAATTAAGAGACAAAATGTTATTCTTTGTGGTGCAAGTTTAAGCATCTAGTATTAAATCTACCTGCTGCAGTAGCTTCCACCAAACTGCAACAGACCATATGCATCACGGTTATTTTACCTCAGCTTTACCACTCAGTGGTCTTACCACTATTCTTGTTTTCACTTACATGATTAAAGAAGCTTTAAAAAACAGCTGCCTATAACTAACCCAGAAATGTTTTTTGTCAATTTTTGGTTTACAGCTGCATTTTCTCTCATATTTTTCTTTGCTTACCCATCCTTTTCCTAGTCTTTATTCCCAGAATCCTTTTTGAGATGGGTAAAAGTTCTTTTCAAAAGACCTTTCTCATTTTTTTTGATATAAATTCCAAATAGATTCTACCTTTGGCATAAAACAGCGTCATACCTTCTCTGCTTCCAAGGCCCTCAGGACTCCAGTACAACTAACATCGCTGATTAATCCTCTTGATTTTTCAAAGTTAACCCTTCTAAAACTGGGAATTTCAAACCTGTCTCTGTTTAGTCCTCTAATTTATTCCTATTTCTTTAATCTAATTAAAAATGAGATCCAAGATCACAAGCTGACGAATAAACCGGCTCTCCTCAGAATTTTTCACAGTATCGACTGAAAACAAGTCTGAAGCAATTCAGTGCTTACTTGGCAAGCTTACAGCAGTTGTATGTAAGAACTCGATCTCTTTATGCCCTTCCCAAATGATGCTGTTACCTGTATCTAAGAAAGAAATCCACCTGTGACATAATCCCTGAGAGTACCTCTAAGTAAGCAATATCCTTATCCAAATACAACTCTTGTGGTCTACAGCAGACACCATCAAAAGCTCTTCAAATTTTGCTTTCTCTAAGCAACGATATGCTTCAGGGGTTTTTTATTCACACAATCTCTTCCTGTTACTTTACAGTCCATCACACCATTCACATCCTGTGTCATTCTGTCACATTTATTTCTCATGCCTGGACAGTATTAGCTCTCCTACCCCACATCCAGCAGGGTCATGATTTCTACATGTTTCCCTCACACCACGTCTACTTTCACATCCTTCAACATAAGCGCAGCCCACACGGCTCCCGATGGTGCACAGCCACCACTGCTGAGGATGCACGGCCACCACCGCCTGCACACCTTGCTCCACTCATAATCTCCAGTAAACTCTTTGCTGACTGTGCCCTCTCTTTTCATCACCAATGCTAGAAATTTCGCCTCCATGAGGAAATACAATGCAACCTTCCCATCTCCCACGCATGAACAACCCTTGGTGTCCCAAGTACTCTTTCTCATCCTTAAAGCTGTAACTGGCCACCCGGCCGAGCACACCGAAGGCACTGCCTGGCCCGCACACCTGCCGACAGGGCTCTCCCATGCGACGCAAATTTAACTCGCCGCCAGAAGCTGCAACCCCCGCGTTATCAGCCATTTATACACCAGGTGCCAGAGGAAGACGCCCCAGGCGAACGCAGCACGAGCAGAGCAGGCGACAGCGCCCTTCCCCGCCTATGGCCCCGGGCGGGGTGACCGAAGAGCAGCCTAAGGCCGGGCGGCCTCCTCGGCCTCGCCCCCACAGCGCAGGCCCCCCCGCGCAGGCTGCCGCAGGCCCCGGGCCCGGCACACCCGGCAGGCCGCCGGCGGCCCGGCCCGGCCCGGCCCGCCCCGCCCCGCCGCAGGGCCGCAGCCAACGCTGCCGGGCGCCGGCTGGGAAGCACCGCCCGCGCTCCCCGCCCCTTCCCCGTCAGCGGCTGGCGCGGGGCGGGAACGGGGGCCAGACCCCGCGCGACGGTCCGGCCGCCGCTCTCCTCAGCGGGGCGGCGGGCAGGGCTCCGCCAGCGCGCAGGGCGGGGGGCGGCGGCACCAGCGATCCCCTTCCTCGGCAGCTTACCTTCCCCGCGGGCCGCGGCTCGTCCTCCCCCCAGTGAGACAAGGGAAGGCGTCGCCGCGCATAGGCGCCTCCTCGGGCGGGAAGGGAGGGAGGGAGGGAGGAGGGAAGGGGGTTAGCGCCTCCCAGGGATCCACCTACTGCAGCGGCAGCTTGGGAAGCGGCCCGCCGGGCGCGGCGTAGGTAGGGCGGCTGGGCAGGCTGCCCCGCGAGGGCTGGCCCTGAGCGCCAGCCGCTTGCTGTCTGCCGGAGAGCGCTTCCCTGCTGCTGAGCTGAGGCGCAGGGGCCGCGGGAAGCCCTGCGTGCCTGCTCCGGCAGGGCCTTCCCCGCCTGGGCCTGGGGCTGCCCTGGGGAGCGCTGGGAGCCCCCGCCGCGTTACACCGAGCCGCGGCTGCGGCCTGGGCCTCAGCACCTGGGGCCGTAGCACAGCGAGAGGCGCGTGGTCGCAGGCGGCTGTCAGGGGAGTGTCAGTATTGCTCTGCTCTTCCGACGTGCAATATTCCCACCCCCCAAAGGAAGTGAGAGGATATAGGTATTTTTCTATTTCTGCTGAGATGTATGTTTAAAACTAAGTGGATAAGCCAAAGAGGATAGCCTTGAAAAGTTTACCTAAAACCAACAACCTGGCTGTTTCACTCGGTTATGGCTCTTACCTCGGGTGTGATAATACCCTGAAATCTTGCTCTGTGTGTTCAGTGACCTTTGCTTTGGTACCCAGTGACACAGGCTATTGCTGTGGGAACTGTATGCAGAAAGAAAGAGTTTGCTCTGGGGCTAGGGATCTAACTTTCTATTGAAAATTGAATTCCTTTATCACCTAGGGGAGCTCTCAGTTTTTCTTGTAGGAATGACAGCCTCATAAGGATGCTTTGATATTTTAAAGATTGATATACTTAGATACACAACTTTGGATGTCCAAAAATGAGACTTTGAATGTCCAAAAATGAGGCTTGTGTAAGTACCTAAAGTAGCAAGAACTTGTCCTTAAGTTACCGAAGGAGTATAGACAACATGGTCTCCATACTTGCTGTGTTATATGACAGTCATGCGATAGGCTACATGTGCCTTGCATCCTGTTCTTTAATGCATGAAGTGCCTGTATCGCTATACCAACTACCAATGCTCTTTCCTGATGTCCCTGATGCATGCATGTTCTCTGCCACTGACTGTGGTGGTCGGTGGAGTCACTATCTCCTTTTAAGTTTGTCCAGTATTTTTTGCACTTCAAAATGCATTCAACTTCCGGTGCATGCATCTGAATGCATTGTAATCTGCAAAGGGTGTACATTTTCTTTTTTGTTGGCTCAGTCACTTTGGTTCTTTCCAAGATAAAATGGAGAGTATTTTTTTGCTAGGAGTGGTTTCTTCATTCAAAAGAGGTATCCATAATGATTTGTATAGAGTGTGGGACAGAAGATGATGAATTTTTTTTTAGGGCACTGGGCTCAGTAAGGACTATATGTGGTGCCCAGTAGTTTTGTTTTCTCTTTATGCAGAATAAAGTGATCACTTTATAACACAAAGCAACTTACTGTCTGTTTCCATGTTTCTTTCTCAGTTTTCTGTTTTCTTGAACACAATACAGGAGGAAAAAACTTGCTGGATCTCAGATGCATGTGTAAATGTTAATAATACACCCAAAATTTTCGGTCAAGCAGATAGTGGTAACAAGACCCAGTGAAAGCTGAAGCTGTCCATTTTCAGACTGGCAGTAAAGCAAAGAGTAATTGTCCCCTAAAAAAAGTTTCATCTTGGGCTGTGAGCTGTTTATTGATTCTTCAGTGCACATTTTAAAACAGAATTGGACGTTTTTATAGAAGTTATGCTCTGTTTAACTCAAGGAAGTGCGTGTACTGCGTTAGACTGAAGGTCACACTTAGAGTCAGTGGAACAGATGGTGTATTTGACCCACTGAAACAAAGTACAGTTCAATACAATGAAGTCCTTAAATCTAGAAGCGATGGATGTAGACCTACAAGCAGAGAAACTGTGTTCTGGAACATTTAGATAAAGGACTGAGATCAGTGAACAACAACTGAAAGTGTAATGCCAGAGGATGTAGAAGTGAAAAAAGCTAATGTCATTCCTGAATGTACAAAGAGAGGACTCAACAGTAGTTTACAGGTAATTTGCCTCCAGTAATAAGTATTTTAAGCCAGCTAGTGGGACACTGGATATAATGCTACTATTCATTTTGATAGAGAAGTTGAAAATGGGGTAAGGCTGCATAAAGATGATGAATGGTTTGAAAATAAGTGATAGGTAAAGAGATTATTTGTTTAGTTTATTAAAAACAGCTTAAAGGTGATTACAGTTTATAAGTTCCTTACAATGAGTAAATATTAGGTATTGAGCAGCATTTTAATTTAAAGGAAAAAGCCATAACAAGAAGCAGTATAGAGAAATTAAAGCCACAGGAATTCAAATCAGAAATGGAGCTCAAATTTCTGACAGTTAAGATGGAAAATGGTCTCTATTTTTTATGCCTTCAAGTAAAAATCTGACCTAGTTATTTCTGCCTTTCCTTACATATGAGCTGTTCCACACCTGTCTTATTTGATTTCTTTCATCTGAGCTGTCTCCAGTTTGTTTTTCTTCTTTCCTAAATGTAATGCCAGATTTGTAACTCAACAACACTGAATGGAAGGGAATATGTGCCTCTCTCATCTTACAAACACTCTTGTGAGTACACACCAGGATTGTATTTTCCTTTTTTCCCACTAGCAATGTATTGTTGGCTGCTGCAGTTTGAGCTTCGTATCTCCTCTTAATTTACTTTTCGCTTGAATTTCTGCAGTTCCCTTTGGTCTTCAGAATAACTTGATTGAAGTTGACCAAATTTTCTTTTCTGATTAGCTAATGTTTATTTTGCTTTAATCTGGCAGGTTTATTTTGTACACTGCAAAAATATAAGTAGACATAAATAAGAATATAGCAAAAATCAAATGGTTGTAAATCAGTGAACTGGCTTACCAGTCCAAGCACCAAGGTACTCCACACAAGGTTTCAGTTGCTTCTCTTCAGTACTGTGTCTTCCATATGAAGTTGCTTATTTTTTTAATATCTAAGCACCAGCTCAGAACACCAGTGGTGTTTCAGGATGCAAGTTCTCCAAGCAGTTTTGCTTGCCTTCACAGCATGTGCATTCTCCAAGCCCACCAGGAGTCACTGGGCAGGTCTGTAGGCCAGCCTGAGCTGTCGTGAGTGCCATGGTGCAGTGGTCTGCAGACTCCCATGTGGGCTTTCGGAGATCATGCTCTTCTGTGACTACAAAACCAGAAGCAGCATAGAGCATGGCCATGTTCTCCAGGACTACAAAGAAAAGGAAGGGCTTAGACCAAGTAGTTCACGCAGGGAGAGATTTTGCTTCCAAACCCTTGGCTTATAGTAGTCAGTCTGCTACACCTTGGTATAATCATGATACCACAAGGAGAAGGATGGAGGGATTATTACTAAGGACCTAAGGAAGCCATAGAGAGTAAGCAGAGAGCGGATCAGGTTTTTTTAGAGACTCGGTAAAAGGGAGATATTGGAGGTACTAATATTTTTTGTTCAAAACATTGAAGAAAATTATCATCTGCAACATCTAAGTGGTAGCTCTGTATTTTTGGAAGTATCATCTCTTCCCACATGCAGACTGTCTTCCCAACAGTACCATCTAGAGCTGTCACCTGCCCCCAGCATGTTGAACTCATAGCAGTTTGATGCTCAAATTCTGGATGGAGCGTGCCAAGCATATTGTCTTGAATGCTGCCCCTGGCACCCATCCAGCTCTGTCAAATGTGGTTACAGACAGACTGAACTCACATTCATTCATAGATCTCCCTGCAGAATCTGAAGCATTGGGAAGGGTGTCTGTACTTCCTGGATGACAAGAAAGCTTTGGACTGGCATATCATTTCGGGGCTTGCTACAAAAATATGGGCTTTTGTAGTTCTCATTCAGTAATTACAATTTCTGTACCTGAGCTCAACTACTGTACTGGATAGAGGTGGCAGAGGTACAGACTTACTTTGCTAAATTTGGTCATAAAATAAAGGTGCTGTGTAAACTTCTTGTTGTGTTGTTTCTTAGCGAGTCTGTCAGCAGGAAGAAAGTGAGAAAGCTAGGAGTCCTTTCAGGTCAAAATAAAACCAGCTTCTGACCTCAGGAGCAGGGTTTCCATTACTTGTGTTGTGATTTTGGGTGATGACATTTCAGTTATGAACACCAGGGGAAACTGCTGTTGTCTGCAGAGTTATTAGACAGCACAAGACGACCATTGTGACCTTTGTGGAAGCAAATAATTTAAGTGGAAGGCAACTGTACGCTGATAAGGTTCTGTCAACAGACGTGAGATGGAGGAAGTTTAAGAGATTTAGGGTTGGGTTATACAAAGTTGTTAGAACTGAGCAGACACAGCAAGTAAAGGAGTGGGAAGTTGCCAAGAAGCAGATACTTTAAAGAGTTGTCATCTTCTGTTGGACAAAGGTCCAAAAAAGCAATGAAAATTTTGATGTGTTTTGAGGTTGGTACATTCCTGCTAGTAGAAAGCATCTTAGCAGATAAAGGCTAAGGACCCTCAGTTATACTGGTGGATTCATGAATTTCAAACTCGTGAAGTCTGGTTTTGTGTTCTGACCACATCCCTGCCTCATATCACCGGAAAGACTTGGGCATGAAGTACCTTATAGTCGCTATGGATCAATACCTCAAGTCATTCACTGTAATAAAACGCATACTGTGGTTAAGTAGCTTTATCTTGACAGTTTTGCCTTTTTAATATGTTTTTCTTCTCCCGCTGACCAAGATCCAAGCAATCCCTAAAATTCTAATTACATTTATCTTGGTGCTGCCCTGCTTTGTTCCTTGCTACTTTGCCTTGTTAATCTATGCTTTATTAATAGCCCCACTACCAGAAACATAAATAAAATTAGCAAGAACATTAGTAGTGTAAATTAGTAGTGCTAACCTTTCTTTGGTTATATTTGATTTTAACCTTCTAAGTGACAGAGTATGTGATTGATGGCTGCACCAGTCAATACAGAGGAGAGGAGGTATTTCCATAGCTTCTGATAATATGTAGGACATTTCACACGAGAATGTCTTTCATTATAGACACTCATAGCTGTGGATCTTACTCAAATAACAGAAAGGAAAAATTCATTGCCATATGTGGTGGTAACTTTTTTCACTGTAGTTAGCAATGGTTCTCTACTTGAATGTATTTAATAAAACACTGTAAAGTCTGTCATGGGTCCAGTCCTTTACAGTATTTGCATTAATGACCTGGATGATAGTCATTACATTTTTTGATTATATGAAGCTGGGAAGGACTGGCAGTGTACTGGAAGGCAGTCTAATTTTAGCTATCCCAGCAGCATCATGTCATCGCAAAAGTGATAACATCATACCGGGATTGTTTAGTAAGAGTATCTTAAGATAGAAAAGAAACATTGCCCTTTTCTTGGTTTTGAGAACATTTCAAAGAAATATTACCCCCGGGTATGTGAGCCCCGGAGAGCTGTGGAACAGCTGTGGAAAGTTGTGTTTCAAGAAAGTTGTAAGTAGTTCAAGGAAAGTAAAACTTAATAAACAAAACAGAGCTGAGGAAGGACTAAAGGAATAGGGCTCCTTAGAGTGAAGAGGAAAGGACTGAGGGGAAAGAACACTGTAGAGGATGAAAAATGCTATTGCAAAGAGGTACATGATCAGGAGAAAGATGGAAGTAAAAGAGATTCAGCTTTGGCAATAAGGAAAACTGCTCTCACAGAAATAGTAAGGAAGTTGGGAATAGATTTCTCAGTGAGGTTGTAGTTTCCATAATCTGAGTTTGTATATCAGTAATACATATACATATTTTAAATATATATAAATATATATTTAATATAAAATACATATTTTGTTGATCCTAATTCAGGTCATGGAAGTTGATTAGATGACATGTTGAGGTCCTTTCCACTTTTAGGATGCTATCATTATTTCCATTACACTCTGTAGTTAAAATAGGAACAAACAGCAGTTTCTAATCAAAGCAAAGTGTCTTTCATGTATTATTGATTAATAAAAAGTTGACTTCACAATATCCTAATTTTTCAAAATACACAGTTTTAGTGGCTGAATTCCCTTTAAAAATCCATTGAAGTTGACTTTTTTTTTTTAAATGGAGTTTTTTAAGAATGTAACGACAGACTACAAGTTAGTCTTCACACAGCTGATAGAGCAACAAGTGTAGAAGCGTATTTTGCTTCCATACTCAGTAATGTCTTATAGGTTGATCCTGTCAGATCTTTGTTTACATCAAAATGTCAGTTTTGTTGCAATTTTCTGATAATACCCATTATGCTTACAACAAATCAGGATTTTCCTGGTTTTGAAAGGTCATGGTTATGGAAATAGAATTCTTCATGTTTTTTGTTTTGAGTAAACATTTCAATAGATAATCCCTGGCTCCTCTTCCCCTTCAGTAAAGCTCTTTTGACATCTTCAATAGTACTGTTTATCAGTCTAATCCTTTTTGATCTTTTCGAGATATACTAACAGAAATAATGTTTCATTATCAATCTCAGTGAGAGAAGGAGCAGGGCTTCACTTCCTGAATGATTACATTGCTTAGACAATACATATGAAAATTTTGCATTAAATTATTTGTTCATTTTGAAGTTCAAACTTTAATGAATGCCCATGTAACTTCTGAAAGCAGTTTTCTTTTTAAGTTAATTCATACTGTGTACAAAGAACAAAACAGGTCAGAAACTAGAACTGTGACTATGACCATTTTCTATAAGTGCTGTTATTCCTTGCAAAGATGCTATTTCTAGCACCACAGACATTCTTTTTCCCACAAAAAAATGTTACAGGCAGGAAATGTTTTGGATAGCATAACAACATTTCCTGATAAACATTTTATCATAGCTTGATAACCATTTCCTGTTGGTAGGATTTGTTTTAGCTATTGACATTTTGTTGTCTTTCTTGCTATAATTAACATGCCACATGTGATCTGGCTAAGTGTGCTCATCCTGTTAAACAAAGGTTTCAGTGAGTCAGACATTTAGCTATAATGTGATGCAAGATTTTATATTGTCCATTTCCCTTCATTTAAACTTCGTCTGGAGCAATAAATGAAATAGCAATACACATGAAGCACTGAGAACTGGGAATTCCCAGAAAGGTGCAAGTTCCTCCATATTTCAAATAAAGCACTATTTGCAGTTGTCTCAGTGATTTCAATAAGGTTCTAAAATAGCTTTAGATGAGAAGGTGGGACTTCATGGTGGGTCTAATTAATTGTTCGATGCAAACTTGGACTTGAATTGACCTAGAAGAAATTTGGCAATTTCTAAAGAGCTTCAAAGCATTGTTCTTGCAAAGTAATATTAAAATGAGACTATATTCAAGAATTTTACTCTAGCAAAATGTCATGCTTTCAGTCAACAGAACCACTTTTGCCATTTTTGGAGTTACCTACTTTGGTGATAAGAGACAGGCAGTAAGTAAAACTTATGCACAGCTGATTCTAATTCTCATTCACACAAAGATCGAGGACATATTTGACTATACCTCTACTAAAGAGTAGGTGGCCAGGATGCAGCCTCTGGCCCTGAAGCCTAGAGGCATACCCTGACTCATTTCCAGATTATGTAGGGCTGTGTTTTCCATAAGGTCAGACCTTGGCCAACGACATTGCATAGCTCTTGACCCTGGAGCTCATCTGTGCTGTTTAACATCCTTTGGCCTTCAGACGTAATACTTATTGATGTCTGTGGGGTTTTTTTTCAGTTCATTGTGTTTGAAAGTGACTGTTTATTACCTTTTGTTTAAAAGTTTCAGCTCCACAGTCTTCTTCCCTGCAGTTTTTCAAGAAAAGTAAAATTAAGGCATGTTGCTGAAAGTGTGTAGTATTTGAGGGTGCAAAGCCTGCTGAGATAGCACTGAGGGAGTCTGTAGGGAGCAGACTTGGAGCAGTGTTGTCCATAGAGCCTAACGGAAACAGTGCTTGGTGTGCACTATCCCTGAACTGCCCTAGCTACCACAAGCCAAGTCTGCTGGGAAGTCAGCTAACAGGCAGTCTGGATGTTCAGAGGTCAAGTGTTCAGGCTGTATGTCCAGGTATGATGAGTTTGTGGGGTTTAAGGCTTTGTCTTAAGTTTTATTTTTGTTGGAACAGTCCAAGGAAAGAAGAATCTGGAGGTCAAGGCTTTAGGCAAAGACCTACATGCATAGGGATGAATTGAGGGAAAAAAAATGATTATTGGTGTATTGTGCATAGGTATATTTTGCATGCACATCCTGGTCATATCCTCAGAAAAATATCCAAGGAAACAGAATCTGAAACAGAGTGAAAGTTTTTTGTTTGGTTTTGTTTTGTTTTAAATTAGGCTGGAAGAGAGTGAATAAAGTATTCTTGCAAAAAGTTGATCCAAGTCATGCAACCCAGTGGTGACTATACAAGCTATTCAGACATCTGAAAGAAGGTGACATTGATGTAATCATCTGTGTCACTCACTGAGGATGTGTGTGAAAATGTTTGTGGAATAGAAAAATCCACTTGCATACTTGATTTATAATTCCAAAACAAAACAAAATTGGTTACACTGAATCTAGTAATGGCAAGGATAAAATAGATCAATTTTCCATTATTGGACATTATCAATAAATAATAAGAGAGGCAGTATGAAAGCTATCTATGGATAGTGTATCATATCCATTATCATCATCTGCTTTCTATAGGGCAGACACCTCAGAGACATTTCCTTTGCCCTAATGAATAAAGCAGTTTTAAGTTTCTAAACTTAAAATGTAAAAATTATGGTGGCATATATGTGATGAGGTGTAAAATTTTCACTAAATCGCCTTTAGTTCTGTAACTGTGTTACTGAAAGACAAAGTAAGTGCTAATTTTAGCCAAATGCTTTATCATTGGTCTTAGCTTTCTGGCAAGGAACATATAAAGCAACCTTAGATAATGACATTGATATCTCAGGTTTTGTGGGATTTATATTGCTTGACACAAATGTCTTAAAAACAGTATGCATTTTTTTTCACTGGCAGTAATTTGCAAGTCACTCTGTGGGCTGTGGAAAGCTAACAAAACCAAGCAATTGCTTTTAAATACATGTTAAAAAGACTGGTATGTATGATAGAAGCATCCATTTTATCAGAAGCCAAGAGCAATGTTATATTGTTTACATCACTACCAAAATGTGAACATGTAAAACTAATTGTCAGAAGAACATAAAACTGTGGGTTTTTTTTTAATTTAATTCACAGCATTAGCTCCTAAGAGTTCAAATAAAACGAGGTTTTCCCCTTGCAGTTCAACCCACAGAATTTCCCGTTACAAGATTCTGTAAGTGCTAAAAGTTTGCATGAACAAGTCAAAGGAGAGTGCTCAACTGAGATTGCTCAAGAGTCTCCAGCTGCAGAAGTCTCTGAGCTATGAACGTTTTGAAGGCTAGGATAATATTAAAGGAATGTTCATATTTACTTACCTGTTATTTTCTAACACTCTCTGCCAGGGAACAGATTTTGTTAGTGTTCAGGAGAATTGGTAAAACTTTGGCCTGACCCCTTCTGGCCCTTTTACCATTCTGTGTCCTTATATAGAGGATGTTTAATTATGCGTCTAGCTTTTGAGATAACACTGACATAGCACTTCTTACTCCTGTGAGGAAATGCTCAATGCTTTCTGGGATTGGGGTTTTTTTTTGTGTTTTGTTTTTAACGGAAACGTTGCTGTTTGTTGATGTGAGGACTATATTAAAGTCAAAGGAACTGAAGATTTTGGACTAGTATAGGAAAATGTGATGCAAGACTAGCTGGGCAGCCAGACATACCAAACCCACACTGAATCCAACATTGAACATGTTTTATATATACTGTAACGAAACATATAGAAATGAATAGCTTAAAAAAATGAAGGATATCATATAGTCTGTACAAATGTAAATTATTATATTGCCATCAGAAATGTTATAGTATTATACTATGTACACATTATAGAGTATGTGTACCATATATAGTTGTACACTGAATACGCTGCACTGATTTAGGGTATATCAGCTCTAAAGATGTGCCATACATGAGCGAAATAGATGGTCATCTTTATTAAACAACTTCCCAAAAAGTAAAACAAGAATTTGAAATGAAGGTAGATCAATTAAGCAACAAGTCTGGGTCTACTTGAGGAAGTGAACATCCCTAAATTATCTGTCTTTATTATCAACCTTAAGTTGTTTCATTCAGCTTCTTCATAGCCTTATTAACCTGCATTTTGAGAACACATGAAGAGGCGAAGAAAATTTACCTGCTGTATTACCTTTCTAATTTTGTATACCTTAACCATGTGCCTTGTTATGCACCTTCTGTGCATACTTTAAAACGTTTAGTTAATTCAAATAGTTCAATGTCAGCAGATGGCTGTCGAGTCCAATCTTTATACAGTATTTAGCATTCTGGAGGAAATGTGATATAGAAATAGAATTCATTATTGCTTTTAAACTCATGTTGTTTTCCCCAAAGGTTGTGTAACCATTAGTTCTCCACAATACCTGGGAAAAAAAAATAAACAAGTTGCTCGGGAGAAAAGCTGGAACTTAAACCAGAGTTCCTCAGACCAGCCGCAGACAATCTGTTTCTCAGCTTCATTTAGAATATTCCTGAAGGCTCAATCTTTTCCAGTGACAAGGGTGTCCTGGACCACCACAAGGTTTTCATGTTCTTTTTTATACACTGGGGAATAGTTCACACTGTACTTCACAGCATTTTCATGTTTCTGTAACTGCAAGTCAAGGTGTGCAATGGTTTCATCAATTACCCTGTCAGGTTCTCTTCCAATGGACAAAATGACAATTACTCCAAAACGCATGAGGGAAGCCCTGCCATTCAGGGGAGCATTTGCTATTGGGAGAGAAACTGGAAGAATAAAGAAGTTTTGCCAAAATGCTCATTTTGTCCTAAAGTCAAAACCCTTTAAGTAAAATTGATTTATTGAAGTGTAGATATGAATTGTGCCTTAGAATTCAGCAACGGAACAGAATAGTTCCTCTGAAATTCTTGATTTGCATGAAAAGTTAATTCCATCAATTTTTTAAAGTCTTCTTTTAACTTGTTTGTCTTTCAGGGTTATGTTTTTTTCTCTTTCATTACTGCTACGTATTTTATACACATGTTCTACCAGTATTTTTGTCCTTCTCTTTCACCCAGCCCCCTTCCTCTCAGTGTTGTGTGTCTTCCTTGACATTCTCACAGATGGGGTGAAATTGCTTTCAATCGAATCTGCCTACAGTCTAGTTGTTAAGTGCCCAAAGCAGGGCTCTGATCCTTCTGCTGTAATACAAAACCTATTTCTTAAAAGGAACAGATGAAGAAGTCCAGGAAGCACTTTTGATATGTAAATCACATTCTTCAGCAGAGTGCCTACCCAGACCTGTAATTAAGCACCAAGGACACCGTTACTATTTTTCAGATGTGGCTCCTCTTTGCTACTTCCTCTTGGTCTCAGCATCATGCACAAGCATGCTGTACGGTATAAACTTAAAGTCTGGGGCATGAACTCTCCACAACCAATGTTTAGGAATACAGGTCAATTCCTAATGACAGTCAATTCCACTTCTTTCAGTACCAGAGTCACACAGCTTTGTGTACATCTCAGCTTTATTGATGGCTAGTGGTGGTTCTCTTTAATGGTTTTGATAAAGGCAGAAGGGTCCCAACTGGTCCTGACTGTTCAAGAAATGTATCTGAATTGGGATCCTCTGGCAAAGTCTAATCACACACAGTTAAGTATCTCCTCAGTGCATTAGTAGCTGTTTATCTAAAATTTAGATCCTACAATGTTAGACATCCTCACTAAGAAATATTTCCTCTCCCTTCTTTTTCAAAACTGATGCAGGGACTAAACTACAAATGCACTGGGCAAAATCACAAGGATTTGAGATATGACCAAGAATAAAAAAGGCCTCCTGTGGAAGAGTTGTGTCTTAAATACAGACTGTTCAGTCTTCCCCTTTTTCTAACTTCGGAAGAGAGTTATCAACATCTAGCACACTGCTTGGTTATGTGGATGTTGGTTCTACATATTAATTTGTAAAGATGGCTAGCAAAGTAGGATAGTTTTGGGTAACGGATCCAATTAGCTTAGCACAGAAATCCGTAAGATCTTCTGGTGTAGGAAACGGAGACAGTGGATTGTTTGACATTGATAATGCGCAGCTGTGGCCTTGCTTTGACGATGTGCAGGCTGTGATCCTGCAGCAAAGAGGTAAATACTTTGAGGGAGTAGGAGAAGAAACCCGGGTGAGACAGAAACAAAGGAGGAATGTGAGCTCACCTGCTGAACATGAACAGCAGAGAGTAGCCTATAGTGAGCAGCGGCTGGCCACATGGGCAGTAGAGTTGGACCAATAATAAAGCTTTTAGCAGTGCCGTACAGCGTATGATCTTATACAAGCTGTAACTAACTAACAATAAATGTCTTTGCTTCACAACCCTTGCAAAGTCTGTGCCTCATACGCCACATTCTGAGTCTATGAGATTCAGAAGTTCACTTCATAGATGTGCATTCCGCTGACTCAGTTTTTAAAGGGCAAACTTGTGTCACTGCTCCATGCCCAAACCTTTCTTACCTGCAAGTCAGGTGTATCATCACTAAAGGTATTCTGTTCATGTGAAGGAGGACTTTAATGACAGAACAACCTTTTAGCCCACAGGTCATTAAATAATTTTAAGAGGGACAGACTGGGGAGCGCGGGGAATGGAACAACTTAAAAATATGTATATAAAAGCTAGCATGTGCAACCAGATGGTAGGACTCCAGCTGCCAGGCAGCTGGGGTGCACCACCATGGCATTGTGTTAGCCCTGAAGTTACTTAACCCCGTCCCTCCAGGAACATCAGGGCGCAGCTGGAGCACATCTTGATTTGCTCCTTCCTGCCAAGTCCCAGGGTCTGGGTGGATGAGCTGCAGCAGGATCAAGTGGAAAGAAATGCAAAGTTCTCCTTTGGAAGAAAGGGGATAAGCAATAGAGCTGTGCCCCACTCCAGCTGCTGTGCTCTAGTCACAGCCACCATGCTCTTCTGGCCTCCATCCTTGCAGGAGATGGAAAGGCTCACTTGGACAGTGGCCAGTAGCCAGAAATTGCTGGGGCTTCTTTGCGTATTCAGCTAGAGAAACTCTCTCATGACCAGCCCAGCAGTTCCCTCCTTATCCCCAGGCAAGTAGGAAGATGTTTTTTGCATCTCAATAACTTCTCAATGTGCACAAAGGTCTAGTTTCTCAAGGGCTTGACTGCATTTCCCAACCTGTATCCAAATGCCATTTCCAGATCTGTATGCCTGTGGGTCCAATGGCTCTCAGTGCACTGGCACCTAGGGCAAAGCCGATCCCAGCTAGCTAACTGTGTGCTAGCACCTGAGAGATGGTCTGCTTGTGAGCAGTATAGGGCAGCATAGGCTGGAGACCAATGTCAGAGCACCAGACTTTGTCCATCTTTGGTGTCCATTGCTACTTCCCTTTTGAGATGAGGTGGACCAAGCAAACCCAAAGAACCCCCAAAATGACCATCTGCAAGTGTGCAGAGCACACCAGTCTGTCTGTATCCCTATGAATGCTGGTCAGGATGAAAAAACTAATGAGAACCCAGGCCTTTCAACAGGGCGTTATCCAGCTGAGCTCATTCCCTCAGGATGCTCATGTCTGAGGCTGGGCAGTGGCTTTCTGGCAGTTTTCGTAACAATGGGGAAGCAGGAACCTACATTCCACCCAGGCCCCGGTTTCAGTACATTAGTCCTCTGAGGTTCTCAAAGTTAAGTGCTTGTTACTCTTTCCCATGCATCATTAATGGAAGCACTATAGTTTTATGTTTCTTCCTGCTATAGTTTAAGTAGCCAAGAGAATAAAACAGGATTATACCAGTGTTGCAGGCTTTGCTTAGTAAACAAAAAAAAATTATTAAGATGTCATCTATTTTTCTAGACAGATTTAAGGGAGCACATCAGTAATTAGAAAATAGAACCACCCTTAGCACATTTTCAAAAGATGTCTTGTTATGTTTTGGAAGACTGATTTATATACTGCTTATCCATAAAAATGCAACAACTGCCTCTCACACACCTTTCTAAAAAAAGCCACCACCTGAAACAGAAAAAAGGAGCATGCTGTTAATGGAGAAACACAGTAATGTTGCAAGCAGCCATTGGTATTGTCACTGTAATAAAGCTTGCACTGGAATTTCACAGAACAAGGATTGTGCACATTACAGTCATATAAACATGCTAAGTACAAAGTGTCTCTAAGTCATCAGTCCAACCTATGAGATGCTGAGTTGCCAGATAGCAGGTTCTGATCGCCTCACAGTTGTGACCCCACTGACATTTCAGGGGACATAGGTAGAATATACTTGAAGAATAAGTTTGTATAAAAGATGTATTTATGGTACCTGAGTCTCAAGGTTCAGAGGTGCACACCAAACCACAGTCTCTCAAAACCTTAAAAAACCCACTAAAGATCTCTTAAGTTTCTGCTGCAATCCTGAAGCTTAAAGCATTTCTGAAATCTCTCCCTGAACATTCACATTTCTCCCATCCCAGTGTAAGGCTGCTTATGCTTCCCATCTGCCCTGGCTGACAGCAGAGTCAGCGTTCCTCCAGGAAGGACCATGGACTGGTTTGTCTCTCTGCCATGTGATGTTTGCTTAGTAAACATCTAACTGAGATGGTTTGGAGAGGTCAGGCATAGCAGGGCTGGTTCATAGGACTGATAAACACCTTGAGAACACCGTGAGAAGGTAGGTGTGGTTTTCCCTGGACCATTTAGGCTGCCTCTGAAGACTTTCACAGGTTATTATGAACAGATAGTAAATCCAGCTCCAAGTTGGGTTTATGTTTGCTCTTGCAGAGCAGTGCTGACTAATGGGGTAGGATGCAGCTCCCCTCGCTATTTTGATGATGCTCACACTGGGCTCTAAAACGTCCTGCTACTTCTGTCTTTCTGCACCCATCATGTTTAATGCAGCTTTAAATCACCCCAGTGCTTACCAGGGTGCAATGCAAATGTGCTACTGAAGTTAAATGGGAGTACAAGCAACATAACTGAAGAATGAGGGTACTTAGGTTGAATACTGAAGCTTCTTTTGATACTTCGACTTTCAGACCACCAACAGGATTGTATAACCTGATTGCCAGCATTTTCAAGATTTAGTGACCAAGGAAGTCCTTCAAGACTTCCCTTCTGTGGTCATAGGATCACCTTACTTCATGCATGAGTGTGACATGTAGGGTGGCCGTTCGGCAGCTGCCATCCTTGCTCCAGTTTAGCATCCTACACACTGAACACTGATGTCATGGAAAGGCTGCAGTCAGGTCAGTAGAGCAACAGCGCTTAATGTGGCTCAATCTTATTTAAGCACCTTCCTTATCACCCTGACTAGTGTTATTCCTTCCAGACAGAGCCAGCCAGGGTGCTTCAGCCATGAAAATCAGCAATAACAATCAGGAGAAACTCAAAAGCCAGAAGTTGTCATAAGCAAGTTGCACTGAATAAACAGAAAACTTCAGCTTTACTTGGAACATGTAAACTGATGTCTCCTTGCTGCTTTTTTTCTCAGCTCTACCACAGTCTACTTTTCAGGTCTTCTTCTAAGCACCTCTGCAAAGGTTATCCCCAAAAAACCTTTAGGCCAGTGGAGACATGTACAGTTTTCCATAAAAGTGTAAAAGAAGGAATAATGAAGCCCATCTGCCTCTTCTACACTATAATGACAGCAAGTTAACCATAGAGGATAGTCCACATCTCTCAGTCCCCAGTAATCCTTCTTGGTAACTACCATTTTGTATCTGTCTTAAAGTCCCTTGTGTCCTTTCCCTTATGGAAAGTGTTGAGGGAAAAGGAACTTTGCCCTCTGGTTCAGTGCCTTGGTGTTGCCAGGACTCAAGTCTATGCAAACAAATGTTAAGCTCTTTAGGGCTAAGCAGTAATTATCCAGCTTTGCCAGCTGACTGGTTGACTTGCTGCCAGGGGACTGAAGCAAGGCCTGTGACTTCTAAGCGTATTGCCTGACAAGTGACAGAGCATGCAGCGGGGATAAGGGTACAGATTAGCACAGTTCAGTGAACAGAAAACCAAGCAAAACAGGGCTAAATGGGGTGTGGTCAAAATAGATATTTATTCATCTGGAAGCCATCTGGGCTTCTGGGTGCAAGCTTCATATTGTGAACACTGGGGTGGAACTATTCAAAATTTCTAGAGGAGTTTCTCCCAGCTCCAGTTTACCAAAAGTATTTCTTTTGTGCATTTTTGTCCCCTGCAGGGGCTTCATATGTAGAGAATTGTTCTTCAGAAGGTCTTTCTTTGGCTTTTACTCCTTCTCAGTGAATTTCTTTCTTTCTGAGGAGCTATAGTTACAATCCTATCTAACCCAGTTCTCTTCTATACTCTATCCAACCTCTGAGAAGAAAACTCTGACATTGTTTTCCTCCTTCCTCCTGGTTCTTTGTATCCAAATGACTGATCAAACCAGTAAGTTAACTGGAAAAAATCAGTTACAGTGAAGCAGAAAACCAAACTAATATTAGTTTGCCCTCGGAGATAATAAACCCAGGATGCAGCTGAACTTTTAGAGTCACAGTCTAAATTAAGGAAGTTTTAAATTATATTTGAAGCCTCAGTTTGCTCATTACTCTTCTTGAGTAACAGGAACCTTGATAGGATGGAGTTCTATGAAGCAAGATAATTAAGAATAAAATTATGAACGAAAAAGTACTGTTCAAATCATACTTTAATCTTCCCAGCAGATGCATGCTTTGCATCTACTCTAGGGGAAAATGTTTCAGAGACAGGTGAAAATTACATAAGCCAAAAAAAATATGGGTAGAAGTAAAGCTATGCGAAGAGCGCCAGGCTAAAAGTGAGTCTTTTCATAATGTGGGATACCAAGAGGAGTCTGGCTCGATTCCCAAAAGCAAGGGGCTTCACAGAAATACAGATATCTTCCCTTTTTAATGAATCTAAAAAAATCTGTCTTTCATGCTGTGAAAAGGGACTGGAACTTATAGTGATGTGAGCTGAGAGAAATGTCTGTGTTCCTCAGTGAGGCCAGATCCAGTCCCCACACAAGCAGGCATCATGGGTGGGAGCATCTTTCCTACCTTTAGGTATCTACAGGGTAGACATATACAATCATCCATGTATCCTTTATAAACAGTGGAGAATAATCATCGTTTTGAGGAGTGATTTATTTTATTTTAGATTTTTGCTGTAGGACAAGATGAAACAAATCCTGGTGATGTCCCTTTCTCTCTGTTGATTATGGTAGGAATTTAGGATGGTGACTGGCACAGAAATCCTTGTTTGATGGAGCAAATCCATCGCTGACTATTGGGCTTCATGGGCACATGGCTGCTTACAAAGCAACAGCAGGATAACCTGCTGAAATGTACTGAGCTACTGGGTAATTTTTTGATGATTATAACTTGAGGTTGTCCATTTGGAGGTGTATGTAGAAATACCATAATACTGTTGTGAACTACCCATGATACGTGATGTTTTCAGCTGATTTTCATCAGAGCAAATGACTTTCATTCACACTCAGTTCTTTTTTTACTCTGATTTGTACAAAGAATTAGAAATGTCTGATCTCTGGCTCTATCTGGAAAAGCTGAACACAGTCTTTGAGCACTTACATTTAAATGTAAATCAACAATTTTTCTGGACATTAAAATTACAATTAAGATATTAAACAACATAAGTAAAATAATCTTGATTTCTCTTTAGTGACATCAAAAATAAAAAAGACATTGGATATTATTAGTTTCATTATGTACTGGGTTACTTAAAATGCAGATTGCTTTCTGAATCCTTAAACCTGAAGGTCTAATTATTAGTATCGATTCTTGTTACTGACTAACTCTCTCTTTTCTGGTCATGCTAATAATAATCCTAGTGCTATTTCTCTCTGTTCCTATGTTGTTGGAGTTCCTCACTGTCTACATTTTCTGGTATTGGGGTGGACCGAATTATTTGCTGAGTAGCATCAACACAATCTTTCAATAAAGTGCTGCTGAACTTTGAAGGTTAACTGCCTTTTCCCTATTGTTCTTTTCTATATGTACGTACAATATTTTTAAACACAAAAACGTGGGGTTTTTTCCATAAATGGAGTTTAGCTATTTTTTTCAGACAGTTTCATGTATATTATAATTACTTCAGCCATCACAGTCTTTTATGTTTTGAACCACAAATTGTAAGGCAGATAGTTGTGTTTGGACTGATGGAAACCCAAACTGCAGTGAACCATGGCAGACAATTTGCTGTGTTCCTCTTGCTGAATGGGTTTCAGACCTCAAAACTTCCATCTTGTGGGTTAGAAGAGAGCCTAAGGCAAAATTAGAAGAAAGAGTTAGTGTGGATTAGTCTGTTTAGAATTGTGGAAAGATTTTGGAGAAAACTTCCTAATTCAATACCTCTTTGTGCTGGCAGTTTTATTTTCAGGGAGCGGCGGAATTGTGTCCCCCTCCTGCAATGTACAGCTGACATTGGCTTCTTACTGAAAATTAAAGCAGTTTACAGGCTAATTTTAGATGTGTTGAGAGTGAACCAAGGAATTAGGAAGTTGTTTCAATTTTGTTGTGAACCTGTGTTCTCTTAGGGATGTCAGGTTTGGTGAGCAAGAGAATCACACATTTATTAATTTATTTGTTCATAGCAAAATACATCAGATACAAGCTATTTCATCATCTCTGGTCTCACAGGCCCCCTGCCAGTGAAAAATAATTATAGAGGTTGTTTTAGATGGCATTTATGCCCAAGATGCTTAGTCACTTCAAATATAAAGGATATATGCTAAAAACACCCAGGACTCTTTATGCTTTTTTCCATCCCAAGGACAAAAAGTAGTCGTTAAGCCAGTTTAACAGTGCCATTAGGATTGATTTCTGATCGGATGACTGAAGGTCGAAAAGCAGATGCGGTGTTAGGAATCTGCCGTGTGGCTGTCCACCTTCTGCCTCTGTTGTCTTCCTTTATCAACACAGGTCAGCTCCAAAGCCCCCCGCAAGTCAAACAGCAGCAGCTATAACCAGACTTGCAGGGCATGCGATTACTGTGAGCAATTTCACTGACAGACCCTTTCCCTGCCAGAGATGCATCTATTAAGCTGTATGTGCCATAATGCAGGAAAAATATGGGTTGTTGGAAAGTATTACTGGACATTGTTTCCATATGTTTCTCCAAAGGACAAGATACTGCAATGTGTGAAAATATGATTAAGAACAAATACTGACTAGCTGCAGGCAAGAGTGATCGCAGAGGAAAGATTTATTTTGGCTGCTGCTGAGAGTTTTCCTCTTTCAATTTTTAATTGGCCCTAAAAATCAGACCAGATATGCTTGCTCTTTGAAGAAAAGGTTTTAAACTGGTGGTGATTCTCAGAAGCTCTGAAATCAATACCTGGTTTGAATTTATCAATATAGGGTATAAGAACACGAAGATAATTTTTTAGTGTTAAACTCCTCCAGGTAATCCAGGAGACGTAATGGTTTCTTCCTGCAAGACCATGAACCAACATAAAGAAAAATAAGACCATGGCTGTAATAGCCTTTCTGGCTTTTCTGTATTTCATACCATGATGTGTGAGTGATAAAGCTGTTTGTGCTGGTGAACAAACAGGCAGGAAGGGGTGGAAAGGCACATCTCATGGGTTCACACATCTAAGCAGCTGTGGCACCTAGGAGAAAAGAGGGAGCTCGTTGTGTCGCTGCAGTCAGGAGCAGCCCTGTTGACAGCAACCAATTCCTGTCCCTTTGACCCACGCTCCACCTGTGCTCTCAGCAGGTTATATAGGCACAATCAAAGCCCTTATTGTCATTTAGGTATAAGCTTTTGATATAGTGGCTCTTTATGCTAAACCTTTTGGGTAGTCAATGTCTATGTCTGAGCTAGCTGTGACATAGAGTCACTAGAGAGGGACAGTGGTGCTGGGGCATGATTCCTTTTTAATGTCTGAAGAAAGTCAGATATGCAGCCTTAGGCATGCCTGCTTACCTCCTTTTACTATAAAGTATATCATAAAGTAAAACGACACAGATTGTAAGCTATATACAATTTGGCACTAGCAGGAATTCTATTTCAGTAATAGTGCCACCTTACTACAAAATTATAAATTTTGATATTACTATAATAGTGTCTTCCAGTTTTCTTGGAATTCACATCAAGGTACTGTTTAGATGGGACTTACCAGTTTGAATTAAAAGGCACATTGAACATTTCCTGTGACCCTAACCAATGCTATATAAATGGAATCAAATCATGGATGTAATACATTCATTCTGAAATGACTGAAAACAAAAGAGCAGTGCCCACACTTAGAGGTACTGCAAAGGAAGAAATTACTGAGTTGGAGCAAAATGGTTTCAAAGTTTGACTTCTGGCCACAAACTAGCCAGTAATTAGACTGTGGAGACAAATTTTGACAGACCATGGATGGATGTAGATTTGGAAAATAAAGTAAAGGAAGGAGGCAGCCTTAATTTTACCAAAGCTTCAAGTGTATAATTAATTTGAGATTGTATTATAGATTGCCTTTAATTAATTACCTCTAGTTTGCAGAAGAGGCACAGTAGTGGTGACAGAGAATGTAATCTGATAATTCACATTGTGTTCCTGAAAGAGCACAAGACAGAGCCTAAGACAGGTTGTAT
The DNA here is from genome assembly GCF_015220075.1 of Falco rusticolus. Lineage (NCBI taxonomy): Eukaryota > Metazoa > Chordata > Aves > Falconiformes > Falconidae > Falco > Falco rusticolus. The sequence goes on along the minus strand of NC_051188.1, from coordinate 30,726,686 downwards.
GACACCGTGCATGTCGTGTTTGCTTTGTGAAAGATGGCCCGGTTTGCTCTACCATCTCTGGGTGTTGTCAGGTGTCAATAGCCATAACTTGTAACCCTCTTCACTTATATATGATGGGAGATGTTGGAAATGGGAACAAAATCATCGTTTGTAAAGTATCTTTTATTCCAGTGAAACTTGACCAGAATAGCTTAGTATAACATGGCTGTTTTCCTAAAATAACATTAGTAACTCAAAGGTTTAATTCAAATATTCATACTCATGTGTAAATCATTGCAGCAGCTAATCCCTTAGTAGAGAGGACTATAGAAGGAATGATGCTGTGTGCAATCCATGCCAAAGACAGTGAATAATTATATTCTATAAATAATACTTCCATATAGAATTCTGTATGTTCCAGATACGCTGTGATGTGGCTTTTCCACCCAGAGCTTCAGAAAAGGGGGAGGATGAGAAGTGGTACCTCATCGACGGCTCTGGCTAAAGGCATTTTGCTGTGAGGTGCTGCTGCAAACTGAACTTTCTGTGATTCTTGGGAAAGCTCTCTTTGAAGGTGCTCAACACCACATTTTAGAGATGTACTTTACATCCTTTCTGGAAACAGCCTATACTTGAATTAGGGGGCTCGTGTGTGACCTCTTTTTCAGTTGTACACAGGGAGTGTCTGGGTTGCCTTTAACACTGGTGCAGAACAGGGGGGAAGGGGCTGTCAAAGCCATGTCCCTTCCTTTCACACAACCTGAAGGAAAACTGGAAAATATATATATATATATATGTATAAAGCATACTGCGTTTTAAATAAGAGATTGCATGATCTAAAGCCTAACTCACAGGTTCATTAAGCATTTCTGAAGTTTAAGGAAATCCTGTATCCAGCCCAAACTGAACATGGAAAAGTAACAAAAAGAAAAAAGGCAAAGTCCATTACCAGTCTTTGATGACCATTTTGGCCAAGAAGGTAAGACTGATGTATTTAGGTCTAGCAATGGAGATACCCTGAATAAATGAGAGGTATCTGCGCATCTTGCACACCAAGCTGTGCTAAAAGAGCATGAAGGTTTTAGAATCAAGCTCTCAAAAGCTAGGAAATGCCAGAAAAAATTTACACTGACAACCTTAATTTTTCCCCTTTGTACAGGCACGTTAATGTACAGTCTTTAGCTATCTGTTCCCTGGCTATTTTTGCTCCAAAGAATTTCTGCCTTTAATCTGCACAAAAAGGAAGAGTGATGGCTGTTCAAGAGCTGCTCCTCAGAAGTTTTGTTTTAACCTGCTTCAGCCTTCAGCCTTTGGCCTAGTTTACTGGCCCTGGAATTAGGGGACAGCTGTCCAAAGATCCCTCTGGGGTCAGTGGAGAGACATTAGCATTCCTCAGGGTTTTCCAGTTCTGGAAGTGTTTCTTTCTCTCTTTTTGCTGCAGTGGGGAGCCTAAGGTGAATAAGTGCCTATATCGTGCACTTTAAGTGAGTATTTATTTAGGTGGAATAAAGCAGATCCATAAGCCTTGTTCTGCTCCTCTTCTCAAAACAATGTGTAATTTCCATATGTGATTTGCCATGATGCATGTTACTTCAGTGTCTGAATGCTTTGAAAATCATAACTTTTTTCCAAGATCCTCTGAAATGAGGGGATAACACAACTCTATTTTGTTTGTTGAAAGCTGAGACCCTGAGTAACATTAAAAAAAAATCTGCCAATTTTGATTTTGGTGTACTTTGCATTATACATGGATTAAGAGGGAACTGTCATTGCTGTTGGCTGTAGCTCTGTGTAGATACATGATCTCCAGATCAGCTTGCAGTACTCCAGACAAGCCCAGAAAAAGTGCACTTCATGAGCCCCTGTGAGTGGTCCAGTGCAGGCAACCAGCCAGGACCGCTCAGGATGCTCTCTCCTGGAAAGGGTGCAGTCTCCTTCTCTCAGCAGCATTCAGTCAGCTGAACTGCACAGCCATCTTCTCCTTCTCTTGCCTCGTTCATCAGTCTGGCTCACATTTTCTATTAGTCCAGGTGCTTCTGTTCCATGTCTCCCTTCCTCTTGATGCCCTTCAATTCCCCAGCTACCTCAGCCTGGGCTTTCATTCCCCTGAGACATATCAGGGACCTTCCCTTGCTCAGCTACCTCAGTGCAGTGGAAGGGTCTCCCAGAAATAGCTCCTTACAGGAATCTCCTTAAGGAAGGTGTCTTGGCAGTGAGTAACCATCTTGGCTTCTGTTTGAAGCTAAACTGAAAGGTAGCGCATCCAGCAAAACATAGGTCGGCTCCAGCACCGTGGTGGGACTCTGATTCAGATAAATCACGTTGCACTTGCAGTAGTTTTCTTGTAGCATTTTGGCTTTGCTTGTAGGTTTCCCCTCCAAAGAAAAGCCTGACTTCATTAAAATATTGGCCCTATGGTCTTTGTGTCATGCCATGAGTGCTATTACTTACACTTACCACAGGGAGAAAAATATTCCAGGCTTCAAAGTTCAGAGGTAGAATCAAATATGACTGCCAGCTTTTCTACATTCTAGGTTCTCCATATCAACATTTTGACTCAAGTCTGAATGTTCTGAAAATTCAGAGGTCATAAAGTTTGGAGTATGCTTTTGGATTTTAATTTAAACCCACTGCTCTTGAAATCAAACACACAGATTTCCATCTGATTAGACTGAGTTTGGACATAGTGCCAATAAACACTGTTATTTTATTTTAGCTAGGAATGATTTGGATCACTCACCCTAAGAAGATAACACTGAAGTCATAAGCTTAGTTAGACAGAAATCAAGAGGAAGAGTTAATGTTTACAATTGCTGAAATATACATATATATATATATAATACCACAAAGAGCAACTTCATATTAGTTTATTATGTTTTTCATGCTCACAACCTGCTTTTCTGGCCAGAAGAAGAGAAAGAATAGATGTGGAGGCAATGAGCTTGGGGTGCATTTCCAAAAGCATGCCTCTGTCTTTGCCTTTTAAATCCCAAATAGTCTAGTTTACAGTACATTTTGTTTACGTGTCCCACTGGTCAAGCATCAGTTCATTTATATCTGTGTCATTATAGCATTGCTATACCAAAATCTTGGAAGGTCCCAGTGACCTTACACGTATTTCATCAGAGCAGCCGGTGCAGCAGCCACCCCAACTCTCAAATGCATTATCACAGCTTCTGTATCACTCAGTGTCAAACGTTGTGATCTCTCTCTAAATCCATCCACACCGAGAAATCACTACATCACAAAACTTTCTTGCCTTTTATCTGGAAGATGCCTTCTTCTGTTCCAAAGGTAGCTCATCAATACTTCCCTTAGAAACATCTGCAGTAAGCTGTCAGCCGCCTTGCCCTCTCAAGCAGCACTGCGCCACAGTGATGACCAACTGACACAGCCTTATCAAGCTGGTGATGTGGCAACCACAGAGGCAGATGGGTCTTTCACACTTTCACTCAGCTTCACCCATATCACCAGTAAAACTAGCCCTGGTGTTTTTACCAGTTGACTCAATGAACCTATATGACCCTATATGACCTTGTTCAAGGCTTCTGCCCTGGGATTTGCTCACTCTCCCCATGAATGAATCAGGCGTGCAAATCACACATAAGCCCTCAGTTAAATAGGCATTTTAAACTCCCTGTTTAGGACATCATGTCTGGATGTTCTGGACTGGAACTGTAGATTTTAGAACTTTAACGTCCTATGTTTTCTTTTTCCATTTTTGAGTTAATTTTGGTGGAACAAATACTCTTACAGCAGCATGGATGCGCAGGCAGATTTTGAGCTCAAAAATGATGTCCTGTCTAGTTCCGTGGAAACACACTAAAGACTTTCTACCAAAGGTATGATATTTATTGACACAAGCACACAAAAGAAACAGAATCAAACCAAGAGTCATTTGAACCCAAGTGAACATAACATGGAGATTAACCTTAATTGAGATCCTTTCCTGAGAGAGGGCATCTGCTGAAGTCTCATGCCCTCATGTAGTTCTTTACAGTGGAAAGACAGGATGGTTTCTGTATTGAAGGTGGAGCTGAGAAGAGCAGTCAGTTATAGTCTTTAGCAAAACAACACCTGAAGGAGAAGAGAGGACTGCAGAATTAGAGATGTGTGTATAGAAACACAGCTCAGGTAGATAGTTTCAAGCCATGGCAGTTACAGATGGGGATTCCCAGCTAATATCTGGGATATCCCAGATAGCTGATCCTCTGGTTCCTAATGATCAGGCTAGTTTGAGCTATGCTGTGGCTCATCTGGTCTGATCTTTCTCCTGTATCACTCTATTAGCAGACAGGACAAGCTGCAGCTGTTGTATCTCCTTGTTGCACTAATGTCATGCAACATCTTCCTCCTAAGTGACGGGTAGAGACTCCAAGTGTCCAATATACACCTGAGTGGTGACTGTTGTGTCAAAATACAAGGTTTCATAATGTCCAAAATGTTCATGAACCCCACAGTACAATAAAGGTATTGTGAAGAGTTACTTCTCAACATGCCAGCCAGATCAATGCAGTCTCCCACTTTTGCTCTCCCATCTGGAAATGGTTTCTCATGTGCACTACATGTCTACTGCATGTGGCAAAGGAAGAAAACCCTCATCATTTTCCCTCCTCAAAGCATACCCCGCAACAAGCTACAGTCACACACCCCACTGTAATTCAGGGCGCTTCTGTCAGTCACCCTCGGTGCCTTGCTGTGGCCCTCCCAGAGACAGGGAAAGGGTGAGCAGCAGCTGCCTAAGTCGGTCCTGATCATCAGGGGACCTCATTCAGGGACTAGGTCATATGAAAAATATGAATAAAACCAGGATAAAACCACTTTTAAGTATTTTTAGTATCATCAAGGCTTGGAAAAGTGGAGAGCACTCTTCATTGAAATGTGTCTTTGCAATTCATAAAAATCCTGTATATGAGAAATGCCCTTTTACACTTTGTAAACTAGGCTGAGCTGCTTTTTATGCTCCACTGAACTTTTTTGGGGTGCATGTTTTATTCCTCTTCTAGATGGCGCCAGTGTCTCATTACTGAGACGACGCCTTTCTCTTCATAGCTCTTAGTTTCATAATTTTATTTTAACCACTGCTTGTGTAAAACCAATGAAATACTAAAAAAACAAGACCCGGGTTTGCATCCCTTTATGCTAACTCTTCTCAATTGCTATTATTCTTCACACAGTCTTAACTTTATGGTATGAGACGCTTTTTACAGATGTTTATTTTTTTCATGTCTTTTACACCTGTTTTATGCTTTATTACTGTTATATGGAACATGCCAGTTTACATGAAATGCAAAAGAAGATTATTAATTTTACTCTAATTTTTCTGTACTCCTGGGCCCTCAGGAAAGCAACCCTGTAGTAACAGACACTCTCTAAGAGCAGAGTAGAGCCTATGTGTACCAAGGCATCCCAGTTCATGTGTAAGGAAGAAATCAGGGATGCTGCTTCATTCACCTCCCTACAAAAGATGTTTTGTGGTGCTCTTTCACATGTAGCTGGTGCTGTTCAGTTTGTCTTCTATATGCCAGTGTAGGTTTTTTGTTTGTTTGTTTGTTTGTTTTAAATAAAATGCCTAATGTCAGTTGGTTCTTCCTACAGGACAAATGTCTCTCATTACAAAGAAATTACTTTTCCCACACTCCAGCTGTTTCAAGAGTAGTTGATGGCTTTTACTTTCAGATGCATCATGCAAAGACCCAATAAAAGGAGCTGTTAGGTGTAAAGAGCTGTTTTTTTAATAACACTTTTTATTACAATGGTATTGTTGCTTTGTCAAGTCTAGACCAACTTTTCTGTTGTTCTACCCACCCTGGCTAACCGATTTTTTGTTATATTGCTCTGCTAGTCAACATCCTTATCTGTCACAAGGTTTTCTACAGCATGAATCATGCAGAACCCCAAGGGCCCTCTGTGTAACTGGGATTTTCTAGCTTTTCAAGTGGGAATGCTGAAAGATGAAGGAGGATTTTGCAGCATACCTGAAAATTAATCACAGTTTTTATAATTTTGATTTCCTTCAGGATCTCACTGGCAACCTTGAACTGAAAACACCTGTCTGTGACTCCCTGTTTTGGTGACTCGCTGAGATTTGTTTCAGCAGCAAGCAGCTGCCTGGGTGGCAGGAGCTGAGTGGGTGTCTGTGCCCTGGACCTGAAGCTTTTCTGCCTGACTTCTAGGGTGGGTGTTGCTCTGTACCTTCAATATCTTAATACCACATTTTTGGTAGTGCTGAGGGTCTGCTATTTGCAGCCCTGCAGCCTGCATTTTACTCACAGCTCAGCAACCTCTCACCAAAGCTGTTGTGGCAGCATATTTCAGAGCTTCTGAAGCAGTGGTTTTCCCTTGTTAGTCTCATGCTTTTGTTATTTTTCATGCTCTTTTCATGGCGTTGCACCTTCAAACCCAGATACTGTTATGACAGTTTTTTCACAGGAAACAACTACCACTGGTGTGACACTGCCACATTATTTCCCCTCTTCCTTACCTTTAATTTTGTGAATTTTTAGTTTATGTTAAAGAAAACCAAAAAATAGTTTGTAATGAAGTAGATAGAAGTAATTTGAATACTCAGTAAATATTGTCCAATAATATACATGCAATGCTTGCACCTAATGGGCATATACCCGTCAGCACTAAGAGTCTCATGAATGGAAACAAGTAGTAGTAGGGTATTCAAGTGGGTTTCGATGACGTGTGTGTAGCTGTAGGGAAATAACACATTCATCATTGCTGCCACCTGATGCACTCAATAAGAGACTCAGAGAAAGATGCTCATCTGGGTCCCCATCACTGCTTTTTCTGGCCAGTCACTTGGAGAGTTTTTACTTCCCCCCTCGCTCTCTCCTGTGGTGTTTTTTTTTTCATTTTGTTTTGTTTCTTCCTAAGGTAACTTTCAGCATTAAATTGGATGTAAGCCATCAACTGCAGACCCTGCAAATAAAACTGCATGTGCACCTCTCTGAAGATCCTTTGTGCAACATGGGGAACCTACAGTCTTCTACCATCCTGCAGCAACACTGTGATGCCCCTAAAAATAGCCCACTTGCTCCCAATTGTATGTCATAACATGACTCCCTGGTCTCTCTTTTGACATATATTATATATAGAGAGAATACATATGTGTATAAAAGGTAGTTTTGAGTTCAAACTGAAAATGGCTTCATTGAGGAATTTTACTCCTTAAGCTACTTCAGTAAACAAAAGGTGCTGTTTTAATCCAAATGACTACAAAGTGTCATATAAGCCAGTCTACAGGTAACGACTTGCTTTCTTCCTTGAACAGGAACTGGTGGGGACTTTAGCAAACTCCGTACATATAAATCAAAGAATGCTCACACCCAGAACTCACACAGAATTCAGTAGATTACTGGAAAGGTTAAAAAAACCCTTAATCAAATAGCAAATGGCAAAATTATATGACAAATAGGCATCCAAAGAACTCATTAAGAGCTAGTGCAAGAACCAGCATGTCTGTAATTCTGCTCTCCCTATTCACTCAAGACCAAATCACTTTGCAAGAGGACTGACACCTCTTGGAGAAGTAATTCCAAGTCAGTTTTTAGGTATTTTTAGTGTTTTTATAACATGATCGCTCCTTTTTCCAAACACACAAGGGAGGAGTCTGACCTTTTCAAAGATGAACTGAAGCTTCACTATGAACAGATCTGTCTAACAGAGGCTTTGCCATCCTGTGGCTTGCATTACATGAAATCTGTTAAGAAAAGCTATTAAAGCCAGATATAAGAAGGGGAAAGAGGTTTGTGGCTAATGAATTATCCAATTTTATGTGAAATATTTAGGCTCATGGGCACTGTGGCTGCATGTGCAGGCATTCTGGCTGTATTTACACTGGTACCATGCTGCTGGCAGTACCCCGGACTGAACCCTGCCCCATCCCTGCTGTCCCAGTGCTGCCACACACCAGGGTGGCTGAGATCCCAGCTCCTTCTGTCAAGGACAAGCTTTCCCAGGCAGGACACAGCTGGCATATCTGGTCGTGCTCAGACCTTGCACCACCCTGCCAGAGCACGTCCTGCTTCAGTGCTGCTTCAGTGCCAAGGGATTCAAATTCATCTCACAACAGGTATGTGCCTGAAGAGCTTTTATGCTTGAGTAGCTGCTGTTCACAGCCACAGCCTGTCCTGGCTTGAATGTGTGTCATCACCCTTCCCGCATCTTGGCAGGAGCAGCCCAGATGGATAGACTGTCCTTTGGGGCACAGAGTATTGCAGCACACCATCAGATTTAGATGACACGTGGAGATAGAAAACCCAGACAAGGACAATCTTAACAAGAAACCCTGATTTTGCCCTGATGATTTCCACTTGTGTGTGGGTTGGGTGTACGGCTATCCAATGTCTCCTGCATATCCCACCTGGGCACACGGGGTAGCGTGCATCTCTCTTTGGAGGGGCACAGTGAGGTCTGTCGGGCCGTAGCCATCAAAGCTTCTCTTGACATTACCTGTCTCCTACTGAATTGCCCTGGGCTAGCTCCCCTTGTGTGCTCGCTGTCTGAGGATGCCAGGCTGCACACAGAGGCTTCTGTAGAGCTTTCTCAGGAGACTGCCTATGAGAGCTTTGCCTGCACCGTCTGTGAGTAAGGACAGCAGAGGTGTTAAGCCTGGCAGCAGAAGCAGAAATAAATGTGTGTGGCTTGACTACGTGTGCCTTGCATCCTGAGTCATTGTACTAGAGCTCCCAAATCCTGCCCTGCTCCTTCCTCACACCCAAGTATAAATCCCCAAGGATAGTCATCCCCCCTCTCCTGTAGCCTAGGCGAGTGGTCTGTAGTGTCTGGGGGTGCTCCCGAGTTGTGCTGCTTTTGTCTGAGGCTCATAAGCTCCTTCTGTGGAAGAAAGCGTCCAGGCCTTTACTCCATGTCAGAAGAAGTCATCAGTGTGCTGGTGATTTGGCTGTGAAGTTTGAGTTCTCTCTCCTCTGTGACAGCAGGAAGCCACCTCAGTGAAAAAAAAAAAGGATCTGGTGTGCTGAGGCACAATATGAGCTAATGGGGATGGATTACGCACTTTCCAGCACTAAGTTACGTATTAAAATTTTACTCAGAAGCTGTACCCACTTTTTATCAATTATGTTAGTAGATGCTGGACAAGAGGCACATGACTCTTAGATATAGCTTGGACTAAATTTACTTTCAAACATTGACATTATAAAGTTCTTCAGAAACTGCATGATGGTAACAATCCATTCTTAAAACCAAGAAAGAAGAAATATACAATGACAAGTGGAAACATGAAGGTTTGTATTCTTCATGTCAACATCTTTTCTGAGATAAAACCAAAACATGTAATAGCTGCTAGGATATAATGCACTTATTGACCAGGTCAGGAAAATTAGAGTTCTCAGGACTACCTGAGTAATCCAAAAATTGTTTTAGGCTGTCTGTTCTTTTCATCAGAATTAACTGCAGGTATCAATTCTTTTTTATTTCTGGTTCCTGTAGAGGGTGTTGAAGTACTTCTCAGTGCAGTCTCTGCATATGTTTATTTTGCTAGTTCACAAAACTGCAGATATACTAAAACACATCTCCTGAAATCATAACACTGCTTCTAGTTCTTTGCTCAAATCAGCATGGAGACTTGTTTTTCAGATTTTTCCCCTCTGCCTACATGGAGATATTATTGAACTGGAGATCTGAAATGCAAGCACCACTTTATTAAGTCCACCATCCACCTTTTTTGCCCTTTAAAATCAAACTGCCACAGTTTAGTTTTGTTGGAGCACTCAAGCTCTGTTGAGGGTTCAAGGGGCTGCAGGACTCCTGGGCTCCTTTCTGACACCAGTAGAAAGTGCTGGCTTGAAGACTGTCCTTTCTGCCAGTCAGAGACTTGTCACCTCTCAGATCATCCTTGACATATAATATCTCACCCACAATAAAACTAGCAAAGCCCATCACTCTTCATTAGCACCTGGTAAGGAGAGAGAGCAAACACTTAATAAATGTTTGTGACATTGCCCTCAAGTCTCACTGTGATGGCTTGGGAGCTGACATGTTGGACACACTTATATTTTTTATATTTTATATTTTATAAAATTACTTGCAATAGAATGGAACTGGAGGGACTATTTAAGGTGCCATATAATTTACCCATAGTTAATAACCAGAAACACCTGCATTTAAAATGAAAATACTGCATTTGAGAACCAGCATCCCTACACCTTAACTAACATCTCTGTACTTTATAATCTTCATCTCCCTGGATACTTCAAGTAGGCAGTGCTGTTACCAGTACACCAGACTGTGGGAAAGAAGTGCTGTAAGTGAAAAGTCTTCTAGATACTTCCTTAAATAGATGTATTTTAGCTATTTCTTGGTATTCTCCAGACTTTTTTTCTATACCTTTATGAGGATGACCATTTAGTAGAAGTTCTTTCCACTGGTAGTCTGGAAAGGCAAGCTCTACAAAGTGCCTCAAATACTACTTTCTTCTGGCATACGATCATTAGAAGGGCCAAATCCCAACTAGAACTTAATCTAGCTACTGCCATAAAAGACAATAAAAAATGTTTCTATAAATACATTAGCAACAAAGGAGGGCTGAGGAGAATCTCCATCCTTTATCGGATGCGCTGGGCAACATAATGACAAAGGATGAGGAAAAGGCTAAGGTACTTCATGCCTTCTTTGCCTCAGTCTTTAATAGTAAGACCAGTTGTTCTCAGGGTACCCAGCCCCCTGAGCTGGAAGACAGGGACAGGCAGCAGAATGAAGCCCCCATAATCCAAGGGGGAATGGTCAGTGACTGCTACAGCACTTAGACACATGCAAGTCTGTGGAGCCAGGTGGGATCCACCCAAGGGTACTGAGGGAGCTGGTGGAAGTGCTCAAGGAGCCACTTTCAATCATTTATCAACAGTCCCAGCTAACTGGGGATGTCCCAGTTGACTGGAGGCTGGTAAATGTGATGCCCATCTACAAGAAGGGTGGGAAGGAGGATCCAGGGAACTAAAGGCCTGTGAGTCTGACCCCAGTGCCAGGGAAGGTTATGGAGCAGATCATCCTGAGTGCCATCACATGGCATGTACAAGATAACCAGGTGATCAGGCCCAGCCAGCATGGGTTTATGAAAGGCAGGTCCTGCTTGACGAACCTGATCTCCTTCTGTGACAAGGTGACCCACTTAGTGGATGAGGGAAAGGTTGTGGATGTTGTATACCCAGACCTTAGTAAAGCCTGTGACACCATTTCCCGCAGCATTCCCCTGGAGAAATGGGCTGCTCATGGCTCGGGCAGCTGTGCTCTACACTGGGTAAAAAGCTGGCTGGAAGGCTGAGCCCCAAGAGTGGTGGTGAATGGAGTTGCACCCAGCTGGTGGCCGGTCACAATTGGTGTTCCCCAGGGCTCAGTACTGGGGCCAGTCCTGTTCGATATCTTTATTGATGGTATATTTTTCTAGTCTAACATATTAAGTTTAGGTATATACTTGCACTGTTACTAAAACACATCCTGAACTACACAGCTTCAGACAGCTTTCTCTCCACCACAGAGCAACCACCAAATACTCAGCGACACAGGATCTTTTTTTAACACTGTGGTTGTAACAACTGACTTCATCTAACAGATTCATGTCTGCCTCGGGAAGCACCAGCGCAGGAGCAAGACTGTGCTCCCAGTACCATCTCAAACTGGCTGATTCATGCTTGGAAAGAGATACAGGGAAGGCAGATCTGGCTGGGAACTTTTGCTACCTGTATGTGCTACAGGCAGAGGCTGCCCATTTGGGGGTGAAGTAGCAGAAATCTTTAGTGGTGGCAGGTTTGAGTGGCCTTTTACAGTGTGGCTGTAGCACTTTCATAGGCCTAGGGCACAAAAATCCTGTGTAGCAGCCCTTGAGGAGACACAGTATAGCCCTAAAAATTAATGAGAAGCCAAGGAAATAGTTTTTGTTCCCCACCCCTGCTAGTGAATGGAGTCACATCCAGCTGGTGGCCGGTCACAGGTGGTGCTCCCCAGGGTTCTGTGTTGGTGCCAGTTCTATTTAATATCTTTATCAATGATCTGGATGAGAGGATCGAGTGCACCCTCAGTAAGCTGGCGGATGACACCAAGTTGGGTGGGAGTGTTGATCTGCTTGGGGGCAGGCAGGCTCTGCAGAGGGATCTGGACAGGCTGGACCGATGGGCTGATGCCAATTGTATGAGGTTCCACAAGGAGAAGTGCCGGGTCCTGCATGGGGTCACAGCAACCCCAGGCAGCGCTACAGGCTGGGGGCAGAGCGGCTGGGAAGCTGCCCGGTGGGAAAGGCCCTGGGGTGCTGGTCAAGAGCCGGCTGGACAGGAGCCAGCCGTGTGCCCAGGTGGCCAGGAGGGCCAGTAGCATCCTGGCTGGTACCAGGAACAGTGTGGCCAGCAGGACCAGGGCAGTGATTGTCCCCTGTACTGGGCACTGGTGAGGCCACACCTCGAATCCTGTGTTCAGTGTTGGGCCCCTCACTGCAAGACAGACACTGAGGTGCTGGAGCGTGTCCAGAGACGGGCAGCGGAGCTGGTGAAGGGTCTGGAGCACAAGTCTGGTGAGGAGCGGCTGAGGGAACTGGGGCTGTTCAGCCTGGCGAGGAGGCAGCTCAGGGGAGACCTTACTGCTCTCTGCAACTACCTGAAAGGAGGGTGTAGGCAGGTGGGGGTCGGTCTCTTTTCCTGAGTGAAAAGTGATAGGACCAGAGGAAATGGCCTCAAGTTACACCAGAGGAGGTTTAGACTGGATATTAGGAAAAATTTCTTCACTGCAAGGGTGGTCAAGCATTGGACCCGGCTGCCCAGGGACATGGTGGAACCACCATCCCTGAAGGTGTTTAAAAAATGTGTAGATACAATGTTTAGGCACATGGTTTAGTGGTGGACTTGGCAGTGCTGGGTTAATGGTTGGACTTGATGATCTTAAAGGTCTTTGTCAACCTAAATGATTCCATAATGAGACAACAGTCCAAATTTGTTCCAGAATTAATGACCTTAGATTTTATTGACTTTCATTATTTTCCCATATGGTGAGGCCATGATGTTCAAGTGTACCAGAAATGAATTCATACTGATTCACTTCAAAGAACCTGTGTTACTGCATAGGTAAGTAATTTTGCCTTAAAAAGAGAGCCTTCCCTGTTCAGCCATGCATACACTAGACATCTGCAGAGTTTTAGCTTTCTGATTGCTTAGATCAAAGTCATTAAGCCGTTTCCTGAAGGCTTTTTGTTGCTTTTGCTAATAAGTTGCTAAGGACAACCAGCCTTCAAACAAAAAACATCCAGGTGGATTTCAGTAGATAAAGATTTGGTTTAGAGTAGGTAGCCCAGCTCCTCACAGTCAGATGCACTCTAAAATAACTCAGGCTGGTCCTTCAGCTTCTTTGGGGAATTTTACAATGATTTATGTAAGAAAGTCATTTGCACCTTGTAAACTTGGGGTTTTGCACGTACCCTGATTAGTGAAATAACACTCCATCACCTGACAAGAGGTGCAGCCACAAAGACAAGGCACAGAAGTGTTAGTTCAAGCCTTGCGCTGGAGTCAAAATGAATGTTACATCAATAAAATATGTGGTCTTTCAGATTGGATAGGCAAAGATGGATGGGTTATAAGTCTAGCCATTACTTTCCTTTGTGCACTTTTTACTAGTACTTCTGGGATACCTTACTCACCCCAGCTCCACAGGTTACCTTGGCTCAGGCAAATTATTCTTTAACTAGACTCCAAGCAGTGCCCTGTGTCAACAGACAACTGTTTGTGCATCACCAGAAACAAAGTATAAACCAGGCACCCTTTATATTAACAGGCATATTGTCTACCAGTATCCTGAGATTGTTGTTTTCTTTGTTGCAATGGAATCAAACAAGGTCATAGCCCTGGTGGTGGTCTCCACAAGTTCATTGCACTAAGGGTAAAAGGGAATAGGGACTCACTAATTCATTCATCACCATTGATTTGACATGCAATTTATTAATGTCTGCCACAAAAGCTTTGGCTGAGTATCTCCTCTCCTGGACATCTCCACATAGCTTTTCTCTCTTTTGCCTTTAATAGGAAATGTTTCAACCCCTGTTACTGCTGAATCAGTATGCATACTGATTGTGGTTTTGATGGCAGTGGTTTTGTAAAATCTCCTTGTAAACTACCCCTTGGGCAAGGTATTCATACTAAAAATAGGAATGCTCAGTTTCTTACAATTAGTGTTGGTGCCTTTGCTTGGTAGGCAATTGTTAGTACATTTTTCAATACCTTTTTCCTTTACTTCAGGAGCCACCCTAAACTGGTTTTGTGGCCAAGGAGCCTTTCCTTCAATTCAGATCTGCCTGTTTCCTCAGAACTCATTTTTTATTTACTCAGAAATCTGCTGTTTACCAACCAGATTGTGCTTCAATTCTTGTCCTGAATCTTTGAGTTACGAGAGAAGATGAGTCTGTTATATTAGGCTTTAATCATTCCTATTCTTTAGCTCATTTCCCGGACCTATTGCAATTCCCATGGCTACAGCTATACTAGTAATACGTGCGCTGAACCATTCTCTCATGCTGAGCTGAATAGCCTAGGTCCATTCTACAAAACTTTAACCCCTTCAATCTTTCTGTCTTTTCCAAAAAGCCTGTTGCAATGACCCTAGTAACTTCCAAATCATGCATGGAAATAGGGAGAGCACAGGTTGGCACTCCCAGTACCAGACTGTTTTAACCATTGAATACTGTAGACCATCTGGGAACATTTCTGGTGTCTGAGAACATCTCTGTGTATGTGTTATTTCACTCATAATTGTAGCCTATATTTCTTAAAATAGCAGTTTCGTAGACTCTTGCTCTTCCTAGGGATTTCTATTTGTCATATTCCTCAGTGGGGATTTTTCCAGTAAATAACATCTAAGTTTTATAATTTTTCTACTGTAAAAACTACTAGTATTTACTGCTTTTCTCAAATCTTGAATACACAGAGCCATTGGTGATTGCTGCCAGAACCTCCTCATCCTTGTATTTGAGAAGATCCCAGGGATGGCTTTCAGGGGGCACAGTACACTGAGGACCCTGTTGTCAGTCTTCCCCTGTCTCAGAAGCTGGGGATATTTCTTCGCTCACTGGATTCCCCCAGTGTACCCAGTCCTGTCCAGTTTACATGTGCCCCCACTGCCAGTCAGCGACACCATCATCTAGCATGTGGTGGTGGAGTCAACGCAAGGGGATCATTTCCTTTTCTCTCCAATGAATCTCTGCTTCTCTCCCCACTGGGCATCACATTTTGTCGGGACCTCCTTTAACAGCAGACATCCTTCCCTGCTAGTCTCTGCCTAGCTGCTATTTTCTTGCTTCTGCCTATGTGTTGCAGACTTTCTTTGACTACCTTCCCAGAACTGGATGAAATCCATTAACAAAACCATTCTTTCCTTTGTTTCCTGATTTAAGAAGTCACAAATCACCATTTACATGCCTTGGGTCTTGTCCTCCTGGGGGCTGAATTTTACCAGTGCAGCAAACAGATGCTTAAATGCAAGACAACCTTCAAAGGACCTGACTCTTTCTCCTTATGGATTAATCTGGGCACCAAAGGCCTCATCCTCCCCCAAGACTATTTTTCATGATAGAGTCCAAGGTTTTGCCAAGCCCAGCTTCACCAGCCTAGGCCCTGGAAAAGAAACAAGCATTTGAAATCGCAATAATCTTTCATAGCTGTGTTAGCAGCAGTCCACCTCTTTCTATTGCTGTCCGCATTTTATTCAAACTTTTCCAAACATAAGTGGGCATCATTGCTATGAATAAACCATAATTCCTACAAGAGAATTTCTCTTCTCTGTCAGTTCAGGTCTTAGTGTTGATCTGCGTGCTTTACTGTTCAGCCTGGAAGAGACACCTGCCTACCTTCCAAACCCTTCCAGTTACGGTCTGACAATTACTAAACATGTCTGAATTAATCATCTTGTGCTATTTTAAAAAAAGTAAATACACCCTTTTCCATTGATCCCTTTTGCCTCTTCCTGCACTTCATGGAGACCCCCTGCAGCCTTTCAGAAATCTCCTGTCTTTCAGAAATTCCCTCATGGCTTCCTTCCTTTTATTCCATGAAGTTTTAACCTCACTTAGGAAGGCATTTAATTTCCAAAACAGACCAGGTGTGGCCTAATAGTGCTTCTATAAAAAGAGATTCTCCTGCATCAGACATACAGCTTTTAGGTTAAAATTAATCCTCTGGCCTTTAAATTAAGGAATTAAGTCCTTTATTAAGTCCTTAAGTAAATCCTTCAGAGGTAACTTAATACTGAAATATTTCTATTTTAAGGTGGAAACCACAAGAAGTTGAATCTCTTCCCAGGGGTGCCCTGATATTGTATTTCCCTTCCTAAGCAGAAGGCAGTAGGTGCCTTCCCCCTCTTCCCTTCCCCAAGCTGTATATCTCAGAACTAGACTGTTTGCATAAGGTTAACCTGCTAGGGCAGAGATAACCTGCTATAGGGAGGAACTGCTGTAGCAGTGGTCAGTTTGCTCATCACCCATATAGACAGCTGAGCTCATAGCAGGGACTTGCTTGCCCAGTGAACCTCAAAATGCATCTGAATCAGCTTCTAAGAAATACTGGAGAGGTGTTGGTACTTGTGACCTATGTTTGGTAGGAAGCTAAGTATCAGGATCTCTCTGGCTGTACTTTCCACAATGCTCCTGGCACCTTGTGCAAGACCAGAAAGAGGCAGAGATGTACCAGAAAGAGGCAGAGATGTAATTCCAATAATTGTGTGAGAAAATGGTATAAAGAGGGAGCATAAAAATTCATTGGGAATAGAGGATACTTCTAGAGTAAAGGGAGCACATGCCAGACAGATAGACGTCATTTGAACCGTATGGTAATAGTGCTGTTGGCACTTAAGAAGGTCACAGATCTGTATTTAAATGGAAGTGCACATGGTTTGAGATGTAGGATCCAGTAGAGGAAAAGTCATGGGAACTCTGTGTTACTCAGTAAAGGGCAGGACAGAATATTGTAATATTCAAATAGGAACTGTGGAAGAACAACTGAAGTCTGGAAAATGGGACTGAGAGGCTAGGGTGGAAAATTTCCATGAGGATATCAGTATAATAGGTATATTAGAAAACTGACAGAACTCATGATGATATGGGAGGCAAAGTATTCTTCAAAGTTGAGGAGACCTGCGCTGATGGAAGAGCTCTGCTCTATATTACAGAAAACTGTAATCATGTTTACTAAATGTTCACAAAGCAAGATGGAAAATTTGTGGATTAAAATCCAGGTTTATGAAGAAAAACTTTAGTATTAGCATGTAATATATACTCATATTATGAGTGTGGTTATATTCATATTACATTATTTTCTGGTATATTAATGTTATCACATAATATTACATTATAAAATCACAGAACAGTTGTGGCTGGCAGGCACTTCTGGATATTCATAGAATCACAGAATGGTTTGGGTTGGAAGGGACCTGAAAGATCATCTAGTTCCACCCCCCTGCCATGGGCAGGGACACCTTCCACTACACCAGGTTGCTCAAAGCCCCATCCAGCCTGGCCTTGAGCACTGCCAGGGATGGGGCATCCACAGCTTCTCTGGGCAACCTGTGCCAGTGCCTCACCACCCTCACAGGAAAGAATTTCTTCCCAATATCTGATCTCAATCTACCCTCTTCTAGTTCAAAGCCATTCCCCCTTGCCCTATCGCTACATGCCCTTGTACAAAGCCCCTCCCCAGCTTTCCTGTAGTCTCCTTTCAGGCACTGGCAGGCTGCTATAAGGTCTCCTTGGGAGCCTTCTCTTCTCCAGGCTCAACAACCCCAACTCCCTCAGCCTGTCTTCATAGGAGAGGTGCTCCAGACCTCTGATCATCTTTGTGGCCCTCCTCTGGACTTGCTCCAACAAGCTCACGTCCTTCTTATGCTGGGGGCCCCAGAGCTGAAGCCAGTTCTCCATGTGGGTTCTTTCAAGAGTGGAGCAGAGGGGAAAAATCACCTCCCTCTACCTACTTGTCATGCTTCTTTTGATGCAGCCCAGGATACAGTTGGCTTTCTGGGCTGCAAGCACACATTGACAGGCCGTGTTGATTTTTTCATCCATCAACACTCTGCTTAGCCTGTATTTGTCCCTGGGGTTGCCCTGACTCATGTGCAGGACCTTGCACTTGGCCTCGTTGAACTTCATGAGGTTCACATGAGCCCACTTCTCAGGGCTGTCAAGGTCTTTCTGGATGGCATCACTTCCCTCCAGCTTATCGACTGCACCACTCAGCTTGGTGTCATTAACAAACTTGCTGAGGGTGTACTCGATCCCACTCTCCATGTCCCAATATGGACCACTGAGGAACGCCACTCATCACCGGTCTCTACTTGGACATCGAGCCATTGGCTGCAACTCTGTGTGTGTGACCATCCAGCCAGTTCCTTACCCACTGAGTGGTCCATTTGTCAAATCCATGTCTCTCCAGTTTAGAGACAAGGATGTCATGTGGGACAGTGTCAAAAGCTTTGCACAAGTCCAGGTAGATGACAGCAGTTGCTCTTCCCTCATCTGTCAGTGCTGTAACTCCATCATAGAAGGCCACCAATTTTGTCAGGTACAATTTACTCCTCGTGGAGCCATGTGGAAGATGCAGGGAAGAAAGAGCAGCAGACAAAAAACCAAATGTATTTGTACTTTTTGGCTCTGTCCACTAGGGAAGAGCCTGGATAGCTCTTCTTGCAGAGGATTTATCAGTGGACAGGTCTCAATTTTAACTAAAGATGTCTTGGAACAAGCAGACAGAATTAACATCATTGAGTCCGCATTACTTGATGTTTTTTATCCAAAGTGCACCAAAGGAGCTCCAGGTAGAAACTGCTGAATTTCTCACTGTAATGTATAACTTTGCACTTACAGCTGTCTTAGTACCAAAGGAATGGAAGGTAGTTAATGTGAAAAATGGAGCCACTAATTTGGAAACCTGGCATGTGTACTGGGCAATTTACTCGTAATGCTATTAAGGAACCACTGAGAATTAGTGGATAGGTGCATAAACCAGACATAGGGAGGAAGAACTTTTTTGTAGCAAGGAAGAACTTTTTTTTATAGTGAAGAAGAAATTTTACAATGGGAATTTTTGTCACACAAATATGTTGGACTCCTCTGAATGAAAAATTATGAGAATAAAGGAGATCTGGATTCAGCATACCTGGCAATGTTCAAAAAATACTAATCTAAATCTAAAGGAACCTTTAAAGCATTGAACAACTATTGGATAGAAGGGAAGATCCCTGTGTAATAATCAGGAGAGAGGGTAGAAGCAAATGATCAATTTTTAAGCAAATGATCAATTTTGAGAGCGAAAAAAGGTTGCTACTGGTGTGTTTCAGAGGTTTTTTCTGGGACTTTATTGTTCCACATAATTAAATAATCTAGAGAAGAAGGTAAAAAGTGAGGAGGTAAAATCTGAAGATGATATGCCAGATACTTTGCTATTCTGTAGAAAACCCAAGATGAGGGTTGACTTTGAAGAATTGCAAAAGCACCATAGAAGTATGAATAACTGAGCAATTAAACGACACATGAAATTTAGTAGAGACAGATGCAAAAGGATTCACATCAGAAGCCTCCTTGTCCAGCAGTTTTACCTTTAAAAATAAGATGGGGGCGGGGGGGCGGGGGGGGGGAGCTCTGAGCTCACTGCTGCCTCTCAAAAATGAGAGCTCATTGTATGAAGACCTCAACTTAGAGTTCAGGAGCAGACAAAAACCCCATGCTACTATACCACTCTGTAAATCTATAATGCACCAGTGTTTTCAACATTCTGTGCAGTATTGAGCTCCCCTGCTCAGTGAGTATTAACTCGGATAAGATTTACAGTTAAAAATGCACAACCCAGCATCCATACATGAAATTAATGTGTAGGCTGGGACTCTTCAGCCTGCCAGAGATGGCACAGGGATGTGGCAAAGGTCTACAAAAATCCGTGTGGCCTGGAAAGGGTGAATACACATTGACTGTACTCACATTGAGTTTGCAAATAAAAGGAAATCTTTCATGTATGGTAATGCCAGAAACCTGTATGTTGTCTTCCAAATGCACTGTGTTTTTCTGTACAGGCTCAAGGGGCCAACAAATGAAGTTAGTGGGAGCCATGTTCAGAATAAACAAACAAAATTGGCTCTGCTAAAAACAGTTGTAAGGTGGGAGAATACTTGGAAGTAGCTTGTAAGTTTGCTTAGTTCCTCTGCTTCTCTGTCAGCCCCGCTGGAGATTGGCTGCTGCTCTAGATATATCCTCATTCTGAACCAGCCAACATTTTCTTTGTATCTAGGAAGGTACAATTTTTTCCTGCCCTTCTTCAATACAAGAAATAAGAAGTCTCAAAGAAACATAACAGCCAAAAGGTTCAACAAAGTTGAAAGGATGTGATTTTCATGCAGGTAGTTCTAATGTAACCATGTACATATGTCTAACATACATGATCTAATTCTGCAGCACATATTTTCTATTATACATACTTCTGAAAAGGAACTTTTCTGTGCAAGATGTGGTTGCTAAAGGTTGACGTGGGCAAATTCATTGAAGAAAACCCCATCAAGGGTTATTAAATCTCCAGGCAGTTCTCCTGTCACAAATCCCTAAGCAAGAATTGTTGACAGCAGAAAGACTATTATGGGGAAGCATCACTACATACTTGACTTTTTATTGAACTACTTCACAGACATCTTTGATATGTCCCTGTCACAGGCAGGGTGCCAGGCAAAGTGAGTATTTTGACTGATTTTGTGTTGCCTTTCTTGGCATCTGATTTTCTTTTGCAACGATGTGAAGAATGTGTGTGGTACATCCATGGGTTTGATCCTCCAAAACCTGGCCTCCAAGACCTTTCGTTTGTTTCCTAAACAATGAGCTGACACCAGTATACTGGCTATATCAGCTCTTACAGTTTAATTTCTGACACCAGGAAGAGTTATTTCCAAGGTATACACAGGTGGTTGAGATGCAAGTCTAATTCTTATTGTACAGCTTATCATTCTCCATAGTTTAAATAAGGCTACCATTGTGCATTACCAGTTTGGTCACTGCTTTCTAGCTATGGTCTTTCATGTTGCTGGTGAACACAAGCATGGTCTGATGGTCACCCTACAGTGTGTTGATACATATTGGCCAGCTCTTCATCACTAGTTCCATTTTTTTTTTTTCTTCCATTGAATAGTTGCATAAAGGAAGCAAACTATTTGTATTTCTACAGCTGTGGTGTGCAAACATGTTGTATTTTATCTCAAGAAACAGTCAAACATAATTTGAATGGTATCTTTATAGATGTGAAACCTAGCTGTGGCTAACATTTCTTATGATGAAGCAAAGGAAGCTTTCATTTTAAAATATTGTGTTAGCTTTACTACAATTTGCCATGTCAAACAGAACAGAGCCCCTATCGCCAGTTTGCAAACTCTTGACGTAGTAAAACTGTGCTTTCAGCTTTTGGCTAATTTTAGCAGTTTAGTCTCACAATTCCAGTTCTACTATGTTTCAACAGTACAAGTAATGGATCTGTACACTAAAGAGATGAAAAAAAAATAATTAAACAACCCTAAAGGGGGAGTATGCAGTTCCCACAGCCAATTTGCTTACACTAGCAGATGTTTTCAGGATTGTCTGCAAAGGGAGGCCAAATTTTCTAGGGATGTGTCTGGGTGA
Source organism: Falco rusticolus (assembly GCF_015220075.1). NCBI lineage: Eukaryota > Metazoa > Chordata > Aves > Falconiformes > Falconidae > Falco > Falco rusticolus. The sequence goes on along the minus strand of NC_051188.1, from coordinate 30,705,067 downwards.
TATTGTACATAATGCTGCTAACCCTACTGAAGTATTTAAACAGAGGTGCAAGCAGAAGATACTTAGACCTGGGAAGTTAGCTTGACAAAAGAGTGTGGCACTGCTATACTGATATGAAGAAACTACTCTATAGCCCACAGAGATTATAGTGACCATGCTTGATTACCAAAAAAGAAAGTAAGACATGATACTATTGTTAAATTAGAACATTTGGGTTATTTGCTAGAATTGCCTTTGATTAGTGGTAAAATCAAAGGTTTAAATTGTAATGTAATGATGCTAATGTGATATAAGTGCTGAAACAAATTTGCTAGAAGTAATTTAGATAGCTCATAGGAATTATACTTACTATCCTACTGAATGCACTTAAGAGATGCTAGGAAATGGAAGTGTAGAATAGAGGAAATTAAGTGCAAAAGACTTATTAAAGATGTTCTTTGGAGCTTTCCTTGGGGTGATTTTTTTAGAGAGTGTGTCATGTAGTTCTATCAATGTTAAGCCTAAGGTTAAGATCCAGAAGGTAAGTAGATGACTTGATTTTAAAGCTTATCAACTTTATCTTGTTTCCTCTTTACATAAGCCTGTGACTTTTAGCATCACAAAATAACCTGGTGAAGTTTGAGCATCTCAAACAGATACAATGGACCTCAGTCTCATTCCTCTCAAGGGCAGGGGTACTAGTGATTGTAGTAACTAAGAAAAATTACATTGCTCAGCACTGAGAAATACAAAAGATCATTTTGATGGTCTGAGACATAATTTACACTGGTAAGAACCTTCCTCACCCCAGCACAGTGCCACATGTAGCACGTGTGGGCCAGAGGTCCCAGCAGACTTGGGAGGGGACCTCTGGGTTTGATGGATCTCTCCCCACATCTGCTTGGCAAGTGATGTTCTCATTGTGTGGAAATCAGTCTAACACATGAGAGATTCCTGTGGCAGCAATGCTTGTCTGATGCATATGAGGATATCATTGTAGGAAAGCACGAGATTTGTGTGAAAAAAGCTGTGAGATTTCATCTGAATTGGAAATCTGCTGATGACCTGCTGTGTATTTTGCTTCGTGTCTACCAACCAAGCAAGGCGTTATTAAAACCAGTCTAGTATGTGGAAAGCAAGGGTGGGAAGAAATGTGCTAGGCAAACACAGCCTTAACCCGGGAATCCAGTATCAGCCTTGTTGGTAGCCGAGTACAGCATGATGCCATGGAAAAGGAATGGTTACAGAAGATGTCACCAGTAGGGGAGACTACACTGACCGTTCCCATGGGAACCACTTCATCTGCTTGGGGATGTGGTTTTTATGGTGAGGCAACACAGATTGCAAACGTGATGGAGCCACACAGGAAGACATTTTGGCCCATGTCTCCACTTTGGAGTGGCTTCTGCTTTGCAGCCACGAAAGCGTGGTAGCTGGGCTTATGAGGTGCCTGGGTAGAGGGGAGGAGACTTCCTTCCATTCACCAAATTCACGAAGTACCCTTATGGCCTGGGAATTTGATAAATTCCTTGTCCTAAAATTAGCTATACCAAAGCTTCAGTTGCCTGGTTCTGTGGAGAGTCAAGCACAGCTCGCTAATTGTGGCACAGACAGTGAGTCCTGCTGCAGCTAACTAGGGCTAGAAAAAGTACATTTTCATTGTGTCATTCTTTTTAATGAGAAGTTAAATAAAAGCTGATGCAGGAGATCCTGGACAAGAAAAAGCTTTATTGTGTGTAAAAACTTCTGTACTTTTCCCCCAGTCTATTATGTGAAAAATGAGTCATATTTTTGACAGTAACGGATAAGAAAAGTTGTGGTTGAGGGACTTTGAGTACAAAGGGAGGCAGATGGACGGGTGTTGGAACATGCTGAACAAACAGCTTACTTAATTTTGTTTATTCTCTTCTAAAGTGCTTAGTTGCTGAGTATTGGGAATATTACATGAAACTAAAACCATTGTGCCAATTCTTCTCTGGTGGCATGCTCTGGATTTCAGGAGAATTACAGCTTTGGTCTTGTAGCAACAACAACAAAGTGGAAGAAACATCTCTGCTGAACAAAACTGAATTAAATCATGTATTTCCCTTCATTTTCTTCCTTCAGTAAAAGACCACAGCCTCTGCCCAGCTTGTCCTTATTCCTCATTGCACTGAGGACTCTGAAAGGAAAACATGAGATAGTTTAATCAAGACGGAATGAGCTATATCCCCATTTTGCTATAAAACCCATGCAAGTTTGACTGACGGTCACCCAGTTGCATAGCCAGCTCATGTCATGCTGCTCAGAACTTCCCAGACTGGTCCCAAGTACTAGCTGTGCTGGTGAACAAAGTCACCTGGTGACAACCAGCCACAAAGATGGGAGCTGAGGTGCCCCTGGGCTTGGTGCCTGGGCACATAGTGGGCTGACAGCACAGCCTGGGCTTGTGTTCTGCAAAGAAACCAAGAGTACAGACTTGAGCGTCTAAGGTAAAAGGTGACAATTGCATTCGTCAGCTCAGCATGGCAGCATTCCAGTGTGCGCGGTAGGGTGGGCTGTGTGTGGGAAGGATCCCCACAGCACTGAACGATCCCCATCCCATAACGGTGGAGGAACCCACTGCTGCAGAGCTTCCCCCTCCTTCTCTCACCCTCGTTACCACCGCATCCAGCCCTGCTCAGACAGTTCTCTTTTCAGTGTATGCCCGTAAAGAGGATTCCATTAAGTCATGCCAGAAAAGCATCCAGTCTGTGACAAAGATGAGCTTAAATGAATTCTCATTTTTATGTGGGAGGACACTAGCTGCAAACTAATTACAAAAGAAACATCTAATCTAAGCAGTTTTCAGGCCTGGAAATTTCATTTATAAATGGACATTTTTTACAACATATTTAATGACCCTTATACTTGGGCACTTGGATACTCCCCTAAAATTCTGAGCATAAAACAGGGACAAAAGGTCATATTTATATCTTCTTCAAAATCACATATATAGACTATCTTTACATGGCATTTTAAAATACAGTTTTAAAAGTATCAAATAGCACACAATGCCTTAAACCATTTCCCAAAGCCAGTAGAATAGAAAATGTGGCCAGTGAGATCTAACCCCACCTGAGTTTTATTTGAAGAAACTTTGTTAAAATACAGGACAAAAATTTAAACTTACTGTGTCAGGGACAGCCAGTGCCTGGAGGAAGAACCTCCCATGTGCTGTAGGGAGAGGCATCTCCAGCAGATGAAAGCCATCAGCCTTGGATGAAAAGAGCAGGGAATTTGTGTCCCCCACTTATTCCTATGGGTCCCTAAATTCTGGCCAACACAATTCAGCCTTGATGATCAAGTTCAACCTTTTTATCGAGCATGTGTATGTACATATACATTTATATTATAAATGCACATGCATGCAAATGGGTTCTCTGTAAGTGCTTGCATCTAAATGCACTCTGTGAGTGCATGCATATAAACGCATACATGCAGCTGCATTTATACCAGTTGTATATGGACATACACTCCAACACCACCACCACCACCCCCTGCCCCTACAGAGAGAGCACGTAATAGCACTGGAAACGCATTGGATAAGAGAGCAAAAGGACTACAGGAAAGAAAGAGAATTGCATGAAGATGCTGGGGTTAGGGAATGGAGCTGCAGCGGGGCACATTGTTGTCTCTGGTAAAGTTTTTGCTAAGTATTAATGATGATTACATTGATATGAAAGTGGATTCGGTGGTTGTTGGAGTTTATGTGGAAGGACTTGCAAGTTCTATCTTACAGTTGTGTTTAGTCATTGGATATAAGATGCAGAGCACCTACATCTGGCCATTCTGATTTTAGAATGTTGTGATTGGTTTTTATCCAGCTGTTGGATCAGAGGTATTGTAGAAGGGTCAGCAAAAAGAAAAGGAAGAAAGCTTGTTTTGCTTTGAGTTTCTGTATTTGTATGAATGGAGAGTTCAACAGAATAACGCAGGATTCACAGAACATTTAATATGACATGAACACAGACCAAACCACAAAGCTGTGTGCATGGGAAAATGCAGAACTGCATACATGTGCCTACATATGCAAATTACAAGTCTTTAAGAGACCAAAACTTAAGATAGAGATAACTAGATTTGTTGCCAAGTCCTTAAAATTATGCACTTCCATTATCCCATCAGTTTGCAATCCTGTGATGTCTAACACAAAAACCAGAAATAATACAGGTTGCAATTGCAGACTGTGCAGTTAACCAAAATACATAATGCAAGCAGAAAGTCATTTCAGCATCATGGTGGTTAGTAGGTGAAGAAATGGCTGCAGAAGCAGAGAGAGAGAGGTTTTGAAAGGTACACTACACAGAGAAGATAGAGTATACATGGTACGCTGACAGCCTTGCACGTGTTAGATCTAAAATGCTTTTAGCTGGTTGAAGAGGAAAAAAAGAAGGAGTTCTTTTTTTCCAGTCACACTTTCTGAGGCTGTCTTATTTAGGTTTTAATCAAAAAAGGCACTATTCTTTCCATTGACTTCCACGGACTTTAGATGAAGGCCTTAGAAAATGTATGGTATTTTGTCCTGCTCTGATTCAGTCTTTTCAGAGTCAAGGGTTGGATCGATTATTCTCTGGGAGGACCATTAATGCTTCCAGCTGCCATCAGCCTCACAGCTTTTGGAAAAAAAATCAGTTTTTCCCAAGGCCCATAGCCACCTTTGGAGGGGCTGGCAAAAACATTTCCAGTTTTAGTACTTCATACTTAAAAAAATAGTTAATTTTGTATGAAGACAACATCAGATGTCTTTTTCCATCCCACCTATGTATTAACATTCCTCTGCCCTCAACAGTATGTAATGAGAAACAGCAAACAATTAAGAAAGGACCACAGGCAATTAAAAAAGGTGTCATTACTAGCGTTGCAAAAGAAACAGCTTGAAAACCTTCTGTGCTTTTCCTTTCTGAATATTTCCTCTTAAAACTGGCCCTTCTTCTCCCCCCTGCTTCATGCAGCCATCACTTTCATCTTCCCATCTATCCAACCTTATAGCTGACAGCAGGTGAGCTACTAACACGGATGCTGTTTTTTTCTGGATTGCACAGAAAATGAATGTCAGCTTTGTAATTTTAGTCTCTGGAAACAGATATGTGTTAGTAGGCTAAGCTGCCGTGCTGAAGACGTGCAGTACTAAAATCCTCAGTGGAGGCAATCCCTTCTGTTTGTTTGACAGATCCATTTTTACCAAAAATATCTTGGCATGAAAAATGTGAAACTCTGCCACTGGAAGTTTGTACCTGCAGACAGTAAAACATTGATTGAGTGACTAAAAAAACACTGGAAAAAATACACAGGCTCCTTCATCTGGGTTGCCTGGTGTCTCACCGCAGCTCCCCTGGTGCAGGGGATTGCCATGTCTCCCATGCACAGTCCCCATGGCTGTGGGGCTGCTGAGCTACCTGAGCTGGTGTGCAGATGCATCCGTGCCACATGGCCTGAGGAGCTTACATGAGTCTGTTGGGCTGTGCACATGCATCAAGACTTGGGAGTCTTTCAGGCAGCTCTTGCCCCCCTCTGCTGAGTTGTGAAGTGGATGACAACCTGCCCAGCGAGACTGCAATGATGGAGGGATGCTCCAGGTAACAGACTGTCCCCAGATGCAGCTCACCTGACTTTAGGGTGACACAGTACTGCTGTGGGGAGAGGCCCAGCCCTATGGAGTACATCATAGCATGATGTGTGTTTGTGATGGCCAAGGTGCCCTATACAGGGAGTGTGGGAGACAGGCTCCTTGACTGGCACTCCCACCAGGTAGTGTTCAGCCCATGAGGACACTTGAACTAGCCTATAGGAAGTGCTGAACAGGGGAAGGAGAGTCTAAATTTTCGCTTCTACCTGGACTGGAGTGCTTATTTCAGATCTGAAGTTTGGCTTCTTCATGCATTTGGAGCCTGCAGTGGTGGCTTTGCTTGCCACCATGGGCTGGAGACCTCCTTTGTGGTGCAGTGCCCCTGGGCAGGGCTGGATAGGAGGTGAGAGTGTGAGAAAGGGGAAGAAAAAGTATGAGTCATCCCCTCCTGTCTTGAAACTGGGCTGTCATAGAGCCAGTAAGGTAAAAAGGAACAGAAACGGAGGCAAGATGGAGAGTAGCTGCACCCAGCGGGGTGGTTTGCACTCTGCTGCGTCCTTGATCCCTTTATGGGACTCAAAATTCAGAAACAATCTAGGCTCTTAGCTGTTGAATATGCGACATGCATGTTGCGTCTTGTGATGAAAGTCTTTGATTTTTCATGATATTCTGAGATGTCTTTTCCAGAATTACTGAAGTTTTTATTAGTAACAAATGTAATAAACTCCCCTCGGAAGCTGAGTCATCTAGTGACTGTCTCAAAAAAATCCCAAGCAGTCACTCTGGATCTACCTCGTCAGGTGCAGGGTGAGTTGGCAGCCAACCTCATTTATTCAAAGCCAGGGTAAAAGAAAAACTACAGAATTACTTTATAAAAGAGAGGAAACAGTACCGTCCAGAAAGCAGGGCTTTTAAGAAAGTGAATGTGAGGAATTATCTAATCAACAAAGATAACCATATCATACAGTGAAAGAGATGTTCTCAAAACACATTCAGGAAAATAAATTGTGATCAATGTCTAGCTTTTCCACACATTTTTGTGTCTGACCTTGTGTGACTGAAAACAGCCTGCCTATCAGTCCCAGAGCGATTATCGCTGTGTGCCATGCTATGGAGATGTCATCAGACTGCTGCTGCAATGCCTAAATTAGCCTCTGCCGGTTGCAGATAAGATGCGGTCTGAGTTACTTGGGCATCTCCGAAGCGAATGCAGAGGCCGTAGCTGTCCTCCGCCATGGCCTTGCTGAGTGAGGTGGTCACACCCCACGCTGCTGTGTGCCACACGTCACAGCTCCCTCCCAAAGGGCTCTGCCCCTGAAATCTGCCCCCCAAGCTGCTCATGGGGTCATTTCTACCTTGCTGCACTCCATATGGGCTGGGTGAGCAGAGACCTCCCGTTTCAGGTGTCTATGGTACCTACCTCAATGACCGGGCTGGGTTAGTGAGCACACACGAGCCACTCTGCAGGCAGGTGTTGGCACGTAGGGGAACAGCTGGGGTGGTGACCAAAGTGGCCAGTGCAACCACAGCTGGAAGAGGACACCTATCTACGGGCTTAGGTGCCATGACAGCTGGTAAAATCTAAGTTAGGTACCTGTGGTCTCAGGAGGATCCTAATTCACCATCACACTGCATCTTGAAAATTCACTTGAGGTGGATCTTTATCAGGGAGCTTTTTAAGCTTACTTTGCTCTGTCGATGCAAATGTAGGCAAATTTTCAAAAAAGACCACTCATGGATTTTGTGCTCACCCTGGGGACTGAAGGTGTTAGACTAATTCTAGCTAAGCTTTGTTTCCTATGTCCTTTTTTATGCCCATGCTAACCCCCTCCCCTCGAGCGCCTGCAAGCTGCATGTACCTCCTCTGTGGGCACAGGGATTTGGGAGCTCTGGTGACACAAGTCTTTGCAGCCACTGCATGTTGCCACCATGACCCTGCATGAGGAGCACACCTAGAGAACTATTCTGCCTGTTCTCAAATCCGTGTGTAAAACCAAAGTGAAGAGTGATAGATGAGAATCAGGCCAATGGAGGAGAGATTACAATCATTATCTGAAGCACTTTGGGGCATAGACAACTACAAGTGTGGGTGGCAAGAAGGTTTTTTTGGAAACTGCCGATCCACTGAGGTGCGGTAAGCAGCCGTTTGTGGAGTCCTAACCTGCAGCTGATATGAAATACAGCAGAGCAGCCAGAAAGCACATGACTGCTGCTGGTCCACCTGCATGTTTTGAAAGCATGGAGGAGGAATAACCAAGCTGTTGTTCCTGTAGTATGTATAGATACCTCTTTCACAATTGCAGCGGGCTCAGAGCACTCATCTGTGAAGTCAATGTTGCTCCACTGAGAGGTAAAACATTAAGGGGGAATAAAGTGTTCACTGCAGCTGCTTGCTTATGGCCTAACAGAGCTATGTATTCTGTTCCTATCAAAATAAAAGGAAAATTAGTCCCTCAGCTCTGTAAACTCAGCCTCACACTATGAGCTGAATGAGATTATACACCAATTCCTAGAACCTGCTTCCAATTTTGTTCTTCCTGTGATTTCTGCATGGCAAATCTGGGAAATAACCCCAGAACTTGCCCTTTCCATAATTCCAAGAACGATATCTCTAATGATTCATGTGAAGCTTATACACAGATGCCCTCTAATGTTCTGAGCAACCCTGATTATTAAAAGCAGATATAAAGAAGCGTGGGAGCAAATACAGACATCCAGAAAGCTTCCCAACATACCATGTAGCTGCAGAGCCTTTCATTGGATGAAAATTATGAAAGATTGCCATGTGATTGCTAGCACCACTCCTTGAGCTGAGAACATTTCTCTTTTAAGAAGATCTAAGATCTTTTAATCAGAATTTACTTCCCTTTCTTACCACTCATTGCTTTTCTGTGGCTTCTGCATAAATAGCACTTGGGTCTTGCATCAAGTTTTTGGGTTTTTCCTTTCCACTAACAAAACTAAAAGTTGTGAGCAACAGCAAGCAGAAGGAAATACTGAACACACCAGAAGGCACACAAGCTGAGGTAGGACAAGATTTGTCTGCTTCTTCTCGTGTAGGTAAAAATGGTTGCAATGATTAAAATACAATCTACTTATATTTCTTATTACTCGCAATAAGCTTTTTCCTTGCCAGAAGCTGCAATCATTGTCTAAACTTCTATGACAAAGCCAGTCTTGAGGTTTTTTTTTTGGCAGATAAAAGGGTGGATTTATGTAACTAGAAATGTTTGCCAGATGGAAGATAACAATCAAGTTGTGGATGTGATTAAGCAAGTCTTGTTTTTTAACTAGGTGAAAAATATATATTTGGTTTATGGCAAAGATTTAAAATAAAAGGTGTTAAATGTCAGGCTCTTGATTTTCCCCCCTATTATTGTGTATGTAGAAAGGTTAATAACATGCTATGTTTTGATGAATTTAAAGTTAATTCTAAATATTACCTTCTGTTACATTTACTCTTGGTAACGCTGCTCCTGAAACACAAGGTGAATGGCAGAAAGCAAGCCAATGGGAACTCTAAAAAAATGACAACTTCTGGGTTTTTTCAGAAGTGCAGTGGCAAATGCAAGTGATCTCCTTGCGTTTATGTATACATATATATATGTCTGTGTAGATATACATATATCAGTGATATATTCCTATTGGGTAATGAACACAAGACTGTGGTGTCTGGCATCCTCTTCAGACAACGGGTTATTGTGATAAATGCAGAGACTATTTTTTTCCTGGCATACAAGAGAATGTATATATTTATCACTTAACATAGCAAAGAACTATTTTTTGAATTAACAGCCTGATTTCCTTATTTTACTTTGTATATGCAGAACACTTTATTAAAAATAGGTTCTTTGGTAGTTCCTGGTGTTATAGTGAATGCAATGTTTCAGAGAAGTGGACCCAAGATCAGGAGTTTGGAAACTTTCATATTTACACCTTCAGCAGCAGCACCCCTCCACCTCATGTCTTCAAAAGAAGCATGTCCTTCTCTCCAGGCATGGCATAGAAATCGATCCTATTGTCTGTTGAGATGCTGGATGACTTGACTGCCATCCACTAGAACTGGGGGTAGCCCAAGGCTGCTGACAATTGCCACTTTCCCAGTAATAGCTTTTTGACATACAGGCTGGAATCTCTGTATTAATATCACTACAGGCATCGCTTTCACTTCACCAGTAGGAATTAGAGGTAACACAGTGAAGTCAACCGTGGTTGTTACACTGCTGGGAATTAGGAGCAAATTGTGACTGTAAAGAATGTGCTGGCAGCTCAGACTGATGTCCATCTAGCCCAGTATTCAGTCTCTGATGGTGGCAATGGGAAATGCTGGTTAGAGACAACACAAGAGTCTGATCACCTTCCAGAGTGCTTTCCCCTTGCATTTCCCCAGCTTCCTCACTACTGTCCATGGGCACTGAATACGTCCCTGCCCGGTCTTTTGTTTCCCATTTACTGTCCTTGCATCTGTCTGATCCTGTTTTGACCCTGCTGAGCCACCTGTCTGCACTGCCTGCTGTTGCAGTGAGCTCCGAACTCTGCCTGCTCCTCTTCCCTCTTTTATCTGTTTGAAAGCAGATTCTCAACAACTCTGCTGAGCACCCCACGCCTCAGTACTGCAAGACCCTATAAATAGCAGTGCACATTCACACTCTCCACCACCTTCATGACTCTGTAAACCCTGACCACATCCTTCTTCAGCCTCCTCCTTTCCATACCAAAGAGTCTCAGGCTTTTTAGTCCTTGCTGTGTTTCCTTGATCATTCACTTGCCCCTCTCTGTACCTTCTCTAACTCCGTAATCTCTTTTTTGGATGTAGGCACCAAAACTGCTCACTATGGGGATGCATGGAGATTTTATACAAGGTGATAACCTACTTTCTCCTCTATAGCATTCTTGATGATGCCCCTCATTTTGCTGACATTTTTGGTTGCTTCAGCTGCTGCAGCCAATGCAGAAATGACTTCAGTAAATAGTCCATAATGCCAATGCCAAATGCCCTTTCCAAATGTAACAGCCAGTTTCAAGTTCATATCATGTGGGCATGGTCTAGATTATTTTTCCTAGCATGCATCACCTTACATTAAAATATACTAATTCTCATCTGCTACTCCTTCAGCGTGGCATCTGCCAACCTGGATAACTGTCTTCTACAGGTTATTGATAAAGATATTGAATAAATCTGGTCTGAGTACCACACCCTATAGGACCCCATTGCTGATTCATTAAGCTCTACACTTCTTACCCTTCAGCCAGCTTTCAGCCCACAAAAAAACCATGCCTTCTAGGTCTCTGGCAACTTAGTTCCTTAAGAAACCCCCAGTGCAGAGCTTTGTCAAAGGCTTTGACAAATGTGGCTGTATAAATGCATACATATCCGTATATACAATATAAAATGACCATGGAGCCCCCTTCATCCATCATCCTCACAGCACTTCAGCAGGCGGGTGGGGCAGGATCTCCCTTTTCAGAAGATGTGCCGACTCTTCCTCAGCATACTGGCCTTTCAATGAGCTCAGTGCCTTCATTCTTCACTAGAGACCCCCCACAATGTACCAGAGGTGGAAATTGGTCTCAGTGGTCAGTAGCTCCCAGCACTGAGACAACCAGCTGATGGCCCTTGAGTTGTCCTCTCAAGCCCTTCTTGTAGATGAGAGCTGCACTCTCTGGTGGTGACACACCAGTCCCCTGGCACAGCACCTGATTGTAATGGTGGGTTATGTGCCTTGGCCGACAGTTGTACAGTTGCGATCCTTCAGGATACTCATATGGATGCCATCTGGTCCTGATTACTTATTGGCCTCTCCTTATTTGGTCAGTTTAATAATTCCTGTGCACATCCATTGAGTGGAGCTGGCTTCTCTGACCTGTTTGATGCATCAGACGTGAAAATACTCCAACATCTTTGGTGGGGAAGAGTGAATTCACCGAGTTTCTCTGCTATAGCCTTGTTGTCCCTAAGAGATCTTTTGCCACCAAGAAACTCTGTCAGTTCCCTAACAGTCTTTCATCTTTCAGCGGGCTTACAAAACTCACTGTCAGCCTGATCATCCTTTACCACGTGGTCTTCATGTTCGGTTGTTTTTTTTTTTTTTTTTTTTAATGCTCTCAGTTTCCTCTCCATATTTGATCTGCCGTGATGCAGGCTTCCCTGTTCTCCTCATTTGGACACATCTTCTGCTTTCTAAGTGGTGATCTTTTCCCTATAACAGTCTTGCTAATTGTTCTACTAATGGACATATGGACATCAGGCTTCATATTTATTGAAGTACCTATTTCTTTTGGAATGTAGGCTTCTAACACAGGTTCTGTTGGATTTTCCATTTGTTTTTCTAAACAGCCCACAAAATTATGTAGGCTTCTTCCTTCTGGGATTTCTTCTCTGTCCCACAACACTGCCAAACCTAGCTCTACTGTGATTGCCACCACAGGGCTGTCTCCACCAAAACCTGCTTGAACTAGGACTGGTGCAGCACTAAAGACAAAATGTAGAATAGCATCTTAATTTATGGATTTATTTTGAGGACCAATTATTCTAGGAATCAGGCATTTTTTGCATCTGGACATTACTTACTGTTCTGCAGCAGCATTGCATCTTTATAAATGCACACAAAATCTCCTGCTATTGCTGCCTGCTTTCGGCTTCCTGCTCTCCCTTAACATTTTCTAATTACTGTCTTCATCATGATGAAGAGTTTGGTGGTATGTTTTCATTATTGGAGTAAGGGGTGTCTGCCTACAAGAACCCTGTAGTGCTTCTCTTTAGCCATATTTTTATGCTGTTGCAAGTTGCATAGTGCATCATGCACAGTGGCACTCTTCCACCTGTGCATCCTACACTATCATTACCATAAAGCTGGTAGCATGGCAACTCAGGTTCCCATTGATTATTCTCTCTCCTGTGTGTCTCTGAAGTTCCCCTTGCGCCAGGGTTGTCTCATGCCAAGTCTGCCAGCTCCCCTATCTCGTTTTCAGATTTGAGCATGGGTGCAGAATTACCTGTAAGATTTGCTTTTGATCAGTCACTCAAGATAGCGTGTGTCTGGATTTGTGGGCCGTTGGATTTGCCTTCCCTGGTTATTGCAGTTGGGCTTTATTTCCCTCTTGGCTTTGTCAGAGGTGCACTGGATTTGAGTTCACTGCTCTCGCAGGTCTTGTCAGTCCTGGCCATTTGCTCTCCCATGCCCTTCAGCTCCCCTGTTGCTTCTAATTAAATACTCCTCTGCAGACCTTTCAGACTGCAGCACCAGCAGCTTGGATCCACTCTGGGTACAGTGCAGTCTCTTATTGCTGTATCGCTTGCCTTTATCCAAAAAGATCCATCAGTTCCTTACACACCTAACTTTCTTCCTTCTACTGCCTCATCCATGCACTGAAACACTGGGTCTGACCTGGGCCTCTGTCTTGCCTCATAGCTGAGCCCTGAAGAACCCACCTTCATCCTCGGTGCCCATGATGACCACAGCCACCACCAGCTCCTCTCTTGCGTCCCCAAGCGATCCACGCAGACATCTCATGAGGTCTGCTCCCTGGGCAGGCCTGCTCCTGCTGAGCCACTCCTGCCTGGAGACAGCCAGCCTTGTCCTTCCACCCCTCGCCTTGCACACACATGCACAAAACCTGGCCCGGAGGGGCGACCATACACATCACATGCCAGGCAGTTTACAGGGTAGCCCCTACTCTGCTGCTAGACTGCTACCTGCATCCCTAGCTTAAAATACAATCGTTCTGAGGCACCTTTATTAGTTAAGTATCTCCTCCAATGAAACAAATCTCCTCTTACTTTTGGTCTATCGGTTCCCCAGCTGGCTTGCACACCCATCTCTTTGTTAAGGGTGTTGGATTCACCTTAGGCATGGAATGTCTTTCTCTTATCCCCTAACTAAATCACACTCAAGCCAGGCTAAGATAAAAGACAAAATATTTCTTCATAAGAAGTATATGATTGATAATATGTATGTAATTTATAATGAAAGGTAAATATTTATTTATAAAGTTCATACTAATCAAGCTGTAAATATTTCTAAAAGACTTCATAGAGGTGAAGAAAAGACAAAATCCCACCCAAACTCCACATCTAATCTGCTTACATAGCATTTTTTTCAGAAAAGCCTCCCCTTTCCTTGCTTAGCTGATGTGCTCTCTCTTTCCTGTCAGGGTGGTTGTCAGAGCCTCAGGACATGCATCAGCTGCTTCTACTTGGTAGTTTCCATCAGGAAAACTCATATATAGAAAAAATCTACTGCTAGAGAGTTTCCATCAGAGAAATCTTGCAGTACCACTTCAGAGAGATTCTCATTTCAGATTGTTCCTTTCTCACACTCTTCCTCAGAGGGCCGTTAGATCTTAGCACCAATCTCCCTTCTTTTGAGGGACCCTATAGTTTCAGTCTCTCACCTCAAGCCCACCCTGTTCATTCCTCACCCAGGAGACCATCTGGACACTTGCTGAAAACAAAGTTTATTGCCTGTCCTTACGTATGTAATTTCTTCTGTTTATGTAGGAGTCATCTCCTAGCCTTAGCTGTCTAGTAAACAGCTCTTGGCTTCAAGGAGGCGTAACATTGTCCCCTTCCCCTCTGTGGGTGCTTGAGGTACTCCTGTGTGAAATGTATCTTTCACTGCACCTTCCTTTCTACATTGATCTGGGTGTTTGTGCTGGTTTCAATGGGATACAGTTAATTTTCTTCTTAGTAGCTGGTGCCATGCTGTGTTTTGAATCTGGTGTGAGAATAACGTTGATAACACACTGATGTTTTTAGTTGTTGCTAAGTAATGCTTACACTAAGTCAAAGACTTCTCAGTTTCTTAGGCTATGCCAGTGAAAAGGCTGAAGGGGCACAAGAAATTGGGAGAAAGCAGAGCCAGGACAGCTGAGGGGATATTCCATACCATAGAACATCACGTTGAGTATATAAGCTGGGGGGAGCTGGCCAGGGCCTGCTGATTGCTGCTCAGGGTCTGGTTGGGCATCCATCAGTGGGTGGTGAGCAGTTGTATTGTGCATCACTTGTTTTTTCCCCCCTCCTTTTGGACTTTATTCCTTTCCCCTTCTCTCTCCTTTTCATTACACTTGTCATTATTGTTATTTTATTTTTATTTTAATTATTAAATTGTTAGGATCTCAGCCTTGAGTTTTACCTTTTTCCCGATTCTCCTCCCCATCCTGCTGGGGCAGGGGTGGAGTGAGCAAGTAGCTGAGTGGTACTTAGTTGCTGGCTGGAGTTAAATCACGATGGTGTTATAACACAGTTAATAGAAGCATCTACATATAATTGCATGGGTTGTTCTTGGCCCTCAACTGAGGGCAGGCACCATGGTGGATAACAGCTTTCTGTTGAGGGCTCCAGCTTCTTTCTCTTAGACATCCCATAACAGCTTGAAAGTTTTCTTTGGACAGTTTGGAGGGGAATCTGAGAACTGGCTCTCTTGCTAGGTCTAAGGGTGCTGTGTTTTCTCAATTACACTTGTGCATCTAGTTTCCTAAATGTCTTTAGCTGGAAGGAGAAACAAGGAGCACAAAGTAGCTTTAATGGTAGTTGTTAGCTAGATAACCTCATATGAAGAGCCTGAGCAAAGTGCCTCAGCCTCTGTGCTTGTAGTGCGCTCCCCAGGGTGCAGGGACCCAAGGGATTTTCATCAACTGCATTTTCACTGCCCTAATCCTATCCTTCAGCAGACAGTGTCAGGCCACAAGCCATCACTCGTAGGGCTCAGCAAGGCTTTAAATTTATCCACGCTCCAAGTTCTTCATCCTCATTTGATTCCTCTAAGTCACAGGTTTCACACACAACAGGAATGCTTCAACAGGTGGCAGATCACTGGTATTTTCTTGTGTTTTGGAGTTTCTAAAGGCAAGGATGCTTCCAACACAGTCCTGACACAGTCAGGACTCTTCCCTTTGTAGTACTTTGGGTTGTGATGTTTCCCTGCAGAATGGGGAGATCAGATTCGATCACGAGAAAAGCTGCTCCTTGATCCCACACAGAAAACACCTATGTTAGACAGTTGCTTTGTACACAAAACCAAAACCCATTCCAATCTCCTCTGATTACAAAGGGTTTGTTCTTAGGAAGTATACCTTGTCTCTCCCTTCCATGAGGAAAAAGGATCTCAAATAGGATTTCCTTTAGGAGCACATGTTACGAAGCCTGGGGCTTTGCTGAGACCCAATATCCAGTTTGCCCACTTCCAGTCTTAAGCACTCTTAAGCTCAATAGATACGACTATTTTCTGAAGAGTTAATTTCAGGCACTGCAAGGATGGGTATGATGTTGGTGTGAGTGAATGTCCCCATTCCCAAGTTGCCATGCTCCCATCTCATGATGGGAGGGGTAAGTCTTGCTTCTTGGGAACCCAGTCTGGGCGATGCACTTCCCATGCTCCCTGTCACAGTTGGGCTGGATAAAAGGCGACTGCTGGGACACATCTGGTTGCTGTATTAAGGGATACAGACTCTGAGGCGCTACGCTGGAGATACCATGGGCTGCTCTGAACATAGCTCAGGCTCCCACAGCATGGCTCGAGTTAAATCAGCTGCCGTTTACAGCACACTGGGAATACAGCACTGAGTAACTGTGAGTCCAGAGCACCCACATCTAGAGCCCACTTTCCCCCCTAGGGAGACTCCACCTGTGCAAATAAATTAATTTAGATTTGTGAAGCCAGTGAGGTTCAGAATAAGAAAGGCAGTCAGGTATCATCAGCTTGTTTTCACTCTCACTGGGGTGAATTAAAAGCTTCTTTTTCATGCATCTAGAAATGCTACGTAGTTGTGGATTCTAGGCAAAAATTTTTCATGCTCCATCTTTAGAATATGTTGGCAGATGCAGACAGGGAATTGGTCCCACTATTAAACAAGCAGCAATACTGAAACCTTCCTTTCAAAATACTGCTAGCAGCGGGTCAGCTGAGGGAAGAAATCAGGAGTTCAGCAAGGAAATGGTTTCTAATCAGAAAAAAAAAATATTATTTAGAGTGTTTTAGTGATGAGTCGTTTTGATTTGATTGAATTACAGCCTCATAGGAGGAAAAATGTCACACTGTGAATACAGCCCATTTTTTCACAGGCCATTTTCATTAGTGCTGTAAATGAGGGCTGCCCTGGAAGCTGCAGTGTGTGTAGATGACTGTCTGATGCAGAGCAGTTGGGCACTAAAGAGGTTGAGAAAGCGGCAAATGCAGCGAATGCCCCACAAAAAGAGACATAGAAAGCCATGAAAAACTCAGAAGAAAGAAAAAATACAGTATAAGGAGGAAGGAGTTAAGAAAGGAACCATGCATAACTAGCACAGTATTTATGCAGTATTTAAGGTCAAAATGTCCTTAATTTATACATTCTGACATATACCAATATACCTTTTGTATTGCTCAGGAAAGTTCAGTAACATGCTGCCAACAACATACCAGAAAAATTTCACTAGTTCCAAAGGGCAAATCCACTTCTTTTGGCTTTTCATCCTAATCTGAAATGCAGACAGTGATCTCTTCTCTGACTGGTTTTGATGTTTCTGTGGCAGGTAGCTGGGAACTCAAAACCTCCCTGCTATGAAACAGCTGACAGCTAGTTGGTTTGTTTTGCGCAGAGCAGGTTAGAGAACTGCCATTAAAACACACACATAGCGCTCATCATTAAAAGGCAGCACTTTCATAGGCTGAGACAACAACCAGCTGCTGTAATACCAAAACTGTTTAGAGCCAACATGCGGCTTTACACCTCAAGTTGTGTATTTACTGGTACATCACAAGGAATTACTCATTAATGAACCTTTAATTTCCACTGCTGTCTGCATCTTGCAGTTTCTGCCCTCAGCAAAATGGTCCCAACTGACCCAACTCCCTGCCCAGACTGTAACCTAGCACTCACACCACTTCTTTTTACTTTGGCAGAAAGACGGAGAGCCTGACTCTAGACTATGAATATTTCCAAGATGGCACTAGATGAAAATTTCACTAACTCCTTCAACTGTACGATTGACAGCTTCAAGCAAGTCATTTACCCCATCATGTATCTCTCTATCTTCTTCTTGGGTGCTGTTGGAAATGTCCTTTCCATTTATGTTTTCTTCCAGCCTTCGCAGAAGAAGACCTCAGTAAACATTTACATGCAGAACCTAGCTGTTTCAGATCTCATGTTTGTGAGCACTTTGCCCTTTCGGGCCACATATTTCCTGCTGGGATCACGTTGGATATTTGGTGATATCATCTGTAGGATCATGACTTACAGCTTGTACGTGAACATGTACTGCAGCATTTATTTTCTCACCGTGCTCAGTGTGGTTCGTTTTATAGCCATTGTCTACCCGTTCAAACACTGCAAAGTAACCAACATGAAGTATGCCAGGATAATATGTGCAGCCATATGGGTCTTCGTGCTGGCAGCCTCCAGCCCTCTGTTAGACAAGGGAATTGCTGGGTACAGCAACCCAGTCAAGTGCTTGGACCTCCACCCCTCCAGCACACGCAGGCTTCTGATGATGAACAGTTTTGTCCTCATCGTGGGCTTTGTTCTGCCATTTTGCACAATCATTGTCTGCTACATCTTTGCCATCAAAGTGTTGCTCAAGTCCAAGACTCCACAGCGCAAGAAGGCAGTCTGTCACAAGAAGGCACTGTCAACCATCATCATCACTCTCATCCTCTTCCTCCTCTGTTTCCTGCCATATCACATCCTGCGAACTGTCCACCTGATGCACGGCAGCTGCAGCTGGGCCAACCTGCACAAAGCAGTGGTGGTCAGTCTCTGCCTTGCTGCCATGAACAGCTGCCTCGATCCCATCCTCTATTACTTTGCCGCTGAAAACTTCAAAGCAAGAATCAGAAGTTTGTACCACAGGTAGCTGATGCAGAATTGCAAAATTATATATGTATATGCAGTCCTGATGGGACATCTAGACAGAGTCCATTCTATCCAATGACAGAGGCTGTGTGGTGCTAGCCAGCCTGTGGCCGTGCTGCTCAGCAACAGGCATTTCTCGAGCAAAAGTGTCTTAGAGGGAGCTCATTGGGGATGGCCAAAACTGAGGCAGGATGATCAGAGGTCAGGTCCCTGGGTGTGATCCCTGGTCCTCTTCTATTTAGCAACGTAGATATACCTCTAGTGTTCACCCTCCCCAGGACAAGGAATTGAAATGGATTTACCTTGCTACTAGAGGACTTTTATTTCATTTCACAATACTCAACCAGAGACTTGAAGGCAAACGGCTCACCTGACCACCTCAGTGATGGCATCTGAACCTCTCTGTGCTCCGCTTCCCTCTGTGTGCAGAGGTGCATGGATCAGACACTGTGACACCCAACAGATTCATAGCACCCTGTCAGTTCCCTTTGCGAACATTGGCTAAAGATTTGTGCATAACAGAAATGTAAAGCATCGCTGGTACTTTCTGCTGAGAGCCAAACAGGAGCTGGCATTGGCTCAAGCTCAGGCTGTTCAGAAGGCATTAATATTTCTAAATTCTCTGCTCTGAGGAGGCCACCAAGGTATTTTGCTTAACATTTCACTGATTATCAAGTGAGATAATGATTTCAAAAAAACCCAGCATCAGCGTGGAGTCCTATGAGTAAAATGACTGCTGGCAGCAAGGGCAGGATGTGGGCACGTGGAACACCAGGCTGCACCCTGCAGCTGCTCACGTCTGTGCCGATTCCTTCAAAGTCAGCACGTTTGGGCTTATGCTCATCATTGCCAGTGCTCTTCTGAAAGCTGAGGTTAGGCAGCTCGGTTCCCATGCAGGGATCCAAAGACAAACTTTAAAATTATTTTGGTCCAAACAGGTAGCTACAGAGTGGCTTCCTCTGCACAGGTAAACCAGCCTGACAGCAAATTGCTGCTAAAGGCATCCCTAATCCCTCACTTCCCGACTGCTCCCAGGAGGAGCAGATCCCTTTTTTCCCTAGGATTAATTTCCAGTTGCTTTGAACACCCTGACATTAAACATGCACCAATGCAATGGGGAAAGCAGTAAGGCAGGAACAGGAGGAAAGATGGGCAGCAGAGGAGGCGGAGGAGGAGGAGGGAGGCTGTTTTGGAAAGCAATGGGGAGCTACACCTATGTGTACTTTGGAAAAATCTCACCACGTGGCTGCTTGCATTTTTAAGTCTCTGAATATTTTCTAAAATACATTTCCTAAAAATCAGACTGCTTGCAATTCAGTGAAAACAGGCTCCAAACTCAGTCTGACCACATTTAGAATTTGGTTTTATTTACTTCATTTTTATGTCATTTTAATAAAAAAAGACAAGAAGTTTTGTCATATTTTCCAGGAAAGCAGCCTGTCCCATATGAAAACTAACAAAAATGCTGAAGGCCTTCCCTCCCTAGGAAGTCCATCCAGACTTCTGTCTGTGAAAATATTTTCTCAATGCTCTGAACTTCTCCAGAGAAAGCACTTTATAAACTGAACACCCCAAACACATTTTTTTGGGTTTTGTTGTTGTTGGGTTTTTTTTTGCTCCCAAACAAAAATAACTGTAGCTAGCTATTTTCAGCTCTGTCTGAAATATGTAGAAAACAAATCATTGCTGGTCAGGTGAAAAAGTACTTGACATCACTGGGGAAGTCACATTTTTCTTGGTTATCTAAGGCTTATGTTCAATTGCAGAGTCAATCTATTTTGCTCACTTTGTGCTGCTTTGATGTAAGCACTAAATTTTATCGTAAGTCTTCACTAAAGTTAATGCTCCAAATCCTTATTTCAATAACTCAGTGGCATACTGAGAGCTGACCTAGTGATGCCATGTGAACTCCTGCAGTGCTTGGTCCCATGCTGTTGAAGGAAAAGGAAATATTACCACTGCTTTGCAATGGGAATGGCATCGAGATGGCAGACTGTGCAGAGAGATAGTGGACAAATAATTGGAAGGAAGGGGGCAAACTTTTTCCGTGGTTTTCCCCTGTCAGGAGTAGACCGGCACAGGGATAAGTGACAGTCTTGGAGCCTCTGATAAGATACTGTACACCTTAAATACTAAAAGGGAATGGAAAATACTAGCCACAGTCTAATCTCACTAACGTGTTTTTGTTTGTATCCATCCAGTGCACCCTATTATCAGATAATTTTGCATCTAGAGGATATAAGTCTCTCACAAGGTCACATTTTCTTTGTATTGACCAAAATACAACTTTGTTAGCAATTGAATTCACTGTCAAACCTGTGTTTTAATAAACTAGATTTACTAGTGGCTGAAGATATGTTTTTTATTGATTGCACAGCTAACAAGGAAGCTCCTCAGAGTGCAGGGGGAAAAAGACCAAGAAACAGATACTGAGTTTCTGTAAGTGGGCCATCATTTTACAACAAAAAAGTGTTTTTAGAGGTGTGAGAGCATCCAGCTGCCATCTTTACTTCACCAACAAAATAGGGGGAAACATCAGCCAAACTTTGTGGTGCAGATAAAGTAATAGATTTTTAAATTATGATTTACTTGCAAAAGGATTCAAGACCATCCTTGTTAGTGATCATCACATGCAGCTTTAACAACACTTGCATAACATGCCACATTCCCATTTACGGCCATTTCTCCATTTGGTATCCTGGCATGTCTCTACTCACAGAACTGAAGACCAGGGTTCTTCTCTGTGCAAGTATCATAGTAAAAAATATAGTAAAAAAATAGACAGCGTATTTATTCTGAAAAATAAACCTCCTGACAGTTAAAGTACTAGCAATGTCTCTAGGTCTCTCAAGGGACCACCTACCCCTTAAAAAGTATTTTGATATGTTTCCTCAGTTTTCCAGGAGACAAAATCTAAGAATAGCCATGCACATAGAAAGTAAAAGTAACTGTAAATGTTTGAGACTGAAGGAGACATAAGAACAGGAAATTGAGTTTTCAAGTGGCTGGTACCCCTAAGCTACAGCAAATGTTCTACCTTCATATGTGTGTTTTCCTGCCACTCATGGAAGCCCTGGTATTCCTAGGCAAAGGTAATTTTTAAAGTCTAAAGCTATACCAGAGACATAGAGACGTTTTCTGAAGTAACCTCACTGCAGCCTCAACCACTTGACCCTCAGCACAAGGAAAAGACATTCTTCACATTTGCTTTTTAGCCTTGGTTCAGGCTGATGTGTGACTATATTTGCCTCATAGAGTGGTGTTGCATCAGTCAGGGGAGCATCACATGACTGTGATTCTCCCCCTCTGCTCTTGTGAGACCCCACCTGCAGTACTGCCTTCAGCTCTGGGGCCCCCAGCATAAGAGGGACGTGGGCCTGTTGGAGTGAGCCCAGAGGAGGGCCACCAAGATCATCAGAGGGCTGGAGCACATCTCCTGTGAAGACAGGCTGAGAGAGTTGGGGTTGTTGAGCCTGGAGAAGAGAAGGCTCCCAAGGAGACCTTATAGCAGCCTGCCAGTGCCTGAAGGGGGCCTACAGGAAAGCTGGGGAGGGGCTTTGTACAAGGGCATGTAGTGACAGGACAAGGGGGAATGGCTTTGAACTAGAAGAGGGTAGATTGAGATTAGATATTGGGAAGAAATTCTTTCCTGTGAGGACACTGGCACAGGTTGCCCAGAGAAGATGTGGATGCCCCATCCCTGGAAGTGTTCGAGGCCAGACTGGATGGAGCTTTGAGCAACCTGGTGTAGTGGAAGGTGTCCCTGCCCATGGCAGGGGGTTGGAACTAAATGATCTTTCAGGTCCCTTCCAACCCAAACCATTCTATGATTCTATGATTTTTATTTTAAGCAATGCATTTTCCCATTCGTTTTCATGATATATCCTCTGTCTTCCTCAACATGCCTCCTGTTACCATAACTTATATTTTGGTTTTGCTCCTAAAAGTGTCTGTAGAAATGGGTATACATTTTGCTGCTCAGCATCTCCTTCTGAGGTGCATGTTCCTCTATGCTACAACTGCATGTTGTGCTGGCAGCAGAGCAGGCATCAGACTTTCCTCCCCTGTCTGAGGGCTGTTGATGCTTCTCTTAGTCCTTTGGGATGGGCAAGATAGAAATGACCTGCTCTCCTCCAGCTGATAGGAGTGGAAATAAGATTCATCAAAAATAACCAAATCTAAACATAGTCAGGAGGAGGCAGATGCTGTTTCAATAGTGATACTATCCTTGGGCTTATATTTTGATTTCCTGTATCATACCTGAGCCAGTTTAAATGATGGCCTGTGTCATATGAAAGCACACATTCTAGGTGACATCCGTTATTATATACGTAAGTGCTGGTTGCATACAATCACTATCCACCCAAGGATATCCACGTAGAGATATGCCTACGTGCAGCAGAGCACCTTTGCATCCAGTTCACACTCCACCAAGCTGTTTATTCCCTCCATGTTCATCTGAGAAGGTCTCTTCTTCCCCCATACTTAAGATATGGGAGTCTTTGGACACATTCGCCATTGAAGACAGGTGTGCACAGAACTGAATTGCAGGTGAGCTCAGAGCACTGCTTTTCAAGGCATAATCACTCTACAGCCTGGTTGGTTTGGGGTTTTTTTCCACTTTTATCTGAAAGGGCCCTTACAATTCCCCCCTTTTTTGTTTGTTATATTGGATAAGGTTAAGGCTGTGTGAACTGGAACCATCATAGCTTGATGGACAGCCTTTTATCATGGCTCACATCAGGTTTGTCAAACACAGTATACATATAACAATGGCCAAAACCCCTAGCAATATAATAAACCCACACATCAATATTTTTTGTATCACATCCTAACTTACTCAATGTGCTTAAAGCTTGTACAGCAGCAACACCAGGTACAAGGAAAGAAGCAGCAGGAAGATCCACATTATTCTGGCTTGTTCTCTGGCTCATCATTGGTAGGATGCTTGCGATCAGTTGGTCGAATGAGCAGAGCGAGGATCCACCAAGGGCCTCTATATTTTTCACGTTCAATAAATTATCATTTGTCTGCACAGTAGCTCAGTCCCAGTACTCCGTTACCCAAACTGTATACTGCATAGAGGTAAGCGTCATATAACACAGAGCTTTACAATCATATGGGGTCATAACATATCCTTCTGCAATGGCAGTGTACAAATTCACGGTAAATGCCGATTTGAGTCCAAAAATCTTTGGCTGAGCATCTGAGTTCTTTTACAGCTTCATATAGGAGTTGTTTTCACACAATTTGTTGCTCTACCTGGTAATGAACAGGGAATGCACTGAATAATTCCACACCTCTCTTTGCGTAGCCTCCTGTCTGCACTGATCTAAAGCACTGTATTATACTCTCTTTCTCCTGCTTTCAGAACTGCTTCAGCTCAAGTCTTTCTTCAGGTCTTTACAATAAAATGCATAGTACAATTTAAACCTACAGATCGAATCACAGTTGCAAAACAGCACAGAAAAGATTCAGGTTTTTCTCTTGCTCCTTGCTGCAAATACATGAATGAAATTCATACAGCCTCTACTGGATATGATAACCTACTGTTGCAAGAGGATAAATATGATTACCAAGGGAATGTTTGTTTCAAAAGACTAATTTCAGACAACCCACCAGAATGTGACAACTCACTCAGTTTTGCCCAAAAAGCAGAATCTGTGGGTGGGGGTGATTTCAGCTGTTTCAGTCCAAACATCCTTATGATTTTTCTGTTCCTGATTTTTCTATTCCCATATTAATAATTGACCCATGATTCTCAGCCATTCACCTACCACACTGCAGTGGGGATGAGAGCGCTCACATATGCATCTTCACATACCCACCTTCTCTGGTTCAGCTGGACTATGCCACTCTTTTGTTTGGGTTTTCTTCCCTTTTCTCTTTTTCTTCATATACCTATTCAGGTGCCATTTGGGGCATATGAAGGCACAGACCCCAAGTGAGATCCTTTATTGCATGCATAAGTGCTGGTTATATATTATACACAACCACTTATCCACCCAAATTCTGCCCCAGAATGTGCTTACATGCAGCAGAGCACCCTTGCAGCCAGCTCACACACCGCTGAGCTGTTTGCTCCCTCCATGCTCACCTGAGGAGCTCTCCTCTTCCCAGGTCAGTATTTAAGCTGTGGGAGGCTTTGGGCACACCCCCCATTGGGAGGCTTTGGGCAGCCCCTCGTTGCAGGCGGGTGGGCACAGAACTGATTTGCAGGTTAGTTCAGAGCACTACATTTTAAGGCATAATCACTTTACAACCAGGCACCCAGACAATGAACAAAGCCTTTTCTCAGAAAGAGCCCTTGCAAAGGCCTGTTTAAAAGGCAGTGTAAATGAAGCGCAAGCGCAGATTCTCTGGGAGAAGTTCAGTATTGTTTGAGACACTTCAGCTTTCCAGCCACCACCAACTGTGACCTACCAGATGATGTGACTGTCCCCCTGCGGCTATGCAGTCCTGTACCTCTCACACAGTTGTGCTGTGTATATACAGGAATCTTTCTGGACATCTGCAAAGACAAGCAATATATTTAATTACATGCAGCTGATGTTATATAGTTACATCTGTTCATCTACCAGTCAACAGCTTAAGGAGGTCAAAGGAATTAAATAGCTTCCTTTGTCCCAGATTCCCTTCTCTCCTTTCAGAAAAACCGGCCAGATTTCTACCACCAATTCTCCTCCTTTTGATTCTACAGCTGAAAGGATAAGGCTGTCTAATATGATGGCCAAAGCCTGGTCACTCAAGTCAGATTCCTGCTCACAGGAGCAAAGTTTGAGCCTTTATTTCTGAAGCTGAGAAATAAAGCTCTGAATCTTGGTCCACCACTAATATCACCCTATGTAGGGCTTGAATACTCAGAGGAGGGGCTGGCAGGTTTGCTTGTCATGTTTGCTGTCTGCATTTCCAGACATCGAGATGTTGAGCATGTTAACTGTTGGATGATATTATGTCTTCTTCTGAGCAGCTGTGGTAGATGCAGCTGGGGTGATTCACTCAAAATGGAGCTGTGTTTCATGACTTACAGAATTTTGGGGAAGGAAATCCCTGAAGAGGGATCTGCACTCTGTGTAGATTTTTCTTACATTATTGCCAGCTTTCAGTTCTGAAGGCAGGGAGTCTGACCATCTCTGGCCAGGCCAGCTCCAGGCTTCTTCTGAGGTCCATCCCAGAAAGCCCTCCACAGCAGAGAAATCCCTTCTTAAGCTTGGTTTCTCCTTGCAACTAGTCTCTCAAAAATTTCAGGATGTTTAAGGGTGCTTTGCTCATTGCTGAGATACTGCTCGTATGCTGCAAGTTAGCTTTATTTTTTCTTGTCAACTACATGGACAAACAATGTAGGAAGAATGAGAAAAATAATCCAGCTCAAGAGCCATCATATGTCTTCTGAAGGCCTTTATTACTGCAGCTGGAGCAGTCTCTTCTGGTGGTCACTCACCACTAAAAGAGAAAATATAAACCCACGAGAGGAATGTGAGTATGTACAGTGCTCTCAGATGGGCTTTTCATTTTATTTTTTTTCTTTCTTAATTTTGAATTTCACTGACCTGAAAGAAGACTTGTAAAGGACAATTCCCTTTATAAAGCTGCTAGCAGCAGCACAGGCACACCTACATCCTCCAAAAGTGGAGGCGGTGTGGAGAGGACACAGCTCAGTGCTGCTACATGAGCCTTTCACAGGTGCGTAGTCACTTGGGCAGTCTGTGGGCCTGGGTAGGAGCATGCATGTTCGTGGACCGTCCTGTTCCCTGGGCACACACTCCAGCTACACCTGACTCCATGCCAGCACAAACCCAGCCTGTGCATCAGCCCTTCCCACACCTTTGTGTCCTGGTTGCCATGGAAAGGAAAACCGAATGCAGAGACCAGGTGGGAAGGACATGCTCCAGCAGGTCACCAACGTGCATGACAAAGGGAGCACACCCAAGTGGTGTGTCTGGGCATACTACTTCACTGAGTTGTTAGTACCAGGTACAAGTTGATGTTGACCTCTTTCCACTTCCTTTCCCTTCAAATTTCTGATTGCGCTCAGGTAGTAATTTACGCTTGAGCTAGTTGGGCTGTGTAGGTGGAAGTTGCCCTGGGAAGTGTAAGAGTGGACGGGCAGATGGCCCAGCTGGGGGTGGCATAGGAGAACATGTTGCTTCATTCTTAGAGGAATGGGACATTCAAGGCAATGCTCAAAAACAGAGAGGCTGATGTCCACCTTCTCCAGGGTCTCTTATTTTACTTTCTTCTTATTTTACTTTCAGGGTCATCACAACTCAAATAGCAGCCTGTGCTCTCACAGGAAGAATCTATCTACAAGCTTGAAAGGAGCAAGATGAGCTCAAGGTCTGCTGACGTGGGCTGTAGTGCCTCCTCCTATTTTCTGACCACCTGATCTAAAACTTGCATGCCCTGTCTTTCTGGAGGGGTCCTGCAGATCTGACTCAAAATCAGCAAAGCTCAGCCACACATAAGGGTGTGACATGGGCAGCCTGGAAATGGGGAGAAGAATGTCTTCCTTGGGTTGTGCTATGGGAGGGGATATATGTGGCAATGCTGGAGTTTCCTCAGACACCAATTCCAGTAATCCATTTTACACTGGCAAGAGCAAAAAAGCGTTATTGTTGTCTCCCCCCAAATTATCTTGGGCTTCTCCAAAGCCATGAGCAAAAAGCAGTCCCTCAAAGCCACCTACCACAGAGCTCTCCCGTGGCCTAAAGCTAAGGCAGCACTTCAAATGCCCCTGGGTGGATGCTCCTCCTAGCCCATCACCAACTGTGCTGACATTAAGGCCACCAGCATGCTGATACAAGGACAGACAGCATCTAAACAAGCCTTTCCAAACACTACTCCCTAAGTACGACTTTTTCCCCAGCAGTAAGTGCCTTTAAAAAGCACAGGATCTCTTCATGAAAGCTCTTAGGCAATTGTGCCCTCTCAAGTCTTCTTCTAAAGCAAGACTGCACAAACAGCTACTCATTCAACCAAACCAGTAAGATCAATGTAGAGAAAACTACCCATAAACGGGAGCTCCCAGACCAAAATGCCCCCTTACCTATGTCCTCTCTTGGGCTAGTACACCTTGTTTCCACCCCTACAGTTTATACCCCATCTAATGACAGGGCCCATTGGAAGACATGGCTTTGGACACATGTTGACAGAGGGTTTGTATCTGGTCAGAAGATAACGGGCAAGGATGGCAGTCATTGCACCTCCTGGGCAGCTTGTGGGGCCAAGGAGCCCCTGACATCTGCCTATCTTCCCTGTGCCACTCCCCACCCAAACAGGCATGTGCCAACTTTCTTACCTTGACAGACCAATGGTTGGAGAACCAGAGGGAAGATTTTAAGCCAGGCATGACTAACACTGACTTCAAAGTGCACACAACTGCCAGTTTCATAGGGAACCAGGGTCATGGGGCAAAGAGAAACAAACAGTAAGGGGAATAATGCCAAAGACTTTCTCAGAAATCAGCAAAAAGCAATGAACTTACGCAATCTCAACCAAGAATAGATAGTCATGGCAACAGCTCTATTTCAGGACTAGTATACCAGGAAGAAGCCTCAGAAGTCACAAAGGAGTATGTCCCAGTCACTTGGACCATGCCTCATAGACAAGAACGTTCTTCATGTTTCATATTCATTACATTTCAAGATGTTCAATTTCTGGCTTGTAATGGTGCTAGAATGTATTTGCCTTCAGAGTGCCCATCCCGATTCCTAATTACTCAGTACACATTTATTAATCTTAGATTTTATATTTAGCATCCAGTACTTAAAGGCAGCAGCAGAAAATTAAAATACCTTAGCCATAATAATTAAGAGGGGTTTCAGTCATGTAGTGCATCAAGAAAAAGCATGTGCCTATATGTGTGTGTATATACATACATATGCAGGCACATACACACACTCACATTTATTTATTCATTTATTTTTATATGTTTATATATCTATATACATGACCATAGATCTTAATTTTCAAAGTCAGTGAATATATATTTGGTAATCAGTGCCAAACTTCTCAAAACTAATGTCTTATATAACCCTATTCCATTAATATCTCAGTAATGGATTTCAAAAAAGAACACATTCAGGACTAGACAGCCAATCTTA
The DNA here is from genome assembly GCF_015220075.1 of Falco rusticolus. NCBI lineage: Eukaryota > Metazoa > Chordata > Aves > Falconiformes > Falconidae > Falco > Falco rusticolus. The sequence goes on along the minus strand of NC_051188.1, from coordinate 30,676,564 downwards.
CTTCACAATGAAATTGCAATGTCAATCTGAATTATTAAGAAAGCAAAACTTAGTCCCCAAGTGTTGTATCAAAATTTGTACCTGCTCTGGTGAACCCAGTTGCTCACTGGGGGAAAACACAAAAACAAACCCCAAAACATCTTGTCCTACATCTTGCTAAATTTTGCTTATCTTTAATAAAATTTCTACTTCCAGTTTCATCAGGACTCCCACTTTGGCCTGAAGTGATAGGTAAAACCTTTGACACGCTGTCTTTTTTAAGAAGTTGACAAGCTGTCTATTTTTCACACACATGAAAACCATGTGGAAAAAAATTCAAAAATCTCTGCTGACAGCTGTGAAATTAAGAACATACTTTTGGCCTGATGCTGGTATAGTAAAACAATGTTTCTTGCCCTATGGTGTGCAGACCGGTGAGATCCATAGGTCCTTCCAAGAGGCTACAGCACTGAAGAAAAAACATCAGATCTGCTGTCAATCAGATTAAATGTGCTATTGGGTGCTCCAGAAGAAAGCAGAAAGCTGTCATGAAGCATCATTCCCAAATGTGGACATGTTGCTTCCCCAAATTAAAATGCCGGTGTTCAGCACGTGCATTACCAGCATGCATAAACAAAGAGTGTAGAAGCAGCAAGGCTGAACATCAGGTTTTGAGAATTCTATGCAAGCTCCATTGCAGAGTGACGCACCCTGGCTGGGTTCCTGAGCACTGCCATTTGTGTCACAAGAAGAAAGAGATCTAGGAAAATGTCAAACCTTTCAATACCACACCAAAGAAAGTAAAGGGATTCTGTTGAAATATTTAGGACTTTTAACCTAAACCCACTCTTTCCCATCAAAGGCAATGTTCCCAATTACAACTAATTTATCATTGTGGAAGGCATCAGGAGAATTCCAATTTTTAAAGTAGAATGAAGTGATGAAAATGTGATACTCAAAAATAAATATGAAATAAAATTATATTGAAGACTCATAAGAAATTGAAATTGATTTGAAGGCCTATATAATCTTCCTCCAGTAGAAGACAGTATTATATCTTCTTCCCATATGCAAATGTATAAGAAGCAATCAAATTTTATTGTTTCAGAAAAGATGTGCCATAAGTGGAGACTGTAATAGAACACAGTCGGATTGTTCTGCTGCTCTGGGGACTTCTGCTCATGCACTGTGGGATTGCCCAGCTGCCTCTAGCAAATGTGGAAAAATATACGATGCAAACTGCACTGATGCTATATTTTCAAAGTCCAAGCAGGGTATTTAGTTAAGTGCCCCAAACCAGGCAACAGCAAAAAGGATGTTAATAATTATCTTAATTTCTATGGGAAAAGACAGGCAAAAAAGTAAATCTGAGTAGGGGGAGAACTGAGTATGAGGACTATCAGAAGGTCACATTCATGTGCATGGAGCTATGTCTTGGTGAGGCCAGATGCTTTCCTGGCCTAAGTAAGATTAATTAAAATTAGTAATTATTTAGACCTCAGTATTTCTGTACTGTACTGTGGTGTAAAATAAACCTGTATGGGATGGGTGTGGAGGCAAAGTCCAAAGTTTGAACCAGGACTGTGTAGCAAGCAGCAAGACGCTACCTTAAACAACAGGGATTTCCATCTTACAAACCACGCTATGATAGAAATCATAGCAGTGCAAAGTTCAGAGAAATATAACGAGGTCACATAGTGAGTATGTACATTTAAAGCATCCCAAGTACATCTGTCTATGGTCTGGTACAAAACTCCAGCACAGAAGATTCATCTTGGCTAACCTTGGCTGGAGACCTGTGTCCCAAGCAGGAGGGCAGTGAAGAAAGCCCCAGTATATTTTAAGAAAACATTCAGCACATTAAACGTGATATCATTTCCTCCCATAAAATATAGCACGTAATGAGGCAGAAATAATTTCCCCCAGATCTGCGTTGCAAGAAACCAGCTCCAGTTCCTTGACATTTCTCCAATGTGCCTCGTTGCAAGAACTGCTTCACATCAGGTCTCTCCCTCCAAGTGGATTTTGCTCTGTCCTTGTCGAGGTTGATTCCTCCTTCCTCCACCCATCCACAGGTTTGCTGCCTGCCCTGCGCTGTCTGCAGCCCCGTGGCTGCTGCTCGGCCAGCCGAGCCTCCCCGGCGCTATCAGCTGGTGCAGGTTTCCTGTGCAAACACCGGCTACAAGGGACAGATATTAGGTTGGCACTAGTGTCAGTCAAGATGTCTCCACCTGCTCCGTGAGCCATCCTGCAAGAGGAAGGCTCAAGAGTTGTCTGTATTTCCAATATTTGTGGTTGCTGGTGGTTTCCTGGTAAGCTAAGGGAAAATCAGCAGTGCTGTCTCCATTTGGCTGTAATTCAGAAAATTTCTTCTGGAAGCACCATGATGCATGAACTCTTTCTGTTCTGTCAGGTCAGCCCACAGGCAGACCCTGCTTTGTTGTGCCATGGAGCAGTGGTGATTGCAGATGGGTGACTTTAGCGATAGTTTCTTTGCAGAGCCCCTGTCTAAACCAGCTCATAATCATGGCATCACAGAATCATTTACGTTGGAAAAGACCTTTAAGATCAATGAGTCCAACCCAACTCTTTGCTCTGACTACACCTTGTGAAGGGGGTACTGGCTTACTGTGGGATGACTGGAGAAACCAGCGGGATTCACTGGGCTTCAGATGCCTGCAAGGGAGATGAAGAAATCTGGGCATGTCCCTCTCTATTCCCTACATAATTAGCAGAAAGAGATAGGTATTTCCCAGTGCTGCTTTGTCCCACCCTAATGTAGAGGATGTATGAGTTGCCCCTGTTGACATTAATGGTGGCTCAGCATAATTAGCTCAGTCCTTTTTTCTTATGTATAGCTACACTTGGGCAAAACAAATCCCAACTTCAGTCTCTCAGTTCTTGCTCATGAATACCACAGGGACACAGCACCGGAAGAGATCTGCTGGGAAATGGTGCTGTTCTGTTGCTCACAACAACATCACCGTATGTCCATGTAAGCAAACTGATCAGAGGCACCTGAAAAGCAGCTAGACTACTACAGGAAAATACTGGTTTGACAGTCTTTTTCCACATGATGGTGCTTTGATGGCAAGAATCAGTTTTCCAGTTTCCAATCTACATGTAGTCATGGTTGCTTCATTCATGTGTTGACACTCCCCTGTGCTTTGCGTAGCTGGTTTTCCCCATCTGAAGGTTATCTGCCAAGATATATTATCGAGGGGAAACATTTTTATTTTGGTTTTTTTTGTGAGGTTAAACACATCACATACTCTTGGCACAGTGTCTCCAGTTTCCTGATCACCCTGGTCATCCTTCCCTGCACCCATTTGAGGCTGAGTGCATCTTGCTGTACATGCATGTTCAGGACTGTACATTCTGTTTCAGCTCAAGTGAAATAAAAATCAACAATGGCAAGTTCTCCTGCCTTTACTGGGAAGAATGATAAATTACGGAACTGATAAATCTCCAAACAACACTGGATTTTTTCATGGTTACATGGTGCTCCCGGGGCTCATATTTGTTTGCCCTGTGGTTAGCTAGGATACTTCTATTCACCCTTTCTTTTATTTTTTTCCACCAGAGGAGGGTCATGTGTCTGCTTTTTGTCATGAGGCTTTATGGCAATGCCTATGCGGCTGGATAAAGATGAGGCCAAGCAGGCTGGACCAGCTCACATCCACTATCATGTAAAAGTGCCCTGGAGAGAACCAGCTGGAGCCCTCCAAAATGCAGTTGGGAGTGAAATAACAGGCTTGCAGAGAAGCAGATAATCAGATTCTGGGTTTAGCCCAGACTTCTTTTATCTAGAAATGTGGAGATACTCAAAAGAGTATGTGGTCTCATGTTTTGCAGTACTGAAGTTGCTTCTGATTTCCACTTCCCACAGGCTTTTTGACATGACGCAGGAGTTCTTTGCTTTATTTTTTTTACCATGTGCCTACTTTTAGCGATAAGATTTTCAATAATAAGGTAAAACAGGGTGAGTTTCAGGTCTGATTCTGGAGGACCCACAGTACAGCTCTCTCCAGCTTCTAGCTCCTTCCTCCAGCACTACTTGCTGTGACCTTTCTTCAGAGAAGGATAAATGACTTAGTTTTTCACTAGCTCCGCCTACCTACATCTCTTTTTCTCCCTCTTAAGTAGTGGTACTGACCAAGAGCTGATCAGTAAGTGTTCCCCAGCTTGAGGGAAATACCAAGGCTGTTTGCTTGCAAGTGACATCAGAGGATGTGGATGCCATCACACCAACTTAAGGAGCCTGAAATAAGTTCAAGCAGCAACAGGTCTATAAATTAGCTGGCAGGGACTGGCTTTGTGGGAAGACCAGTATGATCAGCAATGTTGAGGGGGGACTTTCCCATCTGCTGTACCAGCATGTGCACAAAATAAACGGTGTGAAGACAGAGAAGCAGGGGACAATGGAAGAGAAGAACATTCAAGATAGGAAAAAACAGTGGTGAGGAGAGGGGGAACTAGGAAAGAAAACAGAAACAGAAACTTTTTAGAGGAATAACTTACCATAGCATGAGCCAGCTTGTGATAACAGGCCTGGACTTTTCCCTGGGACAGCTCTCTTTGGCATTCCACAGTCTTGCCAGATGAGAAATGGGTGTTAGAGGCTGCATGAATGGCCTGTCCCAGGAGAGGAAGTGTGAGGAGTTGGCCGGGCAGACCCTGGTTCCTCGCTGTGACTGCTGGCAGCATGGGAGAGCCGAGGGTCAGGACCTGGCCTCGAAGAGCAAAGGGAAGGAAAGCATATCTTCCATGTGCCATACATAGGCATGGAAATGAGAAGTAGGGAAAAAAAGAAACAATGGGCGATACAGAAAAGTATGAACAAAAGAAAAGAAAAGGGACGTAAGAGAGACATAAAGGGAGAGAGAAAGAAAATCTTACTGATGAAGTCCGAGAAGGAAAGCCATTCAGTGACAGAGAGGACGACGCATGGTGCAGTTAGAGAAGCTGTATAGAGAAGCTTAATATATGTCAGTCTCACTATGGCTGCTACATAAACCCGGTATAACTCAGCACTTACATGATGGGAAAGGGTTGCATGTTAGAGGGGTAGAGAGGGCAAGAGAGTCTGAGACACTAGTCCAAAAGGGTTTGCTCAAATAGGAGCAAAGAGGAAGAGAGTTTAAGCATGGGGACTACTTGGTCTCAGAGTGAAACAAGAGACCCTGAACTGTTCTCTTTACTGACACAGAGGTAGATCTGTGGCATCTGGGAAAGGTTTGAGTTGAGGTACTGGTTACAACGGATATTAAAGTAAGGAGAGATGAAGCTGTCCTGGTGCACTGGCAGCCTACTTTGGACTATACTCATCACTATTCTGCACTGAGAAAACTCTGACACTTCTCCATTGTGTGACCTTAAGCCACTCACTTAAACTTACAGTGTTTCAACACCCCCATAAATAAAATGTAACAAGCACTGTGAACAACTGCATTACCTAAAACAGCAGCTGTAACAGTAATATTCCCATTCTTAATCTGCAAGTGTGGTGAAAAGGGTTTTATCAGTGTTTGGAGGATTTCAGCTGGAAGTAGAGCCCTGAGAGTATGAATAATTTTTTGGTCTTTTGTTGGTGCCTTGTTGCACCAATGTATAAACTCAGCGTAGCTCCACAGAGGTCAATGACTGCTTCAGATTTCTATAGGTAGAACTGAATACAAAATGTGAGCAGCCTTGCAGAATTATGAATAAAAATGAAGCAAATCCTGCTCCATCACTTAGACATTTAGATAGACTTCATACTAATAACCACTGCATGCAATTTGGTGTTGCTGAATAGATTTTTCAATGAAGCAATGCAAGTTTTTCAAATGCAGCCATCACACAGCAGCTGACAAGCAAACTCATACAAGTAAATCCCTAGGTACAGATCACCAGGCTCTTTAAATGATAAACTTTCACCTTTCTGAGCCAACACAAAACAGCCTATCTTCTTGCTAAAAATAGACTGCACCAGCAAATAGCATACACTCAAACTACACATTAATATGCAGAAAGAGCCCTCTGGGACTTGAAGACAAATACAGTCCTGTGCCAGTGCTGACTGATTTAAGGCTGTTAAAGTGATGCTCTTAAACAATTAAAAATATCTATGAGTCCTGTCAAGAGGTTCTGCCGAGCTCTTGCAGCTCTCACTATGTTAGAGCAATTCCATGGTGATTGGATGATGCTGATGCACAGTGACATATGGGAGTGGAGGTCTGAGCTCTTGCATTTCCAGTCCCCAGCACTCCAGAGAAAGGACAAGAAGAGAGGTAGTTGCTGTCAGTCAGAGTCCTTGCACAGCACAAGACTTGGAAATGTCAATGCACCCAGAAAGATAAAAAGAGCTGAAATGCACAGAAAGGACTCAAAACTCAGGCCACATTTGAGGAGGCAGGTCTTTCAGGATGACTATGGAGGATGAGCATCATAGTTTCCTGTGACACAGCATCAGCATGTGTTGGCTTGGATTTATAAGCTGCTTCTTTTAGAAAATTGTCCCAGATAAGTTCTCAGTGAACAGGGACTCTGTCCAGGCACACCCTGTAAAAATGGTCCCGTGCAGCAGCAGGAAGGTGAGATGGTGTGGTATTATCCAGCAAAAACATTCAGAGCTGACCCCAGCAGCCTAATCCAAGGACTACCAGGTGCCATGAGGTTTGGACCCAAAATATCTAGGCGAGGGTGCTGTGGGGATCCTGAAGAGCCTGGGTTTCCATGTTGCCTGCTTGCATTTCCAAGAAGCTAAACTCCTGGAAGGCTGTGAGGCCAGAGACCTTGCTGGTCTGTTTTGTCAAGCAGCCTCCACAGTAACCAGCAGCCGAATCCTGAGGGACCATTATGTTCAGGCTTTATTTCTAAGAAACCCTGTCTGCTTGTGCATGGCCTTTTTGCCTTACATGGAAATGAGCAAAATCGATCCTTCAGCAGAACTGGTTGCCAGAGGCATCAATAATGTGACCTTCCACTTACAGGACAGCACCTTAGCCTGACATGGCTTTCTTTTACTTCTTTTATATTATCTATACACATATACATATGTCTGTATATAAAGAAATTAATTCCCTGTGCCCTGTCCTAGCCTTTCAGGATTTGCAGCAGAGGCAAGATGCAGAGTCCACAGGACTCTGGCCACAAAGAGCAGCACAAATCTCCAGAGCTCCCCACTGACAGCAGAAAGAGGAACTCAGGCGCTGGAAAACCCCAATAAGCTGGGATGTGTCCACAGCTGAGGTCCCTCGGCTGCCTTTGGGGGCCATTCATTGCTATCTCAGAGCTCCCAAAACAGCAGCAGCGGAACTGGACTGGATGGGGGAGTCAGGCACAAGGGAAAGAGGCTGCACAGGGAAGCGAGACGCCATTTAATGTGATTTACTGCATTAAGTACCAACTCGTTGCAAGGGATATAGCGTGACCTTGCCTGCGGGGGAAACTAGGGTTAGCTGCGTCAGCCATTGCCCGGTGGAGCCAACGTGGGAGCTGCTGACATGTTTCTGGAGGGAGAAAACATACTTTTCAACTTATTAGTGATGGATTTCTTAATAGGCCAATAGCTGGAAAAGCACCCAGGTGAATAAAGAATCTTCATCGGAAAATTAAGTGAATGGGGGAGAGAAATGCACTGTTACTGTCCCTTCTGGGGTCATTTTGTTCTGGTGCTTTCAGTCATATGCTAAGACACTCTGCAAGGAAGACATACAGCTTAAATGTATAAGGCAATGAATTACTGGTTATCACAGACAAATCCCATTACCCACAGAATACTACCCTGGAGGAGAGAGGAACAGGATGAGCATGTTAGGAAACAGAGTTGAAGGACAAATCCTCAGCTGCTCATAGGTGACTCTTGTTACCTGCTCACAGTCTAAGGATTTTGAGGATACTCATGGGTACTCCCCAGCTGGAACCTCATTTAAAAGACGATCCAGTGTTTGAACACAGCTAACGGAGGGTGCAGCGGGCTGAAGGAGGCATCTGAGCACCTGCTGCAGCTGGTAACTGCATCCCAGGAACTTCCAGAGATGATCCAAGCAGAGGACCCAAGAGACTTATTGATGGGATCCCCCAGCAGCCTCTTTGGGCTCATTTTTTTTTCTGCTCTGACTGTACTACCAACACCTCTGTTTCTACCCAGCAGTATCAGCCCAGTATGTGCTTACCATCATGTGTATTTTTACTCTGCTTCACTATGAAAACAAAGTTAAAGGACCGTATCATCCGCCTGTCATCAGCCTGTCATTTCCCTGCAATAACTTCTGAATGTGAAAGCCACTTTTGACCACATTTGGCAACAGGGGATGAAGATTTTAAGAAATGGGTCTTTATATTAAAGGCATGTATGTTTTATAATGGTGTCGGGGAGATGAGAGACACCCAGATTCACTGCCCCATGGAGCAAAAGGCTGCAGCAGAGGCTGAGCAGTCACTTGTGTTGCCAGCTAGACCATCAACATGCTGTATAGTAAGGGAGACAGAAGGGTGTGGGATTTTTGTACTGGGAACAGCAGCAGGGGTACAGGAATCTGTAGATGCCACGGGAAAAACAGAGAATCAGTGTTTCTTCCTATTATAAAACTTCTTGTTTCCCCAGAGTACAAGGAAAAGCGACTACCTGGTAAAAAACTAATTGGGTGGAAAGTCAGGATGTGTTCCTGCTTATTTGGGATGCCACTGGATTTGGTGGGTGGAGGAAGCCTGGAAGGAGTTTCTCCATAGAGGTAGTGTGGCAAGGTCTCAAATCCTCCCCTTGCTCCCCAGCATATACACACACGTTCATATATAGACATACATACACAGAACTAAGGTCTCATAAGTGACAGTTCAAAATGTGGTTGTTGGTTGTTTTTTTTTTTTTTCATTTGTGGTGTATGGTTAGAGTCACACACATCTCAATATGCCTCAGCCATTCAGCATGTCTCTGTATGTTCCATCTTGCAAAGACCTGCCCACCTTCCAAGGACCAAAACTCAAGAATTCAAGAGAATAATTTGTTTGTGGTCTAAACAGAGAGAGTAATCAATAAGATCCTCTTCAAAGGAGAATTCCCTGGTTCTTAGAAATGTTTGTATGTTAGCCTCACAGCTTTTTCTCTCTCTTTTTTCTTTTGCCACACCCATGTACACATGTATACATGCCCTGGCAGTAGAATTAATGGAGACTTCCAAATTAAATTTATAAAACCAGATTAAGAAGCACTAACCTCCCAAGGAAACATCTTGGTTGCATAAAACAAGTGAACTAGGCATCAAAAAACCAAAAATGTCCAAATGTGCTCAGCTAAGCTTTTTCTATGGATACTTATACCCAGGTAAGTTCTTCACCTGCTATGAAAAGGGTACTTGATAATTCAACATGTTCATTAACTTGAAAAATTGCTATATGTGAAGGAACTCACAGCTCCAGATCACACCACACCTGGCAGATGAAGTGGCACCCAAGCTGAAAAGCTGCTGCAAACCTTTCTTGTATATTAGGATTTTCTAGGTGCTGAGTGAACTCATGTAAATGTCCATACACAAGTGCACGCTACCTCCTTACAGCGGGGAAGTGCACTGCCAGTCACAAGGGAGGGAAAGAACACAGCAGAGCAAGCCATGAAACAGGCACGGCTGGGCACTCCAGCTGCAGCCAGCCATTTCCCTGGGCACCTACCAGCCACATGGACTGAGCTAAGGAAGTCTGAGATGCCTAGGAAAAAGTTGTTGTAGACAAAAGGTTTCCTACAAGCATTTATTTCACTTCTTATTGCACAGCCATCTCCAAACTACCATGTCTAAGACAGGCATGGGACAAACCTGGCCTGCCAGAGACTTTTCAGTGGCAGGAGAAAAGTCTCCTAGGCATGAACCCATTCCTAAACAAGCCTGATGGTGCTCACCTGCCTGGTCATAGAGCTGTCATGTGGGGTTGCCAAGATCTCAGGGTGCAGGAAGCCCCCTTTCTTAACAGGTGCACACATGCTCAGTGCTCTCCTCCTCTCAGAAACAGCTTGGGTAGAATGCAGATCATTAATACAACCAGGCAAGGGTGTCTCCATGTCAATGAGGTCTAAATTTCCAACAGTGGTGGTACAAGGGTCAATTTAGTCACCCATACGTAGGGGTCTAGTGCCACTTAGAGGTCTTTCAACGTCATTGTGGGGCTAATAGACATGACAATAAGTCTTGGGATACCCAAGCTCATCCCGAATGGCACCAGGCATGACGGATGCTAGCAGAGACCCCCTTCTCACAACTGGTCAACTCAGTGACTCATTAGGCCTCTCTGGCTGTACTGACACGGAACTGTGTTTCATTTGTCCAAACATCCCTATGGAGTTATTTGTGGTGTCAGCTTGGTGCTGTTTTAAATGGTGCAAGATATCCTGCCTGGCTTACCAGGGCATGGGTCTACTGTTATTACTGTCATATCTGCCAGCTCTGACAAAGTGTCGTGGGAGCACAGGGCATCTCAGGTGGCACCAGGTGACTCCTGCACGTGGCTGGGTCTGGTAGCATAGGCACCTATGACATCAAATGGTTAAGGGAATTAAAATCAAATCTATTGTTAAAAGTTTTACTTTAGGACAATTGAAACAAATGAGTTATTAATAGTTAATTCAAGATATAAGTAAATTTGTGTATTTGAAACAAGTGAGTTGTTGTAAGCAGTTTTGTATATCCTGCTAAGCGCTTCGTTAAGCACCGATAAGTCCTTTGTCCAAAAGAGCCACTTCAAAAGGAAGCACCCCTACAAGATAGGTGAGCTGACTGGAAGCTCACCATGAGGAATAAGCTCAGCAAAAGCTAGGGGGAAGGTAAGTCTGGCAGGGGGAGATCTCGACCGCTGGACTCATTGGCCACCGACTCAAGAAATCCCCCAGACCCAAAAAGAAGTTGAGACTGAGCGTGCAAACTAATTAACATGAGAAGCAGGAGAATAATTGACAAATAGGAAACTGAGTACTAAGTAACGAAGGAATTAGGTAATTTGTAACCAATGAAGGATGATGTCTCTGTATGCTAAACTGTATATATAGCGTAAAGTTTTGACAGTTGGGGAGCTAGGCGTTTGTGGGTTACCTCCCAGCTCCCTACTTTGTGCAAACTAGAATAAAGGAGTAGAAATACCTCGACTTGGTGTGTGAATTGGCACTGCACACCAGGTAATGAGCCTGCCAGCAGGGCAACGCTTAGGCAGAGGAATCTAAACTGCATCTGGATTCCCCCCAGATATTTAAATCACAAAGAAATTTGCAACTTCTGCCAGTTTTCAGTACAGTTTAATCAATATCAGCAGGGCCTCAATTCAACCCAGAAGATGCTCAATCAAGTACTTTTTCTTTTACTACTTTTATTACATCCTTCCCAAATTAAAATCCACCAAATTGGATTGGCAAATTGAGCCATTACCTGCTAAGACAAAGAGTGAACAGAGGGTTTTGGCATTTGACCATCCAGGATCCTTCCCATGTCATTTGAGGAGATGAGCACATAATAGCAATATATAGTCACATTTTGTATTTCAATCACTGTAACAAATCACTGATATTACATCTGTATAGGTAATTGCTTTAATATTGATGTGTGCAACCTACCCTGCTCTGCCTGTACAAAGCTTCTATCGTTTTTACCCTTACTTTATTCCAGGTGACCAAATAAACATATCTAAAATAATTTTTGCCACACTAGTCCTGTCTTCCTCCCCTGCTAACTCTCAGTACCTGTTATTAATAAGCATAATGTTGCCTGTACAGTAATATCAAGTTTTATACTCATAAGCATCAGGCTTTCTGCTGAAATTGTGATCCCAGTACTTTGTGCTAAAATTTTGGTGCTGATACTTTGTGCTAGTTATGTTGCTCCACAATTACCACCCAACAGGAGGGTTTGGTTCAGTATTTCAGCACAGTCAAAGTCTAGTGGGAGATATTTATGTGCACCTGTTCTTGGCAAAATATCTTTCCTTCAGTGACTTTCTGTATGGCTGAGTTATGGCTCTGCCAAGCTCACATAGCAAATCCATTTCCGTCTTGTTCAGGGGACTCCTCAGGTCTTAGAAGTCCCCAGGCGTTTGCACTGAGTCGGGCCACCGTGGCCATGCAAAGCTCTCTAAGGATGTCTTTAATATGGGGTACGACAAAAATATACATGGGGGAAAAAGTACAATAGTCTGGCCTGCACAGGACAGTCTTGCCCTTAACTGCCTCCTTGACCATGTCTAAAAGTCCTTCAGAGTCAGAAAGGGTGAGCCGAAGTATAATGTAGGAATTTGCAGCAGTGGGAGGGTTAAAGTGAGTGTCTTTTCCCTCAGATAAATGAAAAAATAACCAAAAATATACAAAGATGTTGAAGTGTAGTTTGTGTTTAGATGAGACAACTGGGAGAAAGACCCTGTCCTGCTGCCTGAGTGGAGACCCATGTCACCCACCGAGAGGTGGAAGTGGGAGGCTTACAGCAGCTGGATGGCCTTTGCAGCTGGGACGGACAAGGCGACAGCCCACAGTTGGTTCTTGTCAAAGGCCGAGCTGCGTATAGACAAACCCATACAGGCTGAAGGAAGCAGAAGTAGCCCGCTGCCTTTTCTCACTGTACAGCACCAAGGATTTGGTTTTCCTTTCTTATGTGGGACTTGCCACAGTTGTCTTTTCTGCCACCTCCCCGCTGGAGAGTGCCAAACAGCCTTGCATGAGGATGCGACTGAAGGTCACATGGAATTTTTAGGTAGTGCAGAATGTACCTCCATGGCTGATCAGTAATGCTTCCCAGCTGGTGCTTTCTTTATTTGCTGTCTAAAAATGGGACTAACTCCTGCTGCACTTCGAGGTACAGGAGGTTCAGTCCAGCCAGCATGTTTTTTATTTATTAGTTTATTTATTTATTTATTTAACTCTGGCCCTTTCTTGTTGGCGTCCTCTGTTTCTAACAGCTTCCCTCTATACTTAAGAAACATCTTAGGTGAAGACATTCCCAGATCATCTGAATGGCTAGAACAGAAAAAGCCACAGGGCTTCTTCCTCTCCTCCTTTAACGGCTGCATCCTCCCTTCCTTTACAGATTTTTCCTGCCTTCTGATTTCTTCTCTCATTTCCCGGTTTTCTCCTCTTGTATATTCTCTAATGGCAACTGTACCTTCTTCCAGAGTTTCAGATACTGTTTCTCTGGCCAAGCGTCAAACCCAGCTCAACTCCTTTTCAACTTTGCATTTAATTCCTTTGACATTTGTTTTTGCATGTCCAGCCGCCATCCCAATGCAAAGTCTTTAAGATGAAACGCAGATCTTTTCCCTTTGGCCTTTTCTGCATCATCTATCATTGTGGACAACTCCATTTTCTTCTCTCCGTCTTGTAATCTGGACTCTTCTCTCCTTCAACCACACTAAATCTTGTCTCATTAAATCTTGTCATTTCTTTTTTAATATAATCAAGATCAGTCTTTTAATTTCTATCTCCAGTCTTAACACCTGATTCATTTTCTGTCCTTGTGACAATAAATTCCTGTAGTAGATTGACAGCTGGAATGCTGCTAGAATATTTCAGTAAGGGAATAAATCCTGCTGGTCTATATTTTTTGTTCAATCTGAATGATTTGTTGCTCCATCATAAACTGACTTTGTTTCATGGACAAAGCAGACCTCAGACACAGTCCTATTCTGTGTGGCTGTTAATTGTATGGTCAGTACTACTTTCAACCTGAGCTACCATTGAGCAAAATATCATATGGTATCTTGTATGTCCTTTGCTACTCCATTGCAGAGTCATCTGATCTGTTTTCTGCTCTACAGTAATTTCATGCCACTCATATGCGAACAAATTAATTCAGCTCATAAGGTCTGACTCTTCCCATCTAAATACTTTCCCCAATGGACTGTTCCCAGCTTGTGTTCTCTGAGCCACTGATGGGAGATGCCTACATGAAGAGAAAGGTCTTCTTTCTTTACTGGCAAAGTGACTCAGTGCTAGCCGTGCTCAAATGGGAAAGATGAGGATTTTTCTATGCTACTTCTTTGAGCTCTTCTGTGTGCACAATCTGTCTCTCTTCCCCACGTATTTTGTGCATTGCCAATTTAAACCTTTAATTATCTGAAACTCTATTGCTCGTGCTCAGTGGGTTTGCAGTGTGTTCAGTAGGAGCCACCTGGAAGATGTGCCAGTCATCACAAACACCTTTGCTTTTCAGTCACATCACTTACAAGCCAGCTCTTTAGGACCCCATCCTCACCTTCAACTCTTAGAAGCCCAAAGATCCCTGAATCTCATACATTTACATATGTATGATGTTATATCCTGCAGAAAACTAGTAGAGATGCTTCCCTTTAGGAGGTTTAAGTCTTCCTCACTGCAAAGTAGATTTATTTTTGTAAGTACTGGGATGGATTTTACTGTTTTGTCTCCTGGGAAACTGCAGCGACAGCAGGGAGGGAATGTGCATGCTGCTGCACATAATTGTGCATGTATATTTTTTGTGTACACACATGCACATATATACACATGTCTGTTCCTGCCAGAGGAATCTCCACCACATCTGACCAGCACAGGACCCACAACAAAAGCTGAACGTGCCTAATTCCTCTGGTTCCTCCCAGCAGAGGTCAGTGGTATCTTAGTTGCAAAATTGTGTCCAGTCTAACAAACCTGCACAGGGAAATGCTGCCCTGCAGAGGGGTGGTTTGGGCAGATTTTTACACCCATTGTTGGGAAATTGGGTATCAGTTTAGGGCCATAAGCACTTTACATATAAAATACTGCCTTAGCTTTTTCCTGAGAGGTGTATTGTACTTTCATTTTAGTAAATAATACTTTTGGTGCACAGCAGCCTCCCTTTCTCACTGGTTCTTTTCTCTCCTTTAAATTATATTATAAATATCACTTTGGCCATTGTGGCCAATTTAACATAAAGTTAGGAATTCTCAGAACAGTTTTATTTGGTACTGAGAGTGCATAATCTATTAAAAACTGCTTCACACAGAATCACAGAACGGTCAGGGTTGGAAGGGGCCTCTGGAGATCATCTAGTCCAATACCCTGCTGAAGCAGGTTCACCTAGGGAAGGTTGCACAGGGTCACATCCAGGCAGGTTTTGAATGTCTCCTGTTCAACAGAGGAGACTGTTTCTTTTCATGTTTTCTCTTCTTTTTTTTTTGCTGCAGATGTGAACTACGTAAAGTATGCTCTCTCTTTCATTATTTTCACCCTATTTTTATGCCTCAGCCCTCCTCCAAGGCTCATGCTGCCAATATAAAGTGTATCTCAGATACAAGAGGCTAGAGACCTTGTTTAATAAAGTGCATTGCAGAAGATAATTGTGTATTGTATTTTCCAGTATCTCTTTTTAACTCTTTCTGAAAAGCATTGCAAGCTTAATTTCACATTAGCTTTCAGTACAGCCCGACAACCAGCTCTACAACAGAAACAGCAAAGTACAGGTAAACGGGAACAAACTTCTAATTAGAGCTCGGTTTACCACTGTTAATTTATTTCAGATTTACCAACCTTGAACCACTTGATATATGGCAATGACTCTCTTGTAATTCACAGTTACTCATCATTTAAACAGCAAAAAAAGAGATGCGGAGTGTTTCATAGAGATTAACGACCATTTAGAGACCTGCCAAGACCCAATAACCTTGATTGATCATAAATTCGCAAACAACTGCTTTAGCTAGAGTTCATCATTGTTATTGGAAGCTGAAAGGCATGGTACCAAAGGTAAGATGTCTGTTTTCTCCCCACAGCTGGGTTCTGCAATGTGCATACCCTAAATTGCCCTGAAAATGCTGGGAACTGTCAGGGAATTGACTTCCCTTGTGTTAGCTCACCATGTTCCATTTTTATATCCCAACTAACTCATTTCTCTAATTTAGAGAATAACTTGCAGTACACTGTAGGATTATTTTGCCCACAGACTTCAACACACATTTCCAGTGGCAACATAAGGCACATGTATTGAAGTCTGCTAGAGTCTTAATGTCAAAACCAAAGACACTAAAGTTTAATCACCTATGGGTTTTTCTGCTTTCCTTCTTTGTGTGCTTTCCTTTCTGCTGACTTATATCTGTGTGGTGCTAGAGCTTCAACAGATGAGCTACCCTCCCTCAAGTAATGAGGACACTCAAGACAGAGCAGCCCAGGGCAGGCATAACCCTTGGGGACTAGCAGAAGTGATGCTCACAGCTGTCATGCAGCACATGAAGTGACCTCTAAATTAATGATGGTATCAAGAGCCATGAGGGAATCTAAACACTTCCTTATAATGGAGATATCAATAACCCAATGGCATTGGTTTATAAGGAATAAATCACGGAAAATCTCCTGAGTCCACTGTTAGGACAAGGGAGCAGCACAAGCTCAGGATTGTATTTTGGCGTGTCCCATGCTGGTTTTAGTAAGGCTGGTCCCTATGATGTCAGGTCTACCTAAACAAGGTGGAAGATCCTCTTTGTGGGGGCTTATACTGCAAATGCTTCTGCATTTGGCCTGACCAAGACCCTTCCTAGCAGAGGCTTCAGAGGAGCTGATGAAGGAGGAAATTCCCCCAGCAAGCTCCCTCACTTGCTGTTTTATTGCACCCTTCCTGCTGAACCCAAGGGAGAAGCAGAGACCACCGAAACAGAAAGAGTCTTTCAGTGTTGCATGAAAGAGCTGGAAAGCAGCTGGGAGAGCAGGGAGGTTGCTGGGCAAAACCCATCAAGCCCAAGGAGAAGCTAAAGGAGCAAAGGCCTGGTGAGAGGTAGGGAGTGTAATGCCATTGAATTTTGGTCATGCTTTTGGGGGAGGTGTGGCTAAGAAATCATGAGGCATGCAGGAAGGCAGGGAAGATGGTGAAGGTTGCTGCAAAAAAAATGGATAGTTTTATACCAACATCATTTATTTGGCACTGTTTAAGTGTTCTTGGGGTATCCCATATTTTATTGCAAATACACAACCAGTCAAGTGAATGGAAATGTGGATCAAGTGAAAAGAAAATATTTACTTATAATGTCTTCACAAAAAGATTTACTGGCCTGTAGTGCCAAAACCACATGAAGCAGTAAATGTGCAAAGTCTTATTTAAATGTTTCTCCTCAGATACACTCATTTGTCAGACTTAATATTGTGTAATCTCTCCCACATATACTTCTGACTCCTAAAGGAGCACAGAAGTTGCACCTGGAAGATTTAACCAGATAATCCACCTGAGCAGAATTAATGCAGACCTCTTCCCTCCACCATTTGCTAGCACCACGTTTATCCTTGTGGTACACATCCTGAGGAACTCTGAGAGATGGATCTTACTGTTGAGACGCTCTTTTCCCTCACTTGGTCTGCAGTTTCTTCTTCATTGTTACAAGCTTGGGCTAGGATAAAAATTCAATAGCAATGTTTAATAACTCAACAAACTTCAGCAGCAATGGAAGACTGATGGACAGAGCCACCTCCCTTCCAAACCCTGGGCTCAGCACCACTAAAGAAGGGAAGACACAGCCACCAGCTTCATGGAAAGAAGGACTTTGAAAAACAGCCTATATGTCTTCCCCATATACTGAATTAAGGTCCCAGCTATACAAGTGTGAAACTGGAATAGGCTTCCTGGGGAAAGTTCAGCCTTTTTTGGTTGCAGCCCCTGAGCTGTAAGAGCAGTGAAAAGATTACTTTTTTATCCATGATCAAAACTTCATCTTAAACCATTTAGGTTTCTTATCTACATGACTTCTGCTGGAAAGCAGAACTCTCTTCCTGTTATTTAATATACCTGCTTGAAAAAACACACCAGATGAAAGATTTCAGCAGAATTTCCCTCCAAGTTATCTTTTCTGACTCTTTCCTAATATTTCAAAAGGTGAACAGCAGCACTAAAACAAACTGAATTTTTGAAAACCGCTCAGCCAACAACTAGGTGTGTGTCCTCTTCATATAGTCGTCCCATCATAAATATACTGGCAATACAGCATAAATCAGAGAGGAAAGGGCTGTCAAAAAAAATCTAAAAATAGGATTCTCTACTATCAACAGTTTATTACAGCTGCAACTGTACTCCTTTTTGGTTGTTTTTCTGCAAATATTTTTAGGGGGTTTTCTGCTTGTGTGGATGGATGAGTAGTTGGGTGGATGGGTAGACAAATGTCTGGAGAAGGAATTTTATTCAAGCAAATGGAGATTTGGCATGTGAAAAAGTACATTCATGCCAGAATTGTTTTCTTGTCTTTCGTGGATAGAGACATAGACCTAAATATAGGTACAAATATGATTATTGGCAGAAATGTGAAATAAAAATGAAGGGAGTATCTTTCAGACTGATAGCATTGCTGCTTTGTCAGGAGGAAAAACAGTTATTTAAAAACTGGGACCAGCATACCAGGGAAATATAATGCCCTTTGTTGTGGGAGGGAAAAAAAAAAAAAAAGATTAAAACATTTTTTAATGCTTTGATTTTTCCTAGGCTTATTTTTCAGCTGTCTATATCTGAATCTGCAGGGTAAACCCAAGCACCAACATGACGACTAGTCCTGAGACTGGGGAGAGGGGAGACAGCACCTGTAGTGATTCCAGCGGGAAGAGTGGGTGATCCAGACATACCAGATGGCTCCAGGGCTGTGCCTTGCTGCACATATCCCTCAGTGCAGGACAGACTCAGCTGGGTCATTGCAGCAGAGGATCCCGCAGGCAGCTCCCACTCCATACCAGATTATGCCACCTGCATGGCCTTGCCTTACTCTGACAGTACAGCAACAAGTTCTCATGTGAACAGCCTGTCTGTTGGATGGCAGAAATGACAACAAGGTTGTTTTCTTGTAAGAAAACCCTGTAATAGCTTGAATGACCAGAATGGGGTAACCCTTTCTACAGACAGGGTGTGCACATCGTGCTGTGCCTGATGGGAGGCCAGTTTGGTGCTGCACAACTTAAGGTCCCCAGCATCTAAAGAGGTGTCAGGTTATCTATACTATTCTCTTTTTCTTTATACTATTAGGCCTAATAAATAGCATTTTAAATGATACTTCACAGAGTTTGAGTGCCTTTCTTACCGGGATCATAACAAACCAGCTAATGTGCAGGACAGGCAGCCACACAAAGAAGGCACCATAACGCGCACTGCAATAAACACACGGTGCCAACATGAAAGGGGCAGGGGACGGGGGCAGCTGCCTTCGCTGAGAGCTGGGCTTCGCTGCATGGTCGTGGCCATGGAGAGACGGGAAACTAGAGCCTGGCCTGGGAAGATCTCTTTGCTGGGGCTGGTCAGGGCATGTCCCAGCAGCCTTTCTCTCTTCACCGTCCACCCCCTGCGCCTGGGAGCAAGAAATCCTCCAGCCTTTTAAGCACTTGTAAAAGACATAAGGGCATTGCCCTCTGCTGGCTACTGCCGGCCCCATCGGGGGCCTTGCTCCCATGGACACCCACGGACCCACAAAGCCCCCTTTGCTTCCAGCCCTCTGCCTCAGTCTGCTGCAGACCTGGACAGGTCAGGTGTGGGCGGCCACCACCTCAGCCACCAGGAACTCCATGAATAATGTCACCCTCTGCATTTTATTCATTTATTCATTTATTTTTCTGTATTTTTTTATTTATTCTAAACAATATGGTTTTTTAACTTATTCATGGTTCACATTTGCTTAATCTGCCTGGGCTGGCTCCTCAAGTGGTGGAGCTGACGGATCTGGTGAGCACTTGATGCTCTATGGAGAATCTGGGCTGTGCCAGTTTTGGTCAAGGGTGTTGCTCCCATTCCCTTTTGTGATGAGCACGGCCCTGTTCATCAGGAAAATGGCTTGAGTATTGACAGAGGGAATGGGAGGATCATCCTGCTAGGAAGAAACAGAACAGGAAGATTTAAAAAATGAAGACTTAATTGTTTAAACTGCAACTTTATCCAGCTCTGTTCCCATATGGTAAGTGCTTGTGTGCCGACATGTCAGAAGCATCAGAGAAATGGTCAGACTCTGTCCATACTATATATTAATTATTTATAGTATGATATTTATAGCTATATACTGTTTATATTATTGATATTATTTATAGTATTTGTAGTTATGACATTCTATTATTTGTATTATTATAATTATTATTTTATTATTTATTATTTAATATTATTATTTTATATGTTTCTGGCATGGCTTGAAACAGGGGTTCTGAGAGCTCTGTCTCAGCTGTTCCCAGCAAAATCTGAGGCAGATAACAAGGCCGGAGCTAATACCAGAGCACATCCACATCCACTCAATCATTTAAAATGCTCATGGACACAGAATAGATAAGGATTGAAAACACATTTTGAGTGAAATAAAAAATGACAGGGTAAATGCCTGCATTACTCTGCCAGCTCCCGCACACAACCTGAACAGGGTGACAAGTGCCCCACCACACAGATTTCGTGAACAGAACCCACCTGCCAAAGTGCTAAAGCCAAGACCTGAGTGCACTGGGCTGGACTTAAAATGCAAATGCAATAGCAGCTGCAATGCGTTCTAAGCAAGTTGTACCAGCCTGCGGGGCTCTGTGATGCTGCAAAACTGGCAAGTGCAGAAGATCATCAGAAATAAGGAAAACTGGGAGCAATGAAGGGGCATGCGCCTTCTGTTCCGCATTCAAGGCTTTGCACCCACGCAGCCAGGCAGTTTGGACCAAGACTCCTCCACATTCATATACTGAGAAAACATGTATTTGTGGGGATGCACTTATGCTGGGGAATGTGTTTCCACATCAGGATAACTGCCTGCTGCAGTTTGTACCAGTTCACCTGCATCCTAAAGCAGTGGATCCTTTGAGGCTCAAAGTGATACTGAGGTTCAATTTTCTTAACCTGCCAAGAGCTTTTCCTCAAATTCATGCAGAGGTCATCAAGGAAGATCCTGGGAAGTTAAAAAAAGCAGTTGTTGGTGCAATATCTGTCTGGGCTCATGTTAAATCTGATTCTTTTGATTGCAGGTTTAAAACACTGGTGGGTACTAAAGCAAGCCGAGATCTGAGACATGCTCAAATTATTCTTTTTTGTCTGGCATCCCATGAAGCCCAAGGAGGTGCGTTCAGGTTACAGGACGCTGTGAGAAGCATGCTGCAACAAAGTGCCATGGTGCAATTATTGCTAACAAAGCAGCAGGCTCTGAGGGGCTTTCTGTTGGATTTTGCAGCAGATGTCCGACATTGCACATGCTCTGCAGTTACGGGCGGGGGGGCTGCAAGGGTCATTCCAGGTACCTCACAGGACAGCTTTTATTAAAAAAATCCAGTAGTAGCTGGGACATAGTATTGTACATGCTGTTCTTAAAATTATTCCTAGAAGGTATTCACGGTTGCTCACTGAGGTGTTGCATTTGCCTTACAATCACAGGTTTCTGAGCTCATATACTTCACTTTGTGCTAGGAAAAAGGTCTTGGTGTGGTTTACCGGGGAAAGCGCGCAGTGCAGAGGCCATGCCTGTGCCTTCTTGTGTCTTTCAGTAGGTTGGGGACAAAATCCACCCTGATACCAGGGGCATTGCCCTTTGTCTGCTGGGATAGCCCCCATTTAAAGCCCTCATGCCTAACAGGGACCTGCCACGTTGATTTGGTTTTGGGGCTCTGCCACGTTACTCTGCTAAGCCTAGGGGAGCAGGCTGTCACGTCTGCTGTCATTTCCTTTAGTACTGCTAGAAAAACCAAAGAGGGAGCTTCATAAAGCAAGCTGATCCCCAAAGGGCTGTGGTTTGCAAGGTATTTTGGTGCTGTGGTACTGGGATATTTTGCTTTATGGTGCAGCCAGAGCAGGTACTCTGCTTCGGGGAGAGTAGCGGGGCAAGTTAATTGAATACAATATTTTGAGCCCACATGCTCCTTCCCTGTATCTTAGTGCTTTCCAAACATAAGAATACAACACCTAGAAATCTCCCTGTCAGGAAGTCTTTTTATCCCTGTTTTAACAGCTGGGGCTTAATAGAAGAGCATTTGAGATGCCCCAATGAACCAGACCTGCCCCTAGCTTCTGCCCTGTGACCTGTGCCACTGCTGTCATGCCAAGGAGACATCTCAGACATGCTGGGACACTGAAAACAGGATCCAGTGCCTATGTTAGTGGGCTAAGCAGGGTGTTCAGCTCAAGGGCTGAGGCACCAGGCATTGGGTACCCTAAGAAGCAGAGCTCCCCACCCTGCTGTTCCCAAAGGGGGCAGAGGCTATGCTGGGACACTAGCAGAGACCACCTCTTCTCCCAGCACAGGGCAGTCAGGGCAGAAAATCTGCCTCCCCAGGGAAGTTCATTTCATCCACCTCATCTGGGCAGCAAAATGCAGTTTTGCATAGAGCACTATGAAGTCCAGAGCCAGCTCTGGAAGACAACCCCAGATGTACCACGTGAAGGCACATGAGCTCATAGAATCACCAGCTTTTGCTTTCCATCTACTCTCATTAAACATTTGTGACAAACTGGCTGTACACTCCTCCAGGAAAATGTATATTTTTTAATCTTGATATTGAAATAAAACAAAAATGAGAATGCAAACCTGTTTGAGAACTGGGAGATCAAAACCATGCATTTTTGAAGATGAAGTCCTTTTCCTTTCCAGTTCCGTCCCATCCCTCACCCCATCCCTGCCGTTAGTTTCTATACAAGGGGAAAATTATCTTTGGAATCAAGACAGTCCAGTTCCTTTTCAAATGGACACAGAGTACAGTGCTATTTTAATCTTTCAAGGTGTGCATTGTGAGGGGAAGGCAGGCAGAGCCCCGGCTCTCACCTGGCCCAGCAGCCCCTCTGCCCATGAGAGCAGAGACCTCCCTGCCTCCAGCACAGCTTACCCCTTTGGCACCCGGGGGACACTGTGGCCAGCGTTTTAAGGAGGATGCTAGAAAAGGCTGTGAAGTGGGTGGCCAGCCATCCCCTAAGCCATCTTTCACTGCTAATACCAGTATTGGTGAGAGCTCAGCCTCGAGGGTGTATAAAGAGGAGCGACGCTACACACGGCAAGCCCCGTGTGCCTTAGGTAGGGACACTGTATCGCTGCTGTGTATTAGAGACATCAGGTAAGAAATGAGCATGATCGATTGTTTCTAAATCAGGACTCCTCTGGGAGCGCTGTTCACCAGCTGCGATATGAGAGCCCTGATGCGGCATGGAGGCTTTCACCAGCCCCTCTCTGCCCAGGG
The DNA here is from genome assembly GCF_015220075.1 of Falco rusticolus. Taxonomy (NCBI): domain Eukaryota; kingdom Metazoa; phylum Chordata; class Aves; order Falconiformes; family Falconidae; genus Falco; species Falco rusticolus. The sequence goes on along the minus strand of NC_051188.1, from coordinate 30,653,514 downwards.
ACTGGTGGATGCCACTGGGCTTCACGATGAGACCCAGGACCTTTGTCTGCTCCTTCTGTCTCCAGCCCATCAGCCCATCCGCTGGTAAAGAAAGCTGCCTGGAAATTAGTAGTCAAAGTTTCTGCAGCAGAGGAGAGGCTGCTCTTGTGGATTTCCTCTGTGGTTTCCAGCAGCCTCTTGTTATGAATGTCAAATCCCTGTTTCCCGTGAAAAGAGCTAACAAAGCCTTCACATGGGCTGTTTGTTATTCCGCTGCTTTTTACATCCTTTTCTCCTGCCCTTTTGAATGGATTAAGAAACTGCCAGATACCCGTACCTGAGGGAAAACTTGGCGGCTCAGCTTATATGCAAATTCCACGTGTTTGTAATTCAAACTGTGTTGATTAGGTACAGTAAATAAGTATTGATTCCAACTAGATCGTTTATGTAACTAAGCAGCACAGCAGGAATGAAACATTGCAACTATTACAGCTGCGTGTGCAAATTACAGAGCTCTCATTTATTGGAATAGTTGAAATGAACTGCTCCTGCTGTGCTGATTAGTTAAATAAGCCATCAAATCAGAGAACATAACCATGTGCTGTAACACCATGCACAATCTGGAATTATGTAGTGGACTGTAACATTTGTGATTCATACAGTCTAGCCAACTCAAGGCAAAGAGCGATTTCTCTTATCCCAAACACATAAAGTGATATTTGTTCTCCACAAATATTTAAATGCAGTTAGCCTGTGGTGACTGGCTAGGGCTTTAGAGCGTTCGTGAGCATGAACTGCACAGATATTAAATGCCAGCAGAGAGTAGGCAGGAAAGATTTTGCCAACAGAAGCCACATCTAAATTCTAGGCAGGGCCAGCCATGGCCCTCATCTCCGCCAGATCTGAGTGCTGTCACATCTGTCAGGTGTGGCTGGTCCCCTTGCCCAGCTGGTCCCATAGGAGAGAATTGCATTAGGAACCCATGGTGGTTTTTGTGGGGGGTTTACTTTCAGCATTTTCATAGGCTTTAGTTATTATACTGACACAGCATGTTGGGGGAAAAAAGGCAGCAATACAGTTTGAACGCAGGAGTATGAAGATTTTTGATTATCCCTGCTTTTGTGTTCTTAGATGGTTGTTTGCTGAGGTGGGATTGCTATGGCCTCCAACTGGGCAAATCTTCTGTCTTTGAGAAGCTGCACAAGGGGCTGGCACCCTTGTGTCCTCCCACCCTGGTTTTGTGCTCTTTCCTATGTGTCCACTTCCTCCTCCATCCAGAGACCATTGGAATTCCTGCTTAGATGGACCTTTGGTCTGGCCCAGTAAGGCTGTCTTTATTCCCTCTTGGACTGTCTCATATGGAAACTGCCCTCTGCCACTTGCAAAACTTCCAAGTAGGAAAATGTGGAGAAAAGATACAGGGAACTGTAGAGTTCTGCATGGTTGGGTGACATTGGGCTGAGGACTGTGGGTTGCAAGAGGGACCAGAAATGGATGTAAGTTGGTATTTTAGGCAAAACTGGTGCAGAGAGCAAAAAAATGACCTCATGGGTTGTGCACAGCCCTAAGGAATGTGCTGGGAAATGCGCTGTCATGGCACACAGGCTTACCTGGGGGTTGCAAAGCGATGAGCTCCTCCTTCAAGCGTATCCTCCCTGGTTATCCTTCGCCCTGGGCTGCATACTGTCCCATCAGCAGAGGACAGAGAGGAGGGCTGAAGCACTGGAGGCCAGTGCCAGTCCTGCTACAGACTCAATGCTACAGAAGCTACTCCAGCAAAGCTGAGCAACTTGTTCCTTCACCTGGGTATATTTGCGTCTTTCAGGCATTTAACTGGATAGCCCACTACATTAAGCTTGGCAGCATGCTTTAGTAGGCTTTTGAGGTGATGCCCAGCAGTCATTGCACAGCACATGTGGGCGAGGCATGGTGTTGCAGGGCTGGGAGCAGTACACACTAAGCCACAACAACAAAACCATAAGGCTGGATCTGATTTTGCAAAATCTGCTGAGATATTTGGTTTAAGCCTTGCAGAGCAAGATGCAAGATGCAGGCTGAATATCAAGTAGAGCTGAGTTATATAATGTTTTACAATGACTGGTAAGATTGATGACCTGGAAAATAGGATTTGGCACTGCTGCTGGCAATTGGTGAGTGTGCTGCCGCTGTGTGCAGGTAACGGGGGGCTGTCTTGGCCAGGCTGTGTCTACCTCAAGTCTTGGCCTGGGTTTGCTCCTTCCCTATGCTGACATAACTCCTGATTTCAGACTGATGTCCTGTCCATGCTTGGGTGTTTTCCCCCTTTCTGTAAGCATCCTGTTGGATACCTCTCAGTGGCCCAGAGAAGGGGGTAAGACTGCACACCCATCAAGTTTGTGGATGGCAAGGAACTTCATTGGGAGGATGTGCTTCAGAGGTCTGCCCCAGCCTGAGCGCTTCTCTGGCTCAGTAATACTTCCCTTGCTGTGCAAAATAAGAGTTCGTATTTTGCAAGGCAAATCAGTCCTATCCTAATTGGAAGTCCAGATCACCAGGGAATAGGTCAAGCTTTACTTCTGAGATTCTCTGGGGAATTCTGGGGTTTGCCTTCTAGTCCAAGCCCATTTCCAAAGCAAATCAACTCAGGCTTAACCATGGGTCTGCACCCTAGAGTTGACAGGAAATGTTAACTCCTGATTTACATTGCCACAACCAGGAAAAGGATCATGTTATTGGTCTGTCAGCCAGGCTTCATGGACTACATCCGGACCAGATGACCTCCAAGAGATCCCTTCCATCCTGAACCATTCTGTGATTCTGTGATTGTATTTATTCAGTACCTTCTCACAGAAAGCACTCGCGATACTGTACAATACTGTTACAAAAGCCCAGTGCAAATACCAACTCCTGGATTAAAAACCAGAGGAACAAATGAAATGGTAGAAGAGACAGAGGTGAGCAGGAGGGTTTGTAAAGGGCTCAGCACTAGCAGATATTTCAATGTCAGTGAATTTCTATTACTCACCCTCAGTTCAAATCTGACACCAGAGCAGCATAAAAATGCACATCAAAAATCCTATAACTACAGTTTTGCCATACCCTTCAGAGTGAGCTTCAACACAGGTACCTCTGTATAAGGAAGCTGTTACAGGAGCAAAAAGTTGGAAGCAGACAGACCATCATTATTAACCCCTAATTACTGCCATGAATAAATAAATACTACAATAAAAATAAAGAACAATTTCTATCTAAAAGCATCCTCCAATTGATTTTGGCCATAAAAGTGTATTACAATCACGTAGATAAATTTGTAAAGGCAGAAATCCTGACTGGACCCTACGGGGAGCTCCATCTTGGGATGATCTGCCAAGGCACCTCAGAGCCCTTCCGAGCTGAACTGAAGTCAAAGTTTCCCACAAAGCATGCAAAAAAGTCAAGTCACATTTGCCTCTAGGAAGAAAAAAATAGTGGCTTTAGGAGTGAACTCTTCGCTGTGGCTAAAGCGAACAAGTTGCTGAGGGGGGTTATGTGAGGGCAGGAGCTTCCAGCTGGACGGAGGAAAGGAGAGGAAATTTCTGACATCATCCACCATTTTGGAGAGACTTGAATGAAACTGGTTTTGTGCCTGGATTTCCCATGGTCTATGAGGTGGAGGTGGCCCTCTGAGCTGTGCTGGGAGCCTGTGTTTCCTGGTGGTGGGGTGCACCCCCTCCTCAGCAATATGCAGTGCTTGAAGCACAGGCATGTGGGGGTGTCAGCAGCCATCCCAGCTGCCCGTAAGGCCAGTGGCAGATGTGCGCAGCAGCTGCACATCTGGAGAACTCCAGTGGGCCCCTCTCTCTGCTGCTCTGACTCCCAGCACAGCGTGGGTGGGAAACACTGTGGTAAGGTCATGGCCTTGCACCCTCTGTGCTCTGGCATAAAGCAGCATAAAGCACTTGGTAAAACACCACAGGCAATGCATGAAGTCAACAGGCTTATTTCAGGTAGCTAAAAGCAAACCTTGCTTTTGCCTCCAGGCATGAGCTCCCTCTCATTTCAGGGAGCACAGAAGAAAGACATGAGTCAGCTGCTCTCATCTCACATATTGCAAAATCCATATTATTCAGAAGGATGTCACCAGAGGAAAGCCATTTCAGAAACACAGCCCAAGTAAACCCTGGGCAGGGGGTTAGAGGCACGGGGGCTTTGAGAAGCAGAGGCGTTAAGGGGATCATGTCTGAGTGCCTCCCATGTGAGCCCAGGGGCTGCCTGGGGAGAAACAAACATAAAAGAGGCTGCCCACATAGGACCACTTTCCCTAGCCACCCTCATCCCTTCCCCTGCCACTATTTTACCACCCTTTCACTTTTTGCTGACTTTTTCACTTCTGCTTCTGACCACAGGACCTTCCTGTGGCCCTGCCTGCTGTATTGGATTCAAGCATCTAGGTACTGACTGGCTGCAGTTAGGCTGCCATCTCTTTTGTAGAACTGTGATCCCTAAGCCCTGCTGTAAAAGGGTGTTACGAGATACTGTATTTATAAAGAAAAAAAAAAAAAGAACAGGAGAAAAAAGCAGAGTATATTACAGTCAAGAAAATAACTTCAGAACTGTATGAATTCCTCAAGAGGAAGGTGATGATCATTTTAGTTTCACTAGTATTGCATATGCTTGCTGCCTCTATTTAGAAAGTGGTAGGGGGTGGCCTTGTCTCCTTTGCTATTTGTATTACCTGAGCATTTCCTACAGAGCAGACGTAGTTTTTCAATTTCATTTTACTTCTCATTTTTCCTCCCTGGCCCACTGGGAAATCAGTGCAGAAAGCACACAGCTGCGCACACGCGCCCAAGCGCAGTACACGGCGGGCGGCCGATGCCAGCCCTGCCCCAGGGCCAGGGAGCGGGGGCATCCTGGATGATTCGCACCAAAGGCTTCACCTTCCCCTGTGAGAAAAATGTTCAGCGGCAAATTAAATTCTGGAGATGGCAGATTTAGCCAAATACAGGCCCCATTTCAAATGGCTGCAAGAAGATCATGCAGTAGCTTTCCTCTGCTAGCATAAGCCACGGCATATCGCCTAGACCTCAGGCTGTATCCAGCCCTCTTGATCTCTTCCCTGTGCTTTTGGGGGAGTTTTGTGGAGCATCTTCCCTACAGAGAAGGAGGAACAGTATCTTTTGGCTTCTCAGGTCAGCTGCTGTTCCCAGAAAAGCAGCTTGTCCTGGACTGTGGCACCACTTGCAAGATTTCCCACAAGTGCCGGTTTTGCCTGGTGATGCATAGTGGCAGCTCTGGCACCCTCTCAGCACCATACCTGGAAGACAAGAGGTGACCAGGACTACATGGGTGAGGAGTGGGAAGGAAGAGAGATCCACAGAATGGTAAAGGTGACAGCTGTGGAGTTCAAGCGTGCAGCCACTGCTGTGGCACCCTCTGAACACGGGGCTGGCTCTGGGAAGCCGCTGAGCAGCCAGGCAGTGCAAGCACCATCAGCAGGTCTTCTGCAGTCCTCTTCCTGCCTGGTTCCTCGGAATATATTTCTCTACAGTGTTTTGGACACTACCACCTCCAACTTTTCTGCAGGGCACACAATGCCTGTGTTACCTAGCCTAACTGATGCCACACACAGAGCTCAGGACCCATGTGGTGCTGTGCAAAACCAGACTCACTGAGCAAGCCGTGACTCAGGAGGGTTTTTGCTTTTGAAGCTATTCAAAATCATCACTTCAAATGCCATCTCCGCAGCTGCAGAAGGGCAGGAACATGGGACTAAAGAGGCCATATGAAATCCAGGACAGCAGGTTGACATCTCCTGTTCCTTTACAAGGCTCCTGGTATCTTGGACCAAAAGCAGCAGGCTGCTGCTTTCTGCATTGCTTTCTCCTCTATCTTTTTTGCCTTTCACACACACTCTCCAATGGTGCAGGTTCCCTGCCTCTGGCTACCCCCAGCAGCCCTCAGGAAGCCCCAACAGCCACAACTGGCATCTGACAACCCTAACACTCCAGATCCTTATCTGCTGACTTTTATTGATTCTTCCAGCACCATTTCTGGGGCCCCAGAAATAATAATTGTGACTTGCCTGTAAGCAAAGGAGCAGTGTGAGGATTTATTAGGAAAAACTTTGAAAACAGAGGCAAAAAAAAAAAAAAAAAAAGGTCAGGATGTGTCTGCTAGCATGTAGGACAGAGCCAGATCTTGCAGAGGAGCATGGAAACTCACAGTGGGAGCTGGCAGAGGCAGCTGAGTTGCAAGTGTCACTAGGTTGAGTGGGGTCCCAGAGCCACAGCAGACCTGAGGTGACTCCTCCAGTTAAGAGAGGTCTGCATGAAGCATGAGCAGCAGGTACATAGGCTGCAAGTCCTGGGGCTCCAGGCTGGCAGGCTGTGAAGAGACTGAGTGTGCTGAGGATGGGCATGGAGGAAGAGGCAGGAGATATCACCCTCACTAGGGGCTGATCAGGTCCCCATCATCTGTGCTGGCTCCTGCCCCTCCCATCCCCAGCTCAGCACGTGCTGAGGTCCAAGCAAAGGTCTGATGCAGAGATCTAGTCTTTGGCCACCATTCAAGTGAAAGAAGTGCTGCAGGGGCCCAAGATTTTATGGAAGGGTGGGAGGCAACGTGTGAAGAGACACCACGAAGGAGGAAGGAAAATGCAGGTGAAAAGCCTGTGATAGAGCTGCAGGAGGTCAAACTGGGGAAAGACAGAGTCTGCAACAGCAGAACTGGCCCAGGCTGAACTGCAGGAAAATGATCTCTCAAAGTTAACCCAAGTTAACTGCTTTGGGGAACCACAGTCCCCTGTCATCAGTATCACTGCATTAGGCACAACATTTGGGTCCAAGGACTTGCATCTTTGCTGCTCTGATTTCTCTACTTTAAAATTAAATGTAATTATAAGTGGATGTCCGGTTAATTTCTCACATCACATAAGTGTTTTTTTCCCATGGGCTGCGTGACATTTACTGTTGACAGTGAGTTGTCCCCTCCCCAATCCTGCTGGTATTGGAGCAACGAGGAGATTTTGCCTCTGCTCACTTTACAGCTAAGGCAGTCGGATTTTGTTGGCTTCTGACACTTGGTATATTCTCAAGGCAAGTCATTTTGAGGGCCATGCTGCCTTTGAGTGGGTAAGTATGAAAACTTCCATTCTCCCCTTTGGTAGGAGCTTACTGCAATGCAGGACACCCTGACTTTCAAATAATAAGGTAATTGCATCATCACCTAATCAGTTGCCTTAGTAACAGATTTCCTAAATTTCCCTGTTGCATTTGCATGTTCATAAGTATGAAAATCAGACGTGGGAGAAGGAAAGGAAACAAAAGAAAATCCAAGGCTTTGTAGGATGCACTCCGTGATGGGAAGGCACCTGTAAGGCTGTTTGCTCATCAGCCTGCGCTTGTTTACTCACCTTTGTCGTGGCTGTGGCCCCCTCAGTGACACAGCAGCAGCTGGTGTCAGCTGAACTGGGGGGGGGGGGGCAAGCCTGGAAAATTACTGTCATCCTCCCTGCAAGGTTGGGTGGCACAGAAAGAGACACATTGTCGACAAAGCTTTATATCGGCAACTACCAAGGGAGAGCTAAGGCAGGGCTGGGAATGCAGCAGATAATGAATGCACAATTTTAAGAAAATATGGGGCAAAAAGGTAGGGTGCCAGAGTGCTGCTTATTCAGTGATGCTCAATTCAGCAAAGGTTACCTCAGCAGAGGTCATTTCCTTGGAATTTGCAGCAAGCTTTCCGTATCAGCTCCCTGCTCAATGCAGATTCAGATGGCCTTGTACAAGACTGCTTGTACACTTGGAGGAAGGTCTGGAGGTGATGCTGCTTGCTGTTTCAAGGGGTTTTCTCCAGGCAGATCCACTGGATCTCAGTAACTAGCAGCGTCTCAAATCTAACACTGAGCCTCAACAAGCAGCTTCAGCCTTTCTTGAACTAGCAGTAGATGAGGGACCATGCAGCCTGGACCTGGAAAGGCTGATTTCCTTCTCCTTCCTGGCAAACTTCACAGCAGAGATGTGAGTTGGGACTGACCTGGAGATAGTGGTGGGGGAGAGGGTGAAGTGCCTGAGCTCAGCACTGGGTGTGCACAGTACCAGCATCCAAGCCAGCTGTAATGGCCTGGAAGCAGCAATCCTTGGGGAAAGATGGGAGCTCATCCATGTGGGTACAAGCCCTGCTTATCCTGCTGAAGTCTGTGCCATGCCTGGAGATGGGGTGACAGGCTCCTCCCTGCCCTGGACACCCACAGCTCCAGCCCTCTAAGTCTGCGGAACCCCTCCCCTTCCCTGCTTGTCCTTAAAGCACACACTGTGTAGAGACACTGGAGGAGATTTTTTAGTATTCTTCAAAATTTTTGGCCTAATCTGCCTTTGAGGAATGAGCTAAGGGCACCAGTGAGGGACTGGCCAGACTCCCTACCTCACCCACTGCTGCAAGCACTTAGCTTTGAGACCTCTGTCATTCAGAATGAGCAACTCACAACGACCACGGAGGTATGTCTTGTTGTGTAAACGTGTCACAGTTGATAGGGCTGAGAATGAGCTCCAGTCACACATTACTCGAAGCAGTCATCTTGCTGCACCCGTCCTGTAGCCACCCAGTGCTGCTCACATGTGGGACAGGAGCAAAGCTGCAGTGGGAGGTCGGCAAATGCAGCAGAAACACAGCTGGCACGATGTGGCTGTTCTGAGTCTTGGTTTTGAATTGTAAGTTTAGTCTCAAACTGAATCATGTGCATGAAAATTAAAACATACCTTGCTAAAAGGTGCATGTTGAATACAATGAATTAAGAAAGCTCAGTATATAGAGACCACCGTAATTATATCATCAAGGAGTATCATGTACACTGTGCAATGCTATGATTCATGATGTTACAAGTAAATAACAGGAGATTAAAAATGTTCTTGGGTTCTCATCTGTAATGTAGCCCAGTTTAAGGTTATACTTATCAAAATTATCAGTGGAAAAACACTGTATTTCAGAGCTTCAGTGGAAAAACACTGTATTTCAGAGCTGAGTCACAGACGGTTACGCCGAATGAGAAATGAAGGTTTTGCTGGGAGAGCTGGGTGCTGAGACCATGAGCAAGGTCCTGGGGTATATCCAGGGACTTCCAGAGATTGAAAATACTGGGGAAAACATTACTGGATCTTTTGGGAACAGCTGTGGGAGTCAAGTTTATCCCCATTTTACAGATTGATTACTTGAATTCCTCAAGGGAAAATGGCAAGGTACTCCATGAGCCAGGAGGCCAGTGGAGCATATCCCTGTCCCTGCTTGGTCTGGCAGAGCACGCTGCCTTTGGTGGGTACCAGTACCTTCCACTCGAACGTGCAGCCCCCTCTCTCAAGGCATCACTTCTCTTCTCACACTGTGCCAGACAGGAATGAATTTTCTTTACATTTGTAAAGAAATGCTTCAACAAACAACTCTGTGTCAAGTGGCAGGAACTGTCAACTCTAGCAGTTGCTTTAGTAACTCAGGCATATACACAGGGAAGTTGCCTCACACAAAGATAGGAGGTGGAAAGCAAAATCCTGAACCTACTCACCTATTTCATCTCCCAGCACTGGAAATTGTAAGAAATCGTTTCAGTAATCCAGGCACAAACTTGTCATATAAAAAAGACAAAGTGCAAACACAGGAAACCTTGATGATAGGGAACAGGATTTCTCTGCATATTAAGCTGAAGGAGAAAGATGCTATACACACAATGGTTAATTTCTGAAATAAGGCCAGAAATGGATTTGTGTGTAAACAAAGGGAATATTTGTACTGGATGTTTAAAGAAACTTAATATTCTTATGATTTTTTCACAGCTAATTTCACAGAGGTAAAAAACCCCACCTCTCTGCTTTCATCCATAACAGCAAGGCATGATATCGAGAAGGGGAAGCAGGGAGCTGGCATGCAGGTGGACGACTTATCTGTGTAGCACCTGCATGAAGTCTTATGAGGAGCAGTACTGGCAGTGGGGAGAGTACTGATGAGCACTTTGCAGCAATGTCTATGGGAGAGCCAGAGATCCCTGCCTACGCTGTAGCACCATCCCTGTGGTCACTGCATGCTGGCAGACAGCCCTGCTGGTGCTCTACCTTCCCACATGGTAGAAGAGGCACAATGAAAGAGGACCCCCTCTCTACGGTTGCCAACATTCAGATTTAGACATCTGATTAAGAGTTTTCTTCCTGCTGGAGATGTTCACTACTCACTAGTGTCTGTCAGGCCTCTGAGTATTAGGCATCTTTAATAAATCTGAGCTCTTGTACAAATTCAAGGTGCTTAAAGGCACTGTTGGGACAGTGAAATGATCTCCTTTAGTGGCTATGCTGGCTGTGGATCACTGGATCCTTCCTTACCATCTTGATCTGAGGTCTACCAGAGTTGATTGAGAAATTCAGTGGGGTTTTGACCAGGTCTCATCATTGCTATTGCCAACACAAGTGACAGATATTAAACTGGTGAGGTGATGTTTTTAGTCTGCTTACAGCTATGGGTAACATGTTCATGCAAATAGGCCATAGTATTTGTGGACATGTTAAATCCATGAGGAAACTAGCTAGCATAACTGGGCACGTTTGAACTAACAGCTGAGACTGTCCTTCTAGTCAGCAGCGGGGTGTGAGGTCTGGGGCCAGGCAAGCATGGAGCAAGCAAAAGTTCTCTGGTTCCCCCTAGATCTATAGGGTTAAATGTGCCACTGCTGCTGGCTTCATTAACTAATGGAGACTGGGGACACCGCTCCAGCCAGTACAGTGTGCTGCTGAAGGTATGCAGCTGGGAGCACATGGCCAGCAAGCTGTGTGGTATGCTCCAAGGAAAGTCTTCCTGCCTTTTCCCTTGCTCCCAAACTGACTTACCTGTGAGATCATGCAGGTATCAGAAACTGGAACTCAGCAAGAGCCCACAGAGATTGTCCAGGAGAATGACTGTCTTCCCAAGTGCAGCACCATGACTGGATAGCCAAGGCAAGGCTGTCCCAAGTACAAAAGTCTTTCAACTCCGTGCAGCAGCTGTATTTGACTAGTCTTGACCTGAGGACAGCAAAAAGAACAAAACAGCAATAGGTTTCCTTGGGCTTGGGTAAAAGCTTTAGCTTTAGCTTTAGCTTTTTTTTTTTTCTGATGGAAACCAGGCCAGTTAATGATGTTACAGAGAGTGCTAACTTTGATTTCGCCTCCAAGTTTTGATTTCAGATACTACTCAACGTGTTGCTGCAGCTCTCTCTGTTGATAAGAAAGGACTTGGGGCCAGCCAGTGCTGCCAAGTGAACACTGAAGGACATTGTTATTTAGCTGCTGCTGACCCAAGGCTCTGCTCCAGCTCTCTGTTATCTCACCACAACCCAGTGGTGACTGAGGAAAATCTTGCTCACCAGAAACCTACCAAATAATGCACTGGAAACATAAAAGTGTTTGTCCTTCATGCTATTAAATGATCAGGGGAAAATCTCTTTTTTGTACACAAGGCAATTAATAGTTTCTGTATTAAACCATAAAATAAAACAAGAGTTTGATAACTAAAGTAATTTACCAACGCTCATTATTGTTTCATATACAATAAAGGAGATTACCGTAGAACAAATGCCAATTTGGAAAAAAAAACCAGAAAGGGATCGTTTCACCTTGCTTGTCCTTTGAAGAACAGCAGGGGTGAATTGACTGTTTGGAGGTGTCCCAAGCCTTCACCATCACCCAGATGCAGTTGCTTTTGGGAAGAGATGCCACAAACAACACAGCTCTGAAGCAGAGGATGAATGTTGCTTGGTGCTGGGACAGTGCTGGGAGTGGTGCACAGAGGCTTGTGTGCAACAGAGACAGCTCTGGGGTATTTTAAAAACTTTTCCCAGCTAAATAAAAAAAAACCTTGGAAAGGGAAGAGAAGATTCAGTATTCCTTATGTCAACCGTAACATCCAAAGCAGTTTGTATTAACCCCAGAATATTACATTGAACAAAAAATTCATATCCAGTGTTGTTGCACTGTATATGTATGATATCCACTGCTGGACTGTCATCCTGCTCAGCCAGAGAGGGGAACAGGATGAGGCCACTGGTGCTGTTTGTGTTTACGTGAGTGCTGGCCACATCTGCCTGGGTAGATCAGTGCATCCAGCTATGTGTGTGTGTGTTCTATAATGCGTGCTTCTGTGTGTACCTATGGGGAATACACGCTCAACCTTGTTACTTGCTGGACCTGGGCACTTGGACCTGGGACAGCCTTGCCTCTGTTGGGCTGCTCCCTAACAGCTTATACATTCCCCTTCAGCCTTTCCTGTAAACGAGAGGACTTTAGTGTCCCTGTGGATGTCACACATGGTAGTTACGTGTCCTCTAGGAGTGCCAGGAAAAAAACTAGTGAAGACTTCCCTATCGGAGGGGAATCCTAGGCCATGTGGCACACAGGTGCCTTCGGATGCTTGCCCCCGCTTCATGCAGGGAGCACCCAAGGAGGATGGAGCATCAGCGTCCCCTGCCAGTCCCCTGCCTGGCATTGCCTCAGCGCAGGAGTCTCTTTGGGCCCCTCTGAGCAGCTTATTTCTGACAGTCAGCAAAGTCCACGTTTGGGAATGGAAGTTTTAGTGAGGTCAGGCTGCAGCGAAACTGCTTTTCTGTTCCACACCACACAGACGCAAACTGACACGTGCTGCAAAGGATCCTTCCACTTTCCCCTGATTTTTTAGTGTTTTCTCCTTGGTTTTATCACTTGAAATAAAATTCTTATGGTAGGGGGGAAATATCAGTCCTATGCCTCTAAACCAGGCCTCCAATGCTGTTTGAAGCCATTCTGTTCCGTGATTAAATCTGGGATGGCTATTTTATTCATAATGAGCACGACAGGCTTTTTCTGTGATGTTTGTGCTTCTCCCTCCTCAGGCCCTCCTCTTTCAGGGCACTGACGTGGGTAATGATTTCCTCTCTGCAGGAGCAGAGTTCATAGCTTCATACTAGGAATAAACATGAAGTTTAGCCAAAGGTGAATTCATGACTGTAATTCATATTCTGAAACCAGGCAAGTCTTTCGCTTATAGACAAGCAGATCACATGGTTTCAATTGAAATTTAGTCATCAAAACACTAAGCATGACATTTGCAGAGTGGGATCCTAATAGAAGTGATGAAAAAGGAGCTGGGCAAGAGCTGAACCCCTCTGTCAGCTCCCTGCCCAGGCCATGCCTTTGCCAGTAGTGTCCTTGCCATGACGTAACCCTGCACCGTTTTCCTTGTTGAACACGTGGACTTCTTTATTTTGGTAAGTTTAAAAAGGCATGGAAATGAGATGCACTCCGTTTGGCAGGGAAGCTTAGGAGCTGCAGAGGCTGTTGAGTCACTTTGAAGAAAGGAAGCATGAAAATGAAAAGACAGGATGTTTCATCAGCTGCCAGTCACACAGGGATCCTGGGAGCACCTGAGCGGGATTACATATTTCATATCTGCAAAAAGGTGAAGTGTGCGTGATGCACTATGGAAAGACCTGAGAAGGAAGGAAATACCCTGCAGGAAAGGAGATGTAGCTTTGTCCTGATTAATCAGCTTATAAAAAAGGAAAAGTAAGAGAGTTTGGTAGAGGGAGGACACACAAAGAGTATCGAAAGGTTTCAGAGCCCTAGACTGTTGCACAGAGCAGTCTCATTCCTGCAAAGACACACAGTTAATGTTAGAAGTTGAGCAGCCCCAACAGACAAACCTAAGAATGCATTTATATACTCCCTGCCAGACTACAGCATCTGTTTGCATGCTTAAATGCTACCTCGGCAGTGTAGGAAGATGGACAACAGATAAGTCAGCATCTCCAGAAACCCAGGGTTGGGACTGATCACTCTGTGCTCCTGCACAAACAGCAAAGCTTCCCAAAGAGGCCTTGATCTCCTCTTACACTTGGATAGGTGCACAGAATAAACAGAGGCATGCACAGCTTCAGTAGTCACATCAAATCCATGTCTGAAGTAGCTCACATCAGGATGCAGGTAACAGGCAAAATCAGCCACCTACCATGAGATGAATCCTTTATCTGGAGAGTTACCAGGATTACAGATGCAGGTGTTGCCAGGTGAGCTGCAGACACAGGGAAGGCGGCTTTAACCGAACAAATGTGTCCTTCTTCCCCTTGCCTTTGCATGGCAGTGGCCCAGCTTCCCAGTGGCCTTTAGGAGATCCTCCCACAGGCAAGAGACAGCACATGTTGTTTCAGGTTTCAAGTGTCCCACGTCCCGATTACCTGATGAGTAAGTGCATGTCCACCACCCACTTGTCTGCTGCCACAGGGTACCAACAGCTGGATTTGCCCTGCCCTTTCCTCCACCAAGAGGTGTGTTGGTCCTTCCCCAAAGGGCAGCCAATTTTAATAGCACTTGTAGCATAATTCACTCTGAGACCTCCATCCCGCCATCAAACTGGACTGAAACAGGACAGCAGGTTCACAGGGATTTGGGGAGAAGGGACAAATGGGACCAATAGACAGCCAGGCAGATGGGCAGCCTCATCACATCAACCTTGTTGCTTTAACAAACCAAGCTAAAAATAATTACAGTAGGAGACAGACGTTTGAGAAGCTGAGAATAAGTCACAAATGTCATGTGAATCATAGGGCCTAACAGATAGCTATCTCAGCCAACTGCATTGTGTTATTCCTTTCATACACCTTCCTCAAGGCTGGTTTGCTCTTTCACTCCACCTACTTAACAGAAAGCTTGAGTTGCGCCTTTTTTACCTGGTCACTGAACACACCATCCCACCTTCCAGCCTGAATTTGTGGTGTTTTCTTGGACAACTTAATTGAAACAAAAAGTTAGACTGTGCCTCTCAGACAATGTGCTTTGGAAGCCAAGGCTGGACTACCACCCATGTTTCTGAAACCCAGTCTCACAAACATTGGTTCAGGGGTTTGCACCCTTTCATTATCTGCGGTACTGATGATATTTCTAGTGTAACAATTCATTAACCCCTTGCTCTGGAGCGAGGTCCTGTCCTGCATGGTGCTGGGGTTAGAAAAAGAGAAAGACTACTTCACTGGTCAAAATTCCTTGGTTGTTGCAAGATGGCTTAAATGAAGAATGAGGCTGAGGGTGAAATAGCAGTGAGCAAAGAACCAGAAAACATTCTGTGTATGCTAGGAAGTACTTGCACAATGACTTTTCTTATCAGCCTTTCACTTGGCTCCTTGAGACAAGAGGCAGTTTTTCATGCAACAGTCACCACCTCACTGAAACCCACAGCAACAACAGAGCTTATGTGTTAGTGCTGCATAACAGTCCTGACCGGTGCCTGGAGGAGACAGCCCCAGGGCTGCCCTGCAGGCTGTTAGAAGACAGCTATTACTGCATGTCAGGTGCATGCTGCATAGTGAACACACAAGCTGCACCAGCCTGTATTTTGATGTGGATCAAAGAAGGCACCTTTGAGCCACAAACGGCAGCAGCTGGACCTTGCTTTCCCTCTTACACTCCACAGCAGTTTGTTTTGTGGTTGTTTTGTTGACTGGAGGAAAGGAGGAAAGGGTCAGGTTGAAGGATCTTATCTAGAAGGTGCTGTAAAAACACAAATAAAGTCTGTGCTGCGAAAAGCTCACCAGTTAACACATCAGCGCACTACAGATGGATGAAATGTGATGAAAAGGGAAAGAAAATGGTGAAGAGATGGTATAGGAGCAGGAACAGAGAGATTAATTTAATTAAAGCATTTGGACGAGGACAAATAGGTACCTCAAGAGAGTAGTCCTCACATCCTAAGATATAGCGTACAACATGTCACATGAAACACTTTCTAGGCCACCTCTAAAAGGACCTTGGGATGCCAGACATCTGGCTGAATTAGGTGTGATGAATTGCACCTGCAAAGTCAAGTGGTTTAGTTGAGGGCACAGTGTGGTGGTTTCAGCCTTGTGGGATTTGGGGTGGATTATTAAAAAAAAAAAAGTATCAACAAGGGATTTCATGGTCCCATGACAAATTCCTGGTCCAGGGTTTAGGTATGACAAGTAGGTGCTGTGTTGGTCGAGGACTTTCCCAGGGTGGAGTAGAGCCACCTGAGGAGACTGAAGAGGATGTGCTATGGAGGAGAATATGGCGGGGGAAGCCCTGAAGGAGCTTCTGGAGCCCGTGACCACATCAGCAGCACTGGTCTGGACCTACTGCAGTGGCTATCTGGCAGTGGATACAAACCCAGATTTGCCCAGAATCTGAGGTTTTCATACAAATTTTCTTTTAGTTAATAAAGTGCCCAGCACTAAGCAGCGGTCCCTCCCCAAGCCATGATGACTGCTTGTGATCAGGAAGGGCATTGCATGCGCTTCCTAGAAACTGGCAGTTCCCATTAGAAACTAAAGACCCACTTTTTCGTTTCAACATCCCAGTGGCACGTGCACAGATGGGGAGCAGCGGCAGTGCCGTGCCAGCAGCAGGGGGTGAGGTGGAGGGAGCAGCCAAGCATGGATCCTAGGGAGAAACCTGTGGCCTTTCCCAGACTGACTTTTGTTTGCGTGACAGGACAGAGGAGACAGGGAGAGGCTGTGGTGACGTGTTGCTTTATTATCACCTGTGTGTGAAGGGCCCTCAGAGAGGCCAACAAGGTGCTTTGTCAGCAAGGGCAGGTCAGTGTCTGAGTTTGCCCACATGCTGTAGTCCGTTGGCATTGTTGCCTCTGCCCAGCTGTAAATGCCAAGCTGGCCAGGCAATAAGCAGGGAAAAGGTTCTTTCACCCCGAATCAGAGCATGTTGTGTCTGCCTCTGGCATGCAACCTGCAAGCAGAACTGGACACCCTCCCTGGACTCCTTGTTGCAGACAGGGCATGAGGTGGTCACCCACAGATTTTTGGGAGTCAGGCAGTGCTTTTAGGGTGGAACAGGTCCAAATGCATTTAGAAGGTTACCTTAGGAGGAGAGGACCTGCAGCCTACGATTGCATTTATGCCTAATGTGAAGGGAGCTGATGGGCAAATCCTGCTTATTGCAGGTGCAAAGAGAGAGGTGGGTCCCATCTGCAGGCACCACCAGTGTGCCCCACCACCATTGACCTATGCAGTGCCATCCCCACCAATGTCCCACAACTCTGACACATCTTCCTCCACAAGTGGATGTGCTGATGCAGGCCTGCATATCCATCACTTTGCCGCAGACCCTTACATCTGAGGAACCCAGAAAGCCTTTACCTGGCATCTTCCTCTAAATAAGGCATTGTCCACTTGAGGGATGGGAATGTGACTGACCTACACTGTACAGTCTAGTAAAGCAAAGGGAAGAAACAGTCTCCATATTAGGTAGATTCTGGTTTTCTGTGAAAAGAAAAATGAAAATATCCCCTAAAGGCCTTTCTTTGGTCAAAAAATAATCAGCCACTACGAGTTCCTAAGTTTCTCCTTTTTCTTTTTCCCCCAGAGGAAATACAGCTGATTCACTTAAATGTGAATTGGATTTACAGAAGTGCAAGAGAAAGGTTTTCTTAATGGTTCCTGCATATTTTTGTGTCTCATTGTAAGGATATCTTCTGCTTCAGCAGTAACTATCAAAGGACATAAAGCCAGAGATACAGCTGTGTGGTGCTTTGTCAGTTCTGTAACTCTAGTTAACTTCGGATGAGGGCACTACTACTGAAATGTAATAACAAACTACTGGGCAACATGACCTCCTGTTTCTCAAGTGATCAAACAAATCATTCATCTTTCTAAACTGAACCTAAACTGACAGCAACCTTTTCATTTAAAGCTAATTAAGGATCTCCGACTATCTAACATGGATGATGATTTTTTGTTGGTTTTTTCCCCCTTAATGAAATGAAAGTGGGTTTTATAATTTAAACATTCCCACACACTGTTGAATGAATGCAAATCTTTTCCATGATTATTCATGCAGCACAGCAGCAGGCTGAAACAGCAGTGTTAATTCCCCAATGATTCCTCCTGAACATATAGGGTGCATACAGAGAGTTACAGTAGCTCCTGGAGACGTGCCACAGAGGGCCTTAGTGCGCCAAGTCATGCACAGAGTAATAGGAAATGGCAGTGTGTGCTCCAGAGTTTCCACTCTAAAGCAGAGGCTTAATGTGATGGAGAGGCTGGAGCAACAAGGGGATGCCCTCCGTCCCCCGTCACACGACCCCGCACAGTATGCGCCTGGTGACGTTTGAGAAAGCAAAGCCTGGACTGTCGCACAGCTCCTTTCCTGAGTCTCCACTGTGTTTATGTCCATCCCTGCTGAGTAGCTGGATGAGGCAGCACAGAGGAAGGAGGAAGGTGGAAGAGATGGATAAAGACATGAGACGTGCCATTTTGAAAGTGGCAGCTCTGCCTGATGCAGCTTTGAGAGGCCAGGGAGCACCCCATCACTGGGAAGGCTGGGATACAAGGGCTAGTCACACCACAGGGCACAGCTGCCAGGAGGGTCATCATGAACAGAGTGCATCTTGTGTCATTGCCATTGAGTGGGTTTTGAAGAAGAGGTGAGGCTGGGAGGACAAGTGTGGGTCCTGGCACTACTGGTCTCCTCTGCTGGAGACCTCCATGCTGAGACACCACTGACTACACCAATGCTGGTTGCCTGGGTGGGATGGGGTGTTGAATGTCCTTACATGCAGATAACGTGATTTTCCCCAGCGCCATGCAAAGAGACACGAGCTCCCTTTATGGGCGGTGGGAGATGAGGACCGTACAGGTGAGTGGCTGAGGTCCCCCATCCAACTCCTGCAAGGCTGTCTCTCTCCAGGGTGCCCTAAGGAGCCTTGGCTCCCTGTGGCCCTTCCTTTAACATGTCCCACCACCCACAGGACTCCCCAAAACACCATGTTCTCCCACGTGTGGCAGCAGTCCTGGCGGGCATGGCCACCTCCCAGCTAGTCCCGTGGTGTCACCCAGACAACGGCAGGCTCTGTTCTTCTCCAGCACACCACCACACTGCCCTGGCTTTTCACATTTCAGCACTTCCAAATCTGCCCCCAGCAGAGACATCCAGCTTTGCCTTCACTTATGGCTTTGGAGTATCCATCTGAGGCAGAAGAGCACAGGCACACAGAGATTGTGTGTTTGTGGGTGAAAGGAGGAAGCAAGGATCCCACACATAGGTCCACCCCCTTCCCTGAAAAGAAGAATGTGATTCACTAAGAAAACAATCCTGGTGAGATTGCCCAGGTGGCATTTCCCCTTTCACTAATGAAAATCAAAGTTTTGTGTGACCACCTGGTCCAAGCTACCCAAGGGACATTGTACCTGTCATTTCTTTCATTTCCTATTAAATATACTGTTCCCTGCCCCATGCACAAAGCCAGACTCATGCAGCCAAGAGAAGGAGCTCTCTGCAGCTGGCCTGTGAGCCCAAGAATCCCCAGCAAAAGGATCAGGATGAGAAGAAACACAAGGATGTCCAAAAAAACCTGCATAACTGCTTTCCTCAAAGGCAGCTCCCCCATGAATGATGGTGGGAAGTATGGAAAATATGTGAAGAACTGTAGAAATGGGGGCATTCACAAGAGACTCGTCTTCTTGGTGATTTCTGCCAAAGGCGGAGTGTATTGGGTTTGTGTGGCAAGGTTTTGGTAGCAGGGGGCTACAGGGGTGGCTTCTGTAGAGAAGATGCCAGAAGCTTCCCCCTTGTCCGACAGAGCCAGTGCCAGCTGGCTCTGAGATGGACCCAACCACTGGCCCAGGCTGAGACTGTTAGCAATGGTGGTATCACCTCTGGGACAACATATTTTAGAAGGGGGAAAAAAACTGTGCAACAGCCTGCAGCTGGAGAGGGGAGTGAGAGCAGGTGAGAGCAATCGCCCTGCAGCCGCCATGGCAGGCAGGAGGGGCAGGGGGCTCCAGGCCCGGAGCAGAGGTTCCCCCCAGCCCGCGGTGAAGCCCACGCTGAGGCAGGCTGTCCCCCTCAGCCCGGGGAGGCCCACGGAGGAGCAGATCCCCACCGGCAGCCCCTGGAGGCCCCACGCCGGAGCAGGTGGGTGCCCGAGGGAGGCTGTGACCCGTGGGCAGCCCACGCTGGAGCAGCTCCTGGCAGGGCCTGTGGCCCCGCGGGGAGAGGAGCCCGGGCTGGGGCAGGTTTGCTGGCGGGGCTGGGGACCCCGGGGGGGCCCAGGCTGGAGCCGGCTGTGCCTGAGGGACGGCACCCGTGGGGGGACCCGGCTGGGGCAGGGGAGGGGTGTGAGGAGCCGCCCCTGAGGGGAAGGAGCGGCAGAGGCAGCCTGTGAGGGACTGACCCCAGCCACATTCCCGGCCCCGGCGCTGCTGGGAGCGGGGAGAGGGAGCGGGAGTGAAGTTGGGCCCGGGGACAAGGGAGGGGTGGGGGGAAGGTGCGTTTTAAGGTTTGGTTTCATTTCTCATTATCCTGCTCTGATGTGATTGCTAACAAATTAAGCTAATGCCCCCAAGCGGAGCCTGCCCTGCCCGTGAGGGTCACTGCCGAGGGATCTCTCCCTGCCCTCACCTCGACCCACCGGCCTTTCCTTACATTTTCTCTCCCTGCCCAGCTGAGGAGGGCAGCGGTAGAGCCGCTTTGGTGGGCACCTGCATCCTGCCAGGGTCAGACCGACACAAGGGGTTGCCGGACTTCCTAAGCAGGAGATTTTATCTGCAATATCACACTTAATAATCACAGTCAGAGGTAATTTGATCAGTCTACCTTGAATATCTGTATGGTTTCCACCTTCACAATTACCACAGCCATCAGTTCCATCATTTTAGAGGTACTGTGTGAAAAAATACTTTCTTCTGTTTGTGCAAATTTGCTGGTGGCTGGAGTCCCTCTGGTTCTTAAAAAGTTACAGTGTGAGAAATTGTGAAGAACCTCTACTTTCACCTTCTCTATGGCATCCCAAATACGATGGACCCTGACAGGATATATAGTTCTCTATAGACCCTCAGCTGCCTGTATCCTGAGGTGGAGACTCCTGGCCCACTTTGATTCTTTTAGTTAGGAAAACATTTTATACTCATTTTTGTCTTTCTCTGAACACTTTCTAGCTCTGAGACGGGCGGAACAGAACTACATCCTGTATTCACAATTACACTGCTCATTAAGTAATACAACAACATTTTCTGCCCTATTTTGATTAATTTCCTAAAAACTACCTTACAAAATCTACAAGCCCTTGTGCAGTAACACTGCCTTGACTTTTGGTAACAATTTCAAACTGCATTGCCTAATACTGTCTCAATCCACAGGAAACTGTGATGTGACTTTTCATTGCTTCCACAATTCCCATTGAAGTTTTTCTGCCCAACTTTCCCCTGTAGTGCAATCAGATAAAGATACCTACATTCCTCTAGGGAATTAACCTACATATTTCCAGTAAGCAAACAACCATCTGTCCCTATCTGAGATATGCACACCCCAGAGCATGCCTGACTGAACCCCGGGGTGGCCCATGACTCCCCTGTGACAGTCCTGAGCACTGGATATCACCACACTGAGGATGAAGCACTATTTTACCCCACAGGCACCTGTTGGTTTCATAAATATTAGCCAGATGTTGAAAGGAGTCCTATCCATTAAAAATTATAAATTAAATTCAATAAATGTATTTATTTATTTATTTGGAAAAGGAACAACATCTAAGCAAATGCGTCATGAGTTGGAATTAGGCTTAATGGTAGTGTTAACCTTGGTGATTGACATCTATCCTAGTACACTGCAAAGCCAGTCAAGCTTGCTGTGTCCACATCCATGCCTATATTTCCTTGTGTGCTCTGCTAGGCCATCAGAAGAGATAAATCCATGTTTTTCTGTGCTTCAACAGTTGAGCACCTCTGGTTCTTCCCCATTCAACTGCAGGAAAATGCTTTTGCCTCCCTGGGTAGAGGAAGGGGTCATGGGGAGGCACTGGAAGTCTCTCAGTGGTCTTTCGTGAAATACACCTTCCCAGTGTGAGGTCAATGTCTTGTCTCTGAGAAGGGCTGTCAGGGACTTCAGAGGAAGAAGCACGTAATTACATCAGACCATTGCGGAAATACTGTCTAACAGAAATCACTCCTTTGCTTCTATTTATTTGGAGCACAAACATGCCTCATACTGAGGATCCTCAACCTTTCCAGAACTCACAAAGGTTTTATTTATTTTGTAATCTTTGCTAATAAAACTAAGTATGCACATTATCCTGAAAAAAATCCAGTTTTCTTTGGATTCATACTAAATGCTTGGCCACAATGATATATTAAAGTTCCTAGAATAATGCAGCACAAATGTTGAAGTTTGCTTTGGAGTAGAATTTTGTAGCAGGGACCTACCTCACACAAACGTTCACAAAAAGCCTACGCAAATGATGCATAGCTCTTACACAGCACTTTTCCATAGACCTCAAGACTATTTGCAAAAAGGGTCTACATCATTTCACTTTTCTTTAAAACCAAAATGACTCATTTTTATCTAATAAATTAGGAATTCTATGTCAGACTTCTGGTTACCAAATATTCTACAAAGCAGATGAAATTATGGACAGTGTGACCATATATAGATCTCCTAACATATGTAGATCTCCTGGACATCTTTGCGGCGCGCAGCCTTACAGTGCATCCGCGCTGACCCATGCCATATCACTACTGGGTACTCCTAAGCAGTTTGTGCCCTTGTGGGAAAGAGCAGCCAAACACTGAGCTGTGCTAGCAAGAGTTCAGCCCGTAAGTAAAGGGAAGTTAAGACTTATCAAGAGCTTTTAAGTCAGTTATAATGTGAATTTTGCAATTTTCCCAGGTCCTCCCTGTTAAAGGTAACTTCCATATTGAACTGAGGGGCACTCAAAATACTTCATAATCTAGGCAAGATGCCCAATGCTGTATTTAGCACATCAGTTTAAAGGCAGTGTGAGCCCAATCTGTCTTTTATATAACCCATTGTACTAAATCCCAAAAGGTGGAATGAGGCTACTAGAATCAGCTGATACTAAGTGAAAATGTGAGTAATGCTTGAATGTTTCAGAAAATATATTTTTTCTCCATAGTTAGCAATGTATGAGTCACTCAGGCTCCCTAGCTACTGCACTGCATGAATGACTCAAAAATCCACCGAGAACAGAGGCACAAGCAGTTCTCTCTTTATGCCAGATTTTCTCCTTTTAAATCACTCTTGCTGTATCTCACCCACTTCAAAAAAAAAGGAGAACCTCTTTCCCTGTTACTTCCTTCCGTCATCCCCATGCAAGCCCAGATAAAACATCATGCACAAGGATGGTTGATGCTCATTGTCATTGAGAAAAGCACATGATATGATGCACTAAAGTGAACTCAATTCACCGTTTTTAAGAAGTGAAAATGTACATAAAGTAGTTGCTTTGCTGTGCTCCTCTAAAGTTCTTGGATGAGCAAGGACACTGCACTTTTAATCGTGTTGGACCCAAATTTTCCTCTGCAGCAAAGTTCAGAGGTCTTGGGGTCTTGGGAATTTTAGTCAATCCTTTGTTTGGGAGCAAGTTTTGAGTTCAGTTAATTGTGGCCCTTGAAACACCTTAGTCCCTGGACATCTGTATGATTACAAACTAGTAATCACTGCTTAGTTTAAATGGGATAAATTGCTGCTGAAAGGATCCATTTTAATTTGTACTAGGTACCTCCATCAGAACAACACTCTCATCCCCATCTTTAGTGATTGCTGGCCACGTGCCTGAACCCAGGTTCTCTCTGCAGAGCTCTGAACAGCTCTTCAGAGTCACAGGCAAATCTGTCTGTGGTGTCACGTTCCACTGTCTCATCACTTGATGCATCACAAGTCATTTTCCAGGGACTGAAAAATGGAGAGGGAGTAATCATGCTGGTCTGTATATTAGATGTCACTTGAAAAAATTTGCTGCATAATCTGGTTATTGCCCATTACCTCACCCCTAGGCTGATTACCAGCCTCTTGTTCTCTGGGTCACAGCTCTGTTGCAATGGCTGTGGGGTATTCTGGACAGTGATTGTTTCCTCTTCTCAAAATCCTTCTGTCATAAGACCAGTCTGACCCTCTGGTCACATAATGAAAAGAAGTGTACATGGTCATTTGTTAGAGCAGATCTCAGTAAGATGACCCACTGGTTTCAGTTCTGACGTTTGTTTCCTATTTACGAGAAAGTTACCAAGTTCAGAAGTAATTACTCTGATTTGTTTCCATAAGCCATTCTTCCCATTACGCATTTTTAATTCAGCTTTTTCAGAAGTTATTTGAGTTTAATACTCTTTGATTCTGCTAATCTTCAATGGATCAGATACCTAGTGGTCCCTCCCACCAAAAGCTTCATACTTTACCAGAGTTTGAGGAGCTTGTGCTGTCATTGAAAAAGAAAGGTTCCAGTCCTCAGGGCTGCAGCTGCTGCCTTCTGGATACAACATCTTTATACAGAGGGAAACAACAGCTGTCCAAGAGTCATGAACTCTTAATGCTGTTAACACAAAGTCTGTTTGCTAGGAATTTTACTTTGGAGTTAACCATTTCACCACTGGACACTTTAACCATCTAGAGCCAACAAAATGATCCAAGAATGAGGAAGTCTGCTAATTAGGCAGAAGCCTTCATGGCCAGACAAACTTAGTTTGGACGAGTCCCTTCAGCTTGCATAGAGCCTCTTCTGTTGCCACCACAAAACACAGCATTCTTCTGGGTCAGTTATTCTTTCTTTTACCATGGAGTTTCTGAATCAGTTTTTCTTCACAAGTCTCAAATTACGGACAAAGACCATTGATTTTGTCCTCTCTCTTGGCCGACCCAGATTAATTCCAGTGGTGTTCAGACATCTAATTCCGGGCTCAAGGTTATACTATAGTCAACTGAGAAAGCAGATAGCCAGAAGAAGCATGTGGATATATGAGGAGGTTGGGAAGAACCTCCACAGAAGAGGGTGTTGGACTTGTTCAATGTGAAGAAGAGAAAGACTGGAGGATTGTAGAGGAATGAAGGCAGTGGGTTGATTGACATGGATGATGTGCAGCTGTAGCTCATTCCCACTAATTGGTTAAATAGCACTGAGGAGTGTGAAAGGAGAGATTGGATGAAGGAGGAGCAGTGTGGTCTGGCCTCTGGAGGAAGGAGAAACAGCACAGACAGTAGAATCTGACTGATGGTAAAAGCCTTGTTGCAGCTTGCTAGTTTGCTTGTGCTGTAACATTTGGTGCCCTGTGTGAGGCAAACTGATTTGGATTACAACTACAACAGAGGATCTTACTGCTGACCCCAGCTATGTAATAGTATGATGCAGAGAAGATGGAGACAAACTCTTCTCAGAGGTGTACAGCAATAGGACAAGATGCAACAGACGCAAACTGCAAAAACAGAAATTCCATTCATATTTCAGGAAACATATTTCCACGATGAGGATGGTAAAATATTGGAGCAGGTGTTGGAGAGGCAGTGGCATCTCCATTTTTGGAAGTATTCAAAACTTGGCCAGACAAGGTCCTGAACAACATGCTATAACCGGATGTGCTCTGGGTAGGGAGTTGGACAAAAGGACCTCCAGAGGCCCTTTCCAACCCAGATTTTCCTATGGCTCAACAGTTCTGTGAGTTTGCAGGATACCTCAGATACTGAGCAAGAGTCAAAATCACCCTGTTAAGCTGCCTTTCACTATATAGTTTAAGAAATCTTATGCTGGTGATTTCCATACCACTAATAATGAGTTCTTCAACAAGCTAGTCGGAAGACAGAAGTTTAACTTTGTTTCAGGTGAGACCTATTTACTGTTTAATAAAAGTACTTTAGCCATAATGCTACCTGAAATCTTCAACAAGGTCTAAAAATGCTCCTCTCTTTCTTTTTAGCTCTCATGTGTCTCAGTTTTTCCTTGCTCATCATTGTACCAGTTGTATTATTTTTATACATAATCTCTTCCATTCATTAACTTCTTCTTGCCTGTTGGCAGCAAGGATATTTGGCATTGAAAATTGACAGAATACCAGTATATGTGGCCTTTTAACATGATTAATTAGTGTTTGGAAAGAACTTTATAATCAGTCAAGGGAAAACTGCAAGGCTGTGAGGATTAACAGAGAGGTCTTTCCCCTTAGTTCTTGCTTGATTTGTTTTACAAACAGTGACGCAAGTAACTACATCAGGACTCAGATTGGAAAGCCACTTCTTACTGTGTTGGATTAAAGGAATAGATCAGTGGAAGGATTTTTCTTGCTTCTTGAAAGATACAACAGCTCTGGCTTTCTCTATACATTTGCAGGCAACTTCATTCTCCATCAGCCTGTATTTTTTCAGTTAAATGCTTATCTGAAACACTTGACCAGCAATCTTAGAAAACGATGGCTTTCTCACTACTGTTGCTTTCAAAGCAAAAACTCACACAACCTTGTTTGGCATGTTATCTCCTATCAGCTCTTATTCAGCTGTGAAAAATGGCTTGAAAAACAACAGGAAACCAAAGAAAACATGATAACAAACAGCAGTGTGTCAGGGTTTAGGAAAGTGTGATTACAAGCACCATGGAGACCATTGTCAGGTCAGATCTGTCTTTTTTAATTAACTGAAATAGAAGGAAAATAACATGTTAACAAGATTAACAAATGAAATTTCAAATTGTAGGTGTTAATATCAGTATCATTGCCTGTTTTATCTCGGAAGATATCAGCCTAAGAAATAATCTTCTTTTCATTTTTAGTATCTATGTTTCTCCCCCCTCACACACACACACACCCTGCCCCACATCTCACAGAGGTTTGAAAATGTTCTGTGAGAGCCTCCTGAGAACTGGACTGGAACCGGCCTTCTTGTACATTAGCTCAGAGATCAGTTTCTTTCATGGGGAAGAAAAACAGAGCTTTTGTCTTTTCCTAACATACAAACGTAAAGATGTCCATACTAATTTGTTTCTGTCTCTAGAGCAAAATACTAGGCTACTACATGAAGCTTCTCTATTTCCTTTTGACATTTTCAGAATCAGATCATGGCAAATTTATTTAGGGCCAGGATGAATAAATATGTTTTTATCCCATTTTAAAGCTTCTTAGGATCTTCCCCTGGAAAGATGGAAAAGAAACAATCTTGGAAAGAGAGAGCAGATACATATTTCTGTGCGAAGGAGTGGGGTAGTTTTTTTCAGAATCTTTATTAGTGATTTGGAGGTATCTACAATCACTGTTGGCAAAAATTATGACTAAGCCGAGCACTGACTAACAGGTAAGTAATGAGGCAGGCAAGTAAGTAATGAGGAAGACAAAGCTTGCCGTAGAGACCAATATGAATTGATCAGCACATCAGTAACATTAAAACATCATTTCTAATACACTATAGTGAAATTAAAAGATAAGTGTGTGTTATTCAGTAAGAAGACAGATAAACCTCTTTCTGTATTGAGAAGTTCTCTAGTCACTATACATTTATTGGTAATGTTCATGCTTGTAATGAAAAAATAAAAGATGCCACTTGCAGCACTGTCAAAGACTGCAGTCCTGCCAACATTTATATGAGCCAGTGTGGAAACACTGAAAACTACAGAGAAGGAAAGACTCCTGCCCCTTTGATGTCTCTGCAGCCTTGGCCATGTCCTTAAGCACATGTTTTGGTGGGACTTTGTAGTCAAGAGCAGCAATTCTATTTCAGTCTCATCCACCTTTCCTATTCCTTTATCCCAGTTGGAAACAACTGGCAATTCATAACATCCTAGAAAACTTTGGCAATGCCCATGTAGATGCTAGTAAGTGCTCTTTCCACACATGCAACCCTGTTACAAACAGTCCCCAGTAAAAATTTACTTTCCCTGTGCTTTTTATAGTGCACCTGACAAGAGCTTAAGCAAAGACAATGTAAACAGCTATGACTATAAATCACCAAATTCCCCTAAATTAGAAGTCTTTTCTCCTAACTGGCTTCCTAGGGCAAAGGTATGTAGCAGGCTGTTCTCAGTATCAGAGAGTTAAATGCCTTCCTCCACCATGCCACACTCCCGATCCTCAATATGAGAGACACATGACATATACAAATACAGCACGCAGAATGTCTCATTGAAGCCACTATGAATAGAAAATGTCCATATGCCCTGTCAGTGTTTCAGTATTATTCAGAATCCTTGCAAATACTACAGGAACAGCCATGCCAACCAAATGCCAAAACATTACAGAAGAGGTCTCATAGCTGGAAGATTAATAAAGGCTGCCTCCTTCAAACAGATTCAGTGGCTGGCCAACACAATACCAAGCCTTTTCCAAGCCCTCAACCTCAGCATAAATACTGTAAAATAGATTTTCACACTATCTTCTACTACACAAGTGGGTTTGAAATAGACATCCCATCCCAGCAAAAAGTTCTAGAAACATTCATCTGCTGCCTCTGCTCCCTGGGCCCTGGCTTAAGGACATCACTAAGAAACTTCCTAACCTGGTACAGCCCTCAGACTGTTACCCATTGCTGCTCATTCATGGGGGTGGCCATGAAGCTGCAACACGTAGTCCAAGGGGAATCAAAAGACACTTCAGGGCCTTGGGATGGTTGGTAAGGGAATCTGGAGCACAGGTTATTTTTCCTCTGTCTTTTCAGTTGTGGGCAGTGACATCTGAAGAAACAGATGGACTCAGTCTATTGATACATGGCTCCATGGCTGGTATCACCACCATGACTTTGTATTTTTCAATAACAGGTTGGCTTACATGGCACCAAGCCTGCAGGGATCAGATGGGATTCACCTTTCTCAAAAGGGAAGGAGGTTCTTTGCTCATGAACTAGCGGGACTCACTGACAGACCTTTAAGTTAGGCTTGAAGGAGGAGTGGAGTAATATGAGGCTTGCCTGTGACAAGCTGTGGGACAACACACCAAGGTTAGAGGGACAGGATGCTAGCAAGGGCCTTCAGCCTGTTGCTCTGAGATGTGCTTTCTACACTAGAGCATGCTTGATGTCTTATGAAGATGAGCCAGGGGCTTCTGACATAACAGGAGGCAACAGGGAAACACCAGTGAAATTCCTCAAAGCAATTAAGAAGTGTTCCTCTAAGAAGATGACACAGCCGACAGCCCAACTGAAGTGCCTCTACAGCAATGCATGCAGCATGGGCAGCAAACAGGAGGAGTTGGAAGCCACCATGCTGATAGAAAGCTAGGACCTAGTTGTTATTACTGAAACTTGGTGGGACAAATCCCGTGACTGAAGTATGGCTAGTGATAGCTACAGGCTATTTGTAAGGGACAGGTGAGGAAGAAGGAGAGGTGGAGGGGTTTCCCTCTACATCAAGAATTGGATAGAGTGTAAGAGCTGTCTCTGAAGGATAGCCATGAGCAGGTTGACAGCTATAGGCAAGAATTAGAGACTGAGGCAACAAAAGGAACCCTGTGGTTGGTGTCTGCTACAGGCCACTTGATAAGGGGAGCCTATTGGTGAAGCCTCTTACTCCAGCTACAGGAGGCATCAAGCTCACAGGCTCTCATCCTGCTGAGGGACTTCAACCACTCTGATATCTGCTGGAAAAATAGCACAGTGAGCTGCAGGCAATCCAGGAGACACCTGGAATGTATCAGGGATAGCTTCTTAAGCCAGGTAATAGACAGCCCTAAGAGGGGATGCAATACCGGATCTGTTGGTCACCAACACAAGTGCACTAAATTAGTGATGTCGAGGTTGGAGGCAGCCTGGGCTTCAGTGATCATGCACTGGTAGAGTCTGCAGTCCTGCGGGATGTGGGTCAGGCAAAGAGTAAAGTCAGGACCCTGAATTTTAGGAAAGCAAAATTCTAGATGTTCAAGGAGTTAGTCAATAGGGCCCCAAGGGAAACTGCCCTCAGGGACAAGGGAGCAGAAGAGAGCTGACAGACCTTTAAGGATGTTTTCCATAGAGCACAAGATCTCTCAATCCCCAGGTATAAGAAATCAGGAAAGGAAGGTAATAGGCTGCATAGCTGAGTTGAGACTTGCTGGTCAAACTAAAGGGCCAGAAGGAAATGCACAGGCAGTGGAAGCAGGGACAGGTATCCTGGAAAGAGTATAGGGACACTGCCTAGTCATGTAGGGGTGGGGTCAAGAAGCCAAGGCACAGCTGGAGCCAAACTTGGCAAGAGATGTAAAGAATAATAAGGGCTTCTATAGGTACATAGCAAGAAAAGGAAGGTCAAAGAAAGCGTACACCTCTGACTGGCAAACTGGTAACAAGCAACAAGGAGAAGGCTGAGGTACTCAACAACTTTTTTGCCTCAGTCTTCACTGACAGACTCTCTTCCCACACTTCTCAAGTAGATGGACTGCAAGATTGGGAGTAAGGGAACAAAGTCCCTCGCACTCTTAAGAGAAGATCAGATTCGTGACCACTTGAGGAACTTGAACATACATAAATCTATGGGACCTGATGAGGTACATCCCAGAGTCCTGAGGGAATTGCCTGATGAGTTGCCAAGCCACTCTCCATGATACTTGAAAAGTCATGGCAGTCAGGTGAAGTCCCCAGTGACTGGAAAAAGGGAAACATTGCATCCATTTTTTAAAAAGGTAGAAAGGAAAACCCTGGGAACTACCAACCTGTCAGCCTCACCTTTGTGCCTGGGAAAGTCATGGAATAGATCCTTCCAGAAGCTACGCTAAGGCACATGGAGGACAGGGAGGTTGATTTGAGACAGCCAGCATGGCTTCACCAAGGGAAAATCCTGCCTGATAAATCTAGTGGCCTTCTATGATGGAGTGACTACATCAGAGGACAAGAGCGGTGGATGTCATCTATCTGAAATTCTGTAAGGCCTTTGACACAGTCCCTGACAACATCCTTCTCTCTAAACTGGAGAGAGGTAGATTTGATGGAGGGACTGTTCAATGGATGAGGAATTGGTTGGATGGTTCCATCCAGAGGGTAGTGGTCAATGGTTCAATGTCCAAATGGAGATCAGTGATAAGCAGTGTCCCTCAGGGGTTTGTACTGGGACCAGTACTATTTAATATCTTCATCAGTGACATAGACAGTGGGATCAAGTGCACCCTCAGCAAGTTTGCAGATGACACCAAGCTGAGTGGTGTGGTTGACACACCTGAGGGACAGGATGCTGTCCAGAGGGACCTGGATAAGTTCAAGTGGACCCATGTGAACCTCATGAGGTTCAACAAGGCCAGGTGCAAGGTCCTGGACCTGGGTTGGGGAAACCCCTGGCATCAGTAAAGGCTGGGAGATGAAAGGACTGAGAGCAGCCCTGAGGAGAAGGATTTGGTTGTACTGGTGGATGGAAAGCTGGGCATATGCTGGCAACACATGCTTGCAGCCCAGAAAGCCAGCCGTATCCCCAGCTGCATGAAAAGAAGCATGGTCAATAGGTTGAGGGAGGTGATTTTGCCTCTTTACTCTGCTTTGGTGAGACTCCACTTGAAGTACAGTGTCCAGCTCTGGGGTTCTCAGCACAGGAAAGACATGGACCTGGTGGAGTGGCTCCAGAGGAGGGCCAGAAAACATTCAGAGGGCTGGAGCACCTCTCCTGTGAAAACAGGCTGAGAGAGTTGGGGTTGTTCAGCCTGGGGAAAAGAAGGCTCCGGGGACACCTTATTGTGGCCTATCAATACTTATAAGGAAGATGGGGATAAACTTTTTACAAGGGCCTGTTGTGATAGGACAAAGGGTAACAGTTTTAAACTGAAAGAGGGTAGATTTAGACTAGATATAAAGAAGACTTCTTTTTACAATGAGAGTGGTGAAACACTGGCACAGGTTGCCCGGAGAGGTGGTAGATGCCCCGTCCCTGGAAACATTCAAGATCAGTTTGGACAGGGCTCTGAGCAACCTCATCTAGTTGAAGATTTCCCTGCTCATTGCAGGGGGGGTGGACTAGATGACCTTTAAAGGTCCCTTCCAACCCAAACTGTTCTATGATCCTAATATCTTGCTGGACTGACTGAAACTGAGAGCTCCCCAGTACAACCTCATGTTTGCTCTCCATGTCACATAGCAACTTACACAAACCCATAACACCTCACGCAAAGCTTCATCTCTGCTACTTCCACACATGGCTGAAATTTCTCTAATTACGTTCCTGACAACTTCATGTCACTAATTGTGCTTCCCATTCTAATTCCAGTTCCGTGCAGTGGAAGAACAGGAGCCACCGGGCACAGGAGCCCCTCTTTCATTCCTAGCCTCACAGAAAATATGAGTTGCAGAGGTTTCTCAAAATGTCTGGGGAGTCCACATGTTCCAAGGGTATTTCAGGGCATTGAGTCCTCACAAGAGTCACTGTACTATATGAAAGCAATATAATACAAGAGATTTGAGAGCAGTACATTGAGTGTATGGGGACTTCAGGAGCAATGCAGATGATGTCAATTAATATGACTGCAGTCACCACCACGGTGGTGACCCAGTGCACCCACCTGCCCCCAGGGTGAAGGAGCAGACTTAACACACAAGGTCACCAGGAGCAAGACAAGTCCTTCATCCCAGAAGAGGAGCTATTTGAAATGATCTTTCCTCCATGCCCTTCACTGATGATCCTCCTCTTCGGTGGCTGCACAAAGCTTAGCCCGGGATTTAAAATGAAGTCAGAAGGGCAATGTCCTCAGCTCCACCCCACAAACCACTGGCTTGATACACAAGGAATTGTGTATGAGCACATGTAAGGCACTTGAATGAGCCAAGCAGACACTCCCAGCAAAGTCTCCTAGTGCAAGCTCACAGCGTCCCACAGAATGACAGAGGAGGTGGACATCTCCCAGAGCTCTGGCTACCCAAACCGTGAACAGTTTTTCATGGGTGGATGGCTTCAAGACAAAAAATTAAGTCTACCTTTCTAGGTTTTTTTCCAGGTGAGTCTTTACTGATACATAATCTTTCTCCTCACAGACTCACACAGCATCTTGCACCTTTGCTTTAGCTTCATTCATTCTGAGCAGCATGTTTTTTCTTGGTTTGAACACACCATCCTTGTCTTCGCAGTTATTGTTGCCCTGGGACTCCACCACTGGCTTAGCTCTCATCTAGTGTTACAAAGGCACCAACTCTGGTTATGGCTTTATGGAAAGGAAAATGACTGACAGCTGCTTCCTTGGAGGCATTTTTGTTTTAGCAGGCTGGGAAAAATTCCTGAAACAAGTGTTCATTTCTTTATTACTAAAGTCAGCCAGTAAGTTAAGTGCTTCTACCAGTAGCTGTCTCCTTATTTCAGAAAAGAAGTTTTTTAACTTTGAGAATGAAATTCCATGAGCAAAGCATTTTTGGTAGCCTCATCTAGACACAGTCTTCTCCATGTAAAGCTTCTTTTTTTAAAAAAAATATAAATAAATAGGACCAAATTGTTCTCAGTTCCATAATTGCCAGCTGCCATTGAAATCAATAGGAATTATGTTTATATACCTGAGGAAAAATGTGGCTGTTGGTTCCTAGAAATGAGAGAAATTAATTAAAAATGGATTTTGGATTAAAAAGATCACAAGGATCAGCTGACTACGTGCTATAAAAAGGAAAAGAGCTGACTTAGAAGGCCTTAGGAATCAGGGTTATCACAGGAATTCTGCCAAGGCATTTATCTATAGTGGTAGATACTGCTATTTTGACTTACAAACTGTTAAAGAAATATAAACTGCTTTATTCCCTTGTCCCAGTTAGATTAGTCAAGTACTTAAGCACTTTATCTTTTAATTAATTGTATCAGCTAAGTGTATTTAAAAACTGAACTTCTGTGCAGAAATCCCCAACACGTTCATCACTTCTCGTACACCCCTCTTCCATCCACAGCCTGCCAAGCACTGAGTCATAGCTCCATTTTATTCTTCTATTCTTTCCATTTCTGCACAGCAATTACACAGTCTATGAGAAAATTGTATTTGTTGTTTAATCATCAGGGGGACCAGCCATTCATAAAAGAAAGAGACAGTAGCCTGTGCAGAAAGAGGATGATTTAAAGGAGGGTTGCAAAATGAGATTTGGTTAAAAATCTACTAAACTTAGTAAACAGAATATTTGGGAGCCATGGTGGAAGGTAGTATCTTCTGGCAGCTATTTTAAAAGAAAAATTGTAAAGGAAGAATACAGCTGCTCATCTCATGTTCATGGTGCCAACCTGCAAATTTTTTATTTTCCAAAACTTTGCTAGTCTAGAAGAAACAGAAACTGCATGTGACCATTGTTGTGGGTTTGGGTTGTAAAATAAAACTCAAAGCAAAGCCTTCCTAACCACATATCATATTGTTTGCCCATTGTGGATGGAGCACTACCAGTGGCTAAACACAGGGATGATTCCAGTCAAATGATTTCTCAACCTCATCCACACACTGTGGGTCTGTAGCAGCTATGCTTCCTCAGGCAGCTTCCCCAGAAACATAACCCTGAACTTATCCCTATTTACCACTGCAGGGTAATCCCTCCCTCCTGAGCGCTCGAATAGGAACAGAAAGGGAGATAGGAAAGTCTGGGCACACGATGTTCATTTTAACAAATGTTAAATATATAAAATCTGTTTTCAAAAGCTCCAAGGTTGGACAAATTAAATCACAACAAATCTGCTTTAGGAGAAGTGCATATTGCCTTGATGAAAACATAGGGTTTCAGGTTGTGTTTCACAGACACAAACATCAATTCATCCTAAAACTGTTCCTGACTAGACAAATCAAGTGCCCTCAGATAATGGCCCAAAGGAACATGCCCAAGCCATTCTGCAGGGCTGTGCAGGCAAGGCAAGCAGCACGTCTTGAAGGGTTGTGCTCAGGCTGTACTTGGTCCGTGATGAAGCACAGTGGAAGGACTGTACATGACAAACAAGTAAGCTCTTTACCTGGAACTGTCAGTGGAGTCACATCCGGGATGTGACTGCTCTCTTCAAGCCAGCGCTTGGGACGCTGTTGGGACTGAGCTTGCCAGACCTACCTGGATTCTCTCCCAGATGGTGCGGTGATCACCCCTTTCCCTTGCCACGGGTGCTTGCTGCATCCCGGCAGTGAGGGGTACGGGCCCCCTGTGAGCTATCCCAGTGCTGAGGGCATGATGGAGAACGGGCTTTCAGTGCACGCTGGAGGGACACGGCCCCGGTCAGACCCCATGTGTCTGGGAAGCCTGCTGCAGATCCATAGTTTCTTCAGCCGCTAGGATCGTGCAGGTTTAAGGTATTAGAGGTCACACTGCTATGGCTGGTTTCTGAAAGCACCAAGTTAGGACTGGGGTCAAGGCAAACCAGACAGGAGGTATCAGGCGGCGACAGACTAAAGCTCTGGCAGCCAGGTTCTTGCAGTTACAGCTTTAAGCCAAACTACTGACTCATGCTGGATGTGTGAACATGAGCAATGCAGTTGGCTTCTTGCTACCTAAATCAACGAAGCTGGAAGACTGAGTCATGGCTGGACCTCCCAGAATCCAGATACGACGTCTGAAGTGACCTTTCTAGAATAAATAAGTACAAGTTAGCCCGTTGCCTTTAAACTTAGCATGTAAGTGTTAGACTGTGCTAGAGAGCTACAGCGAAGAGGATGGGGAGAGAATGACATAAACTTGCCTTTCCTCAGCACACTGGGGAGCTTCTTGTAGAAATGAATGAGGACTTTTCTCTCTTACACTGTGGGAATGCTACTTTCATAGGGGCTTGCACTCAGCTTGTCTAAATATATACTGGCCTATAGCACAGAGCACATGAGTGTGTCCAGGACATTGGAAAGCGAAAAAAAAGCACAGAATCATGCAAGAACAGAGCCTGAAGTGGCCTCTGGAAGTCACTCAGGCTGACTTCTCTCCTCAGCCCCCCAGGGTTATCTTCCAAGTTAAATCAGCTGGCTCAGGGCCTCATCTAGTCAAGCTTTGAATACCTTCAAAGGCAAAGATTTGTGGGCTTTTTGAGCAACCTGCTGTAGTGTTTGACCACCTTCAATGAAAATTTTTCCTTAAGTCTAATCAGAATTTTCTTTGCTGCAACTTGATTTTCATCTTTCTTTGTGTTCCCAGAGAACTGTCTGGCTCAATTCCCTTTTGGGTTCAGAAAACGGCCCTTAGCTTTGTCTTCCCCAGTCTAATTTTAGCCCCCTGGCTATCTTAGTGGCCCTCGGCTGGACTTGCTCCAGCTTTTCAATATCTTTCTTGTACTGGAACCCTAAACTGGACACAGTAATTGATATGTAATCTCCCTAGTGCCCAGTAGACTAGTCTCTTCCCTTGGTCTGTTGGCTGTGCTATGCTATCTTCTCTTGCTATGTAGTCTAGTATTCATCCATCTCTACAAGGGTATGCTGCTCACATATTCATCTTGGGGTCCACTAGGACCTCAGGTCCTCTTCTGAAGAGCTTGCTGTCTAACCAGTCAGCCCTCAGCTTGAACTGCATATGGGTTTTCTGTTGCAGGTGCAAAATCATCAGGAGTAAGTCCATACTAATCAATATACCTATTGCATTGGTCAGAGGTGGTCCATAGTTACAGCAAGCTTTGGCAGCCAAGACAAGCAGTCATCCAGGACAGCAGACTGCAGGGAGTCACAAATGGTCACAATCCTGCTGCCCATTTTGTTTTTACTAAAAAAGCTTTGGAAACCTAGGCTCACCGCTGCTGAAGTTTGAGACATGTACATATGTGTGGATGTATGACTATTGCTAGGCAAGATGGGACTCCTCTAAAGTTACTTCATCTCCCGTATGCCTGGTGGCACCAGGAAGAGCAGGTGCCAGGGCTTTGCTGCTGGGACTCCATCCCAGCACGGCTCTTCCCCCTAACAGGGGGACTCATTCTCCCTGTGGCTCACACAAACCTATTCAGCAAACTATAGTGATTTAAATTATTATTGTCCAACAGTAAAATAACAATGTATAGATGCAGCGAGAAAATATATTCCAGATTTAAAGTTAGTTCTTCTAAATCTGCATTAAACAGCCATCTCAGCAATGCTGAACACTGTAAGTCCACTAACCTTGAAAAGTGCTGCATATGCTCAGCTCTCTAGATAAGCTGTGATATTCACTGAACTCTGCACAAAGCAAGGATTGTCACAATGAACTGCATGTGGAGGGCAGGGAGACTCAAAGATGCTCCTCTCTGCTGTTACTAGGCAGGGCACAAGGGCACTGAAATACAAGGCTCTGTCTGGTGAGCAGAGACATGCTTGACCCATGATCACAAGAAAGGGGACCACAGGTCAGCTGGATCAAAGATTTCCAGTTTTAGTGGTCCAGCTGGCTCCTGACTCTAGATGGGCTCCTGAGAATGACCCTGGGACTACCTGTGGCTGAAGCTGCTCCTGGAAAACAGGAGGAAAAGTCTGGGTATCACTCTACATCTGCTCCTCTGGAAGCTGAAATCCCTGTTTTACCCATCCTCAAATGAAACAGCAAGTCTCAGAAGTGGAAGAAATCTCTGGTTACTGCTGTGACCTATTACAAATTTCTGTTTACCTTCCCTGTAATGAGTCAGCTGTAGAGGTGGTGCAGAGGCAGAGTTTTGACACCTGGACTGTGGGTGTCCTAAGTGGATACAGATCTCAAGATACAGTCTCTGCTAAGGGATATACAGCAAACAAGTGGGCATTCAAAGATGCAAGCCTGCCACACACTGAGAATTACAGACAGCTTTCAGCATCCTGGTGATCTTTAAGACAGAGAGGGGAGTTATAGCTGGCTCATATGAAGCAACATGGGAATTAATTTCTGCCACAAAAGCAGGTGAGCGTGTCCTGCCAGCATCCAGTCAGAGAAGACTTGAGGAGAGGACTCTCTGCTGCCCATGGAACACAAGATAACATGAAGATGCTGGTGGAGATGCTGCCTTCTCCCTCTGGGCACCGTGAAGGTCTCCCTTTATCCCCTGTACTTTTTTTTCTTGAAGTGTCTTATGTAAATCAATGTTATGCTCCTGCTACAACCTTTAAGTCTCACAGTTAGATTACAAGCACCTGGGGCAAATTCACATGAGCCCTGCTCCTAATGTTAAGTCAATTAAAATCAAGTAATGCAAGGAACACATCTGGTCCTAGATGTTCATGATAATAAAGAAACACCATTATGCTACTCGTAATATAATTACTAAATAGCAATTCTTGAGATCACCATGTCAGGAAGTAGCCTGAACCACAAAATTAAGACCTTTATTTTAAGGTGGATTTCAAGCCTTTAGGGTCTGTAAATAAATAGACTCAATTTTCTGTTCAGCTTATTAAAAAGCAAGATCTTAAACACAGTACTGAGCCATACAGTCAGCTCTGCACTTTGAACATCTCCTCCCCAGCAACTCTACCAGAAATCATTACAAAGGCGGCACCTGTGGTTCTGGTTTGGAGGAACGATAAAATTAGGAGTGTGTGGAAGTGTTAAAACTGGGATACATCAATTCAGTAACACAGAGCAACACATCAACATCTTAGTGATCTGAAGCAGCTAGCTCAGCCTGATTCTTGTGAATTTAACTTAATTTGCTCACTTTGAGCTTTTTTTCCTTTTTGTAACATCTATGAATCATTGCGCCATCCAGAATGAATACCGACTGAATGCTTCCCTGGCTCAGAGATAACAGAGTTCCCTGCTTAGTCAGGAAAATGATTTCAGAAAAATCAATGGCTTTGCTTTGGTTACAAAATAAATTTTAAAAATAACAGGGTAAGAGCTAAACAGCTGGGGTGCCAGCAGAGGGATATTTCAGTCCACTGCCCTTTTTATACCAAGAGTTTGCCTGACAGCAATTAGATAAACATGTTTCTCAGCAACATCAAGTCTTAGTCAAAGTCCTACAGTCGTTTTTTCATCACTAAAATATAACAACCAACCACATCAGAGACTTCCTTGGGTCGATAAGAGAACCCCATGCACCCTTGCATTAAGCATCCTAATACAGGGCTTTAGCTAGGCCTGGCCTAGATCTGAAGGCCAGATGATCTTGACAGAATGATGCCATTAACTTTCAAAATGCTTACAGTCATCTACAGGGTGGAATGTGGGCATTGATAATTTTTCAGGCTGAGGCACAGTTCAGTCCCGCCCATAGACATTGACCTTGAGCAGCACGTGCAGGAATTCCGGGTTTCCCAGGTCAGGGACTCCCATGCTTTGTTTTTGGGGTGTCATGGTGTGGTGGTGGCAACACAGCAGTACTCCCTATCCTCCTCCTCTTCACTTCGTTTGATTCCAACTGCCAATATACTGCAGGAATATATCTGCAACACACCTTTTCCTTCTCGACTCTGTAGGAGGACCCTGCCAGCATTTATTTTTGCCTACACCGCTAGCAAAAGCAAAGCCTGGTGGGTTGTCTCTGACTCCTGCCCTCTCTTTAGGAATAAATGTGGGCTAGGAAGTTGTTCTACTTCCTCAGTACATATTGATTACACATATTGTTCACAAGAGGTTTTCTCCATTCTCTATGAGTTTAAACTGTGAGTCAAAATCACCTCATACTGTATGAAACCTGGAGGAAAATACTGGACATAAAGGAGGTCACACAGCTCAGAACAGGAGGCACTGCCTCCTGTGACTCTTCCTGAGACAGGTCTGCACAAGTGTACATGTGAGAGTACTTAAACGAGCACAAAACTAGTGCAACATAGGAGAGGAGACTTGACATGTAATCCCAGCAATTCCAGACACTCCTGAGGCATGAGATTGCCTTTCCTTGCTGAGCAGATGTGCCTGAAATTCTTAGAGGTTGGCATATAATAAAGGAGACACTCATTCCCTCCTCTCCTTACCCACATACAGTTTCTCACATGCTCAGGTGCATGATCACACCTTTGCTATGCACATAGAAGTAAATAAATGACCCAAGGTAATCTACCCCAGGGCTGAAATACCTTTAAGAAAGAGATCCAGCAGAACTAGTGATTAACACTTCTCAGCATCAAAGCATTGTGAGAGTTAAGGTGATGAGTTAAGCCTGTATGAAGCTCTGGAAACTGGTTGCTGTGGACAGAGCCTCTGTGAAGCACCTGAAGAAGCATCCATGACAAAGTACAGCAAATCGTGGAGCATTCAATAAAGATCTCAGCTGTCTCATAGGTTAAGCAAAATCTATCATTTTTATGTTGATTATTTTTCTAAGCAAACACAAATTCCAGACTTACACAGCAAAATAAATCCTTTTGTATGCCAAGTTATCTGGCATGCAGCTAAGAAAGGTCTGTGTTTCTCACAGCTCCACACCTCTGATGGAAGACTGCAAACAGCCTGCATAAGCAGCCTCCTTGAGCTCAAACGGGGCTGAAGGAGGGCACAGACTCATCACTGTGCAATCCCTGGCCTTGGACTGCCCCGCTTAAGCCATTCAGAAATGGCTCATTTTTGTCATCATTTTGTCTGAACACAACACATATAGAAGGCACTGGATTAACACCATCCTCTGGACTGTGCAGGTGATCTGGTGTTAACGCTGGCATCAGAAGTTCCCTCAGCTTGCCCTATAAGGCTACTTGCAGTCCTCGATCGGAGGTATCACTCCAGAAGATAGATCCACCCCTACTGTAATTCACTTCATTGAGGTCAACTGTGGCATTACCTTTCACCACGAGGTCACTAGCATTTCAAATGAATCACCTAGGCTCTTTTAACATAAGTCACTGAGCAACAGTAACTTGGTAAAATGTTCAGTCACAACAGATGTGGGCAGTGTTTGGATTAGTCATGAAGGATGAAAAGGCATCGTCAGCCACTTACCCTTAGAAATGACATTTCCATAGAAAATAAATGCAACTTAAAAAGCAATTGATTCCTTATATATGAAGGAAAGCCTCCTTCTAACTGAACTTTTGTTCATTGTGAGCATCAGTGAAGCCTTCACTGAAAAACAGCCTGCTTCATGCCCAAGGCAGCAAGCACCTCTCTTTGAGAAGGTTTCTGATATCCTGAAGTTGTCTTCTGCTTCCAGTGGGTCTGCATGGGAGAGCCAAAAAGGAAGGAAATGCTTGGTCCACTAACAGTAATCCAGAAAGAGCTGCCATCTGAGGGAAGCAACAGCTGAGCTAGCAGAGGTCAGCCCCAAGGAGTGATTATATTCCCATGATTTTACACACACATTCCCTCTAGAG
Source organism: Falco rusticolus (assembly GCF_015220075.1). Taxonomy (NCBI): domain Eukaryota; kingdom Metazoa; phylum Chordata; class Aves; order Falconiformes; family Falconidae; genus Falco; species Falco rusticolus. Next base: position 30,612,758 of record NC_051188.1, on the reverse strand, counting down.
GAAGCCCAGCAAAACCTGTCAGGGTACCCAAGGACAGCAGGCTTTTTGGAGGAATGGCAGGACTGAAGGGAAACAGAAACAAGCCTGAACAAGCAAACACATCCTTAAACTTTGATGCCCATGTTGATGCATGACTGAAAATGGACATCTGCACTACTGTGCTCAAAAACGGAGGAAATAATAATTAAAACCCCCCAAAACAACAAGAAGTTCCTGATGAAGTCTTGGCTGAAGCGTTTGCCAGCTGTTCACTCAATACTGGAATAATTGTTCCTTGCATGTCTTGGGCACAAACCCACCCAAAGGGGACTGCAGAGCAGGGGCCACAGAGAGTGGCAATGCACCAACCTCTGGCAAGCGTGTCCATCTGACCGCAGGCCCCTTGACATTTCAACACCCCTGTTGCTCCCTGCCTAACACAGAGATCACAGCACAGGGGCTATCATTTCTGTCTCTGAGCACCTCTATGCCACAGCTGCTCCCACAGAGGTGTGCCCCAGGAGAAAGAAAATTGATGGTGTCCACCCAGCCTATGTTTGTAGCCCACATTGATAATCATGGTGTGGACCACAGAGAAATTTCATCTGATCAGAAGCTTTTGCTCTAGAGGTGCCTAAGGCTCAGTTTTAAGTGGAATTTAACTGTGCCTCCTGCCATTAAAAAAACCAACACCAAAAACAAAAAGAAGAAGGACCACATGGACTCTCCAGGTGATCACTGCAAACTGGATCCTGTGAAGAATTCACTGGAGGCAGGTGGACATCTATAAAGCAAAATCATGGCTGGGATCTCACCCTTTGTGACCCAAATATTCAGTTAAAATGTTTTGAATGAAAAAAGTTATTGGCTTGCAGACATCAGTCCACTGTGGATTGAGGAGAATCTCCAGTGGCAAAAAGAAGCTTATTAAACAGATGCTACAGAATACAGCAATATGGAGCAGAAAGGAAAACAACATTACGAAATTACTTCTGTCTCAGATATCCCATACAGTCTTTACTGAAGTCAACAGGAATTGCACATGCAGCTCCAGGAGCAGGCACAGCCCATCAACAGAGTGTTAAAGCACAAGCTATGGGGAAAATAGAAAGGTTTGAACTCTACAATGACTAAATAATCACAGTCCTCACTGCTTTTTGCCAACAGTAAGACTTGCAGATCTTATGTGTGCAAAACCCCAAGCCTGACACCTCAGAAGAAGAGGGATTTTGCACCATTTCCTATGTGGAGAGGTGCAGCAGACACCCCACAGGCAGTCCCAGGCAGCAGAAGCAGTTTGGCACTTCCTCCCCTAATAGAGAAGCAAACACAACTATGTAGATTCAAACAAGCAATAAATAAAGCTTGCTCCGATTTTTGCATCTCAGACAGGGAAGGTTTATATTTCATGTAGTGATACTAGATGGCTTTATGCATTTTCTTTTGGGTTTTTTTTGTTTGTTTTTTTTTTTTTTTCTCCAGAGCAGAGGAAGTATTTATGGAACTTTTGCATTTAAACATCCATGGACTATGCTGACTGACACAACTGCATTAGATAGCGGTCATGTGTCATGACAAACTTCACAGCACTTTGCAAGATTAGCTGCACAAAGAGATCCTTTCACTTAGCACTGAAACACAGCCTTCTTGCATTTCAGCTGCTTGAGAGTGCAAGCAACATTTAACCATGACCTCGGATAATAAATGAAACGCACTTCCGTAAAACTGCCAGTAGAGCTACCAGCATCTCCAGTAGAGCTACCAGCATTTTCTCACACCACGGCGCAGCAGAAGAGCTGTGAGACTGCAGCATGCTCCTGGCCCACTCCCCTGGCAAGTAATGCCACCCAGCATTAGCTACAACTAGGTCATATCACCTCACTGCAGAAGATGACAAGGTCAGGGATATAGCCGTGCATATAGATGACACCAGCTCAGCTGATACATGGTAATTAATGAAGCCATCGAGGGAGCTTATATTCAGGGTCCTGGTTAGACACCTGTTTAAAGAACCACCTTTCTGCTCTGTAGGGAAACAGTGGCCCAGTGAAAGGTCTGAGAAAGAGACAGGGAGTTAGACACCCCTCTCTCCCCTGCAACAGAAACTGGAACAGCCCTAAGCTTTCCACACTGCACAAAATGACTTCATGAGTCATTCAGTGCTCCCTTTCAAGGACTCCCACCTATTTAATGCAATGAAAGGCAAACAAAAGTTCTCACTATGGTTTAATGATATCATTGCACAGCTAATTTGTTTGCTACAAATTTTTGCAGGCTTTACATTTGCCATCTAAGTTCATACCAGGTTTGTAATTCAGACTGTTGAAAGGCAACGTCGACTCATACCAGTCAGCTGAGTGTGTCCCAAACGGAGGACTCCACACGTGTAGCAAAGAAAAAGTCCCATTAACACAGGGAACTTCTGTTGCTATGGGATTTCTTGTCTCGGGCATAAAGAGCTGCTTCATTGGGAGTGTAGCGCAGCACTTGTACAAGGACCCAGAGACACAGTGGCATCTCCAGACCTGAAGGTTTTCAAGATTTGCCTGTACAAAGCTATGAGTGATGTGACCCAGCATTGATGATATACTTGGCTTCAAGTCAGACTAGAGCCCTTTGCAACCAACATTTCTATGGTCCTGTGAGCTCTTCCTGTAACCTCAGTATATCTCTGACGCAAAGAATTTTCCACACTAAAAATGAGAGTGTGTGCAGATTTGCATGAGATGGAAGTGTACTTGATCTTTAAATGATCTTTAAATTAAAATGATGGGCATTTGAGAGGGACGTATTAATGGACTCGTGCAGCTGTGCACAATACTGAGGGCTGTTTAGGGACAGACCCTGAGAAGACCATGACTGCTCCCACATGCAGTGATGCCAGCTCTCTTACTAAAGAAGGGAATGTCAGAGAGGGACAGTTGACCTTTAAGACGCCAGCATAGTTGTGTTAAATTTCCCTTCGCAGTGAGAAGCCAGTCAAATGTCACCATTCATTGTAGAAATGGTCAAAGCACAGGGCAAAGCTGCTGCATTTTTCACATTAGAGCTTTGAAACAAGCCATTTTTATTTTTCATCTCTCATTCAGGCCAGCAGTTTTAGCACAAAGTCTTCCTCTGCAAAGCAAATTGAGCTGTAGAGTCTTTTATTCATCTTTTCCAACTTCACATGCTTTAAGATTTCCATAAAGGAGAAAACATCTGTATGAAGACTCTGTCCATGATGGAGATAATTTCCAACATTGAGTCACATGTTATTTCACATGATGAGGGGCACTGTCATCTTAATTCAGTTTCATACACCACAAATTGATTTCTATGCAGGAGAGGAACAGTTAAGTGTTGTGTACTCTTTCTTGTCAGAGCTGTCCCTTTTACCTTCACATTGAAAAGTACCCTCTGTTAATCCAGGTTATGAATCAAGCCTCATATTAGTCTTACCACACTGCTCTGCACCAGTGTGACTAATACTTGCCCTTTAAATATCCTGTGACACTTCTAACAAACTTGCCTTGTACTGACCAAATTCAGTTTGGGAAAGGCAAGCCTGAATAGCCTTCACATCATAAAGCCCTTCAGTATGTGTTCAGTTCCCTTCTCATTCAATTCTAGGGTTATTTAGGTCTGGCAGCTTCCAAAAACTGATGGAGAGGGGATTCCTGCAGTGCCACCAGTAGGATAGCAGCAGGGAGCCAGAGGCAACCGACCCCAGGGTCCTACAAGCCAGGGCACCCGGAGTAGGGCTGCTGTAGCTGTGAATCTCTCCAGGCTGCACAGAGACATATAGGCAGCTCCTACCAGGCTGAAACGTTTTGCTCAGTGTGGAGCACAGCTCTAGGGAAATACAACAGGACCTCTATTTCCCAAGGGAAACAGAACAGGACCTGGACGCAGATACATTCCACAGACACTCTCCAGCCTCTGACTTTTTATTTCATTACCAAATAAACTTTTTTTTTTTTTTTTTTCAAAAATATCTTGTATTATTTTCTTTTCTGAAACTCAAAGTCTTTCTTTGTGGTGGCTTTGGAACAACCTCAAAAAATGAAATGTAGATGCCTGATGCAGAAATAGCTGGAGTTAGCAAAGCACCTGGAAATGAAGTTTTTGAATTTTAGTTTCAGCGAGTGCCCAGTCGGATGCCTGTGATATTTAATTGTCAGCATCGTTAACAATTTCTCAGCTCAGAGAAGGGATAAGAATTACAACATTGAATTTCCCTGCTAGTCCTCAAAATGTGAGTGTGCATACAAATGTGTGTGTATGGGTAGAAAAAGAAAGGAAAATGAAATAGATCATATAGGCCACCACCATATGTATAGTGAGTTCAGCGGGTGATCTGTTTGTTTTTCTGTAGGGATTTTTCTGTAAAGAAGGGGCTCACCATTTAAGAAGCTAGCTTTTAGGCAGCTTTGCCATTCACAAAACCTGGCGTGAAGAGTCTCAGTAGATGTTATAAACTAACAGCTTCAGAGTGGGGGATAAAATTGGACAAAATCAATCTTTCCATCCCTAAGAGCAGACACAGAAGCAGGTATGGGTAGGGACTGAAGGTGCACTGCAAGGGAACACAAACAGCCTAAAGAAAACACCTTCCAAGGAATAATGATATCATATCTCGTTGCCAACATTGACGTAATGCTCATGCCATCTGCAAAATCATTAAGTTCCAAGCAATCCCTCCTGAATCCTAGAAAAGAATAGGCACTGAGAAAAAAGAGAAACTTTTATTTTAAATTTTCTTCTGTGTGGAATTGGCTCAGTTCTAAAACTAATCACTATGGAAATAGGCCCTATTGAAAATTTCTAAAAAGGAAAAACGTCACCTCCAATTATTTTGCCATGTACTGAAAATATCTTGATCCTAAAATATCTTGAGAAAGACCCTGGCTGAAAAAGTGCCTTTGCTCTCCCCATGTGTCGGTGGTGCTTCTTGTCCCTCACTTTGTGAACTCCAAATTCAAAGAAAAATCTGTAAGCAAAGAAAAATGATGACAAAGACATCAATACCCTGAGAATCATCTCTCTGCTCCTCAAGGAATGTCGCTGTGAAAATGTCCACGCTGATGTCAACTCAGAAGAAGGTAACAATTGTGTCCTCTTTTGGTGCTAGCAGATACCACAGTGAAGAAATGTAAGCTCATTGATTTCTGCTACACTGATGGTGGGTGTGAGATACCATCTTATCTTCTGTATTCATTAGTGAAGGTGGTTAAAAAAACTGTATCTTCACAGCATCCTTTCTGTAAGACAGGTTATTATTCAGTTCCTACAAGGCCAAGAGAAAAACATACTAACAGGACCAGTTTACAAAGAGGTTTTCCTGTGATGTAGTGGCTCATCCTTAGGTGTATATGCCAACACCACATCTACTGATCTGCCTGTAGTAAATCTCATCTTTTTCTTTGGTTAATGATGATCTTTTAGGTACACTGGACTATGTAAAAAATTGGGTGCAATCTCATACCTACCTTGCCCTGTATCTACCTTGCAACATTTCTATTGGGAACATTTTATAGTGTTCAGAAAAGTATTTACTGGACCACAGGAGACATAGAAAGTGGCTATTTCTATAACTTTTTGAGAGACAGCCTGATAAATGCATGTAAATATTTTCATAGAGAGAAACTGAAGATGCATTTTCTCATTGCTTGGCGGATATGTGTGTGCCTTGTTAAAGGGACATCCCCAGTCAGAGAGGGCTGTGTCTGGCCTTACACAATATATCAGCTCTTTAATCTAGTGGTCCTGCTAAATCCTCTGGACACAGCCTTGTTACCTGGGTATGGAAGACCCTCATAAGAGTTAAGTGCTTTATCTTTGGCCAGCAAGAGCCCTGGCTCCTATTTTATGAGCTGTGAGCTGAAGTACAGAGAAACTCCAGTAAGTTAACAGTCAAAACTCACGGAAGAAGTCGTAGGGAAGTGGAACCAAACATGACTAAATGAACCCAGTGTCCAGATCACGAGGTACAGCCTTAAAGAGCTTACACAGCTCGTAGCAAAACAAGCAAGGATGACAAATATTTATGTAATGGGTATTTGGAATGGAAATGGTATGCATTGGGTAATGCGTGGCAAAAGTTCCCTGTGATAACAGCAGGGTTTGCTTAAGGGTATATGGATACTCATTCCATAAGGTAGCACCTACCACAATTTTATTCCACATGCATTCTCCTGCCCTCTGAAGTGCCCCTCCAGGTACATCTGACTGTCACTATAGAGCTAGTAGGTAAAATAAAAGCTCAGCCTCTCACTGCCACTCCATTCAATGAAATTGTTTGGATTTGGTCATTGGGTTTGCTTGTTTTCAAAACAATGATGTGACTGTTATTGGAAATATGAGTCAGTGAAATTAGTTTTGTCATTCTGGAGGTGAGGATTATTGGCTGCTTTTTAAAAAAATGTAACCTCAAAAGGCCTCAGGGCAGCCTCTGAACCAAGTTTTGGTTTCATGCTCTAACATTATCCTCAAAAACAACACATATCCTAAGTCACCTGGTGTCTGTGTTTAATAGACCTTTCTCTTGCCTCAAGTGACAGGATTTTGTTTGATCAAAAGCAGGTGAATCATAAATATATAATACTAAACTGCATTATTTCATAGTAGAAGAGTAGGTAAGCAGCAGCTTACTTGAGCACAGGGTAATGCCAAATTTGGCTGGTATACTTTGCTATTTTCAATCTCCACAATATTAGCCACGTGACAGGCAAAACTTCCTTTCCCTCCGCACAGCCCTCTGGAATCTGAGAAAAAGGAAGCAGTTAAATACCAAATGAAAGAAATTACTTCTTAAGTGGGCATCATTGTTAAACTGCATGCTTTTAGACTAGAAGGGTTTTTCTTGGACTGGAGTTACAACACTGAATGCAGTTACGCTAAAATGGAAATGCCTAGAATTTGAAAGTTTAATAACAAAGTAGCTACAGAGATTTTTGGACATTTGCACTGTCTTGGTAACCTTCAGGGTTCTTTTATCCTCTTACACACATAAGCTGCAAAGCCTGTGTCTCTGCTGCAAAACCTCATGTGGGGTACTGTGAGTGACTTCAGTCTCACCAGTACAAGAGAGACACTGATACGCTGGAGCAAGTCCTGCAGAGCATCACCAAGGCGTCTGGGGTTGGAGCACTGATTGTGTTTTGGAGGTGTGCAGAGGCCCCTTTCCATTTAAATTATTTTATTATTCTTTACTTTTACCCTTCTTTTTCCTTCTCTGTGGCCAGTACATATCATCCTGGTAAGCCTATTGACTTCATCCTACTTTGGCAAACAATGTATGTAGCCCAGGCAGTGATTTGACTTCACTGCGTTTCTCTTGTAGTTGTGGTTTCAGAAAGTGTTTTTGTACCTTAAAACCTGAAACCTGGCCCCTGCGCTGGCAGAGAGAAGCTTGCAAAGGTCAGTGAGGCTTAGCTGCTGGGACTGCCAATTCAGAGCCAGCATCTCCCCTTCCTGCTGCAGAGCTTCAGCCAGCACCACTGACTTCTAGGGTCAGGCAGATTAGTTTCCCCAGTCCCCTCAAAGTTCCCCTGGTACTGTCTGTCCAATAAATATTAAAGATATTTTATAGCAAAATAGGTCAGAATCAAGCTTGCTAGGGCATAAAAATTATTTCCCTTGACTATGTTCTCCTTTTCTTGTTCACTCTCCTTTACTTACTAATTCTTCTTTCTGCAACCTTTTTTTTCACTCTCTCATTTTTCTTTTTAATACTTTACTAAATTTACTTACTTTTTGATCTCCAAGAACATTTCTTCAACCCTACTTTTCTTAGAAAATCCCTCTTCTTCTAACTCTGTTTCTGGTTTTAGCCTCTTTCTTTACTGCTTCCATTTCTGCTCTTATCCTTTCTTCTCCCTCTTTGAAAATAAGTAACCACATCTTAAGTCCCTTTCGCTACCTCTCCCATCCTCCCATATTTTCTCACCTGTGTCTTCTGTCTCTTTTTGTGCTCCAAACTTTTTTTCTTTCACATGGCTTCCCCATCACTCCATACTCCAGACCGTTTCTCCACTATCACTTCCCAGTTCATTTTCCCTGGCATTCACCATGTCCCTAAGTAACTGCCTGAGAGTTTGAAGCTTTTTCCTCTTTCCTCCTCCTTGGACAATGGTGCAGGGAAGAACCTGTCCTTCATCCCACCTGTTGGTATTGGCAGCTTGACATTATTCTTTTGCCACTGAATTACTTCTAAATTGTAAGTGAAGTTGCTAAGACATTCCGGAGGTCTTTCACCTTCGGGAAACTCCACTCTCTACTGCAACTTTACTTTTCCCTTTCTACCTACAGTGGTCTTGTCAGTAACCTAATGGTATCTCCACCTGCCTCCTCCTTTTAGAAGCTGCTGCTTATCATGTTCCCAGTGGCCACCTTTAAATAATAATTAATATTATTTAAAGCCTTCCTAAAGACTCCTGAGCAAACCACACAGCCACCCCTCCCTACAATATGGTAACAACATGGTGGGTTTTCACCAGAAAGAAGATGAAAACGCCCGTCCCTGTTGCCCTGCAAGACAAGCCAAACACAGCACTTCTGCACAGGGTGCTCCGAGGGAGGAGCTCAAGCTATCCTCCCGGTATAAATCATGTCTCACATAGTTTTTTCAGCCAGTCATTTAATTATATTTCCAGAAAAGCACCTCAGAACAAGAAAAAAAAAAAAAGACACCAGAAAAATAAGCATTTAAGAGCTGTGCTTTGCTTCCTGTCCAAGGTTAACTTTTGGATTCTCTGAAACTACAGACAGATGACAAGAAACACAGAATATTGAGAGAGTGTAATAATCTTGTGCAAACCTCTCGTACCCACGCACTCTCCCTTTTCTGGGTCTGACTGACTCATACAAGTCAACTTCAGGGAAAAAATTACTTTAAAAAAACACATACCCCCAGCAGCTAATCTCTCCTGGATATAGGGAAGATGCTGCTTTGATCTCACCTTGCTATGACAGCCAAAACAGCACTGGCAGGTACAAATGCAGAATTAGGGAAAGAAAGTCTCTCTCAGTAGCTGATCCCTCTTCCTCAGGTGTATTTGTTTTTACATGCAGTCAGGGTTCAGCAGCTGCAGTAGGATTAGAGAGTGACTGGAGTAAAGGTTCACGGGAGTTTGTAGACCATCTGCTGTGTACCTTTTTATGCCAGCTGTCTTATTCTTTCTTTACCCACCCTGGCAAGATCTGTAAGCAAGTTCCCTTATGTCAAGTGGTAATGTTTAAGTTGCTGGGTAACTCCATTACAATTTGTTTCCAACTCTTAAGGAACAAGGCATCATTTTGAACCTGGTGAGCCACTTTCTGTTAGCTCCTACCCAATGTTTTTACATTAAAAACCTGGGGATAATATTTCTGCACAATGCGGCTACATGCATAGGGGATTCTGGTGCTGGGATCACCGAAGCAATCCTGAAAACACCACATCTGGAGCAAGGAACAGGGTAGATGCACCTGCAACACTGGTTCCAAAAGATGCACAAGACACTTTGGAGGTAGCACTGCAGGTTCTGGGCCTCAAGCTAATGTCTCCTCTTGGCATCACACTGGTCCCCGTGCATGTACCCAGCTACACAGACCTAAGGCAGGGATTTTTAGCACCATGAACAGCCCATACATGCCCTCAGATGTAGCCAAACCCCTTGGCAAACTTTCTTCCTCTGAGTTGAAAATTCTGGTAAACCCATGTGTGTGACCTCTGATCTTAAGTAAAATATCAGGATATGTCCAGCAATAGCTAATAGTAATCAGTTACACAGACCACCATTTAATTGTATTGTGAGAGATTTAGGGGAAACTCTCAGTAAACGCAGACTTTAATAGTCATTGAAGTCTTCAAAGACTGTTTTCTCTAGCAACCACAATGAACTTTGCAGGGTAGAAAAGACAGGCTTTCTTTTTCTTTTGCAGGAAAACACAGCTTTCAATTAAGAGTATCATTGTCATATAGATTTGAAAATGAAAATGGAAAATTGCTTTCCATGTTCATTTCTTAGTAATGTCTTCCATCCACCTCTGTGCTTCCCTACAGTAATGGAGATAAGCAATCTCCTCCTAGGCAAGTTGGGTAAACTCAATTTGTGGATCAGAGCATCTTTTCCCTATAGGCTCCAAAGTGCTGGCAGAGAGCACCTGATCAGAAAGGCTACCATGGGGATGGGTGTATATCTTGCTGCATTTCACCCACAGGGGTGAAATACCAATTCCCATGAATTCAGCATCTGAGAGTTTGGTAGGCCTGAGATGTCAGCTCCAATTTCCTGCTCAAAGCTTGACGATTTCTCATCAACACCACTGCCAGTAAGTATTTACTGACCAGCACATCTCACAGGCAAATTCACAAGAACAAACCCATTACTGTGTCACCATTCCTGTCTTACCAATTTTTGGTACCTGACTTTGGTGCCTAAATTAGAAAACCAGCCTCCCTGGCTCCCTTGGCAGTCAATAGAAAGGGGAAAGTCACTCCCAAGGACAACTCAGAGTAAGGAACTAGTACTCAGGTGTGTTCTCCTTCACTAATTGTATAGGAAGATGAAGATCTTGTTCAGATGTCCACACTCAGGTTCTCTGCCTCTCTTCTCTTTGCCTCTAATTTCTTGCCTGGAGAGGAAGTCTCTGCAACACCAATAACCTGACAACCTGACTGCCCTAAACCACCAGCGCTGAAAAATTATTTTAAAGACGCAAGAACGTTTTACAGCTAAAGCAAAACTGTTGTCAGTATTGATGCTTCCATTCACATGTTTAGCAGCTCTCCTACAGACCAGCAAAGCACGAGGTCTGAAAAATCCCCAAATCTTTCTCTTTGCAGTTAGACAGGAGAATCACCAGGAAGCCTTGACCATACTCTATGCAATCAACATGGTGCAGCTGAGCTTAGCCTGGACTTGTGCATTCCTCATAACTTGTCTGTATCTCCTGTTTAGACCCAAACCAGACTGGACTGCTTTAATTAAGCACTCAGATACAACAAGGGAAAGATAAATCAGAAAAAAATTGAGTTTATAGTAAAATCATTTATGACTTAACTAGTGGACAATTGTATTTAATTAACCAATTGCTAAATCTTAAAACAACATCTTGCCTATTAATTACTATATTTTAGCCAAATAACTCTATCAAGTATATTTATCACTGAGAGAGTCTGGACTGAAAAATCAATATGGGAGACTATGAGTAGAAGCATTGCTTGAAAAAATATAGAAAAGCCATCAAAATTTTGATTTTTTTCTTCCCTGCTGGGAGAAATTTTCCCCCATAAAAGCTGTGAAGGAGAAAGAAAAACATCACTGTCCTATTTTAGAAATTCCTCGAACCAAACCCACTATTTTACGTATGATTTTGTCAGCAAAAAATTGCTAGAAGGACTGTATAACTAGATTTGCACTAAAGCAACTGGAGAGTAGCTATTTTGTCTGCAAGACAGAAATTAGTTCTCTGTTTAGGAGATGGTTTTCTACAGAGGTTAAACATTCTTTTCCTGATACTTCCCTAAAAGGACAATTGGAGAAAACAATGATTTACATATAAAGTAAGATGAATAAAATGCTGTGGATTTAATTCAGGTTAGGAGCATATCAGAGATTCAAAGCAAATAAAAAACCCTAACCAGAATGATTTTACAAACCACAGGTAATAGAAATCAAAAGAACTCAGTTAAAGTTAAAATGAGGAAACATATTTAAAAAGCTCTGTGCTGGTCTCCTAGCAAACATGATGAAGGAAATAAATTTTCAGATGCAACTTAATTTACCACAACTGATCATATCAATACATCAGCGACCATGAGAAAAGAGAACATTTCCCTTTTAATTATATGGTCATCACAAGCAATTTTGGTCTTTATTAGATGTCTAAAAGAAGATACACTTGGCAAGTTTGCATTAAATAGCACTCTGCAAATCAGTATTCTTATTCTTCATTACTTCATTACTTCTTATTCTTCATATATTGTGACTGCTGACAGTTTTATAAGAATGACTAAACCCAGGGTACGAGTTTTTACATATGCAAATCTCTGAAGTCCAGGAGATCACACAAATGCACTGACAGAAAAAGCAGAGGCAGGTGGGATGAAATACACTCTGTTTCCAACCAGTGTAATGCATGCAAGCATTTACAAATCATCTAAGTGCAAGATTGTCTCTACATTTCAGCATACCTGTGGTGCAAAGCTTGGGGTGAGGGAGGAAGCCATGAACCCGGTGAATGCATCTTTGTAACGACTCCTTGTCTATTCCCAGCAAGTACAACGTCTGGGCATTGCACCCCAGTCACTTCTGGATGCTGTACCAAAACTGTAGGCAGGTATCACAGCTCTGAGGGGTTTTGAGCTATGCCAGGAACTGGGCAGGGATTGACTTCAGGATCAGGGAATGAGAGAAACTCATAGGCAGAGGACTCTTGACTTTCCTTTTACAGTTAGAGTGCAACCCATCCACATCTTTTATACCTCTGTCTTCAATGTGGATGAAATGCGATGAAGTGCCCATTCCTCTCCACTGACTGTAAGGAAACCTGGAGTGCCTGGCTGGTGTGTACAATAAGCACAGCATTGTCAAAGGGAGCCCTATCAAAACATCCATGGAAAGGTGACCTTCAGAGGCATCAACCGTTCCTATTCATTATTCAAAGGGACTGGCCACTGTTTCCCAGGTTAAGGACCTACTTTAGTTTTTGTAGGGTTTTTTGGGTGGAAAATTTACAAGAAACAGAACTTTTTCAGGAACAGTGGGAGGATAAGTATACGTTTAAAATAGTAACAAATGAGGAAATGAGTCTCATATGTCATGCTAACTGTGAAATCTTTCATTGAAGAATTCTAAAAAAACACCACTTCCCTTCCTAACAATGAAAATAGTCTCAAAAGCATTTTGAAATCCCAAATCCAGATATAACAAAGACAAAGAAGTCTGGAGTTTGCTGATACACTCAGCTGAATTGATCAGAACGTTAGCACTTTTGCACTATAGGAATTAATCTAAAAACTTCAGAAATGGAACAGAAAAGATAATTTCTATTAGCTTTTACGTATCTTCCTACAGAATTATAACACAAGATAAAATAAATATTATCTTTTGTAAATTTTTTTAAAGGACAAAGTATAGAAAAAACTAAAAAAGCAAAGAAAAATACAGAAATGGTATGTACAGCTGTATTACATCATCTCAGAATGCTGTCTGTGGGTGACAGACTGGAGCCATAAATAATGTTTCAAAACCTTCTGTGGCAAATGACTTCAATAAGTTGGCTGCAAAGTGAAGAAAATATTACAGCTGAAAGAGAATACAGTGGAGAAGGAAATTGTCACCATATAAACAGATATCAAGCTGAAAGCCAGATTAAATAATTTATTCTATGAAATGTGTTTATTTATTTCTTTTATAACAAGGAATACCTAATACATGAAACCAAAAGATTTCTTTTGGTCTCCAGGGATATTCGTGTGCGCTTGCATCCTCCAAAGCAGAGGAAGAAGGCCCCAAGTGCAGGCAGGCCTTGTGGTCTCTGTGTGATGTTATGTACCTGTCACCATTTCAATTGTAATTAATCTGATTGCAAATCATCTGGCTGCTGTTCCACAAAGCAGCCAGGCATTTTAAGTCCCCTTTAAAGTCAGTCAGGCATTTTGGGGATGTATCTTGATATACCAACAGTTAGGTGGCAAATGCTGGGATACAAGCAGGCAACACTCCACAACACATCATGTTAGCATGTGGGCAAATGGCCTAAAAGTGTTTATTTAATGATATCTATGCCCTTCTCAGAATTAATTCATCTCACGTAGTCTTAAGTAGGTATCAGAGGTATAGGATGAAAACTCCTGTTCCAGGGGGCTGCAGATGAGAGGCATCTCTATTTGTAAGTTATGGCTGGAGCAGTGAACACCCCCACTGAGAAATGAAAATTGCTGTTGCAGCTAATGACCTGGCTCACACTTTTTGGAGAAGTGCTGCTCCACACTGAAGAGACATCGCTTGGAAATGAGTGGGAACCCAATGCATACAAACTGGGTAAGCAACTTCTTCTCTGAGTGTGAAAAAAGGTAATTTGATTCAGCATTTTGAGCCAAAATAATACAAATGCATATCCATATCGAAATCATGACAAACCCAGACACTGCCAAGAAAAGTCAATCAGATAGTAACAAGGAGGTGAGACAATATTAAAAATGTAAACAAATACACATGATGCTATCGGGAGAAACTAGCTGAGATGTTTCATAAAAGGGCCCATAGACCATGGGTGGGTTCCACCCAGCACCCTGGGCAATGGACCCCAGGGCTCTGCTGTGCCCGAGCCAGAGGAAGGGTCTTGCACTGCGGGAAGCCTGAGCAGGGTGATGTTGTGAAAGTTTCATGCCTCAGCACTTGAGACCGGGAGGTCTGTGCAATGTCATTTGCAACCACTGTAAGGCCTCTTGGCACAGCCATGTAAATAAGAACCAGATCCTTTGATTTCAAAATCGGTATTTTTCAAACGTAACAAAGACCCTCTGTGTGAATGACTGAGTCCACGATAGCTGTGCTGTGGTGAACACAAGCTATTTTGAGTTATTGACTGCATAAACCCATAGGAATATATCTATATTTTTAAAGAGATGCTACTTCTCCAAGCAGCATAATGGTTCAGGAGAGTTCATTTTAATGTTTCATGTGGAAAATAAATCCACTCTGAGAGAGATTTAAGTATGGAGAGGACTGAGCAAGAGAGTAAAAAATAAGACTCCTGTGATTTAACTGTGGGGTGATAGCTACAACCCTGTAATTAATCTGCCTAATAAAATAAGAGATAAAATCCCATATACTTTTACCACCCAGAGACACAGCTTTATGGGTGTACCAAAGCCTTTTCTTACCACATACCTCAACTTTCATGACTCAAGCTTTGCCATGCAGCCCAAAATGTATGTGCTATTGCTAACATAGTGGTGGCAAATAAGAATCATCTGATACAGAGGATCAAGGAAAAGAGGATGCTTTCCTTGTGAACAAGATTCTTCCCAGTGTTTCAGAGAGGGTGCACAACATAGCCCTCATATTTACCCCTTAAAGCAGATCTCGAGTTAATATCTCTGAAAGACTGCACTAAATATTTTACCATTTAAAAACCAGCTGAAGCAATTTTTAGTCAGTTGGGGATATTTTGTGGAAAAAGACAGCAGGTTTTCTCATACTTAGAGGATTAATTGTGTTTTTCCACTTTCTGCACTGATGGCTGCTTGATGCCCTATTCATGGGTTATCAGGAGGTGTTCACTTGCTGTTGTCCATTCTGACAATGTCCCATCCACTTTCTATCTCCCCAAGTCAGGGCAGACAGGAAGGTGAGTCAGTTGCTCACTCATGAGATAAGTGCCACAGCAAAAACATAGGAGTGTTTCATTGCTCTCAGATGTTGTACCAATACACTGGTACTAAATTTGGGACCGTTCCTTCAATTTGGCTTTTGTTATCCAGGGTGGACAGGATTTAGCCTACAGTATTTTAGGGAAAAAAACTATTAGAAAACTGTCTCCTCTACACACAAAGCTCTGATTAAGTAAGTTAATAGATATGTATTCAGATCAGCAGGGAAATTATTTCCTCTTATTTCTTATGCTCATATATGACCAAAAAAAAATAGTTTTAGGACAGCATGGTCTGAGACATTTGAAAAGGTGGTTTAAATTTAGAACAGAGTAGACCTGCAGTTACCAAACAGTGGTTCATCTAGCAAAACACTGTCGCTGAAAGTATTTGGACTGAGATATAAAGCAAAAAAATCCTGTAGTAGACAATCCTTAATAGTGTACCTCCAGGGGAAGTGTCTTCCTGACCCTAAATAGGAAGTGGCTGACTTTCATCCTGAAACATGAATTTTTATAACCTCTTGCATGCTATTTTCTATTTAAGGTATCAGCAGAAATTCTTTTTTGACTCCTCCTAAACATTTGCTTGAGTAATGAGTTCTGAAAGTCTCTGTGCTTTTTGGAGAGACACATTTAATCCGTTTGAGGTGTATTGCCATTTTAACCTCACCAGAAACTCCCTTGAGCTCATGCTTTTGCAGAACCTAAGGAAGAGTTTGCATATACCTACCGCATCATACCTTGTTTGTTTCTTCACAGCATCCAACAGCCTGACCTTTCTGTCTCTGCCTCACACTGCAGCCTATTTTTGTTGCTTCCTCTAGAACTTTTTCTGCTGTATTCTTATTTCAGAGGGGATCAGAGTTCAACACGGTGACTCTATCACTTTCCAACAAGGTTTTCTAAAATGCTGCTGGACATATTCTCCCCTTGCACTAAAAAAAGACTCCTTGGCAGACTGTCTGCAGGCAACAAAAATGTGCCTGGAAAAGTGAAAAAGTGGTCTAAGAGGTGTGTGTAAGACTATATGACAGGTTCTCTGTCTAACAGCCCACAAGTCTAGTCTTGTGGATATTTGGGGGTTACTCTCATGGTATGCACAAATCTAACCCAAGAGAGGCACTGATTGATTCTGCAACAACATCGTATCATAACATCATAGACTTTAGTATTCCTGACATAGCCCCACATCTTTTTGTCACACACCTTGCATCAAATGCCCCTGCAGCCTGAAATGTCAAAACACCTGATACTAGAATAAACATAAATTCTTCAGCTATTGCACAGCAAAATTCTTTAGAAGGAATACATAAAACCTTCCTCCACTGAAAGAAAACATCTTTAGTGAGGCTAGCAGCCCTGAGTACAGGACCTAAAATTCCAAACAAACTACAGTTTGTAGGAGGTTGTGAGGCTAGAGGAGTCTGACTGCTCCTCATAAAAATCCTTGAAGAAATAGCATGTCATCACTAAAAATCTAAACATGGACTAAACGATTGGAACAGAACTTCAGATAGGCAGAACAATCTTATCATGTGTGCTGAGACAGATCTGTCTAGACTGCTTTCCTTATCTTGCAGCCAAACCGTTCTCCCTATAGCAGTCAGTTATACCTTTCAGCGGGCTCTCTGTCCAGACACACAAAAATATCAGGGGAAGAGCTCTGTAAAAGCACATATTCTGTTAGGCAAAAGCTATTGGACCTGTGTCACCAGATAAAGATGCTTTCTTCCAAGCACCTTGGGTTGAAGTGGTTAATGAACGTGCCATTGTGCCAGCAGCAGAAAGAAATTAAAGAAAATAATCTTAAGTTGAAGACTGAAACAAGTGAAGGTCCCAGAGGAGCTGAATCTCTACAGATACATAGAAGGCAACAAAAAAAGAGTCATACGTTGCATCATTCTATAACTTCAGTCAGTAAGTACCAGTGGAAAGAAAGACTGTAAGAGACTTTTATGTCTGACACTAGCCAGCTTGGGTGGACTTGGTCTCTACCTTTTCTCATTTAAAGTCGGAGGGAAAAAAAACCCATGGAATAGGAAAAAAAATGAAGTGGGCTGCACCATACTGAAAATAAAATGTAAGAATAGTGTCTATACCAAAGGTACAAAAAATGATAGCAAAATGAAAGGATCCATGACTGATCTGAGACTGAAGACCCAATATCCTAGAGGAAAGGAGGAGAAAGAGTTAACCAAGTCTACGATGACAGGCCATGATGTGACTAAAATCTGAAATGGGGAAAATCCACATAAATCTCACACCTTCTACCAGGAAACCCAAAATTAACATTTCCCCAGACATCTCAAATTTTGCATGAAACGAATTGCTCACTCCAGAATAAAGTTTCTGTAGTAAGGACCATGCTTTAATACCCTCAGCAAGATGAAAACCCCAAAATACTACATGAAAAGAAGTCTGAAGCAAACTATCTTTTTTTTTTTTTTTTTTCATTTTAAGTGTGACATTGATGCTCCACATCAGTTACTGGTATGAAGAACATGGACTTACATTTAAAACTTAAACTTAAACAATGATGAAAACCAGAGGGAGGGCGGGGAGCATTACTTAAGAGGCATTATAATAATGATGAAGTTTCTATATTTTTGAAGTTCCTATGTCCATATTTTAACAAATGCTCATTGAAGTACTTACCATAGAAAAAAAAAACCACTCATGGAGAAAACATGTAAAAGATGATTGCTGTTTCTTGTAGGTTGTGTCTCTGGACTCTTCTCACTTGCCAGGGCCTTTGGAGTGGTGCTCATCTGCCCTAGAACAAATGAGGGGTGATTCCTAGACCATGCAGAAGAAATACCATTTTCTCTTTTTACACCATCATCATTTCAAGCTGTGTGACCCTCATTTCCAAAAATAGATCCTTCCAGGTAATGCAAGACTGCTATCATTTGGAAGGCCAGCATACAAGAAATCTGCTTGAGTTATGATCACCGAACATATCCATTACTTGGATTCAAAGAATACTTGAGTTAAAAAATATTAAATAGAAGCTTGGACTATTTCTTTTTATTCCTTTATGTTTCTTATTTTTAATACTTTATTAGGGAACACTTGCCAGTTGTATATTTCTTCCTAGGAACATGCAAAAATAAACAGAAGCTGCTCCCTTCTACAGTCAGTTGTGTCCTGAGTTGCACAGAAGTATCTGCAGTAGTATTCAGAATCAGCCACGCACAAGGTTTAACTACCTACCATCTCTGCTTGAAGTGTGTGGAAAGATTACAGGTTACCTGGGGAAAATGAAAGCAGGATTAAACAGCTTTCAGTGTTAAAACAGAATCAGCTAGAACCAAAGAGATGCTTCAAGGAAAACAAAAGGATTTCACTTCATTGAGCAATTTTTCCTGGCACGAATCTAAGACTGTAGCAGGTACTTATGTTTTGTGGTCATGCCTCACATATACTAATGTTCATTACCAACTGTATCAACTATGTCATACAGAACTGCACAAAACCTTGGCTGGGGCCTTTGATTTTAAAGGGGTAGTTTTTCCTTACAGACTAACACAACATAATTTAATTTCTTTATAGCCTATTCTTTGTTACAATATTTTTGCACAGACAAAATATAAAAGCAGATGTAGATGAGAACAGGCATAGTGTAAAAGCCCGCCTTCCTGTCTCCAGCAATGGTCAAGAGCAATGCAATGGGCAACTGCATGGTAATACTTCTCTTGAATATTTTCCCAGCCCTCAGCAATTCGTGGCTCAGAGACTCCTAAGCCAGAGGTGGTGCCTTTGTTTTTAATAGCCTTTCATGACATAGGTTATTCCCTTTCTTCATCCTGCCATGTTCCAAACTTTTCTGCAACAAAGGCAATTGCATAAACCAAGTGACCAGCTAAATATTTCAGTTTGCCCAAGAGTTGTGTGTACATTAGCCAGTACCATTCTTACCAAATGAGCAGAGACCACATAAAAGCAAAATGTGTATTCTCCAGGGGCTAAAACAAATTCACTTACAACACATGATGATTAAAAAGGAGGAAACTACAATTCCAACAACAATAAGGACAGCTTCTACTGCTTGTAGCACTGAGCTGCCTCTGCTATTTCCTGCCACAGGAACCAATTGCCAGTTGCTTGACACTGTTAACATTTCTGAGACACCTCATCAACCATGACTTGAGCTTTTTCCTGCACAGAACTTCAGAAAACAAGACTGTTCTTTGTGCTCATCCTGGTTTGAAGATTTTTCAATGGCTCCATTATTCTGAAGCTAGGGAAGTATACTTGATTTCCACTGTCGTGGAGTTTTTAGGTGCAAACAATATTTGTCTAAACACACAGATGATGCTTTCACATCGTCTGGATACTTCATTTGGAAGAAAAAGACTTGAAATAAATATGAGAGGAACCAGCTTTCTCCAAGCCACTGCAAAGCAGTTAAATTCTTCCAGAAAACCACAGAGAATGTTGGCAACATGCTAAATATTCAGTCTTCGGGGGGGGGGGGGGGGGCGAGAAAATAATCCAAAAGAAAAGAAGAAAACAGGAAAATCTGAATGAAACTACTAATTAGTATTCCATAAGCACATTGAACTCTGGCTGTTATCTTGCCAGACAAGGACTTGCACTGCGAGGCCTTTTTACTGAACAAGCTTGAAATACACCCTTATGTGAAGAGGTTGATGAAAACTTTCTTCAACTTCTTTGTTTGCAAGCACAACATGAGCCTGGTATTTCAAAGGGCTGGAAAAAAAAGAGTCATAGCAGAAACCCCAAGCCCAGCATTTCAGGATGAGATAATGGAAATCTTGTGTGTCTCAAAACTCCTCAAGTTAGAGGCAGAGCTGCTCAAATAGGACAGGTAACTTCCTTGCTACTCAACTAGGTCAAAAAGTCCTAAGCATGGTTACTCCATTCTAAACTCTGCCAGGTACAGCTTTTTCACCAAAAGAAAGTCGATCTTCCAGAAAATTCACACTTGACTCTCAGTGGCCCATCAGATGAAAGCTACCATTTACCCTGAGAGCAAATCTCCTGGAAAAATCTCAACTTGGGTATGATATTCATGAATATTTAGGAAGGGAAAAGCTCCTAAATAAATGTGGAACAGTAACCTAGTCACTTAAATTCTGCATATTGATTTTCTAAGTCTTTCTTTTTCCATACAATTGGTCTTTTAATGTCTTAACTTTTCACCATGTTTTGAAAAGGAAGGCTACAAAATTATTTCAAACAAACTCCAAGCAGAAGCACAAATTCAAAGTATGCTCCTGGTAAACATTTTGATTACAACCAGGGCTAACTGATTACTCAGTTTTGTCTTTTGCAAGCCAACTGTTAACTAGGAGATCACTAAAGACAGTTCAGAGATATCTCGGCTTACAAAGCCAAAACAAACACAGTGTGTTTTTAGAAGTGATGAGGCTGCCAATAAATATTGCTTTGTTAATGCCTACAACCACTGCTTTAAGTATTGTTTCAAGGCAGTAGATAATATGAAATCACAGCTTTAATTCATAGTGGGAAAAATCCAACTAGTGACTGATTTCGACAAATACAGCTTTGCAAGGTATAAAATGATCATTTGCAAGAATGTCAAGGTGAACATCATTGTTGGGCATTTTTCACCATTTCTATTTTGGTTTTTTGACTTGAGTTTGAAAAGTAACATTATAACATGTAGGTTTGTGACATTCTTTCTTTTGGGTTTGGTTTTTTTTTTTTTTTCATTTTAATAATGTAAGATAAATGAACTTGGGGTCTAAACCATGTAGTTCCTCTTCCCGTGCATGTAATCCCTGACTCTATTTTGCTTTTTCAGTTGGCAAATAAACATATCATAAATTAAATGCCACATAATTAGACTGCTCTGTCAGCTCAGTTCCAGGTACTGTTTTTGAAGTCTAAATCTTGGCACCAAGTTTGAAAATTTTTAACTAATTAATATTTCTTATAGAGTCTGGTTTGGTTTAGCACCTGAACATATTACGTGAGCAATCTGCCATGCCTGTTCTTGTTAAGCAACACCCAGTTCTGTAAGTAATTCAGTTGAAATGGGTGGAATTTCTTCCAGAAAATGAGACGAATCAGAAAGCAGGAAATGACAGATTCCAGCTCTCCTCTGAATTCAACAAACTGCAATTTCCCTCAAATTCCTGATACTGTGTTAGAATTACTACCGTAATGCAGGAACTGAATGATTGAATTTTGTTGTCTCTGATGGGATTAGCATTTTTATCCATTTAATCCTTCCATTCATTTTGGTACCATCATTTTAAAATTTCCGCTGGTTTAAGCCTGTCAGAGAATGATTTACTTCATCATCTGTGTCCTGAAAAGCAGGGAAAAAAGCCAAAGAGTTGTGGATTTGTGTCTATTTAAGGTGTCCAACAGCATTTTGAGGAAATGGTAAAATATATCATACAATATTTATTCTTTAAAAAGTGTCAAAAAATAGTTGTAGACATGATTAATATTTTATTATATGTCATTGCTCAATGTGTTTTGAGTTCCACTAGTTTTCCAAATTCTGTAAAAACACAGCTGATCATATCAATTAAATCTCAGGCTCCTTTTTCCCCAGAAACATGTATTTTACTGTTGAAATGAAGCATGTCTAGCTTTAAACCATTCTCATCAAACTTTGATTTTGATACATCATTTTGATATTACAGTGGGATTCTTAGAGTTCAACTCCTTTCATACAAACCAGAAACCAGCAAACAATTTATACTGATTGGCAGACTCTTTGAAAGCAATCTGGACAAATATGGTGAGTGTTATGCAGCTCAAGTGAAGACACAGTATACTTGAAATGACATAGAGGAATCAGTAACTCAATTTTTTTATAATTAAGTTTTCTGTAATTTTTTACCAATACATCAAAATGAAACCTCACTCATAGTAAAGCTACTATGATTTTAAAGCTTTTTTATTTTAGGGGAACTATATCCATGCATTAGTTACCTGTTTTAGAAAATAAATAAAACATAATTTCTCTAATCATTTTGTATTACACAGATGCTACTTTTCTGGTAGAAGACAGCAGTGCTACTGACCTTATGGCTTTCATAGTCCGTAGTCCAAACTGCTGTCCCTGTGGTGTGTGAGACCATGGTGAATGTTCCCAGTAGAGTTTCCAGATGATTTTTGAATGATAAATATGTTTCTTGGTGGTACACAAGACACTGTAAAGTTTGACTGTGGGTCTGCTGATCAGCAAGCATTTGGCAACTAATGCCCTTACAGGTTTGGGGAGCTCTGTGTCACGACTACCAAGAGTAGTCTCTATTCTCCCTTCTGGCACAGGTACTACAGGTGACCTACAAATTCAGCTGAGGTGTAAAAACAGGTCACTCACTGTGGAGGAGGGTGCTGCTGTGTGTAGACTTGCTACACTTTCCTACTTAAGCCACATTATTTTAACTTTAGAACTAGAAGTTTTCCCGTTTTCATCACAGAATGGTTCATAGAATGGTTTGGGTTGGAAGGGATCTTTAAATGTCATCTAGTCCTGCAACAGGCAGGGATGTCTTCGGCTAGATCAGGTTGCTCAGAGCCCCATCCAACCTGACCTTGAATGTTTCCAGGTCTAGGTCATCTTGTAAGGATGGAGAGAATCAGATAATTGGATCAATTGATGTAGATTTTAAAAGTAGCATGAGTTGCCCAGTTCTGATCCCAGCACTACATGGCTACATACTTTGCTGAGTAAATACAACTCAATGCAAACATGAAATGATGACTGTTATAACACCAGTTCTTCACAGTTCTCTGGAGACAGTACCTTTGTTTGAATGAACAAATGAGAGCCACAGTAAGGGGCGTATTACTATACAGTCAAAACTATGACTTAAGAGGGTAGTCTGCAAAACATTCCCCTGATGGATTTCTCTCCTCACTCCTCCTCTACTGGGTGTAGCTACAATATCAATTTCCTAAATGTTTACCATTAGCACTTGGATGTATATCTGGTATGATACCGTAAAGAAATTCTCTCTCCATGAGTCCTTCTGTGAAGTTCTGCAATGGATGAAAGCAAGAGCATTTGGTCAGTCATCTAGAAGTAGCTGAGATCTGTACAGGCAATTTAGACTAGTAAATAACTTCAATCTAGTTTAGTTCTTTTTTTAGAAAAATCTGTTTATACACATGAGCCCCTAAAAGGAGATAAAGAGGTCACTATATTGGTTCCCCCATGCCTTCCACCCACTTTTAATATTATTCAGAATGATTTCCAGGTGACTTTAATTGGGTTTCCAGCAGAAAATGGAATTTTATATACAATTATTTATAGATCTATGACCTAAAAAGGAAGGAAGCAGGTGAAGGACTGTGTCATGCAATACAAACTTACACACCACTAGGACCAGTGTTTGTATGGGGAGAAGAGCCCTAAACACTCGCATCTTTTCCCTGTCCCAGCTATACGTCTGCACCCACACACCCAAGACATTACACAGATTTCTTAATTTCACCTGCAAGGGCTGTGAGGGAGCAGCATCCCTGAGAAGTCAGAAGAAGGCATGAAGGACACGCTCTCCCAGAGCTCTCAGGCAACAGGGCATGTACAATCAGTACATGCACCAATACATAACTGTATGGTCTGACACAAAGCTAGGATGTGGGGCTGCCTACAACAATCTCCACGGCCACTGCTGCCGTTGCCATTCCTGACCCCACCACCACTGAGTGGTGCCTGACAAAAGCAACGGCTGAAATCCTTTGCTATATTCCACCAGGACGCCTGGCTAATTCTCAAAACCTGAATTGACACTGGAGCGAGGTAGGAAAATCAGTGATCTCCTAACAGCTGCAATTGGCAAAGATCTCCAGTTTTATGCCCATGGATGGTACAACCCACAAATGCTGTGCAGTGGCATTTGTTCAGCCCTGACTCATAGACAGACGAATGCCACTGAATGAATCACCAGCAGCACTTTCCGCAGTCCCTAACGAGGTAGCTCATCCAAATATTGATCAGGCCCAAGTCTCTCTAGTTTTTGAGATCTGACATATCATAGCCTAGACTGCTATTCACCAGTGAAATTATGAGTTTTGGAAAGGGGGCCTATAGCGAGCAACCGGGATGGCAAAACATCGGTTGGTGCATCCTCTGTTGATAGGAGCTACCTTCTGCGCGCTGTTGAGCTGTAAGAACGATACGAACACTGCTGAAATGCAAGAGAAATAGCACCTTATTATCTTAATAGCACAGAACTTTAAGGCAAATTAACAAAACCACTTTATACAACATCTCATTCTGTTCAGTCCACTGCTGCAGAAGGTCATTAAGCCAAAGACTGTAGTAAAATAAATTTGGTCCATAATGGTTGAAAGGACAAACATTAAGCAAAGGATAATTGCAAATTAGTATTCAGGACATCAGCTGAACATTGCAGGTGTTGAGGGAAGATGGTTCCTCCCTGCATAAGCCCCTGGAAAAGCACATTCCTTCCCCTCCCCCCTCAGATATTGGACACTACATGCTTGGGCAGCAGGCAGGGGACGCCTCAGGTGCTCAGTCATGGACACACTCCTGGGGCTCTGCTCGGCCTCAGGGCAGGTGGCCTGAAAGCCCTTTGACTTTTCTGTGTTAATGGTTGTCTCAGTGTATAGGGAAGGGGCAGCCCTTCCTACCCTTCACTCTACCCAGCAAGGGCCCAGCCTGGGCCAAGCCCCAGCCCGGGACCCAGCCCTGGGCCAAGCCCAGACCCCAGACCCTAGACCCCAGACCCCAGGGACAAGGCCCCGCTCCAACCCCAGGCCAAAGCCCAGCCCAGGGCCAAGGCCAGGCCCAGGCCCCAGCCACCACCCAGGCTCCGCCCCCGCACGGCTCCCGCACCGCCCTCCCCGCAGGCCCCGCCTCGTGTCACCAGCCACGCCCACAAGCCTGACCACGCCCCTCCAGCCGGCGGACACCCCCCCCCCCCCGCACGGAGGCTTCCGCGCAGGCGCCCGGCGTGCCGGCGGCAACTGCCCCCTCGCGGCCCCTCCCAGCCTTCCACAAAGATGGCGGCTGCGCGGCGGCGGGCGAGGTGGTGGGGATTGTTGAGGCGACGAGGCGAGTGTGGCGGCAATAGTAGTAGCAGCAGCGGTGGCGGCCGCGGGAGACAGTGACAGGTGCGAGGAGGGGAGGAAAAGGCGGCGGAGGGGCGGCGGCCGAAGCGCAGGTACCTCGAGTGGGCGGGTAAGGGGGTGGGGGAAGCGGCCGGCGCGGCGCCGCCCCTGCCCGAGCTGCGCCATCGGGAACTCCCCTCAGCTCCCCGCCCTGGTGCCGCTGCCCGCCGGTGGCGGAGACCGAACCGTTAGCCGGGAGAGCCGGCGGGGCCATGGCGGTGAGTAGGCGCGCTCGCCGCCCCGAGGCGGCCAGCTAAACCGCCCCTTTCCCCTCAGCCGGGTGGGGAGAGGGCTCCGAGGGAGGGGGGCAGCGCCTCTACCTGCCCCCGGTGCCGGGCGCAGCGCGGGCAGCCCGACCCCTGAGGAGACGGCATTGCCCGCGCCTCTGCCCCCGCTTGCCCGAGGAGGGCCGGGGAGCCGGCGCCGCCGGCCGGAGCCCCGCTGAAGAAACTTTCTGTCTGCCTTCGCGGGCTTCCCCGCCGCTCGGAGATGCCTCTGCCGGCCGGGGCGGCGGTGCCGCTGTCAGGGGGGCTCCGCGGGGCAGGGCTGTACGCGGCGGCCGCGTAAGGAGGGCGGTTGTTTGGGGAGAAGCAGCTGCGAAGCGCGACCAGAACAGCTGAGCCGGCGGTGACAGGCGGGGAGGAGAAGGAAGTGGTGGCTTTCAACACCTCTTTCTTTTTCTTGTTGTTGTTCTCCTTCTGCTAAGCTGTAAAGGCTCCCTCGGAACTCCCAGCTGAAGGGATTGAGCCTGTGTTTCTGTATTTAGACAACAAAAAATCTTCCCAAAAACACCGTAATCGTCTTGCCGAGTGCTAGCAGGGGCATTCGTTCAGCGAGATTCGTGCTCGATTCCTCCTTTCCCGAGTATTAACCAAGACTGTTTTTAACCTAAACAGAAACTTTTTGTTGCTTCCAGGCAACGAGAAAGTGAAACCAACTAAAAGCAAAAATGAAACTTTTCAGCTGATTTTTGTTGTGCAGAGTAAAGAAAATTAGCAGTAGAAACAAGGCAAAATATGTTGGTAGAAGCAAGTTGTGTTTTATGACTGGCATCTCAAGACATGTTAGTAATTTGCTTAACCTTGTCAAACGCAATTTATCAACTACCTTGGATGTCGCATGTTATTCCAGAGCATCTCACGTCATGAAGTAATTTACATTAAATATTCTTTTTGTTTTTAGAATTTAATTCTGCATTTGATCAAATACATATCTGTATTTGTATTATAAATGACATTATAAATGTCTTAAACTGTATGAAGACTTCAAATATCTTAATTTTTTGCTGCTGAATACTTGGTAGCTTCTGTCTTAGAAGCTATAGGTCCCACTCCTGCTAAACTCTGACCTTAGAAGAAGCTATTTTGTTGTTATGGCAATGGGTAACTTTCTGCTTTATGCAGCATAGAAATTTAACTGTAGCCATGATGTGAGTCTGCATCCACAGATGTGTTTATATTCTGTGTTGTGAAATAGTATGGATTACAGCAACTCAGCAGTCCTTAAAATCCAGAAAGTACAGTCAGTTAAATTTTTTCTGCTTTTTTTTTTTTTCAGGAAGTGGTGTCAAATAATTATGAAATTTAATCACATGATGAATGGAGAGGTTAACAAGCATTCAGATAGGGAGAAGGCTGAGTATGTATGTGAAAGTTAGAAGTAGCTGAGTGTCTATAATGCTCAACGTTAAAAATTGGGTAGAGTTCTTAATAGCTTATGTTCCTACTAAGCATGGAGGAGCAGGAAGGATGCTGATTAAGTTTGGAAAGACAGCATCTAGTTGTAGATTTATTCTGTATATATAGAATGTATGCAAGTCATCTTGACATATGTGAACTTAATCTGGGACTTGTTAAGGCAAACTACACCAGCATATTTTTTCTGGTGACTTTGGGGGGGGGGGTGTGTGAAATTGACATGCTGAATCAGTTACATTGGAGCATCAGACATTGATTGTCATCGATAAGGCCTTAGGTAAGAGCAGATCCTTGTCCTCAGAAAGGCCGGGACATGGTGATGATTTGTTTAGGTCGGTTGGTGAAGATGAGGGCAATCTAGTTTTAACAGTGTCACATGCTGGCTACTGTACGTGATAATATTAAAACAAAATTAGATGAGTGTCTTTGCTTTTTCAGGGCAGATGGAGGTCTTCTGAGGCTTTTTGCTGTATAACAACCTCTAGGTATATGAGTTATGTGATGCTCAGGTAACATGTGACACAGAGTATCTGATTTCAATCCATTAGTGGCATTTCTACCTTTTTCAACTTGGAGTTTCGACTAGTTTGCGAACTTAAAACTCAGAAGCTTTTGATTTTTATAGGCAATAATGTAATGGAATTGCAGAACTTTGAATTATGATTCAGGCTAATAATTCATTTTCTTTGCGCTGTGAGTCCTGTGGATCTTGGGATGCTTTTTTTTGTTATTCTTTGCCTTGTGGCCATTTAATTTTACTTGAATTTGGACTTACATCAGCTAATACAGTGTTATGCCGATGATCATTTTGGCTCAAGATACCTCAAAAAGATCCTTCATAATTATTCTTGCAACTTTAGCTACTTAACTGGACGTACTTCTGCAGTGTTCTGTCTTAGGACTTACTAGGAAGGAAGACCCTTAAAGCCTGACTTCAGGAGAGGTACAATTTTTCATCTTTGTCAATACAGTTTCCTAAATGGTTTTAACTTCTAAATGCTTTTAGCAACGCACTAATTTACCTTGCTGGCAGGTCCGTTCTGAAATAGTGTATGCTATTGTAAATGTGTTGGTCTCTGGAAAAATTGGATGCTTGGAAGGTGTTAAGTGCTGGTGTTCTGATGGTCTGTTGACACCTCTGTCAAACTGGCAAATCCTATAACCTAGCCTAGTACCCCTTTTTGGGTCGATGGGAGAAACTGGCAAAGATACAGTCTTGTTCATTCCCAGACAGACAGATGCTAAAGAAGACAGTTTTTGTGAGGCTGCAGGCCCCCTTCCCAGACAGTGGTGTTGTCTGCAGCCGTTAATGTTTGTTGTCAGTACCTCCTGGAACCTGAGGAATTCTTATCTTCCTCCAGCATCCAGCAACTCTGTACCTTTTTTTGACCTCCAGCTTCTAATTGTTAAGGGATTTCTAGTTCAGTGTCTGCTAAAATGTCTACAGGTAACAGGTCTTATTTCATCAGCGTGTCTCTGTGACCTAAAATATGAACTGGAATATCTCAGTTATATCTGTCAATAGCACTCTTCTATTTTATAATCCATTCTTTAAGATTTTTGGCTTGGGGAAATTCCCAGGCAATTTGTAGCAAAATTCAACTTGGCTGTAGTTTATAGCGCACGAGTTGAATTGTGAACCATTGCTTTTCCTGTAGGACCAGATCTAGTAAAAATAGATTTGACTTGGACTGTCAACCCTTTAGCTTAACTAAAAGATACTGTCTGTATCTCAGGAAAGTGATAATAGTTTGGAATGAGTACATTGCTACTTTTTCTGTTCAGCAAACTCAAACAATGTTTATGTTGCTCATGGGGCCAATGTTTCCTGAGCTACAGAAATGACCAGTTTTTTGGTTGTTCTTTGCCATACACAGTAAGCTTTGAGCTTCCTTAATGCTGATGTTCACTTGATGCCAGTAGAAAAACATTATTAGCCTTTTTCTTAAACTTGTCTATCCATAAAGTTTGGTGGTTTTGTTTATGTCTGGTAATATTTTGGATTGCCATCCCAGGGCCTGTATATTGTAGGGTTGATGGGGCAGAAGGGTGTTTAGAAAATGTCTGTAACACTTAATATTACTACATGTTTTTTGTAGGTTGTGATCTTTAATTATTCCAGTTAATTTACATTTAGTTTCAGATGGAACAAATTTTTTTGAAGTTGTTGTTCTGTCTGCCCCCCAGAGATCTGGTCCTGTTCCAGCTGCTTACATACTCTTGAGCTTGTAACCAGTGAATATCTTCAGACTTCTTTGCTAAGCTGTCATAGATGACTTTAAAAAAGTGTAAATTTAAGTAGAATTTGCTATGCCCTTTTGTCAATAATTAAATAGAATTTTTAGCTCCTGTTTTCATGCTGGACTGCCCTGTATAATGTTCTTTTTATATATACTTTTTATACTCACCTGCTAGGTCATGCACCCTTTTGTGGTTGTATTAGTGTCTGTTTTGGTTAGAATAAGTGCTGCAGAAACTGGTGGCCTTTACTTTGATGGCACAGTTGTGTAGAGGACTATGTTAGTACTCTTCTTGGATGTACGGGTTTAGAATGCTTTTCTGTTTACAGTTGTGGTACCTCAGGAATAGAATATCTTTGTGTTTTCCAAACCTGTTATTTAAACTTTTAACACCATGATCATTGGTGATGTCTTCACAGTATCTCTCAAACTGAGTTTGACTGGACATATTTTGCCCTCTTTGTGTTCATAGCTCCAAACAAACTTTCACTATTTATGTCTAGGCAAGCACATTTGTTGGTATCAGTCTCACCAGACCTGCCCGTGTATGTACCATACACATATGAATTTATATTTTTGTCTCCCTGTAAGTTTTTGCTTTCTCAGGATGCCTGGACCCTCTTCTGGTCATACTGTTCTGCAAGCAAAGCATCACCCAGGCTAACATTGGTACCCTCTCTTTCAGTTTAGTATCTTGGGTGCCAAACACCATCCCAATGGCAGTTTGCAGAAGTCCTGAATAAACCTATAGTTTACCACCCCTACCCCCCCCACCCCGCTTTGCTTCAAGAATTGTTCTGAAGCATTTAGGACAAATGAAAAGATGCACTGCTCTTCATTTATAGGCAATGGCAAATGTTGTACTTTGTTATATATTTAATTATGTTTGGCATAAAGAGTTGTCAAAAATGAAAATATCTAAAAGGTTTTAATCCCAGTTTAACTGGTAGACCTCATTTTTATAATCCATTAGTAAGAGAGAAGCACAGCACATTCTAAGATGTGATAAATGTCTTCTGCTTTCCAGAAGCACTAAAACAATGCCTTCCAATTCCTGGCAACATACAGGTTTCTATAATATAGTGTCCAAAAACCTGTTTCACAACTGTGAAAACTGACAAAATTGAACCAGTGCACACCATGATTTGAAAAAAAACCTATTCATCAAAGTCTGGGAAATTGTCCACAGGGAAAGCGACAAGGTCCAAAAATACTGTAAAGGTGTGGATAGATAGTAACTTTCTTCAGTAACTGGGAGTGAAGAGGAATATGTGATGCAGAAATATTAACTTTACCTTTTGCATTGCAGTTCTTTTTTAATTTGCTTTGGGGTTTTGTATGTTGGTTGCATTTAAATGTGTGAAGCTCAGTTCTTAATGTCTTCTGATCTTGAATAGCTTCAGGTGAAAATTAACAAACCTAGAACTTTAAAGTTACCTACAGTATAAAGTAAAAAACCCCTGTAGTTCACAAGTGCAAATCCTGTCTTGTGAATGTTACTGAGTTTCCCCAATGTGCAAATCCATGTTTGTGCTAAACAAAGTCCAAGTTCTTATACAAGATTCTACAAGCATGGGCTACTGCCAAGCTGCTGTCTCATTTCCCCTTGCTAACATAGTATACACAATACCATCTCTTACTCCTTTGATTACAAAATAAAGCTTTCTCTTAACTTTCAGTTTTCAAATTGCAGGGTTTTGTTGTTCTTTTTGACTGGAAGAACTGTATATACTAGATGACTTGACCAAAGGAAACTGAGACACAAACAACAGAATATCAAGTGGTTTAGTTTTACTTTGGGGCAGAGGAAGACATTTTAGATGGTGGTAGTAATGATCTGCAAAAAGTGTGCATGTAGCTGAAAACTAATCTGTAAGCAAGAATTTAATGGATAAGATCCAACAGAAAAACTTTGACTTGCAGTGCCTTGGCAGTGAGAGAGAACTGTAACTCTTCACTAATGTTTCACAGTATCTTTTGATAAGCTGTTACGGGACTTCCTACAGTAAGAGTAAATATCATAAGCCACGAGAGTTGCCATGCCTCTGCAAATCCTGTAGAATCTATCAAAAAGGTAAATAGAAAAAAACGTATTTTAAGAAAATTATTTAACTATTTTGTCTAGTGTGAAGGTAGATTGAAGATGTTGTAACAAAGTACTAAGAAATGAGGACTAGAAGAATCTGCAGGAGTGGTGATTGTTGACAATTAGTTGCAGCTGAAATGTACTTTGTTTAAATTTCTTCAGGCTTGCTAATAACTTGACAGCCCACATGTAACGATATTAGTATATATGCACGTTCCACTCTGGCATTTCAATGGTGAGGATAAATTACCTCAATTCAAGTAATATGTCTTAAAAGTACTCCAGCACATTTAATTATGTACATCATGGCGATACAGCTCCAAACAGATTAGTTTCTCATGTTGTTATTTCATTTTTGTTAATGAATTGACAACTATTCATTTTTGTTAATGAATTGACAACTATTCATTTTTGTTAATGAATTGACAACTATTCATTTTTGTTAATGAATTGACAACTATTCATTTTTGTTAATGAATTGACAACTATTCAGTGTTGCAACTTCATATGTAAAATAGGAGGCTGAGAGCAGCTTTGTCCTCTTGACTTGATTGAGCAATCAGACTAGTTGGTCCCATGGTGTTTTGACTGACTAAAACTTTTCTTGGAGGATGGGGTGGAGCTTGGGAGAAAGGAGTGCTGGTATCGTCTGAGAAGCCTGCTCTTGTGCTGTTGGTCTTCTGTCTTCCCCTTCAGTAGCTGCAGACTCCTCCAATGGAGAGCTCTTGCATAAGTAGCATACTCTGTTTTCAAGGGTTGCATTTAGCTTGAGATGCTGTTTGACTATCCTGTTTTAATTTTTTTTTTATGGTATGGAAGCAACTGCTTCAGTACCATTGGGACTTAAGTTTAGTATTAGGGAAGTGAAGGGTGACTGCCTCTTGACCTTTTTTACTATTGTGGTCTGTAGCTTCATGAATGCTGTGCATTAACACTGGAAGAAGCAGGTCCTCTCTGCTTATTCCTATGCTTGGCATTCACTTGTGTATTTGCATAAGTGAAATGGATCAGGCAACTGTTTATGTTAAAACTGTGATTTTTATAAGAATAATTTTAAACTATGTCTGTCCTACAGTTTCATTTGTTGTGGTGTTGACCAGTTGCTTGCAGTGGTGCGAGTGGGAGCCGCTAGTACAATTTAGCAGAACTGATTCACAGCAGTTTAAAGTCTTAATAAAAGAACATCTTTCAAATGTGTGTGTGAGGCCTCAAAACACTTTTTCTTTTTTTTGGTGGATTTGTGCTCTTGGGAAGTAGTTTCTATATGCCTGTCTTGTCTTGTCATGTTCTGTGCTATTATCCTGTTCCTTATGGAAGCAGAGACCTATAGGCTTTCCAAAATAACTCAGTGGAGAGAAATTTTAAAATCTGTTAGACTTGTAGCCCCATTGATCCTATGTCATTTTGCATTTAGATAGCATAGTTTTCATTTTTCACAATGAGCAAGAAAAATCTGTTTATAAGAGTTCTTTAAAAGCTGCTTGTTCTACTTGATTCATGCACTCTTTGTAGCAACAACACCATCAGCTGTCTCTGCAATAAATTTATCTCACTGACCAGTTGCATCACATTAATAAAAATATATCCATGTTTTTAGTTTGCCTTAAAGGAATCATAAAAAATTACTTTGCAAGTTTGTCCTTCCTGCTCATAGCTACCAAAAAGGGGGAGTTAGTAACAAATGGGGAAGTAGCTTGATTCTTGGCTTGTTTTCTCAAAAAAATGCATGTTCTTAAACGGAAATGAAAGCAAGAGTAATGGTTAACTGGGAAGAGCCAAGCTGGTTTTGAACCCATGTGATTTGCAGAAAATAAACTGAAGGAAATCCAATCCTGGCAGAAGCTTAGAAGAATGTAATTTAGCTGGTATAAAAGTAAAAGTGGGAGGGTTTAAGGAAGTTTTTGAGAGTAACAGGAGTGTAAAACAAACCATCCTCATAGTTTAGATCAGTGTAGCATAAATAAACTGAAATTGCTTTGGAGATCTTTATAAGCGGTGCAGAAAATACACTGTGTGGTTTACTCTCCTCATTTCTTTTTGAGGATGCTTCCCAAGGGTACCTAAAAGGAAGTTGTTCCTGCAAGGCAAAGGAGGCTACAGTATAGCTCACAAACAACATGTGGCAGTGAATCAGACTGATTGTACCTGCAAAAGACTAGGCATTAGTTTGCACCCCGGTGCTGTCCGTTTCATCATTGATTTTAAAATGCTCACTATCAAATTAGTACTGAGTAAAATGAACAGATTAATAATTCTGATTTGTGGTATGGTTGCACTTACCACTTTCTAAAAGTTATGAAACCAGTTTAGGATTCTTCTCTTTGAGGAGGGAGGGGCAAATAGTAAGTAGTGAATTGTTATGCAACAACTTCAAGTTACATATACTTCTTCTGGGTAAGGACTGTAGGTGGTTGGTTTTTTTTAAGAATCTAATAATAGCAACAGTAAAACCATAATGCAGTGTTTTCAGGCAGTCTCCATTGCACTGGTCCTGTTATGTACCTCAAGTATTTAACAGTCGTACCAGACCAGATGAGGTGACAAGTGTCCGTGAATGTACTGTGCCTTTCAGGGTGACTGGTTTATCAGTGTCTAGTTCTTCTCTGTGTAGTCTTGACCTTCAAAAATTTAGGTTTTTACATCAGCTGCAGGTAAGAGCTTAGCATCTTTGGCACAGGTTCAAAAACTGTTGGCTCGTAAATACAAACGCATTAAACCTGAACAGCTGTAATGTTTTCAATTATCTACTGTGCGTTCTCATATAGGTTATAGTACCCATGACATGAATGCATGAACTGCATTTCAAGCTGCATCTAAATCATTGTGGTTCACAACCTGGAATATGAAGGTAGGCTGAATAAGTATTAATTTACTGTAACACGCTGAACTCCTGCAATGCTGAGGTGTATTGCTGGGTAGCTGGGCCATTCTTGCTTTGAGAAGAACAGGCAGTAAGTATTGGGGGTGAGTTAGATCCAGGAACCGTTTTGGCTGTTCAAGTGCAACTTGCATTTTCTCATCAATCAGTGTTTTTTTCATATTAGTATTGCATTAATTTTACAACTTTTAGTGTTCACCTTCCAGTGGTAACATAGTATGAACAGAGATGTGTATTGCATTTCTCAGACTTCTTTGGAAATTGTGTTTAGTGTCTGTGACACCACTAGAGAGCTACAGTTGAAGTATTTCCATATTTTGCTAGAGGTTGCAGTTTCTTATTTCCTATAGGGAGTTCCAGTGCTTATCAAAACATTTTGCTTATCTTTGTTTTTAACTGTTATGATTTACAGTTTCTAGTAATGTCAGACTTTGACTTTGTTGATTTACTTTATGAAACTGTGATTTTTAAATTCTCCTGTATTGCCTATCTGCAACTTTAGTATTATGAACTTGACTGAAGGAAATAGCCATTTCAGTTTCACTTTACTTAAAAGGAGATTGCCAAATTAGTGAAAAAGAAATACACCTTTCGGCTAACAAAAAATAACACTTCTCTATTCTGTTGGAAAATGTTTTATGTAGTTTTCCAGGAAACACTTTTCTAAAACAGGAAAAATACTTTATAAGGAACAAAGCATGTGTTTTAAATAGATTACATATTAATTAGTTCAGAACTGAAAAAATAAAAACACCATACCATAATTGCCACATCCAAAACTGTGTGATTAGAAAATATGGTAAATTGGGGGGGGGATTACAATAATTCTGCTCAATTCTGATTCTTAAAAACAAACACAAAACTCTTCAGCATGCTTCATAACTTCAGTAGCTCAGCTACAACCTTATGGATCTCTGGGTAATTATATTCTAATACACTTCTATACCAGCTACATCACTGTATCTGACATTTTCCCGGTAGTGCATTAAGTGATATGACTAACATCTGTTGCATATGCTTTGTTCTTTCCTCTTCGCTGCAGGGATGCATCGGTGCATTTTTTTTTCTAGCATTTTCCTCGTTTTAGCATATTTGTACATCTTGGGCCTTTGTCTACTCTTATCTGATGACTTCTGAACTGAATGGCAAATTTGACAGATTAGAAGGAATTGTGATAGTTTTTGCAAGACTCAAATTGGCAGGCAAGAGATATCTTTTAAAGACTGTAGGAAAGAATAAATTTATCTCACAGTAGGCACTGAAGAATGGACATGGTGAGTACTTATAATCGCCTCAATCAGGAAATGTTTAAATAGTAGCTTGCATCTTCTTGAAAAGAGTCACTCAGAAGTGAGGCTCTAATCTAAGTAGTATAGGGCTTTATTACTTCAGCTGTTTGAAAGATATTTATTTTTAAAGTGCACCTGCTATCTTCATGTTGGAGAAGACAAAATCAAAGCATTTCCCGTATTAAGATTGGGTGATGGTTTTATGGTGGTTTTGGTTCTGTAAGTTCATTCCTTGGCCTTTGGTAAAACCTAGAAAGTGTTGTCTCCTGTTCAGAGAAGCTTTTCCTTCTTACTGGAAGTTTTATGGACCATGAGGATGAGACTTGCCTGTGGTTCCTGGGGAAGCGTAGCTGCAGGAGCACCTGGGTGAAGGAGGAATGCACACCTGCTCTGCTGTACTGAGCCCACTGGGAAAACACACCTTATGGCAACCTTGAATTGGCAGCTGTAATGTGATACAGGCTGAAGCATGTATGAAACTGTATTACTGGCAAAGAAACCATGGAATAGCCCAGTTTTTGTCCACTTGCCATGTAATAGCAACATGCAGTTTGGAAATGTTTCAGTATTGATTTCATTGAGCCTGTTCCTTATGCTGCACCTTTCTGTATTAGGCATTTCTGTCTTGGCTTAAACTTCCATCCTCGTGTTGTATACAATCAAGGCTCTTGTGAACAGCCCTGTAGTAATAAATCTGTTTATATCTGGTCACCAGATTTGACAGAATTTGAATGTGAAAGAGTATCAAGTTGCTATAAGTATTGTGTTAATAAGTAGGTAGATAGAGAAGAAGCACTTTGTAAATCACAAAAACTGAGGAAAAAGCAGCAGTGCAAACTCCTCCTTCAGTAGGCATCAGATGTACCACTGTAGAGTGTGGCCTTGTAAGTCCCTCAGTTGTGGGAAAAACAATTAATTGTTTTCTGTATCAAACTCGATAACCAGAAGCAGTGAATCTCTAGGATAGGAGGAGTCCTTAAATATTTTTTTTGCCCACAGCATTGTTATTAGCTGTCACTACATTTATCAGAGTAGTGCCTGCAGTCCAACCATAATGGGAAGCCTGTTTGTGTTGTGTGCTTAATACAAAAGTATAACTTTTTAATTTGTAATTATCCTGTAATGCAGCTTTCTTAATTTTCTTAGGAGAATGGCCAGAGCATAAAGTAATTTTGTTACAGACAGTTCTACGAGTATGTCTTCCAAAGTCTGCGAGTTTTGAATTTTGATTAGCACTGTCATTGTTACCTTGAAATTTTGAATTGAGACTCTGGCAGTTTTTAAGAGCTTGGGGGCTCTACTGTCACAAACTACTGTCCATCTCTGGATTTGAATCTACTGAAAACCATTTAACTTTACATACGTTATATATACATATACCATTGCATGTTGTGTTTTGGTTGGCTAGTACTCTGGAATTCACAGAAGAATTCTGCTTAAAAGGGCCTTTGGAGATTGCCTTCTTCAGCCCTTTGTTAAGACCTTGCGTGGTCAGGTTTTGACTTTCTACAGCAGTGGTCTCCAAACTTTTTCGATCATGCACCCCATCAGTAAAGATGTTTTGAGCTTGCACCTCCAATATATGTACATTTTAAAAATTATATGCATATGTGTACTCTACCAATATAGTATATATGCTATAAAGCATACACGTAAAAGAAGGGATGAGATAAAGATGAAAACCACTATTTAATGGTATGTTTTATTTATCAATGATGAAACCTGTTTTCTTCCCACACCCCAAAGGATTGTCATGCACCCCTGTTTGGAGACCACTGATTTACAGGATTGTGTTTTTTGCAGCATTGCAGGGCAACTTATGCCAGTGCTCCACCACTGTCATTGTGAAGATGTCTGTTGTCCATCCATTCCCCTCCCTTTATGGCCAGACAGAATTTCCAGTGGTGCAGCATATGTCCATCACTTCTTGTACTTCTGCTGCTTACCTCTAAGAAGAGTTTGATGTAAGGCTCTCAACAAGCGTCCTTCAGGTAGTGGGATCCAGCAAGTTGATGGCACCCTGGCTACTCTAGCGCTCTTATTTTCTCCTTGTCTTTCATGGGCTAAGCCCAGTAACAGTCTGTGGCATCCCTCTTATACCAGGGAGGAGGTGGTGGCTGGGAAGACCAAAACTGGACACGGTGTTCCAGATAACACCTTATAAATGCTGAGTAGGGGAGAACAATTGCCTCCCTCACCCCATCAGCTGTGCTTCTCTGCTAATACAGCCCAGTATGCTGTTAGCCTGCGTTGCTATGAGGATGCGTGCTGCTGACTCCTGTTGTTTTACCTTGGTGATCCAACTGATTTAATGCTGATGTGTTTTTCAGAGGCTTTCGTTAAGATCAGCTGCTAGTCTCTTGGAGATGGAAACACTGATTCTTTGCATGTGCAGAGGAAATGTGCTGCCCAATGATCTCAGCCTTACAATATTCCTTAACCCTTAATGAACAATTAACTGAGGAAAAAGCAGAGTCCTGTATATCTTTAGAACATGAGAGTAATGCTACAGAAACATTAAAGGGCCAAATCTGAAAGCATTTAAGGATTGAATTAAATTGTCATTACAGTTCAGGAAGGCAAACTTGCTTCCTGAACTATTGAGTGGAACTCTGTCTTTAAGCCTTAACAGCATTTAGCCTTTTGGCTTGTTAGTGTAATCCATTCCTTCATGGTTCCTCAGGCGTAAGCCCTGGAGTCTAAATGAACTATGTCCAGTAAATTTAGATACCTTTACTTTGCTTCAGCTTTGATAGTCTTCAGAAAAATCTTTCCAAGTCTTTTCAAATAATAAGGAAAATGAATAGCAGTTCATTTGGGAGTAGTGGGGAATAGGTAGTTTGCTACCTAAGTCTTGTACAAAGTGTTAACCTACCCAACTTGATTGAAATCTCGGGTTTGTACTTACCTTGCATCCTAGGACAGATTCAGTGCAGACTCTGAAAGAACAGTGTCAGCTGAGTTAGCAATCCTGAATTACACTTTGAATGTCTCTGACTAGTTCAGTATATTCAGTAGCAAGACAAGAAATGAGATAGCTGTTCATACAGCAGTTGTGGCTGTGCACAAGTCAGTATAGATTTCTAAATAACTGTGCCTTTAATGCACCACCAGTAGAAAATTACTTCTCAACTTCTGTGCTTAGCAACAGTGTATTACCTATCTATTCATCGAATGTGTCATCTTTCTTGTCTGGTCCCTTTTAACATGTCCACAAGAATGGAGTGAGTTGGCCTTAAATAAACCCTTAGATTTATCCCATGTGTTATTTAACCCCTTCTGAAGGCTGTGCATGCTATTAGTTTTTGGTGGTGTAGCAAATCTTGACAATAGCCTAGTGAATTGTTTGTAGCAGCTCTGCAGGCTGAGCCTTACCTGTTGTCCAAATGCCAGTTGCTTTTCTTGTGTCCTTTTCAAGATGGCACTAAATCCTGAGTGTGTTGGGAAACTAGATAGTCAGAAGACAGTTATATCATCCAGAGTGGTTTTTTGTGGAGTAAGGCTGAAATTATGGTATGCATATACTTCACTTTCAGTATTTTCAAGAAGTTATTGTAATTTGTACTCTTCTTTTGAACAGGTATCAACAACAACTTTGTCAGCAAATTGGAGACAAGCTTGTTATGTTACTCCAGTAGAGATAGTGATTTGCAGAGAGGCAGGGAAAATATCCTCCTTGTTGCTAAGTGAGGTATAGCTGTTGGTATAATTGATACAGCCTTTTGAGGAGCTTTTGTTTGGCTGTCCATTTCTATTATTTATCCTTTTCAGAATCAACTCTTCACAGGATTGAGTTAATTATTTGTTTTAGAAAGAACAGCTTTACCTTTATGTATTTAAACCTTTTGTTATGCGTAGTTTTTTAAGCTATTCATGCCATTGTAGTGAAGTGACTCCTATCATTGTCTCTTATCATTGTCATGGTGTGTCATCTCCAGACTTCCTTCTGACTTCCTTTTTTTTTTTCCCCACTCTCTCTGACAGCTCAGTTAAAAACATGTTTTGTAATGAGAAGCCAAGAACTGATACATTCTCTTCCTGTTGGAAACTCATGTACTCAACAACTCTGTATTTACTGTTACTAAAGGGCTGTCTGTCCAGTTTTAATCCATGTAATATCTCTTCTGTATTTTCATTGAAAAGAAATGTTGTGTGCTGCTAAATAAAGTTTAAGATTGTTTTTTCCAGTTCTCTGATTAGTACCTTTATCAGGAATATCCATCACCAGAAGAATCTCATCAAGTTAATTGGATAAGCTTTTTTCCATCAATCATACTTGTCTTTTAATTCTTTACAAATAACATCCAGTGTCAACTATCAAATTTTATTTGGTCTCAGATCACTGTTTGCTAACAGGCCTAGATCATTCCATTCACCCTTTTTCAGCAGAGTATTTAATGCAAGACTTCTGGTTTTCTTCCAGACCTCCAAGACTTCAACAGGACTCATGTTATTTGCAAGTCTTTTTCAAAGATCTGGATAGATCTCTTCTTCCCGAAGTCTTGAATGCAAGCTTATCTGGATCTGCTGATCTAAAAGCTCTGTCTGTGCCCATTTGATATCCTTACATCAAATGTATTTATTTCCAAGATACATTTATTGAGCATTTCTGCTTATTTTGAGGCCAACCTTTTGTCCATTTTGGCTGACTTCTTCCGCCACACAGTACTTCTCCATTTTCAAATTCCTGTCTCTTTATTAGTCCTCATAGCTAAAAAGAAAAGGCATCTGCAACTGGCAGACATACCGTATCTTACTGTCTGACCAGATTATGCACGCTGACTTGTACAAATTGCTGCCTCTTGACTACTTATATTGAAAAG
The DNA here is from genome assembly GCF_015220075.1 of Falco rusticolus. Lineage (NCBI taxonomy): Eukaryota > Metazoa > Chordata > Aves > Falconiformes > Falconidae > Falco > Falco rusticolus. The sequence goes on along the minus strand of NC_051188.1, from coordinate 30,572,329 downwards.
GCTTTTGATGATACATGTAGCATAGACCCACATTGGTGTGAAGTTCAAAGCTTTAGTCTTCAAGACTAGTTCAGTGACATTGCAGAGAAATCTAATAATGTGCTGTCAAGAAAGCATTGATTTATTTTTTTTTTGCCCTAGATTGACGATGCAGTCTGACAGGCAGCACTTTTGTGGTAGAAGGTGTCATGAATAACACTATACCTAGTACCTCCTGTCAAGGTTTATCGAAGAGCAGTGTGCTTCATCTTCAGAATAAATCAAACACTTGCATCACAACATGGAATTTAGTTGTGTCCTAGTTAAGGCACTGAAGGCTATGTGCCAAAAGTGGGCTACCTGCCTAAGCACTCAAGTGCCTGTGAGAACCTAATTTTTGTACAAATTAAATCATTAAACACCTGTGCAAGAGAACAGAAAGTTGCCTGGTGGAAAAGGACCCAAGGGTACTTGTTGATAGCTGTCTGAACACGAGCCAGAAGTGTGCCCAGGTGACCAAGAAGGCCAATAGTGTCTTGGCTTGTATCCGAAATAGTATGGCCAGCAGGATGAGGTAAGTGATTATCTCCCTGTGTTTGGTGCTGGTGAGGCTGCACCTCGAATCCTGTGTCAGTTTTTGGCCCCTCACTATCATGACATTGAGATAGCAGAGCGTATCCAAAGAAGGGCAACGAAGCTGATGAAGAGTGAAAACAAGTAATAGGACAAGAGGAAGTGACCTTAAGTTGTACCAGGGGAGGTTTAGATCAGGTATTAGGAAAAATTTCTTCACTGAAAGGGTTGTCAACCATTAGAACAGGCTGCCCAGGGAAGCAGTTGAGTCACCATCCCTGGAGGTATTTAAAAGACACGTAGGTGTGGGACATGATTTAGTAGTGGACTTGGCAGCGTTAGGTTAACGGCTGGGCTTTTTAATCTTAAAGGTCTTTTCCAACCTGAATGATTCTATGAACGAACCTGAGACACAATGTTTGGTATGTCCGTGTCCAGAGCTACTCGTGTCTTGGAGGGGCTGAACAAGTTGTCATGACAGTTGTATTTGAGTCAGTTTGGGTTATGTTTATTTCTTACAGTTTGATAGATATGTTTTGATTTATGCCTAATAAATGGTGATAGCAGTGAGTATATCATGTTATAAATTCAGTCAAAAGTCATTGTATGTGATAAAAAAGGTTAGTGCTTTCTTATGAGACTAGTCGTTGGTGTGGTGGCTTGGGGATAATGAGCCAGATTCAACTTAAACCTGGGGAAGTTCAAGCCAGCTTAGTCTGGGAGTATGTTGTTTTATAGCTTGGAATTATATGTTGTATTATAATATAGGAATTACCTTTCTGTCTGTGACAGTTCAGATAGGAGTGCAAAATATTTGGAGCTGAAAGACCAAGAGATGGCACAAGAGTAAGCCTGGTTGTAGCTATTGTGGGAAGAAGGGATGTCTTGATTCTAACCTCTGCTTCCAGGCTCTACATTCATTTTAAATCAAACAGTCATTGGATAATATCCTGGGAAGCTTATCATCAAACTTGCTAGCTTGAAAGATGATCCAAGTAACTTTCATCAGCCCTCTGCCACCTGCAGAAGTGGTGGAGACTGACTGTAGCCTGGAGGATTTTTTTGATGAGTGGGAAAGCTTTTAAAGTAAGGTAGGAATATAAAAAAATTCTGTCCTCAATTGCTTGGTTAGACTAATTAGTCTGGCTAAGGAGGTGTAAATGACTTGGCATAAGCAGTGATGAATTCTTAAGTAATCACAGCCAGGTTTCAAAGTCTTTTAACCTAAGGGATTATATTCCCCACCCCTAACTTTAATCTTTGCAGAGTATACCTGGAAAGTAAATGAAACCTCTAAAATAACTTCAGAATACTTTTTTCTGAGTTCATACTTTTATAACAGGACAACCTTCAGTATGGGAATAGCTAAATCATGCTATCTATATACAGCTGTACAAGAGGCTTATAGTGCTCTGTTAACGCAATTTCTAGAAAATGTGAAGCCTTTGTTCTGCGTGAGTCTTCTTGTACTGACAGCACTGTACTGTAGACCTCAACCCACAGCAGATGTACAGTATCATCTGCCTTAAAGGGGCAAACAAGTACAAGCAGTCAATTGGGTGGGATGGAGATAGCTTAGAGAATGTTTCTGACGTCAGCTCTTTAAGTTAACCAAATATAATCTCTAGAACGTCTAGAACTAGCTGACTTTATCACTCCTTGAATTTTATCAGGTATCTCTTCATTTAAAGCAAGTTACAAGCTGTAACTAGTAAGCATCTCTGTTTATGAGCAGACAGTATATCTGTGTTAAAAGTGTAGAAGTGTTTGTAGAGAGTTTCATTAGGCAGATGGTATCAAGGCAAAGATTTAAAAACCTGTAATATTACTGACCATCAGGCTGTGTAACTTTAAAGATGTACCTACTTATTTTCACTAGGCTACTGTGAGTACTGGCTAAGAGAGGCAGTTCTGCTTCAGAAATACTGTACAGGCTTGTTCTTAGCTTAATCTTTATGCCTGTGTTTGATGTTAAGCACTGTTTTCAGATGCAAAATGTGATTAACTTGTGGGAATTCTAAATGTACCATTCACCTCTAGTGGATTCTTTCCATCTGTCTTTCTGTTTTGTTAAGAAATATCAATTTCTTAATTCTCCTTGATCTTTTTTTTTTTCCCCTGAAAGCTAAGTGTACTGAGTCTTGCTGGGATGGAGTTAAACCAATACACTAAACCAGTATAACATAGTGATTTTGGTTATTTTGTAAGAAAATGAAATACAATTTCAAAAGCAGCTTATTAGACTTGCAGTTTCCAGCATATTTCCAGCATGAAAAAGTGGTAATCTTAAGCTTTTCTGGTCTTAATTCTTCCATCCACTCTTCACATAGCACTAACATGCAAAATATTATAAACACATTACTTACAACTTGTTAAAGTAATTGAAAGGAATATTCGGTTGAATTCTGCTTTCTGTTGTGCTGTTACTCGTCAGAGTTGAAGTGGATCACTGCTTTCATGGGCCTCTTGTCTGCCTGGCTTTTTTTCTTGTCTTCAGATTTCATGTAACTTTACAGTATGCGCTACTGATGGCTTTTTCATAGTATAGTTATAAGGATTATAATTCTGTGTGCAGGCACTGCCTCCCCACCCCCCACCCCCAACCAGTTTTAGCTGCTGATGAAATTATTAAAGGGCCACTGGTTATCAAAACAGCACGGCAGTTAATTCGGGGTCTTTAATACATTTTAAAAGTAAAAAATGTCAGATTGTTCAGAAGATACTTTTTTTTATTGTTCATTTGTCTCACTAGGACATTTACTAGTAACTAGATGTTCATAAAATGTCTCATTTGTTACAATATTAGAAAAGTGGGTTGGTGATTAGAAAAAGAAACTATGTCCCTGTTCATAGATTGCAGGTTTTTACCAGTTTCATATAAACAAAAACTTACATACATAGTATATATGTAAGTTCTAAGGCAACTGCTTCTTTCCCTTGCCCCACCTCAACAGGCATTTTGGCAGCAGTGCCAGTCACTTAGACAAAATGTTGGTTTGTAATCAAAATTAAAAGATTCAGGTTTGTTAGCTCCAAGGCTGTGATGTGTCGTCTTCTAACGTTCAGCCACTAGAGGGGGTCTAAACCAGCCTCTGTAAATAAGGCTTATACTAGCTGGCAGCACACATCTACAAGTTTATATGATTGCTGAAATGTTATGGAAACATACTTTCTAAAGGTGTCTAACTTCATAATCTTTTTTTTTTAAGTGAAGCTATTTTTAGGGATAATTATTCAGAAATATTTATATAGTTTAATCATTTGAGTAACTTTTCTTTACAGGTGATCTTGTGAATTAGTGTACCATCAATGATGGCAGAACATCCACCATTACTGGATACCACTTCGATTATAAGTAGTGAAATCCCTCTACTAACTTCCCCTATTGTTAGTGGGGATGGAGCACAACAGGTAAGGAAATGTCAATACATATATATTTTTTTTTTCCTTCTTCTTCTTCCAACAGCATCATTAACACTGTAAAAGACAGTAATCCTTCACTTGCAGTATTTTTGTGAAGCTTTGGTCATGCATGTGTTCTAGAGATTGAGGTGAAGGTAGAACTGGTGCAGATAAGAGATTGGTATAAGGAGTATGAAGCAGAAAACCTGTCTCATGAAAGAACATCTTCATGGAAGGATGGGATCAAACAGCTACCAAGTTGTCTAGCCATGCTTGAGTCTTGATTTGGAAGCTATATGACCTTGTTAAGGTTAATAAAAATACCCCTATGGTAGAGCTTACTAGCTCAGGCACAACATACGCTAACAACTCTGTGGCCTCTAGGCTGATGCTTGCAACTGGGTATCTTGAATGATGGGACATGGTTTTGTCTGTTAATGTCTGCCTGGATACTCCTTCAAATTTTTAATTATATTTTTTTTTTTTAGACAAAACCAGTCAAGGTGATAGAAAAACTTATGATTATGGTTTCAGAACACTTGAGAAAGGTCAGCTCCAGTAAGGAAAAAGTGTCAGCAAAAGCATATGCATTCTCCATATCTTTAACCTAGGGAGAATATTTTAACCCCATAAGCACAGTTCTGGAGCAGCTTCTACTGGGAGAAAATGAGTGAAAAATTAGGTGGTTTGAAGTATCTGAATAGATTGAGAGATCACTGCCTGTAATATCAAGTTCAGTCTCTTGCTGATCAAGGGAAGTCTCTTACAGTTTGCTGTTCCCATGTTTGATCTTTATGCAGAAGAAATTATTTCTCATAAAGAGGAGTTAATTTCTAGGGTGAAAACACAGACAAGAGCTCTAAAATGAGACTGGAGAATGCATTGCAACAGCTCAGGAGATAAGATTTGGGTTACAGTGGGATCTTTGCAATGTAGGGGACGCTTAAATACAGAGAAAGAGCTGATAAATCTCTTTTAATAGATGTGTGGACAGAACATTTCAGAAAAAAGGAAAAAGCAATATCCAAACTTGCTTTCTCTTCTGATTCTTCTTCCAAATACTGACAGTTTAGAAGTAGTAATATGTTAACATGCAAGAGAGGAACTGTTACTGTTCCCTTACATGTTCTGCCTTGAAAAGTTCAATTTTAAAGCCTTGCAAACAAGGAAGAACAAAGCATACCTATGCAGAGTCAAACATACCACTGATGTTTCTTTACCCAATTGTGAATATTCTTTCTGTTTACTCTTGTTGTTTAAAAATTCTTATGGATATGTAACAGAACACTTGAGGTTGGGAGAAACCTCTGGAGATGATTCAGTCCAGCTTTTTCTCCACTCAAAGCAGGGTCAACTGGAGCAAGTCACGCAGGACCATGTCCACTTGGCTTTTGTGTATCTCCAAGGATAAGGGACTTCACAGCCTCTCCTGCAGTCTGTTCCCCAGTATTCAACCCACCCTCACAGCGAAAATATTTCCTACATTTTAGTGGAATTTCTGTATTTCAAGTTTTGCCTGTGGCTTTTTGTCTTTTCACTAGGCACCGCTGAGAAGAGTGTGGCTTGGTTTTGTTTGAAGGTCTCCCCACCTTCAGGTATTCATGCACACTGATAATATGATCTCCCCTGGTACATCTCTTCTCCAGGCTGAACAGTCCCAGCTCTCTGAGCCTCTCCTCACAAGTCAGATGCTCCAGTCCCCTCATAATCTTTATAGCCCTTTGCTGGACTCTCTCCAGTGTGTCCATGTCCTCCGTTTACTGGGGAGTCCAGGACTGGACCCAGAACTCCAGCTGTCTCACCAGTGCTGGGTAGGTGGAAGGATCACCTCCCTTGACCTGCTGGCAATGCTCTTCCTAATGCAACCCAGAATGCTGTTGCCTTTTTTTTTGACTTGAGAGTGCCTTGCTGACACATTCAGCTTCTTGTTTGCCATTCTTTTCTGTAAAGCTACTTTCCAGCCAGTCAGCCCGCAGTGTGTACTGGTGCATGGGATTATTCTTGCCTGGGTACAGGACTCCACATTTCCCTGTGTTTAAATGCATGAGATTCCTGCTTGCCTATTTCTTCTGCTTGTCAAGGTCCCTCTGGATGGCAGTGCATCAACCACTCCTCCCAACTTTTTATCACTTGAAAACTTGGTGGTGGTGCACTCTGTCCCATCATCCAGATCTTTAAAGAAGATAGTAAGCGTTACCTGCGCCAATATCAACCACTGAGGTAGATGACTAGTGAGTGGTCTCCTGCTGGACATTCACTGCTGATCACAACCCTTCGAGACTGGCAGTTCAGCCAGTTTTGAGTCCACCTCAATGTCTATGTTCAGTCTGTACTGCATCGGTTTTGTGAGGATGTTACGTAAGATAGTGTCAAAAGACTTGCTAAAGTGATGATAAACAGTATCTGCTGCTCTCCCCTCATTCACCGAGCTACTAATTTCATTGCAGAAGGCCATCCAAGTTTGTTAGGCATGACTTCCCCTTTGTGAATCCATACTGACTATTCCAAATCACCTCTTTAATGTGTTTGGAAATGGCTTCTAGGAAGATTTACTCACTCATCTTCCAAGAGCTGAAGGTGATGTTGACCAGCCTGTAGCTCCCTGGATCTTCTTCCTTGCCCTTTTTTTGAAGATTGCGGTGACATTTGCTTTCTTCTAGTCCTTGGGAACCTCTCCTAATCACCGTGACCTTTCAAAGATCATTGAGACTGAATTACTTGTTCTGTCTTTCCCAAAAATAAGACTATCAAGCTGTGCTGTCAAGCTTACTCTGTAATGGTGCAAAATTTTGAGTCTGATAGGAGCTTAAATGTTCTTTTGGTGATATTTTTTCATTAAAATGTTGTCTCCTTTTCTTCTGCCAAGCAAGATTAAAACAGAAAAACAAGCAAAGAATTTCTTCAAAGAAATGAATTTTGGGGGTTTCTGTTCATGTTCTTAAGGGAAAAACATCATATATGCTGTTGGTGTCCTTTTTCATTAAAAAAAATAAAAAGCAGCTCATTAAGAATACTGTCTAAAGTAGAACTAGTAGTGGTAGTGTTTATTTTAAAAAAGGAAAAAGAATCTTCAGAAAGCATTGGGCAGATTCTCAGTCTCAGTAAAGGAAGTCAGTTTCTTTCTTCATTTCATGACAACTAGCGCTTACAGCACCACGTTGTCTACTGTTCTGTGTTCCATGGTGTCTAGTGGAAGTAGTGGCTTTAATTTTCTGTTCTTCATTTGCATCTGATACATGACTCATGAAGAATCTGCAAATGCATATGTTCAGTGGCAGAAAACTTTACAAGAAACCCTTTTGCATCTGGTGATTTAAAAGCCATCACTAAATAGAAAATACTTTGTGTATCTGAAATATGGGAAATCCAGAATTGCAAGTACTGCTGACTCTGTCAACGTTACCCAATTAAGACTTTAGGCCACAGAAAAGTCAGGCAGGCTATTATTTATAAGGGTCTTAAAATTATTTGTTTGTTTTACATGGTATGTTAATGAAAGGGGTATATACTTCCCAATGAAAAATATTTTAGCCTGAGTATTAGTTCATTGTGTTCTGTGGGTTTGGGTTTTTTTCTTGTATCTTTGAAGCTACAAGAGGTGTAAAGACTTTTGCCTCCATGATGGAGTTGGTAATTTTTGTCCTATTTGCTTAGCTACAGTACATGCATTCTATAGGGGTTACTTCCTTGAAAGACAAAAACTGCATCTACAGTTCTTTCATAACAGCATTGTGGAGGTAGATTGCATAATCTGTCAGCACTACAGATTACGTTATAGAACTTGTGTTCCTGCAATCAAAATTCAGAGCTGTTTGTGTAAATAAATGTATATGTTCCTCTGTCTTCATAGTGTGTAGGTTGGACTGTAGCTATTTTGATTAGTTTTAGTCATTCCTGACTGAAAAGGTATTGAAAACCTAGTAGTAAATTCTTTAAGTAGTTTGTCTAACATCAGAAATATCAACATATAAAACTAGTTAACACTATCCCAAATTTGCAAGTTTTTGTTCAGCTGTAAAATATCTGAGGATTTTTTAATCAATTCTCCCCTCCTTACATCTTACCAGAATTAGCTATTATGATTATTGAGACTTTTGTATATACTGCTTAACTGAGTTACCAAATGAATATAGACCATTCAGTACTATTCTCTAGGAGTTTGTCTCTTCAAGATAACTGCTAGCAGAACTTCAAGTATTTGAAATAGATTAAAATGTGAAATAGAAGTACAAATATTTGAACATGTTAAGATGAAAGGTCATATGCTTCAAATAGTGGAAGTGTCTGATCAGATCAAAGCTGTAACTTTCCACCATGTGTTAAAACAAAATGATCCACATAAGTTAGAGGAATGTGCATGTTCAGGCAGAAAACATGGGAAACTTAAATTGTGTGGATGTTCATATGCTACTCAGTGCTGCTGTGGGAGACTGCCTTGTTCTGTGTCCCCACAGAAACAAGGGGCTATTGTTAGTTTCATAGGACAAGATTGGTGAGAAGGAAAAGCAAAGATCAAGCCCATTAGCTCCTCCCCCTCTACTAAACACAGAAGTACTGCTTTTGTACCTTCTCATCACTGTGTTCAACGTGACTGGGTAATGTACTACTTATATCTCGGTGGTGAGTAAGGTCATGGATAATGTATGGAGAAAATCCATAGGAGTTGATACAAACCAAGTGACACTGAGAAAATGTGGTATGAGGACAGAAGTGCTTGAGGGTTTTTCATGTGAGGGTAACTACTGCAGTGAGGTTTTACTGATTATTGCCAAGGCTGGACAGGAAGGATGTACTTGGTTACGAGTCCTGTTTCGGTGGGAGGAGGTAAATTCATGATTGAGAGGGAAATGAGGAGGCAAGAGTTCAAACTGCTTTCTTTAGCAGGCTTTGTTTTCCTGATATTAGACTGATGTTAAATTGTTTTGGAAAGTTTCTATAGCATCCAGTGTTATTCCAAGACAAATCAGTAAATTGCTGACACGAGGTTGCAGCAGCCCTGAAGTTCTGGACCCTCTCCACACCACACCTACCACACTAAAGCTAACAGTAGCAAAGTGAGACATCCTTGTATAACCTTGGTGTAATTTATTACTAAAAAGGCAGACAGCATTCTCAAAGTAGCCCAGTACCTGTTAACCATTCTTTTTCTTTGGGGAATGGGACACATAGTGTTTGACCTTCAGTCAACTTTATTTCTCAGGAAGGTATAGTGATGAAGTAATATTTGTAGCTTGGGAATCTTACCCTCTAAACTTTTTTTTAGAAGTTTAGATGCCTGTGGGTTTTCCAAAAATCCCACTCTGTATGTATACATATGTAGGATGTGTCTCTGTGTGTGTATATGTAATACGTTGTGTGTGTATATATATATATATATATACTGTGTGTGACTTTAAGTGCAAATTCTTTGAACTGAAATAGAACTTAGCATCAAGTCTACAAGTTAGTATTTCTAAAACCAATTTCTTCTTTAAATATTTAAACCTCTGCTCTCAAAGTTGATATTAACCTGTTATCATGGCCAGAAGTCTTCAGTCAGCAGAGTAATAGATGGCTATAAAAATGAATGAAATAATTCTGAGAATCCCCTTTTTTGCTTTCACATTTTTTATATACATGGAGTCACACAGAAATTGAATGGTGAAGGTGTAAACTAGATTACTAAATGCTTTTCCTTAGTGTTAGTTCTGACACTTCTGTTTCTGAAAAGCATATGGTACATTATGAAGTTCCAGCTTGCTTTGGTTTTGCATTGCTGCTGAAAAATGAGCCTAGCACTGTGTGTATTTCATGATCTTTTCCTATACAAGAAAAAGAATCGGTGTTAAAAGTTGTTTAACAACATGTACTGTTATAATTGTTTTCACTGCTTTCTGTATTGTGCTGTTTTCCTTTTTTATCTGTGTTTTGATTTCAGAGTACAGGGTACATGCATGGCTGCTGCTGTCTTTATTTCGGTGTTTTTTTCTTTTTTTTTTTCCTGTACTTCCCCTTTGGCTTTATTGAATTAGCAGATGCGTCTAACTTTTCCTTTCAGAGATTCATTAAAGTTTGTTTTAGTTGACAATTATTCTTCCATCCTTCAGTGACTTCATAGCATTGAAGCACACCAGAACTGTGTTCACTGGAGCCATTGGAACTCTTCTGCATGTAATGCTGCAGCGCCAGCTTACTGAAGCTGATTATCAAGCTGTATTTTTTCCAGGATTGTTTAGTACTTTTGTGTAGCAACCATCCCTGGAAAAAGCATAATCAATCTCACGTAGGACAAAAAAAATATTTTCCATAGACTTTTTAACTGGTTGATGGCTATAATTTTTAAAAAAACATACCACACTCAAAAAAAAAAAAGTTACGAGGATGTGAGTTTTGATGCCACAAGGTTATTAGATTCTTTCTGTATCTGAGTTAATCATATTTTTTTTTAATCAGGAAGAATGACATTTTGTCTGAAGTGGTATTTTGGCTTGGGTTTTTTTGCCACAGACATCAGAATTTTCTCCTATGTATTTAAACAGTATCCTTGATTGCAGATGCACTGAAAACTTGCAGAGTTTCCTAGAAGAAGCCATCATTCTCAACAGAAAGTGAGGATTCAAAAATCCTTGCTGTATAGTTATGTATGAATACTATGCTGCTTTTGGTTAGCAGAAAGCAGCATCAGATTTATTGCACAATTTATACTAGCATCCAAGTATATTTATTTTGATATTTACTTTCTGAAAATAGAAACAAGAGTGAAGGCTGTATAGTTCATAGCCTTTCCTACTTGTATTTAATATGAAAGTTCATGGAATTAAGTATCCTCTTAAAACTGTTCTGAGTAATCCTCCCTCCTTTCTCTCTAAAACATCTCTTTGCATTGGTGTGGTATGAATCCTAGATTAATTTTGGTCTCCGATATGGTAAATTCTTTCCAAGATACTTGAGGCAAGATTTCCCCTGTTGAAAAATCTCTTCAGAAACTGACATTTGGGAGAATTGGTTGACATGTGAAAATGGGGTTTGAAGACAGTCGCTGTGGGTTGCTCATATAATCAATGGGGAGAAATAAGCATGACCAGAGGATGATCTCCTTTATGCTTTAGGAAGGTGACTAAAGATCTGTGGTTTTCTTCTTTTTAATGAGATGAGAAGGTGCAAGTTGCCTGGAGCTATAAGCACTGAGCTAGCCCAATTCCTTTCTGCAGTCTGCAAGTGGACCTAGTGCCTGAGTCCGTGTGCTCCACTACCAGTAAGGTTTGGAAGGGTAAAGTTATGTCCAAGCAGCGTCCTGGACTCGGGCATGTTCCTTGGTCTGTTTCTCTCCTCTCCTCTGTGCCGCGGAACATTTAATGCCAAGTAAGCCAGGACCTAAATGCCAGAGTCCAAGACCTATGAAGTCATCCATATTGCTTATATACGTTTCCTCAGAGGACAGGAATTGTAATCTCTCTCTCTAAGTTGTGACAAAAATGTAACTGCTTTGCAAATTCACATTTTTAACTACAGAAACTCCAGTCTTAAAATATGTGAGAATTACTTTGCGAACAAGTAATCTAAAGGATGTCCCCTGCTAGCTGAAACCTGTTTTTTCCCAAGGAAGCATTTCTGTAATGAGAGGGTGGTCAAACACTGGAACAGGCTTTCTAGAGGTGGTCAATGCCCCAGGCCTGTCAGTGTTTGAGGCAGCTGAACAATGCCCTTAATAACATGCTTTAGCTTGGTCAGCCCTCAATTGGTCAGGCAGTTGAACTAGATGGCAGCTGTAGGTCCCTTCCAACTAAAATAGTTCAGTCTATTCTACTGCCTGGTGATAGAGAGATTTCTCTATAACAGGGCAAAGTCCATCTGACCTTCTGCATGTTACAGAATTATATGCGCTTTATAGAGCAGCCAGAATGGCATTCTCCAGGAAGAGGTAGACCGGGGTTTACACACCATAGCAAAAAAGGCCTTAGGCTCTAATTTTTCTCACTTTCTTTTTGAAGTAGAAGAGAAAACAGATGGGAAAGAATTGAGGTTGTAGAGACTTCTCCCACCAAGCCCTTGTTCCAGCACTGACTAAGCCTTCCCAATCTGATCAAATTGAGGATGTAGCCTTTAATTTCTCTTCCGGCTCAGGTCCATGTTGTCACACAGTGTTTTTATACAGTGATGCTCAGATTTGCACAAAGCTGAGTGAATAGGGCACTTTGTCGGGGAGAAAAAGGCTACTTTAGAAGTGCTATTGAAACTCCTAGCATTCTAATTATTTTTTTAAATTAAATGCTATATGAAATAACTACAGAATACAGTTTTTCCTTTGGCACTTCCTTTTTTGCTCTGTTTAAGGTAGAAATATTAAAGATGCATCCATCAGTCTTAAATGTTAAGGGCTTTTAACTTGCTATATCACCAAACAGGAGTCTGAGCCATCAGAAGCAATGCTGGAAAATATCAAATTGTCTTCTAGTCCATATACTTTCTAAATCAACAGAATCAACAGCTTATATATTTCTTAAATCTTCTAAACTCTTCAGGAACTGAATGTCCAAATTCAGTTTCAGCTTGCTGATCTATATTTTTCCTCTTAATTCTTACAATTGGGTTTCATTAAGGGGATTGTTCTTAAAGGATATTATAAATTTTGATTTGAGTTGTTCAGCAGAGTTCTTGAAAAAAATAAGAAGGTGGTACCATTTTCTCCCACCTATCACTTCAGCCCTTGAAATGACTAGAAATTACAGAATGCTGCACAGCCAGAGTGAGCTCAGCTGCTGAAGATCTCCACTGCTAGTGTGCTGTTCATGGCACTTACTGGTTGTAGGGGAAAGAAAGAGCATGTCTAACCTGCTTGTTGGGTCCTCTTATTTTTTTTGGTACTTCAGAAGGGTGAAGGAAGTCAGGGCAGTGGCTGCAAGGGCTCTGCCTCAGCCTGCAGAGAGGGAATCAAGTGTAGCTTTATGACCTTTCTGAAATAATGTATTCATCTCTTAGGCCAAAAGTTGATCATGACCACTTTATAATGTTAAATATTGTTTCTTAGTGGATGCCTGACTGGTTGCACACACTTTCAGACATGTGAAGATATTACTGGCAAAGAAATTATTTTAAGTAAAGTACAATTGAGCTGAAAATCTGTTAACTGGTCACAGTGCTTTGTTCATCTTGGCTAGCTTTTGTAATGTTTCTAAGATTCTTCATTTATCACTAGGTATTATGTGGAAGGAAAATACTAGCAGAACTCGTTAACAATGGCACAGCTGTTCAGCTTGTTTCAAATGTGAGATAACCAGGAAACTAATTCTTCCCCTCTTCTCAGCATTGAGATCTTCACAGCAGATTCAGAGAACCTGGAAGTACGCAGTCTGTGGAGGTTTGGGTGGGTTTTTTTCTGTGTAGCTGAAACACCAAGTAAAAGTATTTCATGGCAACTGCTGCTACAGCATGCAGTCAAAGCACACTAACTTCAAAGTACATCCAGTTTAAGTACAGGTGAAAAGTGTCTTCAGTTTGGATACTTAATTGAAATAATTGCAAGGGCATTTTGATTCCACAGGTGTTGTGAAGAAAATAGGATTACTGAAGGCAGAGCAGATTATTTGTTTTATTATTTATTTTAGATACGATATCTAAAAACCTGCTGCAAATCAAAACTCTTCAAAGTGCCTGGCTTTCTTTGAACAATGCCACATCTAGCACTTTACAGAACTTTTAGATTTGATTTTTTTAATTAGATTTATTTTTTTTTGTTATAAATGAGATTTTTGATTTGCTTTAGTAGCATCTTAAGCAACTGGGGGTTTGTGGTTTTTTCATTGTAATTTTCACGTAAGACAATCTTTGTTAAATTACTTAGTTTCCCAAAATTAAATTGGCTGTCTACCTATAAGTTATCATCTAGTTACAATGTAAATGAAAACTTACTCCCTGGTTCTGTTTTGGACTGTTGGCAAGTATGCAGATTGATCAGGGAAAGTGTCTACTGAGGGGACTAGCCCCTGCAAAGTATTAGGTGAAAGTTTAGCCATTGCTACCACTTTTCTCTGCAGTATGAGCTCTGTCCCTCATGTAGTTTTGCTCAGCATTGTAAAGCTGAAGTCCTGTGGACTTCAAACAACAAATCATTGTGAAATGAGAATAATCTGATTGAAGTCTTCTAGTTCTTGTTTATAGAAGCTGATGGGTCTAACCACTGGCCGGTGCCAGATGCCTCAAAGTTCCAGAGTTCAGTGACTGTCACTAACACTGCATCCTTCTAACTCCCTGTAAACAAGGATTAGCTTAAAATTTTGAAGCACAAATGTTTGACTGTTGCATTATCCAGATTATTTGAAACACTTCTGTTATCCTTATGTTTATACTTTTACTGATTTAAAGATATATTAGTGGGATTATTTCAATAGCAAATTTTCTGTGCACAATCTGCTAACCACAGACTGTGTCAATGCTAATGAAACATATTGGGTTTGCTGTAAATGAGACAAACAAAACTTTGCTTAGCCAAGTTGTGAGAACTGAGAATGCAAAAGAGACGAGACAAAGCAGAAACAAGTAGGTGAAAATTCTAAGTATTTCTCAGTAATAAAGAATGAGACAGACACACTCAGGAAACATGCAGTGATTGACAGTGTTACGTGTGGACACTAACAAGTCTTGGAACAGTTATCAGTGAGATTAGATGCAGATTTTTAATGCTTATCTTTTACTGGTTCTTCTCAGAAAACCTTACATTTTTACAAAACAAGGATCCAAACCATCTCCCCCCTGCCCAGTGATGAGCTTTCTGCTGATTGTCTTTCACATTAAGAGAAGGGGGGAAAACGAGTACAGTAAGGATTTAAAAAAACCTTTTCATAAATAAAATCAATTTATTAGCTGGAATTAGAAAAAAAATAAATCACCAATTCTCAGATCTTTCCAACCTGCCTTTCTACAAAAAGCAGTGAAAGCTTATTGAAATCTATCATTTTTGAATGTCAGTGCCAGTGAAAAGTCTAGTCATCTTTCCAACCTTGCTGTTTCCAGTTGTGTCTAGGGTTATTGTCATCTAGGTGCATTCAGTGTTACTGACAGTGTCTTGTAGCGGTGGTTAAAGATGAAATGTTCGCCAATTCTACTATCTGTCAGCTGCCTTCTAGAAAAACAGTGCAGAGTTGCTTACTCTTGCCTCTTCTGAAAATATACATAGGCCTTAGGAGCATATCACTGAAAAAATGTCTGCTTTCTGTCACTTTCTTCAGGACATGCTGCTACTACCTGTGTAAGATGAAATAGTTTGGATTGTGTGTGGTTTTGTCAAAATCCAAAACATATAAATTGTTACTGTAATGTGTTATGTAACAGTTAATTCTGTATGGATTTCCTCCCTAGTCCTGAAAACTAAGATATGTTAATGGCCTTTACTATCCAGATCTTTTCTGTTCTTCATTAGAAAGATGTTAATCTCCATATATGGAGCAGATAGATCCTTCTAGATTATCAGTCAGTATTAGCAGATGCTAAGGTAGAGGATTCTGTAGTTGTGGAAAACCTGTTAATTGGAATTTGCTCAAATAAATTTGGTGGAAAAGAAAAGATTTTAGAACTTTAGTGTTAAGACCATTGCATTGTGTTACTTGGACAAAGATCAATGTCTACAGGACACTTTTTTATAAATAACAATGAGAAGCCTGTTTTCTTGTCATTTGTACTAAAAACAGAAGGTAATTTGAGGCAAAAAAGAAAATTCTGACGTTACTTTTCCTTATAGATAACACAGAAGTGCTGTGTGCTTAGTCAGCTATGAATTGGTATGGTATAGTACAGAGCTCAACCTAAAGTTTTCAGAACTCTTTGTTACTAGCCAACATAAACACAAAGGGAGGAAATCTTTAGGAAGTCTAAAAGAAGATGGAAATAAATCTTATGAAAGATTACTTTAAGGAATAATTAATTGGAAGTAACACTTCTCACAATCTTGAATTTCTTAAATTGTTTAAGACACTTTTAATTCGGCTTTTATTATTGATGTCAACTGTTCCTATTTAATAATCTTACTCTTGTCTGTAATACCTGTTACATATCATAGATCTTTTGCATTTTTCCATTTAATCAGTTTTTAAGTGTTAGTGGGTTTGATCACAGAAAACAGTAGCTCATAGTCTCATTAGCATCATTATGATATGACAGCAGATTTTGAACACACAATCAATGGAAAAATAACTTGTGCTGCGTTTGTAACTGACATCACCTTAGCTGGACCACACATGTGATTTCATCTGGCAATTCCTGTGCTGCTAATGAATAACAACATTCAAGTCTTGCAGTGATCTTTGAACAGTAGCTTTCACAAACATACATACACTGTTGTACTAGTCCTACAAACAGGGAAACTCTGGCATGGGTGAAGGAACAAACCCACAAAACACTGTAAGTCCACGACAGAGCCACAGCAGAATTAGCATCTTGAGTCTGTGTCTGGTTTTCCTTATTCACTGGTCCACTCTATGGAGCTAACCTAATGTAATGTAACAAAAAACTGTATATAGATGGAAAACCACCCACTTTGAAAATTAAATATGTTCAGTAATAAAATATACTGGATATGAATAACTGATAGCTTTTACTTGGTAAAAAATTCCATGTTGATCAAACGTTAGAATTATGACTTCAAGATAAAATAGCGGAAAGTTACTTTCATGTTCTAAGTAGGCTGTAGGTTTGAGTCCTTTTACATAAGCGTGTGTATGTACACTTGCTTGTTACTTTTGAAGTCATTACTGTCCAAGTAAATTTTTTAATTGTGTATACTTGAGGTAACATTTAATCGGTAATCTTATGTTGTGGCATTCCAGATACCAAGTTGTTACAAAGCAATTTCATATGTCTTGCCCGCCTATGCATTAGGACTAAAACCAGAGGGATGCATGTATGGTATTTGAAGTAATTTCTTACAAGTAGGGAGGGATGCGTGTTTTGCCCTTGGTAGCTGTCTTTTTGCAGGTGAGGGTGTGCCAGTGGGTCCCTCCTATTGCTGGGATTAAAGATTGCAGACGTGCAATTGCCAAAACTAATATTGGATGTTTTCAGTTCTTAAGTGGATACTAATAGAGGGAAACCTTTTTTGTCAGCCATCTGAAATACCTTTTATTAGATAATAACATATAAGACAGTTCTGGTTGTGGTAATATTTAGGGCAGACATACAAAATTACAAAGCAAAACAAAAAAGTGTGGGAAACAATTTCTTTCTTTTCATGCCTCTTAATAAATGCATAGTGTAGAATAACACAGTATTTAAGAGAGAGTGCAACAGACTCCAGTTGACTATTTCTTTGCTATATCTTTTTATTCTCTTATAAAGTGGGTCGTCCCCTGTCCGTGTCCGTCTCCCCCCAACCCCCCCCCCCTCCCCCCCTTTCTGGCTTATTTGCAAACTGAAGTCATAAGCTGCATAATAGATTCAACTATGAAGTCAGAAGTTGGTTCATTCTGAGTTAGCGTATCCGATCTGGGAATTGGGAGGCTAAATTAAAAATGCAGTTATAAAATGGCATATATTTGGAAGCTTTGTTCTCTTAAACCTGAACCTTCTGTTGACTGACGTTAGATGATCCAGAAGCAGATGCTGCAGCAGCTATTTGTTGATTTAGTTGCTATGGTGACATGATACATTTGTGTACAGCAGGAAGCTCACTGTACATTGGCTAATTTGATAGGAAGGAAGGCTTGAGGTAGGTATTGCTGACTATATTGTTAATTGATCCTACCTTTCACATCCTGCCTCCACATGCTGTGTGGATGCACAGCTATAGAGGAAGGTAAAGGGAGATGCTCCGTGGCGTTTAGGTTAAGGTGCCCTGTTAAAAGAAGGGGGGGGCAATGCTCAACACATCACCGAAGATTACCTCAGTATTAAGTGAATGGAACAGGTTGGAGCAGCTGGAGTGGTGACTGTTGAATCTTCCTTCATCCTTTGTCACTGTGGTAGCACCAGTTGAATGAGAGAAATAAAAAGGATGCGAGCAACAGTAAGTCAAAGTGCTAAGGCTTTTCAAATGGGTTGCGAGATAAAGCATGTCACTAATTAATATCTTGATTGGAGCTATTAGTGGAGAAAAATGTGATTGTTCTGAATATGTGCTCTAATGACAGAGCATAAATGTGCCTCTGCCTGGAAGTTGTGTTGTGTTATACTCGCCCTTTTCCAGAAATGCACCTTTTTTTAATCTTATTGCAGACAGACTGTTAAAGATACAGTGTACATATTACAAAGAGCTTGGCTGTACCACCCTCTTATCAGGTTTAGTTGAGTGTTAAAATTTTTGAAGTAAGAATGACCAAGAGCATTAGCTGCAGCATTTTCCTAAATTTGTAAAATGTTCAAAAATTAATTTACCTTTGTCCTTTTGGCTAAAAATCTTCTCATCAGTACTGCTGAGCTTATTTCAGTTACAGTCTTTTTAGACAAATGACTACTGTGTTTTTTTATGTTGATGTATATTACTAGTGCATTTAGAAATATGATTTTGGTAAGTCTATCCAATGTTTGTGACTTTTGCTGACAGTCATTTGCTATCGACTCAGCACCCTATAACCATATAATGCTAAATATAGATGTTTTCAGATTAATAAGAAACAAAACTGAAAAAACAACCCCAACCCTGAAGCTCTTGTCTCTTTTCCAGTAAAACATACCAGAAAATAACATCGTTTCTGCTAGTGTAGAAATGGATTTTGATTAGATTCTCTTTGAATTGTGGTTTCGGAGGTTCACGGAAATGTTTTGGAACACTTTACCCTCTTGGTTTCAGAAAGTTTGTTTGGAGGAAAAAAACAAAACACCCTACAACCCCAAAAGAATCACATATCCCCCAAAACCACTCCAGAATGAGAGAAAAACAGAATTCTGCTTTTCAGTAGTACTATTTTGCTCCAATTTGTAATTTTTCTTACTGTACAGGAGCAGCCTCTTTTACTACATTATTTAAGTATGCTTTAACTACAGTTGTAATATAATTACTCTTATTTCTTCGTATTATTTAAGACTTCAGCAATGAGTAAAATTAATATAACATACCCTAGCTTCCCCCCCACTTTCTCCTTGCATTCTTACTTTTCCACTTTTTTCAGTATTTTAATATGTATGCCAGACTATGCATTAATTGGCTTTACTGCTAAAGGATTGCATTTCTTTATTTGTTATGATATATTGAGTGACAGATCTGTTGGCATTCTTGTTACATATATACAGAGGCTTTTAACTTGGTTGGAGAATTTGTCCCAGATTTCACTCATTCTGGAAAAATACGTAAATTCACCAAGCGTAACTTCTTTTAGAGGAAGATATCAAGTAACCCATTCAGTTCCTCTCCCCTTCAGTGGGAGGTGGGGGATGACTGGGGAGAGGGAAAGATTCCAAATATCCCTTTACACTGAAATTCAATCCAGATCCTTTGGTTTTCTTGCCTTTGTGGCAGTAGACAGTGCTAGCCTGTGGAGAGAACAGAGTGCCAGTTCTCATGTGGGCTTATCCCACAACTTCACACATGACACGATAATTTATTTTGGTTTCTTTAACCTCAGTCAGGATTAAAATATTTAACCTTCTTTTCCTCTTCAGAAGGCTCATAGTCCTTGATACTGAAGGATCTGTTTAAGAGCTATGGTATTTTTGAGAGACTGATGTATATAGATTTTTCTTTAATGGGAGTTCAAAAATATTTCTCTCGTATCCCAGTAACTCTAAAACAGTAGTTTCAATCTTTCAGTTGAGACTTTGCTGGTTAGAAATAAACCATAGGTGTTAGGAAGACTAAATATTTTTAAATTATGTTCTGTGTTCAGTAGCTAATAACTTCTACAGACAGAGAAGCTTTTAGGTATAAAAGCATGCATTTGGGCGGTTCAGTTTTTTACCTACTACAAAAGATCTGAAAGTGTGGCTGTGAATACCAAACTTGTAAACAAAATTTTACTTTATCTGAATAAAATACAACTTCTAACTCTAAGCCAGCACAAACATCAAGAGATTTAAATCAGTCCTGTCCTTGTAGAAATACAGGTATTATTTGAACTGTGGCTATAAAACCTGTAATACGTAAGAGCATCCTTATGTGGTAAGGGTAAGACAGACTCTTCCACAAGCCTTATTCAAATCTGATCTGCAAAAATTTCCCCAAATTAGGTACATCTCCACCCTGCTCCATAAAGTTAGAAAGAAGGTTAGCAACTGTCTTAATTCTGGATTTTTCTACTTCAGTCTGATTTTAAACTTCTAGAACTTAAGCAATACATTAAAAATGTTATTTCCATATATGTGATACATTAGCAATAATATTTTGCATGGGTAGGTTTTTTTCAAATGAAATCTCTTTTCCCTTGCAGATCCGCTGCATATGTACTTGATAGAAGTGACCAAAATATCTTTAAGGCACTGGGTTTTTTAGGTGGCTGTATTGTGTGTGTGTGTGTATTTGGGCTTGGAGCCTTGTTCTTTATCCTTGAAGTTTTATTCAGAGAGCTGCTTTTGCACGTGTATAATGGTGAGCAAAAGGAAGAAAAACGTGTCAAACTTTCTATGAGGCATTTTTAAAGTTTGTTTTTAGAGCTTATTGACTTATTTCAGGTTTTACTTATTGGCGTGCTTTTTTTTTTACCTCCATAAGGACAGAAGTAGTTTGGACTTGTAACTGTTCACAGTTTCTGCTACAGAAGGATGTTGCCTTAAAACAGCAAAGTAACACGCTTGGGGATTAGTCTTCAGTGCTTTTGTTTTCCTGCTCTGCAAGTCTTTCACCTCATCTAGGGTTCTTATCAGGGTAAATCCAATTTTGGTATTGGTACTTCACAATAATAATGTCTGTAGGTTTTATTTTGGTCTTGCTTACTAACCACTTGATGAAGAACAGTCATTAATTGGGCAAGTCTATTTATAGTTTGACTTTTTTTGTGACTAGAGAGCACTGGGGAAATTTTCCCCTGCTTACTGTAACGTAAATACGTGTTTGTGATGATGCCACAACTCCGATCTGCCTTTCTTTCCCATCAGCAAGCTGAAATTATTTTGAATCCTGGAAATCTGCTGGTACATCACTACTTCTGTTGGTAGAATGGAAGTGCAAGTAGAGATGATTGTAGAAGTCTGTATCTTACTGACAGAATAAAGGGTCATTTTTATTGTTATTTTGGTGGAGTTAATGGGGCTTTTGGGCTTTAATTATGCAAACAAACCTATTCAAAGCAAGATTAGCTAGCTCTGTATTTTAAATTCTGTTATGTCCCTCACTGTACTCCAATGAAGAAATACCTTAACCTGCATATTTGACTGGCACAAGCAAAATGTTGGGCTGCTTATGAAAGTATTCTGTATCCATAAAAACAAGGATTATTAAGTTATAAATCTGCTACATTTTGTATTGTTGCTGTTCTGCTTTTAAAAGGCATTGCTGTGACAATATTGGTGGAGCAAAATACCTCTAAGATTGTTATTTTGGCTTCTGCAGCCTCTGCTTCTTGCTGATAAGTTACTT
The DNA here is from genome assembly GCF_015220075.1 of Falco rusticolus. Classification (NCBI taxonomy): domain Eukaryota; kingdom Metazoa; phylum Chordata; class Aves; order Falconiformes; family Falconidae; genus Falco; species Falco rusticolus. The sequence continues at coordinate 30,550,902 of NC_051188.1, read as the reverse complement.
CTAGACCTTTCTGGAGATAAGTTAACATTTGGCCTTCAGTTTTCCCTTTTTTTTTTTTTTTTTTTTTTTTTTTGCGCAACCCTTTGAGCTGAGATGGCTGCAGCTCTGACTTGCACAGATTTCCCTTCCACATTTTGTTGTTTGTATTCTTAGTCTTATAATTTCTTTTCTTACTCCAGCTATTTTTCATTTCTTCAGCGTTAGAAATGAGCTAGAGTTAAACTCCTTTCCTGGTTCAGTCTGCAGAAACATCCTGTAGTTTCTCTTGCAGATAGTGACAAGTTCACTGAATAAAAGTAAGAAACATTGAACATTCTCCTCTTTGAATGTTTGTACTGCCTTTGATTTTTAGATGCAAAATCAGAGTACTTTCTCATCCTATTCACACTGATGTAGTAAAGCTAAATCGTATATGAGATCTTCAGATGAAATTATTGTTAAACTATCGTTATATCTCTAGCATGTCCAAATCAATGCTGCATGTCTCTGTAGGATGTGTTCATACTACTTGAGCTACAATAAAATGATATTTTCATTTGGAATTCTTTAGGGAGAGAATATTATAAAATGGTTTTATATAGAACTGTTGTGTTCTAAGAGTGTACTTCTAAGACCAGCTCAAATTGTGATTTAAGGTGAAGAATAGATTTTCAAACCTAATTAAGAGGAGGATGCCCCTTAACTAGGCTTTCAAAAAGGCAAAATGTTGTAATACTCCTTCAGGGTACTGTTGGGAATTGTTTATATATTAGTAATTTAAGTGTGCTCAAGAATGTTCCCAGAGTTTGAGACCAAATGTCATGGAACAAGTCAGTTCTAGTAAACCATGTTCTCTTCCAGAAAGAGTGTCTGTGTGCAGACTGCCTGGTAAGAGTGGTCTCAGGAATGGTTTCCAGTATTGTCTGGGAGAAGCTTGCTTGTTGGTATTAACTTGTGTTGTGGTGACTGTTCCAGCACCTGGGAATGTTCCTAAGCACTGCTTACTTTGCTAATACAGATGTGGGTTTAGGTACCACTGACATGGTCAAGGGGATGAAGCAGCTCACCTAGGAGAGATCAGAAATATTAGGACCTCCCAGTTTCCGCATATTGAAGACAAGGAAGGGGAAATCGCCAAGGCTTAAAAAATATTGAAGGAGGTGGGTGAAACTTACTCAGAACTGTTGTTCAGCAAATCCCATAGCACAGAAACTAGGGAATGTTTAAATAGTAGGATATGGTTTTAAAATGGCTGAAAGGTGAATTTCAGAAACTTGCTGCCACAGGAGGTTGAGGCAGCAATTCCTAGTCTAAGCAAACTGAAAAGAGTTTAGGCAAACTCATGGACAAAAAACAGAGGTGGACTGCAGAAAGTGACTTGGCTTACTTCCTTTCCTTAAACAGCATCTTAATTGATATATTGGACACAAAGTACTGGGCTAGATGGACTGCTGACCCAGACCATGAGGACATTTCTTATGTTTTTATTTGGCTTGAGCAGCTGCCTGAGTTTAAATGGCAATTTCAGGAAAAACATATTTCTTCATATATAGCATGATTCAGTTTTGTTTGGCAAACACCAGCTTCCTATCTGGGCTATGTATCTTGAACTGATGGTGGATGGGGAGTGAAGTAAATGTTTTGAAATCAGGGAAAATAGTGTTCCATGCTAAGAAGGGGATTTAATGAAGACTATTCCTTTTTGCAAGCCTTTCTGTGTTTTTAGGATGGATTTTGCTTTTAATATTGCACAACAAAGAAAACTCTATAATCCACACCCATTTAATTAAATTACTACAAATCTTTGTGTGTTATTCATTTGATCTGGATTTATCTTTAAAAATATCCTTTGTAGAATAAATTAAGTAACATTGAAAAGTATGAAATTTCACTGTTAAAACTGTGACAGTCTTTGGCAGCTGATGTTTCAGGTGTTTCATACTTCAGCCACTGGGCTGGTCATTTTGTTTTATTTATGCAAGAACTGTTTTTAGCATAAACGTATAGCTGCACTCTTCTATTTTCAACTTGTAAGCTAATCTCTGAAAAGAGATTGTGTACTGTTTTTCATAAGGAACTATATGGAGGTCATGTGGATCATCATTAAATAACCGTTTAAAGGAAACAATTTATAGCCCTAGTGGAAATGACACAAAACTAGTTGTAGACCTAATACTTTGATTTCTTAATAGCAATGCCGTAACGTTTTGAACTTGAGAGAAAAATACATTGAGTCAAAGTTGTGTTAGCATTGAGAAACTACACTTCCAAATTTTATTAAGTTCTGTTATAGTTGGTTATGCTTTAAAGGCACTTATATGATTCTGGGACTTGTATTAAGGGCTTGGTGTCTTAAAATTCACATATTTTGTTAAGCTTGTGCAGTCCTTAATTGGTATTTTAAATGTGACACTAAGGTGATTGGTGACAGCCAACATGGCTTCACTAGGGCAAGTTGTGCCTGACAGCTATGGTGGCCTTCTGCAATGGGGTTACAGTGTTGGTGGATAAGGGAAGAGCAACTGACGTCACCTACCTGGACTTGGGCAAAGCATTTGACACTGTCCTGCATGATATCCTTGTCTCTAGACTGGAGAGACATGGATTTGATGGGTGGACTACTTGGTGGGTAAGGAATTGGCTGGATGGTCATGCTCAAAGAGTTGTGGTCAGCAGCATAATGTCCAAATGGAGACCAGTGACTAGTGGCATTCCTCAGGAGTTGGTATTGGGACCAGTGCTGTTTAACATCACTGTTGGTGACACAGACAGTGGGATTGACTGCGCCCTCAGCAAGTTTGCCGACAATGTCAAACCGTGTGGTGTTGTCAGCATGCTGGAGGGAAATGATGCCATCCAGAGAGACCTTGACATCCCTGAGAGGTGGGCCCACGTGAACCTCATGAAGTTCAACAAGGCCAAGTCCGAGGGTCCTGCACATGAGTCAGGGCAATCCCAAGCATAAATACAGGCTGGGAAGAGTGTTGATGGATGAAAAGATCAACATGGCCTGGTGCTTGCAGCCCAGAAAGCCAACTGTATCCTAGGCCACATCAAAAGAAGCGTGCCCAGCAGGTCAAGGATTTTGTAGTGACCTGTATTTCACTCCCATGAAACCGTACCTTGAGTGCTGCATTCAGCTCTGGGGTCCACAGCACATGAAAGACATGCACCTCTTGTAGCAAGGCCAGAGGAGGGCCACAAAAATGGTCAGAGGTCTGGAGCACCTCTCCTGTGAAGACAGGCTGAGAGAGTTGGGGTTGTTGAGCCTGGAGAAGAGAAGGCTCCCAAGGAGACCTTATAGCAGCCTGCCAGTGCCTGAAGGGGGCCTACAGGAAAGCTGGGGAGGGGCTTTGTACAAGGGCATGTAGCGATAGGGCAAGGGGGAACGGCTTTGAACTAGAAGAAGGTAGATTGAGATTAAATATTAAAAAGATATTCTTTCCTGTGAGGGTGGTGAGACACTGGCACAGGCTGCCCAGAGAAGCTGTGGCTGCCCCATCCCTGGCAGTGCTCAAGGCCAGGCTGGATGGGGCTTTGAGCATCCTGGTTTAGTAGATGATGTCCCTGCCCATGGCAGGGAGAGTTGCAACTAGGTGATCTTTAAGGTCCCTTCCAACCCAAACCATCCTATGACTTAGAAACAGAAATGACACCTGAAAAGTGGCTTTGTTGAAGATACCTTCCACTGAGACTGATACATCACAACTTTTTTCAGATTATCATAGTTATCTTAGAGGAGCAGGCAATGGAAAGCTGTATAGAATAATGTGTGTTAGCCCTTGGATAGCAGAGCTTTAGGTGCTGTGAGTGAAGCAATGCAAAAAAAGTTGAGGCATGGGAGGAGAGGCTGAACCATAAGATTTTTCCAAAACTTTTCACTTATTTTGAGCCAACATGAAAGTTTCACCCAGAAGGAGGAGATGAAGGCCTGAAATACTCAGTGTGAAAGATGAGGGCCTTGGTTTTCCTAAGTGCTGATGTCAGGGTTCATGAAGCAGCACGCTGGACAATGAGATGTGCAAGCCTGCACAAAGCCACCTAGAATGCAATGAAAGAGCTATAAATACTAAGCAACCTGTAGATTTTAGTGGCCTGACACACGATGCTGTGAAAGATCTGTGTTACTTTTTCCTTTAGAGAAATTTTCTTGCATCTTTGATTATGTGCAACAGACTTATTAGATAAGATGGAATCTCTGCAAGTGATTGTCTCTCTTTGGTAATACCTCTTCATAGTAGAAAGACCTAAGTCTCTCTCTTCGCATGCACAGGTTTCATTTTTCTTATTTCACATTGTATGTACGGAGGTGGTGTCAAAAAAGTCCTTCTCAAAGCAGCAGTTGCTTCCTGCGGGGTTCAGCAGTGATAAGGCTGGTCCAGCAACTATTGCTGGTCACACTGACACAGGTTACCCCAACACAAAGACTTTTGAAGCCAGCAGTTCTTGAAACTTCTGAAATTACTTCAGCCCTGATTCAGATTCTCTTTTGGCACACTTGGCAACAAATGCAGCCTATCTTGGAACAATTGTAAAATACAAATGTGAGTGCACAACATAAAAGCAAGGCTGAAAGTGGGAGCCAGTGAAATAAATGCAATCAGACTTCAAGCAGACTAATAGTCCATTGACAAAAAGGCTCTATTTCCTGTTCCTGGGAACTGAGCGTCTAATTAAACTGCATTAAGTCCATGAGTCTCCCCACCCTTTTGAGTGGAAGTCAGATGTCCTCAGAGATGTGAAAATCTGATGAAATCCTGTGTGTCGGAGTGGTGCTGGATTCCATCAGGAGGCCTGTTGCCTCGCAGCATGGCTGCTGCTGAACAGTGCCCCTTCTCGCTGTGTGCTGAGCCTTCACCTTCAAACTGTGCAGTGAACAATGATTCTTACACGGGAGAAACTGCGATAAAAGAAAACTGGGAAGCAGAGGGCCCACATGCTGCAGTTAGGCCAGTTCCCCTGCTCAGATCCGCTCTGCTAGCTGGAGTCTCCAGTTCGGATGTCATGCAGCAGAGGTCTGGAGGAAGAAAACAGGCGCGTTCCCTAGGCAACATTATTACCCAGGTTAGCAACCTCAGGCACTCACATAGGAAAAAATGGGAACAAAGCAGGAATACCAGTCAACCCCATTCCCTGTTACTTTAAAAGCAGGAATCCAGGGAGTTATACCAGCTGTTGCCCTAAAACTTGAGGGGTTTGCAGCTTTTCTGCTTCTTATAGTTCATACAGTGGAGACAGAATATACTGAGCTGAAAATCATACAGATTGACATGTCAGCCGTAGCCAGAATGGCTCCTCCGAGGCGTTAAGGCATACTAAATCAGCCAAAATGCTTGGGCAAATGTGGTTATCCAACCCACGCGTAAGAGACAGAAAGTTTTTCAGGAGTACATGAGAACAACTTTTAGGTATTTTTATTCCAGTCTAAATTGGAAGCTGAAACTTTCAGTTGTAGTAGAGTGGAGAAAGTAAATCAATGAAATACATGTTCTAAATGTTATGCCTGCTTGGGGAGTCTGAAAAAGAAAGTGTAAGAAGTCATCCTCTCATATTTCTCTCCTTTGTCACTTTCTGAAACACTTTGGAATAAACTCTGACAATACAATATTTTCTGAAGACCTGTAAGTCTTATTTGAAGTTCATGTCTAGAATCCTCTTGTTTCTAAGTTTAGATTTTATTGTGAATGCTAACTCTTACTGAATTTTATGTTCAGACACACTTTAGGAGATCTGGAAAATGTATTGGCATGATAAAATGTAAATAATGATATAGTTCATTGTTTTTTCTCAAAGAACCTAAAGCTTCTGGAGGCATCTTCCTCCAGTAACAGTATTTTTAAAGCCCGTGCTGAAAAATGACCTAAATCAATATTGAATCACATGAGCCAAGTTTGAAAAAGTGAGTATCTATCATATTTCATTGAAGTTGCAGATATGTTAGGGTAGAACTTGCTATCTTTTCATTAATTTAGAAAGTTGCTCTACCAGAGGGGGATGAATTAATATGATTTCTGCCTCTTCCTCACCCTTTTCTTTCTCTCTGGTGTTCCTAAAACCAGTAACACTCATTTTTTTTCTGGTTTGTGGTGTTTTGTTTTGGTGGTGTTTTGGGGTTTGGTTGGTTTTTTGTTGTTTGTGTTATTTTTTTTGTAAGCAAGACAAATGTTATTTTCTTTCAGCAATTTAACAGAGTAAATTTTTGGCCATAATGTTGAAGAGTTGTGTATATAAAGATTTGTGTCTGATTCACACTAGGAGGAGGACATACAGCGTATTTAGACACATGCAAGGGAGATGGAAGAAAGATGTGTCCAGAAAGGCAATTATGAAATGCATCTGCTCTTCTGTCTATTTTTTCCTTTCTTCATAACTTTAGCTAGGTTCTTCATGTTTACAAACTTCTCTTACAGAAAGTCAGGTTTCAAATGAGAATACGGAAGTCTAAAATGGTAGCTTTGCTTCTGTTTATTTTGGCTGATAAGTGTGCTTTGCTATCAATTCTGTATTGCTTGGGTTTACAAAATTAGGCTAAACAGTTTTCCACAAATAAAACTATACATACATACTGTTTCATGCTGTGCATCTGGTGTGCTTACTTTCTCATGACTTCTAATAATGTTTTATCATTAATGGATGTAAAAACGTGCTTGGATCATGTCAAGAAGGAAATGAATGCCATATTTCCCTTATGATGAAAACTATTTGTCAAGTGGTTATGATGAAAATTCAAACACTGGGAATTCTAGGCTTCCTCCTGAAACTTTATATAATGGTTTGATTAATGCCGAAGTTAATGTAATTTGTTGAAATCATTTAAGCTGTACAAATAGTTTTTTAATTATACTAAGCAGTTGAGAAAATAAAATTTGTATAGGTACTGTTTTACTCTGTTGTTCTTTCCTTGGTTCTTTGAAAAATGCTTGTTTAAAAATATCTGTACTTGTTCTTGCTCTTATCTCTTTTTCTCTGTGGGATGACGGCAGCAAACAGTGTGAAGTGAAAAATAAGGTATTTACTAACCAGAAAAAAAAGAAAGTTGTTTTTTCCCAGTAAAACTTCTCTTTTTCTCACGTACCAGACTTTTGTAACATACTCATGTGTAATGGTTGTAAACACTCTTTTATTTTTAAGGTTATTCTTGTGCAAGTTAATCCAGGGGAAGCATTTACAATAAGAAGAGAAGATGGACAGTTTCAGTGCATTACAGGTAAAGCTGATAAATTTATTTTAATATTTCCTGAGTCTGCATCAGGATTAATAAAAGGCAATTTGTGTTGCTGAAAGTAAGACTGACAGAAATGATTTTAAAGACCTAAAAGATTATGTGCTAAGGATCATTGGATTTAGATTTCACTACCAAAAAACAAAGTACTATTTCTTATATTAGATGAAATTAAATTTCTTGGGGGAGGGGAAGCACGGGGAGGGGGGGGCACAACACATTTTCAGCTTGCGAGGCAAATAGGGAAGCACTGTAGTAGCAACTTTTGACTAACCTCATTTATTATACAGACCTCAGATTAAAAGCTATGGTTGTTACCTTGGTTTGAGTTTATTTTTTTTATTCTCTACTGTCGTGTGGACACTGTTTGCCTGTCCCAACAGTAGCTGTCTGTTATCCCACTACTAGTTTTTCATTATCTCTAGGGGCCAAATTCTGTCCTTTCTGAGTTCTAGCAAGGGTACCTTCAAAATATAAATATGTCGTCTAAGCGTAGCATCCCTGTATGCAATGATCAGTTTGGATGTTGTTTTCTATTCTGAATGAAAACAGCTAGCAGTTAAGCCTATCTACAGCTGCAAGAAATGAGCAGCAGCTGTTGGCTGCTGCTTAGAATACCACTTTATTGTGTTATAAGGGAATATCCGCAGATTCAGCTATAGGGTCACTTTTTTGCTTGTTGTTTTCTGGGCCAATGAATCCTACCTTCTTTTCTTTCTGGATGTTGGCCCAGATGAGATATTTAACAGACACTGTTCTGGGAAGTCGAAGTAAGTATTTTCCAGCTCCTTTCCCCCCTCTCTCCAGTGTGAGAAGAGAGTCTGGTTTCCAGTGTTGTGGGCAGGTCCTTTTAACTGATGGAAAGGAGACCTTGGACCGTAATTAAGTTTATGTTGACAGTTCTTAAAGTCAGTTAGCACCATTTTTCAAAACTTTGTGCTGATTGCATAGTATTGTTGCTTCCTTTGAACCACAAATGGATCAGCAGCTCACAGTTCTGTAGGGTTTATTTGAAACATGTTGTGTAATAATTACTTGGCAATATCTGAGGGAAACACAGTGATTTTTGTCCTGCAATTCAAGTTCAAGAACAGATAAGTTATATTTTACTTTTATTGTACAAAATAGCAAGCAGAGTGACATGCATTGCATTTTTTGTTTCAATTTTTGATTTATCAGGTGGGCTTAGGGGAGGGGTGGGCTGTGTGTGAATTGACACTTCCATTGCATGATCATCTTCAAAGCAGGAAGTGTGTGATGAACTGAAAAAATATGGAGATCTTACCTTTATAGATACAGTTCTAACCTTTCATGGTACAGGTTTTATCCTTGTTTGGTCCTTCTTGCTTCCTGAATAGCCAGCTTGCTATTGCGATTTGATTCAGCTGCTGTTTTCTTCATGCTTTAAATATGAAAGTGAGTGTGAGCAGTTACCAGACAATTGTTCCTGGGAGTCACTAGATGTAATTTGAGGTATGGTCTTTACAACTTTCCTGAAAAGTGGCACTGGCAATCTAAGAACCTACATCCCAAATTAGTTCCACAGCTTTTTGCAAACCTCCTGTCCTACAGACATTCTGGTCCTTCCCCTTTCCAGGAGATGAAAATATTGACCTATAGTTGGTACTAAAACAGGGGTCATAGAGGGTTTTTATATCTGTATGTTCACTAACCTTAGTACAGAATCTGAGTTGCACATGAATGTTGTTTTTCTGGTGTATTCTTGCCCCTCCTGAGACATTTCTGTATTTTATGAGTGCTATGCCAACAGATATTTCTACCTTTTGGTTTCTTGGGTCTGTCTGTCTTAAAGAAAAAATCCCCTTAGTAATTGATGCTGTACCTTTTTAATTATATGTATTGCAACTAATGAGGCATGTCACCTTTCATGTTTTCTGTGTAGGTATTTCTTTAAAGTGAGCAGTATCAGATAGTGTACACTGTAGCGAGTGATTTGGTACCAGTGGTCCTTTTTTGCCCTGCCACTTCTCAAACATAGTGTTTGACCTTGACTTGACTACAAAATGGATGACCAGTCTGCAAAATGGGTTACAGCCACAGGAGGCTATTGCATTAACTCGAAAGAAAGCAAGCTCACATCAGTTCCGTGTTCTTTTCTTCACTGTGTGTGCTCAGTTATTAGGTCAAATCAAAGTTAAAAATGCAGAAATACATAATGAGTATGGTTTGGAGAAAAACTTATAAGCATGGAAAGATGCTTATTTTAAAAAGGCATGAAGAAAGTAAAGATGGCTGAAATTCAGTGGAGATGCAATCAGTGGGATTAATTTAGTAATTATAATGTTTCTTCTTTTTTCCAATCTCAATTTTTCCTGTAAATATTTACCCATCTTTATACTCTTCTCTGACTGGATTGAGTTAAGTGTCTGCAAAAAATACATATTCAGCTTTTTCTGTGATGTATTATCTAAAAAGAAGTAGTATTGCATGTTAAAAATGTGTATACTGCTTTGCAAAACCACAAGCACATATTGCCCACAGAAAAATGTAATTACATACAACAAATATATTGCAATTAATGTTTTGTTTTGTATCACACTCAGAATTCACCTGGACGAAAAGCATTAGTACAAGCAAAGACTTTTCATGAAATGCACTTAGTACTTTGTTACAAGCATTCTCTTATCCCTTTCAAAATGAGGCTTGCAAAGCTTACATTTATAATTCACAACACTTAATTATTTGTGATAGAATGGTAAGTGACCACCAAACAAATATCTCTTAGTTTCTGATGTTTGCTTTCTGGAATGAACCGGTTCTGAGAACTTTATTTAATTCATGTTAATCCTGTATTTTGTGGGAAGTTCAGTATTCTAGAAAAATACAGGGGCTTCAGTTCAGTGTTGAACATAGTACAATTTTTTTTTAAGGAACAGAAAATTTTGAAGTACTACTTTTTAAAGTCTGGATTCTAACTTATACTTAGCAAAATGATGGCTAATAAAAGTATTGTTTCTTTGGAGTAAAGTCTTACTAAAAGATACGCAAGGAAAAAGAGAAATCATTTGAGATTACAAAGGGTAGCAAGCATTTAAAATGTTATACATCGACCAAAGATGAAAACAATAAAATGTAAATTTAGGTTCTTGCAAGGCAATTTGCATGGATATATGTTTTAATTGAAATTATGTAATTATAGTACTAAAAAGGAGGAATGGAAGTTGAGAGGTAGTGAGCTGCTTCTGGATGCACCCAATAGGAGCACTGATACCCAGATATGTTAGTTTGGGTGATTTGGTAAGTCACTGTTCCTTGGATAATTCTAGATCTCTCTTGTGCTTTATTGCTGGTCAGTTCACCTTGAGATTGTACTGTCTGCTGAAGTCAGTGTGCAGTGTTTATGAATCTCACTGTAATGTTAATTGTATTTTCTTGCATCATATCCGTGTCTGCTGGAAACATTGAGATGCTCCATCAATCTTTGTGCTGCTTTTGTCAGTTATTTTATTTGTAAATAGAACTATCCTTACTTTGGATACTCTGTACTTAAGGTAAAAACCTCTCATCCTGAAAACAAGGAGAGTCAGTGCCTCTCCAGGAGAAAGGAGAGGTGTGAATAAAGTGACTATTTTAGAGCTGTCCTTGAATCAATGAAGTAATGAAAACTTAAAGCACCAATTAATGGAAAAGCACACAGTGCTTTTTCTGTGAACTAAGTTTCTGAAGAAAATGCTGTATTTATACTCAGATCTCTGTACTGACTTACTGTCTGTTTGCTGGTATAACTCTCACAGATGATACGTAAAGCTTTGACTGTTTTGGAACTATGAGGTGGCTTCGTAAGTGGGCCTCTTCCATGGCAGTTAAGATGGGGTGAATAGACTCTTCGGGTTTGAAATCTCTTAAGGCTGGCAAAAGAGCAGTGGTGGTGAAGGGACCATTCCTTCTTGGTGAATCCCATTCCTTTGTTTTGGTGGATTTTTTATGACTTAAAATAATTTGTGTATTTTATTCTTGGTATCTTACATTTATCTTTCTGCAAAATAAGAAGCGTGGTTGCTTTATATTTTTGTAGCTAGCAATCTTGGATCTTAATTGGTTGTATGTATTTTGACTTAAATACAGCTTCATGTGAGCACTTCTGTATGCCAATGGCCATTTTTCTGTTTTCATAAAATATTTTCTTTGGTTGCCTAGTGGTTTGTCTGATAGCAATGACTTCTGCTCCCCCTTGATGCAATTTCAATGTAAACCATTTGTCAGTCTCTTACTTTCCAAAGACACTGTGCTTGCTAGGTAGATAGGAAGATACCTGTCTGTGTATCCATGTGTTAGACCAAAATCTTCATTTTCAGAAGAGCACTTTAAAATCTATGAAACTGTTCTTGAATACTAGAAATCCTCACAACTTCTGTGGAAACTTTCCTTAAGCCAAAATTTTCTTGTTTAAAGTGAAATAATCAGCTATATTGCAGTGAATCAGAAAACCAGGTTTGAAATGTATGAATGGGCTCTCTTTGTAGAAGTGAATTACTGCAGATCGCTCATTCATGAATTCATCCTATTGCAGAATAAATGAATGACGATGACTCATCTTGAGCACATTTTATAACAGTCCCAAGTTACAGCTAAGGGCTATTAAATGTTACTTGACATAAGAGAGACTGTGTTCTATATGTCTCTGCAAAGGAAAATTGCAATTTTTTTAATAAAATAAGAAAAAATATGTAAATTAGAATGAGTCATAAATACTTCATTTCATAGCATGAAGTATCAGGTTAGTGTCTGGGGTAAAAGTTGAGCGATCTTAAACTCATTTTTTCCTCTTTAAAATAAGGAATAAAATACTTCTGAAAAGTGTTTTCAAGGAAGTCAAGAGGAAGAGAAGATCACATCAGTTCTGAGACTACAGTTGTGAAACACAAACTTTAGTTTGTTCTAAGACTAACTTAAGCTTTGCAACATCAGACTTACCCATTACCCAGAATATTGTGTAAATAGAACTGTTAGAAAATTGTAAAATGGTCTGGGTTGGAAGGGACCTTTGAAGATCATCTAGTCCAACCCCCCTGCCATGGGCAAGGACGTTTTTTACTAGATTAGGTTGCTCAAAGCCCCATCCAGCCTGGCCTTGAGCACTGCCAGGGATGGGGCAGCCACAGCTTCTCTGGGCAGCCTGTGCCAGTGTCTCATCACCCTCACAGGAAAGAATTTCTTCCTAATATCTGATCTCAATCTACCCTCTTCTAGTTCAAAGCCGTTCCCCCTTGTCCTGTCACTACATGCCCTTGTACAAAGCCCCTCTCCAGCTTTCATTGTAGTCTCCCTTCAGGCACTGGCAGGCTGCTATAAGGTCTCCTTGGGAGCGTTCTCTTCTCCAGGCTCAACAACCCCAACTCTCTCAGCCTGTCTTCACAGGAGAGGTGCTCCAGCCTTCTGATCATCTTTGTGGCCCTCTGGGCTCACTCCAACAGGCCCATGTCTTTCATGTGCTGTAGACCCCAGAGCTGGACGGAGTACTCAGGTGGGGTCTCACCACAGTGGAGTAGTGGAGCAAAATCACCTCCTATGACCTGCTGGCCACGATTCTTTTGATGCAGCCCAGGATACAGTTGGCTTTTTGGGCTGCAAGCACTCGTTGCCAGCTTGTGTCTACTTTTTCATCCACCAGTATCACCAAGTCCTCTGCAGGGCTGCTTTCAGTCTCTTACCTACTGTTATCTGCTGCCAGGTCTCACGTGGTTTTGGTTGTTTTCAGATTGTGTTAGAGCAACCAAACCAAGAAAAAAAACACCCTAGATTTATTTTGTTCTCAGTATCATCCAGTGCTTCGGTGTTGAGTTTTATTTAAAACTAATTTGTTAATATTGGAGGTGGTTTAAGGACCAGTCATAAATTCTGTACAAGTTGCTGCAAACCCCTCAGAAGGGACTTCTGCCCCTCAGAAGGTCCCTGCCGTGGGCCTTTGGGGAGCTCTCCACCCCAGGCTTTTTCAAACCGTTTCAACATTTGGATATTTTGGGCATTTCATTCTGGTACTTTTGTGGATGCTCTCCACCCTGGAGAGCTTTTTGGAGCGCTTCGCCATTTTTTGTTTTTGGGAGCCTTTTAAGTTTTGGTTATTTTCTGGAATCCTACAATGCCTGGAACTTTTGGAGTTCTTTCAGGCTGCGTGGGGTAGCTTTGCAGATGGATAGTTGCAAAGGTCATTAGAAGGTGCTTCTTTCACAAGAAGACCACAGCTTATTATCAAATCCTGAAGCCATTATGTTAAGTGGGGGAAGTGTGTGCTGTCATTCTGTAGTGATTTTAGAATGTACTAGGATACCTGGCACTGCAGTCGTCACCCTTGAAGTCAATTTATGGTATCACATCACCTCTAGAAATACTGCATCTTGTTTATTAAGTAACTTGTTATCCTTCTTAGCACTGGGCAAAGTTTAGGAATAAAAACATTTATTTAAATAGAGAGGTCTGTAGTAATGGAACAAACTAGCAAAACCAGTAAGACACTATTAACAATAATTTTCTTCTTGAGCGCATCTAGTCTTTTAGGTAGCTTAAGAGCCTGGGTAATGAACCTTACATGTAAACACAGATGGGTATTACAAAGTTTTTAGTGTTCTAGTTTTCCTGCTCCCATTAAGAACAGCTTACTGGAGCCACCCAGGGAAGATGATATTTTCTTTCCGTAGCCTAAGAAGAAAATAGGTCTTCATCCTTGTTTCCATTTACCTGTTTCTCATTTCTGAGTACTAAAATGTTACACGATGATGTGTAAGTTTACTTTCCTTTTGGTATTGAAAGACGCTTTACAGTTTTTCTCCACTGTAGCCTTCTGAAGACAAAGATACATGTTTTTATACATCAGTTCATTTAAAAAAAAAAAGCTAAAATAAAAAACCAACCCCCACCCTAAATGGTAAATCATTTCATTTGTCTTGCTCATTCCTTCTGTGTGAGTGCTGTAGAAAGCTGAACATGATATGCAAGGCTGAAGCTGCATATGGATACTTAAGTTAACCTCCTCCTCCTCCACATTAATTTTAGGATCTTAGGATCTCCATTGGAAGTATTTAGAGGACCTTCATAAAAGGCATTCAGGAAAGCGAAGGCATGTCAGCTGAGGTCACAGCAAGCCACAGTGACTTCAAGCCACTTAACTCTTGGTTGAGGTTGTCCTCGTAGAATTTCAGAGCTGAGTCTAGGAGTAGCTTAACTTTAAAGCACTTCTGTTTGGAAATGGCCTTCAATATACACGTTTTAGAAATTGTTTTATAGATTTTTGTATTTGTAGGTAGTTACAATCAAACTAAATAAAAGCATTGGTATTGGTCAGCTATATAGGAGTATGGCTGCAGAGGAGACTTGATTCTCTTCTGATTGCAACAGGATGATGATGAGAGGAAGTGGCCATGAAGCGTGGTTGTAGCAGCTTGATTTGGAGCTATCTTATTTCAAAATAATTTTAAGTAGGAGCTGCTCTTTTTATAGCTTAGAGTGATAAACAGGGTGCATGAATGCCCTTGCAAATTTTGTCAGACTTACCATTCTGCATTTACACGTAGGTTAGCAGAAAAGTTGGATGGAGATATGGCAAATACCTTTCTGATAAGGTAAAGAAATAATGATGGATTTAAGCCATTGCTGGAGTGCATGTAGAATGCTCATGTATTGGCTTTGACACGTAGGAGAAATCTAGTCCATAATTCAAGTGCTATTGGCAGGTAAAACTTGCCTGTAAGCCCTGCTGCCGGAGCTTTTCTAGTACTACTGCTAGTACTGTGCTGGATTAAAGCTGCCACAGATATGTCTACTTGATTCTGTAGTTCCTTTTGCAATAGGGCAGAGGCATTCTTCACTCTTCAGGACCATCTCTCAAATTTGTTTTAGTAACTCAACAAAACTTGCAAAGTAGTGCAAAACAAGGTCACTCCTCTGACTGGAATAAAACAGCAATCCAGAAGTCTGTTGGTTAGGTCCAACTTTTTTCTGCTCTGTGAGTGGCCATGATAATTAGCTTCATAACGGAGCTCCCTCAGCCTTCTCTGGGAACTGACAACTTTTCCTCTGTTAAGTCTGATAACTGACTAGATCTTGGTGGTCCCAATCTCCTCCAGCCCCTAGAGGCAGTCAGCAATGATACAAGAATCTGTTGCTGGAAAAGCTTGCTTTATCATGCTGCTTTTCTGCCAGAGCAGCTTGCATTACTGTTGTGCCCACTCTGTTAGAATTATAAATACTAGATTTCTAAAACATGCTATTCCCAGCATAAACTCAACTTGGCAAAAGTTTTATTAAAAAGCAAACTAGACCTGTTTTATTGCCTTTGCAGCAGCAAATTGAAAAAAACAACAACAACCCAACAACATTAAAAGGGAAATGCATTAATTCAGATCCCTTTTGTTATGTTGGTTGTAGTGCGTTTTAGGGAAAACTTCATTTTCTGTTACTGGTTTCTGTTTAGAATGTGTTAGATAGATCTATTATCTTTATGTGGACAAAACATGTCTATAACATTTTTGCCGTGTTATTTTTCTCATTCTTCTGTTAGATATTTTTCTAACTTTTATTCTGTCTTGACTTATTTCATACATTTTGAGATGTGAATGAGTTCATAACTTACTGTTTGCATTACAAAGTGTTCACTCAGGTTCTCCTTTTCCTCATTTTCCTGTATGTTCTGATCATTTAATCTTCCCTTGTATCTTCTGCAATGTCCTCCTCTATTCCCTCTTTGGACTGCACTGCAAGCTCCACACTGCAAACCCAGCCTGACTGCAGGAAGATTCTGGAGGCATTTGTTTGAAATACCAGTGCTTCAGCTGCATACTGAAGACATCTAATTTTAGGTGTTTAAATGTGTGTTTCTATATGTGGCCTTGGATCTAAGCTGCCATTATAACTGGTGAAGATTTAGTCACTAGCTATAGTACAGACAGTGCTTTTCAGCTGACATCAGTTTGCACCGAATAGCTCTCCAGGCTCCACTGTCTGTACTGACTAGATCTCCACTTGCTGTAATGGGAATTTGAAGTCCTAACTTGCATGCAGACATGTAATTTTAGATACCTAAATGAGATGTCTCCGTTCTGGAGCTAAAGCCTGGCTATTATAAGCTGAAATAAGTAAGGCTGCATCCTGAAAACACCTCATTTGAGTGTGGTGTTTCACAGTCCTACCTACAGTGAATGCCTTTGTCCTCAGGCATTTGAACTCTTTGAACTCATCCATTTCTATGAGCATCTAACATCTCACATTTCACAAGGATGGCACCAGTACTTGGAGGTGCGTGTTGGGAACGGAGTTACAGCCCTAAGTTGCAGCTAGTGAATGCCCCTAAATCTTGGTTTCCATGACTGTTGTCAGTCATGTCTAGCCCACAAGCCTGTGAAGTATTAACTCAAGATGCTGAGATTCAGGTGCTGCTGTGGACTGAGTCTGGAATCAGTTGGATGAGTCTTGTATGAAGCATGTTAAGCTTGGCAGGTTTGTGTCTGGTATCCCCTGGCACTGCAGTCAAGTTCATCAGATTTTGTCCCTGACTATGCTGTTGACGGGAAAGAAATAGCCCTGTATTACTTGCTTTACAGGGGTGGTGGTGTGGGGGGGAACTTGTGTAAGATCTCTTCTTGGTTTCTAGTGTAAGTAATCAGTTTGAGCTAAATCAGAGATGCAGGAAGAGGAGTTTGAAAAAAGATTCTACTTAGAATTTTCACTTAATATCCTAAAATTTAGAATAACTTATGCTGGTAACGTTTTCTGTATTGGATGCAATCTGGTTGATTGAAATAATGAAGTTTCATGCTATGAAAACATGCTAACTTATTTTATTAAATAGAAGGTTTGAAATTTAATTATCTGATTCTTTAAAACAAATAGTGCTTTTGTTTTATAGAAACCTATTCTTAAGTAGAATTGGAACTGGGTTTCAAAAAAATGGAAAGGCTAGAACTTTGTGCATAAAGTACTTCTTTTGTTAGATCCTTTTTCACCACATGTACAGGATGAATACATGCCGGTGTGTCATCTGTTGGAAAATGCTGCAGATTGTTAAATGAGACCCCAGGAAATTTCTTTTAGTTCTACCTTGTGAGATTCAAGTTGTATTACTACAACCTTGATGTATAGCTGTAGCTGTGAAAGTATTCAGGCTTCTATAAAAAATTACTGTTAAGGAATTAATAGCTTTGAATTAATTACTCTTGTTCTAGTTGTACTCCAAAAAGTAGCCGTGGCTGCCTTATCTCGTGGATCACCGTCAGGCATGTGAAGGGTGGCAGATGGACAGGGAAGGAAACCGAAGTCTTTGTCGTCGTGGCTGTGGAGCAGCATTCCCAGCCATTGTTTTTCCACAAGTTCCTCAAGATGGAGCAAGCTCCCCATGCACACCCAGGCTGCCACAGCCATGCCAGCAGCTTACAGGGCCTGACGTTGCTGTGCCTCCGCGGCTGTGGTGCAGACAGAGCACCAAGGTAGCGACAGGAAGAGACCAGGATATTAGTCTTCCTTTCCTTCATTTTCATCTGTGCAAGGCTACTGTGTTGTACACGTGGGTCCAGGTACACTTTTCTTGCCAGAATATAATATCTAACTGAATGTTGCAACTTTGAATACAGGGATTTTTTTTATCCTGTTCTTAGTTTTTCTTTTTTTTCTAATGGATGATTCAGCAGCGCATGGCTTGATAGATATGGCTGTGTATGTGTTATTAATAGTAAATGATTACAGTTGTCTTTTTTTGACTGTCTGTTAAATGGCTGAGATTTTGTCAGCTTGCATGACTTACATGATCATGACACTCTTCAACTTCATTAAAACCACGGTAATATAACTTCGCCTCCCCTTCTTCCTTTTGCAGACATGCAGCAATCTGTTTTACATCTAAAGCAGTTCATTATCCAAGTGAGGGAAAGGAAGAAGAGGAGAAAGCTAGCAAGGTCATTACAAACACATAGACTAGCTGTGCAGCAATATAAACAGCTACTGTGTAATGTGAGTTAAAGACCAATTACAAACTATGTTCAGCCACTTAAAGCCATTAAGAAACAGTGTAATTTACATGGAGTTTCAAGGTTGGAAGAGCCAGATTCACCGGTCTTAAATACAGCTATCCACAGTGCTGTTCTTATTTTCTTTTTGAGAAAGAGAAGCTTCACAGTGCAAAGGGCTTTCCAGTTCTTCTAGAAAATGCAGTTGTCTGGAGCAGGTGCCCCAGGACACCACCATCGAAAGAGCCTCAGATTTTTTTCAAATGGCTGTACAGCACCCTGTAACTTGTAGATGGGTCCTGAGTATTAGCGCTGCTAGAGAAGCTGACTGCACCTTCCTTCCCTTTTGATTAATCAGCTATTCTGTGAGCATATGGTTCATCTCCTGTGCCTGTTGTCAATTTTTTTTTCAGTAGGCCATTCACCAGCAGTTTCACTTATCCTTTCCCTTTGGTGTTCTACATATGGGCCATCTTCATGAACACCGTGTATATTGGGTTTCCCTTGGATGATCTTGACAGTTGTATTCAAAGGTAGAATGGATGTGCCTTCCGTGACAACCAAAAGGTGAGCTGCAACAAGGACTATAAATGCCAAACCAATAGTCTTTATTATTGCTTCATTAATAATTCTTAAAAGGACTTAATATGGAATTCAAGTTTCAACAAGATGTGAGTAAATTACTGTGAGTAGAACAGTGAGTATTCCTCGTGATGACCTCTTTGTTATGAAGTATTGCAACAACCCTAGAAAAATCTTATGAGATACAGACAGGGCATTTAAAATAGGAGGACTGTGCTGAACAAAGACCACAACAGGACCATGGGGCTGAGTCAAAGTCCTAAAATAGGGAAAGCCCTACTTGTAAAACACAGCTTTAGCAAGCCAATTCCAAAAACCAAAAAACCAAACCAAACAACTATAGCAGGTGAAAACAAATTCCCAGGAAGAGGGCATGGAAAGAACCGTTAGGTCCAGGAGCTGTAATTTAATGATACTGCAGCCTTCTCTTCCAAGAATCAGAAAGTAAGCTGAAGATGACAGATAGAAGGAGAAAGATGTGTCTACAGGGAGTTGTCAGCCTTTCTCTGTTTTCCCCATAAGTTGTGTTTAAGATAGTCTCTCCAAAGACAGCGTGTGAGTGGTGTGTTGCTGTGTTACATCACATCCTCAGCTGCTTTAGCCTTGAAGAGGTTGAGCTCTGAAAGGCACCATTCTTGACAGCGCTAGCTGTTATGGTTTATGCAGCCAAGAGACATCTCAGTGAAACTCTTTAAGAAGCAGGCAGGTTTAGAAAATTGTATGAAACATACAAAAGTTAGCATTTATTCTTACTTTTTGTTATGCTTTCCATATATTTTGTGATCAGGGACAAAATTGTTTCGTTAGATTTTTTAAAAAGTAAGTTGAATCTTATCTAGCTTTTAAATTCAATTAAATCTGAAATCTCATCTGACTTCCTACTCTTATTTTTCAAAAGAGAGTACATACAAATAAAGCTGCCTTGCAGGCGGCAGATCCTTGGAGTGCCTAAAGGCCAAGATGAGTTTGGGAATTCAGGAAGCTAAACTTTTTGGTTTTCCTTAAACAATTTTTTTTCTGAATTGGATCGTAAGTGGTCAAAAGCAGAGTGACTACTTCTGATTTAGTGTGACACTACTGGCAGTGCAATTTTGAGGAGTATCTGGTGACTAAGCAATGCACCAATAAGTGAAAGTATTTAGAAAGTTACAAGGGCAGTCTGAGCAACTGGAACCAGTTAGCGTTCTTCCAGCATGAATGATTTTTAAAAATCACTTCCTAAGAGAGCTGAAAAATGAAAATGGGTATCAGCAAATACTCAACAGTGACACAGAGGGGTTGGCTAGTGTAAGCCTGACTTCCACTCACTTCCCTGACTTGTACTGCTGGATACAAGAGGACTAGCAAGCACGAGGTTTTTGAGATTGATTATTGATGTTTTGATGACTTTTTACTGTGGACTTCTGGCCCGTGTTTGTTAGAACGGTGCTTTTCTACACAGGTTCTAAATCTGACATGATGTGTATGTAGACTTTTCAATAAAAGATTTGTAAAAGGTGTGGTTTTATGCTTACTGCACCCTTCTAATTTGTATACAAAGAAAGACTGCATAAAAAGCAGGAAAATGTACCTTGGAAATACCCTATCTTTTCTGTTAATTGCAGCTATATATACACTCTCAAGTTTCATTATGTTCCTTTCCAGCAGAGGTATGACACATACTAGACCAGGAATTTTATTCTTATGCCCCCACAGCTTTATCTGTAGGTTGTTTCCCCAGTTCATCCTCTGTCAGGTCTTTAAAATACCACCCAGAGCACAGATTTGCCAATAATAGCATTCCAACTGTTTGCTATGTTCATAGAATTTCAGTGTGGTGTCACTTTTTTTTTTTCCCCCCAGTTACTGAGCCTTGTCCTCTAATCTGAAAAACAGATCCATTATTTTTGATGGGAAAGAATCTAGTCTCATGTTGGTGACAACAGTTAAATAGAAGGGTGTTGGGATTCGGGTTCTGTTCAGAAGCATGTAAATGTATGTTGCTGGATCATGTTGTATGGTGGCATTGTGTTGCTGGGTCTGGACAAGCAGTATGTTCGCAGGTAAACGTTTCTGTGCAGCTTCAGAGAGCTGAACAGAGGTCTGAAGTTTCTGGGAACATGCCACACAGAAAAAGAGGCTGACTGTCACACAAGGGTATATCTATATAGGATATAGCTTTGGAGGATATGAAAGCCAGTGGGAAATAAATAGAAGGACTGGAGAATGCAGGTGTCAAGAATTGCAGGTATGCAGTGGAGTCTTGAGGCCAGATACCTGCATGTTGTCTCTATGCTGCAAAATTCAAAGCATGGTACAGAATGTTTTTGATCTCTATCTCTAAAGAGCTTCAGCAGAATCAATATAACCTTACTAATTTTCTTTTTTTTAAGGTTCTAAGTTGTGGATGAACTAGGAAGGGGCTGAATGCTAAAGCATGATGCATGCCTAGCTTTGAATGTAAATATATCCCTTCTTAATCACTCAGTAAGCAATGCACTCGGGTATCTTTCAGCTATCAAGATATTCCAGAAATACTTGGCATTTCAGCAAAGCTAATCATCCAAACAACCAATGAGAAATCTGTATTCCAGAAGTGGTAAAAAATCAACGAGAACATGCATTAACTGTCTAAAGGAGCGTTGTTTGAATGGTACCCCTGAACTGAGTGAGATGCAATTATACACAATGCAAGGCTGTGCATAAGATTAATAAATAATAAATGGGGATCTCTTCACTTGAAACTTGATAAGGAGGAGGAAGAAGCAGGCAAGCTATTTGACTCACAAGATAAGTAGTATCTCCAATATAATGTATCTGTAAAGGTTACCGTGATCATAAAATGCATCAGGGCAGTTGTTGCTAGTACAGCTTGGGTTGTTTAGTAGCATTTTACAGGATTCTGTAATTTGCTAATTCATGTTTACAAAAGATGAAATGAAACTAATTTCAGGTGTTGTAGAAAAGAGCTATTAGGAAATTCAAGAGAATAAGGAGCCTATTTTATAAAAGGAGAGTAGAAGAGCTTGGTTGGTTTGGCTAAAAATGAGTTTTGTTAGGTAAGTAAACAACAGGGACTTAAAAAAAAAAATCATGTAAAAAAAAATGTAATAGTTAATGCCAGAGCTGGTTTAGAGCCCAGTTGGATGTCAAATGGTTGTGAATAATTTTTATCTAATTACAAGAAACCTCCTGGCTACATCTAGAACAGCACTCCAGTGGGAAATGTATGGGTAAAAGAACCAACTAAAATTGGTCCTGATGCTTTTATGTAGAATCCGTCTATGATGGATCTTGATGTATGATAATGGAGGAGAGGAATGAAGCTGCAAATGCAGGCAAATAGACTTGATTCATGAGGTCTGTTCCAGTCCTTGAGCCCTGACAGTCCAGCAGCAGAAAATTTAGATCTCCTGCCTCCAGACAGTAGTGAAGTACTAAAAAGGTCTCTGCACGAAGGACATGTTTACTTTCCAGCCATTAAGCAATTTTCTTGTCTCAGCTCCTTAGTAGAGGGATATATTGATCCATACATAATGTATGGTAAGGAGCTCCACCATATGCCTGTGTCTTTTCCTTGTTCTGGTTTGGAATGACAACTTTTGTACGTCTGAGCCAGGTTAGTCATTTCATTCCTGGCCTCTTTATTTGGCACAGGTAAGTAGATTCCTTTCATAGTTCTTTCTGGCTCTGAGTACGTTTTGGCTGCTGAAGCAGTGGGTACGTTACTTTCTAAAATGTATTTGGTTACAGAGCAAATTGAATTTGAAGACAGCACTGCAATGGCATAGGCTTATCTTTGTGTCTGGTCCCTGCTTACTGCTTTATCAGATACTTTCTTTCTGATAATACATATTTATTAACATTGTTGAAAGCTTTTTATCAACAACAACCTTTGTCATAGATGCTCTTAATGTTTGAGCTTACATACTTTCCCTGTGTGGTAATTTGCTTGAGATTTAGAGAAAACGATTCCTTGTTGAAGTGATCTGTAGAGTTTATTGTGGAGAATCAAGGAACCCTTGTCACATAAAATTTGATCTTTTGGGTGTTTTAAATTTTAAAAGCTAAAACAAGTTTGAAAGATTTAAATAACGTTCTTAAAAGTCTTTATTAGTTAGCCTGTGACAATTTTTTTTAAGCTAACACAGATCCTGAAAAACCCTTTTGAATCGTTTTCAATGGTAAAACGTGAGGTTTGCAGTAGGAGTTGGTTGAGGGTGTTTAGTGATCTGTATGATAGTAGAAACATTTCACTACAGAAGAGGCTGCCAGTGTTGGTATTAAGCATGGTGCCTTTCTATGTTGTCTGACTGAGAATGTTCTTTTTTATATGTACCCTGATTGTAGGCTAATGATTTTGGGACCAAACTTTCTGCAAAGCTTTTTGAACCTGAAAATTCTTGTGTGTTGACCTTAACTCATTAGAAAAATCAGAAGTCTTAATCTAAATGTTTAAATATTTATCATGTCAGTTGCAATGTTAAGAATTTTCAAGAGCTATAATTTTTCAGTCAAACTTCCATTTTCACTGTCTTCGGAGCATCTCCTATTGTAGCTGGATTCATAGGCTTGTCTTGTTACTGGTGAAAAGACAGAAGAAAAGTACGTCTGTGAAATGAACTATAATCACAAGGCATCATGCTCGGGGTGTTTGAATTCCACCTTCATTCTAGCTTCAGAAGCTTTTAGCTGCAGAAGTCTCAGATGCAGCCCAGGTCACCCACTGAATTATGACATAATCCGAGCAAGCACATTGACTCAATCATTGCTTCTCCTGTTTTGACCATGGAATCCTCTACATACCTGTAATTGAACAGAACATGAGGCTGCAGTGGGACAGCCAGAAGCCAGACATCAAAGACATGCCAGAGCAGAGACTCTATAGAGACAGTATATAAATGTTACGTTTCTCTCTCTTCAAAAAGAAAGGCTGTTTGTTTACTTGGGTTATATTGTTTATCCCCAAATGCAAATGGTAACAGCAGCAGGAAATAGGTTAACGCACTTGCCCAGAACTGACATCTGAGGTTTTTAGCTCTTTGAATGTACCACATAATCTGAACCTGTACCTCCCCGTTTCCAGCAGAGTCCCCTAGCCATGAGGCTTCAGGGTATTGGAGTTTAGGCTTTTCTCAGTGTCATTTTTGGGAGATGGGCGTTTTCACCTCAAAAAAAGAAAATATTCTAGAGGGGAAACTACACGGGAAGGCAATCTGCCATCTTCTGTTGATGTATTGGGGACTGCTGTATGATTTAGGTGAACTCCTGGGTTCTGGTTCCTATTTTAAAGGCTAGCTCTGTATTTTCCATTTAGAAACTCATGGATTAAAGGAGTTAAATGACTCTAGCAGGGACAGGAGCTTAGTGTGTTGCTTTCTGGTTTCTAGTGGCCTCTCTTCAACAGAGCTGACCCAGATTATTCCATAGTGTGGTGTTCATAGCACTCTCCTAGACAGGAGCAAGCTGTGGGGTTAATCTGCTTGAGCATAGCAAGAATTTAGCCTACCTGCTAATTGAACAGAAGACCTTTTCCCGACAGTAGGAATCTACTCTCAGAAAACTTCATGTACTCTACTGAAATTGGACAGAAGAGTGACTAGAGCAAGCCCGAACCAGGTACCCACTTGAGGGCATGCTGTGTGTGCTTAATGGTTTGTGTCATTTGGTATGAGGTGGCTCCCTGATAAAAGTGCAGAAGCACAGTGTTGTACTCTGGAGGTAGCCAGTGAATCACCCCGCTGAAGCCAAGTGTTTGCCTTAGATGCTGCAAAGTGTAAGGTGTGTAACATCAGTTTTCAGTTTGGCCTTATGTCTCATTTTTGTTGTGCAGTGATTGTGTAATTTGCTTCAGGCTTGTTCCCTACAGTTTGTGTCATAACAGAAGGATTTTGCATTATCAAATGTCACCTTTTGAATTGTCAGCTTTGGGGAGTGTTTTCTTCACTCATGATAACTGTGTAATAGTGTTACTTCAAAATGTATTTCATAGCTTAGAAACCTACATTTGAACATTTTGTTTGTGAAACTGCATGTCGGTGTTGGTAGATTTAAATGAACACCTCTAATACAGACATAAAAATAATTTTATGTAGTGAGTGTGAAGAAAGGAAGTCCTGTAGGACTGTATTCTCTTTCCATTTCTTTGCATTGTTACAGAAGACCTTTTCATCTGACCAGAACAGCAAACTCACTCACCTAATGCAAGAATTGCATCTAAGAGAGTAAAACTTCTGTGGGACAGATCTGTTCCGTGTGAGGGTTTGGGGTTGTTTGTTGGTTTGTGTTTTTTTTTAATAAATCAGCAGTTTTCATTAACCTTTTACCTTTAAGAACAATATTTAGCCCTGGTTTTGCACCCTGGAGGTACTCTAGTTGTGGAGCCAATGTCATTCTAGATTTACCTAGTTTCCTCTCTTTCTGCTGAATCACGTAGAATCCTGGATTATGGGGTTCCTGGAAAGCTGAGACACCCCATGTCCTCCTAATTTAGTTTTATGTCTTCCAGTTAGGAATGACCACTCCCAAATTGGTCCCTTTGAAGAAGAATATGTGTGGTATTTATTTTAGATACTAGAAGGACTTCAGCTGCTTATGATAATAATAATTTTTGTTCTACTTTGGTTTTATTTTAAATGGACATCTGAATCTGCATTGTATTTGTTTATATAATTAGCTTGAAGCCTAGACAACTCAGAGGTTTTCACATTAGAGTACACAATACTAGTAGATTCCAGGGACTCAGAGCAGTACATCTTTAGAGGTATCTGCCTTGGATAGAAATAAGAATCTGAGTTGGGCACTGAATTTTCTTTTGGCAGTTTTTTCTGGTATTAATTTCTTGCTTGACTTTCTGACACTATGTGTCATAATACTCAGTCACAGTTTGCACAAACAGGATTTTATTATATCCACAGTCTTTTATGTATTTTCATCCATGGTTTTAAAATACTTACCCTAGAATTTGGTAAAATTGTTTCAGCATTTATATGTATGCTATTGATTTTCTTAATCAATACATCATTTTACATATATGTATTTATATACATTATAAATGTATATAAATACATTTACATAAGTAATATTCAACATGTCATATTCAAGTCATAATCTGTACATAGGTATATATGCACACCCATATGTCTGTGTATAATAATTTGGGGCAAAATACTAAGAAATTTTCACAAGAGGGCGGGGAGCTTCTCTGAATGCCAGTTCTGAGACAGCAGAACATGCCAGATAATTTTGCACTCTAGTTTCAAATCAATGTAGCCAGGTAAGCATGCACAGAAAAACCAACTTCATTAGTGTCGTAAGTTGAAGATAATGATACTGAAAAGGCCTTTACAAGTAATTATACTACGTAATTTCATTTTTTAGCACAGCTGGGGGGGGTAGGGGGTGGGGGTGGGCAGGGAGTTGAGGTTAATGCTTGTTCCTTCCAAGATCTCACTTCTCTGAATCAACATGCTCTTTTGTAGAAGCCACTGTCTACGCACCAAGAACTGCCAGCTGTGGAGACTCACTTAGGCTGTTTGACGCTTAACCACAAGTAGAGTAGCTATCAGTAGAAGTGCTTTAACTTTTTAACTTCCCAGTCTGCTGCAGTGTTACAGTGTTATATGGGGGTGAGGGGTGGAGGGGTGGTAACAACTGTTATGAATAAAAAATACATTTCGGAAAAACTACGAATTCTAGTGGTAACAACTGTTGGATGATTAAATTGCAGTTTATCCTGAATGTTGTCAATCAAGTGGAGCATGATTAACCAGTATATACAAATAATTAATATTAGTCTGAAAAAGTTGCGGATCAGTACTGCTCAGCTTAAGTGCTAGGTATTTAGGCTCTCCTTGAGGAAAAAGCAAAGCAAATACGCAGTGCAGTTAGATTAGAATGAGTGCAGATTATTTTTCCTGCTAAGAATAAAAACATTTTTGTCAAGGTATCTGTGTTAAGAATAGTGTGTCATATTTGACTCCCTTTGAATTGCAATGATTTATGGTTCACCTGATATTTAAATTGGAAGACTATGAGGGAGAGAGAACAATTTTTTGACATAACTCTTCCACATAGTTACTAAACAATTGCCCTAAGTCTAAACCTAAAACAGCAAACAAAACAGAACAATTTAACAATCTAGGCTGCACAGTACAAAGTCTGTGTTGTATTTCCACATTAATATCTTTGATTCATTGGTACTTTTTTTAACAAAGTAGGATGGAGTCAATTCCTGTGCGACACAGTTGCTTCAGAAAGAATATATGAAAACTTTATTGTTGGAGTATCTCAAAAGAACTAAAATCCTTCTGCAAGCTCCAAAGTGTAACTTTGTGTTGTGGTTTGCACCGTGCAAAGGCATGGACTTGCAGTCTTTTTTTAATCACAAAATTGCACTGTGGTCTTTGTTTAGAAACAGGTGAAATGTAAGTACATTTAACATCTGAACATAGAAACCATTGTCACCTTTTTCCTTTGAAAGTATGTGAGGCCATTATAAAAGAAAACTGATAGCTGTATTAACGATAAAGTGTTACAGGAACCTGTCATCTCTGCACTTTGCCTATGAGAAGGGATTTCATGTCCTTCCCCCCGCCCCCCACCCCTCAAAAGTGTATGTATGGTTTCATGGGAAAGATCAGGATCTCCTCAGGATGTAATCTTTAGAAATAACTGTAGTTAGGCTTCATAGCTTTCTGCTCTTTTATCCATTATTCCAAAGCCTCTATGGATGAAACTGATACTTTTTTCCCCCCTGCTTTTGAAAGGAACTATGTGAACATTTTACCTTCAGCTTTTGCTTGCGTTTGCCAGCTTGCAGTCTACTGATAGATTTTTGTAGCCAATTAATACCTGTAAATGGATGTTGCTGCATTGTCAGTTGCCATTTCCCAGCCTTTGTGGCAAAAGTGCATGGATGGGGGAAGGAATTGTTTGTCAAGGTTAATTTAGAGCGGAAGGAATATGCTAAACTGACAGTACTGAAAACTGAAGTCTTCTGATGGCCTGTGTCCCTGCAGTGTTCACTGTTCCTTCTTGTGCCACTGCCCCAGCTCAGGCCTAACAGTAAGTCTTGCGTTTGCTTTTCTTTGTTAGTACTTGCTTTGATTACATTGCACCTAGTCAATGTAAAGCTGCTGATGCTTTGTGACAATGTTTTAGCGCCCTTTAACCTAAAGTACTAGTTTGGAAGTATTTCCCAGGCACGGCTTACAAACCAAATGTAGACCAATTGTGACTGTTGTTACTGGCCTTTGTAATTAATTGTAGCTGCTGGGAGCCCAAAATAAAACTTTGAAGTCTTAGCCATTATGTAAAAGACAGAGTGGTGCAACTATTTGTGGCATCTGGGACTATTGATTTGCTGCAGCCTGGTGGTGTTGGAGGGCCGTGCTGCTACGTCAGCTGTGCACTCTATTGTTTCAGCTGCCGTGGCCTTTGTGTTTGATCCTGTCAGTGCTTGCGTCAGTGATGCATATCATCGCTTGTGTGATGTCAAAGTGTGGGTGTTCGGTTATAGAGCCATAGTTAACCTAATGCGCTGCAGTAAATCCTGAATGCTGTTTCCTCCTGGGGATAACAGTGATTCATCGCTGTTCACATTAGACTAATGCTAAGTATAGCAGCGTTCATGAGCCGCAGTATCCACGCGGATTAGTATGAAAGTCATTGCAGCTCTCCAAATGTGATGGATGCCAGAAAGTGTGTGTTTGCAGCCAGGTCTGTCTGTACACCTCTTTTCTTAGGTATAAGCTGATTAGCAGTTCAGCTACACAGGTAAATCCTACAGAAGGATCTGGCTGAAGTAATCCTTTATAGCTTAATTATGCTAATTAACGTAAAAGCTTTCAACTGAAGAACTCGCATCGCACCAGCCAACGCCAATCGGTAGGCTACAGTAAAAAAGAGAGAGCACAGGAGTCCTGCGGGACGGCTAACGGGAGCCTTCCTCGCCGGGCTGGCCGCTGGTCTGGCTGCCGGCCGCGGCCCGGCGCGGGCAGGGCGGAGCGGCGGTGCGGGGCGGAGCGGGCAGCCGCGCACCTGAGCGAGCCGCCCAGCCCCGCCCCGCCTGCCGCGGCGCGCCGGGAGCAGCCGCCCGCCCGCCCGCTCGGCCCGGCCCGGGCGCAGCGCAGCCCGAAATGAGCGGTAAGGTCTCCCGGCTGCCCGGCTCGGCCGCCGCGGTGGAACACAAAAGCAGGGCGCGGCGCTGCAGGCGGCCCCCGCGGCTGGCGCTCGTGCGGCGGCGGCGGATGGGGGAGAGCTGAGGTGGCTGGAGAAAGATGTGGGGAACCCGACCGCTGCCGACCCCGCCGGGGGCGGTGCGCGGGCCCGGAGGGGGGCCGGCCGTGCCGGGGGCCGGGCGGGCCCGGAGCCGCGCCGGGAGCGGGCAGCCCTGGCAGGCCGTGGCCAGCCCGGGCGTTACGGGAGCGGGCTGTGGGCGGTGACTGCCCCGGAAGAGCATGGGCTCACGCAGGCGGCCGGCGAGCGCTGCTCTGCGCCGGGAGCGCGGGGTGGTCACCGCCGCCCAGGCCCTTTTATGAGCGACTGAAAATGGAGCCATGCTGGATGCCGGGCAGGCGGTGGCGGCATCCTCAAATGTTCAGGTGTTGCTATGTTTAGATCGGTTTGTCACGGTTCTAGCGAGCGTGCAGTGCTGTTGATTATGCTGCACGTGTATGGTGCCCGTAATGAAGCATGACGAGGTTTTTACAGGCTGCTCAAATAAACGTGTTGGAGAAGTTAAGCTGCTGCTGGTGAAGGGGAGGTATTCCTCCGTTGCTGGGAAATTTTTTTAACGTATTTCCTCTTTCAGGACACGTGTTCTACGTTTTGTGTGATCTTTGATAGGCGCCTTGAGTTGTTATATTTTATTTTTTTTTAACTTAGGACACAGTGCTTACCTAAAGGCAAGTTTTCCCTTTCATAGCAGCGAAATAGCAGATTTCAGGACAATAATAAACAAAGTGTGGTGAAACAGCTGTTTCTTGGGTTCAGTTGAGTTTAGTAAACCTCTCCTGTGTTTGATGAGTCATTTTTGAAGAATAAAACAAAATGTTGCAATGTTTGTTCTCTCTCCCACAATGCTGCTTTTCCACTTCTTACATAAGAGAACTTGTATACCTGAACGTATATAAAAGGTTTGAGACCTTCTCTTACAAAAGCCATCAACATCCATAATACAGTGGTTTGGATTAAGTCACTTCCATTTGTGTGCAATATAGACAACTAGTTGTTTGCTTAACACAAATTTCCTGATGCTGCTGTTGGCTGGTTCTTTACAATCGGTCTCACTTCAGGGTAAAACACACCGGCTTTGTCATGGACCTGTGTAGCGATACCTAAAAGCATGAAAATTCCTCTTGCAGTGTATTTCACTGAAATAGAACAAGATCTTCACAGTAGTTGTTTCTAAAAGGAAAAAAAAAATAATCTGCTTTTACACTGTTTTACAGCATTTTACCTTTACAGGAAAGCTTGGGTTTTTTAAAAATTTTTGCAGGTAGTAATATGCTTTCTGCCAAGAAATCGATAATTTCACTGTAAAAATGGTGCTTTCATTAAAATACATAAAGTCTGCCAACTTTTTTCCCATGCTTTCTGTTTTCTTGATTGTTCCTCTGCAATCTAACTTCACTCCGCAGCCACTTGAAAATCTAATCAGAAGTAAATTGGAGTTCACCCTTAGATCTTTAATATATTTTCATTAATTCTGGAACTTCAAAGTGCTAAAGATGGAATGTGAGTTTTCAGACTACTAATTTGACTCTGTTCTAACATTGCAGTAGTTTTTTAGGTTCATACATTGCCTTTATGTGTTTTATTTTTGTGACTGCCACGTTATGGGTATACTGATAATGGCTTTGTGGATCAACCTTTGTACTGGATCGTAGATAACTGGGGTAGGGATTTTTTTGTTTGTTAGATTAAAAGCACTAAATAAGTAAACTTGAAAAAGATTGTTCTTTAGATATTTAAAGCAAAACAAAACAAAAAAGCCAGACAGAAATATCCACCAGTCCACAAAGAAACAGGCTGTTCATATTAGAGTTCCTTCATCCCCCAAGGACATTGAGTTTGCTGTAAAAAGTTCAAGTAACTGAAGTCTTAGTTCTCAATTTACCTGAAC
The DNA here is from genome assembly GCF_015220075.1 of Falco rusticolus. Taxonomy (NCBI): domain Eukaryota; kingdom Metazoa; phylum Chordata; class Aves; order Falconiformes; family Falconidae; genus Falco; species Falco rusticolus. Next base: position 30,520,061 of record NC_051188.1, on the reverse strand, counting down.
CTTATATAGTTCAAAATTGTGAGTTTACTAAAAGTCACAATGTTTTGTATTCATTATGGAAAAACTACATGTAAGCAATACAAGATACAAGCTGTGTTCTTACGTAAGAATGTAAACTGAGATTTGGTTGAATGGTAGCTTACAATAAATATGCTCCCGTTACTGTTGACATTTTTTAATTTATTGTAAGCTAATGCTTTGAAGCACTTTTTCAGCTTCTCATTCACATCTTTTTTACTTCCATTTCTTTTTAGTACTTCATACTCGGGGAGAAACTTTCACTGAAATATTTTTGAGTTTCAGCTGAGCAAAAAGACCTGAAGAACGTTTGGTTCTCAATTTATAGCTTACTGTAGTCGTTATATTTTTTGCTGTTACACAGTTCAGTTAATCTTTTAATTAAGGCCTTATTATTTAAAAAGTCTCTTCAGCCTCTCCCCCAGTTGTAGGTTAAAATGTCAATAATAAAGATGTGATTTTTTTAGGTAGTAGATTTCAAAACTTCCATATCTTAATTCTAAATAAGTCCCTATAGTACGTGTAATCAAGTTGGATTACATGCTACTTTTTTAAAGAATGCTTTTTGTTCTGGTTCTCTGCTCTTGGCATTTGGACAGTTGTCTTTCCTTTTCTGTCAAGGTAATACTTACCAAAATGATGTATGCTAATCTTATATGCTGCACTTCGCATTTACTTAGTACTTTCCATTTGCAGATCTTAACTGAGTTTATAAAACATTAACATGTAACTGTGAATTCCCTTTTCAGAAGCATTACAGAAATTTCACTAAGAGTTGGATTGGTGCTTTGGTTAGCATCACTACACTGAATTGGAAATGTAGAGGATGTAGCTTGGAGTATCTGAATCCCAACCTTATGCACTTGCCACAAAGCCTGGTCAGATTATATTGTGTTTCAGTTTTTCTTTGATAATTAAACTTCAGCAAATATTGCCTTATGTATTTTTGAATACAGGAATCTAAGAATATCTGTAGTCTCTCCCTCTTGAAGCCTGTGCCAGCATGCTTGCTCTGATAGAGGCTTGGTATCAAATACTAAGGGGGAGAGCATAAGAACAGGGCAGGCACACAGAAATAGCTTTCTTGTTTCTAGCTTTCTGAACCAAAAGTAATACTTGTTTTTTACAGCTCTTAATGGATTACCTCTTGCAGTGTGTTTAATTTCTCCTGAAACTAACCTTTGGTTTCCACAATGTTCTTAAAGCAGCAGTGTGTTACACAGCTGTGTGTTTGAAGAGGAATGAGAAATTCCTTGGTCAGCTTTAGATCTTTGACCTGGTGATTTAATATCTCTGGTCCTTGCACATGAGAAACTGAAAATGATCTATCTTTCCATTTTTAGGCAGTTTGGTTTTTTTAATAGGTCTTTTACTATTCCTCTGCTGCCAGCCCTTTTGTTTTTTAACTATCTTCAGGTGGAAGTATCCTGGTGTCTTTGATTTTTTTTCTGATAAACAGGAGAAAAGCCTGTAAACTTTTTTTTGGGTCATTTTCTAGGTCTGTGTGTTCTTTTTGAAAGGTGGAGACAAACATAGCGCTCAAAAGTATTGAGGTACAGCGTGGATTTATACCATAGCATAATGTTTTCTGCTTGTTCTCTGTTCTGTTAGTAACGATTTTTAATGTTCTTTTTCTTTCTGCAAATGCCACTGACCAACGCTTGGCTGATACTTCCTTAGAAATATATTAGTAACTTCATAGTGTGTTTGTTTATAGCTAATTTATGGCTTATCACTGTAAATAAATACTAGTTTTGTCCAGGTACATTACTTGGTACTTACCAGCAGTATTTCTGCTGCTTTTTTATCAGTTGGTCATTGAGTACTGTGAGATTTTTCTACTAGCTTTCTGAGAGCATACCAAAAATTTGTTACCTCGCTGTCCATTTCCTTTTCCAGTTTGCTAATACATTGAACAGGTTCTTTGTGTGCCCATGGGACTCCGATGGTCACTCTAGGCACTTAGAAAGCTGATCATTTACTTCTCTTTGTTTCCTGTTCTCCAGCCAGTTAGTTAGTTATTCACTAAAAGCCCTTTTCCCTTTTTAACTGAAGACAGCATTACTTCTTTAAGAGTCTTTGAGAGAGATTGTGAAAAGCTTTTGGAAAATCCAGGTATGTGACAGCATCCCTTTGTTTTTTGAAGGTATCAGATTTTCCAGGCATTACTTCATCCACAAATGCCACCTTAACACATTCCCATTGTGTCATACTTATCTAAGTGTCTACGAACTCTGTTCTTTCTGGTTTGCATGCTAGAAGGATCATCAGGGTATCACAGCTTTTCCCATTAGTAGGAGTAGACTTACTGGTTTGTAATACACTGGCTTTCCCCTGGGACCTTAAGTCAGTGTTGTGTTTGCCACTCCTGTGGGACTGAGACTACTTCAGGTGATAAGACTATAATAATAGAGCAGCAATTCTGTAATTTTCTTTACAACTCTTAACTAAATACTATCTGGTTTCAGCAATTTGTTTCAAATATTTTTTTGTTTTGTTTATGTTTTAAAGTCTCTTTTGTTGTCTTTCCATCTTGGGATACTTCTTTTGAATTGTTACCTCTTAAGTTTTTACATAAGCTCTTCTGTGAGCTTACTGACAGAGAAGGGAGAAATACAGCTGGTGGATTATTGTAGTTTCATTTCTGGTGTTTTTTTCCAAGAGTGCCCTTTGCTATAATTTTATCTGTACAGTTTGTTGCCTTTGTTTATCCATGTTATTTTGAATATTTTTCACAGAGATATTGCAGTTCAGTATGTTCTTTCAACTTTGTCAAATGATTATATGGTGCTGTACTGAGTATTTCTGTAACCCATTTAGGTCCTGCTCAGGTTCCAATGATGTCCCCAAATGGTTCAGTGCCTACTATTTATGTGCCTCCTGGATATGCCCCACAGGTATGTCCCTTCATTTCATTTTTACTTTATTTTGATGCAGATTATGGGAGTAGAACCATAATAGCTAATTCAGTAAATTTATGTGTCAAGTTTCAGAGTCACTGTGGTCAAGCAAGCAAGTAAGGAGACATGTCCCATAGTATCTCTGTGATGGGAGACTTCTCATGCTGTGTATGTGTCTGTTTAGTTATGTGTTTACTGCTTACCTGACAATACAAGCCCAGTTCCTTACTGAGTTCAGGATGCCAATGTACTAGATGTCCTTTGAATATAAAATACAATCATGACCCAGATAGCTCATTGTGCAGGACCTGTGCTGATTTCTGTGTTAGCAGATGTTTTCTCTTTCTGCTGATATAATTTTATATATGTACATAGTTCATGTCTGGGAAGTTCCCTGCAGGTAAGGAGTAAAAACAGGTCCATTAGAAAAAGTGTAGCAAACAGGATGGAAAAAATGTCAGCTGTCCATTGGGAATAAATTACCATATAATACATGTTTCCACAGCTTATCTGAAAATGGGCCTCTCGTTTTCTCACTGCTGTGCGATTCCTAATTTAGATGTCTGAAAATTAAATGTGAGCTAGATTACCTGGCCAGCATTTAAAATAGATTAAAAGGGTGATTCCTCTTGGCTATTTTTGACATTTGTATTATAATGAGAGGGTGTGACCTTCTAGGTGGTATCTCTTTCCCTCAGCTATAGAACAAGTCTAAGGGTTAGTAGGTCAACCTGGAAGTTAGAGCAGATGAATAGCTCTCTCCATGATGTACATCTTGAGAAAGAACTTAAAAGAACATCTCATTAAATTCTGTTGTTGTGACCAGCCTACTTCTGACTCAGCATGCATCCCATGGTGTATACTGAGAAGAGACTACAACACATAAAATGCAACCAGAAAACCCACAGTGTCTAGCAGATGTTGGACTAATTATCTGAATGGCATTAAAAAATTGTCCTCTAGCAAAAGAAAAAACTACTGGCTTGGGCAGTCTAATACCATGTGGTTCTAAGTTTCCTCTGTTGAAAGTTGGCTCATAAGTTGATTCGTGTATCCTCCATAGTTGAATTCCCAAACAAGCAGAAGAAAAATTAATTAAAAATAATCATAAAAGTCCATTTAGCTTTAGGTCATAGTAAAAAGTCTTGATTCCTATTAGAATTCATTTTTAAAGAACCAAAAGAATTTTTGACATAAGCGAGATTCTGAATTTTACCGTATTTCTTGAGTACTTAATCTCAGTTGATGAAGTACTTAATGTTTAAAAAGTTGGGTAACCTGTGCCAATCTGAATAATATTTATAAAATGAATTTATCCTTCAAGGACCGCTTGCAGCAGACAGGCTGAAGGACTGGGCCTTGCTGAGGCAGGCTTGTTAGCCTTTCCTTGGAGCTTGTTAGGGCAAGCAGGTGGTGTGCTAACACACCTCTCTGACTTTTGAACTGAAGGTGCCTCACATCTCTCCAGCTCAGAGTACAGGTGGAATGAGCTCATGTCTGCTGTTTTCATCTGAGGAAAAGTATCATAGTCCAGGGAAACCTGTAGTTTATAAGACTTCCGAAGTATTTACTGTTGACAAAACATACCAGCCATTGAGGTTTATGGTGGAAGCTCCTGTTACAAGCGAGATTTGATAGTAGTCTTGCAAACAGGAAGGTCTTAACACTATTGAGCTAAGAGTTATCCCAGATTTAATGCAATCCCAGCCAAGGAACTTCTGTGGTTTCTTCAGCCGTAGTAAATTTTTAAATGACAGCAACTGCAGATGTATCTTGAGAGAAATTAGAAACCAGCTAAATGTCTAAAGCCATCAGTCTGAAAGAACACCTTCAGCATAACCATCTTTTGTCTATCCATTTTCATTTAGTTCTGTTACGCATCTGCTTGCTTCAGTTCCTGTTTGGCAGTGATACAGCGTACTGTCCTCTATTAGAAGTAGGGGATAACTACAGAATAAAGCATATTTATTCTTCTTATATCACATAAATAAAAAGCAGTTCATAAGTTGATTTCCTTTTCCCTTCCTCTTCTTTTGGAACTCTAGTTGTAAATCTCTGAAAGCACATCTTCATTCATCCTCTAAGCTGTCTATATTCCCTGTCTGTAGTGAGTTTTCTAGTGATGTTTGTTTGGCTCACTCAACCAAACAGGCCTATGCCAGAACTGCATGTTTTGCTAGCATAATTAGGATAATAGATAGCTTGTTTACTTTTTTAACTTAAAATTTTATGATTGTCATGATCTCTTACTGCTTTTTGGAGGGTTTTTAGCTGTGTAGCTGCCTGGTAGAGGCCTAACATTGAATTCATGTTTGATTTAGGGGCACAGTTACAGACTTGCCAGACTCTTCATTTTACACTATTAATGTCCCTGCTGCTATGAATATTTTTGAGTTACTTAGGCTACTAGCAGACCCAAGAAAACAAATACATTGTAAACTAAGTAGTCTGTTTTTTTTAATAAAAGCTGCTTCCTACATAATCTGAATCTGCTTATAAAATCATGATAAATTGCAGGTTGGGTTTTTTTTTGTAAGCAAAAAGGACTTAATTAAAACTACATTTCAGTGTTTAGAGAATTTCATTGGACAGCAGAAGTTTTAATTATATTTACTGCTGTTAATATATCCTCCCTTTAGGACACCACACAGCTATGGTTGCACAGACTATAAGAGTGGTTGTTCTGTCCCAACAAGGGACAGTTTCTGTACACTGAAAATAGTCAACCCATTTTTTAAAGTCACACGGTATGTAGGTGTGTTAAAGCTGTGTTCACTTGGATTATTTATATTAATTTCTGGCTCTCTATTAGGTAAGTAAGGGGGGATCAGCTCCATTGTGCACATACTTCTATGGCTTCTGAATGTTATTCATATGCCTAGAATCTTCATTTTGCTGTTACACCAGGAGCATACAGCTGTGTCCACATACTGTCTTTCTCACTACAGCAGTGATGTTTTGAAACAATTTCCTAGACCAGCCTCCCTTACCTTGCATTCGTTAAGCTAGCAGGATAATTTTGGGGTGTACAAATTAGATTGCTGTCGGAGAAAACAAAAGCAGAAACTCCATTCCAGATTGTGTTGAAAGCAGCTTGGCACCAAGTGCTTTGATCTGTTGATTTGCTCCTGTTGTACTGGGTTACTCATTGGTGTACATGTATATGTCCCTACCTCGTTTCAAATGTCAGTGAAAACTTAATGTCATAGGGTTGCCTTGCCCTCTGCTTCTGAATGTAGCCATGACATTCCAGATTCTGTTCTTTTCCCTGTTTTCTAGGTAAATGTTTCATCCAAAACCTTGTATTACAGTCCCTGCTGTGGCACTACTTTACAGCATTTTGCTAGGAAGTGGAAAACAATTTATTAATTGGCATCCCAGACACTAAAGTTAGTGACAGCATGATGCGTAATAGTCAAATTATGCCAAGATCATCTCTGGATATTCCCAGCAGTCATGTATTTTTGTGAATTTGCCACTAATGATACAAACATCTAGAGAGGATAATGATGGCAGTCTTCCCTGTCTGTGATGTGCTTCAGGGAGAGACCGCTGGTTCTGGTCCAGTTGATGATGGCCCTCATTCTGTGAAAGAGCATTATCTGCTTCAGCACTTTCTACAGTACATGCCTTCGTGCCTGCTCTCCACCAGACCCCTACACGCTACAGACCCCAGACATGCTGCATGTACTGTGCACAGCATGCCTCAGCTCCATACATCTTACGTGATCACAGTTACTCTCATCATGGGATTGCATATGCTGCATTTGTTTCTTTGAACTTCTGGTAACATTGCTAAGGGCTGCGCTCGGGTCCCTCGGACGAACGCTGTCTTGTCACATCTCCCGCTTGCCATCTTTGCACAAGCCTCTTTGCACACTAGAGTCTGGCAAAGGTGGCTGCAAAGGCCCCTGCCCTGTTTTCCAAGTAGCATGTGGCTTCCTTCAGGGTGCAAGACGTTTTAACAGGTGAGGGAAGAAAAGGAAGAAAAAATTCCTTATAAAAACTACCTTGAGTTGTGAAGGAGTCTTGAGAGGGCTGGCCACCATCCTGCTAGGTTTTTGCTTTAACAGTTTGATGCAGATGATGGCTGCTGCATGCCTGCAGGTGCAGTATGGCAAGTGCCTCCTGGGGTAGTGTTGGTGGACTGCCTTGGGCACAGAGCAAAGACCTGACTCTTGTGCCTTTCCTCTCACCATTTATGCGGAGTGAGGTCTGTCCACCCACCACATCACTTTTAGGGACCAAGGTAGTCGTTGCACTGTAGAACATACAGAACACACATAGTGTAGCATACAAGCAGTGTGACTAAGGGTGGAAACAGGACCCTGGGAAGAAGCTGGGCTTATGCTGTAAGTATAACTGGTTGCTTATAAGATGTTACAGTCAGATTTTTTTAACAGTATTTTTCCCTTTCACACTGAGAAGTTAATGCCATTGTTGCAGTTAATACACTTAATGAGGTAGCCCTTTCATTGTCCTGTCTTTTTTTTCTTATGCTCTCCTGTTTTCCTTTTCTCAAAGTGAAGGGTGTTACTATTCCTGGTATTGTTTAAGTATCTGTAGAAACATACCTTTCAGACTGTCATTTCTCTTCTGTTGTGTGGTTTCTCTCATTGTACAGGTTATTGAGGATAACGGAGTTCGAAGGGTTGTGGTGGTTCCTCAGGCTCCAGAATTTCATCCTGGTGGTCACGCAGTGATACACAGGCCTCCGCATCCCCCACTGCCTGGCTTCCTTCCACTTCCAGCCATGATACCCCCTCCACCACGTCATATATACTCACCTGTGACCGGAGCTAGTGACATGGCAACGCAGTACATTCCACAGTATCACACCTCACAAGTATATGGGGAGCTGGGTAAGTAGCTTATTGAATATTGCAAGTTCTATGAAAGGAAATAATGCTGTACTCTTTTCCATCATCTGTTATGCTGATATACAGGCTTTATCAAGCAAGACTTACAGCTTGAATGAGAGCTATACAAAAAGTTTTATGAGGATACCATTTTTGTTTACTGAAGCTTATTATCCCACAAAAAGTTATTTTAATAAATTAGACTTGTCAGTTCAGTGATCCATTAAACATGCATATTATTTTTTATGTGTATCAGTTATAGGTTTGCCCAGGAAAGCAGTGCACGAAGTGTTTGTAGTGATGCTGATGCCTTCCCCTGAGTTTCAGTGTTTAAATCCATACCTGAGTACTGTTCTGAGATCTCATATCTTGCAAGTATCCTGTTTGAAGCATGAAACAAGAGGTCTTAGTATTGATTCTGAAAAAAAAAGTGTTCTATTTTTTATAAAACTGTATGCATTTAGTCCAATGTCCATATTGAAGTGCAGTTTGAATAATCAGGTGCCACCAACCTAAACTCAAACTGTAGTTGAAGCTGTCTTTGGTAGTGCTATTGACGTCTGCCTTTAATACATTTTAGTGCCAAAGTGTATGTGTGTACTAACTCTGGTTATGTTGTTAGATAATATTTACATTTCTGGTAGACTTGATTTTCTTTAGATAAACTTATGTTATAAGGTGGATGCTGACCTTGAAAAACTTCCAGAGAGCAACACCAGGTTGCTGTTTTTAGAGGAAGAATTTGGAAGCTGTGGAGGAGTAGATTAAACACAGCTTTGTCATGTCACTGCATATGTGTAGATTTCAGCATTCTATGATACTACTAAAATCATCTAAAAATATCTGCCAGCTAGTTACTGTGCTTAAATACTTGTGATTTACAAAGCTGTCAGATAAGGATATACTGATGTCTTGATCTTCATGGAATTCTTAGTGTTTCTGTATTCTTAAGTTGTACTTCATTTCTTTCTCACACTACTTTGGTAACAGTACATAATTAGATATTCTTCGAGTGCTTATTTATAGTTTTACTAATTTCTTGGTTTCCTGTAGCCGGCAGTTGTTTGCTTCTAGTTTGCTAAATTGAGACGTTGGAGTATGATAATTAAATGCATAAAAGATAAAGGGTAGTTCTTAATGGAATAAGATTTTTTTAGATTTCTGCTGCTAGGTTATATCCCTTTAAATATGAATTCAGTGGTAATTTGCTAAACTGCTAATGCAAAAAAATGTTGATAAAATGGGATTGTTTGGTTTTGCTTTGTTTTAAATATATGTGTAAGATGTCCTTGGATTTAGGGAGAGGATTAGGGATGCTGTAATTTGTTACATATTTGTAACAGATTTTGTATTTAATTCTGGACCATTGACGCTGGCTATGGCCTTCAGAAGTAAAGCCCACAGTTACGCTCCTGTATGAGGAATCTGAATTTAAGGGAAAAAAACAAACCCAGAAGCACTCTAGAGCATGGTAGTTCTCTACAAGAGTTCCTAAATTTTTAATGGTAGTGAAAATCAGATTTCTAAATGGTCGCAGCTTATCTAGTAGTCCTTTGCCAAATTTTCTGGGAACTAAGCTGACACACAAAAAAAACAGAAACTGGAAAGCTCTTTAGTTTTGTGACTTCTATCCTTCTTGCAAGGATGTTTTTATTTGATCTTGTTTTCTATACTTCCTAGCACATAAGAAGTAACAAATAATGCACTTCATTCTTCAGACCAAGTAATCCAGCTTACCTCAAAATACACAAATTCTATGCTGATTTTGAAGGATGTATTTTTTTGAAAGCTTTCCTCATTTGTCATTGATAGCGTTACACTGAGGAAGGAGCTGGTTCCATGTGGTACACTGTTTTAAAGTCTTGAGTCAGTAAGCTGTTACGAGCAGCATAAAGGTGAAATGGATAAAAACCTTAGAATGGGATAGAAAAGTTCACAAATCTGCAGTTTAAGTTTTATTAGTCTGCTACTGACTTTTTACCAAAACCATGTTCAGACTTAGAGATGGGACTTTGGTGATACTGCAGCAATACCTCTGGTTGCTGTGTACAGATACAGTGTACTAGAAGACCTAGCCATACTATCTTCAGTCTTCTCATGTCTTTCAGTTGCACTGTGCTTTTGTGGGGTTTTTCCCTGTTGATTTCTGCTGAAGCACCAGTCGAGTAATTGGGCTCTAGTTGCATTCCAAAACTTAAAACTTCTGTATTTTTTATTCAGCATTAGAGCAAACCTCTTCCCATGTAATACAGTAGTGTGCTGACTTTACCATGTAGCGTACAGCTCAAGGAAGATTATAGAAACATTTTAAGAATAATTTTTAAGTAGAAAAAAAGTGTGGGAAGGAAAGATTACATTTTCTTCCCTAGCACTGTTAATATCCAGTTAGTGTGTATTAGTTCGTCTGCTGGTCAACTTCAGTTTTCCAGTAGAAGCAGAGATGTAATTTTACACAAAAATTTGCACTTAACACACAGAGCGTTTTTAAATATATTTTTAATTACATTCTGTTCTGATTTTTAATTTTTTTCTTCTTTACTTTCATTTAGATACTCTGTCTGCTCATGGAAGATCCAACTTTAGAGATGAAAGGTCTAGTAAAACATATGAAAGGTTGCAAAAGAAATTGAAAGATCGACATGGAACTCAGAAGGATAAGTTAAACAGTCCTCCATCATCTCCTCAGAAATGTCCTTCTCCCACAAGCGAACATAATGGACTTGCAAAAGGACAGGATGCGGCTGGTATAAGCACAGGTTCCACCAAAAGCAAGTCTTTGGGTAAAGGAAGAAGTAATTCTCAGACAGATACAGAAGTAGAAGGTAAGTATTAACAAAAACTATAAATATATATGTGTGTGTATAATTAAAAAAACACGTGCAAGTCCAGAGTCAGGCTGAGCACAGCATTTATAGATAGAACACCACACTGACAACCTTGAAGTTAAATGGCAGCCTGTAACTGCCCTGACTTACATAGAATGGAGTTAAGGGCAATCAACATGCTTGTCACATCAGAACAATGGGCCTAAGAGAACAAAACTAGTGACGTGCAAGTCTTCATGTAGACTGGAGCAAATCTTACTAAACATACTTCATAAAGCTGTTTAAAGAAAATTGTTTTGTCCAGAGTTAGTGGTGCTGATATTTTAAGGAATTGCTGGGTATTGGTGGCCTGTTTGATATTGAAGAAAGCATGAAAAGAACCAAGTGTCTGACACAGGAAATATATAATCAACTTGTTGAAGAGGAATATTTTGTAAAAGAGATCTGTTGTTACATAAAACTCATGTAATGTCCATCCCTATCAACTCATTATTGAAAAGCCTTTGTAGAAAAAGGCTGGTCCTTGCACTAGTCCATGTGAGTTCATGGTTTCTAAGACACTACCATAGGGAGTGTGTTTATTATTAATACCTTTATTTCACTGGAAAGCTTGTGATCTCATAAATGGACTGAATTCACTCGGTCTTGGTCATACAGTAATTTTTGAATCTGATGATGTGTCACTGTGCAACTTTCAGGTCACTGGCATAGCACTTCATATTCAGAGCACAGTGTGAAAGACTGGTCATCAGTCAAGTACAGTTTTCTCAGAATAGAGATCTGTAACTAGTGATGCTGAGGGAAACTACATTTTCTTAACTCAGTGAAGTTTACTTTGAGGTGATGATTTTGTGCCAACATATATTAGACTGCTGTAAACATAAAGGAATGTGAAGAAAATACAGGTAACCAAGACTAGGAAATTGCAACCTACAAGAGCTGTTTCAAAACTTGTGTAGATGATACCCTGTGAAATCTTAGTACCAAGGGATACCTTTGAGATACAACCTGAATTCAGAAGTTGAGAACTGGTGCTCCAGACTTCAATGAATACTTGTCACTATAGTTCCAGAGTGGCATTTGTCTTGGCTTCAGTTTGCTTTGTTGGGTGTTACTTATCTGTGAGCTAACTTTACCAAAGCACAGGTCATAACATATGTAAGCAACAGTACATTTTAGGAAAATTATGTTAATGGTTCCTTAGAAGTATTTTATATGAAAAATTGAAAAGTCCATTTTTCAAAACTAGTTAATTCAAAAGACGCTTGGGAAGACTATGTGCTGTGACTTAGACTTGTAACAACAAACAGAAGTCAGAAAATGCATTTAGTTTCAACAGCATAAATAATCTTAGAAATAAAACGTTGTAAATTGATTTGACCCATTGGGTTTTTTTAAACAATGTTACCAGGCTTTGTTTTTCTTTTCATTGTAGTTTAAGGCAGGTTAAATAAAAATGCATGGCCACATCTTAAAAACTAAGTAGCCTGTTCACTTACACTATTGAGATAATAAAATTTTAATATTGTGTGGGAGAAAGCACATAAACCACCTTCTATAAATGTTGAGTCGTAAAGCTCAACTATACCTTCAGCTGAAACAAAACACCTTAGATTCTTTCCCGGAGATGTAACTGAAGGCTAAGCTAAGGTTTGCCCTTGCAATTGAAGGAGGCCAATAGTGTTACCAATAGTCTTCCAGCGGATGTGCAGTAACGTATTTTAGCTACTGGAACTTGACTGTATCTACATCCAAAGTGAAATCTATAGGAAATACCTCAGCCAAAAGCTTAATTTCTTCATAGCAGTAGTTTGTTTAAAGTTATATGTTAATAAAAGATAACCAAGCTTTCTGTATTCCATAAATCACAGAACAGATTTAGAAGTAGTTTTGTATGAACAGCTTCTTTGGGAGCTTTTTTGGTTTTATGTTGCCCTAGATGAATGCAGGTTGGCAAGGTGTTCTATTTTATACATACTTCAGTCCACGTGTTGTTGAATTTGAAGAGCTATTTCACTGTAAAGGTGCTGAACAATATTCATGGATACCTTTTGTTTGCTTTGATTTTGTTTTTTAAGAAAAGGATGAAGAAACAAAAGCACTTGAAGCACTTCTTTCTAATATAGCCAAACCAGTGGTAAGTAAATAAAGCTTTCTATAAAATTAGAATGTATCTTTTGCTGTTTTACACGGTGATACGTCCTTTTCTCTCTCCAAGTTTAAAGGATCTTTAACTTGCTTAACTTGCAAGTTAAACTTGCAGAAAACTTGCTTACTTCCAGTCACTGAAATGTAAATGACCAAAGTAATTTTTAGTATTTTAACATTTATGAAGCTCAAATTGTCTTGATAGCTATGTGAAATTCTTCTTGGCCACCCTGAAATCTCAGCATTAACAGAATTATAAAAGATAAATAGAGAAAGAGCTTGCAACATTGCCGGTAACACAATGCTGATGCTTAACATAAGATGATGCTTAACACCATCTTTTACTGTAAAATCTGTTCTCCATGACCTGTAACATTGTTTAGTTTTAACTCCAGGAGGCGATTTCACACATCAGGATATCTCTAGACATGGGAGAAGTTTTGGAAAACTTATCTGAAAAGTAAAGAAAAATTATGACAGATTTCTCTTTAAGTGTCTCTGGTGCCTTCAGGTAAGAGACACAAAATTTGCTAAGGAAGGTGACTGTCAGCAGTGGGCTTTTGACCTACCTGCTTGAAAAATCTACCACTTTTTTTTACAGTTTGTAAAGCTGTAATCCATAATTCTGCATAGGTACTCTTTAAAGCATTGTTGGTAAATTCAGTAGTTTCTTGCATTTGACAGCAGGCCTGTGTCCTTTTCTTTCATCATCTGGGCCTTCCCTGGTCCTGACCTTTCTGTGAGGATTTACACAGCTTTTCCAAAAATCTGCATCTCGATCCTGAGGCCACCAGCTTGCCTGAGTAAAAACAGTTTGCGTTCCCTATTGTAAACTACAAAAAGTCTATGCAACTGAAACTCCAGGAAGAGTTTGCCATGGGTTTGTCCAGTCAGCCAGCTACTTCCTCCATAATCAGGCACCCTGCTTTTCATCCTTTGTCAGTCCTAAGCTTACCACAGCACACATGCTTCACGTAACTAATAAAGTAAACTTTTATGGAAGAAAGAACATACAGAGAAAAGATAAGAAGGAAAAAGGATCAGATTGAATGATCATTGGACTTCCAACACTGCCATTCACCAGCTACATACCTTCTCCCTTCCACCTCCCAGACAGGCTGGCCCTGATTTTAGAGCTCCAGTCTTGATTCTTCTTTCATATGTTGCTTTACAGCCTGGCTGGGAGAGGCTGAGAGAGCTGGAAATATTTAGCCTGGAGAAGAGAAGGCTCGGGGGGGATCTTATCAATGTATGTATAGATACCTGCAGGGTGCAAAGAGGACAGAGCCAGGCTCTTCTGAGTGTGCCCAGCATCAAGACCAGAGACAACGGGCAGAAACTGAAATACAGGGGGTTCCCTCTGTACATCAGGAAAAACTTTTTTACTGTGAGGATGACTGAGTACTGGCACAGGTTGTCGAGAGAGTTTGTGGAGACTCATTCTTTGGAGATACTGAAAAGCTGTCTGGGCGTGGTTCTGGCTGGCTGGCTTTAGGTGACCCTACTTGAACAAGGGGTTTGGACTAGATGACCTCCAGCAGTCCCTTCCAGCATGAACCATTCTGTGATTCTGTGTTTCAAGGGGTGAGCAGGGATTGTAATGAATGATAGAGGAAGTCCTGAATGCTTGTTGTCCTGCTGTGTCCAAGCATCAGAATGGGTTAACATGTCTTCAGTGCCCCAGTGTCTTTGGTGGCTAAGCAGCATGGAGGTGGAAGCTGGCTGATCTAGCTGTTGCTGTAGTGTGGATAGTAGCTGGGACAGTCAAGTTCAGCAGCGTTTAACAGGGTGACCTTGGTGATGGGAGCTAGTGGAGGGGCAATAAAAAGAATTTTTGGAGGAGGAACCGGGACTGAAAAGAAAGCTTAGGGAGATAAAAGTGTGAGGAAGGAAGGGAGTGAGTGAAGAAGAGAGCTCTCTGACAAGGAGCACCGGTCTGAAGGACAATCAAGACTTGAGAGATCCTAAAATACATGAGGTGTCTTAAGATAAGAAAATGAGACCAGGAACAAACAGAATTTTAGGTGTGAACTATTGGAAGAACAAGATGGAGAGCAAGTAGCTTTTCTGTTTTAGTTTTACAAGCAAACTGATCATGAAAGGGTGATGGGAGGCTGAACGTCTTACTAATAAGACTGAGAGTAGTGGGGATAGTGGGCAGTAGTAGTAAGAGACTGACTTGAAACGACCCAAGAAAGATGAAGACTGGTGAGACAAGGATACTGTAACTTTACTGAGAGACTAAAGGGCTGAAGTTGGGTGGAGTAAACGAGGAGTACAGACTGGAATGAAGAACTGGTGATTAGGACCAGACTTCAAGAAGCTGGAGAAAAAAGGTGAAAAGGGCTTATGGCTATAAGAAATTTAGTCTACATCTGACAGCACTGATCTTTATCCAGGACCTGGAATGTAATCCAGATTTCCCACATCTCATCTTTCTTCTGACAGCAAGTACTTGTAAAGTCCTACCAGCAGAGGTTTTGTTTTGCTGCCTGTTGTTTCACTGTCCAGCTATGCAGCTCATCTCCACAGATGTTGGGAAACACTTATCGCTTTTACTCTGTTAGATCAAGCAGTAGAGACAATCTGAACTTAGGATGGTGCTAGAAAGAATTTAAGGGAGCTATTTGTTGTTAAAAATTACATACATAAAAATATGAATAATAGATATGCACACACACATTTCCTAGGAAACTACACATCAAAATACTTTTAGAAGAATTCTATTCCATTCTCAAAGTGAAGCAGGAAAGATTCTGTACTACTGCTGGCCCATTGTGTTGAGGATTACAATTACCTTTTGGTTTTGTTTTCTTTTAACACAGCAACGTGCTGTTCACCGTACAAAACATACCTGCTCTGGGAATGGATCAGGGTTGTGTAGCTAAGGGGTCTGGTGTCTTTGACCCCTTTTGGCTCAGAGTAATGAGAGTTTGTCCCAACAAGGGAATGTGTGCCTAGTTTAGCCACATACTGTACCAGAATGGATGCAGAAAACAATTTTGCTGCAAGGTTTGCTTACTGCAAGATAGTGCTGTCACTGGGGTGTGCTGGACGACAGCTTTCTCAGCAGCCCTCAAATCATGAGTGCCTGCTGTCCCTTTCTTAACTTCATGAAAATGTGGATGATCCTTTCTGTCCTGACTGAAAGTACAGGAACCAGTTCTCTAGAAGAATGCAGAGTCTTCTGCCAGTGGTCAGGGCATACAGGATGCCATTCAAGTCCAGATGTCATCAGTGGCTGCACCACCAGTGGGAGTGATAACTGTGAGCTTCCTAGGGTGGTTAGAGTGAGACTGTGAGAAGTATGATCAACAGGTTGTGTGTTCTGCTGTGTTGCTAATGACATAAGAAGCAGCAATAGCGTGCCAGTATTGCTTTGTTTTCTTTCACTTCCTTCCACCCTCAACACTCAATCGTCCATGCCTTTTAGGCAAGCATGTTATTTTCCCTCCCCACCATGTCCTTACTTGAACATCATTGCACATAGCTTTGTGCCTACAAGTGATCTCTTTGCAGACCTCAGAAGACATCACAGGCTTAGGCAGTAGTACTCTGCTACAGACTAGTGTACAGAAGGCAAAAAGCCAAACTTCCCAGCACTTGGAGAGGCTTACACTTTGCGAAGGCAAGGGATTGTCAGGGCTGTGGGTGGGTGGAAGACTAGCTGATGTTGCAGCTTGTGGGAGTGTGAAGTGATAAGAGAAAGGGAGGCAGCATTACCTACTTAGGCCTTGGAGGATCAGAAGCAACCCTCCCACAGGTTCTCCAAGGAAACGTTTTCCTCACCCTCCCACAAGTGAACCAGGAGATTGTGTTTTTTCACACCTTCCGTTTATAGTTCTCATCAGAAATACTCCTGTAGGTTTTTGATTAATGTTTTGCTTGAAGCACTCCTTGCGGGGATTGTGCCACAGTGCTGCTCTTGATGGATCGTCAGTACATTGTTCCCTGGTCGAACTTTGCGCTGGTGCAGGCGATACTGGATACTGGCTGTGGTGGTCACATTCCGTTGCACGATATCCTGTTCCAGAAAATCGGGAGTAATGCTGAAGGCTGTGACCTGTCCTGGGCTGTCCCATTTCTTAATGCTCAGGCCAAGAGCATGCACATCTGAAGCAGGTGGTGGACTCTATGGTGTTCATTCGCTCACGCATCTCTTTGATGAATTCTGTGCAGTATGGGGAACATCAACTTTGCTGCTTCCAGACCCCTATTAGGTGCTTTTATGAGTGTTCTCATTTTCTTAAACTTCTCCCTTTATGGATCCCCCATTCTTTTCATACGTGGCAGTGTTAAGATTATAACATGGTACTGCCACCAGATGACCCTTCTACTTAACAGTGGTCTTGAACTTTTTATATCCATATGTAAGCTGGAGTGGTTCTGCAGATTGCACCATGCTGAGTCCTCAGCATTTGAGCAGAGTCCTCACCAGCTGTCATGTCCATTAACTAAGTAACAATGCAAATAGAAGAAAAGACAAGGGGACCTGAAAAGGCAAAAGCAAAATTAAGAAAGAAGTGCAAGGCTGTGTATTTAATGAGAGGCAAAAGGAACTCAAAATTTGAGGGCTGGTTATGTAGTGTGTAAATCCTGTTTTGTGGTTCATGCATGTTCCATGTATGCTTGCAGGCTTTTAGGTTGTGATGGACCTCACTGTTTCAGCGCACCCTGTGTCACTGAACACAGTCCAGTTTGCACGTGCTAGAACTGCTCTTTTGTTTGACCTAAATGGCATGTGTAATATACTTAATAAGGAGATTCACTTTCACAAGCTGGACTGCTAATGAAAACATGCCCACTTCTTAGTTTCCTCGGTGCTGGGGCCTGACTCAAGTATTGTACTGTGCTTTGGAGAAGCACACAGTGTTCAGAGTTGAGTGCAACTAAAACCAATTACAGCTGCTTGAATAAACATACAAAGTAATAAATAATGCCAAGTCTTCTGAAAAAGCTACTCCTGAGTGTCTCAGGGCACCTACGTGTAGTGGATTCTTCTGATCTTAGTATTTGTTCTTCAGAAAGGCTTTTTTCATCTTTGTATTGCAGAGATTATTTGAAAATATGCTAGTGTTTTGTGCTTGAGAACTGACAGGAGTTTCTGAAACTTTAGTAACTCTTTTCTATAATAGAGCTCTGCCTAGTGTTCAAAAAGTCAAATATTGGGATTTTATGGAACATCAAGGATAAAGGACAGTGAAGAAATTAGAAATTACTGTCATATGATTGCGTTATGTGAAGCTGGAGTTTTTGTGTTAAGATAGTACATGCTAATGTAATAGTAAGACTGCCATTGTGCATATACACAATAGGGGAAAGTTGGTTTTTAATAGGAAATCTTAATTTTAGCAATACTTAATCTTGTAATATTTTGCTTTTGTCCCTTATTAATAGTCTTGTGAGGAAGAATATAACTGAACCTAGAACTGTCTTTTAAGAATTACTTTTTTAGCTGGAAGTTGAATCTGAAAAGCAGTATCAAATGTTTTATAAACAAGTTAAAAAGGACTTAAATTATATTCTCTGATTCTCTCTTGTCAGTGCTTGCAGCTGTGACTTTTTTTTAGCAACTGAGAGTGATTGAATATACTCATTCACCTGTATGTTAATTTCTTGAAAAGCTCCAGAAGTTACGAAATACGTAACAATATATAAAGTGTAGGTCCAGCAGGAAAACCTTGATATTACCCAGTCCCACTCCTGTTGCCCCTCTTCTTTTTGTCTGATTACTGACCCCTCACACAAGGTCCTCACACTCCCCCACTGCCGTTATCTGAGGTTGCAGAAAAGAAGGTAGCAACTTCAGTGGGATTCAGGTATATGAGGAACAGGTCTGAAAATCATTTCCAGTGTTTATCCCTGCTAAAGAGTTAAGTGTTGAACCTATTGTTATGTTCTTCTGCCCATGAGCCTGTTCTCCTAGGCCCTCCAGTCCCTCCAGTATCTGCCTCTTACATCTGCTGTTCCATGAGTAGTTCACTCCCCAGTGCTCCTCAGCAGGGCTTACTAGTTTAGGCTTGGCTTCTTGCAACTCCTTTGTTTAATGTGAGTGTACATCACTGATGGGGAACCAGTGGTTTAACTTGACCTGGTTTATTGCAGACCCATGAGTCTCACTGGGCACCATTTACAGGGCTGAGTGACTTGGGTGTGGGTTGTAAATTTTCTAGTCCAGCAAGAGAGTTACATAAGACGGATAGGGATTTCTGCCATACTGCAAATGCAGGATGAAAATAACATTTTACAGTTTCAATTTCTACATTTCCCAATAGCAGATCAGTGCCTGACTTGAAGCCTTCCATGATAATTTTCCTTTTTAAAAAACAAACAAAAAAGGGTTTTATCTTTAAACCTGTTAGATGTTTTTATTTCATTGAATCTTTTAACTTCTTATAAATTCTGTTAAATAATAGCTTATTGGCTAACATATTTATCCTCTTTCCCCTATGCATATGTGTGTCGTGTGTATGCATAGAGAATTTATATAGGTCTTTATACACTGCAGCTTTTTATGCACCATGAGGATGTCATTAATTCTCAGCTTCTGTGAATATTTTTCACTTTGCATTTCTGATCATGTTCAGTTCCACGCACTGTTGCTTTAAAGTTTTGGCAAATTTGCCAAAGCAAAGCTTTTTCATACTAATCTTTAGTCACATACTCTGTTTACACAAAGTGAAACAACCGGAACAACCTACTTAGTTGCTGATTGTTGGGTGGGTACATAATACTGCTTCATTGTGATATAGTTACTGTGTTAACAGTTTTCATCGATTATTTTAGAAGCCTTATGGAGGGTTTACATGAGTTGACCAACAAATATTGCCCTGGGCTAGTAACTCGGGATAACAATTTTTCTTCTAGTTAGAGATTAAAGAGCATTTCACCCTGTTCTCAGTTAATGCTTGTTGATAATCTAATGATTTCCACTAATACTCTGGGTTTAATTTTACTAGTCAAAGTCCTGTGAATTGTCTGTTACTCAATAGTCTGTAGTGCTGTCTTTGATCTTGCTCCCACTCTTCCTGCTTTCTCTGTACTGAACAGTTGAAACCTCGTAATATTTTAATGTTCCAATAAGACGTGTGTCGGGCTGACCCTGGCAGGACGCAGGTGCCCACCAAAGCGGCTCTACCGCTGCCCTCCTCAGCTGGGCAGGGAGAGAAAATGTAAGGAAAGGCCGGTGGGTCGAGGTGAGGGCAGGGAGAGATCCCTCGGCAGTGACCCTCACGGGCAGGGCAGGCTCCGCTTGGGGGCATTAGCTTAATTTGTTAGCAATCACATCAGAGCAGGATAATGAGAAATGAAACCAAACCTTAAAACGCACCTTCCCCCCACCCCTCCCTTGTCCCCGGGCCCAACTTCACTCCCGCTCCCTCTCCCCGCTCCCAGCAGCGCCGGGGCCGGGAATGTGGCTGGGGTCAGTCCCTCACAGGCTGCCTCTGCCGCTCCTTCCCCTCAGGGGCGGCTCCTCACACCCCTCCCCTGCCCCAGCCGGGTCCCCCCACGGGTGCCGTCCCTCAGGCACAGCCGGCTCCAGCCTGGGTCCCCCCGGGGTCCCCAGCCCCGCCAGCAAACCTGCCCCAGCCCGGGCTCCTCTCCCCGCGGGGCCACAGGCCCTGCCAGGAGCTGCTCCAGCGTGGGCTGCCCACGGGTCACAGCCTCCCTCGGGCACCCACCTGCTCCGGCGTGGGGCCTCCAGGGGCTGCCGGTGGGGATCTGCTCCTCCGTGGGCCTCCCCAGGCTGAGGGGGACAGCCTGCCTCAGCGTGGGCTTCACCGCGGGCTGGGGGGAGCCTCTGCTCTGGGCCTGGAGCCCCCTGCCCCTCCTGCCTGCCATGGCGGCTGCGGGGATGTGCCTCTCATGCATTCTCATTCTTCTCTGGCTGCTGTTGGTCTTCCACAGGGGTTTTTTTGTTGTTGGGGGTGTGTTTCCCCTTCTTAAATACACTGTCTCAGAGATGCTACCACCATCACTGACAGTCTCGGCCTTTGCCAGTGGTGGATTCGTCTTGGAGCCAGCCATCATCAGCTCTGTCAGACATAGGGGGAAGCTTCTGACATCTTCTCACAGAAGCCACTCCTGTAGCCCCACTACCAAAACCTTGCCACGCCATGCAAACCCAGTACAATTATGTACCAAGCCACCTTTCACTCATACCAATCACATTCCTTCTCTGGTGTAAAAGAAGATAGACAGACTAAAGTATATGAAGAGAAATGTAATCTGTGAAGTGTATAAGGCAGTTTGGTATTAGCAGAGTGACAGATAACATGTTATGTGCAGTTCTGGGCAAAGCACTAAAGGTAATAAAACTGTAGGAAATAAAGAGAACAGTGAGAATGATCAGAGGTTTAGATAAGTGGAGGGAGACACAAATCCTATCAGTCTTCAAACACATACTGCAGAAAGGAAGGGAAGATCTGATGTTCAGCTCTGTGGTGGCTAGGACTAGTCAGCTTAGTTGATAGTGAGAGAGGTACTCCCTCGACTTTAGGAAAAAAATATCAACTGCTAAGATAGCTAAACATAGGAATAGATCATCTTACAGTGGACCTACTGATCCCGGGGCACAGCTGGTCCTCCAGAAACCTACAGTTCCATCAGTATCCCATGCTGCCTTCTGCAATCCAGGAGGGAGGGATTAAGAGTATCTGAGAGTGAGTTTTTACCACCCCAGATGCTTCCCGTAACTCCAAAGACTTCCAAAAATGCTAGCATTCTACTGAGGTGATTTGAGTGTTTGTTTGTGACCACATCAAGGTTATAGTGGAATTTCTGTTACTGAACTTTGAATTGTGTTTCCAAGAAGTTCAATGGGTAATCTTACTAGCATTTGATCCCTTTCAGGGTGTGATTTATTGTCCTGTTAGCATATAAGGGCTTAGTGATATTATTTCCAAGACACTGAGGCTCATCGGTTTTGATTTTCCTCCTCCTTTCTACTTGTCTACTTTCAGTAAGTCATCTCCTCTCTGCTGCATTCTTGAAGTTGCCCCATTCAGGCTTTAGTTCAGTAGATGATAGCAATTTGAGCACCAGCTGTGAAGATAGCATTTTGATTCTGATACTCTGGTAGTAGATTCCCAAAAGCAATTATTCCCAAAATAGATATATATTACAGTCATATTGTAAAACTAGTAATTTCATATAGTGAAAAGTTTTCTGTTCTCTTATGAAATTATTGGAAATAATAGGTGGGTACAACATATAAACCACAACAACAGACATGCAATATTAATAAACACAAATTTCTAAACTTCCTTCTATAATGGATCCTAAAAATTTGTAATCACATGCATGCACCTGTGCACTCACCTACAGAAATATGAGCATCTGCAACCCCTTGCAGCATGTGTGGGTTTGGAGCAGCACCCACTCTTCTGGGAGCATGGGTGCCCCTAAGTGCGTGTCTCCTCTGAGAGATGGTGGTGCTTTAGCTTTGCATGTAACTGTGCTGTTCCTTAAAATCTGTTGTTCCCTGCAATCTTTTAATCCACAAGCCATTGATAAAGCTCTCTACCAGGTCACATGTGCCCCCCCCCCAAGTTGTGAGCTCCTGCCTGCTGCACCCTGAAATCCTGTTGTACCAGCTGGGGTGCAGCTACTTGTGGTATCCATCAGACCTGGATGAAGGTGGCGATGGTGGCAGGGCAATTCCTCGTACTGTCAGGCCAGGTTTTGATCATTGCTTTCTTCCACCCCAGCATCTTTTATTCTTGTTAGGATTTTTTGTGATGCTTTCATACTTCCAAAGCTGATTACTTCTTCATTTTGGAAGTCTCTTTGTGATTCCCTGGTTACCATTTAATCCACCAGAGTGCTGCTGGCTTTTAGCCTAATGAGTCTGCTGGGGCAGACACTTCTCAGACAGTTGGAGGTGTTGCGTTTGCAACACACTGTTTATACTCATATTTCTGTCACACCAACTGTTGTTACTCAGGCCTTTCTGCAAAGGGTGGGCTGTGCAGGCAAGCACCACCACAGGAATTATTTAGGATGTTGCCTGTTATGTATATATGTGTAAATGCACACGGACCTTGTAAGCATGCCTTCAGCACAAGTGCCTGAGCTCAAAGTACATTGAGATATGTTAGAATATTCTGTTCCCTAGCGTACTAGATTAGAACCTCACATAGTTGTATCCCTATTAATATCCTGATAAAAAAACCCAAATGTGCTGGAGTAGTTAACCAAATAGGTTCTAATCTAATGGGAGAACCTACTTTTCACAGTCATAATTAAATTCCCAAAGCAGAGTTTCTTCACGTACCTGTTAGAGTAATGCCAGCCATTCTGGAGAAGTTCCTGAGTTTTCTATGTATTTCATAAGAAAACCGAATCACCAAGAGAGTACTAAAAAAAAGTCTTAGTGCCAGTGACATCAAAGGAAAAAATGCCTGAAACGTTATTTAATGAAATGACTGATTTAATGATATATGCTTGCCATCTCTTCTGCTTCACGAATGATACCGTTCGGTTTTCTATAGCCCACTAGGTGGCATTCATTACTTAGAAGTTTCTTTGCACTCAGCCTTGTGCCCTAGGATTAGTTTTCTCATGAAATTTCTTGTATTTCTAGCTTGATTTTACCTGTAAAAACTATTTAGTAGCTATTACATCAGTATAAATAATCTGATATGGTACTGGTATATGATTTTGTTCTCTTTTTATCTGGTCCTGTGTGGCAAAGCAGCATTTATATACAATAGCATTTAAATGGCAGAGATCTCAAAAGTTCTGTTTCTACAGGTATCAGACATACAGGCAAGAACAGCACTACTTACATGGTCCCCTCCATCCAGCGATACCAGAGAAGATGCTGACAAAAACGATGTACCAGAGGTTTACACTTACGAAGTGATGATTTCAAATACCGGAAAAGATGGGAAGTACAAAACTGTATACATGTAGGTGTTCGTTATTTTTATTT
The DNA here is from genome assembly GCF_015220075.1 of Falco rusticolus. Taxonomy (NCBI): domain Eukaryota; kingdom Metazoa; phylum Chordata; class Aves; order Falconiformes; family Falconidae; genus Falco; species Falco rusticolus. The sequence continues at coordinate 30,496,375 of NC_051188.1, read as the reverse complement.
AATTGCTGTTGCATTGAATTATGTGGCTTAAAACCTCATTAAAAATCTGTCTCATGTCTGGAGATTTAAATAATCAGCAGTTTTGTTTTAACTTCTATTTTGGAATTAACAACCTTTTTAGTAGAATTTGTTGGTTTATTACTAAAGTCTCTACCATCAATTAGAATGTAAAGACCTTGTTCTTAGATGTTGGTGTGTTTTAATATCACTTAGATGTATTTCAACCAGCTGCACTAGAAGCTATCAGTTCTGAAGTAGTGAGATAGACTGGTGAGAAATAGCAGTTGGTTTTGTAGTTATGTACTTGAGCACATGCTTCTACTCCCAGTAAAGTTATACCTCCCTTCCCTGAAAATGTTCTTAGTAAGAGACAGTCTTACGATATGAAAATACTGGATTCACACAGAACACAACTCCAACAACAGCAAAACAAATAAAACAATTCAATTGTTTAATTCCTAACACAACGTTTTTCCATCAGTTTTTTGCAACTTGGAGAAATACAACAGTAAAATTTACCACTAAGGGTGTAGAGCTTGTAGAGCTCTCTAATTATTGTAAGTCTTTGTATCTAGCTAGTTATCTTAGTCACCTTCCATGGATTTCTTAGGAGCAGTACCTGAATTGCAAGTTGGATGTCCCTGTCCTAGAAATTAGAGCAAAAGAAACGAGCTTTGCTAACTTAAGTTGATGTCTAATAGATGTTACTTAGGCACCTTTTCTGTTTACTAGGTGCTAACAAGTATCCGTATGCAGTCACGTACAGTTTTAGATAATCGTTCTTGCAAAGCTGAACCGAGTTTCTATAGGCCCTGGTACTTCAGTGGGTTTTGTGTAATAATGTATATGTGTACACATGAAGCTGGTCTTACTGCATAAAAAGGAAAGTAAGGATTCTTCGTTAAAAAACAACCACCAAACAAACAAAATAACAAAAAAGGCAGAAAACCACCAGGGCAAAAAAACAGCAATCAAACACAAGAAACCCCTAAAGTTCAAAGATAAATGCATTTACATTTCACTATATGTAACAACAGAGACAAACTGTTAGCGAATAAATTTCTTAGGAGTGTTAGGCGAATAGGTTAGATGATGTGTCTTTTTATAATCATACGGGATTCTGAAAGTCTCTTAAACAAAACTGTATCTCTCTCCAGTGGAGAAGAAAATAAAGTTACTGTAAATGATCTCAGGCCAGCAACTGATTACCATGCAAAGTGAGTATCTCTTTTTCTACTCATTATATTCAGTGGAAATGTTTTAAAAGTTTCATTGTATCTGTGTATTTGCATAAGTCTTCAGAGATTGTCTTTACCACTTCCCGCCCTCCTTTGAGTCACAAATCAACATTTTTGGCTTAGCTGACCACGCAGTCCATTTTGGGAAACACAAGAGAAGATTGTTGTGCCACCATCCAACATCCATGCTCTTTCCTTCATGCCAGCATAGTGACTTTTTACTGTCCTTTGAGCCAGGTACAGATACTACGTGCTTTCTCTCAATTTTCCACAAGCAGCAAAGTACCTTGCATAGGAAGATGCTCATTGTTGGCCACCTGAAGGTCACCTTATGCTGTTTTTGCTTTACTCCAGTAGACCAGTGAATCTGACCTCATATGCACTACAAAATACGTGCCTAGCTCAATGTAATTCTACCCTTCTAGCAGAATTTGCTGTTTCGATACGTCATACTGAAGAAATAACATAGAATTGGAAAGATGTTGTTAGCTGGTGTTCTTCCCTCCATTTTCAAATATTGGAGGGTCATCTGGAGCTGAACTTGGCAAGGGACGCAAAGAATAGTAAGAGCTTCTATAGGTATGTCAGCAAGAAAATGAAGGGCAAAGAACATGTACCCCCCAATGAACATAACTGGCAAACTGGTAACATCAGACAAGGAGAAGGCTGAAGTATGGGAGAGCTACATTCATGGTCCTTGGTGTGAAGGGTTCTACACTTCCTAGTGCTGTTTTCTGGAGTATTGCCCTGGTCGCCGAACCAGAAGGAAAAAGGTCTGTTATTATCACAGCCCTCATTTGATTTGGGCTCCTGTATGGTCTGCAGCACAGGTTAAGGAGAAGGATGAATGGTAAATTGACTCAAAGCTCTTTCGTATGCAACTGTTTCCCTGTGGTTTTGTTCCTATTTTTAGTAGTTTTAATGCACTTTACCCAACAAATGCATGGACCATAAGGGTCAGAGCCTAAGACTTGTTTTTTCCTATGTAAGTCCTTTTTTTATCAGGCTACGTTCAGATTCTTTCTTGTTTAGTTCTGGTTTTTGTAGGTCATATATGGGAATAGGCGGCTTAGCCATGTAAGCTCTTCCTAAGCAGAATTATGCCAGTTGTGAACACTGCCCGAAATAGTGAAGATCAGGAAGTCTAAACTGTGAAGATAACTGATAAATTACATACTTGCAACTGTATGCAAGCACAGCTTTGTGTGCGTCATTAGTCACTGTTCAAATGTTTGTCTCCCTGTTCACAAAATCTACAAAGCCAAATTTCCTGTGACTTGCTGTTCATGCAACAAGAACATATAAGGACTTTTGCATCTTCACAAGCAGGCAACCTAGGTCTCACACCAGTGATCACAGGAAAGTGCTTTTTTAGCTTTTATGTTTTTTCTTTCAAAAGAACAGATAATCGGAAGAAATTAATGTGCTTGTTCACCCAAGGAAGAGACAAGGCATAGCTACACAGCTAGGGGAGCAGGGTGAGGCTGGAAGATAATCCTGTATTTCCTTTTGGAGACAAGCTGTCAGAAAAACAAACCACTTCTTTTTGAGACAGAAGCAAGAATTCACTCTGCTGAAGTACATGGAGAGTTAGCCTTCCTAAAAGAAAGGACAGGGTGAACAGACTCAGCAAGGTCTTGAAGGAGTGCAGAGGATACTCTGTAAGTGTATCAACAGCTTCACTGTGCTCACATGACAAAAGCACTTGCAGGAGAAGAATTATTCATAATATCAATTAATATGTCTATAACAGATAACGAGCCTGCAAGATGTTACCATTATTTCCCAAACAAAGTACAGCAAGTAACAGACATAATTCAAATGTCATTGTGAAACTAAAGCTGACTGACGGTAACGATGTATGTCCAAAGTAAAGGACTCTTTTCTTTTGTGTTACTTGTAGTGACCAAGGTGCTTCTGCCAGTTATTTGTTTACAACAGTGGTATTTTAATAACGAGGTAGCAAGACAAGTAACGTAATTCTGAACACTCAGTTTTCTTTGGAAACTGTATACACAGATTTTGAAGCAAAATGTTAATTGGCTCTTTGCCACTGTAGAATCCAAGTAGAATGCAACTGTGTAAAGGGGAGCCCTTCAGAAGCAGAGAGTTTTACCACAACAAGTTGTGAACCTGAGACTCCAAATCTGCCCAGGATAACTAATCGGACCAAAAATTCTCTTACTCTTCAGTGGAAGGTAAGAATTTGCTTAACAGCCTTTAAAATAAATACTTTAAACTCTTCAGAATTGTTTCAGGTCTGTCAATAAAATGCCAGTTCATTGAAATGGAACATTTTTGTCAAACATACCTATTTCAGTCACAGTTCCGTGAGTGGAAATAGATGTACTGGACTAAATGGGGACTTTAGCAAAAAGAGAAGCGTTCCCAGAAAAGCAAGGGACCTTTGTAGATTAAGTTGATGAGTTCCAGTTGCCTGCTGTACTGTGGAATCAATTCCTTTCCCTGTCATTGAACATAGGCTTGTTTGTGCAAACCAAATGGAGTGGTCTGGAGAGGCTGAGATTTGGGCTGACCTGCCTGCAATCTAGCTGCTCAGAAAAATACTACAGCATTTTACATTGCTGCCAGAATACTTTTTCAAAGTCTAAAAAACCAAACCCATAAACATGGTACAAGCATTCATTGGCTAGAGAATGTACTAGGACTGTCTTGGGAAGAGAAACAGTCATATAAGGGGAGCGTCATTTGCCGTCTGCTGGTCTTGTCATGATTTGCCCCATACATGCATTTTTTCTTTAAGTGGTCTTGTATCTAGTTAGAGCTCTAACTTTCTTCTTTTCCTGTTGCAGGCATCTTGTGATAATGGTTCTAAAATCCACAGTTACCTTTTAGAATGGGATGAAGTAAGCAAGTTACTCTATTTTATTTTTATTTTGTAGGGTTTTTTAGAAGTACTTGTATGTGACTGTGCACGTGAAGTTGTATGAAGATTATGACTTCTGTCTGGAGGCATGTGAAAAATACGTAATTCCTGAAGCAATTATCAAAATATGATTATTGCCTAATTTCTTTCCTGGGGAATATAAAATAGTAGGATCTTAAGGACATGATTCTGCTGCTCTTAATAGTGGCTTTTTCACTTGTAGTCCAATACTTCTTTCAAGAGCTGACACCAAAGGATCATTTTCCTTTAACAGTCTTTCTTTTGTACAAAGGGAGTGGATCTGCTATGCCTGTTTGAGCATCTTCCAGTCCCTACCTGCTATCCTGAAATAGCAGAGCTGCAGAAGCTTCATGGCTTTTTCCTTCCAGCCCTGTGGAGCTGGGAAATGGAAAGGAAGGAAAAAAACCTCTAATTCAATATATACACAAATTTTCATACGCTACTACCTCACTATGTGGGAGAGCCATGAGTTATGTTTAATTTCAAAAAATGAATTTACTTCACATTTGTATGTTACTTTAGTTGATGGGTGCATAGATAATAGAGTGAATAATGTGATTAACTTATTCCTTTTTAGGGAAAAGGAAATGGAGAGTTTTGCCAGTGTTATTATGGCCAACAGAAGCAGTATAGGATTACTAAACTATCACCAGCAATGGGGTACACCTTTAGGCTAGCAGCCAAAAATGACATGGGAATGAGGTAAATACTACTATTACATATATAAATATGGAATGCATGTGCATGTGCGTGCTTGTTTAGGAGAAACATATTATGGCATTTAAAGAAAAAGGTCTTTTGTCTAACTGGAATGAAGTGGAATATAGAATAATTTAGTTGGAAGGGACTGACAGTGATCACCTAGTCCAGCTACATAATTAATTCACAGTATGTGATTGGATTATTTCGTTTGCAGATTAGCTGCATACAATGAACCACTTTACCCTGCTTGAGCAGGGGAGGTTGGACAAGATGACCTCCAGAGATCCCTTCCAACTTCAGCTCTTCTGTGATCCCCAGCATAATGCGTTTTGTCCAGGCATGGAATGGCTACATACTAAAACCACTACGTATATCCATACATACTGTAGAAATTGTGCGAATCTCAGCCCCTCTTAGAAGCAGATAATACAGCTACTTCTGCCAGACTTGGCCTCATTTCCTGAAGAGCTCCTCAGACTTTTGTATGCGATGCTCCTGGAATGGGGAGCACAAGCATGGCACAGACAACCCGGCTGCTCTCATGTGAAATCAGCTCAGGCTGTGCTTGTTTTTTAGCTTCAGTCTTTATAGACCTACATTGATCACTGAAGTTGCTACCTTGGACATGTTTCCTGCTGCTTGTTCTCGTAATAGAATTATTGGCTAAGCACTATATTGTAGAGACTCACACATTCATTGCAGTTGTGGCTTTTGTGTCTGATGTAATAAGCACTTCTACTAAAATTCTGGGGATAGTGCTAAAAGACAAGCAACTCAGCCAGAGGACCAGAAATGAATAGTTTAAATGCTGCAGTGCTTGTGCTGCTGCTGTGCTGACCAGAGGGTACCTTGTACCTTGCTCTCTGCTGCTTTTGGTTCCAGGGAGGTTTGACATGGTGCTAGATCTAAGGTTAGCGCCTGAAGCTGCCGTGGCAATTTTCTAGGGCTTATTGTCCTTCCTTAATTTAGAGTTGTAGTGGTGACAGTATGAAAAGGTGTCAGTAACTCTGCTGGATCAGGAAGTAAGTCAGACGGAACCCCGCTGTGACCTGTTAGGTGTATCTGTATTGTGCTCTTTGACATGTCCTGTGACTTGGATATGTCCCTTTATCTAAGGTGTCAGTCTCCTGTTACCCTGGGAAATGGACAGACTATGACATTACCATAACACTGAATTCTTTCAACATTCTAGAGCTTATTGTGAATGCTTAGGGCATGTGGTTCTTTCTTTAAATTGCTACTTTTCAGAAGTTACAGAGTACCCAACTTTATTTTGATCTTTTGAATGTATGACAATTGACTTCAGTAGAGAATATATGTAAGAACTTGGAGGAAAAAAAAACAAATCATCACTGGTTTCTCAAGTTACACTTGTACTACTGGGTGCATTAGTTGTTGGGAATGCTTCTTGGTCTTCAGGTAAAGCAAATAAACCTGGCTAATAGTCATACTGCCAGGGCTCATCATCTCTAGAGCAGACTGCCAGTGTCCACGCTACCTAGAAGCACTTGGACCTTGAGGTCCTATGTGGCATAAAAACAGGGCTTCTCTAGGCATCAGCCTAAATTTGCTGTTTTGCATTTTTTTTAATTTAGTGTTTGAAATATTATGAGCATTATGATGCAGCTCACCAGTGGTGGTTTTATAGCATGAAATAGAGGGTGTGTGTTGCGTGTACAAGGAGGTGTTTGCGGGAACAATGTCTGCTTGGACAGTGTTGAAGGACAGTGTAAAGAATAAGGAGCCAGACCTGGGGTTGTAGCTCATGCTGGGCGGAAGAAATCTTTGGCAGGCTATTACGTATGTGAAAACCACAGCTGGCTCAGGAGATGAGGTGTGTGTTGGGAGGTTTTGGAGAGTACTTGAGGAATGTGTTGCCTGTAGTGCTTGTTCCTGTGTCTTTCCTTAGGCACCTGCTTTGGGCTACTGTCAGAGGACACTTGTAGTGGGCTAGACTGACTTTTGATGTGCTCAGACACAGTCTTTATTATGTTACTGCCTTCTGGATGATGTTTCTGGAATGGATTATTCTCTGAGTTGCTTTGCCTTGACGATGTGATTTAGTTGGAACTGTTAAAAAAAAATAAAACCTGAGTCGGCTGGCAGTTAAGCAGGGTTCAGTGCCTGGGCTCTCTTCCCACTCCCCTTTTACATCTGAGTGTAAATATACCCTCTAGGAATACCTACATGTACTATAGATTCCTACAGCATAAGCTGGTAGAAGACACTGGTTAGTTAAGTACCCTTCTTAAACTAATCATGCCAAATAGATTTTTTAAATCAATATTTCATAGCCTTGTAAAGATGCATTTGTATTGCCTTTATGGTATTATTTAATTAAGAAGTCTCTTGAAATAATACTTATTAGGGTAGAGTGCCAGATCATTCCTTATGAAGAATGTTGAGAACCTTAGGCATCTGGAGGCAGAATTTTGTCTAAATTATTTTACTGACAAGAACAGATATTTTATGTTTGAGTTAGTCATATTTTTATATTTAATTCTAACCACATATGAAACAGTGGCTAAAGAAAACTGGAAAAATAAAATTATTTCAAAGATAGATAGCATTATTGTACTTCTAAATGCATTAAGAGTCATTCCAATGTGGGTGTCACTGGAAGTCTTAGTTGATTTCAGTGTAATTTGGAGTGGTTCAATCAAGTAAAGATAATAAATCTTTTTAAGGTGTGGGGTTTTTCACCTTGTATCTGCTTGTAAGATGACACTCCTTCAATTGTTTGTCGTGAATAGAGATAGGCTTAGTATTTGTATAGCATCTCTTCATGCTTTCTCTGACCTACCTGTATAATGCTGAAATTAGTAGATACATTGTGTAGATGCATAAGTATGCATCACTTAATCTTCATTTTGGAGATTTTCTTGCTTGTGACTTTTTTGCAAGAAAAAAAATTAGTATTCCCCCCAGATTTAAAAACTTTTTTCTTGTTTTGCGCTTCTTCTCTTCTTGCTTCACAAATCTATTCCACAGTCCGGATGTCCTCACGGACTGCATATCTGCTTTGGATGCTGTTGACACTTGATAATGTGTTGTCTGTAAGATTTTTTTAAAATATTATTATTTTTTTTAATGACAAAAAGACTTTAGTGCAGACCAAAATTTACAGCTTGTGCATTATTATAATGTAGGTTGGGTAGGAAAGAAAGTGAAGTTGAGTTATCTTTATATTGAGATTATTTCAGAAAGGTCAGGTTCTGGCACACAAGACGTTTAACTGGTGCTGTTGTTTAAGCCAGACGGAGAATTTTGTTTTCAGGGCTTCCTGATGCTCACTTAGGTAGTACCTAGCTTTTAGATTAAAATTACATCTTTGACATTAAATTTCATGTAGTTAAAAAAAATTAGACTGGCTCATAAGACTGTAAATGTTTCTTCAGACCTGATGTAGAAGCAGCAAATGCCAGCTGAGAACAGGTGGGGTATTTTTAGTCTAGCTGGATACATATCAGACCATCTGTGAAAACACAGTACCTGTATACTGACTTCTGCGTCCTTCTGTTCCACAGTAGGTCTTTTTATGTGTTTTCATTTCAACACGTATCTAAGCATCATCAGATAAGGTTGACAGTTGTATTAGGAAATTCACTGGTGTACACTACTTAATTTGTTCTGCAATAAGACTTTCATATTGGCAACTCTTAAAATAACATTGAATGAGGCTGTTATTCTATTGTTTTCTGAATCACTAGAGAAACTAGTACTTCACAGTATACTTGAAGCACATAATTGTTGCCTTGGAAGCAAAATTTTTTTTCAGGTCTTCCCATATATGCTTTTATGTTCTCGTGTTTTCATTTTGAATAGGGTGGACACTGTGGTATTAGTACATTACTGCATATAAAACTCCATTGTTTCAGACGAATGACAACATGAAAAAGCAAAATATTTTTGTTAGAAAAACATTGTAACTATATCATATAAAGGAAACTTTCGATTATGAACATGTTAACCTTGTTCAGACCTTTTGTAACTGACAGACTCATAGGCAAGCTTAGTCTTCATGTACCAGCCTGCGATTTCCAGTTGTGCGTATGTCCAAGAAACTGTCTTAGTTGTGTTTAGTAAGAATTGTGTTTTTCTAGATATTGTTGTGTCTATTTAGTTTACATACTGTCTGTTTTAAACAGTGGTTTTAGTGAAGAAGTCCTGTATCATACCTCAGGCACTGCCCCAACCACACCAGCAAGTCCTTTGCTGATTAATGCTGGAGTTACTTGGTTATCCCTACAGTGGACAAAACCCTCAGGAACACCATCAGATGAAGGAATCTCATATATATTAGAGATGGAGGATGAGAACTCAGTAAGTTTAGAATACTTATTTTCAATAATTAAAGAGACTATAATGTGTCTTGTTTGTTTTATTATTGTATTAGGTGTAACAGTGATTACTTTTGCTAGAATATTCTGCAAGGAACTGTATTTTCTGAAATTAAGCTAATGACTTGCAGTTGCTGTGACCAAGCCACATAGCTTTCTCCTTTTTATTGTGACAGTAATTGTTCAGTGTTATTAAGCTCCAATCCTGCAAAGACTTTTAGAGTTTGCATGTGAAAGTTAAGCCTTACAAGAGCTTGTAAGATCAAAGTAATTGCATCATGAAGTGTGGTCCCTGTAGGTGTCATTTCAGCCTAACCACCTTTGTTTTAAAATGAGTCCTCTTCTACCTTTGAAAATGTTTTGAATAGTTCCTGTTTACACTGTGTATATTTTTCTTATTGTTTTTTTCTCCTTTTCTGATGGGAGAATGGTTAGTTTCCCCCTCTCCAAAAAAATACCTTGTGTTTTTGTAAGTAATTGAAGGTGCACTTACTACTTTGTCAGGGGAGCATAATAATTATGGTCTGAAACAGAAACTTATTTGTATGAAGTATGTTACGTGGTCTGGTCTGCAAATATAATGTTTCAAGTAATCCTATATAATTCTGCAGGGATACGGTTTCAAGCCAAAATATGATGGTGACGATCTTACCTATACGGTGAAGAATTTGAGGCGTAGTACAAAATACAAATTTAGGGTAAGATTTTTTCATATATTTGCTTTTGGGATTGGTTTGGGTTTTTGCACCAGAGTAACTTGAGATTGACTTAGAAGTGGGGAGGGCCTTTTTTTAAGGAAAGCCAAATTTGATGCCAGTTTCTTAAAATTTCAATCTCAAAACACCTGCTTCATTAATCATCTCTGCAGGAGTAAGAACTGCTGCAAGGGCATGACAGTTGCAGGTATCTTGAAATTCCAGGTCATAAGTAAATGTTCTTAGCAGGTTTTTTGTTTGGAGTTGTTTTTTCTTTTATTTGGCTTCAGTGTTGCTTATACACAGGTAATATTACTTAGTCCAGCTATGGGGTTCTTTGATAGACTCTAAACATGCCCGCAAGTATTGGGGTAAAGAGCAACCTTGATCAAAAAATCATGTCAATGAGCACTGAGCTCAAGTTAGTAATTCATACATATTACCATGGTGCCGAGCCCATTCTTCTAAGTCCTGAGTGATAAACTTGTTAGCTCAGGGTGAAGTCTGGCTTAACAGTGAGGTTTTGGGTGTGGTTAAAAGCAAAAAAAAAAAAAAAGCGTACCAGCTGTGGAAAGGCAGCCAAATAGCCATCAAGGACTACAAGAACCTTGCTAGGACATACAGAGATGTAGCCAGGAAGGCTGAGGATCAGCTAGAACTGAAATCTGCCAGAAATGTCAAGAACAAGAAGGGGTTCTCTAGGTATGTGAGCAGTAAGCAGAAACACAGGGAAGACATACATGAGCCCATTGCTAAATAGGGCAGGGAAGCAAGTTACTAATAATGCCAGTAAGGCAGAGGTTCTCAATACCTCCTTTGCCTCTGCCTTTACCATCATAGCTGGACCCCAGGTCACAGGATCAAGTAGCTACGACAAGGCTTGTGTCAACCCACCAGTGGTGGAAGAAGGGCTCAACCCACATCAATCTATGGGCTAGGACAGAATCCACTCCAGGATGTTAAGAGAAGTGGCTGACATTGTTGCAAGGACACTATCTATAATATTTGAAAAGTGATGGAGATCAGGGGATATCCCTGATGACTGGAAGAGTGCAAATGTCATACACAGCTACAAAAAGGGCCCAAAAGAGAACGCAGGGAACTACAGGCTAATTGGTCTTACTTCAGTCCCTGGGAAAGTAATGGAAGAGTCCTGCTAGAAACTATTACAAGCCAAATGAAGCAGGTGATTGGGAAGAGCCTACACCAAAGGCAAATCATGCTTGAACAGCCTGATTGCCTTCTACATCAAAGTAACACTCAGTTGGCCTGAGAAGAGTAGGGGGTGTTGTTTACCTCAACTTCAGCAAGGCATTCGATGCTGTTTCCCACAGCCTTCTCCTGGACAAACTGTCAAGATACAAACGGGATGGGTGGTTCGAGAGATAGGTAGAAACTGGCCAACAGGCCACACTGAGGGTGAAGTTCAATGTTTTTTACTCAGGCTGGCAGCCTGGCAGAAGTAGGATTCCCTAGGGATCAATATGGGGCCCCACGCTGTTCATCTTCACAAATGATCTAAACAATGATACTGAAAGCATCCTTACCAAGTTTGCTTGTGACACCAGACTGAGTGGTGAGATGAACATACCAGAAGATGAGATGACTTCATCTGTGTAAGGTGACATCTTGCAGAGAGACCTGGACAGGCTAGAAGAGTAGGCTAGCAAGAACAGTATGAAGTTTAACAGAGATGAGTGCCAGTCCTGCACCTGGGTCAGAATAACCAAGCAGCGCAGTGTAGGCTAGGAGAAGCCTTGCTGAAAGAGACCTGGGGGTCCTGGTGGACAAACTGACTGTGAGCAGTGCAACACTGCAGCAAAAAAGGCAGACTGGGTCCTGGGCTGCATCTGCAGGGGCACTACTAGCACAGATAAGAGAGGTGATCACCCACTGTATTCAGCTCTTGCCAGGCCACAGCTGGAGTGCTGTGTCCAGTTCTGATCCTCACAGTTCAAAAAAAACCACCAAACATATTGGAGAGGGTTCAGAGGAGGGCCATGAAGATGTTGAGAGGGCTGGAGAACCAGCCCTGTAAGGAAAAACTAAAGGAATGAGATTTTTTCTCCCTGGAGAAAAGAAGGCTCATGGAGACCTTGTCACAGTTTTCCAGTACTTAAGGGACAGTTAGGAGGGAGACGCTGTCTTCACCAGGTGCCACATGGAGATGGCAAGGGGCAATAGGTGCAAGTTGCATTGGGAGAGGTTTCATCTTGGTATAAGAAAGAAATCTTTCACAGTGAGAACAACCAGTCAGTGGAACAGCCTCCCCAGGGACACAGTCCAGTCCCCAGACACAACTGGACAGGATGCTAGATAATCTTCTCTAGGCTCACTTTTCCCTGAAAGGTTGGACCAGATGATCTTTCAGGTCCCTTCCAACCTGGGCTGTTCTGTGTTCAGAGTCACTCTTGAACAGTTGCTTGGGTTTTGGAACAAAGCTAAAGGCATGTTCCACAGTATGAAGCAGAGTCAGAATAATCTCATCTGTGTCTACAAGGGGAAAAAATGTTGATAGCTGTTGCTTGTATACACCAAAAATACTATTTCATAAGGAAGGTGGGAACTGCTGAAGAACAGCATCTCTTTGCAATATGAAAGTTTAAGGGTTGATCAGTTTGTTTTGAGTTAACACTAAAACATGTAAGTACTCCTTTTCAAATGATAGGAGATAGTTTGCACTTATGAATGTGATTACTTTCTTAAGCAGAATAGGTTATGGTGGGAATTAATCTTAGAGTACTTGGGGATTTTTAACAGAACTTAATATTTAAATAATTTTAAATATATAGTGTATTCCAAGAACTGTACCAAGCTAGGACTGTTATGGCCATACTTGAGCTTAAACTAAAGAACAGCTGATTAACTTGAAACTGGCTTTTACAGGACTTGATTAAAGTAATCCTGTATGTTAATGACACACATTTCTAGTAAATACATAGTTAACTTAAACATCCTAGGTTTCTCATTAAAATAAAAAAATCAATGTTTCTACCCTATTTTTCTTAACAAAACAGTAAACAGGAGTCTCTCTTCACTCATTCACAAGGCATAAAGGAGAAACAAATGTTGTGTTAATCAGGTCTTTAATTTTTATTGTACAGGGGAGAGACTTAATTAGTAGTAATATTCCTTAAGGCTTTTGAAAGAAGCTTTATAACCATTGGAAACCTTATTGTAATACATAAACTCTAACTGTGCCTGTTTAACTTCATTTATAAGGGCACAATGACAACCAGATGATTGTTAATCTTGTAAACTGTATCAGGTGACTTAGTATCTGAGAGACATGTTAGCTCACATTCCCTTTTCTCAGTCTGTACTAACATTGCTGCTGTCATTTTGATTCTGCTCATTTTTAACAGAAATGTAAAAGTTAAAAACCCTTTTTTAGGTCGTTCAGCTTTTCTCTAGGAACAAATAGGAATATGTAGTTAAATGCAGACACAACTAGAAAGTAAAGAATAGCAGCAATTTGCTTTCCTAGCGTCACAGAAGAGTCTAGAGTGAAAGGGGGTTTGGGGGATCATCTGGGCCAAACGTGTAGAAAGCAGGGCCTTAGGTTAGGCAATTCAGCACTCTTAGCCCTGTTGAGCTGAGACTTCAGTGTTTTCAGCAAGGGAGATTTGACCACTTCTCTAGGCAGCCTGTTCTCCTGGTGATTCATTTTTTTTCTTACATCCAGCTAGACTTTTCACTAACACACTTTGTGCGTACTGTGTCTGTCTCATCATCACAAGTCCTTGTGAAGGCAGAATCTTCATCTCTTCTGTAACTATCTTTTAGGTATTGGAAGGTTGTGATTAGATCTCCCTGCAATGAAACTTCTTTTTTCGTAGGCAGAATAAACCCAAGTTCTTCAACTGTTTTCCTGTGTCAGGTTCTCTAACCCTCTAATCATCGTGCTGACCCTCTTCTGGACTCTCTGCAGTTTCCAAGTGTCTGTCTTGAACTGAGAGGACCAAAACTGGACACAGTATTCCAGGCATGGCTTAAAAAGTGCTGAATAGAGTGGCATAATCACATCCCTTGTTCTGCTGGCAAAATTCTTGCTGATGCACCCCAGGTGAAACAGTTTGGCTTTGCTGCTGCCAGGGTGCTTTGCCGATTCATTCGGCTTGCTCTCCACTGGAGACCCAAGGTCCTTCTCAGCAAAGCTGAAAAAAGAAAAGCTGTCTAGCCAGTCAGACTCCAGACTACTGCTCCTGGGATTATTCTGTCCCACGTGCAAGACTTTATATTGATCTTTGTCAAAGCTCATACAGTTCTTGTTGATGCAATTTTCCAGCCTGTCGAAGTCTGTGTGGCAGCTCTTCCTTCCAGCAGATCTCTCTCTGCTCCTAGTTTGGTGCCTTATGCAAACCTGGGGAAGAGGGTGCAGTCACTCCTGTCATCCAGATCACTGCTAAAGATACTGAATATTATCTGACATTGTATTGACTGCTGAGGAAATCCACTCATGAGCAGCTGCCAATTTGCCTTCAAACCATTAACCACCTAAGCCTGACATTCTGTCAGGCTTTCCACATCCTTCTTGTGATCCATCCGTTCTGGCTATATCCTATGAGTTTTCCTACATGTATGTTGTGGGAGACCATGTCAAACTAAAATCAGGGCAGATGGTGTCCACAGCTCTCCCCTCCTCTATAGAGCAAGTTGTTTCATCATTGAACAACGTTGAGTGCCTTCCAACATGATTTACCCTTGATAAATGTAATTACCTTCTTGTGCTTTATGTGCCTGTATATAACTTCCATGACAACATTTGCCATAATTTTCCCTGGGGCTGAAGAGTTTATATCACCTTTGCTGTTACTTACTCATGTAAACACTTTATCTCTGAAAGTTTTTCCTTAAAAGAAGGTATACAGTAGTATGAGACCTCTGATTATCCAGGTTTCTTTAGCAGCTAGTAAAGCGTCACTTTTTGCTCTCAATTACTTGAAAATATTTTTATCTCAGTGGGAAGGGAATTGCAGTTGAAGTTTTAATACTTCCATATTCCTCCAGTGAAAGTTTAAAAGTGGCCTCTTCACAGTATGTCTTTCTCATCATCTTTTGTTTCCATGCTTTTATAAAGGTTTTTTCCTCACGCATGTATTTCATTATCAATAAATTGCACAGCTCCGATGAAAGAGTTGTTCTTGGACCTATCTAATTTCTGAGTATCTTAAAGGGTTTTAAAAAACCGAAGTTTTCAGATCCTTGACTTGAAATAAAGTGGCTCATGCTATACTGAGCACCCACAGATTCCATTAACGTCACTGAGATTTGCATGTCCTGATTACCTTCTATGGCCAGGCAGCTCTTAAGTGTCCTAAGTAGAAGCGTAACTTTCTGCACCAACATTTGAAACTCAGGGGATAGAGAAGGTTATTTGATTTGTGAAATACCTTTTTTTTCAACTTCACAGTTACCAGGGTTGTTTTCTTTAAAGATTTTTTATTTTGCTGGCAATTTGCAGGAATTTTTAATTATGGTAGAGTGGTTGTCTAACTATGCGACTAATGAAAATGAAAAAGAAGGCATAAAATAGCTTTAGTTCTTGTGATAATTTAATATGTAGCTATCTGTCTAAGTATAAATATAAATTAGTTTGATCTTACCATTAACAGTGAATAGCATATCACTAGCCAGTGTGTTTCTTCTGTTTGTAATTTTTTTTAATGTATTTGCAGGTCATTGCCTACAACTCAGAAGGGAAAAGCAGTCCAAGTGAGACAGTAGAATACATTACTTGTCCAGACAAGCCTGGAGTACCTTCAAAACCTGCAGTGAAAGGAAAAATTCATGCACAGAGTTTCAAAATAACCTGGGGTAAGGTTGTTGCCCAGCTCTGTTTAGAATATGTACTTCATATATAAAAAAATATTTTATATATATAGATCTATACAGAAGGCCAGGTTTTACTTCAGTAACACTTCAGTCAGCTGAGCCATTGTGATTCACTTATAGAACTAAGAGGAGAATATAAATTCACAATACTTAGGGTGGCAGTATAATAGTGTAATTGTGTGGGAAGAATAATACACAATTTTTAATAGAGACTGTTATTGCAGGGGTTATATTTGTGTGCTAAGAAGTTCTGTTTCTTGTGCACAAAAAGTAGGTGCCACAACATTCTGGGTTTTTATTAAAAGAGAAGATCCAAGTTAAACCTGTCTATTCAAAGTGTTTGGTTTTGATAGATCAATATTTTTATTTGCTAAGGATCTTGAGAAACTTCCTTAGGCTCAGGGGTTTTTAGTGTTACGCTGTGAAATAGGAGAAGGTGAAACAGTACTCTGTGATGCAGTACTCGAGCAGAAGATCAAATGGTTAAAGGTTTTATTTATTGTCACAGATAATTAAACTGCTTACCTATTTCTGTTTAATAGTGTGTTTAATTATTTTGCATTAATAATAGGAAAGCTACTTGCAGAGTATAAGTAATACTCAGCAAGTCCAGTCTTGCATCTTTCCAGAGTGCTTTGCTACATTAGGGCCTGATGCTTGATATTTTATGACTGATGTATAATGTATATGAAGTTATTAGAAATACCTAATTTGTAAATTGAAAATTGTCTAAAATGCCTATTTATGTATAAAACCTTTACTAGTCATTATTTTGAACAGTAACACTTTTTTTTGTGAGATAATGTTATAATTTTATTTTTAATTTCAAGTAATTTGTTACCTTCCAACCAGAAGAGGCTGTGTGCCATATAATTTCAAGTAATTTGTTACCTTCCAACCAGAAGAGGCTGTGTGCCATATAATAAGTCTCATTTTATTTAGCAGGTGTGATATGATATGTAACCCTTGTCTAAGAGCCAACACCGTTTCATCCAGCACATACATAATGTGATGTCATGGCAGCAGTACCTTTCTGTGTTGAAGTATCATACTGTCTTCATGTTTGTTTAGAACGTTGTTTTTCAACATCATTTTAATTCTGCTGCTCTCTAAGTCAGCTCTGAGAAAGAGTAGTAGGATTATATGTCAAAGATAGGTCTGTAAGTTCGTATCTTGTACATGAATATTGTACCAGGGAGGATATTGCACTCAATTTCTAGTGATGCATTAAAAATTTAAGAGATTATCAGTGTAGAATTCCTGGCTTCTGTTCTCTCCCAAAATACTGAAGTTTTTGAAATCCTGTCCTTAAATAATTTTGAAATATTCTTCTATGCAAATCAGTATGATAATAGTCTCCTGTCTGTAATCCATATTACAGGACCATTAAGATCTATGTCCCTGAAACCTTAATCAGGCGGCCTTCCATGGCACTTCAGACTAATGGAAATGTTTGCTGTGGCATCTCCCAGGTGCCTGATTAACTTGTCACTCTTCACTGTGGAGTATGCAGTAAGGTTGTGAGCTGGCAGCTTCACGTAGTGGAGAATAAGTGATTTGTGGCTGTCCTGAACTGGGATGCTAGGGCTAGCTAGGATGCTATCTGTCTAAACAATCACCCATCTCCAGCCAGCTGTTGATTTTTCCTTTGGTAAATTTCTTTCCAAAAGCTACAAAACCATTTAATTTACATCACTTAGTTGGAATGTTGCTGTTGTTTATAGATCCGCCAAAAGACAATGGAGGAGCAGCAATAAATATGTATGTTGTGGAAATGTCTGAAGGCTTAAATGGTAAGCATTGGGAGCGTCTGTTGCAATCAGCTGTGGTTTTTTCTGCATGTGTGTGCTTGTGGGAAGAGTAAAATGTGTATTATGATAGGGAAAGTTATTGCAAGGAAGTGCCATCAAAAAAATAGGAATGATGATGCTCATATACATGAGGTTCTTTTTCTCTGGCTTAGAAAGAGGATGCCACAGAACTCTGCATCAAAAGAGATGCTCCATGTCTGACATTAATTAGATGTATTCTGTTTTAGAAATGAAATGAAACATTACAGACATTTTAGGGCAAGATGACAGGGCCATGTAGCTTTGTTGGTTGTATGACAGATGAAAGAAAAACTAGTGCTTCATTTGTCACTTTAAAAGGAGAACAGTGATGCAGTTGGGATAACTGTTTCTGCTGTTTGCTTTTCTGTCCTTTCTTACGGAAGGGAAATTAACGATATTTCTGAACTGGACATAAAGCTGTCCAGCTAAATTATTTAAAAATCCAGGCCTCTTCAGTAGCCTCATTGATTTCAGAAACATAGTCACATTGAGAATGCAAGTTTATGCTTCTCCAGTGCTGTTTCTGGTTGAGACAGCGCACTGTCCCCAAATTGTAATGGCAGCCTGTGTGGTTCTTCGGATAATTAGTCTATCACTTTCCTTACTCCATCATGTGTCCGTATAAAGTCACTTTTGGGATTACTTAATAGAGCCTTTCGTGCAGGTTTAGTGAGCTGTGCATTACATTTCATTCCCAGCGCTCCAAATTCTGTGACGTATTGAGTTGCTGGAGATCTAATTAAAAGTCCCCAGGTTCCCTGCTTAATCTGTTTAATAAGAGAGAGAATGCTCAAAGTTTCTCATATAAGAGTCTGGCTGAGTAAGAAAGAATGAAATCAGTATTTCAGATGGTGCTAGGCCATTTAGGAATAAAACAAATTTTATCAATTGTAAACTGTAGTTACAGTCTGCAAAATGAATGTTGTAATTAAAAGCTTCTTTTCCGTGGAAGATTTTGCTTTCGTATCTCCTATCCGTTTGGTTATGATGTTTGAATGTGCTTACTGGCCCAGTAATAACTACTTCATTAAAAGTACATTCTCTCCTAGTTAATGTGAAAACAAATAATGAAGAAATTTCACTTCAGAATATCTGCATAAATTTACCTAGGAAACTGTCTTTATTAAATGATTGGATTCTTTTGCCAGGAAACTCAAAGCAAGCCTTAATTTTTTTTATAAACATCAGGCACACACTTACTTAATGAAGCAAGGATACCTGCTGTGTCTGGTACTGAAGTGTGGCAAATTACACCTTGGTTCATGGCAAACTTACTCCTGTACCTTTCAGGAAACAAATGGGATACAGTCTACAGCGGAGCTGCGAGGGAACATGTGTGTGACCGACTAAATCCTGGCTGTTCCTATCGGTTACGTGTATATTGCATTGGGGAAGGAGGACAAAGCACGGTAACATGAGCTAATATTTGTATTAAATAAATTTGTCTCTTTAAGAAAATCTGGTCCACTAGTTAATAAGCAAAAACTGTACAGAAATGCCTCGGAAAATAGCCATAATTAGTACCTAAAAAAAGTTCCAGTACTGATGCACAGTGTTTCAAGTTTTTGCCCGCTTCTTAAAGAATTAAATGTGAATGTTCTCTGATACTCTAGTTTGTTTAAAGTGATTTTTCTTATTTACAGAAACAGATGCTATGTCTTTTACTATGTGATACATTGATAGAATGTCATTTCCTAACGCCTAACCCAAGACAACAATGGAAATTTAGTATTTTCCATGTGATCAGTGGAGTATCCTGTCTGAGCAGCCAAGCCAGCCCAGCAGGCAGGGGAGGGCAGTGTTTCCTTAGGCTTCACAGGTTGTGCTCCGTGGGCATTTCCCGTGCTGCCTTAGCCACCGTCAAAATGTTTACATTGTCCTACTTTTCACTGTTTCCAGGCAATTTGACGTGTCATACTATCCTCCCTCATATATACACATTACATACACACACACACTTGCGCTGGCACTTCTGTGGTGTAGTTCAGCCTCCGGTGCCAAAATCTCATGCTGTATTCTTCTCTCTCTTCTCCCCAGCAGCAAGTGTAACAAAGCTAGCCTTGGCTCTCTACAGAATTCCAGCAGGGCTTCACTGTCAAGCTGATCTGAAAATCTTGGTGTTTGCCATTTCTTTCCCAGCCCCCTTTAGTATCTTCCTCCGCATAGAAGTCTCCTGCAAAGATAGCCTTGCCCACAGCCACCTTGTCTTAAGAGTAAATCTGGGCTCCATCAGTGCTGGCTCAGCTGCGATGCTTTCCCCTCACCATAGCTCAGCTCGCTGTTGTTGGGGAAGGGAGAAGGCAGTATACTTCCCAGCCACCTAACCACAAGTGCATGTATGCTGTTGGAGACTTTCACTCTGCCAACCTCCCTCCCCGCAGCCTAACCCCATTAATTTAGAATAAACATTACTGAGTACCCAAGAGAAAATAACTTTCAGAAAGTCCTGATACTTTCTGAAAGTGTCAGAAATCAACAGAAGAATAATAAAGATGTAATTAAACTTTTCTGTAGCTTGTCATGGACATAAGCCTCCAGAGAAACATTCTGCTTTTTAAGTAGAATGAGTTGTTCAGTGCAACAGTACATTTCAAAGGAACTGAAAAGCAGCAGAGCTTCCAATCCACTCTTTCTGAAGCATATGTAGAAAGTTGTGAAATGAGACTCTACAATGCATCTCTTTTGTAAACTAAAAGGCTTACTAACTTCACATTTCTTCTGTATCACACTGAAGCTAATAACCCCGCACTGTCTCTGACTCATTTCTGTCTGCGTCCAGAGCAGTCAGTGCCATCTGCTGCTTGTTGTTACACTATTTATTTTTGCACACGTTTCAAATCAGAGGTGGAAGTTTGTTGCACATTAAGTATTACTAAGCAATGAAAAAGTTGAAATCTCATTTTTTAATCTCTTCTGAATGACATTTCTGCCCACTTCTGCTTTCTGAGAGTTATTGCATGGAAAATATACAGCCCTTAGATTAAAGTTTTAGAAATCATTAAACTGCAGTTTGATGGAAAAGAGAAGAGTTTACATTGAACAAGTCATATTTCAAGCATCTATACTACGTTTGCACCAATAATTAACCACTGTTTTTAATTCTGCCCCCCGTCTGTGTGCCAAAACACAAAAGCAAAAGTGAATTCTGTATATTCTCTGATTACTGTAGCATGTTTTATGTAAGTATCATGAGAAATACATACCAGATCACTTAAGCATCTTCATGTATTTTGAAGATGTAGTTCAAATAATGGAAGATTCTGTTTCTTACTCAAGTATTTGCCTTTACTTGTGGCGTAATTTGATAGTGTTTGTTTTGGCCTAGATGACTTCATTAATCTATCTTTCCTTTGTAGGCATCTGATTCTTTATTGGTGCAGACACCAGCAGTGGTTCCTGGTCCATGCCAGCCTCCAAGGCTACAGGGTAGACCAAGAGCAAGAGAAATTCAGCTGCGCTGGGGTAATTCTATTACAACTGTTAAGAGTGTAAGGGATCTAAATGTGTTATGTGTTAAAATTAAACAAGCTTTTCATTCTTTCTTTCTTTCTTTCTTATTTTTAGGACCACCTCAGGTAGATGGTGGTTCACCCATTACTTGTTATGGTCTGGAAATGTTTCAGACAGAAACCAATGAACACAGGGAAGTTTACCAAGGCTCTGATGTTGAATGCACAATAGGCAGCCTTCTTCCAGGGAGGATGTACAACTTCAGACTGCGAGCAGCTAACAAGGCTGGGGTAAGGAGGCAGTCTGAAACGAAATTAGTTCCAGAGACTGCAATTACTATTAAGGATCTTCTCTTTTAAAAGAAGCATTTAACAGTAATTCTAAAATTGGGATTTCCCATTGTATTCATTTGATTCATGTAGCTTATTGTGTGTCAGAACAGTTAGTTAAACAGTTTATAATAAGAGGGGGTTTAAATGAAGGGAAAAGAAAATAGCTAATTATGTCGTATCTGGATAATAGCATTGGGAAGTGGTTAGGATATGCCAAGTAATTTATCAAAGCATTGTTGCAACTTTAGTATTCTTACGTGAAGTAAAACAGTAAATTGTTTTCTGTATACAGCTTTGTAAATTGATTGACATTCATTTTTACGGCTGTTGGTATTCTAGAACATAATAATTGGCGTTTCCTGACTGCTTTTTAAATTTTGTTTAAGTTCTGAGTACATGTTCTGTCAGATACAAGACTACTTTCTCTATTTGGAGTCTTAAATGTGTTTCAATAAATTGTTGCTGTAGAACAAGCTATTTAATTATGTATCCAAAGTCCTAATTCAAAGACAGAGAGGCACGTCTGCTTGCATTTGTTCAATAACATTTTCTTCATAAAAACTATCAGGACCAGTTGATGCTGTGGAGAGGTCTGCAGCTTAAGGCTTTGAAGCACTGACCTAACTTTTTATCTGCCCCCTGCAAAGAGTGATTTATAGCTCAAGCATTGTTTGAATCCTTTATTTCTTTTAGATAGATATAAATAGGCAGTTACAAAGTGTGTTATGTTACAGTGCAGCCATCATGTAACTTCAAAATAAGGATTTGGACGGCACTTCCCTGTTTTGCCTGAGAGTTTGAAGTGTCAAACTTATTCATTTATTTTATATTGGTGTAGAGAAGAAAGAGTGTTGCGGCTATTCTGGAGAGTAGTCAGATACTGAGATAAATCCTGAATCCACAGTCTGCAAAGCTTTATTTTATAAGCAAGTAATATAAATTTTCAGGTTGCTGTTATATGTCCCTACTATGGTAAACTGTTATTTAAAAAGTAGTAATTTTGTTTTTACAATTTAGTTGTATCAACTCCCTTTTTAATAGTTTGGACCTTACTCGGAAAAATGTGAAATAACTACGGCACCTGGACCACCAGATCAGTGCAGGCCCCCTCAAGTGGCATGCAGATCTGCTGCCTGTGCTCAGGTGTTGTGGGAGGTAAGAATGCCACGTTACACCTGTCATAACACAATTGTCTTCTACATATTATTAAGTTCAACTTTAAAAGCATAAGACTGTATTTTGATCACATTCTTAAACGTACCTACCTGATTATCCAATTCTCAGTAGGTAAAGTCTTAACGTAATTCATCACACAATTATATGACAGCTGTAAGCTGGCAGTCTGCAGGTACTTGAGATGTTACTTTGCTCTTTTGTTGTAAGAGATTTGCTACAACTGCTGCATTTCTGATTGATGCAGGCTCTTCTTAAAATTTTTCTGTAATGTAGTTATCTTTCCTCAGGGCAAATATTTCCACATAATACAATAGATTATTGTGCATTTGCTGTTTTTATAATATGATCTGATTCTATATAATTACATCAGTGATAATGTAGCAAAAGCCTCACAGACTTCCTATAATCCCATAGTATTTAGATGCCTGATTAAAAAAATGCAATACATAAAAATTAAGCTTGTAAAAAGGAAGATTCTGCCTGGGAATACTGTTTAAACACAGCTTTTCAGTGGCTTGAGACAGACTGAAGTATCTGAGTTACAGAACTATACAGAAAAAGAAGATTAAACTGTTTTACCTGGAAGATAAGAGTTCATGCTTTCTACTGGGTATGTCAGAGGAGCTCTCCTTAAATGTCTACAAGGCAAAGGTTTTTGAAGAAGTTTCTTACAATGTTCAGGTGGGATTAATTTGACTGATGTTAGGTGCCTGCTTTATAGATCATGGAGTAATTGAGGTGGACCTCTAGATGTCATTTAGTTCAACCTTTTTCTAAGAGCAGAGCTAACTTCCACTTAGGTCAGATTTCTCAGGGCCTTGTCAAGTTTTACTTATCTCCAAGGGTGAAGATTCTGCAGCTTGGTAAAGCTATCTCTGGGCAAACCCTCTCATGCTGTAGCATTTTTTTTCCTTTATGTCTACTCAAAGTATCCTTTAGTGCAGGTCATGACTCTTGCCTCTTGTCTTGCCACTGTGCCACCTCTGAGAAGAATTTGACATTTTCTTTGTACCTTTCCAGTAAGTCATTTAAGGCAATAGTAAGATCTCCCCTTAGCCCTATCATCTTAATATCAAATAAGCCTTACCTTTTTGTTGTGTGTTGCACTCCACCTTTGTGGCCCTTCACTGGACTTACTCCATTACGTCACTGTCTGTCTCGTGTAGGGGAGCCCAAGATGGGACACAGTACTGGAGATGCATCCTCACAAGTGCTGCGCAAAGGGGAATCATTAGTCCTTTTAGCCTTCCTGCTGCTCTTTTGCTAATGCAGCCAGTATGTAGTTCACCTTCATCAGATATATATTGCTGACTCACAATCAGCTTTCTTACCAGGACACAGAGGTTCTTTTTTGGTGAAGTTGCTCCTCAGCCTGTACCGTTCTACGCCAGATCCAGGACTTTATGTTGCCTTTGTCTTAGTTGAACTTCCTGAAGTTTGTATCAAATGCTGCTTGTTGAAATTCCTCTGGTAGCCATACCCTTCAGCATTTGAAATGCTTTCCCCCAGTTTGTTGTCATTTCTGCACTTGTTGGCTTGGATTGCCCTGCTTCTGTTAAGATAAACTCCTTTGGATCTACAGCAGGAACAGCGGTAACATAGAGAAATTACTCTGTCTTCACTGACAGTTGCACAGCCATCCACAGCTGCATTAGTTCTCTCGCCAAACACATCTCGTTGTAAATGAGAGAAGGGGAAGGGAGTCCTTACCAGCCACAGCTCAAGAGCATCAACTGTTATCTTTTGAAATGCTGTTTGTATTCCGTCACTTAGCTTTACAAAGCCTAAGGCTGGAAATAGCAAATACTTTTCTTTTAAGAGAAGGGTAAAGAAAAAAAAAAACATGTTTTGGAACAATTATTATGTGCACCTGGGTGTGATTGCCATCTTGGAATATTTAATCCAAAACAGCAGCACCATTTTTTTTCCTGTTTCCTTCATGATCTAAGAAATTTTTTGGTGGGGGTGGGGGGGTGCAGGGCAATGTTTGGCTTTTTGGTTGGCTTTTTCTTTATGATTTCATTGACTGCTGATACATTTCTGTAGTCTTGTATCTTAGTCTGGCACTGGTACATGTGATTTTAACTGTACTTCAGTTAATTATTTATAAGGAGTATTAAAACCATTCAACTCCCAAAATTGGGAGGCTAAGTTTGGATTCCTGGGGCAGGTAGTGAGGAAAAACAGGCTACTGGAGCAGGTGTTTCAGTCCAGGTCTGTGGTGTTGCTTAGGTGTCTCTCCCAGTTGGTTCACAGCTCTATCCTGGGAAAAGGCAGAGTGCACAATGCTTCCCACTGTGCTCGCAGCCTAGTTTCTATGCACTAGAGCCATGACACGCTCCAAAGGAAGAGTCCTTTAATCTTGTAAGGATTTTGCATGTTGTGTGTTTCTGCAGTGTGCTTTTGCATATTGTCATCCCTGCGCTGTAGACCCAATAGACCCAGTCGGTGAAAACTCCAGTACCCTAAATCACCCTGTCAAGAAGACCATCTCTTGCCATTGAGTGTTCAGGCTCTTAAGCCAAATGCCATATGCCAAATGATTCCTGTATTTAACAACTGAAATCACAATTAACTTTGTATAGAGTAGTCTCTGCAACGGTAAATAGTGTTTTTAAAGTATAGGTGACCCAAGGCCAGTAGTGCATTCTGATTTATTTGTATTGTACTAAATCAAAAATCTGCAAAGAAGTGGGAGAGTAACATTCCTGTGGGGGAAAAAAACAATAAATATGTGGAGAGTTCAGTTTGTTTGTTTGTTTTTTCAGTCAGTGAATTTAACTTCTAACTGTTTATATCCATTTTAAAGGTTCCAGTAAGTAATGGAGCTGACATCACGGAGTATCGACTGGAGTGGGGTGGTGTGGAAGGATGCATGCAGATCTCTTACTGTGGGCCTGGGCTCAGCTGTGAAATGAAAGGGCTTTCGCCTGCCACTATATACTATTGCAGGGTTCAGGTATGGCGTAAAACTATTGTTAGTGACATTGGGAAATGGGAATTGACCCTGCTGTGGAAACATGGTCTCCTTTGCGTTTGCAGGCAGTGAATGTTGCAGGCGTGGGCCCTTTCAGTGAAGTAGTGGCGTGTATGACTCCAGCCTCTGTACCTGCAGTTGTGACTTGTCTTCGGGGACTGAGTGAAGATGAAGTTGAAAGTCCGCACTATTCTCCTTCCACATGCCTTGCTATAAGCTGGGAAAAACCTTGTGACCATGGATCTGAAATCCTTGGCTACAGCATAGATTTTGGAGATAAGCAGCCAATAACTGTTGGGAAGGTTCTGACCTGTATTATAGATGGCTTACAGCCGGATACTACCTACAGGTATGCCATGCACAGCTACTTGACAGCCTACTGTTTCTTCCTCCAGAGCAGAGTCTTTGTTTGTTTCCTTGTATTTTTTGTTCTCTGCATTACTCTCTGAGAAGCATTAGTACATGGGCATGGAGCAAAAGGAAGTTTTGTAATGATGATCATCATAAATAGATGAGCTGTGCTGGTTTTATTTGCTTTCAAGAACAGTTTATGTTAGTTTTGTATTGTTGCGCCTGTCTTATTAATGTGTCGGTTTAAATGAATTCAGATTACAGATTCAGATTCATAACTTTTTTGGACTGGTTGCTTCATAGATAGATGACCTCTAATCTGTTTGACAAGATAAAATCCATCCAAGGAAGGACCATGTCCAGTCTTTGACTGGATTGTCTGATGTAATGGCAGCTCATCACAACTTGCAATGCCTTTTCTGCAGAAGTAGCAAGTATTTGTATGACAGTCAGCATGAAGAGTGGTGGTTTGAAAATCTGTCAATCATTATTACATTTTTTGAAGAATTTTATTTGCTGAAATCATCCCTTTAGTTTGGCCTAATGGTTATGGGAAAATATGAGTGTAAAAATCAATCATTCTACTGGAGGGTACTCTACATTCCTGTTACCAAAACATGTCCTCAGTTTTAAAACTTAGAGGAGAATGCCAGTCCCACTGAAGTCAGAATTTAAGCCCACGCTTATTTCAGTATAGTTAGGATATCATCTAGCTATGAACTTTTCTGAATCCTTAAAGATGCATTTTTACTTTTTTAATGCTGTATGTAAGACTACAGTGTTTCTGTGTCTTACAAGTATTTAACAATAATGCCAGCAATTTGAAGAGCCATTGCTCTCTGTGTCAACAAACTGAAAAAAGAGAAGCTGCTATTGCAGATACTTCAGTATTTCTACCCACAAAAGTGCTTTTATAGGATACACTGTCAACTCTTCATGCAAATAAAAAATTGCAATTATTAACTTTAGTTCTGTTCTATAATAAGGTAACGTAACATTCAGTATTACAGTAGTGAAGGAGAAATATTTATTCATAAGCCTGCACACACTACTTTAGACAAAATGTTAGTCTGCAAAATGAGATTTGGCACATTTGGCGTTCTATGGCTACATGTGAGATGTGTGAAGAGTCTCAGATTTCTCTCGTTTCTGCTTTTTTTCTTTTAGAAATAGATTTCTTGGCTACTTCTTTTAATTCTTACTTGAAACCTAATTCCAGCATTCTTTTCCATGGAGTATCAAAAAAAAAAAAATTATCCCTGAATTTCAAGTTCTACAGACCCTAAGCCATTTGCCCTTTGACTTCTTCTAGTTTCCCCCTCTCCCTTTCCAAACAGACCCAAGATGGCTTGTGTTTGCAGGCACCCAGAGATGTGTTACCAGTGAAAACAGCAGGAGAGGTGGCTGGGCACCGTCACTTTATTTTCACATGAATTGGATCTTTTTCAAAAAGCCTGTAAAACTTTCCTGTAGTCATCCTTGAACTCACCTGCTGTGATAGCCAAAGATACCGATTCACCTCTTTTGGATGGGGGGGGGGGGGGGGGGGGCGTTACCTTCCCTCATCTCTCCAATGTGTCTTATCAAAAATTTTGGTACAAGGCCTGCAGGGTCAGGAGGATGGTCCACTCTTGAAGTAGCTGATAGAGTTTTTGCATCTTTTCGCTAATGTGAATGATGCAAATTGCTAACATATTTTTATTTTGAATTGATCCAGCTCCTTAAAACGTGGCACGGAAAATGATACTCCTGCATATTCATGACAGTCTATCAAAGCATAATGCTGATAAAAACCTTCATTGTAGAAAGTACCGTCTATTTGGTACCATTAATCTCTTGCATGTAAATGGTGGAAATGATCAGTTGTTTTTTAGAATGAATAATTTCAAGTTAATTTTCTCTCCCTCTCTATGGCTGCCGCCCCCAACTAGAGTACGAATTCAAGCCCTAAACAGTCTTGGAGCGGGTCCTTTCAGCCACACCATAAAACTGAAAACAAAGCCTCTCCCCCCGGATCCACCTCGCCTGGAATGTGCTGCATACAGTTCTCAGACTCTCAAGCTGAAGTGGGGAGAGGGAACTGCAAAAGCGTTAACTGACTCCATTCAGTACCACCTTCAAATGGAGGATAAGAACGGAAGGTTGGTTTGGCATCGCTTTAATCTGCCCTGTATCGCTCTGGTCTGATGCTTGGGAGATGGCAGCAAAGGGCAAAATTCCATATGTTTTGCTGAATTTGCAACAGATACAGGAGGTCATCTCGTCTAGCAAGGCAAGAAGAGCTCTAGAGATCTGTGCTGGGAAGTACAAGATTAAAAACTTCATAATTTTTTATTTATAGTTCAATATGAAGAGTTCAATGAATTGTTCTGTACCAGCACACTTTTCTCTGTTCTGCATTTGGTTAAGTATTTTGTCCAAGTCTCGTCTAATCAGTCTCGTGGATTTTACATACTTAATATTGGAAGGGGTGAATTCTTTACTCTCTGTTGTCTTTATACGCAATTATTTTTAGTGGAAAACAAAACTCACATAGTATACTTTATTATTTTAAGGGATCCCTTCTCTCATGTTAAATCAGAATGTAAGTTGAGATGGTACAGCAAATACCTTTGCCTAAATGGTAAAATGAACAGTACTGCTACACTGTGTCTCATGTCTAAATCTCTTGACTAGCTTTAGCTTGACAGTGAGACAAAATAGATCTGCTAGGTGAAATTGCTCTGCTGTAAGGAGAAAAAGAAATTGGGCTCTTAACTGGAAAGAAATTAATTGCCATTACCAAAGACTAGGACATGTGCAGGTACCTGTATTAAATTTAAAAGAAAAGAAAAAGCTGAAGTAGATGATAACCCCTGCAGAAAGAGATAAAACTTGTGCTGTGTCCTGGGGATACCAAAACTGAAAATGAAATGAGAGCTGCCAAGATCAGTCTTCGTAAGAGTTGTAACATGAAGGAAAGTGGCCGGTCTACAAAGCTCTCAGAATGGGACTTGGATTGTGCTACAACTGTGACTCTGGCCTCCTGTGCAGATTTGAGTGAGCTTCATCAGTCACCCATCTCTGACAAGGATGAACAAGAGCAGTTGGATCATGACCCTTTCTTAGGTGTAGTGTTGCAAAAAGCTAAAACCTAGGTACCTGATTTTTGAAAAGCTAAAGGTGTTGGAGGAGTACATAGCACACAAAAAGAAGCAGTGTACGCAGCTCATTGAGAGACAGGGCTGCTGTCCTTTCCCATTTCTGTTTCAAGCACTGAAGGGTTTCTGAAAATGCTTAGGATCATTTTTGCCAAGACACAATCCGTAGCACTCTGTGTAAAGGAGATGACATAGGAAATAAAAATTCGGTGCTGGAAAGTGAGTTTATTGTTTTATAATAATGCCAGAACATTGTTTTAACTCTGAAATAAGTATTTCTGGACTTCTCCTTAGATTCTGGGAAATTATGGGAATAGGTTGCAAGACAATTCTGTAGCTACTTTGGAAGTCCTTTTCTGTGTTTAAAATAAGCTACTCTTTCCATTTTCAGGTTTGTATCCTTATACAGAGGACCATGTCACACATACAAAGTACAAAGGCTGAGTGAATCTACGTCATACAAATTTTGTATTCAGGCATGTAATGAAGCTGGTGAAGGTCCCCTTTCTCAAGAATATGTTTTCACTACTCCCAAATCTGTTCCAGCTGCCCTGAAAGGTAAAGGTGCTGCTTCTTTCTTTTGGAGGGTGGGGGGATGCCTGGTTGTTTTCGGTATTGTGTTGTACTTGGGGTATTTAGAATGCTAACCCCTTTTCCAAGTGCAGGTAGGGATAGTAAGGGAATGCTCCTTTCATGTAATTGCCTAAAGCCTAAAATATTCGCTCCAAAAATGAGAGACTTGGAGTTGATTCATTCTTTGTTATAAGAAGGTTTGTACTTTGAATCCTTGCTTACCAGGAGAGAGTGACCAGGCTGTTACGGTAATTTGAGGTGAAAATTCTCCCTAGCATGTTTAGAATAATCTTAAACATAGCAGCTTTTTGTTGTTGGTTTGTTTTGTGGTTGGTGGTTTGGGGTTTGGGGTTTTTTGGGGGGTGGGGGCGGGCGGGCATACAGTATACACTTGCAGTCACCAAATTTTACTTGCTTTCTCTTGGATGATACCTAAACTAGCAATAGAGACCTATGTGAATTTGTTGTTCCAGAAAATTTTGTAGGAAGAACACAATTGAATGAATCTTTTGTTTCTCTGAGACAAAATAGCAGAAAGAATACGGAATTTTACAAGATGTTAGAATATAGCATGAAGTGATGGGGAAGGCTGAGCTAGCTGTCACTTCTGTGTTTTCTGCCTTCAGCACCAAGGATAGAGAGAATAAACGATCACACTTGTGAAATCACATGGGAGGTTCTGCAGCCCATGAAGGGTGATCCGGTTATCTACTGTCTTCAGGTCATGGTGGGAAAAGACTCAGAATTCAAACAGGTATGATGTTTTTAAGTTACTGTATTTTCCTTTGATTAGTTATTTGTGGTAACTAGTTTAGATTAAAGATTATTGTGTTTCAGTATGCTAACTTTTTTTACTAAATAATATAAGGTATTATCTCCTAAAATCATTGTCATAGAGAAAAGAGATTTATTTAATAGAAATACTTACTGCAGTAAGTTGCAGGCTCTCTGTCCTACAGTGATCTTTACTAGATACAGCTTGATCCCTCAAGTGGTGAGGAAATTGTCCGCTAATGGGAAGAACTGGCAAAAAGGAAACATCCACCCAATGGTACAGAATTGAGACTTGCAAGGAAAAGAACAAAGGATTCTCTTTGCACTCAGCTGGTTGATGGCAGTGAACAATATTGTAAAAGCTTTGATTTTATCAAAGTCATACTCCTGCACAGAGAACTGCAGATAGGAAGGACCTCCTACTTATGCAAGGTGGACATTCAGGTGTAGAGAAACTTTTTAAATGTAATTCAGCAATTAGTTTTTTACCATAGGACCATTTCAGTTTAACAACAAGAGGTGAGCAGTTGAGAGCGTGTTTTAATTTCAGGTTTGATTATCTAAACATGCAGTTCAAAACGCCAAGCTACAAATTAGTGTGCATTTATAAGAGGATGTGCAGTGCTAATTTTGCTTCCCTATAAACAGTCTGGTAATTGACATGAAATTAGCCCCTTGGAAGCTCTGTTTCACACTATTAAGTAAGCAGGTTTCCTTCCAGAAAGGAAACACAATTAATTCTGGTATATTATAATTTTATTGTAGGTCAATATTAAATAAGTTTTGCCTATGCTTTGGTAGATTATAGGCCTTAATAGTTTCATAATTCAAACTTTCAGTGTTGTGCTGTGTTTGTTATGTCCATTTGCTAAATTTTTCAGTGAAAGGTGAACCATAATCCAAGGTGTTCATTACCTTGCTATGTGAACATTCTTTAATTGTAACTTGAAAATTGTAAATGCAACATTAAATATATAAGTAGGGCATGGTCAAGCATTGCTTCTAGATATGGAGTCAAATCACACTTTGATTACCAATGTGCATTGCTAAAGGAGCTGGACAAGAAAATAAAGGTTACACTTTAAGCCTGGAAAAAACAAAGTAGACTGAGGTGCGTGATTCCTTTTGCGTCTCCAGAGCAGTTCAGCACAGTAAATTGAAATAAAATGAGAAGATTAGTTTGCAAAAATTAAAATTGTAACAGTCAAGAAGTAAACACCATGGGAACGGTCTAAGATACTTAGACACAATGGTGACAGTTTTCTCTGATGCGGACAAAAGGTAAACTGCCTGGAAGTCCACTCGAAGCTGTTTACTACCATTTCCGTTGCAAAACTTCACTCTCCTCCTTCTCCCTGATCAGTCAGCCAAGTTGCTCATGTCATTGGTCCCTTCATGCTTCAGACAAAGTAAGTTAGTAACCTGCTGTTGAGCGATATACATCAGCTATATACATTCTCGAAGATGTTAGTAAGCAACTGTATAAATACCCCAGCAAACAGATTTGAGGGGAAGGCAGCTTCTGGCAAGGCACTGGGGACAAGCAGCTGAGGGCAGCAACCCATGCCAGCTGGAGTAGCTGTAGCTACAGTAGGATGTTTGTCTGTGGCCTGTTTGATGGCGACCAAATGCATGATACAAATTAGCAGAATTTTGAGGAGGCTACGCTTGTGAGGATTTGCCCTGTGTCAGTGTGGGAAAACTTTCTTGAGAGAAAGAAAAGTCTCCGAGTTGTAGATTCCAGCAAAGCTCAGCTGCCTGGCTGCCAGAGGACTTTCTAGGTCTTACAAGTAGCCACAAGCACAGCAAGAGCTCGTCAAACAACAGAACTGGAAGCGATCTCCTGCCTCTTTCATTGTAGCAGTTGGTAGCTTGCATTTGTGAAATGCACTCTAACAGTATGATAACCATAGGGAATGCTTCTGCACGATGTGGGATTTCTGTATCCTGCTACCAATCAAATAAAGCGAATCCAGATAATGGGGTGTCAGGAGAATAGGTGAAGTGGTTTAAAGAGAGAAATCAAATTGTATTTTGCTACCCACCTAATAGCTCAGTACCTATCGGTATACCTATAAACAGGAAATTGCACCTGCATGGGATTTTGTTGGCTCTTACAGGACCTTTATGTAGCTGCAAATTAATTAATTTGAGAAACCAGCATTTAGATTTCACTGAATTCGGCACTCCATGCTGAAGAGTTTTGAACTCAACCAGCCAGCAGAGAGACCCTTGGAGAGCACCCTAAGAAGTCATCTGTGTCTTCGGATCTGATGAAATTAAGACTCACAGAGAGGACTTGTGGCTTTCCTGATACAGTGTTTATTGGGATAAATTATAGTATTTAAAACACACAGTATCTTAACTACAACAGAGTGTGTTGGAATGGATTAGACTTAATGGAGTAGCTCTATACAGAGCTGATTACCTAAAATTCTGTGATAACGATATTGTACGTTACATCCCATGGTGTAGTAGTCACATCGTTAAGTGGTCACTAAAACACCTCAACACTGGGGCTTCTGACAGAGGTTATTTGGTGTGTACTCGTTATGCCATAAAAGCACTTGTAGTTTGCGGCGAATGAAGAGACGGGACGCAGCTTGATGCAAGCAAATGTCAATTTATTGTACAGAAGCACGAGTTTATATACACTTTCAGAAGCTGCGCGTTTTAAACAGATTGGTTCTTGAAGCTAAGCATTGCATACTAGGCAATCCCTGATTGGTGGTTAATTACCATCAATTAACAGCAAGGTGTTACCTTTCCTTGGTGCCATCCTTGGCGCCATCCGTCTCCCGCTCCCCTGTGCTCTGCAGACATGCCTCATCATGTTAATTGTTGTCTAGACAAGCTCGAGCACATTCCCCTCAGCTAACTGATTGCCACGCATGGTCCTAGTTTCCAGCCCGCTCCTGCAGTAGTTCTTTCCTGTGTTTCACCAAAAGAACTGGAGACTTTATCTGGCATTTAAATTGAGTTTGTGAGCTCTTTGTCCACTTCTCATTGCGTGAGTGAGAACACTGGTGAGGAGTCGTCCTTTTTACAGTTACCTTCACCATAAACAGAACCGTACTGAGATACATATGTGTATGTAGGACATTTGTACTGAATGTCTGTCTCTCTTTTTTTTTTTTTTTTTTTTTTTTTTCTTTTTCTCCTCCCCTGCCTCCCCTTTATTGCCAGATTTATAAGGGTCCGGACTGGTCGTTCCGCTACACAGGCCTCCAGCTGAACTGTGAATACCGTTTCCGCGCATGTGCCATTCGACAGTGCCAAGAGCCAGTCGGCCATCAGGACCTGGTAGGCCCCTACAGTGCACCAGTGCTATTCATCTCTCAGAGGACTGAACCGCCGGCAAGCACCAACAAGGACACTGTGCAAACCACAAGGACACAGTGGTCGCAGAGCGACCAAGTGTGTGCTGCTGTCATCCTTGCACTTTTTGCTATCTTTT
Source organism: Falco rusticolus (assembly GCF_015220075.1). Classification (NCBI taxonomy): domain Eukaryota; kingdom Metazoa; phylum Chordata; class Aves; order Falconiformes; family Falconidae; genus Falco; species Falco rusticolus. Next base: position 30,462,595 of record NC_051188.1, on the reverse strand, counting down.
CCATTCTGATTGCTGTTATCATTCAGTACTTTGTAATAAAGTGAAGAAAAGAGATTTATTTTAGAATGCTGCCCATTACATTTTACTTTCCCATAATCTAAAAGTAATTCTGTTCTCTTGCTTTTACGAAAAACAGGCATTTAGCACCGGCATTGGGACTGATGCAGACCTTTTCAGCCACTTGAAAATGCTTACTGGTAGGTATAGGCTGGCACGTGTTACTAGAACGCAAGCCACAGAGATACAATCTTTTCTTTAATATGCCTTCTTGCAGTACAAACTCTATATAGGGCAGGCAAGCAATGTTTCCTGAAAAGGGTTTGACCAGTAAATAAGAGTGTAAAAATGGTTTCCTGGCCCATGCTTTTAAGGGTTGCTACCATAACAGGGAAGAATGTGTAGATCGCATTTAAAACTTACACTAACAAACTTGTGCTGTATACAATATTAATCTGATGCTGTGAAAGCAATTTAGCGCTGTATTTCTACCTCCTCATTTGTCTTAATTATTTGGGAAGCAGGATCTATGCTGAAAAACAGAAGGGGCTTTTCTCAGGCAGCAAATAATAAACTGGATGGAAGAGTATGCATGAAGGAAGCTTCTTATCTGATAAATGTGGAGTTCTTCACTGCAAGTAGATGTTTTCGAAAGACTGCAAGGGGATGGCACAAGTGGTTTATCTTACCCCCAGGATTTGATGTTTACTTAGAAAAATGGCCTCTTTCACTTCTTAACGAACATAGAAGGGGAGAGTATGACAGAACTTCTTAGACTTATTATTTAAATTGAAAAAACACATTTCCGAACTTGACCTTTCATTGGATGCAGTTTATACAGATGTCTGTGCCCCCTGATTTCGGCTAGTTAATAGGTTTTTGAGATAAAATTCATGACTGAATTTTTGTTGTTTCCCCAACATTCACTTGCCATATCCACCAGAATCAAGCACTGCCTTTTTTTCGTTTTTCTGTCTTTCTTTCTTTGGGGCACCAAATCAAAGACGAAGTGTAGTAATTTGCACCAGAAAACTTAAAGCTGCTTTTTTCTTGAGATCCTAATGTTTAATGTAATGTCTCTTTGGATACTGTACCAAATTGTTGATTGCATGTGGTTAATGTTGCATTAGAGCACTTTGCAATTGCATAACTCATCAATGTTTTGTGAGCTTGCATTTGTGAGTTACTGAATGACCAGACTGAATTTTTCAAGTATCCCATTGAACATCTTGCTGGATGTCAACGATTGCCAGTGACACAAAGCTTGTAGTGAAACTATCTTTAAAAAAAAAAAAAAAAAAAAAAAAATCCTTGTCTCATCACACTTACGTTATTTGTTATACACTTTGTAATTAGCTATTTTTAATTTATTTGAGTTACAAGATAGTGGATCATTAATGACTTCTAGTTGTGTTCAGTTTAGCATTTTTAATGGTATTAAACACTTCTGTCAGTCTTAATAATAATAAAAAAAGGAACCTCTGTCTTGTGCTTTGAAGATCTCTGAAGAATTTCTCTTATATTAGAACGGGCATGTATCGTACTTGTTTATACGTCCAATGATCTGTGCTGTAGAATAACGTTGCCGAGTTTTGTTTGGTTTTTTAAAAAAAAAAAAAAGAAATGGCAAAGAACTTGGCCTCCACGTGGTGAGAACGATCTGTCTTTAAAATGTACTGTATGTTTACATTTTATTTTGAATTTGTCATTTGTACGTATAGGCTGATACCTTCCCGCAGGATACCGCGATAACTGATGTTTTCTAGAACCTTCTTAAAAGTGCCATGTTTGGCAGTGCAAATGAGGTTGCGTGTAACAGCCCAGAGATTTCTTACGGTTGAATGTCTAAAACGGTAAGATTTGTTACTACAGTTAATCTGCAGTGACTTATGTTTTTCATAGTAAAATTCAAATGAGCTCCTATTTTTGATAGTCATTTAATAGTGTATTTGCCATTTGAGCCTCAGTGCATATTACTGCATTGAAGACAGTTTTTAATGTAATCTTAATTTTACCTCATATACTGTACATTCCAAAAACAAATTAAAAAAAGAAAAACTCTAAACTTTTTAAAACGTTATAGATACACTACCAAACATATCACTTTACAATTGTACAACGTCGGACTCCATGAAGACGAACCTGTATAGTCTGATAGAAAATACATAAACTATGTAGCAAAGTATCTTTAAAAATCTGTGGAAAATAAAAGTATCATTCTTTTTTGTGGTGGTCAGTCCGTCCTGTCTGCGTGCCGCACCAACACTTCGTCAACAGCAGCCAAGTTTGTAAGTAATGAGCCTCAGACAAAACAGCTCTTCCCTTGCCACGGCGGTGCTGGTGGCGGGGACCCTGTGGGGCACAGGGTGGGCTTGGTGGCCCAGGTGGGGCACAGCCACCCCTGCTGTCCCCTCGGGGGGGGATGGGGATGGGGCAGCAGCACTGCCCGGTGGGGTGCGTCCCGCCTGGCAGCTGCAGGGGCTGAGGCGGCCATGTCCCCTGGCACCACCCAGGGTGGCAGTGGGGTGGCAGCGGGGGCGAGCTGTGGCCACTGCTGCCCTGCAATGAGCGGCTGTGCCTGGCGCTGCCACTGTGGGCACTTGTCCCTGTCACAGCCGCCTGCCTGGCACTCTGTGCAGTCAGCGTGGTGGGCAGTGTCCTGATGGTGCTGGTCAGCTGCAGCTACTGCTACATGAAGACCACCACCAACCTGTGCCTGGGCAGCGTGGCTGCCTCAGACCTCCTCATCCTCCTGCCGCTGCCCTTTGACCTGTGCCACCTCCCACTGCCTCAGCGAGGGCTGCACCTGCTGCACCGCCCTCCACATCACCTCACCAGGGACAGCTCCCTGCCTCCCCCTCAAGGCCAGTGTGGTTGTCACCAAGCGCCAGGTGAAGGCTGCCATCAGCATCCTCTGGGCCTTCCACCTTCTCTCCGCCAGACCCTTCCCGGTCAGCATGGAGCAGCCTGACAACAACTTCAGCCGCGAGTGCAAGCCCACCCTGCAGGCCCTGGAGTCAGGCCTGCTGGCCACCATGTTTGGGTCACCACCTCCTACTTCATCCTGGCCATGATCTGTCTCAACATGTACAGCTTCATCAGCCTGGAGCTGTGGCAGAGGAACACCCACCTGCAGCGTCCTCCGGAAGAAGGGGCACCGCCAGATGGTCAAGGTGGTGGGTGAGTCCCTCCTCCATCCCCCCTCAAGCCATGGCTGGGGCCAGGACCAGGGCTGGGGAGCCACGGCTGGGGCCAGGACCAGCGCTGAAGTGCCCGCAGCTCCCGGCTGGGGTAGGGGTAGCACACGGGGACTATCGCAGCCACACCACCGAGCCCTCCGGTGCTCCCTGCTGCTGCTGTGGCCGGGATTTGACTCTCACAGCTGAGACGTCCCCTGGTGCAGCACTGCGCAGCCAGCAGCACGACTGCCTTCTGTAGAAATGCCCTTTTCCTGAATTTTGCCGGGCAGAACTGAGTACAAGGGAGTCTGCAACTTCAGAAAAAGTGGGGTAATATCAGTGGTCTCTTCCAGTGGGCAGCAACACCTCTGGGTAGTAAATTTGTGCTTCTGAAAAATAAGTTTGATTTCCTTAGCAGTCTTATGTAGCTCTCCTAGGGCTAAACCCCCTGGTTGCCCAAGCAGGCTGAGGAACGGCAGCTCAACCCTTCCGAGCCATTTGCAGACAAATCCTGTAACACCAAAGTGCTTCTGGCTGAGGTAGGATGCTGTTCGGTTTCAGTTCATTTTTCTGACTCCTATGTTCACTAGCCTAGTGTCAGGCTCTGGAAAGTTAGAGATTACATCTGCCCCAGGGCACTGAAGTTTGTAGTCACTGATCTGAAGGAAAAAAAAAAAGGAAAGAAAAAAGGAAAGAAAAAAGAAATCCAACTATTGATTAATAAGCATAAAACAAAATGCCCTGGTCATTTGGGGTTTTTCCTACTTCTTTTACCAGGGATGTAATCAGCTGAATGGAAACAGCATAGCACAAAGAGAAGAAACTAATAAGCCTGGGAGAGTACATTTTGCTAACTTACTTGAGGAGGGTATTTACATTGGAGTAGGCAGGAGGGTTTCCAACAGAAACATCCATCCACGATCCCCTCAGAATCCACTGAGCCAGCCCAGTTCCCCCTAACAGAGCCAGCAGCTCTATGCACATGATGTATTTCAGGCATAAACTTGCTTTGGCTATATCCCTTTTGTTTAAACTTTAAGGGATGCTCCATAAATGATCATTTGTTTTACTTGTGTGCATTTATAAATAAAAATAATTAAAAGATGGATACAGTAATACGCTTATTTTATTGTTCCTCATCTGCCTCTGCTATGTTGCCATTGCAAGAGTGTTTGTATTTGGATTTGTTTGTATGTGCTAAAATGCACCAGACTACAAGAACAGCTGGAGTGCCTCAGGCTGGAGATTGTCCAGTCAAACATCTGTCTCCAGCAGTGACTGGGGATACATGTAAGACCTTCAGTGGAAAAAAATTAATAGACCAACAGCACTGCAATGCTTTACGTTAGCAACCACCCCATTACAGCAGTGCTAATTCAGTGGGAGCTCAGGCGACATGTTCAGCATTTAGACTAGTCTTTTTCATTAACGTAGATATGCTAAAGAACAACTCTGTAGCGAATGGAGCTGCTGTGTGCTCCCATAAAAACACATCTTTTTCTTCTTTCATTTTCATACCACATGCACAGCATTACAGACATTGCTGAGGGGAATCTTTGTTGTGCCTGATGCTATTCCACGGATGTGATACCACTGTCAGTTGTTTACATTTTTCTCAGAAAACTCATCTCACAGTTTGGCTGAAGATTTTAGTAGTTATCTTTTAATTCAAAGACTAACGATCAGACTTCATGCTATTCCCATTTTAATGGCACCAAATTGTTGGAAAACCATGATTTCTATGTAACATTTGTACCAGTTAGAAGAACCTGCAAAATCAGCCATGTAAAATTTAGATTACTGGATGGTTGAAAAGTTAACTCACTCCTTAACTATTGCATGTGTTATTTTGTCTTATAGCTGTGGTGGTGGTTCTGGCCTTTGTAATTTGCTGATTGCCTTTCCACAGTGGCAGGATCATATTTATAAATACCCAGGGCACCAGGATGATGCTGTTCTCCCAGTACTTTAATATATTTGCCTTGCAGCTTTTTCACCTGAGCACATCCATCAACCCTATCCTCTACAACCTCACTTCAAAGAAGTATAGGGCAGCAGCCCACAAGCTGCCATTGCCACACCAAGCTGTGGAAAGGGCTTTCATGGTAACAAAAGACACTGGTGGCTGCACAGAGAGTAGCACTAGCACAAGAAATGAGTACGCAACCAGCTTCTGAGACTGCGCCCCACACTTCTCCAGCATTCTCTGCAAGGGAAGGGAACTTGCTTTTCACAGGAGAGTCACAAAAGGATGGACAGTTTGTCAGGGCATGTGGTATTTTGTAACCACTTGTATTTTTGTTAACAGAGCAAGCAGGGACCATAAAGCAGTGAGAATGATGCACAACTCATGAAAGATAACTCAGCAGGAAAAGCTGGATTAAGTTGCCAGTAAAACTGTGGTTTCAGTTTATTACATGTCATTGATCACATGTGTTCTGTGCAGTTTCTGGTATTTTCTACAAATCATAACATCAAGGACCCCAAAAGAGGAGGGAGTTTGAGGTAGCTGCTCTCCTTAGGTGCAGTAATGGGTAAAACTCTCGGACAGCCCTTGCATTTTAAAATGGTTTTCTTATAAACAAGATTTTACAAAACACAGCCTTGTAAGGAGATGGATGCAAAAGAACTCACCCGCAACCTGGAACATCCTTGTAAGAAGGGAGCATATATTTTTAGTACCTGGTCTTGTCATCACGAAGGGGAAGTTTCCCAGGTAGTGGCACTGACTCTTCCCTTGGGAAAGGGCATCCTCCGTGCAGCAGCCTCTGGGCTTAATCCTTTTGGTCCGACCCACGCAATCAAGTAAGTTCTCTTATTTATATACTAGCAACCAATCCCCTGTATCTGTAAGAGTTTAGATAATCCTGATCACTTCCTCGTGATAGACCCACAGTGTCTGGTAAATGTTAGCGGTATGTCTCCACTGCGTTACGTTATGTACTGCACTTACAAATAATACACCAAGTTAACAATCTCGCCACAAACAAGCCCCATCACTGAACATGCTGGACTGCACCCAGGACTTACTGCACTGAGAGTCAAAAACCAGTTCACTACCTTCGCTCCAAGGACTTTAAATACAAACTTAAACTATATGATTTAGGAAGGAGCCTTGTTGTGAGAAAGAGCTAGAAGGAGCTGCAGTATCGGTTTCTCCAGAGGGCCATTTCACCTGTGCATTTTACCTGTTGCCTTCCTGGCTCTAGCGATATAAATCTGGACCAGAATCAATGAAGTGGGACTGTGACTCACAGGAGCATCACTGGTGGTATGTCTGCACCTGTCTTTGGTTACCATCAACGCTGCAACCCCATCACAGAAACCCACCAGATCTGTCAGGCACAATTTGCCCTTAGTGAAGCCACACTGGCTGTCACCAGCAGATGAAATTCAGTGTCTTCCCTTTCCCCGCGACACTTCAAAGCAAACTCTGGGCCAGCATGCAAAGTCCCTTCGACTCAGATGGTCTCAAGCAAGGGCTTCCACCTTTTCTGTCACCAGAAGGTCTCAGCACAGAGCACTAAGGAGCACAGACTCAGGACTCCTCCTGGGAGCAGATTTGCCTCCCTCAATATAACCTGTTGGGTTTAACTCTCGGTGTCACTCACTTTGACTCGTTGGACCCATTTTTCTTTCTAAAAAGAAATTAAACAGATCTCACTCTAGGATCTCCCCAGTGGACAACCAGCTGTGCGTCTCCTTGCCCCACCCCACAGCCACCCTCAAGCCCCAGCACATCCCCTGGGTGCAGCAAGGGACATACCCACAAGGTTATTGTCCAGCAGAGGCTGAATCTTAGCATCCCAGCTGCCGGCTGCTGCATGGGGAGGTCTCACCTCGTGCTCTCATGCTGTGAGAAGCCAGCTGGAGCATCCTGAGGTACCCAAGGCTCAGAGGCCCTCAGTCTCCTTTCCCTCCCAGCCAGCACAGCTGAACTCACCAGCCCCAATGACAGACAAGGGTCTCATGGCTTCCCTCACTTCCTCAAAGAAGGGCTGTCTGGCCTCACGGGGAAAGTCGTCCTGACTATAGGACACCCTGTAACTCTGGGTTACCACTTCTTCAATGATTGTACTTTGAGATACATCAAGAAATAACCGGGCAGAACATAGTTTTAGGAAAGATGCTCTGAGACTCCATGGACCCTCTGGGGAATCCTCGGAGAGCGATGAAACATCCCCCGAGCACAGCAAAAATGTGAGAAGCTCTCAGCCAATTTCTCAGACAAGTTTAAATGCAATAGGTTATTTATATGATTGTGAGAGAGTCAAAAGGTAATAGATACACCTCAATTAAGTGGGCAAGAACTGAGCCCCTAAAGTGCTGTGAAGAAAATTTAAGCCAAGAAATTTGGTCACCCTGGCACATGTGGAGGCATAAGTCATGCTTAATCCACAACGAAACCGATGGGGACCGAGGACTGAAAATGCAAACGCTAAGTAAAAAAAAAAATTAAAAAAAAAGCAAAAGCACAAGGCATGAAAAGCTCAAACTTTAAACTTGTTCAAGGCTCTTTCAGGCTGTCTTCCTTCTTGATGTCTCCTTTCATCTGGATGCTTCTTGCATGAATCCAGTCCATGCAGAAAGTTTCTACAAAGACCATTTTACCAGCACCTTCCTAAGATCATTTCACCCTCCTGTCTGCCCTCTTCCACTGGATTCCTTCTCCCAGATGCAAAATTTTTTCACTCCGTCCTTGCCAGTCATCTCTTTGCTCTTCAGAAGCTGATGCTGCTGCCAAGCATCCCACAATGTCCATCTCCATATCCATATTTGCTGGGGTCAGAAGGAGTTCCCAGATTAGAGTGTGGGCACCCCAGCCTGCTTGCATGGTTGGGAAGACGTCTCCCCCTAAATGCCCTCAAAGCTAGTCATCCTTCAAACCTCTCCTTAAGAGCTCACCTTACTCATGATGCTTACTGAAAAATCTCTAAACCAAAGCCAGAGCTGGGTACAAATCAGATATAATGTAACGTGACAGTCTCCTAAACCTGGGGCTTCACCAAATACCACTGTCATTAGCAACAAAGGGCCCAACTTCAGCACAGGGAACCAGTCTGAAAGGCATCATCTGCCAGTCACCAAAAGCAGTATGGAGTGGCAGAAATACAAGCCAGATGAGACTGCATATTTACCTGGAATGGAAGGAGAGCCACCGCCAGCGTATAGAAGCTGCGCAAGGCACTCTGATCCCTCTGGAGCGTGGTGCAGTTGCCGGATCAGAGAAGACAGCTACCCTGGCCAGAGTAGAAGATAAAAAGCCACAAAAGAAGTAACTTTCCCCCGCCTCATTTAAGGTATTCTACGTGACAAGAAGCAACAAGGCAGAACACAAAGGATGGTGGGATCCAGGCACCCTCACACCCTGCCCTCCCAGGCAGCAGCCACTAAGGGGTCTTATAGTCACCAAAGCAGATGCAAGTCCTAAGTGACCTCCACGTCAGCAGTCTCAGAAACTCTGCTACGATATCAGATGAATACAAACACTTACGTTCCTGTTCAGCAAGTGTCATGGAGCCCATGACAGCCCTACAAGACTCAGTAGCTGCCTGCTGTTGTATCAGGGGTACTCATACACTGCAGGACACGGCAACATTTCTGTGCTCTGCAGAGGTGGCAATACAACCCCAGGAAGTCTCTGGAAGCAGCAAAAAAGTCAGCCTGGCTTCCACTGCTGCTATAAATCAAAGATACCAGCAGGGACCAGCCTGCAGCTAAACTGATCGTGAAGAGAAGCATAGGGTCCAACAAACGTGTAGCTCCTATGCAACAATTTTTGCCCATCTTAATAAGGAAATCTGTTCCCTAATTTAAATTTAGGTCTGCTCTTTGTCTGTGCTGTGCAAACACACCCCAAAGGCAAGCTGTGTTTTGACCCTGTGGAAGTAGAGGCTGTCCACAACCCCAGAAGAGGAATCTGGAGAGAAGCTGAGTTTCCCCATCTCCTGCAGCAGCTGAGCACAGCATAGGGAACATTTTCTTAATCCAGGGGTTCAATTCTGCTGACACCAAGCCAGGCAGCATTCCAAGCCCTGGAAGTTATTTGAAGGCTTGTAGTCATTACCTTTTCACAGTGCTTCATTTCAACAGACTTCAGCAGAACCTGCTGGACTGACCTGAACCAGCTGTACCTGTGCAAGGGAATCGTCTCACCCAGCTACCCCCCGCTCCTGGGGAGCAAGCCTGTGTGCTGACCCTAGCCCGAGGGACCGACCCGGCCAGGGCAGGGCAGGAGGGCAGGCTTGGTGCGTTCAGCCGCTGAGGAGGATGGAGGGGCAGCCGAGGGAGAACGGCAGGGAGCCTTCACACCTTGCCTTACACGGGCTCTTTCTTTCAGCGAGACCATCACAAAACACACCCCTAGACAGAAATGAGCGATCCCTGTCCAACAGTTATTGCAGTAGAGCAGGTCTGCAGGATCCACGCCCTCAGACCCAGTCCTTGCACCGAGAAGCTGGGCCAAGGGAGTTGCGATAAGACAAGCTGCTCCCATGCAGAGTGGTGACCCATCTTCCCCGCCTTCGGGAAGTTACCATAAAGGCGCAGAAGGGACAGACAAAACACAGTAATGTTTGCTCCTTCCCATGCTGCTTGTTGTGAAGGGAGATCCCTCCTGCAGAGCTTGGGAACAGGAAGGAGGCAGGGATGGACGGAGCTGCCTGAGAACAACCCTGGCTGAGACAAGCCTGGGAATGGTACAGGAAAACGCAGAAGAGCAGCAGGAGGTGATCCCACAGAGCAGAACCCCCGCTACCACACAGAACAGACCCACCCAGCCCCATTTCTTTCTTATATGCTCTGTTCCCCACTTACATACTTTCTCTCCGTTTACTGATTTGGTCCCCAGAGTCCGTTTCACAGCTGCTGGTGAGAAACAACAGCTCTTGTCAGGAATTTGTGATAGCTAGTCTTCATTTTCATTTTGTTTCCTTCTTTTCAGACACTTCTTGCTTTGTAAAGTGCATGTGTGTGCAAGGAGCAATCTGTCTCCAGGACACCTTTCCACGTGGAAGTGTCAAATGTATTTCATTTTGGTCTGGGATCTAGGAAATATTGCATTTATTCCCAGATAGCGAAACAAAATTGAATTCTTGCCTCCTCATCACTGAAACCCAAAGACCTGTCAAAGGAAACACATAACAATAAGAAAAATTGACGGGTTATCTCTGTTACAGAATGGGAGAAAAATCCAAGTCTGACTGTTTGACAGTACACATCACTGCATTACAACTGAAGTCCAAAAAGACAGCCTTAGAAGAAATTTTCTCTGTTGGCTTGCAGACAGGGTGCTGGTTTTGTGCTGGGCAGCCTCTGGGATATTTGCACAACAGAATTGTGAGCTTTATCACACGAATGACAGGAACAAAATCTCATGCCTGAGCTCAAGTGAGTTAGATTGTGAATGAATTTGGGTCAGACCCACAGGGCACAGTGGTATGGGTGTGCCCAAGACTTAAACTCAAGTTGAAGCCAGCAGAGCAAATTTGGAGTGGTTGCTGAGCACCCGAAGGACCCTGCTAGTGCTCGGCACCATTTGGCAGGAACCCTAACACTGCCAAGGGATGCTCACCACCTCACAAAACGTGTCTGCTGTGCCTTAGGGCTTGTTGTTTACTAGAAAGTATAACCAGGCAAGTGCCCCAAGTATCTGTACGTAACTGCAGAAGCAATCACTTCCAGGCTGTCAGCACAAACCTGGCCCCGTTAGGAGGAAGAGGCACCACTAACTGCCTTCTGTGACCGGTGTGGAAAGAGCTGTTCATAACCCAGATATCCACAGTGCCGCGTGCCACCAGCACGGCAGGATGCTGGACTCTCCCCTCACAAGGGAGGGAGGACAAGGGCCTATGGTTTCTACAGCAGGAGAGAGGTGGAGCGTTTGCACAGCCATTTCTGCTGGCTCCATGTTGTGGAGTTGACAGATACTGTCCTTGTGGCTGTCAGACTGACTTTTACATGGTTCCTAATCTGGCTGCTTTTCAAAGCAATGAAAAAGGGAGCAAGCACTAAAGAGAGTCTGATAGAGACTTACAGCCCAAGCTTTTGGAGGAGGTCTCCGATTCATCTCCCTCCTTTTTACCCTCCCTGAAGCTTGCCCAGCGGGACAAGCCCCAAGAGAAGTGCCTCACCTTCTCCTGGTGAAGCAACTATTTCAGAAGCTGAAATACCACAGGCCAAGAAGCACCTTCAGGAGCTGAGCCCTCAGACCTGAATCTCTCACCTCAACCTCAGTGTTACCATCCTCAGTCTCCACTTGCAGCCAGGTGAAAACATGGAAACCAGGCTGGGTGACATCTGGTAGAGGAGCAGCCAGGAAGATGTCCAAGCCCTGTGATGCATTACAGACAGCCACGCTTAACACCAGACACTATATTAAAAGCCTATAGCAGGCATGGCTTACACAGGACCTGGGATCCCACGTGTCTAGCAACAACCACCATGCCAGTACCCTCACCACAGCTACCTGCAAAGGCCATAGCCCAGCTATATAGATGGAAGCTGCAAAAACAGTAAAACACTCTTCTTACAGCCACCTGAAAGGTTGCTTTTATGCTGCAATCTAGGCATAGCCTACAGGCCCTGACTTGTCCCCTGCGAGATCGGCTGAAACCCCATCACCTTCCCACAGTAACATCTTCAGGGCTGGGGTCTCAGAGGGGCTCCTGCTCAGGGCAGGTTTCCCTGCACAGCATCTCAGCTGTCACAAATCACTCTTGCCACCACGTGCTCTAAATGCTTACGTTTCCACTGCGTGTACTTCAGTACACTGCTTTATAAAGCAAGCACTCTGCTGTCTGTTACAAGTTCATTTATACAGGTTTTGTTTGTGTGATATCCAGGTTGTTGCCTGTATCAGTTATACAGAGTTTCTTAAAGATTTTAAACACATAGAAAACGTTTACTATCTATCCCAGCAACTTCTAAAAGGTGTATTTTTATCTCTTCCCAAGCCATAGCTTGTAACGTAAACCCCTGTCTTGACATTTTGATGTCTAGGACACCACTGAGTGTTTGTTTGCAATTAAAAAGTTGATTTGTTTTAATTAACATCATAGATTCAATGCACAGTAGCAATGCCTCAATAAATTCTTGTGTTCCTGTCATATATGTAAAGGCATGTGTACGCACATGCAAGTATCTGAAGGAACATTAGACAGCACTGCAGGTTAAATGCATAACATGGGTATAAAAGGCAGCCAGTTAATATGGCTCGGTGAAACAATGGATCGTTACTAGCTGCTGAATATATAAATTCTGGACATCTAAGGCAGCAGCTACTCCAGATGACCACTGCATGGGCATGAATGCAGGATTAGCCTCTCTCCCCACAGTCTTTCACAACCTTAGCGTGACCCAAACCTGATTGCCTTTCTGATGCCAGAGCAACACCAGGTCCTTACTGTGTCTAAATAAAGACATCCTCACTATATAGCAATGTCTACCTTCTACTGTTTTCAACAGAGATACAAACTATGCACATGGACAGCTTCACAGGGAAGTAGACATGTCTGAGGTTGCCACGGAGGGGGGGAATTAGATCGCTTAAATTACCGCTGCCAAAGGTATCAGCAAAAGTGGTTTTATTGAACTAAGATGTTATAAAAGCGAGACCTGCAAGTTCAACGTCAAGGTTCACTGTATTACTTACTGTAGAGGATATAGCAACAATTCAAAGTTACTAGTACAAAGCCTAGTGCACTATAATACAAGGTTACGTGTGGTATCAGTCACTTACCAATGATCTGCAGTTGGTAAGGGGTGTCTCAGCCTTGAGGAGTAACCTTGAGAGGTGTCTGTGCTCAAGGGGAGATCATAGCTGCTAAGCAGGGAGAGCTCAGAGAAGGGTTACCTGGGCTGTCATATTTATGGAATAAAGTGCTTGGTTTGTAGTCAAATTGCATCTAATGGAAAAGGTAAATATGAGACTCCTTGTACTCACAGCTTTCTTTGTTCCTTGATAAATGAGTCTTGGAAGAATCACCTGCTATTCATGCGTTAATCATACGGTTGGTGTTTCAGTTTCCAAGCCCATATGCATCGATGTTCACCACGTCACCCTGTTCCTGCACAGGTTTTCAGAGAACAGGTTGAATCTGGATAATTTTTTGGCCCAGTTACAAAGGCTGAGGCCTTTGCTTCCTTTGGAGACTGAACCAAACTACCAGAAGTTGGGTCAAGGAGTTGAATGCCTCTCTCACAGAGGTGAAGCGCAGCAGCTGCAGAGAACAGAACACCAGCAGACTTAAAGCAAAGTCCAGAGAGTCAGAGCTCCCAGGTTTACATCCCATTGCAGCACCAAGCTGCAGCTGAGCTGATGTGCAGCAGATGCCTCTGTCCCTCAGTGACAGCCTGTCCTCCAACAGTGGGACAGTACATGCGACCCCTCCTTAATGCAATGCACTGGAAGGAAGAAATTGCCATCGTACTTACAAATTGATTAATTAAAATATTTGAGATGAAAATAAATAATTCCTGATTGTTTACTTGCTTGATGTCATTTCATTTACTAGATTAGCACATACTTTTTCGTATTTAACAGACTGATGAGGCTGAAGGATGTATCTGCTTTTGCCTGACAGCAGCACAAAAGCTTTCTTCTAGTGAGCTGTAAAAAACAACTCATCACCAGCAGAAACTCCTTCAACATGGCTTGCAGAGATAGCGAGAGAAGCTCATTGTAGTCGCACAGTACAAACAATGAGCAGATATCTCCTGTATGAACTGATGGGCCTAGCTGTTATGGTGACACTTAATAGTTCTCTGCTAAAACTTTCTAACAGGTGGGTTGTTTTTTTAAAATCCAGAAGGCGAAGCAAGGGTCAGACTGAAACTACTAGTGATGAATAAAGATCTCAAACCCCAGGAATTAAGCACAGCAAGCTCTTCTTACTAGTTTTGAAACAGATGATCAGCTTCGCTGTATGTCAATACACTCCAGCTAAGACTTTGGGGTAAGGTGTAAAGTCATCTGCATTAAGAGAGTGATGGTAGCGTAGGAAACCATGTTTCAGGATCTAAAACCTGTAGAGCTCAGCTGCAGAAAGACACTGCAAAGCCAGTCACTGCGACACAGGAATAAGTCATCTTATCAAATCATGGAAGAGGTGATGATGAGGAATGAGAGTCTCAGTCCACAGACACCATCAAATGGAGGGTGTAAAAATATACCGATGGTGATACAAGAAGCACCAGAAAAGCCCAGCAAGGCAGCTCAGTAATTTCTCAGTAAACACTCTTATATTGAATGGCTATTCAATTATTAAGCTCATCAGCAAAGACAATCACGCAGCTTCACAGCACTGCGGGTATCACAGGGTATCATCACAAAGAGAAACATACCAGAAATCTGAGGATGCAGGTGACATGACAATTTGATGTAACAACTTCCAAAGGACATTTTGGCAGAGTGAGCTTTAGGAATGAGCTTTCTGTCATCTACCAGATCAAAATAACATATCAGAGACTACAGCCTTCTGGTGTGCTTAGAATGAGAAATACTAGCAAATGGGTCTGCTAAATAAAGAAAAAGGGGGCCAGGGGAGGGAGGAAAGGGGTGTTAAGCAATCAGTCACTTGAATGAATTGGGTTTGTAAGACAACTGCAGGAACAAACTGCAGCTGTTGAGGAAAGTAGTAGGTTTTTCCAGCAGGTCTGATTCAAGCAGAAGAGGCCCATCCAGAAATTCTTGCTGGTGACATACTCAAAATGGCAGCTCAGAGGCTAACACACTGGTTAACTGGAAAGGCTCAATTGCCTTGAATTGTGCATAAGAAGGACAGTGGGGCCAAGAGCCCCCTTTCCTCATTACGTTCCTCTACCATCCTCCTCTTCACTGTCATCTTGCCAAAAGCAGCACACTTACTCCCTCAGCAAGGATGCTTTCTGGATGAGGGTTGGTGCCATACTCCTTTCGACCAGATTTTAGGGAATTACGTTGTCTCTCTTGGTCCTGGAGTGAACGAACACTCTCCTCAGATGCTGTCATCCACTGCCCTCTAGTTCTTAGCAGAAGGCAAGGAGGATTATAAAGTCCTTTAGTCCCAGTCCACTGAGAGCTTTCAAGTTCAAGACTAAAATTAGATGAAAAGCCAGCATAGGGTGGGACTTGCCTATAAATTGTGCTGCCTTCCCTCTTACAAAGGAGACTCCTGCACAATGAGGTAACTGCAACTCACTGGTGAGTGTTGCTGTGAACTTGACTTCCACTTACTTTGGGCTTGCTGACCCCTGAAAACCCCACCTCCATGCCCCGCTGCACATGGAAACACTAGGGCATGCAAGTCAAATACTGTGGCATGAATCAACAAGCTACTGGTGAGAGAAGCTGATTCTCCAGCACAGTGGAAAAAACACCACAAAGTTTAACAGAGCAGAGAGACTTCTTGCAAGTGTTGGTTTGGTTTTGGGATACCGGGGGATGATCATACCAAAAGGTGTTACCCTTTCACTTGCTGCAGGTCTATTCTAACATAAAAGGTCTCTCCCCTGCTTTCAGCAATAGTCCAGACACATTTGCAAGATTGGTAAGTGCAAATACACACATAATTTTGTAGTCTTTCATAAAGACATGGTCTAGAAAGGAATTTTTCTAAATAGGGAAAAAGTTCATCTTAGATAATGGTAACTTGCACAAAGGAATCCATTTGCATCCATATAGGAAATGAAAGACTCCTCAAAAAGAAACAATTCATAAGCTAATTCATGCTCTCATTCAGTTTCTAGGCTTATATTGACCTTATTCAAGACTCACGAAAGATTCTGTATTGCTTTATGTCACATCCTCAGGAATCCTTTTAGTCACTAGTCCTTTTAGTCTAGATTGTCTCGGACTCGCTTCTGAAACTCCACAAGATGTGATTTTATAGTCACTGGCTCCGAATAATTATTTTGGTGGGTTTTTTTTAAACACATGACAGCAGTTTATAGATTTATCTCCAAAAATTTAACCACAGAGAAACTTTTACATAAATGCATCACATACCTTCCACAAACTATTAGTAGTTTCTTTATAAACGTACAGTTTTGGGATCAAGTACCTCCCCTTGTAGTAAGTTTCCAGTCTTGAGGTTATTGCATACTACAGCCCCTTTTGTAATCAATAAGATTTATCCAGTTAACTACAAGTCATTCTCTTCACAGAAGAAAAGATATTAAATATGAAGTCAGGGTGTATTCTAATTTAACTTCCATGAACCCGTTAGCCTGTGAACGGAGGCCACCAAATCCCCTCAGACTGGCTCATCTTTCAGGAGCCCAATGCCTTGATGTCCAGGAGAGAAACATACCCTGAATTATAGGCTCAAATCAAGACAAGAGATTGTTTAAAAAAAACCCACCCAAGACAACAAAGGACACAGAAACAACCAACGAACAAAAAAAGCCCCAAACCTTTTCTGCTTTCATCCAGCCTTTCCCTTACCATGGGCAGTCAGGGCAGCAATCCCAGAGCCGGTCTTCCCGGGTCTGAGCGTCAATCCGTACACGATGAAGAGTTTTGGCCCAGTCGCAGCAGCCACAACACATACGTTAAAAGATGAAAACCAGACCGTTTTTCACCTGTACGCCGCCAAGGCCTTGCTCGTTTTCCCACACGGGTGTAATCTGCGTGTAACGGCTCTGCCCTGGAAAGACACAGCTGGTGCCGACGGCGCGGCCCCGGGCGGAGCCGCTCTTGCTCCGGGCACGCGGGTGAGAGGCTGGGCCGTGCCGGCGGGACAGCTCTCCCGAAGGGCAGCCGCGCCGCAGCCGGGGCCCGGAGGAACACGGCTTTCCCCACGCGCGACGGAGGCACTGAGCTGCCAAAACACGCAGCGGGCGCGGGAGATGATGGCAGCCGGCACGAAATCCCCGGCTACGAGCCACCCGCTCAGCAAGCCGCAGGGAGAGGCTGCCCCTGCGCTGAGGGGCCCAGCCGCCGGGTCCCTTCTTGCCCGCGAGCTTGTACTTTCCCCAGGAGGCCACCCAGGGCCGGCTGCGGGGGGGACGCGTGGCGGCGGCTTTCCCCCTCAGCCACACGGCAGCGGGCGGCCGCCCAGCACACAGGCTCCGCGGACCGGTGCAGGCCCGCTGGGGAGAACGGAGCGGTGAGCTCTGTGTCACCGTTAAAATCCCGCTACGGAGCACAGGCCCCGCCTCTCGCCAGGAGCCACCGCCCGCCCCGTCACGACAAGCCCCACCCCCCCTTCCCCTCCCGCTGCCTATTGGCCGAGGTGCCCGCCCATCAGCGGCAGTTGCCATGCGGACGCCTCCACCGCGGCACCGCCCTGAGGGAGGAGCGGGGCCGCCATGGGGGCGGGCCGGGGGAGGCCGGGGGCACCGGGCGGTACCGGCACCCGCACCCGCACCGGCACGGATGCACGGCGCAGAGGAAGCGGCGGCGGCGGGGGGGCCGCGGGTGAGCGCGGCGAGCACGCAGACCGACAGCATGGCCGGTGAGCGCCGCCCCGTGCCCGCCGCGGGGGGCCTGGCTGCGGGGGGGCCGGGCCGGGGCCTGCCCCGGCTGTGAGGGAGCCGCGACCCCGCCGCCCTGGGGAGCGGGCGCTGAGGCGGCGGGGGGGGAGGGGTCTGGTACGCTGACGGCGTGTCGCGGGTCTCTTCTCGCCCACCGGGTGCTTGGGGGCGTTTAACGAAATGCCCGGAACCGTCCGGTCTGCGCTGCCCGCAGGGCGCTGGCGGGGCTGTGCCCTCCGCGGGCTGTGCCGGCAGCCCCAGCCTTCCCCTCGGCTGCTGCGCCAGGGTGCTGCCGGCACAGATAACGCGGTACGGTGTGTGCGTGTCCGGCCCCCCTCCCTCGCTCGCCTGTGCTCTTATTCATAAGGCCTTTTGATAACATACGCTTGTATTTTGCATTCACCCCACCCTCAAAATTATTTTTTTCCAGTTCTACACCATGTATATTTCACGTGTGTAAAATGTAATGTGCGTAAAAATGCCTGCCTTCTGAGGGGTGTTCTTGTTAACCCCTATAGCAGGGCCCATGTATGAATTTTGTAGACAGCAACTTTCTCTCAGGGCTGGGGATGCCCAGATGAAGCTGATTTTGATGGATTTCACATATCCCGTCGCTGCTGTCCCAGGGGAGTGGTGTGTACAAACTCATTGCCCATGGACGTATATTTACAGCTCTCACACTGAGGACCATGCCAGGGCTGCCAGGTCCCCTTTGATGGGTAAATGGGTTTTGTTTCATCCCAGTTTTTTGAAAATCCTGCCTCCAAGTGAGCCAAGATGAGCTCTGAAAGTGGTTTCTAGTTTCTGTTTCCCAGACAGGAGAGTGACGTCACTGATTTCCTCCTCCTGATGGTGTGAAAGCAAAGCACAAGTGTTTGTTTCATACTGTCAAGACAACTTCTTACAAGCCTTTCAGACTTTGAACTAGGGACTCCTATGCTGCAGCCATGGCATAATCCTGTATCTGAGCCATGTCCGGAGCGTCCTGCTCCTTTTTGCTTGCAGGTGTAGGAGTAGCAGAGTTTCTGACACTGGCCTTCAGCGTGTGCTTCCCTGGAGCATGATTTGCCTCACCAGAGTGAGATCCCTAACCTGGAGGAATAAAATCGTACCTCTGTGTGAGGACTTGATGCACCTGAAAAGAGCGCTCCTTTCATGTGCAGTTTTGCTTTCAGTAGCTAAGAGCCTGATTCCTTTTCTTCCCCAATCTTCTGTAGTTGCTTTAAATTCTGTAAGATGTCTTCTACCTTTTTTCCAGGCCACTTTAATCAGTATTCTCTTCACTCTGTTGAACTTAAGGGAACATTTAAGTACTGAGTCACTGAAGATGTGGATACATAGATAATAGTGACCACAGGTCTCTCCTTTTTCATCATGATATTCTCCTGCTTCTCATTATAAATTCAAGTCAAGTCACAACTGCATTGTGATCGGTACATTCTTCAGTTTGTTTCCCATGTGTTTGACAGGTCACATTCAGATTAGGTCAAAGAAAACAAACAGTAATTAAAACTTGGTTTTGGCATATTCTGTTTTAAGTATACTTTGTATGCCAAATTGTAATCTATTTTAGAAAACATGACGGTGTATGTGTGAGTTGATACAAATTGCACTGTTTATTTCAGCTTGCCACTTGGGAACTGTACACGTGTGTGCTACAACAGGAGTGAACAGGGGCTGTAATGAGAGTGAACTCAAATGCCCATTTAAGAAAACAAATTCTACTTGTTTAGATGTGACTTGTAGACTTCTTTTACAATTTGTTTTTAGTACAAGTGATAACAGATTCATAGGTGCTGCAAGCATAGCACACATATCTGTGCTAACCATGTGTCCCTTGCAGTGCTTGTGCACTGTGGAATTAGCGTAGCTGGGTAGCCTAAGGAGTAGTAGACAGTGTAGCATCAGATGGTGCTGCTGAGATGTCTATAGTTGCTTTCCAAGATCACACATCTGTGTGAAAAAAAGCCGTTAAAATGCTGTCTGAAAATGGTATTCCAGTCATGGATTGCATATGTTTATCTGCTGTCCTAATTGTATGGGTTCACAGACATGTCATTAAACTAACCCTCTCTCGCACCGAAGCAATCTTAATATCTGATTGTATCTCTTCCAAACTGCTGGAACTACTTCAAGAAATGCCTTCCTCTATTCTATTCTTGCCTTTGCCTTTTCCTCCTTTGCAAAAACTTTGGCATTTGCAGGAGGGGATAAAAACAGAAATACTACTGTCAGGTGGCACATGAGACCTGCAGAGGAATATATCTTCATTGCAGCTCTCTGTAAGCACCCCTGAAACAGGGACTGGAGCTTCTTCGAAGACTTAATTAACTTCATGCCAAGTGTGAAGCACGCCAGCTTTACATCTGGAATGGTGCAAGCATTAGTGAGCAGTGCAGTACTTCCTCCTTTTTCATTTGTGGGGCACTCATGCATGCGGAGCGCTGCCCCTCACAGGACAATGTTCAGATTTTGAGTAGAAGCACAACACAGCACAAGGTGGTGATCCGAGAAGCGATTCCTTGCTACCTCTTTGGTTATTCAGTCAGAAGTGACAGCCTGAGCAATAGGCTTACACTTTTGTAAAAATCTAACCAAAAGTTAAGCAAACTGTAAAAATCCAGAAGTAGGTTTCTCTGGAACTGATGTAACTGGAAGGTTTCACAACAGCTCATCCACTCTTGCTGTGGTTGTCAGTGATCCAGTGTAGGGGGACGAAGACAGTTTGATGTTGGTGTGCAGCTGTGGCCTTGCTTTGACGATGTGCAGCTGTGATCCTGCAGCAAAGTGGTTAGGTAAAAACTTAGATGAAGCAGAGAAAAGGAGGAGGAGAGGCTGGCTGGAAGAAGAGCACAGGACGAAGAGAGAACATGGACACAGCCAAGAATAGCCTGTGGGGTGGCAGTAGCTGGTCACATGGACGAGTAGAGTTTGACCAATGGTAAAGCTTTTGACCACGCATGTACAGAGTGTAAACTTATGGAAGCTGTGGCTAGCCAATATCACCATCCTTACAAAGTCCATGCTATCATACGCCACCATCCAGTGATCATGATGTGTGCCTAGATATTTTCTGTGGTGAGCCTGAAGCTGAATCAGAAGCTGTGTTTCAAATTTCTGTGAATCATTTAAGCACATTAAGTTATGTGGGATCCAATCTGTGATTTCTGCTCTTCACCTCTGAGTAGAATTAACTCACTGAATTTCAGTGAAAGTTGCACCATTTTCTCTCATTGCACAAATCTGATCTCTGCATCCAGATGTCAGCATTCTGAGTTGACAACTGCTGCCCTGAAGAGGATAGTGTGGATTTAGCTGCGATAATAGCAGAAGTGGTTGATGAACTAGCTTCTTAGCAGCTGTGGTGTAGAAGACTTCAAAAATATTGTTCAACAATGTGGGGCTTCTTTATAAATATTCTTTAATAAATACTTCTCTTTTTCTTCTGATGACAGGACAAATGCCAAGACTTTCTAAGGTCAATCTTTTTACTTTGTTCAGTCTCTGGATGGAGCTCTTTCCCTCGGCTGAGCAACAGAAAAAATCACAGGTAATATGTCCATGCATACTGTTAATTGGTCTTTCTGAACAGCTCCTGCAGTGAATTTACTCTAACTGCTCTATACACAACAGATAGTCCAGAGGAGGCGAGGGGGAAGAAAAAAGCTGGTAAACCTTTTTCAAATATTTCTTACAAGTAGAAAAAAAATCCGCTGGTGAGAGAAAAATAGTTAAATAGTGTGCTATTTCTGAAAAACTTTGAAAGGCAAGGTACACCCTCGACAGGTGAAGCAAACACTGAAAAATGGTGGGTATTTTGAAGAGCATAACAAAGAAGGCATGGTGTATACCATGCATTTCTTAGTATATACTAATTGTAACTTTAAAATTAGCGCGGTTGATGGTGTAGCAATATTCTTTTACAATTACAATGGTCATGATTGCAGACAAGTTCTTTTTTATCGTGGAGGTGCACAGAACTACTTGAAATGTTTGCTGATCAAGAACTTGTAGATAACTTTAGTGACAATGAAAAGAAACCAGTCTTGAGAATGGGTCTTCTAAATAGTGGCCAGTTACACTTCAAAGTAGAGGGGTATTTTCAGAGTGTCCTGGAACAGGGTGTTTCTTTTTGTGATCAGAGTTCTTATTGTGCTCTTTAAAATTGTTATTACACTTCATGCAGAGCATACCCATCTGCTAAGATCCATAGCACATGTATCAGCCAGGACAAGAAAAGATAGGAAAATAGTGTGAGTGACAATTAGGCCTGATTTTCAGAGCTTGGTATGTCCCAGACTAGATCTGAAAGAGGGACAGATGAGCAACACCATATAAACTTCAAAAGCAGTTTCAAATTCAGTAATTCAGTTAGAAATGGCACTTGGGTTATATGTAGGGCTTTAGTACAGCCTAATTTCTGTAACCGCAAAGAAATTGAGCAATTTACAGATCTAAGGCAACAGTATTCTGGTAGCAGCTGGATCACATAATGAGATCTGTTCCACTGGCTTCATCAAACTAGCTTGTATCCAGTTTCCTCACAAGACATGGGAATCCAGATGTAAGAGGTCGTCTGCGGTACGCAGACTTTTTCCATGGAAGATTCTTTAGAACCAGGATTCATTTCTGTAAGTAAAGAGACAGAAATAAAGCTAGAGAAGCTATTGGCTGCCAGGATGGTCAAGCTTGAGACAGAAATTAAACTCATAAGCATTTCCAGATGCTGGATGATCCAGAGGCGTTTTCAGCTGTAACTGACAGAATTTTCTACACTGCTTCTCGATTTTGTTATGGGCAAAGCAATGACCAGAAAAATCAGGAATTTGCAACAAGTCCCTATTTGAAGTTTGGCGGGGCACAGCACTCTTGTTATTAGCAGGCATGTAGAAACCATGTAAAAAAGAAATAACTGCTTAGGGGAAGTATAACAGAGATTGTGTAAAGATTCATATTGCAATTTGTATTGAAGAGCTATATGCTGTGATCCTAGTTGATTACTGTTACCCAAGGAAGAGGCGTAACATCTCAACGGACTTGATGTTGAAAAAAAAGTAAAATAATAATAATAGTAACACATTTTTCTGTAGGTGAAGAAGAGTGGTCTAGTTGTGGTGAAAAACATGAAGATTATTGGTCTTCATTGTTCCAGTACAGATTTACATGCTGGCCAAATTGCACTCATAAAACATGGATCAAGACTTAAAAACTGTGACCTTTATTTTTCCAGAAAACCATGTTCAACTTGTTTAAAAATGATTGTAAACGGTAAGCAATGACTGTAGTAGAGTAGGAAAAAGTGTTATGCTTGTGATTGGTGGTATCAGAAAGCCTGTTTCTCTTTGGGCTGTCTCACTTGTGAATGCCAATCCCTAACTTGCATAGTCTGCGCTGATATTTTCCACAAGGCTGAAAATAATACTGAATGTACATTTCCTGGACCTGGTGATCAAGAAACTAGGGTTTACTACTGAGACCTTATCTCTCTGTGCAACTGTTCTTATTGGTGGTACTTGTCTCTGGGTTGGGATGCACTGCTGAGATTCTGACATGCCTGTTGCACCTTTCCAGAGCAGCCCTATGCCTGATGATGAGGTGTAGATTGCTACATTTTTCCTTGCCCCACCATTGCTAGTTAGTGGCACCAGAGGAAGTGTGTGTACTTTAGGGTTTCCTTTTCCCAAGCAAAATGAAGACAAGTCAGATTATTCTTTTCCTGACATGGCATCTGCTGGTACAGCCCTTATGCAAGTACTGATTTTTAATCTCAGCAGCAACTTTTATTAGTGCTAACTTTTCTACGTGGTGTTAATGTATCTGTTGTAGGTAAGACACAACATTAGGTTGTGACAAAGATTTTAGAACTTGGAAAACTCCAATGTTTGTCTGTAGTCTGATTATCAAATCAGATAACCTCTTGGTACTCGTAACAGCTAGCATTTTTGTTGTCCAGGTGCTCCTTAAGCAGTACTCGGTGCCTTAAAGGAGTAAAACCAGGGTTAAGCAATAGTGGGTTGAATATGAGGTTTATGTTCCACTGCACTCGTATGGTTCCTTTTGCTACATTGTCTTCTCTTCCAGCTGGGGTGAACAGGATTTCTTACTGGCCTGCAGATCCTGAAATCAGCTTGCAGAATGATGCATCCAATCCCATGACTACGGATGATGCAAAGCTAGATGCCAAAGCAGTAGAAAGACTGAAGTCAAATAGTCGTGCTCGTGTGTGTGTGTTGCTTCAGCCCTTGGTGTGCTATATGGTGCAATTTGTTGAAGAAACTTCCACGAAGTTTGATTTTATTCAAAAAATAGCAAAATCTCAGACTGACTGTAATATTGACTTTTATACTGCGTGTAGACAAGAGAGAATAAAAGAGTATGAAAGTTTATTCCTAATTTCAAATGAGGAAATGCACAAGCAAATACTGATGACAATAGGACTGGAGAACCTCTGTGAAAATCCATACTTCAGCAACCTTAGGCAAAATATGAAAGATCTTGTCTTGGTCTTGGCGACAGTGGCTGCCAGTGTCCCTGTCTTTGGATGCTTTGGATTTTACAACAGTGAATCGCAACAAACAAATGAAACAGACCATCAGGGTTTGCCCCAAGAAATTGCAAGGCACTGTATGATACAAGCCAGACTACTCGCGTATCGGACAGGTGAGCTGTTACAGTAGGGGAGGGAAGAATGTGTCTCATGAGTAAAGCGAGTTCCTGATTTCAGTCTTACTCTTCCAAATACTTTGAGGATGCTGCCGAATTCCATTCCTACATCTGTGAAACAGGAGCAGCAGTAATAGTAAAAACTCCACAGGGGTACGTAGTATTGTGTGTGCAAGCTTGCCAAGAGAAAATTAGTGCAGGTATTTTACATACAGTGCTAGCAAAGCCTGTCCTGCCAACATGTCTAACACCTACCTGAACACAGAATACAATGACATTTAAATTCTTCAAGCTGCTCTAAGGCTCTTTTTACTGAGGTTTCACAAGATGCTGCTCTTATCAAATAAATGCCAATATTTCAAGCAGATTATGTACACTTCTTCAGAAAAAAGGCAGTGAAATATATCCTTTCAGTAGGGCATTAAGTACAGTTATATTCAGTTTCCTAGTACTAATCTTATTAGTCAAAGTGTTAATATATCTGATGGGGTTTTCTTTGCAAAAATGCTGGAGTTTTGATGTACAGGAGTTCAGGATGGAAGGATAGTTACTGACTGTCTTGATGCAGATGACTTCTGTTAGCTGCTTTATTCTGTCTGTGTATCAATGCAGTAGTGTTCCAGAGAACAGACTTATGAAGACTTAAAACTTGGTGGTACTTCTTAGGGATGGTTTTTTCATCTAGATAGGATAGTAGCTTTTTTAAAACACTTGTAAACAAATAAATAGTACACATTTAAAGCTTAAACCAAAACTAATCCCTCAACCCAAACACACAAATCCAACCTATCAAGTCAGGAGCTCGATACGCCTTTTGACTTACTTTTGACTTTGTTGTTTGAAAAGGTGAACAGTCGTCACATTTTAGAACCTCCTCCCCACCCCACCCCCCTTTTTTTTTTTCTTTGTCAGGTACCTTCCACAAATTTGGTCACCAAAAGTTGCAGAGGAGATTGTGTTTTTAGAAGTAGTTCAGAAATTTCATGGAACCAGTTGTGAGGTTTTTGTACAACTACAGTTTCACAGAACAAGACAGACTGACCAAACTTGAGTACTTATTTTTGGGGCAGCAAAATTCAGTTTTATCTGTGCTGTTTAGCCTGTACTGAGGCCTGGCTTTTGAGCAAACTCTTATTCCACTTTATTCCTGTAATAAAATTAAAATAAATAACAGCACACACACACATATATTTACATGCTTTACTTTATTATATGGGTGGATCTAAGAGGAGCAAGATCACAGGATGTTTTCTGTGCTGGCTTAATATACATCAGTGACTGATAAATATGCAGAACATAAATAAAGCCAGCCCTCATAAAACATATCTTTGGCAGGAAAGACCCTCTTTGAGTGATTGTATATGGTAGTGATACCATATGGTAGTGATACCAGAGATGATGGAAATGGTTAATTGAAACAGCACCTTCTACAATATTAATCGCTAGAAGCCTGAAACATTTTTTTCTCTGTGATATGCTCTAACTGGTCAAGACTCCCGTCAATAGCTACTGGGGAAGATTTCCAAGTTCCATAAAAATCTTACAGGTCACATAGTGAAAGTTCTGTTCCAGTTTTCCTGTGGTCTTGGCAACAGTGGCCCCCCTAAAATCCAATTGTTAACATTTTGTCTCTGACCTAGGTATAAAATACAACTAATTTTGATAGGAATTCAGATCACAGAACCATAAACTTAAGGAATTCACTTAAAGAATGGAAGAAATTAAGTAATTAATTAAGCAGTTGATAACTGAGAAGGTTTTTATCAGTTTGTCATCTCACCTCAGCAAACCTGTCCATATATATTCTGGCACACATTTTCTTATCTGATTGCTTCTTATTGGTTGCTTCTTAGCATTGTGAACAAATGTACGTAGCAAAGTCTTAGACTGGCTGGCCTTGCAGTTAAAGCATACCCAGCTTTTGCAGTGGACTCATACGACTTTGAAGCTGTTAAATCTTTCAGCTTTTCTTTTCTTCTGTCCATGAAGCAACAATTAATGTTATTCATTACTCTAGGATGTCATATGTTAATGTAGAGGTAACTCAGAAGTGCTTCATTTGTTATTTACTGCTAAAATTTTATGTATTTTAGAGGATCATAAAACAGGAGTTGGAGCTATTATTTGGGCAGAAGAAAAATCAGTAAGTATTGAAAAAGTTACTTTTCCTTGGACTCATAATTCATAATTTGTGTCTGCTTTGAGCTTGTTTGCTTTATGTTTATACACGTGCATTTTTCATATGCACACAGCACTGTAGAAGGCTTGCACTTCTTATTCTTTAGTTCAATGTTAATGTCTGAGTTCATTATTATGGCTGTCAAGATGAAGGGGGAGTATAAATGCGTTTAGTAACTACCACAGTGTGTCTGTCTAGCTTTTAAGCGTGCCTGCTTCCCTAGTCACTGTCAGTTACTCCAGGTGTCCTGGCCAAAAAGTTTTGCCACAGCTGCTGATCAGGCAGTGTGTGCCTACTGTGTATGGTCCCTCTTTGCAGCTATTTTTTGGAGAGGTCTTCATGCAATCATAGGCTGACAAGCTCTTGATGATTTTTATTGCAGCTGAAATGCCATACTGGCTTTAGTAGATGCCTTTTTGGATCAAAGTGATATTTTTCTACAGATATTGTTACTGTGCTTTTTCCCATCCAAACATAAAGTTTTTATTTCTTTATGTCTCTTATTATGCATGTTACTAATCCCAGGAAGCCTCATCCTCCATGCAGCTGCAAAGTACTCTTCATTTGTTTTTAGCACTTCAGTCAGCAGCTGCTTATTGCTGTTAGGTTTCTTCTGATTTCAGTTACTGATTGCTACTTGGTCAGCCCACTGGTCACTGGCTCTGTTGAGAGGCAGGTGAAACACAGCCTCTGGCACATCAGAGACTAACCCCAGCTGTCTTTAATTTTGTACATTGCAGAAAGGCTTAAGGACTAAATCCTTAATACTTTTTGTTCTTGCTGTCAGTATTACTTGCTAAAAGGAAAGCTTCTGAAGTCTTGTGGAGCATGTTGTCTGTGGTGTTACAGTTTGCCCATGCGGCTCCTATGGAGGAACTTAGTAGAAAAGCTCCATATAGACGTGGCACGGTTAGCAAGAGCTGAGTTCTAACTGCTGTAACCTGGCACGAACTGATAATGTGAAAGTATACATTGCACAACACTTTGACTTAGTACTCAGTTTAAATGTCCCCAAATTTGATGCTTTCTTACTGTTGCAGAGAAGCTGTGATGGAACAGGAGCAATGTATTTTGTAGGCTGTGGTTATAACGCCTTTCCTGTTGGATCTGAATATGCTGATTTTCCACACATGGATGATAAACAAAAAGATCGGGAAATCAGAAAGTTCAGATACATTATACATGCGGAGCAGAATGCCTTAACATTCAGGTAATGGGTTTATTTTTACTACAGAAAAAGAGTAAGATGGTTCAGAAGCAGTTCCATGACAAATGCATGATGTCACTGTGATGAAGTGTGGAATGCAGTCACGGTCTTGTTTATGCCTATGGTGCATAACCTGGATGTGCATGGACACAGTCAGCTTCTGGGGCTTCTTCAGACTTCATGAGTGAACTTGGGTTTTAAAAATTACTCACTCCAGTGCACACCAGCTATCCTTCAGATACAAGCCACTGCCTCCGATTCCTGCTGGGACCATGCTATAACCTGAAAAATGGAAGTGTAACTTGTTAAATTGTTGAGGCTTCCAATAATGATATGTGCGGAGAGGTGGGATGGGTGTTCTGTTCACAGATAGTAAAATCAAACCAGGTATTGTTGTGTACTAGTGCACTTGGTTAAGAATAAGTTGCTTCTGAGAGTATGTAACACTTTGCTTGCTCTTGTGAGCTATCTAGTTTGTTGGCATTCATAACTATTAAGATATAATTCTGTTTTCTGACTGCTTGTAGGTGTCGAGAAATAAAACCAGATGAGAGAAGCATGATATTTGTGACAAAATGTCCGTGTGATGAATGTGTCCCATTAATCAAAGGGGCTGGTATCAAGCAGATCTATGCAGGAGATGTTGATGCTGGAAAAAAGAAAGCAGACATTTCCTATATGAAGTTTGGTGAACTTGAGGGTGTAAGCAAATTTACAGTAAGTGTCTAAATATACTATATTCTAAAAACTCTGGGCAGCGTCTGGGGAGGGTGGAGCGAGCAGTCATCTGCAGCCAGCCTAGAAGCTGTGTTTTCTCGTGCTGTTTAGTCAAGTGGAACTGAGAGGTTGCTCTGTCCCCACACTGGGGAGAAGTGCTGTGCCATATGCCATATGATGGGGCCAGGTGTTTCTGTTTTGTGTAATTGCCTTGCAGATTTCTCTCTTAAGTCATTGCTCTTGTTTGAGGTGGTCTCTTCACACTGAAGTTCTCTCCAAGCCTCCCTGTCACAGCATGGCAGCTGACATGGGAGATCACTGTGATTTTGTATGCCCTTTCAGCAGGAAAGAGCTGTGGTAGGTTTTGAAGGTGGCCAAGTGCACCTGCACTCAAGGTGCTCACCATGAGAAGCTGCAGCACTGTTGGTTTGAGCAGATTCGTTTCTCATTCTCAAGGGAGTAAACGGCCATGCATCTCTTAACAGCTTTTCATCCTAAAAGCAAGTGTGTGTTGAAGGGGGGGCCCTTCATTTCCTACCTCACCCCTAGTTATGCCTTACGATGAAGGACTGTAGGGTACTTCTTTCTCCTTTTGCTTTCTTCTGTTTTCCGAAATAAGTAAACATTTTTTTTCTTCTTTTACCAGTGGCAAATAAATCCATTGCACACTAATGCCCTTGAATTCCATGACCCCACAGACAGGGAAAGTAAGTATTTTTTCATCAATTCATTTTATGAATGAAGTCAGTAAGTGAGATGGTGTTTTAAACAAACCTTAATCCCTCTGGGATTTATTAGTCTTAATTAATCTTGGTTTCAATTAGTTAAATTTTGCTGTGAAAACTTCTCTGAGCTTAGATGAACTAATGGTAAGTTGAAAATGAGCTTGTTTTAACAAATGCTTGGCTTTAGCAGATACATTACAAAACTTAGTAATGCTGTTATCGAGGTCAACAATATCATGTTTTGCACATAGATTATTTCAGACTATCATGTTTTAAATTTTTTCTATAAAGACTTCTAATATTGTGTTCCATAGTGTCATTCTTTTTCAATAGAAATTGGACTCCTCCAACATTTAAATATGTCCTGCAGAATACTTCAGTGCTGCTTTTGTGAAGTAGAATCTATGCCAATGCTTTTCAATCAACATTTATCTTTGTGTGTATATATAGACATACTTAACACAAAGGCCACAAATTCCTTGTCAGCCTGCCCCCCTGTAGCAAGGGAGCTGTTATCTTCTGAAAGCAGAGTTTAGATGAGTCTTATGTCGAAGCCTTTTTGTGCTACAAAAGTGACCCACCATTGTCATCTACTGTCATCTACCAGTCCTCAAAATGTTTCTCATCCACAGGGGAAGATAATGTGGAAGAAGCAGCTAAATAATTTTTGTGCCTCAAGCATGAAGATACGAAGCATAAAGATAGGGAGTTGGCAGTTACTCAAAGCATAGAGTACCATGAATAGCCACATACTACAAGCTAATTCCTAACGTGTACTGAGCTAGATTAGTGAAGTCTCTTTGTTAGCTATTTTCTTACGGACCAGGGGAAAGGAGGGAGGAAAGGGCTCAAAGTTGTGTTTCTGTTGTTAGCAGTCACTGCAGAATGTTAGGGCTTGTTTGTCCTTCTCTCTGCTAAATGTTTTTTTGGCTGAGCTGTAGAAAGATTGATCCTGGGGTACTTTGTTTGACAACCTTTAACAGGGCTTATTTTTCTAACAATGTTTTCTTCATTGTTGTATTTTCAACCCTGAACTGTTTTAAGGTGCTTGCTTTCTTTAGTGTATTTCTCTTGCTATGATTATTGTGTGTTCCTCTGTAAAAGTAAGAAGACAATCTTCATCCCCCTCCCTGCCCCCAGTGTTACTCCAGTGTGCCTGTATGTGTTGAGTATTTAAGCTATGCTTACTATTGTATTAATGTTTCACATGTATTTTTTTCTTTAGATGGGATCCAGAAAACAAAATCGCTAGATGACCAGCCGCACCAAAACAAGAAACTGTGTCTTGGTCACTACTGAATAATTGAGCACTTCTGCAGTCTTGCTCTGTACTTTTTATAATGCAGCCTGTTTGCACTTTCAAATAAGGAAGAGTTTTATTTATTGCTTGGAAAGTAATTTTTAGAATAAGTTTATTTATGATGTCTTTAATGTTTTATGGAATTACCTGAAGGTCTTTTTAATTTAGTTGTTCCTGGCAAAAAAAATGCTGCTTGTATTTTCTGTGAAAGTAACTGAGTGGTTAATCATTGTTAACACATTAAAAAAAAATACTGAGAGTTTATTGCTGGTAGATCAGAATGATAATAAAACGACATCTTTTTTGCTTGTTGTGTGGATTGAGGGAATGGATTTCTAAATTCTGGGATAGCAGAATGCAGAAATAAGCCCTAGTTCTTCAAGTACAATCATCAAGGGAATCTTCTAGGAAATGGTAGATAGATAATCACTAGCAATTATTCCTCTTGCTGAAAGTGGCTTCTGCTCCTCAGTCTGTTTGTATAAAGGAGACAAAGATACTGGGATGGCAGTCATTGCTAGGTAAGTGATTTGGAAATCAAGCTTGTCTCTCATACGTACCATCTTCCAACCACCATAGCAGCAGAGCTCTTCTGTTTTGTGGCACTTGCATTGCTGCTGTGTGCTTCCTCAAGTGCAGCCCACCTGAATTAATGTAGATGACGACCTTTGCTTTTTCTCAGCTTCTGGATGCAGGCCTGAAAGAATTTGGCTGTATTCATCTCACTGGCACATAGTATGTGAAGAGTGCTAGTGTTCAGGTTTTGTTAATACTTCGCTAACAGGCTTCTAGGATTACAGAAGCTAATAAAGTGCCGGATATCCTGTTGTTTCTTTGATAGGATGATCTGTACCAGTGCAATAGCCTGAGTCTCTTCAGGTGCCAGTCTCTTGGATGACTACGTGTGGAATAAGGGTGACATTAAAACAGCCAGTGAAATGGCAGTCTAATATTTTTGCTAGTTTTGAGGGGTGCTGGGTAGATAATAGGTAATCGGAACAGCGAGTTGTACCCAGCAATCTTTTGAGAGATCACTGTCCTTACTCCCATCTGTTTGCTGCTTTGAATATGACCTCTAGCTGTTTGTTTTAGCAGACGATCCAAGACTTTCTGTTCACTCCTCTGCTGAGTGTCAAGTGCAAACACTTTAAACCTTTTTCTGCTGCTGCTGGCAGGATATATAACAGCCTCTTCCCAGTTCTTTCATGCATCTTGTCTTTGCTGCCCTCTTTAAAGTGCTGGAAGGGGAATCGTGTTAGAAGCTGCCGTAGGTTCTGTTTGTTTCTTTTAAAGCTGTAATTGGATAGTGCGCAAAGCATATGTAATGTGGCATTAATTATATGGAGTCCGTTCTCACCCCATTTGGCTACTGGTACTGTGGCTTAAGGTAGTGTTCTTGATGCTTGGAGCTGCAGTGAGGAGCTGTGATTCCCCATGGCTCATAGTGTTAACTTCATTGTTGAGTACCTGGCCTGTAGAACTGGGGAATGCTTATATCCTCTTACTGCCATGAGGATTCAATCTCACTGGAGCTGCAGAAGCTGCTGTTTCTCTGAGCCTAGTTAGACTGAAGGTTACTCTAGGGCTACTGGTTGAGTTGCAGTGCGTGCAGTTAGCAGCAAAAATCTCATCAGGCAACTGGCTGACCTCCTGCACCACTGCTGTCTTCTAAGCAGGATGCATACGGCCTCATTTCCCGGGACCAGGACCCAGCGAAGGAGAAAAATCTGACCCTGTTTGTCAGCTAAAGGAAGGATGGTGAAATCCATTTGTGCGTCACACCTTAAAAGAGTGTTTTTTCACAGTAGCTCAAGAGGAAATTGCTGAACTGCCACTTCACCAGGTCTTGTAATCTCATGCGGAGGAACCTGGATCCTGAATTTAGGACCAACAGATCCATCTGCAAGAGCTCTGTGCCTCACCTGTCAGATTCAGAGTCCAGGGCCTGGGGATTAAGTTACTTGTCTGCATGGTGAACAACCATCAGAAAGACAGTTTTTTCCTCTCATCAAGGATGATACAGTTTCATTGTTTGTAACTTCCATATGAGGTTAACGTCAAAAGTTGGTGTTTCATAAGAAAGATTATAATCTGGTTTTAAGTCATAAATGTTTTACTTTGACATATTTCCTCCCCCACTTCTTTTAAGCATCTTGTGTTAGAGTAATTACTCCTGGCTTTTTTTACTGATCGGAAGGACACTGGATTACAGTAAAAAGTCCACCCCACTCCACCCACTGAAACCTTCTTGTTTCCATAATTCATAGGCAATGCTCTTTCACTTGAGGTAGAAGCAGGAGAAAAAAACCAGGGGCAAGTTTAAGGCCACTTCAAGTTTTATACTGATCACTCAGCTGGTATCAAAATCAGTAAAGAAGCCTGTTTATTTATAGGAACAGCTGAAATTGAAAAGTCCCTGAAACATCATAGGTGGCCTGGGTACATGGAGAAGTAAATCAAGATACAAATCAAATGTCACACATATTAAATAACAACACTGCAGTGAGTGCTGCTGGTAGCCTGTACTTCATGAGGAGTTAAGGCTCTACCTTTACCTTTTATCTTTTTTGAAAAGAGGATTTTTGTACAAAATTTCCATCAAAATTGGAATTGCTTGTAAGGCTGAAGGCTTGGAAGTCTGGCTTTATTTCTGCCTTGTCATATATCTACAGATTCCTCCAGAGGCTCACAAATTTCTGTAGGCTGTGATTATCAGTATAACCCTACTTCTTTAATTCTTACTGGGATTACCAGGCAGGGTCTTTATGCTGGCCAACAGGAACAATGTGAATGGGGTTTCTCTCTCAGCCCATGGACTCTGTAGGTGCTGCTGTGCATGTCACCTGCATACCAGGGAGAGCCACGGAAGACTGGACATCTGCCACAGCGCTTGTTTTGCAAATGAACTCTAGGATGTTTGTTTCCTACATAAAAGCTACAGTGTATTTAAAATTTAAAAATGTAAAAGTTCTATATTTTATATATTGTATGAAATTTCCACATGCATTTTATGTCTCTCCCATTCGTTTCAGAGCAGTCATTTTAATTGCAGGTATTAACTATAATAATTTGGCCTCCTGACTGAGAATTACAGAATTTCTCTGTTAATTGTCTGCCTTACAGCAAAACATGTTTTGTGCTAATAAATTAATCTGACAGTAAGTACTGAAGTGTATTTTTAAGTGCTCTGGGTTATTAGAAACATTACAGAGTGCTTTGAAATGCTCACACCCTTTACCAGCCCAGTGCTGTACTTGCTCCTGCAGTGTCTCCTGTTTGCTGAGCTGCATCGCCTCCCTCTGCTGTGCCTGAAGAATTTGTCTCAACATGAAACTGCTTCCTGCCAGCCCGGGGGAAGGGCTGGGATCCCCTCCCTCAGCCCTGCCAGCATTAATGAGCATTAATTCCCTCTTCCTCTGGGGAGTAAGCACTGCCTTGGGGAACATTGCATGAGGTACCACCTCCACAGCCTGTTTCTTGGCTGGAAAGGATAGAAGTGGGCAAAGCTCTGACCACCAGCAGTTAAATTGGTCCCTTCTGCATCTCTTGCCTTGCAGACCTGCATTGCCTGCATGGGCACACGCAGGCATCCTGATCCGTAGTCACTGCAGAGAGGGGTTTGTTGTGGTGATCGGGGCACATGGTTGTCCTGGTCAGCAGTGTGGCTCAAGGGGAGCGAGTCTGTAGCATGAAGCAGGTGATGCTGAAGGCCTGACCCATCAGGAGTGTTGATGGTCCAGCTCTAGCCTAGCTCTAGCCCCAGGCATGGGGACTGAAAGCCTGTTAGCCAGAGGAGTGCATCAGGACCGTTTAACTTCATCTGAAAGGAATCTACTCAATGCACTCCAAGACTAGCTCATGCCACGGAGCCACACACAGTAAATGGGGACAGATGGGAGACGCATTTCAGAGCACTCTTGAACTGAAATGTCATTGTAGTCACACAAGTGGAATATAGTCAGCCAGGCTGGCAATAGGACAGGCTTCCCAGAGCCATGCTTCATGTGGGGACTACTCTGAAAAGCTTTGCAGTCCTCTAAATAGATTTTTTTGTTTCAGCCATTCTGCCTGCAAACCACCTTCAAAAACCTGTTTGGCTTTATTTTGTTAGCTCCGGTAAGCAACACTGCTTGGAGACTAGAAAAGCAAAGGTGCGTGACATTTTCTAATAGATGCGCATTACTGTTGCATTGGGTTTGCCTAGCAAAGGTTTTGGTGGCAGGAGGTTACAGGGGTGGCTTCTGTAGAGAAGATGCCAGAAGCTTCCCCCTTGTCCGACAGAGCCAGTGCCAGCTGGCTCTGAGATGGACCCAACCACTGGCCAAGGCTGAGACTGTTAGCAATGGTGGTATCACCTCTGGGACAACATATTTTAGAAGGGGGAAAAAACCTGTGCAACAGCCTGCAGCTGGAGAGAGGAGTGAGAGCAGGTGAGAGCAACCGCCCCGCAGCCGCCATGGCAGGCAGGAGGGGCAGGGGGCTCCAGGCCCGGAGCAGAGGTTCCCCCCAGCCCGCGGTGAAGCCCACGCTGAGGCAGGCTGTCCCCCTCAGCCCGGGGAGGCCCACGGAGGAGCAGATCCCCACCGGCAGCCCCTGGAGGCCCCACGCCGGAGCAGGTGGGTGCCCGAGGGAGGCTGTGACCCGTGGGCAGCCCACGCTGGAGCAGCTCCTGGCAGGGCCTGTGGCCCTGCGGGGAGAGGAGCCCGGGCTGGGGCAGGTTTGCTGGCGGGGCTGGGGACCCCGGGGGGACCCAGGCTGGAGCCGGCTGTGCCTGAGGGACGGCACCCGTGGGGGGACCCAGCTGGGGCAGGGGAGGGGTGTGAGGAGCCGCCCCTGAGGGGAAGGAGCGGCAGAGGCAGCGTGTGAGGGACTGACCCCAGCCACATTCCCGGCCCCGGCGCTGCTGGGAGCGGGGAGAGGGAGCGGGAGTGAAGTTGGGCCCGGGGACAAGGGAGGGGTGGGGGGAAGAAGGTGTTTTTAAGATTTGATTTCTCATTACCTTACTCCAATTTGATTGGCAATAAATTAAACTAATTTTCCTCAAGTTGCCTCTGTTTTGCCAGTGATGGTAACTCTGAGTGACCTCCCTGCCCTTACCTGGGCCCAGGAGCCTTTTGTCACACTGTTCTCCCCTGCCCAGCTGAGGAGGGCAGTGACAGAGCACTTGGTGAGCACCTGGCGTCCTGCCAGGCTCAACCCACCACGGCTGTGTCGTTGACAGTGACAGTGCCACACATGCAGAGCTGAACTCCATCCTGCACAGAAAGGCGACTGCAGAGAGCTGTTGTCAAACACTTGCTCATCTTCCTCGAGATCCTCCCCTCCCCCCAGCCCTGCACACCGTGTCACCTGCTGGCATGGCACGCTAACGCCGGCAACACCTGGTCCTAACCATTCCCACATGTGCTGTCCATTTGTTTTGCAAATTTCTTCCCTCTTTGAAGGGGAAAGGGGCTGCCAGCAGAGGACATCTGCCACCGGAGCCCACCTCCTCCTGGCAATGAGAGGGACACACGCAGGGCCAAGAGCAGGGGTCCTTACCTTTGCCACACGCCAAATGTGTCTCTTTGGGACTGGGACGGACCGATGTGGCGCGCAGGGCTGGCCGCTGTCAGGCTCACCCTGCAGCCCCGGGTGAGGCGGTGAGGAGGGGCTGCTGTGCTGGTCCCGGGGCTGGCTTGGCCAGCCCGAGCCGGAGATGGCTCCTCAGGTCGGTCCCTTGGCTCCGAACCGGGGCCATCTCGCCTCAGTCGCGGCAGGAGGAGCTCCTCCCCCTGGGCGGCGGCAGGGCGCGGCGCGGCCGCCAGGGGGCGCTGTGGTGAGGGGAATGCCGCGGCCATCCCGGCCGCGGGGAGGCAGCGCGCCCGGCTCGGCTCGGCTCGGCTCGGCTCGGCTCGGCTCGGCTCGGCTCGGCTCGGCTCGGCACGGCTCGGCACGGCTCGGCTCGGCACGGCGGCGCTCCCCTGCCGCGGCGGCCCTGTGTTGTACCGCCCGTACTGCAGCCAGCACCCAGGGACGCCTGCTGCCGCGGCCAGCAGATGGCAGAGCCGCGCTATAAATGCCAGAACTCCCGCGGGGCTGGAAGCGCGCCGGCAGGCAGGGGGGAAGCTGTGGCTGGCGCGGCCGCCGTGCAGGCGCAGGGCGCGGCTTCGCCCCGGCCGAGGCCCAGCATGGCGAAAGGTGGCGTTTTCTCAGCGGTGCTTTTGCAGTGTGACATTTATCTTCCGCACTCCCAGTGTATCTGCTGTCTGTACCTGGAACGTTCCAGCCCTGCCTTCCCGCCTTCCCATCTTCCCGCCTTCCCATCTTCCCGCCTTCACATCTTCCCACCTTCCCGCCTTCTCGCCTTCACATCTTCCCGCCTTCCCACGTTCCTGCCTTCACATCTTCCCGCCTTCACATCTTCCTGCCTTCCCACTGGTTGCCTTCCCACCTTCCCGCCATCCCGCCTTCCCACCTTCCCACCGCTGCGGCCGCGGTGGGTCTGTGCCAGCTCCGATGGCCACGGCCCGGCTGCAAGGTGTTAACCACTGGCACCAGAGAGGTGCAGTAGCAACCACAAAGCCTTCGCAGTCTGCCTGTGTTTCTTCTTTTTCGCCTTCACTGCTCAGCTATCTTTACTTTGGCCCTGGTGAGGTCACCTCACTGCTTTGCCAGTGGATTTTCCCCCAGGGCAGCTAAATTTCTAACTTGGAGGAAAAATAAGGGGTTGAAGAAGCCCGAGGAAGCCATAAAGAATTTGAACAATAACTGTAGCAAAAGCCAGGCCTTAGGGACATGTCATGCAAATACCAGCATAGCCACATTTCCCCTCCCCACCTCCCCAATGTCCTTTCAGAAATGCCTGAAAGGTGTATGTAAGACAGTATGAATGCCAGTACATTCACCTGCAGTTATTCTTTCATTCCCATTCTGGGGCAAGACAGATTTAGCTAGAGACAACGAAACAGAGGAGTTTAGCTGCATGGCTAGAAGTGGTATTTATTAGCAGGAGAGCTGGATCTTTTGTTGGAATGAACATATGTCTCTCCTCCCTTTGCAATGCCTGCCATCCCCTGGGACACACCACTTTCCTGGCTGCTAGTAGGCCTGTCCCCGGTGTTGCTTTCCTTTGAGCCTTTGACAGGAAGCATGAGCCATTGCTGTCAGCCCACAGCAAGAACCTGCCCTGTCTCATGAGCTAATTGTGGCTCTGCCCTTGACAATCCTTAGGGCACAAGGCGAGTCCATCTATGAAGATCATTTTTCCCCCACACCCAGTTTTAAAACGGGGAGGAGGTGCTTTTCTCCGCTTCCCCCATGGAGTTTGAGCGACTTGCTCCCTGCAGGCTCCTGCTTGTCCTGCACACACAGAGCCCGTTGGGCATCTGACCATCTGCCTGAGCAAATGACAGGTTTGTTTGCTCCCTGCTAGCTGCCGCCTGGGTGTGCCGCCCGCTGAAAAGCTAACCCTGACTGTGTGTTTGCATAAACCTCTGAACAGATGCAACCAGCTCTGCTTTGACAGGGGTATTTTTAAATCCACTCCAAACCCTTGTCAAGCCAGCTGTTCTACGAGTGATTTGAAAGGCACTGCCAAAGCTGTGTGTTAGCAGAGGTAAAGTACCCAGCAATTTAGAAAGAAAGGGTCTCTGTTCATAAGAATTGAGCAAGACACTTCATGGCCCCAAAGACATGGTCCTGTCTGCTCTGTGCCCTCAGAAGAAGTAGCTCCATTCATTACCAGACTGGTAGCTCTCCCCAGAAGAGCTGCACTGGGGAGTTGGGTGGGTTTTGTTTCTTTAACTACGAGGAGCTGGGCTATGGTGCTATGACCGCACTGGTACCTGTCATGTAGCCAAAAGACTTTGTTCATACCTGTCACCTTGGTGGCCAGGTGCTTGTTGTGTCCAACTACTTGAAAAACTTCAACATGTCGGAGGTGCCTGCTGGCATGCCATGACAGGTAAAACACATAGGTTACCTGTTTGGCCATGGGACAATTCCCAAATCTGCACTTGGAGGAAGGATCTGAAGAAAAGCACACACCATCCCACTGCCCTGTGAGCATCACTAGCAAGGAGCAAAACAGGCACACCAGTGAAGGGAGAGGTCATGGGACACACACAGCACACACAGGGCCATATCTTATGTGCTGCACTGCAGCAGATATCTGCAGTCTCACAGATGACCAGGGCAGTGCAGTGCTTTCCTGGGGCTAAGGCTCAGTCACACAGCCCTCCTAGCTGTTGCCGGTGCCATATGGTGACAAAAAACACCTGGGTCTCTTGTTGCAATGGCAAATTACAGTACTCAGCTGCATGATGCAAGGCAGACCACTGTCTCATAGGATGTGCTGGGACACCCTCTGTCCCCATCCCTAGTACACCAGTCCATACTAAGCCAGATAAGTGCGGGTGTTGGGGGACAGGGGGAACTGCCTCCCCACTGTGGCACAGCTGGGCATGATCATGGCTTGGCCAGAACTAAGCTGGTGATGCATTCTAGGCGCCACAAGCTTTCCCCATGCTGCCACTCACTGTGACACAGCCTGAGGTGGAAAAGGTTATTTTTACTGTGGCTTTGCAAAGCCACTCACAACCGATGTCATAGGAAAGGGATTGGTTGGTTGATTGTTTTTCCTCCTTTCACATTCCTGGAAAGAAGAGCCAGCTCGAGGCAGGCACTGTGGAACAGAACCATGAGTCAAGAGGGCTGGGCTCGCTGCCTGCCTCTCCCTGGGGCTCTTGAGGGAGCTGGGCCAAGTCACAGCCTTGTGAGATGCTTGGCTTACAGCTGAACCACACAGCCAAAACTGCTGACCTTGCCCTGGGTTTTTCCTTAGCCTGGTCCCATGTTGCCTGCCCAGCACCAACCGTGCTCAGAGCTGGCTTGGACTGCTGCTACCTTGTGGCTCCACACACCGCAGGCTGAGGGACTGGAGCCTTTGTTGGAGGCAAGGCTCCTCTTCAGCGTGGGCTGGGGTGGCAGGGACTTCAACTTCTTCTCTTCCCCAGGCCACAGCAGCTCGGAGCAGCAGGATTGCCTCTATCCCTCTGGGGCCGGACGTCCCACTAGAGGCTGGGGGACACCTCACGCCCGGTCTTAACAGCTTGTGCTGCTCCACTTGGTGCATGTGTATGGAGTGCATGTGCAGCGGGCCTGATCAAGTAACTCCATAGCTCACTGCGTTTGTCACTCAGTGGGACAGGAGTGCTGGATTTGCTCTGAACAGGTAGAAAGACTGGCTGAGCTCTCTGTTAAGGTGCTGGCTGGAAGAAAGAACTTGTCTGTTCATGAGGCTGGGCCTGCGTTTACACCAAAAACTGATATATACCAGCAGCTCTGGGACTTGGGCTCCAGCAGTGAAGGTCCTTAGGAGCCTGCACTCATCACTGGGCATCAGTGAGTGCTGGGTGTCTCCTACTCAGGCCCCAGCAGCACTGCAGCCCAGCAGAATTTCCACTACCTATCTGCTCTGACGGGAAAGCAACTGGCCATTTCAAGTCCATCAGCACAGGAGCGATAAAACAGACTTTCACTGCTTGGCAGTAAATGCAACAAATCTTTATGTTCTACATAATCCCTCAGTAGCTCGATGCTGTTCAGCTGCAGGCAGTGTGTACAGGTCCAGTGGGTGATGCTCAAGGCAAGTGCAGTGTGAGCTCCACACAAGTAAAGTGGCAGGTGCCAAAATGCAAGTCCAAAACTGGTGGAAGGCCATGATAACCTATATATTTATGCAAGAGTGCTTAGTCAAGAAGGGGGGAGAGCCAGGTACAGTTCCCTTTCATGTCACAGAGACCAAAACCCGTATCATATTCCCTCTGCCTCGTAACAGACTTCACTGCCAGGCATAAGGTGTTCTGCAGAAGGCCAAAACACTGAAGTGCTTCCACTTCAAACAGAGAAGTGAAGCATTTGTTGGTCCAGAGAAAAAGCCTCTCTACTGACCAAACATCACTGTGCCCTTTGGAAAGAGGCCTGGGTTCTCTTAGCCCTGCTCCGATTTCATAGACAGGAGCAAAGCATGCACTAGAGAGCAAATGAGATCCCTTTCTCCTCTCCCTCATGTGAATGCTTTTATCATTAGATTATAAGGTCCAAGTCATTCTTTCCTTCTGATCTGACCTTGTCCCCGGAGCACGCAGATTAAAAGGCTCAAGCAGTCTCAACACCCACATTTTTTGAAGGCCACAGTCTTGCATCCTCCCCCTGGGTTCACACCTGCTGGCGTGCATGCTGTTACAGACAGGGGAGACTGTTGCTGCTTCCAACCAGTTTTTTCTGATTTCAGCACAAGCTGCCCAAATCCCAGCACAGAAGCTTATGGTTCAAAGATCCCTGGCACTCTGCTGTATCAAATAAGGTTTTATGTGCAGGATCATACATCGCATGTTGGCAAAGATTTAGTCGTATGAGCCAAACCCCCCTGAATGCTGGGTGGGGATTGGAATGGAGAGGCTGCAGCCCAAGCATCCTCCAGCTTCTTTCTCGCTCCAGACTACAATCTTCTTTCCTGTCCTCACTCTGATGAACTGTGTCTTGCAGTCACACAGCTCCCCCTGATCCTAATTTTGGAGAAATTGTGAGTTCCTGGTGGGAGCAGTCACTTAGGCAGAAGAAGCGCCTTGACTGAATGCAAAGGAAATCCAGAGTTCTATTGAGTTGTTTCAAAGTTGTACTAGAACAGACCTCATTTTCATTTAAACAGGGAGGTGTCCCCACCCACTGTGAAAAATTATGGCGCTTAATTTCACCTTCACTGCTTCTTTTACTGTCTCATCTTTAAAACTGCTGAACAAGTTGAGCTTGGGGAAGACTCAGTTACTTTGATGTGCATTGGCAGTATCAAGACCAGCTTCTTGTATGATAAGCTGCAAGGGGCCTGGCACATGTCATTTTATTGTAAGACCACTCCCTCCCCCCCCGCAGACACACATGCACAGAGACCCTGTTTTTTACAAACCTTCCTTACTACTTACTTGTGTGCTCTGACGACTGCTTGCGCTGGAGAAGGCTGCCTTTGCAGGGATGGGGGCCATTGCCCTGCTCCCTGTTGGCCTGCCACATCTCTGCCCAAGCATTTGGGGTGTTTGTTGGAACCTCGCTCCTAGTATTATAGCCAGGTTCTGATGTCTTCAAGTGCCCTTCTGTGTCCAGACCACGCAGATAAGAGCAGCTCACAGCGCTGACCACCCCCACAGATGCGCTGGGCACCTCTACATGGGTTACACTCACACTGTTAAGGACAGCATTACCCAGCGATACACCATTAGATACTTTTTTCCGAGCATGGGCGGGAAGCCCAGTGTTCTCATGTGACTCTAGAGGCTGAGGCAATGGACATGTGTCTCTTCCTTAATCCAGCCCTGGAGACCAGCCCCACCCCAGGAGCTCAGAGCACAGCCAAGCACCCTTCAGTTTCAGGCTCCAGATCTGGGAGGATCAGACTTGCATTACTAGCTCTGAGGACTGCGATGCTGGAGACTTTATCGACTGGGTCCTTTATCAGCCCACAAGCTACCACTGGTACTAAGACCTGCCCCCGGAGCTGGGGGGTGAAGATTGCAGCCAGGCTAAGCTGGACTGCCACCTGAGTTGCCAGGCCCCCTGCCAGACAGGGCTGCAGATGCGATGCTTTCAGAGCATGTTAGCTGTGACGGTAGTGCTCCTCTCTCTCTTTCCATCTGCTAAAACCAATTGGCAAAGGAGAGAAAGAATTTAGCACTGCACAGAGTCTGGCTATCCAGAAAGGCAAGAAGGGAAAAAACAGATATAAATAAAGGGTCATCAGTAATCATGCTTTTAATAACTTGTAAATATTTTTTTTTATTCCAGGCAACTAAGATGTACATTTGTTGTGTATATCTGACATCTGAAAAAAAACCCCACCCTATGAGTCCACAATCTGTTCCATTTAATCTTTTTTCTAAAGCACATAAATTAAAGTATCAGTCACCCCAATATACAACAGTTTAATGAAGGAAAAGGTCTTGTTCTGTTTTTACAGTTCAGTGTCATCTTTTCATCTGAAGCATTAGCTAGAGTTTTAGCTAGATAACTGTCTTACAACAAATAGAAAAACTCAGAACATAGGCTGTCCAGAAAAATTCAAGAAATTTCCACTCCCTGCTTTCAAACTCCACTTCCTAATAAAGCATCAGAGTAACATTTTCATTTCCTGCTGGAAAACTAAAGACCCCAAAAACTTTTCAAACACACCTGGGAAACACTGTTTGGACCACAGAGCTTATTAAACTTAAAACATTAACAGTGCAATGATTTCCCTTTCTACAACTTCAATGCAGAACCTGAATTCACATTGGGATGAACAAGGACAGAGAGCACCAGGCTACAAGTAGCCTTTGGTGCCTGGGGCTGCTACATACCTTCCCACACTTGGTTAAGCTACCCAATAAATGCCCTCAGCTTTGAGAGCACCTGCAGACTCGGGGACCTCAGGCCGCTCAGAAGTTTGGGCTGAGGCCTTTTCAGCACCCCCTTGC
Organism: Falco rusticolus; assembly: GCF_015220075.1. Taxonomy (NCBI): domain Eukaryota; kingdom Metazoa; phylum Chordata; class Aves; order Falconiformes; family Falconidae; genus Falco; species Falco rusticolus. The sequence goes on along the minus strand of NC_051188.1, from coordinate 30,419,686 downwards.
TGAACTCAGCTCAACCCTGCCTTGCACAGCTGGGATTTGAACCTGGATGGGAAGATGCTGAGGACCCTCCTCTCACACTGGTGCTGGGGCTCAGCGCTTGGTGCAGTTCAGCCGCATAGCTCTGGCCACCACCTAATATTATTCCCACTGAAACTGGGGACAGAATTCTTGCTGATCTTAGTAGGTGCAGGACCACTCAACGAGGAATACAGCACAGGCCTTGATGGAGCGGAGTTGCTTTTACCTTCTTCCCATTACGGGGTACATGGTCATCACGTACCTGGGGCTGTTCCTCATCAGGCTGCTTGGGAGCTGGTGGGAACAGCCTGTGCTGTAGCCCAAGGTAGGGCTACATGTATGGGAAAATGGGAGGCAGGCTAAAACAGCTCATCTGGCTGATGTCTTCATCCATTCCCTAGCACTGAACAGAAAACCTCTGATCTAGGGGAAAAGAGAACTTAAAGATGAAGGAACACAAAAATAAAGCAAAAACGTGACCTTTACTGCTTTTTCATCTCCCACTGCTTTGACTACAGAACCTGATCTATAAGTGCAGCTAACTCCAGAGACAAAAGTACTCTTTCACAGTCTTGTGTGTGTGCAGCACTAGAACAAAGTCACAATTATAGGTGCAAAGGAACGTTACACTCCTCAGAAACCTACTCCGTGCACTCACCAACAGCTTGAATTTGCTGATAAAGTTAAGCAAAGAGGTTCATTCTTCTTGAGCACAAACGAAAACCTGTCAAATCAGCTTCTATTACAGAGATTCTAAACTGACATAAATAATTATAGTCTTGATTAAAAATAATATATTATTCTAGATTTTTGGTTTTTTAGTTTTCATGTAAAACCCCTATACTCTTGACATCTAGGAAAAAGACAAAATAAAAACCAGGCACTTGCTGTGCCTTCTCAAGCACTACTGTGGCGTTTAAGGGACACAGAGGAACTTAACAAATGATATTAATGCCTACAGTGGAAAATGAGAGGAGTTCTTCATGCCGTTGGCTTTTTCAAGTCTCGGATTTGCTTAATCAGGTAGTTCTTCTCATCAGTGAATTGTTCGTCATCTGTCCTCTCTTTCTGGAAATTGCTCAGAAACTCAATTAGCTTGGGTTGGTTTTTCAACAGGATCTCCACAATAGGCTGTGTTTTGTTTGGACTGGCCACAAAAACCTAACATGCAAAGAAAACCAGACACGGGGAGGGGGGAAGAGAGAGAGAGAGAGAGGGAGAGAGAGAGAGAGAGAGAGGAACGTCAGTCACAACATCCCCTTAAGTTATTTTCTGACAAGTCAGCTGCAGTCTGGCAGGCTGATACTCTGCTGCTACACACCTTGTCCCAAGGCAGAGAGAGACGAGTTACAAACATGTTGGTTCAACAGCAAATTGAGGCAAAGCTACGCCTATGTGTGTGGTATCACTTCCCTTTAATTTTGTTCTTTGTTGATAAAAGTCTTTGATTGTAAACCCAGCTGTTGAGAGCAAGCTATCATTCTCAGCCTCTTCCATGTGCAAGACTTAAATACACAGAAATTATCAGGAGAATGGAAAAGCTTTGTGTCAGTATTGATATCATTTCCATACTAAACCAGGCCTAAAATTAGACTTGCCAGCTTTGTTCTGGTTTGGAAAAATATGTCAGAGTCTCCACTTCCTTCTGCCTAATCCATCCATGGGAGTATGGAAATTTCCAGCAGCGGGAGCACCATGGTGTGCCCAGCATCTTTGCTGCCTTTGCCAAGCAGAGGAGGGTGGCAGCGCAGGGAGGTGACGTGAAACTGATACTCATCTGGCACAGCCAGCCCAGCACTGTGGGCTTACTGGTCTGAAATAGTATTTTTTAAAGATAAAACTAGCCATGCTCCAGTTTTTCCTCCTATGATGCCTAAAGCTGCAGAGTTTTCCATCTCTGAACATGACCCCTGACACTGCAACACTGTTTCTTTAACATTTTCTCTACCCTATGTGCTGGCTGACAGGAAACTTATTAAGGCTGGTTGTAAAGGCCATTGGTGACAAGCTCTTCCCAGGAACCCATGTAGGCTCTGTGGATGTCAGTCGGGAGGGGCAGATGGGACCGGGGGCTGGCAGTAGGAGCAGATGCACAGCACAACCCTGGCCAGCCCAGGAGGAGCTCCCACATCTGGCTCCAACCGAGGTTGCCATGGCTGGTCAACAAAACACCACCCCAGTGCTTGTGCAACGACATAAATAACTTGAGTTATTCTCTACCCAATGAGAAGAAATTAAGGATGGACAGAACTGGAAAACATCCAGTTTCCCTCCAAGCCTGTCCAAACCAGAACGAAAACAAACATCTGCTGACAGTACAGAATGGCATGTTGTCCAGCCGAGCACAGGCAGCACCACCACTCACCCAGCCCCAGAGCTGCTGGGTCCAGACCTGAGGCTCTCTTCTGCAGGTTCATTTATCCCTGCTGAGATCTGCCCACATGAAAACCTGGGCCACATCCAGCTGTGCATGGAGGCATTGTGTTACATGATGGGAACACACACACACACACACACATAGTCCTGGAGGGCTGCGTTACAGCCCCTTGCCCCCAGGAACACCACCTGGTAAAGCCTGGGACAGGATTCAGACTGGACCCACCATTAGGCTTCATACTCACCAATCAGGGGATGTTACAAGTGGTGTGGAAAATGCCACATGTGGGGAATATATGGAAGGAATGGGGCTCAGCACACATCAACAGTGCCACACTAAGTACTTCTGCCCAGACAGGGAGGTAATACTATTTTTTTACTCCATAAAGGTGAGGCAAAGCATCTACTCAGACCCTTGCATCCTGATGCCGTAAGAGCCCTAATCCCTGCCTGTGCTTTTGTCTCCTCTGGATCCCTCCCCCCTCCAGCTGCTCCTAGGAGTCCCTGCTTCAAGGTACTTTTCCTTCTGCTCTGGGGAAAGAGCTGCAGCCTCTGCCATGCTGGGTGAACACTCCCAGGCCCCAAGGCTTTTTAAAGTTTTCCTTGATCTAATGGCCAGGCCATGGTCCCTGTGACAGTATATCATCTACAGTTATTAACACTGTCTTTGCACAGGCTTCCACATCACCTTTCTCTGATTACCCTGAGCTATAATCTCAAATAATGTTTTTTTATGCCTACTTGCCACATAAAACTTCTCAACAGTAGCATCAACAGCCCCAGCTCCCAAGGAACCCTTCAGAGCAGCCACTCTAAAATTAACAGCTTTCCCGCACAATGTTTCAAGCACTTGAATTGCAACATCTTACCAGGGACGCATGTATCAGTGGGTCGGACAGCCAGCTCACAGCTTTCACTATACACGATGGACTGTCAATAGCTGATTGTTCTGCTGCTGCCTGCAGCATCTGAAAGCAATAACCCCTCCTTTGCAAACAAAGATATGCTACTATTGATGGATTGGCTCCCCTTAGACTAGGAAATAAAGGATTTGGGGATGTAAATTACTAATGAACGTACTTTACAGCTTTCTAGTCTGTGCCTTATCTAGGGAACACAAATCTTGAAAGCTTGTGGGTATAAATGTTTGGCTCTGGCTGAGGCTGTGGCAGTTTATGCTCTCAGCTCAAGCAGCCCCATGATGCAGCTCCCCATATGCTGACCTACAGCATGTCATCACATTGGTGGAGGCCGGATGGTTCCAGGATTTAGACTGTGATAAGTCCCCAGTCATCAGAACAAGCTTCTTTTGAGAAAAGCATTATGTAAGCTTATGGAGAGGGACGAGCAAAGTAACCACTACAGACCTTTTTTAAAGGTTTTTGATTTTGGAGATCAGTCCCCCCTTTGTGACCAGAAGAAAACCATCAAGTACGCTGGCAGGACACAAATTTTCAGAAATAATCTGATTAAAATGCAAATGGAATCCTTTAAAGAAGGCCTGACCTTGAAGTGCTGAACACCTTCCTTCAATGAATATTAGGCACCCTTATAAAGATAGGTGAAGGCTGACTCTCAAAATGAAGAAATCTAAATCATTCTTCTTGTAAAAGCTATCTGGTCATCAAACAGAACTGGAAGGTTTTAGTGGCAAACCTAGTAAACACTAACATTTCGTATTGGCCTACAACTTGTATTACCATAGCAAATAATTAAAGAACTTGGTTTAATAGAAGACATCACATCCTGTTTATCTTCCTGCTCAATTATTTATAAATGATAATCTACCCCTTGCAAAACCGTCAAATTGACATTCAAACAAAAATTATCCTGACTGCCAGTCTTGCTCAGTGTCAACAGGGACTCATAAAGACAGAATGTTAAAGGACCAGAAAATTCCTGAAATGTTATTCAATACTTCGGCTAAGCAAACAACATCAATTCTGCCAGTATCAACTAATCAGCTTCACAAAGCCCAGGATTAGGACCACCAAGAGACTTTACTTTTAAAAGACCCCCCCTCATTCAGAACTCCGTATTGTCATAGCCGACAAGATGCTATCTAGAACATTCCTACTAAAATTAAACTTAACTGAAGCTAAAACACTTCACAGAGAGCTTTATTTCATGTATGGTTTTATTATGAAAGGTTGCATGTTCTAGAGCACTTAATTTAGACAGATGAGAGAGAGAGACCCAAAATAAAGAGAGTACTCATATTAGAATTCCAACTCTAAAAATAGCTGTTTCAGCTCAGTTCCATTTTGTGGATATTTGAAAAAGGCCTGCAATTAAAATCAACTCTGAAGCTTCAAAAGTTGTCCAAAGCGTAACTGTTGCTCTCTTCTCCATTAAAGTCATACACTGTATTTCTTCAAACAAATACCAAAATCACTTGATTAGAGAATCTGACCTTGTTTCCTTACAATAAATAACCAGGCATCACCACCCGCTAGGACTACAGCACAGCAAAAGTGATTACAGAGGTTGGATACTCTGTATTGGATATTTTAAGATTTATTCTGGTGTCATGCACAATCTTACTGTGTCAGGAAACTGCACACATAAGCGCCTTATAGGTCCATGTTGCTTATAGCATAATGCTTTGCGTAACACTTCTTGGCCTTTAAACTCTCCAGCTTTAAAATCTAAAGTAATTTAATTAATTAAAAAGCTATTTATTTATTGTTAATTTATTTTATAAATTATAAATTAAGAATTATTAAATTTTATTAATTTAATTTATTAGATTGATCAACTAAATAATTAATTTTGGAATTACTAAAATAAAAATTTAAAATTTAAAATTTAAAGGGCAAGTGGAGACTTGCCCTTTAAAATCTCCAGACAGAGAGGATGCATCCCCACAAATGCGGTTTCAGCTTTGTACCAAGAGGAAACTGTCAGTACAGTCAAATTACATGAGACCATTTGCAGAGCAAGCTGCAGGAGGTAGTTCTGTAATGTGCATGAAAGAGAATGGAAAAATGAAACTAAGGTCACAAACACAGTGTACTCATTCTATTTTTAGATTTAAACAGTAAAATGTATCTTGCTAAATTTCTGCTTAAGAACAAGAAAGTTGCATAATCCAAATTTAACCAATTCAGGGTGTTTTCCTCAAAAAAAAAATCTGTTTTTTTTATATGGAAACCAAAAGAGCTTGTTATTAGCCAATAACACGTAAATGTGTAAGGTCAAAGGAATACCTGCACCATGTTCACATACATCTGAAAGATTTGGTCTCCCCCACAGGAGAACTCAAAGCAAGCTCCGCTACTAAGTGTCACAAATCTGTCACAGGAGCTGGAGACCCCTTCCCACTATTTGGTCCTCAAAGTGTGCATGCCCAGGACTGAGACACCTCCACTGAAATCCACACAGAGAAGAACCAGCAACCTGTGAACCTACAAATCTAGGTGACCCCGTTGGATTATTTATGGAGGAGGAGGAGGAAAGCGCTGACCTGTGTCAGCTTTTCCTGATGATTAAATACTGGCTAACTCTCATGCACACATTGTCTGGGACATCCAGTTTTACAAAGCAGCCACAGGACTTTAGGATGGTGCCACAAGGCAGAAGCTCCATTTCGCTCAGGCAAGAAGAAGAGAAGGAGCTGGAGCTAGGAGAAAGATCAAGCAACTCCTCAAATAGAGGATGGAAGGAAACACTCCATGTGGGTGCTCTGTTTTCAATTTCCCACCCAAAGCATCCTGGATGAGTGAAATGTTCTCAGAGCTTTAAGGGGTACTGTCGTTTTCAGCCATGGTGTGCTACTGCAAAATATTTTTGCACTAGAGGTGCTTACCATTTTCATCTCTAGTGTTTCATCTCTATCATTCTAATTATCTAGTCTAGATTCTAGTGTTGAATCTTCAATAATCAAAAATGGCCGCAGGGAAGTAAGAGTCACAGGCTTTTTTGGGGGTCAGCTGGGGCATGGGAGTGTTGGAATCTGAATGCTTGCAAAACAAGCACTTTTTCATTTCCACTGTGTCTAACTGGTGAAACATCTAAATCAGGTAATTTAAACCCAAATCTTTTGGCAGCTCAGACAGAGCCCCAAGTATCCACTTCTCAGCAGACCTTTGATTTCAAATCACTGTGGTCAGTCTACTGTAATTTCAACCAGGACTGCACAGGTATTTTGCAAGCATAGTTTAAAAATGCAGGCACAGTTTGAAATTTATGAGATTAAAAGCGGCCGGCAAGATTCCTCTCCCAGTTACATTAGCACGGAATTATTACAGCTGACAAGAGAACCAGGCTGAGGGACACCAACCCAGAAACAGGAGACAGGGACGCTGCAGAACCAGGCACAACCAGTCAGTAGTATTTTCGCCCATTCTCTTAAATATTTAAGGGTTTCCTTTGGTATTTCTCAAGAAATTAGAATTCAATTTAAGAAGTGAAATCGGAAAACAATCTTCTCTGACCCACTCCACAAAGCTAACTCACAATGCAATTGTCTCTGCCCACAGGGAAGCTAAATGCTTCTACATCCAGCTAACCCAGATCCTCAGTGAGGACCTAAAGGGGAAGCTCTGCTGCACTTTTAGAGTTACTCTAGTGTGCTGCTGTGGTTATAAATGAGCAATTTCCAGCTGATCAGGTTCTGCTCTGGGTCTGCAATTTCCCCAAAACGATCACTTATGCATATGAGGTAGCATGAGGAATGCCATGGCACCTCTTAAATGCTGCTGACTGGTACCACTGGAAAAAAACAACAGCGTCCCATGCAAGTTAGTACCTGAGGACAGAGTCTGGCCCTTTGAACTGAAGAGACAGAATGTTACCCCCACACCCTGTTTTGCTGGGCACCCCAAGGCCTCAACATTATGTCCACGTGGTAGCAATTGCAAGTGGTCAAGCAAGGCTGAGCCTACAATATCTCCACTCTTAACTGGGAACGGGACACAAAGTACTGGAAAAGGAAAGGAAGGGAGGAATGGGAAGGCAGAATGGGAGCGACAGCAATGCATGACATGGTTGCACACTGGAATCCTTTCAAGTTATTCCAAATCCTTTCAAATGTCCCTTAAAATAAATGAAATCAGCTGTTGCCAAGGCCTGGGCAATGCCTATCATTAATTCAGGAACAGCAACTCATGTGTTTCATACACAAAAATCTGGCATTTATTCAGAGCAGCTAAGAGAGCCAGTCTTCTGATCCCTTCCCTCCACAAACATCTCAAAGGCTGCAAGTGTTGGGAGCTTGACTGCTCGCTTATCTTGTAGCCACATGCCTCCTGATAAGGAGGAGGAGTACAAGTTACTTACAGTGGTTCAGCTGACTACAGAGGAAGTCAGCAAGAGAGCAGCTTACCAAGCTACTTATTTCAGGAAGGGATTTTTTTTTTTTTTTAATCCTTCTTGAAGGTTTGGGGTTTTTTTGAAACAAAAAGCTTTTTGGAGAAACTACACATCCTCTAAGCCTCCACACTGAAGATCTGAAAGCTTTTTTCCAAATTAGAAATGGCAGAAGTACAAAGCTCAACAAGTCACCCTGAATTTGTGGAGGGTGATGTAACTTTTTTCCAGTTGCATGCCTTTTGGTGTGATCTGGTATCTTTCTTAACCATCTTGGGGAAGGATATCCTTACAGGCTCAGTGTTCCTCTTCTGAAAACCATTAACTCTATTTACATAGTTTGAAACTAATGTGTTCATTCCCAACTAAAGGCAGTTTTACATAATAACAATCCCTCTGTCCCAGAGCAAAGAACTTTTTTGATAGCAAAATGGTAAACTTTTCACTTATTAACATTAGTCATCATGGAAAATGGGACACTGGCTGGGTCTGGTAATTGTTTAAGACTGCATTAATGATCACTGCAAAAGGACGGATTAAGTTTATTTCAAGATCAGATTTACCAAACCTTTCTAATGCTTTTAAAAGCAAATTATGTTTGCACTGATGCACAGTGCCAGCACCATCTACTTTTAGTCTTAATGTAGAGTTTGAAGACTTTTTTTTTTTCATCTCTTTACCCAGAATCACATGGTAAAATGACCTAAGAGTTTGGGGAAGGTACCCTGGATACTGCCTAGAAGCTGTGTATTTTGTTACCTGTAGCATCCGCCTCATTGCTACTTGACTGACTACCCTCAGCCCAAGCCAAAATGATGATGCTTTAGATCTCACCTGAAGGAAGACAAATAGAATTCAGAGGCTGATTGATAGAAAAGTTTTCAATTAAGACATCCTCTAATGCTGGAAGTGACTGTAGTAAACCCCAACCTCGGCCTTAGTTTTCTGGGCTTTTTCTTGCCCACCTTGAAAGACATTTTTATGAGAAGAAGAGAGAGTTTGCCACCTCTACAGTTCATACTAGCTCACCTTGAACACGTGGAATGCTTCAAACTGAATGTTGGGGCTTTTATCTCGCAGCAAGTTCATCATCAGCTTCAGATTTTCTGGTTTGCTTATGTATTTTGTCATGATGGCAAAGTTGTGTCGGTCCAGAATCAATTCACCCAGCAGCTACAGGCACAATAACAAACAAACCCAGTTTTTTCAGTTTACCACAAGATTTTTGAATGCAAAGAAAGCAGCAACATAATTTAATGCTTGCCTAAGAGGTTTCAGTGTCACTACCTTTAAAAAAAGGTAACTAGACTTGTTATCATGCAGTCAGTTACTTTATGCCCAGTAATGCTCATCTTCTAAATACTACAGAGAGGGATCCCACATATGGGCTGGGTGTAATAGGAGCTGGTGTGAGTCATTTAGGACAGAAGCAAGTGCAGTTCTTCTGTCCCACAAAGACACCTTCATTTTATTTGGATGTCACATTAACACACCTATCCAGTCCCATCTACAGGTCATGTCAGACTTGGTGCTGTAGTGGCAAGCAGCACCAGACAAACCGAGACTATCACATTACTCTCAAGTTCATTTTAATCTACGTTCTGAACCAAAGTACAGATTTGCGGTCAGAGGAAAATGATAGTGTTTGTTTCATAGAGACAGCCCAGTGCTTCACCAGAGATCCAGGAAAGAAAAGACACAGTGAGCTCTTGTGCGTTGTAAGAAGAGCATCCCAAGCACTTATTTCTTTTTTGTTAGAAAGTACGTGTCTGCTTCATTGCCACACATGCCTCTTGATATTCTGCACAATGTGGAGTTCAAATGTAGAAGAGAAGTGCCGAGAGACTTTACCTTCAGAGACTGTCTCTTTGTTACATAATTCTCAGAATGAAGGAGCTTTTCATAATCCTCAAAGATCTAGAGCAACAAGAAAACAAAAATGCATCCAATTCATGTCCATCCTTCTACGTCCTGGTCCTTACCACCCCAGAGGAGCAGCAGAGGCCACAGCAGTGCCACCCTCTAACCCTTCACTGCAATGCCAGGCCCAGCTCACGGCCCGTTTTCCTTGGCTGGTTACCATGCAGTGAATTAATGCCCAGGAAGACTCCTCTTCAAAAGACTGCAGAGGGGAATACCACATATGGACGGGACATAGCAGGAGCTGGTGTGAGCCAACTAGGACAGAAGTAAGCCAGTGCCTGTGCAGCCTTCTCTTACGGGAGGGTGGATCTGCCGCCAGGACACGTGGGTCCAGCACGTGACATCGACTCACTCGTATCTCACGGTCATGACTCGCTGTGCAATTTCATGCAATACCCCAAACTGGTGACGGTGCACCCCATACTGGCATATATCAAAAGCTCCTTTTGTGAGGTGCCACCTCACCTGCCTTCAGCACCCTCGCTTGTTAAAGTTGTTTGCCCAGCGAGGGTCACTAGGAGCCGAGCACAGGCTGGCTTTTGCAGGATCGGGCCAAGGGAACCTTGTAGTTAAAGGAGACTGAGCAAGAAGGCTATGGGCAGACCATCTACCAAACTAGCAAAAAAACCCAACACTGCTATCCATGAATCACCTAAAAAAATGCTCACTTCCAGAATTCATACTTCAAAAATTTAAATATTAAATAAATGTAGCATGAGGACTGTTCCTGTGCAGTACTTCAGTATTAAAAGAAAAGATTAGCAGAGACACTAATTTTGCTCCAGTTAAGCTGCATTTGTGACCCAGTAATAATAAGCCTGATCTTTATTTAACCATCTTGGTAACTACAATAAAAGAAATAGTCTTTGGCCTTTTTACTTTGGCAATGAAATAAAGAATACCTCAGGTGACATGAGAACATAACCTGTGGACTAATAGGGATCATGGAATTAGACTAATTTCAGTTGATTCCAATGGATTTTTTGACCCACATTTGGTTCAAAACTGAGCCAAAAAATCAAAGTGAAAAATGGCAGCTAACCAAGGATCTAATTGCCTTAGCGTGGTAAGAGGTATACTCACACCTCAGTCCCCCAGTCAGGTACATGAGATTTCCTGTAATGCTAAAATTTCATCTAGTAACTCTTCCCCTCTGTCCCAAAGTATTATATATGGGCCATTTCAGGTCTATCAGTGCTGGAATACCATAAAACTGTTTAAAAAATGTGCACTCTGTTTCCCCACAATCTATTTACATACAAAGTCTGCAGTTCCACTCACATACGAGATACAATGCACACAGAGAGGAACAGAACTTGCTTTTAAACTAGGAGTTCTCCTGACACCTTGGCACGTATCCCCAGGTGTGTGCAGAGGGGGTACCTGTACTTCAAATGCCTTGTGGGGATTCTACTTTAGTAAAAGCAATGCCTAGTTGTGCAGTCCTGTGTGATCATTTTATGTGGAGGATGAAATCCTCTGCTATCGAAAGTGCACTTTTCCCAGCTAAGCACAAACAAATTAAAAAAAATATATATTCTAGCGTTTATACTTACCACATCATAATTTTGTTCCAGAAATTCTGCTACCAACAATTTGTGTCGTGTTAACAGGTCCTGGAGAAGAAGAGAAAAAGGTTACCTGAGAAAGTGTGCTTATTTGATTGTCCCATGATTCTCAAATGCATTTGAGTATTTTTTTGACCAGGCCATCTTTTAGAAGGTATTTACAACATTATTTCTATAGATAGAAAGCATTTAAAAACAATGCTGCATTGTGTGTTTAGTAGGATTTTAAGGAGAACTCAGTTAATGCTAACAGAATCGATACAAAACTATTCTAATACTCCTTATATTCCTTTTCCCTCCCACTTTTTTTCATGGTTAGTGGTCATAGTGCACAGTACTTACAATAAACTGGGGTAGGGGAAAGGAAGAAAGGAAATTAACCCTTTATGGAGGAATCAACTGTGGTCACAAAGCCAAATGTGGTTTACCTGCTACCCCACAGCTGGAAATGATGCTAAGCTCGATCAACTGCTATGGCTCATCTCCAAGAATACAACAAGGAAGACTCAAATTCAACCACTGTATATATACATTTATTTATTTATTTATTTAAAGCTTGAAAGTTAGGCACCAATCTAAGCTAGCCATCCAGGCTCCCTCCACAGCCACTCCCTCCCCAGAAAGGGGTCTCAGGTAGGAGGGATGAATCCCTTCTCAGCTCTTTTTCTGCCCAAGGTGGGCTCAGGGACAGAAGCAGTAGCAGACCTTCTAGAATGCCAGCTGGGATGCCTCCTATGCTAAAAGGCCAACTAATTCAAAGTTAAATTAAAGCAACCTCTCTCATCGAATGGGCATGCTAGAACTCAGCGACAGAAATGCAAATGTTCAGTTCCAGGAAAAATCAAGTCTCTTTACTAGATGAATAGCTATGAAATGAAGTGGGCAGTTTGAGGCATTTAAGTTTAATTTTTATCTTACTGCCTCTTTTGAAACATAACATTGATCACAATAAAAGCCTGATGAAGTCCATTCATGTTGGTATTTTTTTGGTGAATCAGATTCTGCTATCTTTTTCATTATCTTTTCCTTGGTTTTCCTACCCAGTCAGAGACTGAAGCTGATGAGTAGCTGAAGCAGATGCACAGACACATCCTCTACAGCATCACAAAGAAAAGAAATCCTTTAGATACTAATCCTTTAACTTATTTTTACCATCAGTTATAAGAGGAAAGCAGAGCGCCGTAAAATCCAGTACATATTTTTAATACATTCCTTTATTTAGCAGGATTGCCATGATAGCAGTTTAAAAGGCTGAGTGCAACAAACATGATTCACAAGCTTTTACACAGGGCACTTAGGAGGCAAGTACAACATTTTTCAATAGGGGGCACAAATGGAATATAATCCAAAATGAGTTTTTCACAGAAAATCACAAGAGAGCACGGAGCAGCAATATTATCAGGACTCTTTCCATCTGCTGCCTGTACCCTCCATAGCCAACTATATCTCCAAATACAAGCCATTTTCCTCTGCATTTTTAACAGCCCTGTTTCCTCTCTTCAGTGCACCTGGCTGAATTTAATTAAGTAGTACATCTCCAGATCATCAAAAATTCCAATACTTCTGTACTATAAATATCCTCAGACTTTAATGCACATTTAATTAAGCCCTCCTGTGGTGCATAGACTGTTCAAGGCTTTCAGCTCTGAACCAGACACCCTGGTGGCAACGCTACAAACCCAACATGGGGGCAACAGAACTGAAAACGTGAGTTCAGTAATCCAGCCAGCAAGTAATCATAGCGCTATTTTTACAGTATTAGAAATCAGGTAGCTCCATATTTCATGATTCAATTGCTTCCACATCACTACTTTCTATGCCAGCTATTCAGAGTAACAGAAATAATAGGAGATGAGACGAGCTGCTGGTTTATTTTGAGAACTGACCATGCTAAGAGGCAATTTAAAAAATAAAAATAAAAATGCAGTTTATGGACTTTCCCCCTGCATTTTAAAAGGTGAATTCTGTCCTATGTCTGAGGATGAACTCCTCATACCCCTTTCTTTCCAGTGCATGTAAGGATGTAGAATTCTATTTTTAAATCCTGCTAAAAATATACTTGGTTCACAGGGGACAGAAGTTAAGTTCCACAGATGTAGATCCACAAACATCAATCTCTTTTCTTTGGGGGAGAGCTGCAGCAGTCTGTGGTCCTTGCCACAGCTTAACTGACCCTTGTCCCCATCCTGCCTCCTGTTTGGGGTGAAGACTGTCCATCACCAACAACACATTCTGCTGTCATGCTCAAAGCAGGACCTGGGGAAAAGATGCTAATCTCTTCTGTCAAAGTAGGAACAGAGTCCAGGAGCACTTTTTCTGACCAGAGACAAATACTCTTCTGGGCACAGGGTAAAATGCCAGAGACAGAAGATTTAAATATCTGTTATGTTGCATTCTTATACAGTCCCACACTGTACTTGTCTGTGTTTCTGTACTACTTCCACTTTCATAACATTTACCGAATGAACACCATGACAGCACAACTTAAAACAATTGAAAGATGCTGCTATTGATTAATGGGTAGTTTGAATTGGTAATCCTGCTCAACTCAGTACTGAAGAATGCAACACTGCTCCAATGTGCAAATCTTTACCCCATTCAGTAGGTTAGCAAAACCAGGCCAGGTTTCAGTATGTGTTGAATCGCTGAGATGAATTCTTAACATTCCTTACAGCTATTCCTATGGTCTATCTAAATGTTTCTAATTAGCTTTGAGACAAAAGAATAAACAATGCCTTTCTATGACAGCAAGAAACAATGAGAGGAAAAAAAGAGAAAAAAAAGGAGTTATGTTTATATTTAGAAGAGTCTTTACCTGAAAGGAATTTTTCCCAGCTTTCTTAAATTATTTCTCAGAAATTAATTACCTTCCCTGTACATTAAGCTCATAGGCACCAAATTTTGCTCAAAGACTATACTAGCACCTTGTGGTAAAGAGAACGGTCGCATACAAACTCCAAGAAATCTGGCAGGCTTCACCCAACTTCATTTTTAATACAACACAGACTCTGTACAGAGTCTACGCAGTGCTTCCACCTACTTAGCTTGTAGCATTGCGGTCCTTACACTGAACCATGAGTCACAAAAGTAAGCATATGAATAAATTGTAAAATAAGCAGCGAGCATGACATTAATCCAAATCTGACTGCTGAATTCAGAAGGGACAGCAAAAATTACAAGGATTTCAAAAGTGAGTTTTAAATGATTGCTTCTATTCTGGTTGTGGTCATGATGGGTAGTGGTTTTTCTGCAGGGGAAAACAGGGAGAGAAAAAGGGTATGCATTTTACAAGAGCTGTATGTAATGTGATTAATTTGAGTTTTAAATGGTTGCATAAAAGACCTTGGGTTATCAAGATGAAGAACATTACTGAAATGTAAATCTGTATTGAATTAAAGATTCTTTGCAGACTTGACCACTGTTGTAAATCCTGTTACAATCAGACCAAGGATTAATTATGTCCTTTACTGAACAATAAAAAAGCCACCTAGTTTAAAGGCAACACAACATTTAGTGATGACTACTGATAAAGGACCATTTTTGACACAACACTATGATGCACTTTATATAAATAATTTACCTTGAATGTAGCAAAGGCATCAGAAGCTATATCAAATGTTGACATTTCCACATATTTAAAAAAGTCTCTGAACTGTTCTGAAAAAAGTATGATTTTGGCCAAGGGTTCATGCCGGATACACTCCCTCAGCATAATTCCACAGCGTAAGGCAATATTTGGGGTTTCATATCTGAAGAATGAAAAGAAACAGAAAAGATCACAACATAGAAGAACAAAGATAAACTGGCACTTTTCTAGCAACGGGGAACTTTTTAACATGGGGAATGTGTGTGCTAGAGGGGACATACACAGAGAAAGCTCCTAGCCACAGCACTGTACCCAGCTTCAGGATCCCAGCCCACAGCTAAGGTGCAGATACACAAATAAGGCTGCCAGCGTTTTCCACTGCAATCCTGTGTCTTCCCAAGCCAAAACACTCAGCCTAAGTGTGCATTACACTCATCTCCGCGGAAAGACTATGGGGAGGGCTTGATGTTTAACAGAGCTCCTTTACCCATTTAGATTTAGGAGAAAGCAAAGCCCATACAATATAACAATCTCCCTTTTCAGATTTAATTCTGAGCTCCTCAGTTTATCCAAGAAAAATATTAACATCTCATGACCATCCATCACCTCCCACTCCTCTTCTAGAGAAAGTCGCTCTAGAATATTAATGTCTAATGAGGATGGTAGAAAAAGTCTATCCAGGCAGCCTACACAGGATTAAGCTTTCTGTAGCTCTGAAGATCTTTTTGGCAGTTTAGGAGGAATTCTGCACAATCCCTCCTCTGCAGAGGCCACAATTTTGATCAGGAGACAAATATTCATTCCTCAAGTTACAACCCTGTGATGGCACACGCATTGCAATAGCCAGAAGCCAGCACGCTTCTCGATCTCGGAGAGGGAGGAAAAAGGGAGGCAATTCAGATCGTTTTCTATTTCTATAAAGTCTTGATTTCTTTAAAGCTGAAATTAATCTGAAACAAAACTGGTAGAAACACAATTTAGAGAGGGAAAAAAAAAAAAAAAGAAAAGATGAAATCCAACAGTCAGGAAAGACTTAAAATGAACTTCTTCCAGCAATTTTCAGTCATGTGAAGTGATGAAATCCAATGGAACAGAAAGCACGCTCTGTTTCAATAAGCCGGTTATACTATATCAGAACTGTGTATTATCACCCAGAGCTTATCAGCATCATTTTTCTTTGCACAATTAATTCCTATCACTAGGCCAAAAGAGAAGAAAAAAAAAAAAAAAAAAGAAGAAGAAAACCACAAAATGCCATCTGTGCTGTGAGTGGGCCCTCAATTTTACCACCAGCTTGCAATTTAAAAGAATGGTAGTGTTTTGTGAGCATACCAGAGCCGCATACTTCAACCTGATGTCAACAATAGTTGGCTTAATGAAAAATGAATTACAATTCCAAACAGGCAAATGAAACTTCCCACCCTCAAGGAAATGCAGGCACTCAAGCCTCTATTTGTTTCCTTTAGGGAAACATTTGCAAGCATGAATTTATAAGTCTTGAGACAACTGAAATTCACTGATGTTTCCCGCTGAGGCATACCTCTCCTAAACTCCATTAACAGGAATACTAATTTTCAGGGGAAAAGAGGCGGAATTGCTCATAGGAGTGCAGCCAGGAAAATATTTAATAGTTAGCTGGCTGAGGAGTATTTTGGTTGGAATAAAAGCAAATTACATTGTTTCCAGCACAATAACTTTTTAAAACATAAGTATCAACAGAATCATTCTTAGTCAAATGCTCCATTATTTGGAAGTGGGTTATGGACCTCTGGCTGGTCACATCAGTGAGGGAAGCTGGTTCTGGCTCCTAGAATATGCCTGGAAGAAGTTTACAGGCTGCCCAGTCATAACCGGCATGTTCTCTGCACCCACACTTAAATGCAAAGCCACCAGGCAGGAATGACAGAAATGTCTTTCAAAATCGCTTTTAATGAGCAATTAGTGCTCTACGCTGACGTATTCCCGCAGCAGAAAAAAAAAATACTGAGTTCTTCTCTGTTAGATAAGCTTACAGCCTAAAGAAACCCCCACGTACTGACTACTGGGGGCAACCAGAATATGAAATAATGGACTTGACATATTTCAAAACGCTTATTGTGAAGGCTGAAAGAGGGAAGACTGAGGGCAGGGATGCATCTCAGTGCAAAATGAATCATACTTGCATGGCTAGTGCAGAAGATGGTACAAGGAGAGCAGGCAGGACACTAGGAAGGCATCGAGCCTGGGAGACACAGTCTTGGCAAACAGTTATATTCTGATCTGATTTTACACTAACTTCCATAGCTTGAGTTTATCCTTGGATAAACTCAAAAGGAATTCTGCAACTTCAGCCAACATACCATTAAAGCTTTAACTGCACTGCGATATGAGGAGGTCATTACAAAACAGGTCAGGGCAGTGACCGAGTACATCAGAAACAGCATGTGGCATGATATAAACTCACAAAAGACCTTAGAAATTTGTCACTTGTGAGAAACAAGTGGCACAAACTTCAAGTCCCCTACAGTCACTGTACTAGAGGGAAAAGAATTTAAATTATAAAGAACCAGAGTTATTTCTGGACTAATGCAATATGCTGACACCAAAGAAAAAAATTGGCCCAAATATATCCAGCACTCTATATATACCAAACATTGCATTCATCTGAAATCCCGCTCGTACACAAAGCCTGCACACACACACAAAATAAGATCCTATTAAAGCAAGTCCTCAGGCACCACGAAGGTCAATTAACCTACCAAAAAAAAAAAGAAAAAAAAAAAAAGAAGTAGTGAAGTATGTGCTGTATGTTTTTCTGAAGCTGAGAAGCTGGAAGGAAGTAGCCAACAAGCAAAACGAAGCCTAGAAGCTAAGAACAGTTATCTCAAGCTGGCAGTGCCGCTGGAGTATTAGGCAGGAAACACTGGGCGGGAGCCCTGATTCAGGATCCTTCCCACTCAAGAGAGCTCACGTTATGCAACGAAAAAGCAACCTTTTGTTGATGCTGTTGGGAACTGACTGTCAGGGGGCAGAGGAAATCTTGCATCCAATACAAGTGAAACAATGACAAGCCTTCACAATAGTCCTGGACTCTTTCTTTTTATACATGGCAGATATTTTTATTTTTTTTTTCATTTTCCCTCCAGATAATGTCATAAAACAAACACGGAATGGTACAAGCCAGCCAAATCCATTTTCCTTTAGGCAGATTTTGATTTCACGTATTTAATTTAGCATTAAATAACTATGAAAATGCGTCCTTAAATCATGTTTTGAAGTGGTGGTGTCTAACATGAAGCACACGTTCCACAGTCTCACAGCTGACTGCAGACAAGTGCTGCACGCTGCAAGCAATATTCAGGGCTTCAGTAACGTATTCAGTAAAGGTGCCTCCCTTTGCTGTAGACACATATTTTAAGTATCATTTTTAGACAATGTCAGCAGCAGGACACAGGCAGGTAAGGCAGCATTGCATTTGACATCATTATGCTGTTCTGCAGCAGCTGCTCAGAAACCAACAGGGCTGTCTTCTGGACTACTGCTGATGAATTCAACAGCGCTTTCTAACAAAAAACTCCAGAAATGGCAATTCTGATACAGTGCAGTGCTGTGGAGAGATAGCCAAGAAATCAAGAAATCAAGAACAGGGAGCCTGAGGACCAAACTTACATGGACACGCTGCCGCACGCAGCAGGAATCTCCAAAAAAACACATTTAAATACATCCATTGGCTCAGGTCACCTATAGTAAAATGTCTGTCAGCAGTACATATGCATAAAATTAAATCTTTACCCTTGTCTTAATATTCTTGGTTATTACAGATGCCAAAGAATACCTGGGACATGATCCAAAAATAATTTTTAGCTTTAAATAAAGCCTAGACATATGGTAGCGATAACATGCACAATGTGCAAAAACAAAATGAGTGAAAAATCAAAAAAGCAAAGACAGAGAAAAGGGAAGAAAAATATCGTATCTACGTATGAAATTGAAAGCAGTTGTACAACGTAATGACTGAGAGAACTATCATCACCATCCTGAAACTGCTGGTTTGTGGTTTATATAAATGGTGAATTTTAATGAACAAATGAAACCAAAGTCCATTTAACTAACTTACTGATTTCCTTTCTGAGGAAGCTGGTGTTTAGTAACACTAAACAAGTCAAGAGTTTCAAAATTAAACCTAAACCACAACAAATCACTAAACTTGCAAGAGCAAGACCTAGCTCAGCCCATCCACCTGCGCAGGCTCCCCACTGCCCTGCCCGCAAGGAAGGCGGCAGGTCCACATCTATCGCAGCAGCCAAGAGCCTTGCCACCACGTTCAACCACAAGCTCACAGTTCTTGAAATCCCTGGGACTGACTAGTTCTCTTGATCACTTTTTTCCCTACTCAGCTGTGTTGGAATGAGGCCAGTTTTGCAGGAAATAACTATTTTCGAGGACTCACATGGCCATCCCTCTCTTGGCAGGGGTCTGCCCCTGGGAGAAGGGGGACGCTGACTGAAGGGAATTTTACCCTTGGGGCTGCAGCCTTGTCATGCACAAACCTTAGGTGGTGCTTAAGTACTTTCCTAACTCTGGCTGTGGAGCAAATGGTAAAAATGCAGCTCTTCAACCTCAAGAGCAAAACAGACACTTAAAAAACATTTCATTCTCTTATGAGTCTTTAGTTTAAAAGGCTCACATCATGTTTTTGAATGGCTGTTACTAGTGTGACCATAAAACTACTATGAGAGTCCACTTGTTTCATACCAATTAGCTAATACATGCACTTACTTCTACATCAGTTATTTAATCCCAATCACAAATATTCTCCTTTCCTTAGGGGTGTCCTGGTTTCAGCTGGGACCAAGTTAATTTTCCTTCTTAGTAGCTAGTACAGTGCTGTGTTTTAGCTATGCTGTGAGAACAATGTTGATAACCGCACTGATGGTTTTAGTCGTTGCTGGGTAATTTTTATACTAAATCAAGGACTTTTTGGTTTCTTGGGCCCTGCCCACCAGAATGCTGGAGGGGCACAAGAGACTGGGAGAGGACACAGCCAGGTCATCTGGCCTGAACCAGCCAAAGAGGTATTCCATATCATGGGACATCATGCCTGGTACAGAAACTTGGAGGGTTGGCTGGGGGGGATCACTGCTCAGGGACTGGCTGGGCATCAGTCAGCAGAGGGTGAGCAGCTGTACTGTGCATCACTTGGGTTTTTTTCCCTTTTCCTTTGGATTTTACACTTTTCCCCCACCTTTCCATCCTTATTGTTATTACTGTTGTTCTTATATCTTTATTCTGTTTAAATTATTGATTTGTTCTTATCTCAGTCCTCGAATTTTACATTCCTTTCCAATCCTCCTCCCCACCTCTCTGGGTGGGGGGCAGTGAGCAAGTGGCTGCGTGGTGCTGGGTTGCTGGCTGGGGTTAAACCACGACAAGGGGAAAAGTAAACAAAATCCTAAAGCCAGAAGAAAACTGAGCAGACAACTGTAGACTTCAAGGGCTGGAAAAGCAAAGCTTTTCACTGAATGGAAGGTGCTTTCAGTCAAAAGTAAAGGGGACAGAAACCTCAAGTGTTTTAGGCCAACACTTGTGCACACTTGAATGCAACTGTAGTTGATGTCCACTCCACACAGTAGTCTATTCCCCCTCCTTGGCCAACTTACCTTGGAAACCATGGGGTTACAGCTGAGCACTGACTCCTTCAAAGGTTAAAAGACCCCAAAAACAATGCTGGAAGTTGTGGAGTTCATTACAGAATTAATTTAAAGTTGAAGTTCACATGTGGCTACAAGCATTGAAGAAGTCTGTCCCACAGACACAACTATTCTTTTATGCATTTTTGCTTCTCTGTTCTACCGCATAGGGGGGCAGTTTGACTCCAGTTATTTACAGACACCACTATAAGACACTCCTGCAATGCAAAAAGGTCTAAATGAAACTCGGCAGTCATCAACAATGCCACCCAAGAGTTTAGGGCAAGAACTGAAGTACACATCATGTGGGGAGCAGTCAAAAACAATCAGCACATAGTTATTCTAATGCCAGGTTTGAAGAAGAAATAATGGCCAAATAAAATAATCCAGTATAGAGTTAAGTGGAAAGTCAATATGAAAGAAACAGAATAATTAACCTGGAACACAATCTGAAAATCCTTTTTTGTTGTTGTTTTTGAAACTAAGAGTGAGAAGAGATCAACTACAATGCCAGCATGTGCCAGGTAACGCTCTTTAATAAAAATCAGATTAAAGCACCCACCCTTTTAGAAGCATGAATAGGATATGTGGATGGGCACTAATGTATTCCACAGTAGGGCTGCGTGTACCAATTTGTCTTCTCAAGATGTTGTTAAATATCTGGGAAACGTCCTTCTTGCCCTGTTAAAGAAGCAAAATATATCTTCAACTGGAAAAACATGACCAAATGACCATTTACTATAAGCTCTATTTAAAGCAGAAATGAAATTGAAAACAAAACAAGTTGGTCTCTTTTCTTGAACTCTCTACAGTCCCACCACCTCGTACTTGCTGTTTCTTCAAGAAGGCTTCTTCTGTTGGGTGGCTCTGAAGACCACTGATGATCCCCCCACTCCATTTCCACCTTTCTTTGTCTAAATGTAGATGTGCACCCCCCCTTATTCTGTCAAGCACGTCCCTGGTTATCTTAAATAGCAACATTCAAACACAAAAAAAAGCAAGCCACTACTCTGAGACAAACATGCTTTTGCAGTGTGTATTATTGCTCCCACAGTCTCCAAATCTGAAGTTGTCAAGCTAGCACCAAGCACATCGCCCCACAGCCTAAACTTACAAAGCTAAAGCTTTTCATTATTCAAATGCAATCAAAGCCAGTGACTGCATTTTTGAAAATCAGGATTCAATTTAAAACTGCAGCCAATATTTCACCACGAAGAACGAATTACTACTGACAAAATGGCTGCATCACATCTCTGCTTTAGTCACAAGAAGATCCTTCACTTTGTCCTAATTTTCTCCTGTATACAGGTATCTATCTGCACAATTGTGTTTTATCTTTGAATGCTTCCCTGTGCAAGTAGCTTTTCAGAAGGTCTTTTGAAAGTATGTTCTATTCAGCCACAGGGTTTGACAATACATCTTGAATTAGAAGTCCTCTTCCTCCCCCACTGCTTTCTGCCTTGGCCACAGGAGACAAATTGATGTGTGAAATTAATGGAGGAGGGGAGACTGCTGCACTAATGAGCAGTAATCAAGGCACTGAATCTACAGCGGGTCACTATGCACAGGGCAAGCTAAAGGTTACTCATAATCCGTACGTGCTCATTGATCTGTCTCGAGAGGGCAAACATTCCTTGGTGGAGAACTTATCGAATGTCTGAAGCCAAGGAGCAGATAGTTTCACACAGAGGGAAATTCCCTGGTTTCACCTCTACAAATAAATCACTGCTGAGAAACACAAAATATTCTGCTTTCCTGCTCTTTCCAATCCAGCTGGTTTGGAGACATGGGGAATTCAATAGGAGAATCATGTCAGAGCAGGCCAGTCCATCTGCCTCTGTCTGCAACACTTTTGAACCTTGGACATTGTCTTAATTAGGCTAAATTGACTATAAAGTCATCCCATTCTCCCCTGTCTTTACAACACTCATAATGTACGCCTGGAATCCTGTGATCCCCAGTGGCTGCAGCAGTTGCTCCAAGACAAAAACAATCCAGACAGAGAAGAGCTGTTGAAAGGGCAAGGTGAAAATGGCCAAAAATTAAGTGATCCTCTCTGCTATGCCAAATCTTACGTTACTTAATATTAGTGGCACTGCAGCATTACATCCAATAGCAGAGAAGAGATACTTATATATCTATATTTATCTCAGAGAGGAGATATCCAATATAATTGGATATATCCAATTATATTCAATTTTGTAGAAACCAGCAATAGTGAAAGCCAGAGAAGTTAGTCTCTCTGGATTCTCCTGGAGGGAATGGAACCAGATAGGACGGAGCCAAAGCAGACTTCCCTTACCACCTGACATCTATAAAAATTGTAGGAATACTCTTGCAACACTTCTTATTTGGATCCATGATTCAGTTTTGCCTTATAATGAAATACATATGGCCACTGAAGCACAAGATAAAGCAGCACTTAAGGAGAGAAAGTGGCTAGACAAGAACAAAAAACTGCAAAGAATGCCATTATGTAAATAACAAGTTGTATGATACCTATATCATAATTTTGCTCCCATTTCAAGACAAAGTAAGGGAAAGCTGCTGTTGTCACCAGTCCGGGGCTCGTGGGTTATTTACTACCTCTTTTAGTGGCTTTACAGCTTGTGAACCTTTAAGCTTACGTGGAGTTATTAACATCTATTTTTTTAGTTGACTTTTTCTGTATGCACACTTTCCTCAGTTCTTTAAAGTTCAACAATAAATTTCGTATTTTAGATTTCCAAAATTCTAGTCTGATCTTGATTCTGGGCTCCTGCCCAAACTCAACTTCAGTGCTTCATAACAACATCATCACCAAAATTACATCTTGTCTGTTGAGTGGCAGAACCAATAAACCTGTGTTTTGTATAGCTGTGCGATGGATACGTGCAAGTCTCCCCTACACACCCGCTCGCCCCCAGCCACACGTGCTGTAAGTGTGCTGGCAGATTGAGCACAAATGAGACAGGACTTGAGTCTGTGCTTCTGCCTTTTTCTCAGTGGGGACATCAGCTCTGGCCTCACTCCTCATCAAGTTCCATGAAGTCTTTGAAAATACATCTTCAATGGGAAGTACAGCTGTGCAAAATTGGGATCAAAGTGGGCAGCAGGGTTGGTGAGGAGGAGACAGGGAGTCAGGACAGAACAAAGTAACCTACATAAACATTATTCCCTTCAGATATTAAATTTTTAAGTAATTTGTGATTTTACTTTCTACCATTACATACAGATCAAAAAATTAACTTGCATGTTATAAAGTGATGACATGGCTTATACAACAAGAAACCTAAATGCCAACTGTGGCCACCAATATAACAAAATAGAAGCAGAAAAGTTGATAAACTGAAAAAGACAATGAGAGTACGAAGGCAAAGCAGCACGCGCTCTTACTATCCTCTTGTTCAATGACACTTTGTTTCTACTGTTTTGCCAAAAGAGTATGTATAACAGCTCTCCTCAAGACTGAAAAGGTTTTATCATGGAGAAATCTGTTTTGCAATACGAGTTATTAGAATTGTTTGCAAGAACCGTTATTCAGCAACAGATTAGGTATTTCATTCAGTGCTTGCATTTGAAGACTGCGGGTTCAATATGTCCACACAGATTTTTTGTCTGACAAAAGAAATACAGACTGTCAGTAACCAAAAGAAAAAGGCAGTAGTTTCCCTTCTGTGGTGTATTTGCTAACAATATCTTCTCCTCCTTCCTCTCCTTTTTTCTTAAAAAAAAATAAATTACCAGATTTTTAGGGGTTTGAGTTAGGGTTCTTTTGGTTGGTTGCTTGCTTGCTTTTTGGGGGGTTTTGGTTTTTTTTTGGGGGGTTGGGTTTTTTTTCTTGGTTGGTTGGGGTTTTCTTGTAAAAAAAACCCAAACATTTACCAGTAAGCTGGAGTGGCAGGGAGAAGACAAATGAAAGGATCTCAATAAATTCGAGCATTAAAAAAAAAATCTCCTGAACTTCAGACCTGAGGAAGAGAACATTTTCAAAAATTAATATAAAATAAATAAATAGGTCCCTTGAATCCTGGCTTTACTGAGGTCAGGGGAGAGAGGGAAGAGGGGGAAAAGAAAACATAAATCTCCCATCATTCCTCCCTTTCATTCATTTACAATATGGAAAGAAAAGCAAATTAACAATAACTTCAATAAGGGAGAAAACTTCTACAAGAAAGTAACTCCCACAAAAGGTGGCTCTGAGAGCATCAGACAATCTCTCTAGGGAACTGATTTTTAAATTCAGCAGCCACCCAGCCCTATATGTTGGGTACCACTCCTGCTTCAGACCTCAGCAGTGGAGGTTTGGTTCCTGGGAACTGGGGTTTTCTCACTGCTCGGAGACGCTCATACACTTGTGACGATCCACCAGTGCCCAGGAGCCATAGGAATCACAGGACTCCTAACAGCAGTCCCCGAGGACCACTATCCTGGCTGGCCGTAGACCACAGGAATACTATAATGACCTGCCAGTGACAAAGTTTCTTTCCAGTTCCTACCAGTCAAAGGTCAATTAAAAGGGTCTGTATTTATCCTGACTTACTGCAATCTTTTCTACCATAACTCTTCTCCTTATTTATAAGCAAGTTCAGCTGTCTTAGTAGTTGCCTACTAAGTTTTTGGCTTTAACAACAAAACTGGCAAGGAGTTCCAAAGAATACATAATTTTATACACAAATATACAAAATTAAACAATAAATACACATATATATTCATATTAATCTTTCTGCTGGCAAAAAAAGTTATATTCCTTTCTTCTTTTAATCCAAAGAATTAAGTGGGGGCAACCCAATTTAGCTTGCTACCTGCTGCCAGTTTTTAACACTTTCTTCAACTCCTTTCCTCTCAACTAAACCATGCTAATGTTTTTCAGTCTTTGTAGCATGAGGTTTTCCCATGCTTCCAAGTATTTTTAATCCATGTCCCTGGACCCCTTCTAAATTGGACAACCCCTTCAGAGACAGTGGTCTGTTCTAGCTGTACTATCCCAAAGAGGTTCACCGCTGCAGCTTACAAGGTTGGTCATAAACATTATTCTCAGCATCATTTCCTATCTTGTTTGGATACACATGGCAATATTTCTTTATTGGTTTTATTTTAATAAAAAAAATGTCATCAGATCCATTGCATTTACTTCCAGTATATAAACACATCTATCAGGACACTGACCAATCTACAGCAGGTGCATTCTTCAGCATGTAAAAAACAGTTTTAAATGCAATAAAATTATTTAGACTTCAGAAGAATACAGCTTTACTCACTGACAGCACTGAGAGCAAGGAGATGCTGACTTACCTCAAAATCTATCAGTTGCAGGTTGGCAATAAGCGTCACTAGAAGGCCACTGTTGTATAGCTCTTGTGCCAGCTGAGCCACAATCTCTGTAGGTGGCTCCTTGTCTGTGGTCCCACACAGAATTTCCTTCATTGCTTGCAGAGATTTTGACACTTCCTCTGATGCCTGCTCGCCAGCAGATACAGGTTTTGTTTAAAAAAAGGAAAAGAAAAAAAAGAAAAAAAAAGAAAAAAGAAAGAAAAAGTGATTTATTTTAAAGACAAGCAGTTCAAAAAAAAAGCTTCTAACCATACTTAACGTGATCGTTATCTATATTAAAATGGTTTAATAATTTTATGTAAATCACCAAGGCTGGAGTATCCACACTGGATCTTGCAGGTCGTACACAAGCATATTCAATTTAAACATAGCATGCATTCACTTACAGACCACAGGCATAAAATAAGGGCGGGAGTGTAATTACCAACTGGCATCAGCAAGATCTTTTCTGGGTTTGGAGACAGATGCTGACCTGCAGCAGCAGCAGCACTTTCACCATTGCTCCCCCCAACCTCCCCAGTGGGTTCCGTTGACACACGTGGGGCAGGAGGTGCCAGATGGAGGTACCAAACTGTCTGGCTCTGCCTGCCTGCAAGGTGGCCGCTGTGCAGATTTCCCATCAACTGCTTCTTGATAGAGTGTCCCAGCTCCTTTACTGGTAACCCAGATAAATCCTTACACCCCTGCGCCATGGTTTAACCTGGCAGGCAGCTAAACATCACACAGCTGCTCGCTCACCCCCCACCCCCCAGTGGGATGGGGGAGAGAATTGCAGGGGGGAAGTAAAATTTGTGGGTTGAGTTAAAGACAGTTTAACAGGACAGAAAAGGAAAGGGGGAAACCAAAAGAATAATAAATAAAACAATTAGAATAGACAAGTGATGCACAATGCGGTTTCCCACCACCCGCTGACCGATGCCCAGCCAGTTCCCGAGCAGCAGCCCCCGGCCAGCTTTGCCCCTGGTTTATATGCTGAGCATGGCACCGTATGGTATGGAATAGCCCTGGGGTCAGCTGGGGCCAGCTGTCCTGGCTGTGTCCCCTCCCAGCTTCTTGTGCCCCCCAGCATGCTCACTGGTGGGGTGGGGTGAGGTGAGAAGCTGAAAATTCCCTGACCTAGTACAAGCACTGCTTAGCAACAACTGAAACATCAGTGTGTTACCAACATTATTCTCATCCTAAATCCAAAATGCAGCGCTATACCAGCTACTAGGAAGAAAATTAACTCTATCCCCGCCAAAACCAGAACACCCTGCTGGCTTTGCATTGCCACCACCTAAGTCTCCTCATCATGTGCGGTTTGAGCCAGCATCTTCCGCAAAGGATTTGCCTACTGAGAACACAGGCACTCCAGTCTCAGGTTGGGAAATTAATTAAATTAAACAATTTGCTATAGTAAGGCTCCACATCTGCCACCAAGCAAACTAAAATTAGTCCTTCAGCTTTTGCTCCCACCTAGCTTATACATTAGTGTGTCTGTGCAATGCTTCAAATACCAAATGTAGAGGACAAATCAGGAATTACCTGATGAAGTATCTTGACCAGAAATCTTACAACAGGAAAATGAAGGAGAAACATGTATAAACACGTAACAGCCTAGCATCTGTGGCATTCAGCAGGTTTAAATCAGACGTGAACGATAACGTCCCAGTTCCCAAGGGAAACAACCGCTGGTCACAGCATAGCAGCTCTGGCTCACACTCTCCTCCCAGGTTTGCTCCACTTTGTATAAATGAAGACTCCGTGGAGCAAAGGTGATATTTTTTCCCATGTTTGTGCATGCTTTAAACGCCATCTGCTCCAGCCATGGGGCTGTGGAGGCAATGGTTTCTTCTGGGTCGGGGTACGTTTAATACATGCATGACCCACAGCAAGTCTGGTTTGATTTTTTGGCAGGGAGTGGGAAGGAAATAAGGGACAGGTTTGAAAGCAAAGCTGAGGATGGTTAAAGATGTTGAAGATAGGACAGCATTTCACATCTATAGCGCAAAACCTTTACTTGAAATCAGCCCTTCATTAGCTTAGCAGAGCAGGGGAGCAATCACGACACGCAGAGAAAACCCAAGATTCTTTTGTAAAAGCTAACTGGACATTAACGGATGTTCAAAGCTCAATCAGTAATTTCAATCTCTCTCTCTCAGAAACCGAAAGAAAAAATGTCATGTTCTCAAATACCACCCATCAATCTGCATAAAATAACTGCTTCAGAGAGGTATCTCTCAATTGCTGCTGATCTCCCAACACTTCCAATACTGATTTACATCACCGATTTTATTCACAGTAGTGAATTAAAAAAAACTAGAAAAAGCCTAGAAATCCTAAAAAGCCATTAAAATCCTACAAACCCAATAAAAGGCCACTTTCATGTTGCATCTACCTTGAAGATTCAAGCATTGATTTTGCACGACAAAGAAATGTTCTCCCCCAGTCTGTCTGTATCTAATCCCAGTTTTCTGCTGGTTGAGTTAGGTCAGCATGAGCAGCATGTAAATGAATATGACTATGTGATAACTTTAACCACAGCAGAAGTCTTGTTTCTTACCATCGCCAGCAGAAGAGCCTATTTTTACCTCAAATGTTAGTGGTATGTCACTAGAGATATCCCACAGAGTACAGATGGGATTAACAACAGGGGTGCTATCTTGGAAACTAAAGCTCTAAATCTTTATAAGAGCTGTGAAAATATTTTCATATCAAAGGAAAAACCCATATATTTTTGGCTTTTCACCCATTCTGCTGGGCAGGGTGCGAATATCTCTGGTATTCTGTGGGTTAAAAAAGAATTAATACCTTTCCTTTCAAGTATAAGTACTCCTTTCTGATATGTAGAAAAATCTCTGCAAGACTCCGCTTTAGGTTTAATTCTCCAAAAGGAGGCCAAAAAGTAAAGCACTGCAGGAAAAAATAAAACTACAGAACACCGCAGTGTTGATGGGCACACTTAGGGACCACAGCTGTATTTCTCTGATCATCTGCCATCCCATCCGCTCATCATCTCTGCTTTTCTACACGCAATTTACCTTTCGTGCTCAACCTCCTCCCCCCTTCATATCCTCTGGATACTCTGTGGTTTGACATTCAACCTGCCACCAAAAGCTATTCCCAGTCAAATCTAAGGCGGCTTTTCAGTGCCTATCCCTCATAATCTATCTGGAGGAAAACCATAATCCTGAACACATATTCTTAAATTAACACCAATTCTAGCCTCCACTTTGACATTTCCACTTAACCTTACAGCATTTTTAGAATAATACCCTAAGTACATAAGCACTGTTTCTGGGATGGAAACTTGCTCAAGACACAGGGCGGGGGGGGGACACGGGGGAAAAGACATTCCAAGATCCAAAGACCTAAGATGCATCCAAAATAAACAACAAAGCAAATACATTCACTCAAATACATGGAAAATACAAGATGACAGAAACATAGCTACAGAACAGCTTGTCAGAAGCCAGACTGGTCCTGAGCCTCTTTAGGAAAACTAGCAAAAAACCCCATCAAAACCTCAGCAGGACACCCTTCCCCCCAACGATGCCACAAACAGAATTTCAGTGGGGGAAAAAAAAAAGAAGAAGAGAGAGAGAGAGATTTGCTAGAAACTCAAAGTCTATGAGCTCTGTAATAAAAACTATGACTTCTGTAAATCTATGTATTTTCCATCATTGGCAACAGCAACAATAGCAAAGTGCTGCAACTGTCACTTCAGCAGAAGTTATAGAGCAAAAGAAAAGGTTTTATGAAATATCTAAGCACTTTAAGCCATCTACCTCATTCTTGCAATTAAGCACAATCTTATTTCCAGCAGATTTTCCTTTTACTCTCACAGTTCGAGTCCTTTACACCATGACTGCATTTAAGCCATTATATTTAGAAGAAGAGGGAAAAGCTGGGGGGTGTGTGGGGGTGTTACACATATTACATACAAATGTTAAAAGTGGGATATGTTGAATTTTGGACAGTTAAAGTTTGCAGACAGGGACAACAAAGCACAAGATGCAAGCTGATCCCCAGCACACACATTAATGTAGTGTTTGTGTTGCTGTCACCGCACAGACATCAGGATCTTGACCTCCAAAACATCCAAACTTGGGAAGATACAATTAGAACACTAAAATTCAGGGTGGGTACATGGGTAAGTCTCAAATGAGCTAGAAGGTTGATGTGCAATAGGTTGTGTAAGGGAGGGAAGGTGAGCACAGCCACACCCCCCTGCGCAATGAAAGGCAGTTTGTGCAACGTTGGCTATTTCTTCTCTACAAGAAATAACTCTTTATCCACAGAGCATAGTTTATAGTGACCAGCAACCCACAAGAGTTGCTGTGTCCATTCTGAAATACAGTATTTTGTGTAGATGTTGAAATCCAACAAACCTGGGATTACTCTGCTAACTCTACTGGACTAGATGATCAACAATAGCCTTGGAGCTGGAAAACTGACAATGTAGATAAGACAATATAACTTCTCTAAGTTAAATTATAAATGTGTTCAACTTCTCCAGCTTATAAAGTTGATTTTTTTTCAGCATAGATGTGTCTTTCCAAACCTACCAGCAGATTGAGTTGAAGATACTTGTCTCAAGCTTATTTTCCTTGTAGATCAAACAAAGTCTTGTCATTCTTGACTTAACAGGATCTTAACACAAAGGAGCTTACGAAGAAGCTCTTCCTTGAAAGTCTGGATGAAAAAAATCTTCCCTGAAAGACCTCAAGACTCTCCTCTCCGCAGTCTAACACACACATGGAGACCAGCCGATTTTGATGCAAAGGTCTAGTCTTTATTACAGAACAGACAACATTACTATGCCTATACTGAAATATCACCATACAGCAATGTTGATATTCTTTTCCCACAGCACTAATACTGGGTTCTTCAGAACTTGCTTTGCCAGGTCTAGAAGACAATTTTAAGTTTTATCTATTTTTATTTTTGACTGATATTTAAAGGAAGGCCAAAGTGCATGACAGTGTTCTTAGGGCAGTAATTTAGCATTAAGAAATGCTGGAAAACAGTTAATCTTTCTCTGTATTTCACAACTATGCAAGACAGTTCCATAAGGAATGTCTTCGTTTTTTCATTAAGGGATTACAAAGAAATCTTCCAAGTTTTAATTTTTTTCTGTTCTTCTAAAATCTTCCAGGGAGATATTAAAGAGTAGCACAGAAGGCTAAAACAAAGGTCTTATCTGTTGTTCACACAGAAAGCTGAATGTTTATTTCCATAATTACATGGGTTGGGACTTTCCATACTCAAAGCTGTTGGTTTTTTTGCAACACTGCCTGTGCATGATATAGCAAAACAAACAAAGCAGATCTGCTGCTTCAGAGATCAAAACTTCATACAGGCAGTTTTTTTAAAAAAAACTGATAGCACAGCACAGAGATAATTTACCAAGACTGCCCAGCTTCAGCAAATTACATTTCTAGCTGTTCCAAGTGGCTTAATAAAAACTACCTCTCTACTTACTAATGCTGCGTTCCCCTCTCCTTAGCTACTTACAGCAATTTCACACTTATCTTAAAAGTGCCTATTAACTGCTTGTGATCCAGACCTATTATGCTTGTCAAAGAGAGAGAGAAAGAGGGATGTCCTGTTATGCAATGTAGATCCATCGCATCTCTTTTTACTCGCCTCCAAGGGAGATTACAAAAACCATAAGGGGAAAAGTATCAGGCCTTGAATCATCAACAGTCTGAGCTCCTACACGTGAACTGCAGCTTTTCAAAGGTTTCAGTGGGTTGTCTCTATTTTACCTGTTTCACCAACAGGTTAGAGGTTTCATACATAGGTACATACATAACGGGTCAGAAGGGTGTATTCTTTCTTTTATTCATCCAGGGACTTAATATAACATTTATGACCAACCATAACAGCGAAGAAAAAAACAGATTGCATGAACTTTTTCCACCTATCCAAACTCAGATACCAAACATACCTAAGAAAAATATAGGATGCCTGACATCTGGCATCCGCATAGCAATCAGGAAATCCTCAATTGTTCTTAAGAATATGGTGATTTGGATCATACAGCTTTTGTTTGTGTACCTAGCGTATTTCCAGGGCAAAAATCTCTTTCTAAACTGTTGCTGTCTTGCACAGCAGCAGACAGCAATACACACAGATGCCTGCCAGCGTGATGTTAAATACTCCGACGTCTGAGTCAGTGAACTGCCAGTACTCCATACTATGTATCACAACCAAAAGCATAAAGCTCCTTGCTTTGGCTTTATCTTGTTTAAAATACTCTGTGTGATTCAAACCATTTTTTCTCCTAAAAGAACAGCACCAACGCAACTCACTCTACATGCAACTGCAAGGAGTCCCAAGAACAGCCATTAGCAGAATCCGAATTCAACGTCTGTGTAGCTTCAGGATCATCCCAGCTGACTTATTCTTGATTCAATTTCATGATGAATGTATATATAGGAACAATTTGTGGACGTTTTGGATCAGGAGGCATGAACTCTGTCATTTAGCAAAATATTATGGCCTAGTACTCAAGCAAGCTGGCAAAGACAATTTGGTCAAGCAGACACAACAGGGAAACACCTTTTAAATAGACAGATGATTAAATGCAAGAGACAAGTTTGCCCCATCTGAACATAAATTCCTTTCCCACTTAATCCTGCACTTAAGACAGAACTAAAAGTTGTAAGGTCCTTAAAAATAATAATTAAAAAGCAATCAGAAGACACAGGTTTTAAACTCTTGGCACCAGCACCTGACAGCGTCTGGAGTTTCTCCCATCTCTAGGGCAATAAGAGGCCTTAGCAGAACGGGGAAGCCGAAACATTAAACACTCCACAAAACCCCATGGCGTGCAGAGGTAGAAGGAAGGGGTGCCAGGCCCTTCTTATCTCATTCCCTCCATTTCAGTGTGTAGCAACGAAGTCAAAGGCAATTTTGCAACTGCCTTTGGCAGCTGCAGAATCACACCCATGGGTATTCATGTTCACAGTAATCACGCAACCATCCTTCCATGCAAATGTACATCACATCCTCTGCAAGCACCTCACCTCACACACCAGTTCACCGCTTTATCACCGCTATGAGTGAGCAAGGTGGACAGGAGCTGATAACGGCCTCGTTGCTATGTAAAAAAAAGCAGGATCTATTGATACTAATATTTGTTCCAGAAATCTTAAAGTCTTTTAACTGTAGCCTTGATAAAATGCTGCTCTCCTGATCCTTCTGAACAGTACCAAATTTGTTACAGTACCTGGCAGTGAAACAGAGGACAGATTACAGTGACCTACCCAAACAAGCCATCTCCTTAGATATATTTAAGTGAAAGGGCAGAAGCTAGACACTCAGGTTATTTTAAGTCTAGCTTCGCTGTTTCTGAACACTGACTAAAGGTGCTGCACCCACAGTTCTGCTTGCTAGGAAAACACACAGCACAGTGTCCTGAACCTGCTCTAATTCACTTGGCTTCATCTTCTGCAACAAACCCAAGTCTTGGACCAGCTACACCTGAAACTGCAAATCTTTCAGCCCATCTAGGTCAAGTGCAAAGATGAGGCCAAGTTTCAAACATCCCCAGATCCGTTTGTTGTACTAAATTAAAAACCTGTGACAGTCTGAATGCTTTTGCTGCAGGGTGGATTCAGAAAATGTTACCAAACCTGTAGGCACTGCAGATGGCACTGAGTCACTGGTGCCGCAAGCAAAGGTGTTCAGTTAGCAGCGAGAGGGTGATGTGTTCAAGGACATCCTTCGGTGACACCCTTCAGTGACACACTGGATGCCACCTGCATTGTTTTGTGCTAACCAGACTCAGCGGCCGAATACGAGACTTTGAGAAGTTGGGATGTCACCTCCATTTTTTGTGAGATGGGTCAGGTATCCTTTCTATTAATGTTCTTTTACAACACCCATCAGCAAAAGCCATGGCAGCGAATCAGTAATAAATGGAGCAGTATGACCAGTGTGTCACATGCTGACTGTTCCTCCTCAGGTTCAACAGATACGTCCACTTGATATAAGGATCTCTCCTCTCTTGCTTCCTACTTATGTGCATCCTCCAAACGCTACAGGAAAGAAGGAAGAGAGTCTAAGCTCTAAAGTCTTCATTTCCTAGGTATTAAAATACTCCCCTGCTTTTCTAGTTAATGCCAGAATGGGTATTTCTCATTAAATCCAAGCACAGTTTGGTTCTACATGACTGAGATTAACTTTTTGTGGCATTTATAGAACTCTGTAATAAAATGTAATTAATTGTTCTTCACCATATCAGAGCCCAAACAGGATGTCAGCAATTTTGTGTGCCACAAGCACGCCTTTTTTATTTCAGATGTTGGAAGAGAGGAGGATGGTTGATAAAGAAGGCTTTAGTCCACTTCTCCAGCTCTGATTAAGCCTACTTAATCTCCCAGTTGCTACACTAGGTTTGTCAGTGCTGAAATACCTTCTTTAAAACAGAAGGGGTTTTTTTTAAAAAAAATAAGAATAAGGTATTAGGAACAGCACTTGAGAGGAAGAGGAGCCACAAGTGGTGACACTTCTCTGTGGTCTATTAACCATCAGAATGTAGCTGAGAAAATGGCAAAACTTTAAGCCCACATATATATTCATACAATCAAACAAACAAAAAAATCCACCCATACAATAAGAACCAAACATTCAAACTTATCCTGTTTTTCCATTGAGTGTGTTTAAAAAGCATTATGGCAACACTACACACATTAATAGTTTAAAGAAAAAAAGACACATGGAGGAACTGGGTCAAATTCAATCCTTATCTAAGACGACAGATGCTAGTGCAGTCAGTTGAGTTCAGTCAAAGTCTGAATGGGTCCTATTCTAAGACTAACAAAAAGCATATTAAGAAAGGGTGCAAACTTCTATATATTATGTGTGTATATGAAAACGTGACTCAGAAAAGATGTACAATTGCCTCTTTACTTACAAGTGGCTTCTCTGCATCTTATCTATCAAGTTGTTTCCTCTCCCCTCTTCCCATCACTCATAAAGTCTTAATTGATCTGCTGAAAAATTCCCTCTACATGTATACTGCATAGCTTGGTAGGAACCATCATTTCTGTATTATTTTAAAACAGCCCCTCAGAGGCACAGATGGTTCCTGCTGAAAGCTGCACAAAGTTGTACTAGAAGCGTCAAGCCTCTCCCTGTCTGACCTCACACCCCCGCAGCTGCCCAGGGCATCTTCATCTCATACTTAAAATTTCTCAACTGGGAAAGGAAACAAGGAGGTTCTCTGCTAGCCCTGCAGTTAATTTAGGTTTTGCCACACTTCTCTGCCAATTCTGGCTGTACTAGCAGCTTTTAGCTGTCGCAGCCCACATACCACATTGGCTGTGCTACAATAACAGTTCAATTGTCACAGGATAAATCTTGTTTAAGAATCTGAGGCCAGTCCTAGTTGGAAGCTATTCTGCATGCAGCAAAATCAGGGATGGTAAGGAGTCACATCCTAGAAGACCTGGGAACCTCAGGTTTATGGTGAGGCACAACCGTGCCCCTCCAGTTCTTGCAGCAGCCAAGAAGCCAGAAACCTGAAAAACCAGAGAGCCCTGACTCCCAAACGTCTGTGTTCACAGGTCCACAGGGTCCAAAAACCAGCTCTGGGATACCCAGGGTCTCTGGCTCTTGCAGGAGTCGGACCTCTGGGCCCTTTTATGAAAGTCTGACACATTTCACCGCACTTTGGAAATTAAATCAGAGGTAAATTTAAAAACCTCACCAGGTTTACAGCACTGCGCTTTGTTTTTCTTTGCTTCTGTTTTCAGTTAAATTTCTCTGATCATACTCAGAAAAAAACCAAGACGTTATTCAGTAGTATTACTAAGTGAGTAATTCTTAAAAACCCGTGTGCCTCTGAAAGTCTCCCCATCGTCTTTTCTTCTCCAATTCAAAATGCAAACACTTGAAAATGCTTTTACTAAGCCCACAAACCAGTATGGATAGTAAGAGATGGGATGAGATTTTTGCAAGAGTTATTTTTCTTGCCATTTTTTAAAGTTTATTGTTGTCACAGTATTGAAGATATTCCTTACATCTACTTCCCTAAACTCAGGAGAATGAATCCAGCTATTTCTTTAATAGGTATTTATTTCAGGACAGCTCAGTACAACCCTTTAGATGAAAGGCAGCATCACTGAGTAGCCTCGCATCTTCCCTTCTGAAGGGACAAAGGCCCTATGTGCTTCCCCTACATTGCAGCGCAAAGTCCTGAGTCAACACACCACGTAAAGTGTATGTGTAAATACTGACAAAAAAAAGGCTGCTTTCTTCACTTTCCACATTGCTGCTCAAGTGACCGCCTTGTCCTCCCTCCCTCCTCTCCCCCAGTCACCCACATTCACCCCAGGAACAGTCTCCATCCTATAGCAATAAAGTACGGCAGAAAATACTGAAAACCAACCGCCTCCTGTAAAATAAGCGTCACCATTAAAATTGCGAGCTGTTTCCATCCGAACATGCTGGGGGAATGGTCCTGTATCTTTTGCTTTGTGAGGAAAATGAACACCAGCTGTTCTGGCTTCTATAAAAAATTTACATTAAGTTCTTGATTTTCTAAGAAGTCTGAATTTCTCCTCCTCTGTTACGGACACCCAAATAAACAAATCAGCTCAAAGCCAAAATCCTCCAAACCACAACCCAGAGGAAGCATGCTGCAAAGCAAACTGCAAAGAAACCCAAGCCTAGAACTTCTGCTCTGAATGCCTTCTTTAATCAGACTCTGAAGAATGAATTCAGCAGGGGAGGGCAGATTCTGTTGGTTTATTTTGTTACTTATTTTAAGTTTTAGTTCAGAGTCAAATTCTCTCAGTGTTTTTCAGTTAACTGAAGGTATTTCAGCATGAGACATCAAATACCAGAGGCCTCCCTGAAATCCGTGTGACTGATCTTACATAATTAACACACTCTGACCTACTTGCTTTGAACCAAAATGTTTCAAGAGGATTTCACTAAGGGCACAATGGCTCCATGCCTACCTTCTGGGTTGGGTTTGTTTTAATACAGGCTCCTGTACAAGGTAGGGGAAGCCCAACATGCACAGGCAAACCATCAGCTGCCTGAAAACTGTGTTGATGTGACTTATCAGCTATTTCTGTTTCCACTGACACTCAGGTTTAACCTAAAATTAGTTTGTTAATTAAAATCATATACTTCTACTACAGTAATAATATAGGGGGCCAGTGTCTCAGAGGAAAAAAAAAATAATTTTATGTAAGCACAAATTCTAATTGGGAGCATTTTGTATGCTGGGGTGCATCACTTCCACTGGTCACTGGAAAAGTGGCAAAAGTAACTCAGGTCTGTGTCACAAAGTTAGAGAAGAGCAACAGTATTAGCAAAAACATAGCACTATAATTGGAACACGAGTAGCACAGCTCATTTAGGAAGCACTAGCACCCAGAAAACTGTAAAGGATCGATACACTGAGATTTCTTTTATATACATTTGAATACAGACAGGTTTGCTGTTTTGTGCAAACAATGTTCTGATCATCAGAAGTTAAGTTTTGCTCTGTATGTATCTACACATTGTCAGTCTCATTTGGTAGTCTGCTAAAACAATTAACTATATAAGAGCCTTTTAAACAGCCTCCCAAGCCATTTTGTTTGCTTGGGAGCATTATATGCAAATAGCATTACTATTTGAAACAGTGGATCACCCCTCGTTTTGGTTGAGGCTCCTGGTTCTCAACATTTTCTGTTTGACCCCCACTTCTCCTGCAAAAGCCCCCCTATTTCAGCAGAACCATTCAAACACAAAGCTACTTACATGTGCAAGCGCTTGCAGAATCAGAGCAGTGAGTAAATACAATTTTATTCCCTTTATTCTACTCTTTCCCCAGAATAAAAATGTTACTGGTCTTCTACAACATTACCTCATACCTTGTCTGTCTTTTTTTCTTGTTTTTCCAATATGGCCATGTTTTCTTTCAGAATTTTCACAATCTCAGCAGGATTTTTGTGTGATTTACTAAACAAAGGCATGGTTTTTCTTCACCTGGATTTCTTCCTTCAGGATAGAGGAGGACTGCCTTAAATCAAACAAGAAACAAAAATAGCTTTTAAGGTTTATATGAAAATGCAATAAAAACACACAAAGATGTTATGAACAAGAAAAGGTTATGCCTCAGGCATTATATTTTGCTTCAGCTGCTCCGTACAGCAGTAAAAGTTCTCATGTACAGTTATTATAAGTTCATCCAGGATTCACAAGCCACCATCAGCACATGGAAAGCAACTACTAGCACCTGCGCAGGAGCTGGATTCTTCCTAAAGCCCCTGACCTACAAGTCAATACTCCAGCAAGTCTACGCCTATGTCCAACATTTTCAGACACCGTGTATCTGGCAGGCTCCACTGGATTTCTGACAGGGGTTTCTGCCAAACTTCACTGGCTTCATCATGATGCACATAACTGTAGACACCAGCATACCAGAAGTGTCCTTTGTTTAGAGCATCGCAAGATAAGGCCCCAGCTTCTCTGCCATCGCTCCTTCTTCTTCAGCTGCTTTTCCTTTTCAGACTAAAGCTTCTCAAGAGGAAGCAGTACATGCTATCCCCTGAGTTTGACTGACTTCAAGAATCTGTGGGTCAGATCTCACTTGTGTAAAACATTGCCTGAATTAAATAAGGAACAGAGGATCAGGCCCAAATAGGGACACAAATGTTTTCATGACATTTAAAAGAAAGACTGAACTTTTTAATGAAAATGGATTTGTTTGTTTAATTTAAAACATTCTTCCTCTGTATGGTCAGAAAGGCAAATACCGCCATCACTGTATTTATACATGAAAGAAACCAAGTAGCTTAGTTTCTGATCCTACATAGTATTAAGTTGAAAATTGCCATTGTTTTTGCTGAGGATCTGATACAAAGACCTACTGAAGTCAACAGACAGACTACAGATGGGAATATGCTCTGGTTAAGGCAGTACCACTTTCCAGGGGGACCATAGCACCATTCTGGAAGGCATTCCAGTTTGTATGATAAGAAAAAAGAGGTAAAAAAAAAAAGAAAAAAAAAAAAAGGCATAAATAACCTCAAACTTTCATCCCTTTCCACAACAAAAGACAACCATCACCATTCCCTCCCCACACATTTGCAAGATCAGCTGTGAAAAAAAATACATACACAAACCACTCCAATCTTATTCTTCTTCAACTATTACAACTAAAAAAAAAAAAATAGCTTTATACAAGAGGTTTTAAAGGAGAGAATTAAACAAGCACAATACACACAGTATAAACAAGAAGATCCAGTGGTCCTTCTCCTGCATTGTCATTACTACTGACATGCTGCAGAATCCATCAGGAAGTATGACCGCATTTGTGCCATACATCAATGTGTTACTAATCCCTAAATATCCTATGGAATTAATACCCAGATTAGATATACATTCTATTACAACTTTAAATAGCAACCATATAAAACAGCCAAGTACAAAATTCAAACCACAGAGGAATCCTTTAAAATAATAATAATCATAAATATACACAGACTCTGTCCTAATGTCTATTAAAAACAATTCAAAATATTTTTGCAGATTATCTTTACAAGAACAGTTTCTATGACACACAGAAAATATTTCTAAATGCCTTATTTAAATCAAAAGTTCCTTTATTGTGTCCAGAATAGGCGAATTTGTATATAGCTTCGCATTTGTCGCTATGTCAGTTCTATGGGAATATTTTCATGTTCAGCGTCTGAAAGTTCACCACTTCCGGACTTCCATTCTCAAGCTTCCCATGGTTCAGTTCAAACTCATTTTTATTTCTGCAGTTTTGGCTACGTAACCTTCACTCCTTGGCTGAGCTCTCAACCGCAGAGTCCTGCTCCCATGGAGCTCGCAACTGCAAGCTTTGACAGCACCATCCAGCTAGCAACGGAGCAGATTCACACCTCAACCTGACAATGTGCAAGACTGAAGATTGGGTATACTAACAACTCCCTCATTTGGGCACACTCAGCTACTTACAAGCACCAGAAAAGACTGGGATGGCAGTATTATACAATAAATTTGTTTAAATGCTGCTAGGAAGCGCCAAGCACCCTGTAAGCTTGGACATGTTGCTATTAGTAGATTAATAATTCATAACACACTTTGAAAAGGACCTGATTCTGCATGGTTTTATTATCTGTGAAGACATGGCATGAGTATGTAAAGATGCAAGAGAGAAAGAGTCTGAGAGCAGGAGCTTAACAGACTTGTTGCATTTCAGACAAGAAGTATTTTTATCCAAGGCAGGGCAGATTTTTTCAGATTGCTGAAGCCATGCCTTTATCTTCCCCTTTTAGAAGTCTCCACACAAGGAAAAGCAAAGGGAGAGAGAATTTGATTTTTAAATGGAAGTACTCATGAGCTGGAGGTTCTGAGACTTTTAAAAAATGAAGCCCACATTTCTAACTGAAATGTTGACTATAAATTATAAACACATTCTTCTCCCAAAAAGTAAGTTACATAGCTGTCTAGAGTATGGAGTCTGTATTTAAATAACACATAAACCTCCAACAACCAGGCTAGCACTTTTCCACTGTATAGTTACAGTCTCACCAACAAGTCACCACAGCACTGCTCAGTGACAAAATACATTTCTGTTCACTTCATATCCCGGCAGTACCCTAATCACAACAGGAGAATCACAGAGAACAGGGCAGGAAGGGACCCAAGAGAATGTTTAGTTCATCCCTCCAGTGAACACAGAAAGTCTCTGCTTCATTTCATTTATGAGTCTTGCATACAAAGAAAAGCACCTGCTGCATGCAAAGAGGAGGGAGATAGAGAGAAAAAGGGGAACAGCCTCAGATGTGCATCAAAGCACATTTTTGGATTTACCTCTTTTCAGGACACAGTTTTCAACCCATCAGCATCTGGCAAAACAAGATCCATAACTCCAGAAAATACATACTGCTAGCTGCAGGTTACTTCATGCAAGAATCTTCTATGAAGTATGTGCTATTCAGCAAACGGGTAAGTCAGTTTACTGAGCTTTGGGAGTTGTACTCCTTTATCTTACGGCTGGCTATTCCACAGAGCACATGGCAAAACAAGGACTCCTCTCCTCCAGCTTTGCTCCTCATGACTGGGTTCTCCAGCACCAAAGAAAGCTTGCTACAGCTGGGCATTTCTG
Source organism: Falco rusticolus (assembly GCF_015220075.1). Lineage (NCBI taxonomy): Eukaryota > Metazoa > Chordata > Aves > Falconiformes > Falconidae > Falco > Falco rusticolus. Next base: position 30,378,817 of record NC_051188.1, on the reverse strand, counting down.
CCCTGTCCTCCTCCTTGTATCAGCTCCCTGCTCTCCCAGCTTTGCTTGGAAGGTCTTCTCTTCAGTAGAGGTACTCATTTGGTTTAAATTCCCTATTTCTTTCATCACTCATTTTCAGTCTTTTTTTTTTTTTAAACTCCGTATTTTCCAGGCATCTAGCTCTCTGTCAAGGTTGCTTGAAATTGGCCAGTAAGTTCGAAAGTTACCATGAGAAGAAAAGTAGAATGACAGGTGGACAGTGTGACCACTTAAGCTTCGTTTTCTTAAGAAACCAGTCTAAAAATAACTGAAATACAAAGATAAATGACAGCTGAAAAGGTAGAAACACAGGCTTACCAAAGGTAGCTCCTACTACAATCCTTTATTTTCAGACAGAGAAAACGCAGTAGAACCCATGCATCTAGCATGGAAATACACTAAACTGAATATAGTAGAAAATAAACCAGTTGAAGGAAAATTATCATGTAAAGGGAGATTGATTGCCTAAGAAGATAAAAGCAATCTGAGGACAGGATTGTATTTACAGAGGCATAGGAATTAAGAGTCTACCCAAAAATTGTGATGACTCAAAATAGGAAGATATTATCAACACAGAAGAGGACTGGAAAATCATTACCTGAGGAACTGGATTGCCTCAAGCACTGAGATAACAAAAATGGGATAAAATGTAAAAGTATAAAGTATCAGATAATGTTAAATGGCAGAAGAGACAGAGTTTGCAGATGCCCCATCCCTGGAAACATTCAAGGTCAGGTTGGACGGGGCTCTGAGCAACCTCATCTAGTACAAGATGTCCTTGCCCACGGCAGGGGGGTTGGACTAGATGACCTTTAAAAGTCCCTTCCAACCCAAACCAGTCTAAGATTCTATGAATACCTGCTTCAAGCTGACGACTTACCATGAGAAATGACAAGACACCTGATGACTACACCCATATTTTACAGACAGGAGAGACAGACACAAACCTGTGATGAATTAGGAAAGTAATTGCCAGTAGAACTACAAAAGTATTCATGTCTTTGTACAAAAATGTCTTGATGGACCTTCAAATGGAACATGGTACACAATCCTGAACACATGCAGTCAAGTAAAATCAACAGAGATTAGAGTGGGTGCAAAGAAGGGCCCTCAGCTGGCCAGAAAAACAGAAGACCAGCATGTCCAGGAGGCTAATAGTGCTTGCCTTGGGAAGCTTAGAATAAAAATACAGGGAAGCCGAAGAAGTTATTTCAGATCAAATAAGAATAACATTTTATTTATGCAGAAGCAAATGGCTGTAAACTGCCAATGAATAAACTTAAGCTGAAAATGTAAAGGTTCCTAACCATTGGAGCACTGAGGTTTTGAAATGACCTACTCTACCAGACGCACTACAAAGCAGCTGTTCATAAATTTTTGACAGTGCTGTCTGGCAGCAAGGAACAGGGCTGAATGAGCCCCTTTCTTTCCTACTTTTTAGGACAACTTTTTCCACCTAATGGTTATTCAACATACATTTTTATAACACCAGAAATGCATTGTGGACACTCCTGAATTCGTAATGGGGGACCAGCCAAGTTCTGAAACATTTAGTTGTGGTGATATTATTTCAGCAGTGCTCTTGTGAGGAGCTTACGAGACCAAGGAAAGAAACAGCTGTATCTCACCGGACTGACTCTCCTGGCCTCGGAGGCTGCCTCCCCCCATTGTGGGGAAAATGCCCTGACAGTGCTGCAGGAGCAATGGTGGTTTCCAAAGCCCACTGTTGCCATCAGTACAGACAGGACATTTCAGCTGCCAGAGCTGGAGAGTCCAGAACATTTACTGAGCCCTACTTTTACAAAAATACTTTCAGGGAATATAATACTGTGTTCATCAGGAATAAAAAAAATGGCAGTGATTTTATTTTAGGTAAGTGACAGAAACACAAAAAGGCAATTTTAAAGCATCACTTTCTAAATGTTTGGCTGTTTCTGTTTCAGTCAGAAAAAAAAGAAAAAATATGTATCACACAGACTACAGCAGTGAGTTGAATCCAGAGGTGGATGATGTTTACAAGACATGAGTTTTAGGGTATTCAGTAGCCTGTCAAAGTTAATGTAACATCCCTTCATACTCAGGATGTGCCTTCCCTCAAGGGCCTCCAGCTCTGCAAACATTTAACCAAGATGGAAAACACACTTCCAAAAACCTTCATACCTGCTATTACTCTGCCCCCTCTGCAAAGGGAGAATAAAGCACAGAAAGATTAGAAGACTCACCCAAGGCCACAAAAAAAAAAAAAAAAAAAAAAAAAGATCAGTGGCTCTGTCAGAAATGAAACCTAGACCATTTGACACCAAAGCCTACGCTTTATCAGTCTTCAAAGTATCTCTTCTGCCAGTTTATCTGCTCATAAAGGGGATGCAATAAAAAGAAACAGTGCAACTTTGCAACTTGAGCTCTTTAATACAGCTACAAAGTACAGTAAGAGATCTAGTTCTGTTTATAGGCACTCTCCCCAGTTCATTTGCTCTTAATCATACACTTTCTCAAAAGATTACAGCACGACTGAGCTTGTAAGCATGATGAAGGAAAAACACAGACCACAACACGACTCCACTCACTGGCCCATCCCACTATGAAGTGACTCAGTTGAGCAGCTGGGTAACAAACACCCCCCGCCCAGGAAGGCAGGAATGGGAGAGAGCACCTGAGCCCACCCATGCGCTCTTCACAGAAGTTCCTCTGGACAAGTCATTTGGTTTTCAAAAATAAATGAGCGGAAAAAAAGCCTTCCCTTCAAGTATCAGACAACCGTATTGTCTTAGTTCCAAACCTTCATCGACTTATTAATTGGAATCAAAACATTTCAATACCTCATACTGGGTGAGAGCTTCTTGAATGGAAGAGACCTTCATTCAAATCAGTGTGCCCAAGACCCATATATCTGGGGCCTGAATTAGCAAACTTTATTCATAATTTTACCTAATTCAGTCCCTACACAATAGAAGAGACATTTTATTATCTCTCCATTCTCCCTCCTGCCATACTTGGGAAAGTTGTTGCAATTACAGAGTCATGAACTCAGACGAGGGGATGGAAGCCCCCATGTGTGATGATTACTCAGAGCAGCCCAATCCATTCTCGCCCACGCAGTCCCCTCACAACCCTCGTTTCATTTGATAGGCAGAAGGAATCAGGGCTACACAACAAGTAACTTTTCTGCAAATTCACAAGTTGCGTATTTTGGAAGGTACATTGCAAATGAGACAAGACTAACAGAACAGAGGACAGCATTATGGTTAGGGTGAATGAATGCCATCTCTGCTTGGCAACAAAATTATTCAAAAAACTCAAGAATTTACTCATAAGCCTTGCTGTTGGCTACTTGTTGCATTACCTGGAATGAAGGTGGATATGGCTGAAACTTCACCTGAACACATAAAATATTGCAGTAATGCCTACTTATCACCACAAACATAATTCTTTTTTAACAGATGGCAACCATCCTGAAGATCAGACATGGAAAATAAGGAGGCAGCTTTGCCCTTAATCTGATCACCTCTACAGAATGAGAATAGTAATATCACACAGTTGTTCAATACTGTCATGAAACTGAAGGCATTTACGGTGATAGTTCACTCAAGTGCTGTGGTGTAACTCTATGGAAGCACTCAAAAGAAATTAATAATTCTCTTTTTAACTGAGTGCTTGAATGCCCATTCAGTAAAAAACAAAAAGCCTACACAGCCTCTCAGCAAACACAGGGTATAAAATGAAACACCGAATAGCGATCTGGTCACTGAGGCAACAGTTTGATAAATGTTTTGTTCCGTGACAGTGACACCCTGCTCCACATTATTCACAACCCTACAGCCTCTGTTGGAGTGGTACAGCTGTTTGCAGGGCTATGTGGTGAGCTAGGTCAGGTAACTGACCCAGGTTAACAAAAAATAGCCCAGTCGGGGAGAAAAAAGGTCACAGGGGTTTCCAATCCCACAGGCTTACAAACAGCTGTACCAGCACATGAGGGGAAGAAGGGGATGGCAGGAGGACAGAGAGATGGGGCTGCTGATGCTACATCTCGGGTGTTCACCAACCAAACCCAGAATGAGGCAGTGATGATGAGAAAGGGGGTATAAATTGTGTGATGATACAAACTTAATGAAAGTATCTTGAGTACAGAGAACACACTACACTGACACAGATAAATGCCAGAATTAAACTCTTTGAATGTTTGACTTCGCTGCCTAGTGTCCTTTTATTGCAGCAAGTCCTCTGCTACCACATCTACTATTATTATTAGAAAATATTTATTACAAAACAGCATTTGCAAACTGCAATGCCAGGTAACATTCAGATTTGAAACCCATGCAGAAGCGGCGTCCTGCAGCACCATATTCACACCGGCACCAATCACCTCTGTACCACAGGATTACACAGGCTGTCCCACCCATGCTAATGAACTAGCTGTAAGTAGTAGGTTATTCCTTCATGTTGAATAAAACTAGAAAGATAAGAACTGAGCAGTTTTACAGCCACCAAATTCGCAGGATTGATGAGTTAAGAATATTTGGGATCCGTATTTCCATTTGGCACCATGGAGGTCTGTCAAATCTAAAAGATTAAGAATTCAATTCCATTCCTAACTGTAGTCTACAGCAAAACTCCCATGAACTCAGTCATACAGAAAGAGGTCTCTTAACTAACGTCTCTGAAGTACACACAATTCTAACAGAACAGCCCTTAACAGCTTTCCATTTACTTAAGTAAAAGGGAAACCAAGTTAAATTTCCATTTCATGTAGAAATAATGGAAACTGGTGATAAAATTTAAAGAACATATGCAGCAGCCAAGAGGGAACAGGACTTCTCCCTATATAATAGGACCCATTAGGGAGGAAGGTGAATACTACTTTTGCTTTTTGTTCAATATTACTGAAGGTTACCTCCCTACACAGCATTCACTTGACCATGTTCTTAGCAAGCCTGCTGTGTTACCTTCAGTATCTTCATAACACATTAAAATAATTTCCTACAGCAGTAATTTCACTTTACTAGTAACATTAGTCCAAGACAGACTCTTTGCTCAGAAAAACAACTTCCCTTAAGCTCAATGAAAGTACTGCCTTATAACGACTTGTGAAGAGCCCATTGCTATTAGCATTTCAGGTTGACAAGACCTATTGACTATAAATAATGAGATGGTTAATTTACATACGCCGTTTCTTGTGACAGACCACATACACACTCATCCTCCCTTCATCCCTAACCATTCCGCACTGCCTTATGCAAGTGGCCATGCTCTCATTCCTCTGCATCTCAAGAGCCGCTGCAGGCAGTCAGCGGAGCGGAGTGAGAGAAATGATATATTGCAGATATTTTATTTTTGGAAACCACACTGTAAATAAAGCCATTTCCAGAGATATTTCGCGGACACGGAGCGCTTGGTCGCAGAGCCAGCGCCTTATGTAACAGGAGGAGCATTGTTTAGGGTTGCCTGCTTTAAAAAGCTACTCTGGTAACACAGTTTACAAAGCTATAAAAAGCAAACAGCGGAACTACCGAGAGAACAAGCAGGCAAGCAGTTTATTACAAAAAGGCCAGTGCTAACAGGAAAAAGAAAAGTTTCATTAAATCACTTAACTTTCTGTCACTCGGAGGGCATCATCTCAGCTGACACTTACTGTGGAGAAGGTGGGGGCTCCTAGGCAGCCCTGCGCAGCCCCATGGCCAGGTGCTGAAGACAGCTCTGCCGCCTCCCCGCAGCCCAGCCGCCAGCAGCCGCCTTCAGTTATCTTCCATTTAATTCCACTTTATTACCCCCCTGCCAGTTCCTGACACGTGGCAGTGACAAGGGATCCTACGATTTGGCCTCCTGCTCTTCTTCTGCCGAGCAACTGTCAACCTCTGGAAAAGCGTTAGCAGAAAGGGTTGCTTGAACACGCACAGGCGCTCACAAGCTGCTGTAAATTTCCACTCCCCGCTGCCTGTGACCGGGCTCCCGGCTTTGCTCCGGTTCCTCACCGTTCCTGAGCCCACTAGCTCCGTGGCTGGGTGTGCATTTTCCCTGCTTCCTAGTCCCTCACTCGTCTTGCTCACAGGCTCACACGCACACATACATTACCCCCCCCCCTCCCCCCCCAAACTCCACGTCAGAGGAGCGCCTGGAAAAGCAAAGGAAGAAGCGATCACTCCGCCGAGAGATTCCTCCAGGGTTAAGGGAGGAGATGCGACAATTTCGCATCACTTCTGTAAGTTTCCATTCCCGTCTAAAGTCTGTTGGTGCAGGGGAGGCATCACCAATGGCTCCTCGCACCATCACGTGGTGGAGGCTGCTGGAATTAAATTATTCACCTTGCCATCCCGCTGAGAATGCAAATCAGGGAGCCCAACAGCGGGCTGTTGTTACAAGATAATAATAAAATCAACATGCTCATGGCACCACATCTTTCAGTGGAGTCCTGCCCAGAGAAGCTGAAGTTAAGCTGCTTCCTGCCTGCCTATATATTACAATATAAAGACGTGAATACTTTTCTACAATGCTGGAGGGGAAAAAAATCCTGCAGCATACCCTAAGCAAAATTTAAATTCCACCGATGAAAAACATTAGCCTAAAGTACTTTTCCAAAAGCTGATGTGATGGGGAAAATAATCATACAGTTAAAGTATTCTGAAACAAGTACTACCAGCTATCATCAAGCACACAAATGTAGCAAAATGCAATTAAAATAAATTTTTAATGCTTTTGTCTCTCAGCAGCTATCGCTCAGCAAGCGCCACATGTTCCCAAAGGGAATGGCAAGTGCCCTCCCCCACACTCACCCTCGCTGCCCCCAAGTGTCTTAACAGGCATTGAGAGCAGGGAAAGGAGGATGCTTTACCAGCCACCATGGGCACTGCAGGACGGGATTTAAATCTCATCTTCACCCACATCTTGACTGAAAGCCCAGCATGTATTTCTGCTGAGCTCACCTGCCGGGGGGGATTTCACCTCCTGTCCTCTCTTCCTCAGGACAAAGCCTAGCCGAAGTCCTATGTTCTTAAAAATAATTTTGTACGCTGCATTTGCTTGGGGAACTAATCTTGGCCCCCACCGCATACCAGCACTACAGCTGCATCAGGTTTTGATTTAGGGCTCACCTGCAGCAGCAATTCACAGCCCTACATTAAAGGCAACAAAAAAAGCACGAGAAACCTCATTTCTGAGGAATACAAACAAAACGGCCGCCTTGCAATCCCGGAGCCTAACTGAGGCAAACAGGAGTATCCAAATCCTCATTCTGAAGAGCCAAAAACCAGTACCTTGCCCATCCTTCTTGGCCTCAGAGAGGCAGAAGCCATCCCTGCTCCCTCCACCTTCCTGCACTTGCATGGGAGGTGCCAAGCCAACCTCAGATCAGCAGCTCTGCACTCTCAGCTTCGCTTGAGGTGCACCACCCTCTGTGCTTACACTTCACCTTAACAGATCATCATCATACCTCAGCCCCATGCTTTTGGACTGCCCTGAACAGTACTGGGAATAGGCACTAATGCTGCTCCCGCTGCACCCAAAAGCCCTGCCACAAGTGACACCAAGTGGCAAGTTCTGCTTTAAACCTGTAGTGAAATATTCCTGCAGTGTGGAACGAAAAGCTTCACATCGCACACCCCTCGCCAGGTTTCCTTCCTAGGCTACTTCCAGCCAGAGCTCAGTGAGGGATGCCACGGATGCCAAGCCAGAGCAGGACAAGCCACCTTCTGAAGTGGCGTCCTTCTCTACAAAGCTTAGCAGGCACGGGGACAACCAGCACAGGCTGACATTTCGCCATATGAAGGACCTGGAGGGGAAAAAATGGTGCTAGACATCACTTCAGGGGCACCTTGCTCTGCTCCAGCTCAGTGAGGAGAGGGAACGGGCACTGTGCCCTGCAGCACCTTATACCCGCTCAGGGGTTGGCCCGTTCCTTTTATCAGATACTGCAGCCTTTGGGTAAATGTCATAGTGAAATACAAACAACAAAAACACTGCCCTGCGGCTACTACTGAAGGTATCGGCTTTTCCTAAGGCAACACAGAAGTCTAAGTACACCACATCATTAATTTCCACTGTGTGTTTTTAAGAGAATAACATTTTTCCTTCTCCTGAGGGAAAGAGCCTTTCCATAGTGCATCAGTGCATCCACCACCACTTCAACAGGTAAAAAGTCCCCCCTTTGTTGCCCTGTAGAGTTCAACATTGGGGGGTGCTACCCTGCAGTTGAATAATCACAAAAAAAGCTGGTTTAGTTGCACATTAAGGGGGTCCACTGGATAATCCGTGTATTACTGAGTTCCCTGAAGTATTCCTGGACCGTTTTGAGCAAGTAGCCCTTTGGAAGCATAAGAAATTTATTTAGAAAAATCACTATCCTCTGCTTCGAAGTAAACATACCTGTTTTCCCAGTTCTAAGGAATAAACTGAATATCTGCTCAATCTACTGCTCAACTCTGCCACTCTTCTACCTGAGGAAATAACTTTTGGGCTTTATAGGAGCCTGCTACTCACCAGGAGAGTCAGAAACACACCTGCCCCCATCCCTGCATTGCAGCAGGAAAAACAGTCCAAAGCAGAGTAGCTAAAGGGGCAGGAAAGAAAAAATCCTCTGCTATTCCAAGACTCTGTTTCATCTTCACTGCAGTTAATTCTCAGATGACAGGAAAAGGCCCTGAATCATCCAACAGAAAGTACGCCGTAATTACTTAGTGCTCTTACCTGTTTGGGGTTGGGTTTTTTTGTTGCAAAGCGGTTATTAAATATTTCAAAAGAGATGTTTTCTTCAATTCTTAATTTGTAGCCATCTCAAATCTGGGATGAGGTAATTATAAATAGTCGACAATTCTTTATAGTCTCAAAGTATACTGAAAACAAAAACCTCTGTGCACTGCTAAAGGACTCCAGCCTTCACATAATTAAATCCCATTATATTTGTTTCCTTTAAAGTGAGCAGACTCCTCAGGCTAAAGCATGGTTAAAGTACTTCTGAGAAATGTTTGTCCTCGCTTTCATAACTTAAAATCATTCTGTCTAATAAAGACCAAAGGAAGAAAACTCCAGTCCATTATTTCTGCCCTTTCCATTTATTTTCTAAAGTGGAAAAGAGAAATCAGGGAGTTTGAACAATGAGTGTGGTAGCAATAAACAACAGCAGCGGATGATAAAACACACAGTACATACATATTAATTCTGCTCCTTTAATCACCCATTTCCAGTCTGTCTACCTCCTCCAAGATTACTTCCAGCATTCCAAAGCCCTACTAACAACAACAATAATAATAATATCATCATCATCCATCCTTCCTTCCCCAAAAATTGCTCAATGCCAAGGCCCCAGGCCATCAAAATTCACTACACCACCACGACAGGTTTAGTTGTGTAATGATGGATATCAAGAGGAGAAACTTTAGAATACCAAAAAGATTTCCTCACCCTCCAAAACCTGAAAACTAAAGAACCCTCTCCCCCACTCCCAGGATTTCATCCTAATCTTACAGATCACAAGATATCAAAATGAACAGCAATTTATCAAGGTGGAGAGGAGCTAAAAAGAAATTACTTATCTACATCGTAAAGCTGTTAAGACTTAAACTCAAGGGTTTAGCTTTATGACAAAGCAATATAAGAAGTGTGCCCAACAACCTGAGGTTCTAAAACCTCATAAAATGAGAAAGACTTTACAGTAACTTTGTGCTTCTATTTTATTCTACAAGCTCGCAGATACTCACTTTCCTTTGATCCCCTGCAAGAGCAACGTGGCCGCTCCAAATTAATGCCATTAAAACTCTTCTTCATCTAATCAATCCCCAATACAGACATGTAGCAACACACCTACTTTTTCCTCGTTCTCACCCATATAATCTCTGAGGGTCACAAGATCAGAACTGAGCCTAAACACCAATCCCCCCAAAACAGCCACTAGCACTGAAAGGCAAATTAAAATTTGGCTGCTCAACCAAATACAAAACAAAGCAAAAAAACGGATACAGTCTAAGGAGGGGCAGGTAGTTTTCCCTACAGCCATTTAGAAAGCAGCAAATCTTCTAGCTTCTCTCCAGACTAGAAAATTGAAATTTCTTTAGTGAAGTGGGGGGGAGCAGGGAGCAGCCACAGGCAGTGACCGACCTATAGCTGCATTTTAGCTGGAGCAAGGGGGAGGATTTAAATGGATGTTCCTAAAAATGCAAACATGTCTTCAGTGCTTTTCCCCTCTTCTTCCTCGTGGCTCCCTCTAGTGCTTTTAAGCACATATTGCCTTTTCCTTCATGTTTTATTTAAAGCAAATAAACAGTTGGTAAGATGATTTTTTTTTCTTTTAAAGAACCGTATTAACTCTTATAAACTGCTCTTGAGATTTTACTGAACATATTATTCTCATGTGCATCATTCCAGCAATCACACACTAACACTGGCATTTCTACCAGAAACCTTTATGTATTAAATACTTCATGTTCAGGCCAGCGTATTTAAAATTTTACTCATTTTAAAGGCATCCATCAACTTTCATCCTTAGAGAAAGTCTGCTAAAATGGATCCCTTTCCTTGCACATTCCCACCCCCAAACAGGAATTACATCTAAACAGGAGGTAACTAAAGCCCAACAGCTGAAAAATGAAACAGATTAGAATTTTATGCCTGCTCTGAAAAGTCACTTAGGAAACGTTAATCACATCCCTTATCTACTATGTCCCAACAGAAAACACAATTAAGAACCATAGCCACACTCCCATTTTTATGAGTGGAGGAACAGTGAACTCACGACAACATCATGCTTTTTACCCGTGGACATATGCAAACAGAAACTAGTCCTCCAAAATCAGTAACTCCCTGAAGAGCTGAACAGGCTTTTTAATATAATTAAAGCCTTCATCTCTCCAAACTGCTTCTATCACAGCTCTGTACAGTCAGCCACTTCAGTGGCCATGTTTGCTTAAGGTCCATTCACAGAATTAAAAACGTGAAAAGGAAAGCTCATTTCAGAAGGAACAACAAAAAGAGCTTTGCTGAAGATCTAAAATATAACCTCTCAACACAAACGTACCATGGGAGGCCCAATCTTAACAGTTCGCACTGCAGCACACTAAAAAGAAAAAAAGTCATTTACAGTAGCAACAAACAAAAGTTATATAGGGCCAAATAAGCCCTCACTATCTAGTATGCTGGAAGATAGTTCTTGCATCACTGCTAACACTTTTCCTCATTAGATTGCGCAATTCTTTCATGTGTGTAAGGTATTTATCTGCCATCTCCCATTTCTGAAATATTCAAAAAATATTAATACCATTTAGTCTTCTTACAAATATTGAATTTAGCTGTTGGTTTCCATGTAACTTCAGCAAGCAATTTTCTTAATATTAAGCATGAATTAGCAAGACAGCATGGGGTACTGCTTGTTAAGACATCCCCTTCCCACATGCTCACGTACGCAAAAAACCCCTATGTATGTTCCCTACAACCTCCCTGGTAGGGAAAGACAATGGAGCATCCCTAACCAAAACCTTAAACTTCCCAATAGTGCTTGAAGCCGAAAGCTGTATTAGTGCGTATTCATCTCGCTAATGGTGATGTGCAATGAAAATACCAGGCAGATCAACTGCCTTTTGATGACAGTAATTTCTCTATACATAACGTGTGTCTCTGTTTCTGACAAGGGGCAAGGCAGCTTGAGATTAAGACTTTTCCTCTACTGACCACTACTATAGAAGTCTAAAGCATCTTTCATCAGGTGCTCTCAAGACGACTTGCAAATGAACAAAAATCAAGCTTGATTTGAAACACAAATTAAACATTCCTCACTACTCACCGTAACACACATTTTCATATGAGGAAACTGAGATGGCACCAAGCAAATACCCAAAGGTGTGCACCCTGAAATGTACAGTTGAAGAATTATAGTAAATAGGAACTGTAATTCCAGATCAGACAAATCTCCATCAAATCCCACCTCCAAGAGCAGCTGACACCAAGCACGAAGTAGAAGAAGAAATATGTACCAGAAGAAGGACCACTCTATTCTTCTGCTTTAGGCCATTAGCATCTTTGAGGTTTCCAGAAGTATCATCCAAAATCACCATGCTAAATAGCTACAAATGGCTCCACACCCATTCGCTTCAAAGATCTTAAAAGACCAACTACTTTTCTTCTTGGGGGGCTTTGAAGTTCTATCTGCAATACTTAAGATACAACAGATTGCTACAGATTGCTTCCGACACTCAAGACTGAGCAGCCAAGAGAGCTCAGAGACTATTTTCTCTAGATGGGGTATCAAACAAGAAATCAAACGCCATCAATGATTTACTGCAATCCAGTTAGCTCTCTGTTCTGGGCAGCAAAGGCCAGGATTTACCCACAGAACCACTGTATTTTTCAAGTGATTACCCCAGACAAAAGAGCAACTACTACCAGAAAGTCCCACACAGAGCTAGAGCTAGGGTGTTGTACCAATGAAGAAATTAGTTCAGACCAAAGAAACCAAGAGTCAGTTCCCATTTGTGTCATACATTTCTATGTGATCTTGGAAAAACTTCCTGTTGGAAAATGCATGCATTCAAAACCGTAAGCTGCTTTGACACTATAGTGATGGAACCAAACACCCCAGGCAGCACCCAGTTTGCTGTGTCCTTTTCTTGCAGACTGGCATGACAATCTTGCAGTTTGTGTGATGTACATCTCCAGAAACCATTCCCACAGACAGAACAAACTTCTGAGTCTCTTCTCATGCAAGTTAAGAATCCTACTAAAGCAGAACGGTTGAACCAAAAACTGAATAATATTAGGCTAAGAGGGTCCAAAGCACTGTTCATTGTGCTTTCATTCATTTCATTGTTCATTCAATTCAGATTAAGAACTACAATTTTTTCCAGTCTCCAATAATGAAGCCTAAGCATTATTATAATTAATGAAAAATGGCTGTTACATTTAAGCAAGTGTTGCTCTAAACTGACTTGCCCAAAGTCACACCAGAAAATCTCTGGCTGTCAACACTGCTCCCATGGAGAAAGAGAACCTAGGTCTTCTCAAGTTTTGCTCTTTGCCAGTTTTTGTCCTGCAATTAGTTTAACATACTGGATTAGGATAGGGAACCTTGAGAATTGATCAAGCTCAAGTTGCACATGGAGACGTTGCCTTCACAAGTACCCCAAAGTCATTCCTCCTGACAAACAATTAAGTACGTTCATCACTTGACAGATTGCAAATCTATTTGCCTTCACATGACAGACAGACGGTCAGTCAGTGCAAACCTGGATGCTTGCACTTTTGGTCCCACAATAAGGATCATAACATGATTGTAATGTGATCATCCAACCTGTTAGATGATAAACGGTCCCTGCTGTCACAAATCCCCTATCACAGATTTAGGGAGGCCTCCAGTGCCTCCCTAAAGAGCTAGTTAGTCCAGCCTGGCTAAAAGTTGACTACATTGAGCCAATTATTATGGTATTTTATGGAGTCCAATACTGTTACTTCCTGATGGGGAAAACCTAACCATGCACATTCCCACCCTATTAAAAAGCCATCCGCTGTTCTCCTCATCTGTGCTGCCCAACAGCTAACATTATAAATTAATTATAGACACATACAACCACAAAGTGTCCAATTAAAGGCTGAGTTCCTTTTGTTTTAATTAATAAACCAGGGTCATTCTTTGAATGCTTTACATGGCAGCAGGCATGCTGCAGGCTGGCATTTTTTAGTGCAGGAAGCCTGCCCTAAAGGAGGACCAACATGCAGCAGTGTGCCTGCCTTCAGGACAGTCTCTGTTTTGGAGGGAGGGCAGCTGAGGTACATCGGTGTGCTTTAATTCAACTCTGTTCCTGGCTAGCCTCTACACTGAAGGTCCCTGACAGGCTCTGGATACCTGGAAGAAAATAACTCGCCACATGACATAAATGGCAAGCTCTCGATATATAGGTTCTATTAGGTCAAAAATACTGATTAAAATCTTGGCAAACATCACTCCTCTACACATCTCTCAATGAAACCTGACAGCTCCTTTATTACACAGCACACAGATCTACACTTACATTGTCACACCCTCCAGAAACAGCTCAAGAAATTACATTTTTTTCACACTAATAGGCGTTTACATATCTCCTCTCTTCCTATGGGAACAACTGGTAACTTTTCTCTGGTGTGCCTTTGCAGCGTGCATTCACAAAATAACTTTATCTGCCATCAAAATCTACACTTCTGAAGAGTAAGACTGCTACTGTCCAATAAAAAACAGAAAGTCATGATTAGCACTGAAAGTGAGGTGTAGCCCCTCACAAACGAAAAAAAGTCTCAAGCTGTTACCAGCCCAGACTTGAGAAGTTATCTAGTATCTTTGAAAAAAACCCCAACAAAACCCCCCCACCAAAACAAAAACAATCTTGTATCATAGTGAGAACTTCTCTGAGTCTGAACACCTGCAGAACACATTGTCTAAAATTATATATGCATTCAGGACCTCAATTCTCTAGCTCTCATATGACATTCCTCAATGTCGTGTCCAAGCCTAACCTCACAAGGAGACAAAATTTCCTATCTACTAAATCAAACAGAGATTCCCAAATCCAAGGAGTCAGAGCTGTAGGCCTGATAACAGAACTGAAAGAGAAAAGTCCCAAAATAGTTTCTTTTAAAAACAGCAGTGCTTTTTGAAGCAAACTATTGCCAATTTTGGACTTTCTACCCAAGTACCAGTGAGAAGAAAGGGCCAGTTTTCTGAAAGCAGGCCGAATCCCATGAGAAGGTCACCTAGCAAGAGTCATGCCAGTTCAACTTCCCATGCCAGTCCAGCAAGACAGTCTATACTAGCTGTCATCATGGGATGAAATTACTTTCATAAGCATAAGAACTTCAGTTGACAGATTTCTGCACACAAAGACCTGTATCCAAACAGCTGTGTATGAGCCGAGTAAAGACATAAAACCTAGAGCTGTTTAATACCTTGTTATTTAACCCAAAACCCACACTACCTATTTTTACTATTTTATTTTAAATAAAATACAGATGATATGGTTAGGAAGTTTAAAAGTAGCAAGTAATAAGAATCTGTGACAATTTACATAGAACTTGCTTTTCTTCAAAATTGAAGACAGATTCTATATGCTTCCTATAGACTTATGAAATAAGACCTCATTTGGAAAAAAAAATGGGAAGATTTTTGCCTCTTCTCAAAACAAGAAATGAATGTTGGTACTACCAACAAGTGTATTTAAAAATTGAAAGATCTACTCCGGCTCTCACACAAAAAATGAATCGTCTGATGTACCTCAACATCTCCTTGAACAAGAGCAGCTTTTTAAAAGATCTTGGATCTTGACATTAATTTCAAGTGCTGGGGCACCTATATAGTCCATCAATAAGCTAGTACAATAGTTACCAGTTACCATTTCCAGTATTTTTTGCTTTTACACAAGTTTGCATTATTTTTACTTTCTGCTTCCTGCCATCGTAACTCTTGTATTTGCAAATGGATGCTCTTTGAAGGCTCTCGATTTTGTTCATGCATAGGTACATAATCAAATAACTTCAAACTCAGAGTTTACTTCATTGCTATCAAGTGTGTAGATACGTTTCTCCAACACCTACAACACGTACTGACTTCAGTTTAAAAATATATCTTCAGGTGAATCAATCAAACGATTATATTCCAGAAGTGGGGTCAATAATATTGGAAAGGAAATCTCTTATTCTGCATTCATTGTATTCAACTACTGTCAGGCTCACTTTTCTACAGGGAGTGTCTTGTCCACTGCCTGTTGCCTGTCAGTCTCAATACCTTGCAGCAGTATTTTTTTGGATACTGTTCCTCGTCATTAAGGTGCACCCAGTCTTTTTTCATGGCGATTAACTTCCAAAGCTTGGAGTCCATCTTTCAAAAGAGTCAGCTAACATGCTCTTTAATTCAATCAAATACACGAGGCTCTGCCATCATATCGTTTTTCTACTCTACATGGCCTTAATAAAACTGTCAGGATTTTGCATTTACTTCCAACTGTGCATTCATTTGGGGTTGGGTTTGTTTTGCAAACATCCAATGACTGAACATCACAAAAATACATCTTAATTCAAGGATTCTTCACTGAGTGTAACATTCTCAGGAGCCAAATATATATTTGTATACTGATATACAAATCTAATTGATATACTAGACATAATACCTGTTTTCTATTCATCATCTTGGATAGCATTTGCTACATGACAATCCTTAAAATTTTGGACAGTTTTACATTAGCCATTTTAAAAAACCAATTCCTCAGTCTCCACAAATTTGTAACACAAAAGTTCAGGTTTTATTTACTGCTGTAATATGATGGATTTGTTCATGGTTACATGATTATTTGTAATATTCAGCTTCATTCTCACGGCAGATGTACGTAACAGTTCTGTCTTTTCAGCATTGTTGCTGACAAGTTCAGCACAGCCATCAGACATATGTTGCTGTTCTTTTTGTTCCCAGTATTTTTAGAATGTTTCCTTATTAGCCCTAGATCCTAAAGAAAATCTGGAAGGTTTTCTTTAATTGTCTTTATAAAAAAGTACTTATTCCTACATATTGGCTGCTGCCCTTGAACCACTTCTAAATCGACAGGACCCCTCCTTTGCTTAAACTATCTTTTCACATTCAGCTCTGCACATTCTAGATAGACACGTGTTCTCACATTTTTTCCTCTCCAAATTTGAGAGACACTCTTGTAAGCAATGTTAGAAGTATATTAGTGATGTAACAGCATATCACATCATGCAGAACAGAAAATTTGCTTAGTCCCTTACGGTTTTTGTCTTCAAAGATGTAAGTGTCACATAGTTTTGCAGCCATCTTCTCCCATGACCTTATGAACTGCAACGAGACCTTATGAACCATGATGAGGAGATACTCAGTTTACAGGGCAGGGAGTTCAGTGAAAGAGGAAAAACAATGGGCAACATCTCTGTGAATGTTTTCTTAGCATTTAACTCCTGCCCAAGAAACTAGAATAGCATGAGGGTATCTTGGGAAATCCTCTGGCAACATCTTCCTTTCTCTGACAAAAGGGTGGAACACAGATGAATTGCAGCAGCATCTATCTCCTTACATTAATGTTGGGGTTTTGAAGGGAAAAACCTTCTCCAAACAACGCACAACCTAAAGACTACCAAGCCAACTTGACCTCAGAGTTCATTCAAACCTGTCTTCACTCAAACTGCCTTTGACCAAAGCACTTTGTCTTTTACTCTCCTGTTTTGCCCAAGGCTGTGTGCGATGCTTGCAATAGAGCAGTACAGATGTCCCAGGCAGTTACAAACTTAAACACGGATTGCAATGTACAAGACAAGACCTATTAATGACCTGCAAACGAGGAGGAGTAGGACCAAAGGTAAGCACAATTCCTATGTAATAAGCTTGCATTTAGAAGGTTCAGCCTTACTCAGCTCATTTGCTTAAACCAATTTGTCAAAAAAACCCAAAAACCAAACTCCAAACAAACCAAACAAAAATAATTAAAAAACCCCACCCCAAACCCACAGACTTTTCCCAGGGTTTATGTGATATACACAATATTTGCCTTAACAGACGTCTACAACCACCCTGCAATCCTGCCCTCACCCTATGAAGTTCAATTTGATGTCTTATTTCTAACAACAAATAAACCATATATTGCAGACAGCTTCTCCTGTATCCAAAAGCAACACCTAGTGAATGACCACCATGAACTGGCAATCTTTTCCTTATTTGCAGAAGTGAAAGTTAGCTGCCTGACTGCCAATGCACTGCAGAAAGTGAGAATATACAATTAAAAGGTATGCTTGAGGGAAAGCTGATAAGTCGTGCCTCCCTGCACAACAAAGAGCTGAATGTTACATGTTGCTTGGATCGCTATGGCTGCTGGAAATGAACTCTCTTTCCACATAATTTTAATATCTCCGTGTTCAGGAATCTCCAGTCACCTTACTTAAAAAGCCCCACACAACTTCTTTCCCACACTTAAAAGCAAGTGAACTGTATTCCTTGCTGCAATAAATCTGTATGTATAAATCTATACTAGTGCCTTTGTGCTAGATTGACATGGGGTCTTTATTAAAGACCATCCAATCCAATAGTTGTCACTCAGTTGTCCCCACATTTCAAAGTGCAGTTATGGAGCAGTACTTTATTCACTGTAAGTAGAGTCTCTTGCAACAGGAAACAAGGCACAAACATTACTGAGATGTAAGAAGTTTTCTTTTTAACTCATGCTGTAAAAAAATTTAAAGATGTTGTTTCACAATTGAGTTGTTTTAAGTTTACATTGCTGCCAAAAAGGGAATAATAGAATAGAATCATAGAATCATTTGGGCTGGAAAAGACCTTTAAGATCAAGTTCAACCATTAACCCAGCACTGCCAAGTCCACCACTAAACCATGTTCCTAAGCACCACATCTACATGTCTTTTAAATACCTCCAGGGATGGTGACTCAACCACATCCCTGGGCAGCCTGTTACAATCCTTGACCACCCTTGCAGTGAAGGAATTTTTCCTAATATCCCATCTAAACCCCTCCTGGTGTAACTTCAGGTTGTTTCCTCTCATCCTATCACTTCTTACTCAGGAAAAGAGACCAACCCCCACCTGCCTACACCCTCCTTTCAGGTAGTTGTAGAGAGCGATAAGGTCTCTAATGAGCCTCTCTTTTCCAGGCTGAACAGCCCCAGTTCCCTCAGCCGCTCCTCACCAGACTTGTACTCCAGACCCTTCACCAGCTCCGCTGCCCGTCTCTGGACACGCTCCAGCACCTCAATGTCCCTCTTGAATTTAGGGGCCCAAAACTGAACACAGTGTTCAGGATGTAGCCTCACCAGTGCCCAGTACAGGGGACAATCATTTCCCTTGTCCTGCTGGCCACACCATTCCTGATACAAGTCAGGATGCTACTGACCTTCTTGGCCACCTGGGCACACTGCCAGTTCCCTTAGCACCCTTGGTTGGGTCTCATCTGACCCCATAGACTTATGATGCGTGTCTAAGGGGAGCAGCAGGTCACTGACTGTTTCCTCCTGAACTGTGAGGACTTCGTTCTGCATCTCATACCCGTCTTCCAGCTCAGGGGGCTGAGTACCCTGAGGGTACCTGGTCTTGCTGTTAAAGGCTGAGGCAAATAAAGCATTAGGTACCTCAGCCTCTTTCTCATCCTTTGCGGCAATGTTCCACCCTATATCCAATAAAGGATGGGGACTGTCCTCAGCCCTCCTTTTGTTTCTAATGTATTTGTAAAAACATTTTTTTGTTATCTTTTACAGCAGTGGCCAGCCTGAGTTCTAGCCGGGCTTTTGCCTCTCTAATCTTAGCCCTGCATAACCTCACAACATCCTTATGGTCTTCCTGAGTTGCCTGCCCCTTCTTCCAAAGGTCATAAACTCTCCATTTTTCCCTGAGGTCCAGCCAAAGCTCTCTGTTCAGCCAGGCTGGTCTTCTAAGCCAGCTCATCTTTTGGCACACGGGACCAGCCTGCTCCTGCGCCTTTAAGATTTCCTTCTTGAAGAATGCCCAGCCTTCCTGGACGACTCTGCCCTTCAGGACCGCCTCCCAAGGGACTCTGTCAACGAGGCTCCTAAACAGGCCAGTCGGCCCTACAGATGTCCAAGGCAGCAGCTCTCCTGACCCCCCTGCATACTTCTCCAAGAACTGAAAACTATCACCTCACAATCGCTGTGCCCAAGACATCCTCCAACCACCACATCACCCACGAGTCCTTCCCTGTTTGCAAACAGCAGGTCCAGCAGGGCATCTCCCCTGGCTGGTTCACTGACCAGCTGTGTCAGGAAGTTATCTTCCATGCACCCCAAGAACCTCTGGGGAAGTCTAGCCCTTACTGCCATCACCTCCCTTGAATCAGTTCTAGGAACAGCACAACTGAAGAGGGAGACAGAACAGCCTGCTAGACACCCTGAAAATTTAACAGCTGAAAAAAACCAAATCCCTCTTATATTTGATAAAAATGCAGCTTTTGGAGAAGTGAGAGGAACTGTGGAGGGTCTTACTAAATGTAAGATTTTAAATCTTTGGAACTACCTTTATCAATCATTTCTAACATGGACAATCCAGGCTACAACACTAAAAGAACAAAAGAAAAGAAACAATCCATCCATCCATGAATACCTTTTTGGAGGATGGGTGATGCAATTTTAAAATATTTCTAGAATATGTGGTGGCAAAAACAGTTTGAAAAAAAAAACAACCCACCATCCCATCCTTTTATCCTCACTCCTGCACACAAGCTGCAACCATACCTCTTGATCTGCTAATGTAAGGGTTATAGCACCTTGCTATGAATTCATTAACAAAATCGAATAATCTTAAAAATAATCCTGCACTTAAAACTGCTACCAAACTACAAGTCACATAACTGGTTCATCACATTGACAAACCATATCAGCATACTAAACTAAGGTAACCAGTTGTATTTGGTGGACATTTCCTTTCTTTTTTTTTGGCAGATACACACGAAATGTATTTGTCTAGCTGCACTCAATCTTACTAAAGTTTGTTGTTGTGTTTTCTTTAAATGTCAATCTGCATGCAATATAAATTTGTTTTGGTATTACTTTGTAACAAAGAGCATATGTATCCACTTCTGTGAAAGGAGTGCATAATTCATATATTACAGTCACTTAAGTAACATTGCTTATGAAAAAGGGTTGCAAAGGTTTGGACCCACAGTTCACTTCTCTCATTCAGTGCTGCTGAACAGATGCCTTGCACATTTCCAACATAGCTTCTTTGATTCCAGACATTCAAGAATTTTACAGAAATTAACTCAAAGTTAAATTGAGTCACCTCCAAAAGAAACCCATTCACCTCCACTGTCTGTAAAAAGCAGGAGGGGTTTTTGGTCTAGCACAACTGAAGATGCAGAGAGGTCCAGGCTTAGGACAGCTCTGCTGGGCGATGAAGACCATCCACAGGAAGTGTTTTGCCCATGCCACCACTTCGCTTATACTGAAGAAGTAGTTGCACACACACTTTAAACTGGGATCAATGACACCAACAATCAAATTAAAAAGCAATCTATCTCCAGATGCTCATTTTGCACCTAGTACACCCTCAGTTCCCTGAAAGAAGAAGAAATACCGAAGTGGCTGCACAGCAGATTAGAAGGGGAAAGTTATTCAGATAAAATTAGCTGAGCCAAATAAGTAACCTTTTTTTTTCAAACCTCAATCAGTGTCCTGAGCAATGACACAAACGAACAAGAGAAGGCTGAACAGCACAGGGTGAACAGAACTGTTTCTTTCTTTGCCAGTGCCAATTTAAAATGTTCAGGGGACTGTGGCTTCCCTGGCCCCTTATAATGCTTATTAACAAAACCAAATGCAATAAACATTAATAGGACAATACTGCCTCACATCCTTGCTCCTCCTGTTCTCCATACCTTACTGCCAGTTTCCACATCTCTATAAAGTTAAGCCAAACCAGCTGCTAATGTGGCATAGTGAACTGGATCACGAAAAGCAATCAACTAAAAAAACCCTCGGGGTTTTCTTCAGCTAAATTAGTTTTCCCACAGGAGGCTGCAACTAAGGACTACTTAGTCCAGAATATTCATTTCAAGAGCCCTATTGTTGAGCCCCTACATCACGACATATATTTACCCTGTTTTCTGTGGCTGGTATATTTGAAATCTTACAGGTTTCAGTTTTATTTGAATGCAGTTATTCCATCTACACACAATAATGAGTTCCAAGTTTTTGCCATATGCCTCCTTTTGATGGCTTTTATTAGGTCAGGTCCAATTCTATGCCACACATTCACTCCCTTGCCTTTGTACAGCTGCTATCAAGACCAGCACTGACCAATCAACCTTACATCACCTGGCATCACAAGGACAGCTTCCTCTACACTTTGATTTAAAAAATAAAAGGCAAATCAAAAAGAAGTTGTGGAGCACTCCACAGAACATCTCCTATGAGTGGGAACACCACAAGTTCACTAACTCTTAAAGATTGCTTAGAAATTTTTGTCTGCAACATCTTCATTTAATGAAAATACTTGGTACACATACTTTAATTGGCATGCAAACGCACAAACAGAGTCCATCAAAAGAGTCAGAATACTTTACAACCACTAGCTTTACTTCCGAAAATACCCCTGAACATTTATTTCAGATAAACATATAGTTATGTTCCCATGGAGAAACGAAGATAAAAAGGTTTTTAGGCATCCATTTATTTTGGGTTCCTTTCATCACAGACATCTGCTGCCTGGTTTCCAGAGACCTCAGGCCCTTTCAAGTGCAACTGTAATCACAGGCTTTCAGAACTTGTCAATTCATCCAAGTCATCCAAATTAGAGGACACAGTTCTAGGTCTTGAACAGTGTATTGTGGTGGGGCCGTGGCACAGCAAAGACAACGCATGCTGTTCAACTTGGTCTGACATTATCTAACATTTAAACCAGTCCTTGCTTTCTGTGTTCGCTCAACTGTCTGGAATCTATGTTGGCAATGAATACTGGGACTGTAAGACAGAAATATAGCTAAAACTGAAAATGTTTCTACTACAGAAACATCTATAAAGATGAAACCCGTTACATTACCAGCCTCCAAATGCAGACCTTGAAGGATATGCCAGCTAGTGGATGGTTAACAGTTTCAGCCTATTGGGCCAGACTCCAAAACTCTCAAGCCAGTTGGTAATTAACAGACATCTCGGTCCTCCACATGAAAGAACTGTATTGTTTAAACAATGACACAAATTTTTCCTTTCCTTTTCATTGCCAGTCTCTGCCTGTGTTTTAAGATTCCCTTAGGGCCATAACAGTCTATGATTTTAGAAGCTCCACTTTTCAAATGGACAATTTGTTTGACTTTTAGTTGCCCAAAATACAAATGTGCTTTTCATTACAGGTAGAACAAAAATCATTTTACAGGTTTCTCAGAGATCCCAAATCTCCCCTTTCTTTAGTAACTGGAAAAAAATAATATCCAAATAACCTAATTAAAACGACATATCTACAATAGCAACAGAACTACAAAACATACTGAGGGCCTGTAAACAGTCTGTGACAAACCTGATTAGTAAGCAATGCACCTACAGGGAATATTACCCTGTGTCTTCATACATAATGAATCAAAATTTTTTAAGATAAACCAAAAGATGCCACACTGAACACATTTTGTAAAGAAACAATTATCTATGATCTGTATAAAATTACCAGTTCTCTGATCTGTTATCTTACCCAAGATAGATTAGATATGTGAAAAAGGAACCATACTTAAACTGATCATGCAATAAAACAGAACATTAAATAAAAGTTGCATTTTGAAAGAATGAGGTATGGGCACTTACCTATAAAGGAGCAAGTTAAATCAATAAGGATAACAAGGAGGATGTGACAGGGAAGAAGCTGGTAAAAATACTCAGTTGATATGATGATACTTTAAGAAGAAAAGGGTCAATAACGCAATAAGCCAATCCCATCAGAAAAGGGCAAAAAGCTAAATGAGAATTATAAAACATCCTCCAAATGCCCATGGCTTTCCAAAGTTGATGGCTTTGACTGCTTTGCTGTTATCTGGAGTCAGACCGGAGTCTCTGTACCTCACCCAAGCCTATCTGGCCATATGAGCAAACATCCAAATCCTCACACCACATTCAAAATAATAAAAACATCCATGGAGAAGACAACTTTGGACTAGCTTCATCTCCTCCCACTCAAAGTAGCCATTTGCAGTCTGCCTGTCTAAGCAATTGTTCATCTGAAGTCTCTAAATACAACCAGAACTATGTAACACAAAAGCACAATTCAGCAACTCAGTCACTCACCAGGACAGTCAGCCCTTTCATTGTCACCCTAACAAAGGTGCACCTAGCAAATGGGTAGGCATGTGCAATGGGCTATCCTCACCTCTAGATGCAGTTAAGTCAGTCCACGTCTAAACTGCAGAGCCCCAAGAAGCTTATACGGCTGCTAGAGGAGTGCTGCCAGCAGGTTGTTCAGATGTGTCATCAGTATCGCTTGTGAGCTTCTGCCACCTAACAAGTTCGGGAAGAACTGAGCTTACTGGCTCACTGGCAGAATTTGCTGCTATGTTGCAGAACGCCTATCTTACACTTCTAGATAAAAGCAAAAACAGGGAAAGAAGTAAGTTTCAAAACTGCCTCCTTATTAAACTTGTTTTAAAAAGGATATATTTCCCATTCCTTTTGCTTCAAATAACAAGCAGAATATATTACTAATTTCTCTTTTGTCTTAGAGGCGTGCAGTCATGTGCTTCCAGCTTCTTCCATCCCTCCCAGCTGCTAATAAAAGCTTTGGAGCGCTACCAGCACTTCATAAGGAGTAACACAGATTACACCAGTGTCACCCTCTTCAGTACATGTCCTCCGCAGTCACTTGCTACAACACCGAAAACCGCACTTCCAACCACACTGACATATAGCTCATTTGCATATGTGTGAATGCAAAATCCTGATACCAATCGGTCCTAAATTTCATTTTAGTAGATTCCTTGCATCAGCCTCCAAGGACAGTCTTGGCACTTCCCTCATCTTTTTTCTAGAGCTAGGCCTCGCCATGAGCGACCACCACAGACCGCAGCAGTGCGTGTTCACTGACAAGTGCCAGGCAAAAGATCCTGCTATGGCAGATAGAATAAGCTCCAGTGGCTTGCTCAGAGCAAAGGGGTTGCTTTCCTCAGTGCTGCCGGGTAACACCACCGACTGCTTCCAAGTAAAACCGTCATTGTGGTTAGATTCCCAATACTTATATTTCAATGAATTATTGCCGGAAAAAGGCTCGAGTCCATTTGCTGCTCAAGACCATGAAGCATATGGCAACTTTATCATCACAAAAACCCAATCACACCATCACCCTAGCCATGTCAAGCAAGCAGACATATACAATCCCATTACCAAACCATAATTATTTAACAATACTCATTGTTTATGAAATTAGTGTATCATCCCCATATTGCTGATTAATGCTTATCACACAGTTTGAAAGCATGCAGACAAACCCAGGAGGTCATTTAGCAGGCATTTAAGGAAAGAAAACTTAATGAGGAAATAACTTACAATTAATACAATTATGATGATGCTGGGCTCCATCTTCTCTGTATTTGATATATTCCTCATATACAATTTGTAACACAAGTGTTTCATAACACTCAATATTAATTTGCACAGACATATATTAATAATTCAGTAAAGTGAAATTACTTAACCTGCAATCATCACCTCATAATGCAGTATATTCCCAGAGCAAGAAAAGCTTGTAATTAATTTTTAAATAAACAATTACAGGAAAGAAATCTCACTTTTGAAAAGTACTATTTTTATTGAGAGATTTGTCAGCGCATCAGTAATGTTGAACCACCTGTTCCCAACAATGTTACTGTTGGTTGTCTCATTTCTCGCTATAGAGTTAGGCAGTACTCATACACTAATCAATGAACTTCAAACACAGGCACAGATGTAGGGATCCCTATGTAAACATTTAAAAGGCTTTATAGAAGTAGAAATCAGATGCTGGGCATCAAAATCTGCTGCAGAATCCTGGGTCTGACCAGAGCTCCAAGTTACATAAACATTGCATTCCCCCCCAGACTTATTTAATTTCTATCCCTCACCCAACTAAAGAAATACTTGTAGTAACAGCCACAATATTGGAAATGCTTTGACAATTATTGGAGTGTGTTAAGTTTATCTCTACAGTTTAACATGAGGGTAAAAAAAAGACGTGATAAAAAAGCAATGACAAACCACCCTCCCCATCTTTTAAAAGCACATTACATTTTTGCCTCTGAAAAATCCCTTTACTTAGCCATAACACAAACACTTGGAAAGTAATACCGCTGAAAATTTTAAAGCCAACGTAAACTTTTATTTTCACACTTTGAATCAAAATGACAGTAATAATTCAGCACTTAATAGGATACAGCTGCAATCAGCAAAGGCAAATTGCAAGGGCCAGCAGTCAAGTTAAGCAACTCATTCACCTACCAAGTATTTTGATTTGGAGGACTGGAATCAAAGGCCCAAACATCCCTCAGTAACACTTGCATTCTCCAATGCTCCCCACCCGTGTGCCTGCAGCCTCACTGAGCTCAGCCAGCTGCCAGAACCCTTTTGACCAAGGCAACTTCCCCCAGGGGCCTAGCAACCGCCTAGACTCCACATGGGGTGTGGGAAGCCCCGCAGACGCGAGCAGAGGGTCAGACGGCCTCACCCTACACGCTATGAGCGGCCCCACATCCCCCAGCCCCTCAGGTAGGGCGGGCCACACCAGGCCCAAAACAGCAGCCGGAGCCATCCCCGCAGCCTACCGCTCATTCAAGCGGATCAGCTGCCTGGCTCAGCCCTTCACCCCTCGCCCTCGCCGCCCGAGCGCTACTGTGCCAAAATGGCGGCGCTCCCACCGCACCCAGCCCGCTCCACCACCAAGAGTTTACAGCCAGCCCCGGCCCAAGATGGCGGACGCAGCGCCAGCCTCTCGGCTCCGCACACCCCCACCCCCCCACCAAAGCGCCGCGCGCACGGACGCCCCCGCCGCAGCCAATCGCGCCAAAGGAAGACGCTCGTCCCCAGGGGAGCGGCCCACCTCCCGCGCACGGCGATTCGCTCCTGGGACCTGGCCCCGCCTCGCGCATGCGTATGAGCGAGAAGACGCCGCCGCAACGTTATAACCCGGAAAAGCCGACGCCCAATCACCACACACTTATCTGCCCCCCCACACACACCCCTCCCGCCTTGCGCCGAAGGGGAGGGGGCGGTGCCGCAGGCCCGGCTGGTGGGTCCCCGCCTCCGGCCGCCGTCAGGCGGTTGTCGGGCTTCCCTAGCGGGGCGGTGCCTCCTGGCGGGGGGCGGTGCCTCCTGGCGGGGGGCGGTGCTTCCTGGCGGGGGGCGGTGCCTCCTGGCGGGGGGCGGTGCCTCCTGGCGGGGGGCGGTGCCTCCTGGCGGGGGGCGGTGCCTCCTGGCGGGGGGCGGTGCCTCCTGGCGGGGGGCGGTGCTGGGGCCGCGCGTGCTCCTAGGGGCGGGGCGTGCCCGTGTGCGGGGGAGGGCGGCTGGGCCCGGCCGTCAGTCGTCGAGCGCCGCCTGCAGGTAACAGTTAAGCAGGGGAGGAGGAGGAGGAAGGTGAGGGCAGCTGGCCGGGACCGAGGCCGGGGTTGTGGCCCTGTCGGGGTCGCGCCGTCCCTCAGCAAAGCTCCAGCCTGCGGCGGTAGATAGCGCCGGGTGCTGCAGACGGGGCCGTGTAGGAGCACCCGTCACCCGGCGCGGGGGTGGGCCCGGTCTCCCTGGGCCGCAGTCCCGCTGCTCGCCACGCCGCGCGGAACGCGTGGCTGAAGGGCGGGAGGGGTGCGGGTCACCCCGCGCCTCGCCTCAGCCCCGCGGCGCGTCCCGCTGCCGACGCCGCACGGCCTTAACCCTTTTCTCTCGGTACTCCTCAGATGAGCTGTGAGCCGTTGGCCAGAGGGGGGTGAAGGGTGCTGAGGCGAGGCCACCCGGCGTCGCAGGGCCGGTCCACCAGGGACTGCCCCCCCCCCCCCCCCCCCCGCGGG
This sequence comes from Falco rusticolus, assembly GCF_015220075.1. Taxonomy (NCBI): domain Eukaryota; kingdom Metazoa; phylum Chordata; class Aves; order Falconiformes; family Falconidae; genus Falco; species Falco rusticolus. The sequence goes on along the minus strand of NC_051188.1, from coordinate 30,351,336 downwards.
AGGGTCTCCCCCGCCACAGGTTGGCCCCCACCGCCGGTTCGCCCCCTGCCCGCAGGCCCCGGGCGCTGAACGTGGCCGTGTCACAGGGCAGCGTGACCGACGCGCCGCTCCCCTACCTGAGCTGAGCTTGGCGCTGGCCGGACCCAACCAGCCTACCAGCCCTCCACGCAGCCACCCGGGAAGATGGAAGAGAATAGAAGTAAGCCTTTAAAATAACTAAATAAGTAAATATGCTTCGAGCAGCAATTAGTCAGGTCTTGTGAGAAACTTTTCCAAGATTGAGCAGTCTTCCCTTAAGCTCTTTTCCCAGTCAACCAAATAAAAATTTCTGGGGTTTTGTAAATTTGGTACTGTATATAGGGCTACAGCTTGATGTATTCTCACGACGTAAAAAGGAGTTTCCTTTCTGGAATGTTTCAAAATTTCAGTTACAGCATGAAAAGGCTAAGTAGCTGACTTGCAAGTCGGGTATGTTTTATGTTCTCTGGGTCGTTAGTGCTGGTATCTTCAATGTGGACAAAGAATGCTGCTGCCTTACTTCTCCTTAGTGTTATTAAAGTAGAGCTATCTTGCATCTGTTGAGAAACAGAAACAGTAATTTTTTTACCTAAAAAAGCCTTCGTTTTTTTCCTAAACAAATTAGTTTAGCTGCAGTACTGCTGTAGTGACGGCATTAATTTAAAAAATAAGAGAGAAATGTGAGCTAATAGGAAGTGGGGATTATGTAGGCTCCGCTGAATATGCTGGAAATTCTGGGCCATCTCATGACAGCTTCATGCTTGAGGAATAGTAAGAAATTACTTGTGTAAAAAAAATTTCCTCACACAGCTTGTTTCATTTGAGTGTTCTTCAGTTAGGTCTTGATAAGACATGGGCTGACTATTTGAAAGTGGGATGACTATTTCACTGCAATGCTTTCTTACAGTGCTCCTGCTAATACCTGCTATAGTGTTTATTTGTATAATTTTTAAAAAACTAAGTAGCTACAACCATTTTAATTTCTCACCTCATCTCTTGCTTGTCCATTCTGCACCTCTTGCAGTGCTGTGCAACTGCTTTGAAGTGGAGAACCTTGCCAGTTTGAGGGAGGAGAGGATTGAGGGTAGTATAGTTTGGATTTATGGAGGGAAATGGGAAGGTAGTATATATTTGACACTACTTCTGGTCTCAAAATGATAACCGGAAGACAATAGTTTTGCCTTTTATGGCACATATGTAAGATATTAGTCAGCAGCTCTACAGGTCCTTTATAAGAAACATGCACCCAAGGTTTTTTTCCAGCAGCTGGCCTAAGTAGCCCTGGCCTTGGCTGCTTGCTGTTTCTTGCTCTAGCATCAATCTCCTGTGCAGTGCTGAAAAAAAAGAAATACATGGCCACAAGGATTCTATAGAGGGAGAAGAAAATCCCTCCAGAGGTGATGGCTTTGGCCAGGTTTAAAGCTATTGCCGCAAAATGCCAGTCCATCAGCTGACATGAATGCTGACAAGGTAGATGCATTCCCTGTTCTCCTGGCTAGTGTTGATGATAACAGTATTAACACTGGAGGGATTAGTGATGTGGACATCTGTCTCTTTTGAAATGAAAATTGGATATGAACTTTCATATGCAGTCTTTGCTTCTCCACGCAAAACCAAGTTTTTACTGCTAGAATGTTTGGGGCACTGCAGCGTGAGAATTGGGGAAGCATTTGCAAGTCAAGTGAGTGGTCTGAGCGCTGTACAGTGTGTTATATGTTTTACTGCCTTTTGGCCTGCACGAGATTATAACTGATGACCCAGAAATGAAAAACTGTGTTGTCACCCATCCTGTGAAGTAATCTATCCAGGCTCAGTAAATATATTGAAATACCTGAAATTGGATAAGAAATAAGCACAACAGTTTTAATCTGCAGCGGTGGAATTTCTTATTAGAATTTCTGAATGTGTATTTTTAAACACAGTTGTTAAATACACTTATTTCTCCATATTTTAAATTTGTGATACTGTCACACAGAGCAAAGGATGGAAAAGGCACAGGGCACATGTTGTCTCTCAGAGCAGTAGTGTAGGTTTCCAGAAAGTGGTGTGGGCATTTTTTGTTACAGGACTTTGACCTTTCCACATTTTTTTTAAACATTTCTGTGAGTATAAAAGCTCATGAAATGATGAGAGCTAGTGCTAAATCAGTCATTTTACAAGATAAAGTACTTTCAGCATTGCCTGTTGATACTAAGTGTTATGCTCTTAGCTGCTGGTGGCATAAGCAGTGGAGTTGTGGTGGCAAAAGATTGTTACTTTCTTCACTGCTGTCATGATGTGATGCTTTTGAGAGTAACCATAGACTCTGTACTGCCATAGCATCACTTAGCTTCTGGTGTCTTGGGCAACAGAAGTCATTCTCTGCTAAGTCAGAAATTAAGTAAATTTTTTTTACTAGCCTTAAAAGAACGCTGTATTGACTGGCAAGGAGGTATCACCCCAGCTCGTTTGCCAACCCAGGTTTGCTGTCTGAAAGTGAAATGTAAACCTAGTATGGTGACAGTGGACTCTACCTCTAGAAACAGAGTAGGAAAACAGATTTACTTGTTCTTTTGTGCATGGTCATTGAAGAAAAACGTTAACCATGAGAGAGAGCCTGTTCTTTTTTCTGGCATTGCCTCTTGACACACCAAACCGTAGTTCTTTTTCAGAGTCCATGCCAGAGATGCACTGCTAATGTTTTAACAAGAGCTTTCATGAATGGGCTTAGTACCTCAAAGGTACATACTCTTGGAAGAGAAGAAGTTCTGAACCTGCAGCTTAAAAAACATTTATTTAAACACGATACAAGGAGTGTATTAATTACTACAACTGATAAAATTTGGTGAACAAAATTTATCAAAATGCTTTTATCTGAGAATATTTTGAACACTTTTCCCTAGAAAACGTACAAAAATATTGATGAGTTGGCATAGTCAGCTCGGGTAGCTAAGGGAGGTTACAGCTATAAAAATATTTTTAAAGTTCTTTTGTTTAATAATATGATCAGTTCATTCAGTTGAAAGTATTCTCCTGTGTCACTTCTATGAGCTTCAGTGGTGATTAATTTATAGTGGGACTAATTGCTGGTGTTTTGAGAAAGGATTCCACAGCACTCTTTGTAGACATGCATGAGAAGTTAATTGAAGGCCCATCATGAGCCATCAAAAGCTACTCCAGTTTGTCACTTGGCTTCTGTTTCACTTTCATAATCAAGTTTAGGAATAGATTTCTTAAGGTTTAAGCTTGCAAAAGAAGACAGCAGTTCTGGCTGGTTTTTCAGAAGTGCCTCACAATGAAATGAGTGGGAGCCTTTGAAAATTCCACTAGGAACTACTTGGATATTTTAGACTTCCTGGGAGTTGTACAGACTTGTAAATTGAGATTTGCATTTCAGCTGATTTGAAGACCATTTGGGCACAATTGGGAGGTAGAAGAGTGGACATCATATTTGAACAGATGCAAAATGTACTGCTGTTGCTGAAGCAAAAGATCAAGAATGGAACTGCGACAAACCAAGGTTTGAAATCCTTGTTACAGTTAAGCGGGACTGCAGGGGAGCTGTGGCCTGCTTTGTGTAGGGCTATGTGGTATCTGCCACAAATTGGATATCTCTGAATTTAAATTACTTTGTAGTTGGTGTTTTTAAGCACTTTTTAAAAAAAGAGTAACTGTTTCAGGTGCATTTTGCCATTTTCTCATTTTGCCTGTATACTTTTTCAAACAATGTGTGGCTCTTAAGTACGTGGAACTGAAATGTTTATTCTTGAGAAGTAATGAAATACCTGCTGTGCCTTGTGTTTTGTTTATTGACAGAAGTTTTAGCCTTTCAAGCTGATCTTGGTGAACTGAATGGGTTTGGGTGGGATTATAATTTTGTAAGTATTATTTCATGTCAGAGACACCATTATAACTTAAAACATGAGTAGAAAAATGTGACAGCAATGCATTTAAGATTTGTTTCCATGAAAATCAGGAACAGTGTCCTTTATCTACATAAAAATCAGAAATCCGATAAGCCTGGAGCAGTGCACAGGTTTCTTTTTATTAATTTGTTCAGGAAAACTACTTTTTTTTAATTGTCATGCATGTAAATGTAATCTGTGGATCTTACTGCTTTTTTGTGCAAAACAATGTACAGTAGTGTCAGATGTTTTTAAACAGGTATAGCCACACACTCTGCATTGTACTGCTTGCTCAGAATTAGTAGTGCAGTTTTTTTATATACTTGAGCTCCCACATCTTGATTTTTATGACAAAACATTACAGCAGTGCGTAGATAAATGTTGAACTTGAATCCCCAAATGACACAATGAATCTGTGACATAGTTAAGTTTGATTTTTTTCTATGCTTTGTTCTGTAAAGATTTCAAACTAAAATATTAACATGGATTTTCCTAATATTTTTCTCTACCTGTAATATTTATTGCGTGGAGTAAAAGGTTGAGATAGAACTGGTCTCTTCTTTGTGTTCTTACTAGTTGAAGGCCGTTTCCACCAATTTAGGAGTAGCATTAATTTGGTCTGCCAAGATCCAGCCCTTCTTAGCCGGAAGATGACTAGTCTGATGAGAAAGTACAAAGAGAAACTTAACTAAATTGTGTTGATGTGCACTACTGCCACTGGAGGCTACTGGTTTTGTGTGTTTGGAAACATCCCAGCAGCTTTCCAAAAGCTGGAGGATATTCAGTGCTGATTCACAACTACTAATATGAGCTGTAATTTTATTGTAATTTGCAGATGTGTCTATTAAGGTCTGTGGTGCAAAAGGTTTCTAATGTTATCAGTCTTGCAATGCTCTAGATTAGTATAGTGAGGAAACTGGTGTCTCTGGAGGACTTGTTTTCCCTATTATCATTACTTAAATTAGACATCGTATCCATTTTGTTTTGGTTTTTTTTGCCTAGAATACTGTCAGGCTTCGGTACTGGTGAATGAAGCTAATCTAGGTGATCTCTTAACCTTGACAAATGGTATGTGCATCTCTGTTGTATTTATTGGCATGTGGATTTAATTTGTCTTGGTTTACTCACTAGGAGCTTATTTCCCTTCATTAAAATCAATAAAATAGATCTGAGAAGCCTCTTAGCATTACAAGGGAAAACCCATAGTTATTAGTTTCCTTAGGTACTGGACTGTGGACTCTCGCCTGCGTTTGTACATTTGTGGTTTGAATGTATGTGTATATGGCCTTTACCAGGTGAAGAGAGTTTAACTAGTAAGCCCTGATGAACCTGAGCTGGCTGCAAGCAGAGTCATTTTGTGTGTGGCTTCACTAGCTGTGATACCCTGGCTTCCTTTTACCTCAAATAATTAAGAGAAATCTGTATATGTGTTTCATATGCATGTTGTCTCCATACACTTTGAAAGCTACGTGAAAGTTGTAATGTGCAAATCATCTGGTGGTCTGTGAAAAGGGTAAATCTTCACGATGCGTTCTGCCTCAAGTTTGTCAATGCACACCAAAGTTTTTCACCCTTGGGGAAAGGGAAGGGGGGAAGAGAGGGAGGGAGAGGAGGAGCAGGAGAGAAAGTGTGAGAGCGTGTGCCAGCTGGTTGTTTACTTGCACACCTATATGCAAGCACGTGATTTTTGTTTAAGTTCCAAAAAGCAGCTTCCTTTTCTAGTAGGGTGCTTGCTAGCATGCTCTTTCTTAGCTGTAGTTCATAGCAATGCATTGTTTTTAATGTATTTTGGCAATTACCTCTTTAGCAACTGAAGTTTGATTGTAGGTTGAAATGTGGATTGCTGGAGTTTTTGCTTGCATTCAAATTTTTTTCAGTAGGTGCTGTATTTGATGGAGATGGCATACAGGAAACCAAACCTAAATGGCAACGTCTTCTTACAGATGACAACACTGCAAACTCTGTAGAAGGTTCTCACAGGTCAGGGTATTTAATAGTTTATTTCAGTTTCTCATTTGGCATACTCTTTAGTGCATCTGAGAGAGATTTTAATATCTCTTTTTGTATTTCTAAATTTACCATTTTAAACCCAGTTTTGAATCCTGCCAGTATTCAAAGTGAAAATATTTTGAACCTGACCTACATGGAAGACCTGAGGTTTTGAGTAACTTTGTCTAACTTACCATGCGAGAACATCGCAGAATAAAATAGGGCATTAGGTTATGAATAAAGATCCCGGAGTATCACCAGGATTATCAGGGTTAGGGCTTAACGATTTTTGAGTTCAGTTCTCAGGCTCTCATAGACTGTGCAGATTGTCAGGCACATGATTTAGTCTTTCTGTATTTAGCCTCAGGTACTGATTTGGAAGATGTGGGTAAAGATGTTGTTCCTTTCTTCTCTCTCTCTTTGGTTTTTTTTTTTATGTCCTTTCTGTGTTTTAGTGTAAGTGCTTCCTGGGAAGAAGCTGTTGCCTTTTTTTTTTTTTTTATGCCACTGAGTATGTCTTCATATGATGTTAGGTCAGTAACACAATGCAAACAGTGATTCAGTGAAACCCTTGGTCTTCTAGCAATTGGCTGTTTCTTTCCTGTGCTAATAATATTGAACCAGTAAAACGCTCCGTTTCTTACTGGTTCATCTAAGATGCTGCTCTTTTTTCTTATTTTTTTTTCTTTTTGTTCCAAATAGCAAAAAGGAGGAGATGGCAAAAACGGGTTCAGGGAGTAAAGAAGCATCTCTTCAAATTCAAGATTTACCTTTAAACCTTCAGTATCAGAACCACAAGTGCTCTAGTGCATGTCTTCCCAACAGAGCGGCAGGCTTCTACAAGGGTGAAAATCCTCTTAAGATACCAATCCTGTTTCACTTTCAAAGATGCCATGCAAAAGCAGACTGCCTTTCAAAATCACTGGATGTGAATTATAAAGCTCCTTGTGGTCGAAGTCTGAGAAGCTTTCAAGATGTGCAAAATTATTTGTTTCAAACGGAGTGCAATTTCTTATTTGTTGATCACTTCTCCTTCAACACATACGTACTGTTAGGCAGGAGTACCGTAAATCCTGAACCCCTCGTATTTGATTTTGATATCAGCAATGGAGCAGAGTCTGTGCCCATTTCCTTCTGTAATGATCTTGACCACGCAAGATTACCTTATTTCAAATATCGGAGGACATCGTGGCCGCATGGATATTATCTCAACAATTTCTCTAGCGTATTTGTTGATTCATGTGACTGCACAGATGGCTGCATTGATAGGTAGGTAGAAAAACCTAATCCCAGACAAGTGACGCATGATGCCTCAATAGCAGGGTGGTGGTCTAAGTGTGAAGATGTGCAGTACCAAACAGTACCAGATAATGAAGGACCAGCACAACTGGAGTTGTCTTGTGCCATGCTCTGTGGTGTTGACTGACACCATTGTGTCTTTGTCTTCCCCAGAACTTGGGTGCTTCTACCCATCCAGCCTGTGTTGTAGGGAAGGAAGCAATCAACAGGTGGATTGTTGTGTTCCTTTTCCTTTCTTCCCAAATTGGCAGTGCTTCTCCTCCAGGTGGAGCTGGCAAGCAGATCTCTGGGCTTTGGAAAAGGGGTGGGGAAGGGAGAGGCTTGTGCCAGCAAAGGCAGGCTCGTTTTCCTGGCAGGCAGGGAAGGATCCTGCATGACAACTGCTGCAGCTCTTCTGTTGGGATGCTATCCTGGAGATGGCATGGGACAGCATGGAGGGATCAGATCATTTGGAACTTAGAAGGTTACAGAGGGCAGAGGAAGAAACATCCCCCTTCACAACCTCTACATCCCATCCTTCCCCTTCTCTAAACAGAAACTATGAAACCCTGTGGTCACAGAACACATTTATTTTCTGACCAGTTAAATGGTGTTGCTCACTGCTGTCTTTCTAAAACACAGTAACTCTGAGCTGTATGTTATTCTGTGGGAACCTGTCACAGTTAACACAGGCGACTTTGGTGATAATTTTGTCCGCTTTCTTCAAGGGTGTTTTGTCTTTGACCTGATCTGTGCCTGTAGGTGTTACTTGGTATTGAATCCGTTTTGTATTATTAATAGCTAGGGCGGTTGCATGTGCTGGTGTGCAGTATAATCGCCCATGACCCAACAGAAGCTTGAAATCACAGCCTAATCTAATGAAGCTTCATTAATTAAAGTTACTTAGTTTCAGCTGAGTGGTGGGGAACAGCAAGCACATAGCATGCTGCTTCTTTTGCACTGAGTTCCTGCAAAGGTTGAGATGCTTTTGATGTGCAGTTTTGGGGTTCAAGATTTGGTCTATTGCTGTTTGTGCAAATGCTGTGGGTCTTTGGAGTTATTGTGACATAAGATGGTGAAGACCAGCATTATTGCTCGAGTTCTTTGCTCCACATGTGAAATTCTTTGCTTCCTAGGGGCTGGAGTGGGAGGAAGGTAATGAAGTACTGTCTAACAGGCTGGGATGCCAGAGCAGATGATTTGCATTCGTACATTCAATCCATTTGACAGTGTTCTGTTTATAATAAATTTCTGTTGTACCTCAGCTGTTTGCATGTGCCTTTATGGAGCTTGGCAGAAGAATGGGGTTGGGGTGGAGAGAACATGATTATTATGAAACGCACATAACCAGCCAAGAGACAGAGAAGGGCAGGGTGCCTGAAATGGCCCTGTGAAGTAAAAAGGCGGGGGGGGGGTGGTGGTGGGGGGTGTATAGTCAAGTACATTTTTAAAATGTCTAGATGTATGTTTTATTTATGCTGCCCCAAATACATTCTGAGATGGTTTACTGATATTTTTTAGGTCAAAGTGTGCATGCCTACAGCTAACTGCAAGAGGCTGTAGTAGAACTTCTAGAAGTAGTGCAACATCCCATGGATACAGTTACAAAAGACTAGAGGGACCTGTTCCTAGTGGGTAAGAAAGACTGAACGTGAGCTTGTTATTTTATTTGTATACTCTTTATTTTTATCCTGTAGTGTAAGTGCTACAGAGCTAAAATAACTGCAGTTTCTGGATGCTGAAACCTTCAGTTTTTGTCACGTTTTTACTGACTGATCAGGATGTTAAAAAATAATGTGACTTGAGTAATAGGAGGAAAAACTACTTTTGTACTGCAGATACTACAATTTTCACAGCTTAGTTCAAGGTCCAAGAAGAGTGTTAAGAGTAACAGTCCAGTTAACACTTAAGAGTCACGGTCCAGGAGCTCAGGCCATATCTGGCCCATGCGCTGGTTCATTCAGGCATGCCAAGGAGAGAAGGGAGATGGGAAAGAAACCTGCCACAAGGGAAGGAGGTCTATCACAAGAACATCACACCATGTATCAGCCGAAGAAGTGGGAAGCAGTTGCCACCCGTGGGTTTTGCCCTCTATCTTGTCCACCCGTTTGCTCTGTAGGACCAGAGTCCTAAAGAAGTATCAGCCAGCTGCTATTGCCAGATTTGGTTATGTGTGACTCTTGCAAGTCTCCAAAGCAGTCCCAGTGCTGCAAGTGTTCACCCTTTCCCTTTCTCTTATTCAGCGCCTGTGGATTAATATGTGGCCTGGGGAAGGTGCCAGTAACCTCAGGTGTGTAGGAGAGGAATTGTGCAAGGTAGCTTTCTGCGACAGCCAAGGGCTGCACCCACAGGCTGAAGTTGCTCCTTTCAGTCCATTGTTGCTGTGTGATGTTAATTTATGGCTGGCCTGGAAAATTAAAGCTGCCAGTGAACCCAGAAACAAATGCAGAACAAAAAAAGCACAATGGTGAATTCTTCTAGAAATGTTTTGTTAAATCCTAAAACTCATGACAGCTACAGCGTGGTCCAGGCAGACAGGTTGTCTTTGTAAAATCTGTTCCAGCATAGAATGATGTGCTTCATGTAGGGATTTCTGCTTCTGTGTAAAATAAAAAAGATTTCATTTATTTTTATTGTCTACTTATACCAAAATCTGGCTGACAGGCTCTTAAAATTGATGAATCGGCAATCAAGAAAGTCATGGGCTTCAGAGTACTGCTGCACAATCAGTTTTAGCCAGAGTCTTTAATCTTTTCAGTCAATGGCCTTATTAATGTGCAGGAGGGAAATGAATAATAGCAACTTTGTTTTGGCAATGCATTCTTTTATATTGTGTTTTGTTTTGCTTCCTCTTGACAGAATTTATGAGTGTAGTGTGTTGTGCAGGTGTGACAAGATGATGTGTCAAAACAGAGTTGTACAGCATGGCATTCAAGTCAGGTTGCAAGTGTTCAACACGGAGAGGAAAGGCTGGGGTGTCCGCTGCCTAGATGATATCGACAAGGGGACATTTGTTTGTACTTACTCAGGTAACAGAAGATGACCTGTGGAAGATGTATAGCGTAATTCTCCCTTGCCTGTGGCCTGTGGCCCTGGAAATTTTTGGAGAACCAAACAGGGAAATACAGGGTTGGAAGAAAAGTGAGTCAATATAATCTTAACTTGCAAGATGATCAGATGGACAGAAGAACCTTGAAGAACTGCAATGCAATGATGCCAAACAAACAAAACATTCTGGAGCAAAGCCTGTCTCAGACTTGATTTTTCCCTCACAGGCCTGTGTATCCTGTGCCAGGGCTAATTTTCCTTCAGTATAAATGCATTCATATTTTTCTTTCCCAAATAATGTTCTTGTATTTTTTTTAATGAAAGTTTGAACTGTGGTACTGAGTGTGACCCATCTTAGCAAACAATTTAAAAACCCCAACTTTTCTTCTTCCTCCAGGCAGATTGATGAGCAGAGCTAAAGTTCAAGTACTGGGAGATGATGATCAGGAGCTGAGAGAGGAGAGTGCTGTGAGTGGCAGAGTCTGTGGCTTTTTTTCCAAAAAAAGAAAACTTCACACTGATTGTTCAGAGACTGTGATTGGACGAGTGCAGACTGGCAGAAGTCACATTCTTGAGAAGGAGGAATCTTTGTCTCAGACTGTAGATAATGAAAATAAATCAACCCTGTAAGTTTACTAAAGCAAACTTAAGCATGACAAAACTAATATTCTGCTATTATAGAAATTCCTTAACTTAAAGTATAACTGAATGTCCTCAGCTGAGGGTGTGTTTTTCCTTTCTCAACTTTTTTGTTAATTCCTCATTATTTCTTCTCGTAGGACAGTTTTTTCTCTATATTAATTTTATTTATTGTCTGTACTAATTGGCATTTTCTAGAAATCAAATTAATTTCCTGGGTGTACGTGATCTGTTCAGAGTATTAATCATTATGCTAACCTGAAATAATTAATATAAAGTACTTGAGATAAATGATTTAAAGATATTGATGACACCAAAGGGTTTAATAAATTAGCCACTAACTGTCCTGTCCTTTGCTCCTGGTCTTGTTCTTTGTAACATAACCTTCCCTGCTACGATTCTTAACCTTTCCCATTAGGAGTCTGACAACACCTTGCTTTTGCAGTGAAATATGCAAAAGTTCTGGTCCTGTTTTCGTTCTACAGTCAAGGTCTTGTAGCCTATCAGTATTCCTAAAATAAAATTACTGCAAAATAACCATGTGGCTTTATGCTGTAGTGTTTTCAGAAGGAAGTTGGGAGATTGTTTTCCTAAACTATTCTTGCTCTGCCATACTACTCTGTAAACTCTTTCTTTGCACTAGTCATAAATGATTGCAAATTCTTGCTCATTTCTTAGTAGAAGATGATTGTGGATCTTTGAGAAGCACTATGAAATTACAAATGGAAACTCTAATACCTGCCATATATTCTCACTTGCATTTCAGTGTCTTGGAAGCCTAATGAATTCATGATTTTGTAAATTACATAATTATCAGCAATCAGCTAGATTTTACTTCTACTAAGTGCTGTTGCTAAAAATTGCAGGGAAGCACAGTTTTAAAGTTGTGTTCACTGCACTGCTACCTCAAATCTCATAAATTTCATTTCCTGAGAATAAACATGTTTCATGCATGGGTTGTGTTTAAAAAAAAAAAAAAAAAACCAACCAAAAAACAAACAAAAAACCAGTCTCCCCTCCAAAAAAAAAAAAAAACACCAATAACAAACCCACCACAGACAAAAAGACTCTGTTGTTCTGCCTCTTCTTTGTTATTCTGCTTCTTAAGAAATTACAATCCAGCTGAACTGAGAAACCTTTGAGAGGAAATTGGTGTGCTAAGCTTGACATGTCATTCACCCAGATTGCTTTTAACAGGACAAACAATGTAGTAGTCATGTAATAACGTCACAACTTCTTTTGTTGTAAATTCACCTTTTGAATTTACAAAGGGATTTAAATCTTAAGAAAGCCTTGAAGAGTAGCTTTTGTTCCTGTTATATAAACATTCGATGTTGAAAGTTTTCTGGAATAAGAGCTGTTACTTGATGCTAGATATTGTACAGATGTTAAGGGTAGTTTTGAAACTGGTGTTTTCTACTGCACTTCAAATGTAATCCAAATTAATATCATTTAGATGTTTTAAATGTATATGCCTGATACTGCTTCCCATCCTTCCCCTGCCTTTTCTTGATATGGAGTGACGTTCGTTCTTTTGTTGGAGAGTATTTTCTGTACTGCCATATATTGCCTGTCTTTCTATCCCTTGTCCCTGCAGCATCTTTGCTATCCTGTTTGAAAGCTGCACTGTCAAAACTGTTGAAATTGGTAGCAGGAAAAAGGCAAACCTCTGTCTATAGGTGCTCTATTTTGAGATGATCAGATATAATAATAGTAAAACAACAGAGATTTTGGTTCTTGGCAGAACTGGGAAAGGATGTGAAAGCAGTTGCTGATCTCTCAAAAAAAAGTATGAGCAACCAGTTTTTTTACAAATACTATTGAGAACCGAACCTTGGTTCTCAGTTCTTAAAGGCAAAATAGTCACAGAACTTGAGGCAAGGCCAGACTACTACAGGCTCTGGTGTAGTCTGTTCTTATGAACTACTGACTTGGTTAGAGAAATGTGCGTTGTGAGAGTTACTTATGGGTGTCTTTGTATTTTATAATTTCCTTTTGACCTTTCTGTACAGGGTTCATCCCAGGAATTTAAGTAATGCAACCGCGAGAATGCCTGGAACTAGAAGGGTTGTTTTTCATAATCACCCGCTAAAAATGGTAATAATAAGTGGCCTTAATAGATTCATTTTTCACTGTGCTGAATACATATGTTAATTTTGACCTTTCATCTTATACATTTAAATAGTTCTGATGATCTTTCTTCATGAGATTGTTTCACACTGTGAGCTAATCTGGCGTGCTGGAAGCTATGCCCCATCCCTTTTCCATTATCGGTCCTTCAACATGTTCCCTGAGACCAGCACTAACTACTCGCACAGCCTTCCCTTCTCCACCCTTCACTTACACTCCAGTCTTGAGAGCTTTAAGAAAACATTCTCCCGCCCCACGCCGTGTTGTAGCTAACTGCAGGGTTAGGGGATCATAGTGGTATTTTTGTGATGTCTTCTCAGAGAATTGAAATAGCAGGGACAGAAGGAAATCGCAGGAGTTGGACACAGTCTTCTCATGTAGTGACACGGGATAATTTAATCTGATCTGGGTGTGAGGTTTTGTCTGCAAATAGATGCAAAGGAGAGGCACTGGGGTAAATGTACTCTGTAGATTTTGTTGGTTTCATTGCACTTAAGAAATGCACATGGTATTTTCATGCTAACATTTGGCAGTGCTGTCTGTTCTGGAGCTCCCATAACTAATTGCCTTTTTGTGGTCGAAGAAATCCTGCCACATTTATTCATATTATTGAAACTGTGTAAAAGGCATGTTTGAGCCAGTTACACAAATATGTTTCAGTTCTGGTGAAACTGTTGGGACTTCCACACTTAAATGTTTTATTGAGTGGGGAGCTTCTTTCAGGTTATTCTTAAGGATAACTTGAAATTAGGAAGAATTTGCATTGCAGTAAATGTATGAACTTTTGAAACTCAGCCATAGCTGTGCATTACAGTAGGTTTGAAACTTCAGTCCTAGAGTCCTAAAAGCCACTTGCTATCTTGTGTTGACCCAGGTTTGCATACAGCAACAATACATCACAGCCTTTTCATTATCTTTTATTCTGTTTAAAGGAAAATGATACACTGGCGCACATTGTGAGCTCGGATGAAGATAATAGTTCTCAGACTCATCAGTCAAGCAAACTAACCAGTGGAACCAAGAAAGGAAAAGAAAGTAGGTTTTGAGAGCTATAAATACTGCACTGTTAGTACAATTGTGTCCCATCAGGTGATAGACACAAAATGCAGAAAGTGATCCTTGGATGTGGGAAGGCCTGTTCTCAGAGTAGAATGCTGTTGTCCACATAATGCTTAGGCTGTCTTAAGAGAGCTGAGCAGTACAGAAATTATTGCTGTCTTGTATTAAGACAGTGCATTAACTGGTGCAAAGCAATCTTTTGCCTGATAAGTTAATCTTGGGACATGTTGAATGGTCCTGACAGCAGCTTCTCAAATACAGTGCACTTGTGTGAAAGTCAGTTTATAAATCTTATTGTATCACATCCAATACATGTTCCAGTCAACAAAAATTGAGCAGAATCTAATGCAGGGGTGGGGGGACCTCAAGCTGGAGAAGCAGTGGGAAAGTGATGCTATTTGCATGTGCATCTTGTTCCTGTCTTAATTACAGAAGTTTGTGATTCAGGAATTAAGGTGGAGAATGATGATAAAATGCTATGTGGAAGAAATCAGTCTGGAGTGGGATTTTAGAAGAACAAGAGACTAGGTCACTCACAGGAGACTTGAGCAAGTGCTTTAGGCACCACAGCAGGAAACAGTCATTTGTGGAAGGACTGATGAGGGGGATGGAAAAGGGTGGTTGTATTATAGACTTGTAAATAGCAAGGAAGCTGCTTAGATTTTGGAGAACAAAGGGTGGGTGGATAAGAGTTCTGGGCCAAACAAGGGAAAGGCTTTGGCCTTAAACTGGCATCGAAAAATAACTTACGTGTCCATTGACAGAATCCACTCAGCAGCAGAAGGAAGAACATCCAATGGAAATTGGACAGACAGAGTCTGCTGACATGGACAGTGCAGAACGCAAAAGAAAGAGACTGTCTCTGCAGGGTGTTGATTGTGACAGGGCAGATGTGCTGGATGACACATCTGTTACAAGGCCATCCAAAAGCGTACCCCTAAAAGGAGGAACGTACCACTGCAAAGAGGAAAAACACAGGCAGTCAAAACACGACACATTTTGTCAGAAGGCTGATGATGACAGGATGCTTCTGAAGAATGCTAATGAAGAAAATATTTATATACTGGATGCCAGCAAAGAAGGAAATGTGGGTCGTTTTCTTAATGTAAGTAAAAAGTTTCATGTCTTCTCTTAGTTGTCTTAGCTTAAATAAATAAATTACATATTCGCGTAAATTAGAAAGCTTTTTTGCATAAACCATATATTGGTAGGTGCATGACAAGGCAGGCTACATGGTGCTCCCTGCACTCTGAAGCAACAGAACCCCAGGTTGGGTCACACTGGCTGTCAGCGCCTCCATAAGATGATGCACACTATGTACTAGCTGCAGGTTTTGGCACCACTAGGTTACTGAGCGAAATATTCCCCAGTAATAAATGACATCTTTCTCCTGAACTTTTGAACAGCCTTTTCTGGGGGTCCAGAGAGCAAATGGCATATTTTGTTGAACCACAAGCTTTCTCCCAGCCTTGTTTTTTGTTCCCCAACCATTGTAAAATCTAGCTCATGCTGATTTAGGATAAATGTTGTGATACTGTAGGAAGTTTCTCTTACTGTTCAATTATAGGTTCAGAAAGTGGTCTGTCATACTGTGTACATATCTGCTAAATAAGTCTCTCAATTCTGACTTGCCAAGAAAGGGTAATGAATTACCAAGTGCCTCCAACTAAGACAAGTAGTTCACAGACGCGTCTGCGTGTGCTCTGCAAGTAACATTGCTTTTCATTGGCATACGTGTTTTACAGCAAATCCATGCATATGTTTAAGCTGTTCTTCGTTGCAGAGGTAATATGGTGTTAAGACTAGTACTGCATCTTGCTGAAACTTTTCTTCTGCATCCATGAGCATGAACACATGTTCCTACATGTACCTGAATGACCTTTCACATCTCGTATCTCTTTGCCAACATACACAATCATTTATTCTATTGCTTGCTCCCTGGCACTGCTGCCCTGGCTGACAGCGAGATCCATCTGTCACGTACTGATTATTTGTGGTGCATCCTGAATCTAAGATGAATTCTCACCATAAATTTCTGGAGGAGTTTGATAAAAGAACTTGGTTTGCTTAGGCAAAAGTACTTTCATAATATGATGGAAATAATACTTTAAAGAGACATAGTTACTGCAAAAAATAAGTGGCAGTGGCATTGAGTAATACAGATTCTGTATGGGCTGGAGAATGGAAGGAAGAAGCTATCTTTACTAGTGACAGATATCTGACAAAATAGGTTCTTCGGCCAACAATGAGGTGTTTCCCTGTTTCTAATTAAAATATTCTGTTTCACAGCACAGCTGCTGCCCAAATCTCTTTGCACAGAGCGTGTTTGTAGAGACTCACAACAGAAATTTCCCATGGGTGGCGTTCTTCACAAACAGGTGAATTTTTTCAAATTTAATGTTGTTCATTTAACGCACTAGGGGAAAAAAGCAGTGCTTTGTTATTAGGAAATAATTGTGCTAAGAGAGGCAGATGCTTAGATCATGAAACCATAAAAGTACCTTCTTATTGTTGACTTCTTATTGTACACTAAAGACTGAAGAAATACAGCTGTTGGTTATCACTAATGAGTTTTTATTCAGTTTTTCACTGAAATGTAAAGTGGGGAAGCTTAATTTTGATGCGACCATTTCAGTGATAATCTTCTTCAGTGGAAAAATATAACTCAGTGTGGTCATTTTGAAAGCCAAGATTCACTGATCCTACTGTTGTCTCAAGGAATGGCCAGCAGATTTGGGTCCCATAGACCAAGATTGGACTCTATAGGGTCTTAAGGCTGAGACACTTTGTGGGCCAAACAAGCTGGTTGCAGGCCTTCTCCTTGCAGCTACCGAGAGAAGCAGGAGCCTGTGTAGCCCAGCATGTCCTGGTGAGGTAGCACTAGGATACACAGAGGTGAAAGCAAGAGATGTGTGTCTTCCCTTAGTGGATGACAGAAAGGGAGGTACAGAGAGCTGGTGCCAGTGAGACACAAGAAGGTGGCAACTAAACCTGGGAGGGAAAAAAATTAATTGTATGAATGAAGCTAGTGACGGCAGGAGTACTAGGTGAGAACTTACAATAGAGAATTCCTTCCAAACTGGCCTCAGGGAACACTGATCCTCTGCAGAGCCCTGCAACCCTGGTTCATACTGACACAGATGCTGTGGACTGTGCTGTGAAGGAGGGCTTCCGAGAACTGTGAAGACAATATTTTAAAGTGTGTCAGAAAAAAGATTTTGTTTACGCTAGAGTCTTTATTGCTCAGGGACTTGGTAAAGAAGTGTGTAGTGGGGACTGAGGCCAGTGGAGAGAGGTAATAGTGATGAGCAGAAAACACTTAGGGAAGAAGACTGTTGAAGGGAAGTCTCCCTGGCTGCCCCTCCTGCTTTCTGGCAATCACCTTTTACAACATTTCTGTAAGTTGCAACTTACAACAAGTATCTTCCATGAACTTGCCCAGTCATCTTTTTATTTGTTTTACATTTCTGGCCTCCAGAACATCATAAGGCAGCAAGTCCCAGGTTGCAATTATGTGCTATTTGAAAAGTCCTCCTTGTTTCTTCTCAGCCTACTGCCTGGTAATTCACTGGTTGTCCTTTATATCATATCCAGTGAGAAATATGAGAGAATCAGTCTCTTGCTTGTAACACTCACATTTTATTGTATTTTCCCTCAGTTACCCCTCAGTGTCTTAGCTCAGGTATTTAATTTGGCATTTATTTTGGGCAATGAATTTCCTACTTTAGAAATTTCTTCTCTTTCATGTACTGTCAGAGTGGCTGGTTCATGAGGAGCATATGTTTAATTTTTTGTGCATACAGGTAGCGTAATTGCATTAGAACATCACTTGTCAGACCAAAGATGATCTGTTCAAACCTCAGTGATGCACTGTATGTAGTAAAAATAACAAGTGTGTGTTATAATTTAATGTGTTCACTTAGGTGGGTTTTTTTTCCTTTTTTTTGCTTTGATTTTTGTTTCCCAGAATTTGCCTCAAAGTTAAAGCAGGTTGTTTAGACTTCGAACCTATCGCACTGCTTGAGAAATTATTTTCTCTCAGCTGTGGGTGTTTGTGCACTATAGCTCTGGCAGGCAAAGCAGCATGCACATGCCAGAGACTCCTTTATCTCTTGGCTCTCTCCCAACAAGCTGCATGTTTGATGCTCCCTGCCCCCTACAATTTCAGGGTTTGCCTCTGAGTCCTTGATGACAAATTGTAAGCACAGTACTGTTTCGCTTAGTTCAAACAAATTGACTGAGTGTTTTATTTCTTAGGCATGTGAAAGCTGGAACCGAACTTACATGGGATTACGGTTATGAAGCTGGAAGCATGCCAGAGGTAGAGATTTCCTGTCAGTGTGGAGTTCAGAAGTGCAGGAAAAAAACCTTATAGCCAAGGCTTTCCTGTTGTCAACACATGATGTCCCTGGGGATGTATATGCTGGAAGGGACTACTACGCAGTGAACAGCACACTTACATCTGTGGTCTAATTAAATTCAACTAAAATGCCTTTCACCTGATTGTTGTTTTTTTTAAAATTTACATTTAAATGTCACTTTTGTAGTTTACAGAATTAGAAAGGTTTGTCATAAGAACAGGCATCAAACTTCTCCTAGATAATATCTGTGCTCCTAGTCTCCTCCCCCACCCCTTTTCATTTGCAAGCAAAGTTCACAGTGCACTGGAAGAACTCAAGCTTCTGTGCCATCTCCAGCAGAGACATGACTGATGCAGAGCATTGCTTAGTTGATGTTTTCTGTGCCCTTCCACAATGCTGAGTTTGCAAAACTCTGTTTTCTGAAACTCGTTATGAATACAAGTTTGCCTGTTTGGAGGCTAAGAATTATTAGAATATACCTAAGCATAATGGATGCAGTGGGACAGACAGTCTTGAACAGAGATGAGATTAATCAAAACAGTTTTGCAGAACTGTGTTTGTGCTACAAATTTAGCTAGGCAAGTCCTGCTGCTGCAGGAGAGAAATGACTGGGTTTTGCTGGGTTGCATCCCTCTCCCATGTTTGTGACACACAGAGAAATCCTTGAGAAATCTGGTGCCCTTTGTTCCAGTGCCATATTGTGTGGTGTGGGACAGGAGGGCTGCAGAAGTCCTTGCCATGTGGTTTGTTGGTAAGAGAAACAAGCTATATTAGGTGACACTGAGTGCAGATGCAGGAGGCAGCTCTGAAACGGAGCAAGGGACGAGTGTGCAGGTTTGTGGCTTTTGAATGTGTTGGAGCCTTGTGCAAAGAAGACGTCGCAGAAGGGCAGTTTAGACTGCTTGAAGAACTGCTGCCAAAGGTATCGGCAAATGTGGGTTTATTGAAGTAAGATGTTGTAAAAGTGAGACTTAGGAGACTTACAAGTTCAAAGGGAAGGTTCACTGTATTACTGCAGAGGATATAGCAATGATTCAAAGTTACCAGTACAAAACTTAGCACACTATAATACAAAGTTATGTTCAGTATCGGTCACTTACCAATGATCTGCAGTTGGTAAGGGGTGCCTCAGCCTTGAGGAGTAACCTTGAGAGGTGTCTGTGCTCAAGGGAAGATCATTGCTGTGCAGTCAGCTGCTTAACAGGAACAGCTTAAAGGTGGCTCCCTCAGGCTGTCCTGTTTGTGGAATAAAGTGCTTGGCTTGTAGTCAAATTGCATGAGGTGGAAAAGGTAAATATGAGACTCCTTGTACTCACAGCTTTCTTTGTTCCTTGATAAATGAGTCTTGGAAGAATCACCTGCTATTCATGTGTTAATCACATGGTCAATGTTCCAGTTTCCAAGCCCATATGCATTGATGTTCACCATGTCACCCTGTTCCTGTACGGGTTTTCAAAGAACAGGTTGGAACTAGAGGTTTGGACCCAGTTATGGCCAAGGCCATTGCTTCTTTTCGAGACTGAACCAAACTACTGCAAGTTTGGTCAAGAGTGCATCTGTCACAGGTAGATTGAAAGCTGGCCCTGCAGTTCTCCTTATCTTTACTTACTGAATTTGTGGGGAGCTGTGCATGGCAGATCATGCAGGATTGTCTGTTGGTATTTGCTCAGCCATTAGTAGGTTTTGTCACTAGTTTTCCTGTTTTACAGAGCAGAGAGGAGGTAGTATTTGCAATATTTAGTGATGATTTAGGCAATTTTATATGGGAATGAAACATGCTTGTGAGAGACTGCCATGGCCACGGGAGTAAAGATTTCAAGCCTACAGCTATACTGCAAAATGAAAGACAAGCAGGAACCTGTTCTCTGCCCTGAGGCTGAGGGGCAATGGATGATTTATGTCCACACGGCTTGGGGTTACCCCTCTTTTAATTGGGTGGCATCTGTGCTGTGTAACTGTGGACAAACGTGGTACCTCTGGCCCTGAGCTGGTTTTTGAGTTTGCTTTGGATGGTTCAAGCTTAAAAAACACAGGTTTGTGCTGCAACACACAATGCTGTCTAATTTCTCGGCAGTCTCAGCATGCGTGAGGAGTTTAAGCCTGTTACAAATGGACCATTAATGGAGATAACAGGCCTGTGAACCATTCTGCTCACAACAAAACCTCAGCTCTTCTTTCCCACAGCCCTGTTTGAGAGCTTGACAATACCCATCAAGCAAAGCCATCCTCAGCTTTTGTCCCAGTCGTTGCACTATGGGTTTGCGTGTGGTTTCATCATGCATCTTCGGGCCTAAATGTGGAAGAGCGGGGTTACTGCCAGTGTCAGTGCAGTACCCCTTCAAAGGCTCAGGGCCACCCACTCTTGCCTTGGTCAGTGCCCTTCCACCCCTCTGTCACTGAGGAGCACCACCATGTTAGCAGCAGTCGGCATTCAGCTCAGTTGCTTGTTGCTTCATTGAAGATCTGTCTGTACTCAGAGGGACTACACCTTAGGGTAATATTGTGTGGTGTAAAAACCTCCAGAGATACCGAACCGCATGGCAAGCCCACTGGTAACCCAGCACTGCTGTAAGCCTTTTAAACAAGTGAGGTTGCAGAAAATACCTGTCCAAGCTCAATTTGATTGTGGAAAAGCAGATGGGAATGTCATTAAAGCATCAAGGAGGGAGGCGGCAGGGGGGAGGGAAGGACATTTTACTGCTGTTGATTATATTTTCCAGATCAGTGATGGGAATTATGGTACTGGGATCTATGGTACAAGAAAAAGCTCTCTCTTCCTGCAGAAAACAGACTTGATGTTTCAAAAGATAAAGCACTTACTTGCTTTGTGTGGTCTGCAACTATCAAGAGCCTGCTGTCAACTTGGATTTTACAATAGGTATGTGTATGAGACGGGGGCTTTTTGGCTAGCTGTGTTTATCAGGTCTGTCTTCAGGCTGGTGCTTCTTCATTCTCCTTTTCCGTGTGAGGATACACTAGATACAGTGGTTGCGACCCAGCTTCTAGTCCCCTTATAGTCTGATGCTTTCACTGTTTGTGAATCTGATGTACCAGACCAGAGATCATAAACAACCTTCTTGCAAACTTGCCTTACAAGGTATGTTTTCTGTCTGGTTTTGTAATTATTAGAAGGGATTCTGCTGAAGGTGCCTGGCGAGTATCCTTTGCAGATAATGGCTGTGCCAGTTCAACAGACATTGCAAAGGTGCTCATGTGAACTTGCTCTCTGCTCAGCTGTCAGTTCCTCTGCCTGTGCTTACATAGCTCAGAGATGGGTGTTATTTCTAATCATAATCCCTTGTGCCACCCATGCTACAGCAAGTATCATGTGAAAGCACC
Organism: Falco rusticolus; assembly: GCF_015220075.1. NCBI lineage: Eukaryota > Metazoa > Chordata > Aves > Falconiformes > Falconidae > Falco > Falco rusticolus. The sequence goes on along the minus strand of NC_051188.1, from coordinate 30,329,591 downwards.
GAGCACAACCACTGATGGAAGAATAGGTGGAAATGTGCCAAGTGAAACACTCAAAAGCACTGTGGAAGGACACATTTGGGACTTCTTGTCAGCCTGCCAGGGGTATCAAAAGAGGAGTGCCTGATGGGGAATTAGTGACATTGAGACATGAAGCAGAACTTGGGAGGTGCCTGAAATCAGTTTCTATTGACGTGAGTGTAGGTTTTACAACACTGAAGGATGATCAGCAGAGGGGAATTCTGAAACCAATTTAGGCTTTTTCAGGGTCGTACCTTGTGCCTGTGAAATGGTGTCATCCAGCCACACAGTGTGGAAGTTTTTGACTTTCTTGTGGTGAGCAGGACAGTACCAACAGAAGGACAGTAGGGATGTGAGGACTTGTAAGGTCTCCATGACCTACAGGGAAATAAACATTAGTGCCCAAGGTGAACATACAAATGCAAAGACAGCTGAAGATCACCTATGGCATAGGTATAAAAGAAACTGGACTGGAGCATGTTACACTGATAACTTTTTTGTGGTGGTGGTGGTGATTTTTTTTGTTTTGCCAGAAAATTACTGAGCACTAACTTCCAGCTCCACCTATTTCAGCAGAACTCTACAGCTCTGTAGAGCAGGGCTTGGAAGAAGAGATCACAAGGGATCTGCAGTTGTTTTTTTCTCCACAGAGAATTATTTTCCTGTGTTGAAGAACATACTTGTGTTAGGAAAATTTCCATAGTTTAAGACTTAGGCACCTTTAAGGGTGCTTGAATTCAGTTGACTCGACTCGTTTGAGTGCCATCTAGATAACAGATGTGGGATTGGTGTTGCATAGCAGTATCTGGCTAATAGATACAATCTAATCGCAAGCCTCCACACAGGGGCTGATCTTAGCTCTGAAATGCTACATCTGGGCAGGCACAAAGGGATTTGGGAAACCAGCTGGAATAACGCCAGCAGTGCTGAAAAGCCAAAGCTTGCTCTAGCTGGTAAAGGGAGCTGATCTTAAAAACCTCCATGTTGTGTTTGGTGCACCCTGCTGCCGGGCCAGAACACACCTGTTGTGGCTGGTGAGCTGTATGGGGGTGGAAATCGGGGTTTATTTAATTACCCCACACAATAGCAGAGGAACTTCATGTAGGCCTAAAGCTTGGTCTTGCTGACACAGTTTTGCCTCAAGCCTTGGGTCACTGCTGTTCAAAGAGCTTTCAGAAGCATTGTGAAGCAGGGTGTGGAAACCTCTCGATGGTGCGTGTTAAGAGCTGCAAAGCAGCAAGCTTCTCCCTGTACCACATCTGCCCAGCGCATAGCTGGTGCACACCAGCCATCTCTTTATGGGGGCAGCTGGAGGGGATCACCTATGTGAACAGTGAAGCCTACAAGCAAGGAAGAACCACTCAGCAGTTGGAGGTCTTGTATCCCCAGCAGCCTGAGGCCAAGGCTGGCATCGCCTGACCAGGGGAAGCGCTGCCCAGCGACACAGGGACAGGACCGTCCTGTCCTTCGTGCTCTGGGTGAGCACCACCGTGGCTGGGCGTGCAGCCAGCACACTGCAGCCACCACCTCCTTCCCCACGGAGGGACCGACTGAACAGAGGCACCAGGAGGGCCCGCCACGACGTCCTGGCCTTTCCTGCCTATCTCTTGGATCAGATGCTTGATAAGATATCACCCTGCCAGCACTGGGCGCTAATCACCACCCCTACCCATACCAGGCCCCTCACCTGGCGTCCTGTCCCGTGGTTAAGGGACTTCCAACAACGAATGGGAGGATGGAGGATGTTCCTTTCCTCGTAGGGAAATCCCGCGAGAAAGGGCTGCCCGACGGCTGCCACTGGAATTGCCTGGCGCGGGTATCGAACCCGGGGCCTCGCTACCGCCACGCCCAAAGGCGCGGGGGATGGGCCGAGCGCCGCTCCCTCGCCACGTGACCGGCGGCGCACCTCCACCCACCCCTCCGCCCTCCACGCCGGAGCCGCAGCCAATCAACGCCCGGGAAATGCATCACGCGGCGCCCCGCTCTCTTACGCGCTCCGCACGGGGGTCAGCAGGCGCGCACTGAGCATGCGCTGTGCGGCGGCTGGGCACGCCCACTTCCGCGCGGGAGACTTGCCGCGGGGGGGGGGGTGGGGGGGTGGCCCCGAGCGAGTGCGGAAGTGGCTGCGGTGTCCGGGCGGGCGGTGAGGACGGAACGGGAGTGGATGGTTCCCGCCGCCCCGCGGTAAGTCACTGCGGGAACGGGGCGGGGGGGAAACAAGGGCCATCCGGTGTTCAGCGCCCCCTCAGTGCCATCTCTCCCCCCCCCCCCCCCCCCAAGTCACGATAAATGGTCCCTGCTGGAGAGTGGGGCTGGGGGAGGGGCTGTGAGGGCGACCCCGTTTTCCCTCAGTGGCGGAGGCCGTTGTCCTGAAGGTTCCCCACCATGACTGGGCCTGCCTCGGCCCTGAGCCTCCCGGGGCGGCAGCCGCCCCGGGAGGCTCAGAGCCTAGGTAGGCCTAGGCAGGTGAGAGCTCGCCCCGCTAGGCCTCAAAGCACAGGGACGTGAGGGAAGACATCACCTCAGCAGGCCCAATCCCAGCCCCGCCTCAGCGCTCAGGTGTCCAGATCAGTGGAGAGTACATCCGCATCCTTCTTCCTCAAGTTCTGCTGTGTGGCACGTAGTGGGGTTGTAGCAAGGTAATAACTATTAGCCTTAAAACATGGCACTGCTGTGTTTAGAATGCTGGAAGCGGTGTGTTAGTAGAGGGTAAGGTGTTACTCTGTGAAGTGCATCAGGGAGTGATTGAGAACTTCTAAGGACACAAGTCCAAACATCTCCCACCTGGAATACCGCCTTCATCTCTGGGCTCCCCAGTACAAGACAGGCATGGACCTGTTGGAGTGGGTCCAGGGGAGGGCTGTGAGAATGGTCAGAGCACCCTCCTATGAAGACAGGCTGAGAGAGTTGGGGTTGTTCAACCTGGAGAAGAGAAGGCTCCCAGGAGACCTTATTATGCCCTTTCAATATAAAAGGGCCTTGTAAAAAAGACTGAGACTTTTTCTCAGCTCCTCTTGTGACAAGACAAGGGCTAACAGTTTTAAACTGAAAGAGGGTAGGCTTAGATTGGACACAACGAAGACATTTTTTACATTGAGGGTGTAAGACACTGGCACAGGTTGCCCAGAGAAGCTGTGGCTGCCCCATCACTGCAGTGCTCAAGGCCAGGCTGGATGGGGCTTTGAGCAACCTGGTGTGGTGGAAGGTGTCCCTGCCTGTGTCAGGGGGGTTTGGACTAGATGATCTTCAAAGATCCCTTCCAACCCAAACCAGTCTGTCATTCTGTGAGCCTTTGAACAGGTCAATGTTTAGATCTTCAGTCACCCCCATTACTTGGATCTGATATGTCAAAATATATCTTTCTGAAGAAAAAAAATAAATTTGTATATCCTCAAAAGTATTTACCCTGTAGCAAGTGAAAGGTAATCAGAAATACAGGTATTTTTGGTTTTGTTGTGAAAGCCCTGCAAAGGCTGGGTGTGTTTATGTTGCTAATGGCTTCGGGGAGAGTGGGGAGGGGGCTTGCGTAGGTCATACCCAGCTAATGTATGACAGGCAGTGTTTCTTTCCCCACAAAGTGTAAATGAAGGACACGGTAAGCGTGGGGTAACAGGCATGTAATTTCATTCTTTCCCCCTACTTTAATAGATCAAATCCTTCACTGTACTGGGGTGAAAAGGAGAGTGGGGCAGGAGCTAGGGCCGTGGGTTGTGGTAGTACGCTGGGAAGTCAGGAGACTTGGGTTCTTTTCCTTACTCTCCTACAGATATGCCAAGTGATATTCTGTGCCTTACGTTTCTTCCTGTGTAAAATGTGTGTATTTACGTGCAAGGGTGCTTTCAGAATTGATTCTGGAGAGGAAAGAATTAGACAACTGGTAATATTTCAGCAAGATTTCTTTGGAAATGGTGAAATCCTTGTGCACTTGCCAAAACTGTTTGTCCTTTTTTACTTTTTGTTTTGTCCCTTTTTACTTTCTGTTTTGTTTCCTGTTTTCTTCCATTTTGTCACTGTTGCAAAAAAAACAAAAACCACCACAGTGTAAGGGCCTCCAACTCTTATAGACTAATTAGGCATCTTAGGTTCCCATAGTCTGCTTCTGTGGCAGTGGAAGTGAAAGCTGACTGTGAAGAGTTGCAGAAGGACATTGTGACAGCGAGTGACTGGACTATGAAATAGTGGGGGAAAATCCAGCATTGATAAGTGGAAAATTATGCATGTGTCAGAGCAATAATGCTAATGCTGATGCCCTCCATACCACTTAGGAAAGAGATCTGGGGGACTGTAATGTGTAGTTCTATGAAGGTGTCAGCTCCATGCTCAGAAGTGGCCTTCAATGTGATTGAAATATAAAGAATTATTAAGAAAATAAGAGAAAAATACAGCGTGCCATTGTGACTTTGTATTATAAGTTATAGCCCACCCTTTTGAATGTCGTTTGCTCCTCTTGAAACATAGCAGGAGTAGAGAAGGGACTGAGAGGTGACAGGGATGATCAAAGATGTGGAGCAGTTTCTGTACAAGGAACAACTGAATAGTTTCAGATTCTTCAACTTTAAAAAGAGACAGTAGGAGAAAGAATATGCTGTCATGAGTGTTACTGAAGGAACTGAGTAAGGAACAATGATTTCTTCCCTTTTCAGATAGATCCTGGGGTGTCACGTGGAATCCGTGAGCAGCAAGCTTAAGGGATTGTTTAGGCAAAATGTAATTAAACTGGAACTGGAACCATGCCCTTAGCCTCTCCCTTTTTGCTTGAGAGCAGCCCGCCAGATCCATTGCCCTGTTTAGCTCAGTATCTTCTACCTGGCAGTCATCTGTAGCAGAAGGCTGGGGGAGAGCACAGGGCCGAAGCAGTGCTCCTGTGTGGGACAGGATACCAAGCTAAATGGGGCAGTGGGTGCAGGCTGGCTGCTTCTGCTGTGAGAATTAAGTCAAGAGCTGTCCTTCCACCGCTTCAAGGTTCCTGCAAAGGTGCTGGAGTAACCCCAAGGCTGACTGACTGAGTGTCCTCCGTTCTCCTGTAGCACCAGGATTTCTCCTTAGCCTGTAAGAACACCAGGGACTGTAGACTCCACCTTTAGCCTCTTACTCCAAAATTCCCAGAGCCCCTGGAGCTGAATCCTCTGACTGGGCCTGGGCAGGGCCTATGTATCTTGCATGGATTCCAGGTATTAGCTTGCTGCAGAGAACTTTTCCTGAGTTCTAGACCGTTCAAAGTCTAGCTTGATCTGCTTTTTAATTTCTTTCCGTCTTTGTTTTCTATTTCTATACTTTTCTATTTATTTAATGCTTAAGTTATGAGACTGATTTGATGGCCACTGCATAGATAGATATTGAAAATCAGTCCCTACCCTTCCTTCTTTACAAGAGATAGAAGGATAGGGGTAAAAAAAAAAACAACCAGATGTGTGTGGAGGCACAGTGACTTGCTGTGAATAAGTAAATTCTCAGTGGCAGGGCCAGAGGGGGAGGAAAAAAAAATAATCCCCTTCCATTCTGGTGGTGTTCTCACTTGAGACTACACCCTCCCTTTTATGGGAAGGAGATGGGAACTAATGAAAACAGAGTTTGGCTGTTGAAAGCCACAGAAAGGTTGTGAGATTTGCTGGATGGTGAGATTTCCTGCCTGTTTTGTACTTGGACCTTACTGCCTCTCTCTCACTATAATAATTTAACTTCAAATCTTATTTTTTGAAAGTAAAAGCAGTCCTTTCTTACCCTTTTCCTACAGGAGTTTGTGGTGTCAGAGGTGACGTCTCCAGCAAAGGGCAGTTTGGAGTACCACACCTAGTAGAAGCAGGAAGTTGTTGAAGATTTCTGCAGTGGATTTGCACAGAAACTACAAGCAAAGTAAAACTTCTGCTACTAGTATATGGTGTGATGCACTGTACTGGTGGGGGATGTGGGTAAAGGCTTCTCCAGAAGCATTTAGACTGTTCTGTGAGATAAGTAGCAGTCCTTAAAATTTTGCAGCTTCTGAGGGGGAAAGAGAGGCTGTGTGAATAAGAACTTGAGTGGATATGGCCAGAAAAAGAGAAGAGCTGTCCATGGGGTAAATCCCAGGGTACAGAGAAAATTTTGTAGCATGTTAGCCCTTCACCTCGTTAAAAGAGAACATTCAAATCTCTTGTTTCTGTTTCTGGCTTCTGCCCCCTTTTACTTGCAGACCTCTCCACGCTTCTTTGCTACATCGTTTTTACAGTATGGAATTAGCGTTTCTTCCTTCTTTTCTGTGAATTCCTGGAAGGCACTGAGAGGTTTGAGGACAGCTATTTTTCATTCCTTGGTTGACTTGCAGACCCACATGTGGCAGAACTAGCTTTAGGAAAGCACTGCTACGAATAATTGACCTCCTCCAAATAAAAGGGGTTTCATATCTAGGGTGTGACTTGCTGGCCTGCCCTTGGGCCTGTTGGAGCAGATATTGCCGAGCAAGCTTGAAAATTCTTGTATTACCTGCCCCTTATGACTTGTTATTGACTTTACAAGAGGAAATAAAGCAGTTTTCCTCCTGCTCCAACTGCTGGAGCTCCTGCAAGCTGGTTTCCATCCCACTGCTGTCCCAAGAGCAGGCTTTGCCTGGTCAACTAGTAGTTGTTGTGGGAGGAGCAAAGCACCAAGGTTCAGGGAATGTAGGTGAAGGAGCAGCTGGAGGACAAGTGCTAGTAAGCTTTGCTTTCCCCTGTTCTTCCTGCTTGGTGTATGATAGTTGCAGCAATTGCTTTATGTTTTGTCCCAGTTTTCCTACTCTAGGTGTTTTCCAGATAATGGCGAAGATGGTGAGAAGAACGTGTGCATTTTGTTCAGAAGGGGAGGCTGGTTCTGTAATGTATATTGCCAAAGAGCAAAATGTTGCAGCTCATCAGGATTGTCTGGTGAGTGGCTTTTGGTTGGTCAGTACCTAAAAGGAATAAAGAAGAAGGGCTAAAGGGGAAGTTTCCACTGCTTGTCTATTTTTGACTGCACAATGATGTCTGAATTAAAAGGCTGGTTACCAAACCAGCAAGCTTGTATTAGATTGAAAAGCCATGAAAAGGCAGCAGGACTTGGCCGGAATTTTGGAGAGGGGGAGTACACGGCTGCAGAGCTGGACATGTTCATTTGTGGTGCTTTCATGCATTTCATATTCCAGATCCGTGGTTCTAGACACACATAGGGTCTAGCAGTAGGAATAGGTGTTCTTGCGATGCTTAATTGGATGAGGTTTCTGAGACTATAGAAAGTTGTGTACTTACTTAAACCTTTGCAGGAAAATATTCACATCACTTGACATATCAAGGTAAAAAACTTCCCGGTCTATGCCTTATATAAAATAAGGAATAAAAATATCAGAAGTTGATTATATAAAAATATCTGTGAAGCCCTTAAGCATGCTGTGATGGTAGAATGTATTTACTTTTCTTGCTGTCAGAATGCTTCCCCTTTATTCTGGGATCTCTGTGGCAGAATCAATTACAGATGCAATATTCTCCCTTCAGTGAGGGTTGCTTAGTGCAGGAGATGCATCTACTGCTGGAACAGTATTTTGGCTTTCACTGTTCAGCCTTCTTATTCTTGTAGGTTTTAGGTTTACATCTTTATTTTTATTTTTTTTTTTAGCAGATAGTTTCAGAAACCTCTGGTATCTCTTTTACAGTGTTACTTGGATGTTTTGTTTGAAACAGGTTTTGTTAGGGCTGCAATGCTGCTCCAGTGTGGAAACTCTCTTTTCTCTCCTACCCGGCTCCCGTGCCCTGCCCCCCACCCCACCCCCACCCACCCCCCGCAACAACTTTACTAATTTCTCTGCCTTAAGCTTCTCTGTGCTGTTTGGGTTTTTTCGCAGTTTGTTATGACATTCTGAGCAGACAGACTGTGTGTGCCAGCTGAATTTATCTATATATAATGATTCGAAAAAAGTTACTAAGAACTTTCTCTTGCCTCACTTACTGTGATGGCTCAGCACTTCTATGGGAATTAAGGTGGCCTGAATGTGCATGTATACATTTTTTTTGTGGGTTTCTCCCAGGCTTTGTACAAGGTTTATCATGCAGTCAACTGGTGTCAGCATCTTACAGAGAAATATTGCATCCAGCTATAAGGCCGAATAACTGTGCAGATAACAAGGGAAGTGTGTCAGCTGAAGAGCTTTTCCTCCTTACTTTGGGCAGCCTGGACTTCCAGACTTTCATCATTCACACTTCTTACTAAGTTCACTTTCTCACCTTTTTATCTTTTCTTAGTTCACCGTCAGGTCATGTGAAATCTCCTATATAGACAGAGGAACTTCTTTTGACTGGAAAAAGGCTTAAGCACAGCTCCTTGTTCAATGTAGGTGAAACCTCTTAAAAAAACACAGAAAAATTAACCTTCTTTGATAGGGCAAGCGCAAGAAGAACCCTTCTTTTTTCTGCACTGGTGACTCAGTCTCTGTATTAATTCTTAATATCATCTCTTTTGTCTTCAGTTGTTTTCCTCAGGGTTTGTGGAATCTGAAGAGTATAACCCGGATAACCTGGATATAAGGTTTGATGTGGCATCAGTGTTGAAAGAACTGAAGAGAGGAAAGCGGCTGGTAAGGATTTTGTTTCTGAATCTGCTTTTAGTCCTATTTCATAGTACTGAAGGTTGTCTGGCCTGTTTTGTGCTCGGAAAAAAAGTGTGAAGTGCTTGGTCCTTCTGATCTACTAAGATTAGGGAACTTACAGATTTAGAGTTGGAAACATTGATTTGACATTATATCTGGTGAAATTTAGTACATTTTGTATTAAAATGTGTTGGCTTTTCTGGCCTTTTAAGGCCTTAAGTTTCCTAAGAGGCTTTGGTAAAGGACTTTGTAAAGCTAGTGCCTGAAACAAAATTATGCAATCCATAAGTGTAGAGGGAAACACCTTCTGGTTTTAGCAAAAGGTAGGTTATTTATGTGAGATTTTCTTACTGGTTTTGTCTTCAGCTGCACTCCTCCCTTACATCCTGGGTTGGAGCTCTGTTCATTACCAAGTTATCCTAGAAAACAGAAATACAAGCACTAATACCAATAGGTATTGAAATACCTTGGGCAAGATTTAGGGGACGGGCTGGGGCAGCATCACCCAGTGCCCTCACGTGGCTTTTTCTATAATTTTACAAGTTCATCAGTATGAAATAGAGGTAAGATGGCAAAAAGGTGGCTGAAATAATGAGCAGGGTAGGAGTTTGCAGGAGTGAATTTGTCTGATGAGTTATACAGAGGTGACCTGCAATGAAAGATTTGGTTTTCCCACAGGGGATAGTATTTGCCTTGTATGGCAAGATTTTCAGCAGCTGTCTGTAATGCTTACCTGCTAAACCTCATCCTGTTCTAGGTGTGCAACTTCTGTCGCAAGAAAGGAGCCACTGTGGGATGTGAGGAAAGAGCCTGCCGCAGAAGTTACCACTACTTCTGCGCACTCTGTGATGATGCAGCCATAGAAACGGATGAAGTAAATGGAGTCTACCGGTATTGAACCTAATATTTTCTAACATTGTTGTCAGGTTTTTTGTGGTGTTGTCAGGAAGAGAGACTTAAAAATTGTGTGGTTTTAAAAGTTTTTTTTTAAAAAGAGATATGTTCTCTGTTAAAGTGATGCTTGATCCTCTGTTTACAAGCAATAGTGGAAATGTTTTCCTTTCACAGGAAAACATCACAGTAGTGGGAAAGAATCTATTAAGTGTTTCAGCCTGCAACACACCTGAAAGATCACTAGGCCAAAACTGTGGAAGTCAGTCCTTACTGGCTATGTAGCTAGTCTTCAAGGACCAAGATTTTTATTAATGTCGCTCAAATTCTCCATTTCTGTTGGCTCAGAAGCTTCAGTAAATGTGGTCTGAGCACAGAGCAGGCTATAGCACTTCTAAGTCTGTTCACACTAGGCAAATTCTGGTAATTTTCCACGATATGCTAGCAGAGAACTTTGTCACCAAAGACCTTCTTATGTTTCAAGTACATTGCTAGCATTAACATGATTAAACAGACTTGAAGAAAATTTTCTGTCCCAATCATGCTAGTCCTGCTGTCCACTGCCGTCGGGCTGCCTGTGTTGCTGTTAGTAAGTAGATGGAACGAGTTGTTTGGAGGATGCAGATGAAGGGGTTGAGAAACTGGGACTTTAGGGACTGAAGTGCTGAAGTTATAGTAAAGTCTGGGGTGCAAAAAACCCTTGATGTCTGTTTCTGCGCAAGGCCAAAGAGATCACAGACCATGTTAGTCTTAGATTAATCTGTTGGACCAATCGCTACTTGCTCCAGGGAGTAGTGGGCTAGTGCAGTCCTTGGTAGCAGTGCAAGATGGGTCCTTTTGTGTCAAAACACTGGCACTCCTGGCTGCTTCACTAGGGCTCTCGGTCCAAAATAAGTATGTCTTCCTGCAAGGCTGTAAGCCCAGCTTTATAGCAAAGACGATACGTTTAGTTCATGCTTATAAAATCTTCGGGAGTCTGCAAAGCTCATGAAAGAGTATAACTGGGAAGATGGAAACTTTCTATGATGGCAGAATAAATGGCTCTCATTATATAGCTTTAGAAAGGATACCTCAGGCTGAAGAAGACCAGCCTCTCAAGATGTTGAAAGATGAACGGGAATGATAACAGTCCAGATACAAAGTGGTAAAGAAGTGGTTGAATATATAGTTTGATTTGGTGTTTTTCTGAGCTGGTAACTTTGGAGGTTTAGAAGTGGGAGCCTTAAAAATGCCTCGTATTGAGTCACTGTTTGAAGACTAGTTGTGAGACTAGTTGCTTATCATATATAGAAATGCAGGAAACCAGGCTATAGTAACCTGCTTGGAGGAGGTGAAAAAGGACCGGATTAGAGAAAGGTGGTGAGAGGCAGGTTTCAGGGATTTGAACCCAAAGACTTATGCACAGTATCAGTGGCATAAATAAAGCACAAAATTTGTAACAAGCCTGAAATTATTAGAGAGAAGACAAACAAGATTTGAAAAACAGTGGACGTGGATTGATGGCCCACTGCACTTTTTTGTGGTGAAATACAATATACTGAAAAGCATATCAAAAAGAGAGGATTCCTTCGAGAGAGAAAGAGCTGGTATTTTTAAAATCTGAGTTGCCATCGTTGTGATGATGAGCAGTGATTATCAAAACGAGCAGAGCAGATCAAAAAGAGAAGGTATACATTGCTATGAAAGTGGCTAATAAGAGCAGAGGTGAGGAAATAAGTGTAATTTGTACTGCCATCTTGCAAAAAATGATAGTAGAGAGGTGCTTCCAAATAAAGTGGCCTGAGTAGTAAAAAGTATTATCTGTTCTTCATATGATGTTCTTGTACTTAGGAAGGTTATGTTTAACTGGGAAACAGTAGACTTAAAGGGAGAGGAGGAAAAAACAAACCTCCGAAGGGCAATATTAAAAAGCAAGGAATGTAAATAAGGTGTCTCCAGTATGTAGCCTTCTGATTGGATTCTTAGGCATGTGTAAAATCTGGGGGTTTGTGCATCACAATGAAATTTCCTGAAAAAAAGCTGGCTCGTCAAGGGAACAGACTGTGTTTCTAAGGTCAGTACTTCTATTTTGTTAAAATAAAAGAATGACAGTAATTAGAATATGTCCTAATAAATGCAGTTCCCTTTAAAATTTGCTTCCAAACACTTGAGCATTAGTCTTGGCAAATAGGTTTGTAATGAAGAGATCAGCTAAACCACACTCTTGACAGGGCAATTTTGCTTAAAAAGTGATTTGGGATCCTTCTGTAAGAAAGGCATATTATAGAAGCTGGTTCACATTCTCTACACATTATTGTATCCAGAAGATAAGGAATGTTTCCAGCTGTATTTGTTACCTTTTGCCTCTTCCATGGAATTCACATTGCTCTTCTGGAACCAGAGAGAATATTCCCATCTCACATACTAATAAAGTCTTTAAGGAACAAATGGATTGAGCATCTTTAAGCTACTGGATCTCAAACAAGGTGCCCTACTTCCTCAGGATTTGGGGACCACCTCATCAGCACTGGGCAGTGGAAAGGAAGGGGCACAGAGATCTCCAAGCAAGTAACTGGTGCAGTGCTGTGTGGCTATGCCAGCACATCGTGCAGGGCTTATAAGTTCAAGCTGACTGGTAAGCAGATACGTCTGAAAAGGTTCTGGACCTGGCCTGAGTGGTACAGGGCAACGGGGCAGAACTGCAGTAGCTATGATCAAGCAGTATTAGTACTCTGGTATTTCACCTTGACGGCATTAATCTCATTCTAATAAGGAGTTTCAATAAAAGTACCTCTGCCACAGTGACTGCAACATCAGATAAAATGTGTCTGACTCAGGATTTGAACAGTGAGCAGGTCGAAACAGAGTGGAGTAATGGAACTGATAATTCAGAGCTTTGGTGTTCAGAGTTCACTGAGGCTCTGAAAGTACAAATACAAGCTTGTGCATGTATGTGACTTTACAGCAGGCGCTTTCATAGGTGGGTAATGCTGAACAAAAATCCTGATAATTTTTTTAAGCGTTTTTCAGTTTACGTTCAATGAAAAGATGGGAAAATATCTGTTAAAATCAGTCAGCATAACTCTGTTTATTAATACTTTTTCTCTTTTTCTTAAAATTGAACTTAAATTTTAGAGTGTTCTGCCCAAAACATGACCCAGGCAATAGGACCAATCACTATGGTGAGTTTCTTTAATGGCTTCATTGATTTCGTTTGTTTTAAAAGTTTGCATCCTATAGTCAATAACTCATTTGAACAAAATAAATGTTACTCCGCCTTTATATTGAGCGGTGGATTTCTAATCTTGCAGGAGTGGTTTGGTTGAGATCCATGCATATGCACAAAAATTGAGAAGGTTTTTTGAAATAGGAAATGTTTCTATTTAATCTTCCCCAAATCTCCCTCAAAACTGCTGTAAACACTGTGGACCTGATCCTTCATGGAATTATTCTGACTCGGTGTGGGCAGGTAAGCCCACACAGCTTGTAAGATCCATGTGAGAGAGGAGAGCCACGCTAAAGGTGGCTTGATGCACAAGCTTGCACTTGATTAGCAAAAGAGGGCTGTTACAGGAGAGGTCGTCTTGGGATTTTTACCTATGTTAAAACGTTCACATTTGTATTTTCTGTATTGACTGCAGTAGTTTTTTAAATAGGGCCTTTCATTCTGAAGGATCCCAAAGAGCTTTTTAAGTGTAACAAAAGGGTTATACAACCCTCATTTAAGGATTGCTTCCTTTGCTACAGAAGTGCAGCTTCATTTGGCAGTCCTGATCCTTGCTGGTTCAGAGGTAGTCAGGAATCTCACTGAGTTAACCAAAGCTTTGACTTCATTAACCTAATGTATACGGTCCTGCTCAAAACAGAGTGGGTCCTCCACTGGCCTTTTCTTTGAAGTTAAGCTCAGTTGAATGGTGAGCACTAATGCTAAGAGTGGTGTGCTCCCACTGAAGTCTAGCAAACTTTGGCCAATCTTCTTGGCAAAGTGTGGCTCCACCCTGATGCCCCTCAAGGGGTGGGTTAGGTGATTATCATTTAAACTTGCAGACATAGGGTCTGTCTTAGCCAGACATACGGTCCGTTTAACATCTGATATTGCTGCGGTTCACTAACCAAATGCAGCTTCTTATTTCACGTAGTAGTTTTGCTTTTTATTTATCTGTAGTTCTGAGGCCTGACGTTCCCTCCCTTTTGAAAATTCATTAATTTTATTTCTGTGGTCTAATAGTTGTCAGTCTGTTTGGTTCATCCAGGGTCCCAGGTGGTCTGCTGCCCAAGTACTAGACCGGACCAGGATTGCTTCATTCCTGGTATGAGATGAGATTAAGGTATTAGGTCCAGCCCTATAGACCACCTCCTTCATAAGGATGGCTTAAATCTTACGAGGTTGAACAAGTGCTGCATATACAATGTATGGTCCATTTGCTGAGAAGAGAGTCCTTTCTTAGAGGAGACCTTCCAGAGGCACTTCATTTGGAGACACTCTGTTTATGAGTGGTAAATGGATTCTGCTGGCAGTGTCTGCCCCGCTTCCTGAACGAGCTTCTCCCACCTCTGAGAGAGTAGCTGTGAGAGTCGGGTCAATGACACTTGGTTGAGTTGGGTCAATGACACTTGGTTACCCGTGCCCCATGAGAGCAGCTCTCAGATGTATGCGTGGCGCTCAGAATAGCCGTGGGTATCTGCTGGTGAGTTGGCTGAAGCAGCAGGCACTCTGTCAGGCCCACTCCTGGCCCACCTGGGCAGGCAGGGGACACCTGTGCCCAGTGTGTTTGCAGGTCTGCACAGGGTGGGGAGCGAGAGAGGCTGGGATGGGAGCGCTGTGGCTCCATGGTAGAGTTTTGGCTTTCAGGATCCAACTCGGGTGAAGTAGCTCAGCTGTTTCTCTGGGGCAGTCCGAGCCAGTGCTGGGCTGTGTGGGAGCAGGAGCTGACACAAAAGGGCTGCCTCTCCAGGCTTGTTTCCCCCAGTAGCTTGGAGAAAATGGGGTTAAGGAACATTCCCTTGTTCTTGGTCCAGACAACATTCCTGTGCTGAAATGTCAGGGCTTTGCTGTGTGATTGGAAGGAGACAGGGTGCCTTAAGGGGCAAGAAGCTCTCCTTGCAGCTCTGTGCAGCACAAACGGAAGGGCAGTTTGGGCTTGGAAACAGGCTCTAACCTCCGCTTCACTGGAAATGTTGGATGTGCCCAGAGTGAAGGCTGACAGATGCAAAAGAGTGGGGAACACTGTGGGGAGCGGTAAGAGCTGAGCTGGCCTTTGGACTGTTCCTCATGTTTTATAAGGCATACCTACAGCAAATACCAGGAAGAGCTGAGAAAATCCTGCCACAGGTCAGGATGTCATGCTAGACAGCAAGGAGCACTGTGCCTACAGCAGCATCTCCTAGACTGCCCCAAATTAGGCCATCCAGCTTTATAACACACGAAGTGAGAGGTTATGATTTCCTTTCAGGCCATGAAAAATGCAAATGTACAGCACCGGTACACAAACCCCAAACTTCTTTCAACAGCCTTCCTGTACCAACAGTAACTCCTTGTTCCTCTTAATAGGGTGATTTCTAACAGGAAGAACCTCAGTGCTGCCCAAAGGATGTAGAGTTAAACGGGAAGGGGGCATATAACCCCACTGCATTTAAAACCCTCAGGTTTGGGTGGGAGGATGTGCTCTTCACTAGCTTTCTCTGCTCCTGCCATGTCTTCCTCGCCAGAGTTATTGTTCTCTGCTTGTGATGTAGCTGTTTTCAGCAGCTGCCAGTTAGGGTGTTGGAGAGAGGCTGGTGCATGGCTGCTAGAGAGGACAGAGTGAAAGCAGATGGTTTTGTGGAGATCTCATACCACGTCACTAAAACCACTTTGTAGCATAATATGATAGCCAACTTACAAGTCAAATTGTTTCTGGAGGCTTTCTAGGAGGGTCATTATATTGATGAAAAACCGAATGCAATTTGTATGTCTTTTGGGACACTTAAAATAATTCTTTATGTAGGCTTAGTTTTGAGGGTGTGCTAACACAAACAAGAATTTACCGGGGGAAAAAATGGTCATCTTTCATAAATTTGCCTGAAGTTTTTACCACCTAGAGGTACTGCTACTGCCGGGGAGAATAATCAATCTGTTTGATTGTATTATCTGTTGATAATACATGAGTTTTCTCACTTTTCCTTTCTGATTCTCTCTGCCACAATCAAAAATCTTACGTTAAAAACTAGGGTCACTTTATACTTGGTTTAAAGGCAAAGTTCTAATACCACAGTGATTCTTCCTAATGGTTCAAGCTTGTAATTTTTCTTACATGGAAATAATGTGAATTCCACTGAAATGTCAGGTGTTTGGGAAAGCCAAAACATACTCTTACTTTGCCACCCAAAGTGCCTCACTTTTATAGCTCTTTGGGGAAAAAAAGATAAGTTGAACGATGTGAAATCATCAGTCTGAGATTGAAGCATTGGTTACTTTGTTGTTTCTTGATTCCTAGATGCAGCTACTAAGAGGAGAAGACATCTATCGAAATCTTCCACCATCACGGAACAAATGGTAATTCTGAGTTTAAGTAGTTCTAAAACAGAAACCTGCATCTGCTACAATAAAGTGAAGTATTTTGGCAGTGTATTCAGCAAGAGACTTCCTCACAGAAGCATAACTTTTCCTTTACAGCTGCCTTGTTTTGATCTTGTCATTCTGTCAAAACAGAACTGTTTGGGTTTGGAGCTGCTTCAGGCAGAGCAATGCTGCCCTTGGGTAATGTGACACAAATATGATAGGAACCTCTGAACCAGACTGACTCGGTGGCTGTGATCTTGACATGATCAGCAAGAGCTTCCCTTTGGGGGCTCCTTTTCTTTGGAAGTGCTACTTCTCTCAGATTTGCTTAGGGCTTGACACGGTTTCCATGAAAAACAGCTTTTGATGAGTCACTTGGCCTTTTAAACGGGCACTTACTTGTTTTGTGAGCCTGTGCTTGTGGGAAACGTGGCAGATTTTCATTGGCAGGTCAGGCAGTTCTCAGGTCTGCTGGTGAAAGTGGCCTTACCAAGGGTTCAGGAGCTATCAAGCAGAGCATCCCTCTGGTTGCAGGGGGTGTTGGTTTAGAGGCTGTTAGCCTGTAAATACAGCTTATTTTAAGTTTTGAGGCGATTCTCTTGGCTCCACAGAAGTATGCATGGGAACTCCCATTGACTCTTGGGGGCGTCAGGATTTCCCCTTTCTAGAGGAATTAGCATACAGCTTTCCTTGGGGAAAACTTTGTCCTTCGCAGGTCATGTGAGGGGACGTGGATGATCTTTTGCAGCTTTTGTGTAGTACTGTGTCCTGGTTTCAGCTGAAACAGTTTTTTTCTTAGTAGCTGGTGCAGTGCTGTGTTTTGGATTTGGTGTGAGAAAAATGCTGATAGCACACTGATGTTCTTACTTGTTGCTAAGTAATGCTTGTACTAAGTCAAGGACTTTTCAGTTTCTTGGGCCCTGCCGAGCGTTCTGGAGCGGCACAAGAAACTGTGAGGGGACACAGCCAGGACAGCTGACCCGAACTAGCCAAAGGGATATTCCATACCACAGAAGGTCATGCTTAGTGTAGAAATTGAAGGGAAGGAGGAGGAAAGGGGGGACGTTCAGAGTGATGGTTTCTCTTCCCAAGTAACCGTTACACATGCTGGAGCCCTGCTTTCCTGGGGATGGCTGAACACCTGCCTGCCCAGGGGAAGTGGTGAATGAGCTCCTTACTTTGCTTTGCTTGCATGCACAGCTTTTGCTTTACCTACTAAACTGTCTTTATCTCAACCCATGAGTTTTCTCACTTTTCCCTTCTGATTCTCTCCCCCATCCCGCTGCGGGGCAATGAGCGAGCAGCTATGTAGTGCTTAGTTGCTGGCCAGGGTTAAACCATGGCGTACTCTCATAAGGGTAGGTTATTTGTCTCCAAGAGTTTCTCAGCAGTAAATCCACTTATGTTCCTGGTATTGTAACCAAGATTCATTTGACCTGTTACCCATGCTATTAATGCGCTGTTTCAGCTGCTCTCCAGTGGTCCCTATCTTGGAAATCAATGCAGACACTGCAAATAAGAAGCTGAGAGGACTCCAGTGTTTTTCGATGCAGCATAAATTGTTTACAGTTGTGTAAGCAATGCATTTTTACACTGCTGGAGTTTTGTGACAGAGCTTAAGAATTGTAGTGCTCTGGTATGACATGGAACAGCAGCAAATAACTGTGTCCTGTCCAAAGGAAAAGAAAAATATTCCCCCTCTCTTCTCAAATCCTTTCTAGTATGACATCATCAGGTCTAGGGAACTAAACATAATTTGCACTGGGAGTTAGCAGCAGGCATTTGTTAACATCTGTGCTGTTTGCAAATGCAGTAATTAAGGAGGGCGGTGTCCCAGGTGTTGGGCTTTTCCTAAAGAGTTTTTGCTTTGAAGCAGTTTTTGCTTCCCTTTTTAAAAATGAAATATCTGGAGAAGAATATTGTGAGCTGTGCAGAGAAGCTGACTGTATTCACAGAAATATGGGCTGCTTTTTAACTTTCTGCTAATACAGGGGTAAGATAATGAAAACAAAGCTGTGAATGTCAGTATGGTGTAAAAATACATTGTTTTGATTTTCTTACAGAGCACAGAAGAGACAGCAGAAGAAAACAGTTTACAAATACTAAAAAGGAAAAACAACAGGCATAAAGGTGCGCCTCACTTTATAGAACAGCTAGGAGATAACTGTGATCTGTTATGTTGAAGTTCAGAGCTTGGAGCTGGTTGATAGCAGCAATGCTGCAAACGCGTATTACTCTCCTGAGACGAGTGACTGACTCTCCAAGCTCTGGCAAGGGAGCAGAAGTCTGATCTGCGGAATGACTGTGCAGGTTTTAACAACTGTGCAGCAAACAAATCTGTGCTGTGGCTGAGACTTGCTGTGTGATGCGAGCCGGTGAATTCACCTGGGCCTGCCCCTGCTCTCTTTGGCTGCTGTGTTCAGCTGTGTGTCTCCAGTGGGGTGCCTCTGCCTGCCCCCCACCTCCTCTATATCAGTACAGTGGAATTTAAAAGGGAATCGGTCCTCCCTTCACCTCGGTCTCCTTGCACTGAGCCCCTCTTGAAGGGCAGAGGTGCGTTTCTGCCAGGCAGCGCCCTGGATGGCTCAGCGGAGGGGGTGCTGTGAGGAGAGAGGGCCAAAGGATAGCCCAGCACTGAGAGAGGAGCTCTGTAGCTTGCTGGGTAGGAATGGGGCTGGCTAAACGCTGCTGCTACTGTTACTGCGGCCACCGCATGCTTATCTTACCTTTTGAATTGGGCGCTTGACACAATATAGTATTTTACTGCATAAAGATGCTATTACAACAGCAAGATCAGCCGCTGGACCCATCCTTCAGTGCTGCAGTTTTCATGTTACCCCGAGAGTCCTGCTGCAATTGCTTGTCCGGATTACGCTGTTGCTTGGAAGTTTGGAAGGTGTGATTATTCACCTTCCCATGGCATGGTGGTGTAACAGTAGGTAGCTGCCTGATGGGTTTTTTCTGATTTTTTACTACCACTCTAAAGAACAGGGAACCTATACGGAATCCTGGAATACTTGTAGGGTGTCGAGCGAAAGTGAAATGGCATTTCTTTTCTCACAGCGTCTCCAGTAAAAAGTAGCATTGTTTTTAATGGAGACCGGCAGACTTTTGTGAGCTGCCCGATAGCTTTCCTTTTGAACAGCCCATTGAACTGAACCCTGTCACTGACCTGCTGCTCCGAGATGAGGAAAAAATAGGTAGTTACTTCTCTAGCAATCCAAGTCTGACAAAGTAGGCATATGAAACGGGCTGTAATAAACAAGTTTAATGCCTGGATCACTTGGAGTAAAATCACTTGGAGCCTTAATTTTCTTAGCAATAAGAAATGCTTTCCTATACTAGGGGGCATCAGGAGGATTTAGGAGTGGTGCATTTAGGGTTGTATTTTATTTGCTTTTGATGACTAAAGCCAAATCTAGAGCTTAGGTAATTTTACGCCCAGTGCAATGCTTATGTTTGCCTGACCGCGTTTTTATTCCCACTGGAAAGGACTGAGTGGGTAGCTGGAGCAGCCAGAGATTTGCATACGTATTTGTTACTGCAAAGAGGACTTCATCCAAAGTTTTAGTTTCTGAAGTGAGCAAGTAAAGCCCACTTTGCAGATTACCTCTATGTAAGAGTGTGGTTTTGTGTTTTAACAGTCCGAATAGACTTCCTTAGGAAATGCAAGCAAGCGGGGCTTCTGGATGACATATTTGAAGAAATGCTGGACACGCTTCACCTGGCACAGGAAAAACTGATGGATGACAACACTTCAGAAACAGGTATGGAGACCCGCGGAGGACTCTGCTCTCAGCAGAAACACTGATCCGAGTGCCAGGCGCTCGGGCCTGGGTCACCTTCCTGAGGATACTTCTGTCATGTCTTATGTCTGCAGCTGCACAGCAGGTGGAGAGTGAGTACTTTTTGGTATACCTGTGTCAGTAGAGGGGAAGAGCTGCCAACTCAGCATGCTCTAGTAAGGCCTTCTAACTTGAATTTCTGAAGCCACCTTTTACCTGTTGGCATAAACATAGGTAGGTTTGGCCAGGCCTCTTCTCCTGGGCACTAAAGAAGAGAGAGTTCCTGAAGAGAAACAGAAGGTTTTATTTGGTCTGTGCTGTTCTTACAGCTTCACAAGAGGGACCAACTATCCGTTAATATCAGCACTCTCTTTTGAGGGAAAAATCCCTGAGTATGAACATGTTAGGTCTTTGGATGATGAGTTAGACCTTCATTGTCAACTGTTAGTGTGTATTTGGGGGTTTTATTGGTTTAAGTATCAGCTTGTATGAAGCACTTTGGATTAGAATCCTCCAAGACCATTGTTGTTTTGTCCACAACACAGTTAAAGAAAATTTCAAGCATTCCTCTCCTGTTGTCCTCCCTGCTTTAAAAAGCCTTTACAATGCCTTTGGATAAAGACTGCTAATTTATGCAAAGTAACTGAAGCAGATGCATGGAAGGTGAAATGTCCCACCTAGCTAAATCTTCCTCACAAGCAGCTTGTGTGTGACATGACAGCAGCTGGAAGCAGTAACCAAGTCGGGGATATGTTAGAGGTTCAAAGGCTTCACCATTAAGCAGACCTCTTAACAGTCGTGCAAACTCTCTGTAGGTGTTTTGTATTTTGTTTTAATGGAAGCCTCAGTTATGAAATTGAGGCATAATTCTGGGCTGGTTTTTAACATCAAACAGCGATAGCTCTGTTCCACATGTCACATGATCTGTCAAGAGGAATTGGTACGGTCAGCCCTGCCATCAACAGTCCTGACACAGTGGAATGAAATATGACATAAGTATATTGCTCATTTTTTAAAATGGGCTGTTCACGTGGTGCAGACCCAAAAAGGGAATTACAGGCAGGTCCCCTTTCCTGTTTTCTGTATGAAACTAAAACCAGGGCAGAACTCAAAAATCGATCCTTCTTTCTCAATATAGATTATGGGAAGGAAGGCATCTTAAAACTTCAAGCAATCAGTGTGATATAAAGTAATTACTGTTTTGCGCTACTTCTGTGGGGCTCTGCATTAGTGTGAGGGTTCTGTAAACTTTTACTCAGTTATATTACATCAGATTATCTTTTTCCACAGAGTATGAAGAGACAGTAATGTCACTCTTTGACTGTGGACTGTTTGAAAATATACTGACAAATATTCATTCAGGTACGTGAAAAAAGCTGTTGGAACACTAGCAGTTGGTGTGGTTTTCGCATTGAGGTTATTCTTTTGAGCATTTTGATACAATGACCATTTAAAATAAAAATTCCAAGGAACTGTTTTCTCAATATTATATAAGCAATTGAGTAAAAGGCATTGCTACCTGAATCTTTAGGTATTTCTATAGTATGTCAGTATGACAGTACCTTAGATCTGGCTGGCTGACCTGAAGGGGGAGGCGAGTCACAGTTCCACCGCTTTAGAAGACCAGAGGGTCTCTGCCCCCGAGGAACTTCCCTCTCCCGCAGGGTGTGCTCCCATCCTGTTCCTGCAGGTTATTTATTTCCCTTCCTTCTCAGTGCCTCCCATTAGCAGCTTGCCTGCGTTACAGCTCTGCTTCTGTCTAGACTGGCTGTTGTGTTTCAGTTAGGTGCATTCAGTGCCATGGGCAGAACTTCCTGGACCTAATGGCAACTGTAGTGTGCTTTGAAAAACAAGCTGCAAATGCTCCAAGTGAAATGAAAACAAGGGCAGGAGCAGTTGCTTGGGTCCACCGGTACAGAAGGAAACTCTGGGGCTTGGACTCCAGCCTCAGCTGCTGGAAGCAACAAGGTTAAAATTCTTTTTCAGATAGGCAAGTCTCTTGCTTCTATTTCCCTCTAACAGTTAGTGGCCTTGTTCTAATTTCTGCTTTAGATTTGTCCCTGTGAAAATGGAAATGGGTTTTAATTAGGTAACACTGAGGTTCAGCGTGTGAAGGTGATGTTTGCTAATGTTTGGTGTTTTCCCTTCACTTGAAAAAGCCAGGTTCCTCTCTTCAGTCTCCTGTTCTCACATTTAAATTCCTCCTTTGGAAATGAGAGTGACTGGTGTTGCAGTTATCTGGCATAAGGTTCCACCAGTGCCTCATCTGAGGGCATTAAAACATCTCTGCTCAAAACTCCTCGTGTGACACAGCCAGCCTTGGATCACACACATTTCTTCACAGCTGCATCAATTACCTCATCCTCTTCTCAGCTTACAGGAGAAATTCTTGGTATTTGCACCTACAGGCACACAACCATGTGATTCTCATGTGTAAAAGTTGTCCCCTCTCCAATTCCCCACTACTTGAGCAGCTCAGTTCTTCTGGTATCACACATTCTTTTTTTCTGATACCATCAGCTTACTTTTCATTTCAAGGTCAATACCAAAAACATCCATCAAGCTTGGTTCCAAAACAGAGCCAAGAGGAGCTCTTGAAGTGAACCAGTGAGAAAGGGGTGAAAACCATGTTAATTTGGAGTGAAACTGTAGGGAGGGAAGGAAATCACCAGCTTTTTTTTGTTTTGTGGCGGGTTTTTTTGTTCTTTTTGGTTGGTTGGTTTGGGGTTTTTTTTGTCCTAATCTGTCTTCCATGCTCTAGGTAGCAAGTCTCTGTGATGACATATAAAGTCTCGGACTAGATAAAGTAGAACTAGTATAAATACTGTGGTGGTTTTGATCTTTCTCCTGGAACTAATGATTTTGGGTCATCTGACCTGCTTTACCTAAAATCCATTCTTTCATTTTATCTTTTTTTTACTTGGATCATCACGCAAAACGTGTTCTAAAGCCTTAGGCACCAGCACAGCAAGGTTACTCTGAGCTGTAATTGCTGAGAGTGCTTTTTGAAATCCCCTTTATATATAGGGATAAACAGTTATCTGGCAGCAGCATGCAGCTTTACTGCAAACTTGACTGCATTTAAAACTTTCGTATTGGACCTGCTGTCGCCTCAACAGCAGTTTCAGATTTCTTTCCTTCACAGAAAAGTGACTTCCTTTAGTTTTGCCTTCTGTTCTGTTGTGGTGTGTCCCACTTGGAGCGATACCTCAGTCACCTTTAATCTCCTCTTTGCTGGGCAGCAGCCTGTGCAGTAGCTTTTTAGCTCCTTGGTAGCATTTTTTTTCAGGGAGTCTGTAGCAGTGAATTCTGCAATTCGGTTGTGCAGACAAAGGCGGCGATACTTCATTTTAAAACTGTTGTGTGATCATTCCAGGTCCGCGTTCCAGAGGCCATTCCTGGTTTTACGGAAATACCTATTGTGTCCCTTTAGGTCATCTGCATGAGGTGGAAGGTTCCTGATCTGTTATCTGCCTTCCTGTGGCATCGATCCCACAGGCCAGTCATTCCCATCACTGACACCTTTCTCTGGGATCACTGACACCTTTCTCTGGGCTGTTCCGATTTCTGCCATGTCCTTTCAGCAGAGGGGGAATGGAGCCGTATGTCCTCCACCTGTAGGGCACCCATGCGCTGAATACACAAACACAGCTGTCATGTTTGCTCTTTGTTCTGTTTATTTCTGATTATTTATTGATTCGTATCCAAATATCCTCAGAGTGGTCTTTCTTCGGCTCCCACTTGTATGTGTCCAGCTTTTTCTTGAAATATGTGCGTACTAGTTCTTTGAACCACAGAGACTTGATACCAAATGGGAACGCCAGGAAGGCTGCCTGGGGCAGGCAATGAAGACAGCGGTTTCCGTTGCAGTTGTCTTGTCAACAGCTGCGCCGACAGTGAAACGGTGGGCACAGACCGTGGTGGGACAGGGATGGGACGTGCTGTCAAATATATGCGCTGCCTGACTGCAGAGGAAAGCAGAGAGCAGAGGGGTCATCTGCTTTCTGTCAGAGCTAGGGTGAGGCAGCAAGCCCCTCTTTTAATGAAGCGCTACCCAAAATTTTCAACAGGCAGCGGACACCACCGTTGTTCTGGCTGCCCCTTTTCAACATCCACACTGAAGCTCATTGGGTAATGTATTAAATGTGTTACAAAAGAGTGCGCATGTACATAATCGTCCAAGGACGCACACAAAGAGCAGCAGTGATGGGCTTTCTGAACAAACGGGAAGAAGCAGAGGGAGGCAGAAGGTCAAAGGTGCTTTTTTTTAAAAAAAAAAAGTATCACCATTGAGGATGGTTCAGGCTCTGTAATTCAGAATAAACGGAGGTAAATGTCTGGAGCTACTTTCCCCACCCTGCCTATTACAGCTTTGGAGACCTTCTTCAATGTCTTCCCCCCCCAAAAAGAGAGAATTTTCTTCAGGTTTGTACAAAACACCTTGTGCTTCTTACTAAAATTTTAATTCTGATTTTTTTGTTGGTCACTGGCTAACAATGCTGCTCAGAGGTCACTGATGCTTCTGTGTGTTTTGCTACTGAACTAAGCAAGCACTTCATTTAAAACTTGCAATTAACAATGTAAGGTGATGGTAACGCTTCTGAATTCCAGCAAGTTGTGTACTGAGCTCTCACTAATTTCACCAGTCTTTAACATTAGAAAAATGGAAGTGGTAGGGAGGAGCAGAAACGCAGTCAGGCAAGGTTTTGCAAATAGGGTCAACAACTTGATTAAATCCCATCAGCACACTGGCAGTAACTATTTTGCTAGAAGCAGTAACATTAAATGCTCTTGAGTTGTGTTTTTGAGACTCTAACTGTTGAATATAGTTGTCCAAACCATCTCTTTTTATGTTTAATCTTGTTGTTGGCTAGAATCCATTAGGCTTGTAAATTTGCTCTAAGTGTTTAATTTAGAGATGTTATCTTTAAAGATTTAAAATGCACCTTTATTGGAAGAGCCCCTATACAAATGGATTCTGAAAATGGAACTGTTAAAGCTCACAGGCTAAGCAACATTCGATTAGTAACTAAAGTACTAATTTTTATATTTGCTGTGACAGTTTAAATTAAACGTATAATGTGGCTAGTCTTGAGAGGACAGCATATGGACGGCCAAGTGTTTTCTTTTGATGCTTCCGCTGGTCTCATTTCATGCAACACACAGTCTGGCTCTTTACGAAGAGACCAAGCGTGCAGGCTGTTAGGCTAAAGGCTTTGCTTTGGAAAGGCAGAGGTTTCACTGTAGGTGAAACTAAGCACTGGTAGCCCCTGCAGTGTTAATGCACATACAACATTTATATATGCACATATTAATATATAATTGCACATGAGTTAATAACAGTTACATATGAATAAAAGCTTTTATCCCTTTCCTTTTCATAATAGGAACAGAGGAGAAAATCCAGGAACTTCTGGAAAGTAGAAAAAGACTGGATAACAAGATTGAGCTACTGCAGGACTTAAAAGAAGTCGTCCTTCCTACCCCAGAGAACACCGCTAGTACATCTAGTACGATGTCTGAATAACCCCCAAGTCTGTCTGTTAATGGTGTCAGTATTTAGGATTTTCTAATGATAGAAACCATAGAGCACGTCTGGTCAGTGTCTAAGTAATCCCCCCCGCCCCCCCCCAAGACAGGGACACAAGCAAGAAGTGAGTGTTTTACTCATTTTTATACCTCACTGTTGCAATAATTTTAAGTTGTCCCTTTCTTTAAATTTTACTATGGATCAGTAAGTGTTATACACCAAATTTAGCTTTTTTTAAAGCTCAACAAAACCCTCTGATGAAGACTTTTTTCCTCAAAGACAAAGGAGCATCATCTGCCACAGAACGTTAAAGTCACTTTAACTGTGGGAGCCTTCTTCTGACTGTGTGCGGTAGCCGCACGCAGACAGTGATGTTTTAAGGATCACATTGCTGCTTTGGCTTTCCAAAGAAGATGAATTAGCAGAACTTGCACTCAATGAAGCCTTCTGAATTATAAACAGGATTTTGTGGGTTTTTTAATTAAATGGTTCCCGATTGCTTAATGTGTAACTAGTTCTGCTGTAATGGCAGTGGTGAAACAGTGTTTGCAGGCAGAACAGAGATGGTTGGGCATCATACTCTAAACAATGTGTTTCAACAATGTGATCAAACAATGGCCTGTTTTCCTTTCTCCATTAAGAAAGGATATGGCTTCCATGTGCTTAGTCTTACAAATTTGTATGAATACAGAAAAGCTTTGTTTAGCTACAAAATGGTAAGTTAATGAAATAAAATGTTTTTAAGAAAGCTGTGTCTTGTCATGCTCACTCACCCCACTGGGCGTGGGACATGGCTGAGGAGGAGCTATGCTGAACCAAGGGCTAGTTTAACTACACCTTGCCTCTCAGTAACAAGTAGAGCAGGACACGAGCGATCCAGCGCCCAAATGATGATATCAAACACCACTTGTCATGAGAGGCTGCAGCACGATCCTGTTGAAAGAGTTGTTACTCTCTCCCTGACGAGTAAAAGTTTGTAACTTGAGCTTGTTCTGCATGGAGGTGGAAATCAATAAGCACAAAGTAACAAGTTCCAAAACATAAGCTTTTAGGGTAGAACTATTAGCTGTGCCACATAGAACAAAACTAGAGTGGTTTACTTGCTGATACAGTTCAGGCCTGCTGGGTGTCCAGGACTAGAAATAAAACCCATTTCCTGCCTAAGCCAAGGACCCAAGCACCACTCACCGCTATTCTGCCTAGAAAACCCCCACTTAAACTGAAAGTGTATTGACATGAAGTGGGGATTTCTCTGTTCTTAGGGAACAAAGGAAGATGCAAATCCACTGTCATCACAAAGACATAAAAGCTCCTGTGGGCCCTTTTTTCCTATAGCAGCAATGCAAATTACTGACAAGCTTCAGAACAGCTTAAAGGACAAGTCCTGTACTCTTCTGTTCCACCCCCTGCCAAGCTGAGATCTTCAGGCTGGAGTTCACAATCCAAAACAAGGTGTAGAAACAGTTACGACACGGCTGGAAGCATTTTGTCTCAGACTACCCTGGACTGAATGCCCAACGTGCTGCAGAAGCTCCCTGGCCTCTACAAACAACACAACATCCTCAGCTTTGCAAAACTCAGCAGAGTCAGAACCCCAAAATTAGACCTGTAGTTAAACTACAAATCTAAAATTCCCAAGTTCTCTGCTCT
This sequence comes from Falco rusticolus, assembly GCF_015220075.1. Classification (NCBI taxonomy): domain Eukaryota; kingdom Metazoa; phylum Chordata; class Aves; order Falconiformes; family Falconidae; genus Falco; species Falco rusticolus. Next base: position 30,302,628 of record NC_051188.1, on the reverse strand, counting down.
ACCTCACATTTGATGTGGATGTAACAACTTAAAAGCACACAATAGCATTAGTAGGTGTGTATGTCTGTACACACCTGCTATAAGGTTACAGTCACATATCAACTTAGTGGAAAAAAAAAATCAGATCCATAGATTGTAGTCATTGGGGTTTGAATTAGCACCTACAAATAAATTCCCTGTTTCTGAAACAGATCACAGGTGTTTGTCAAGCAGTGAAATCTGTAAGGTGCAGGAATACATGGGGGGGGAGGTGTTGGGATTTTTGGTGCTTTTTTCTTTGCTTTTTTTGTTTTTTAAAATCAAGCAGCTTATATACGGTATGTAACACAAAAAGCTTGCCATTTTCTCCATAGTCCAAAGAAGTTTGCTAGTGAACAGGTAAAAAAAGTGGATTTTATTACACATAGTTTAGATTTAGACAACACAAATGCAAAACCACTGCTTTCAGAACAGTGTATCTCTTCCTCTCCAAGGGAACCAATGTAATCACTGAAGAGGGATTTTTTTTTCCATTAACCATTATAAATATTGCTTGAACAGATTACACAAAGTACACATTACAACTTAATATTAAGGTATACTCAAATATAAGAGATTTACTTCCAATTAAATTTGCTAGTTATGCCTTTCTTCAAAGTCACTTGCATAGGCTTTGAGCGTATGATAGTTTTGCACACTTTTCTAAGCACCAGATACAGTTGGTTAATTACACACAGCAAATGGCAAATTCATCCATGATCATGCAAATGCAGTAAGAGATATCCATGCCATTTGTTTCTCTATAACCCCAGGGAGTTAATGATTTAAGTGACATCATTCAGTGGCTCAGGTCAGACTATTCTCCAACACCAAAAAGTAAATTGAAAATACGAACAGGTGGTGCTAGAATGGAGCTCTCCTAGGCTAAAAAGGTGAGTCCTTAACACAGCTGGTGTCCTTTGCACACTGCAGCAGTTACTCACTCTGTCTGAAATCTTGAGCAAGTTCCACCATCCAGGCTTGCTAAATGCAAGTGAATATTTCACTTGACATTTTTGCAACAGTTCACTCGAGCACAGAAAACATGTTTTCACTCTGGCCCTTCACATCTTCTCCTACAAGGAAGCAGGTAAGACTCACTTTTACCCATACAGTTACGACATACTGTTGTAACTGCAAAAGACCCCTACAAACACCCATAACTTACAGCCTCATTTCAGTTCTTAAAGGCTCCGCATTTACTGGCTTTAGCAATGAATTCCTTTAGCAGGCGACCATCCATTTGCCAAAACGCTGTGGTTTGTGTCACTTCTGTCAAATGATTGACACAAAACTTAAAGCAGAATTCCTCTAAGTCCTAAACAGAGAAAAACACAAAAAACAAACAAACTTATTATCTTTATATCTTTAAATTACATTCAGGCACAAGCGCCTGTATATGCTTTATTTTAGCAGAGAATTAGACAAATACATGGCTAACCAGTGGCTCTCAATGGTTTTCCCACACACTGTCACTTTGTAAATGCAACAGAAAATGATAATTCTGCCCACGTAACATGGTTACAAGGGGAAAAGTAACCATAATTTGTTAAAAGTTTTCCCGCTTTAAGAGTTTCACCTGCATTCACTAACAGCTATTAAAGCCCAATATAAACAGGAGAACTTGGGGTAATGATACATAACTGAGACTGTGGATTAAGAAAATTCAGCTCTTTTGTTCCATAATATAAACTCAAATCTATACATAAGGTTGCTTGACTTCCTGCTTAATTAAGGGCTTCACTGAAACCTTAAAGTTGCGTGTCAGGCTCGATCCAAGCATATACTGAGTGGAGAGTTTTAAAGCAAGGTTTAGGCAGGCAGCCTTTCTGTGCATTAGAAACAGACCCGCATTACAAAGTATTTCACAGATGTCCCAAAAATTATTCAAAGGAAGTACTGTAGTACAATACAGCATAGCAATTCTTGCAGAAAGTAGGCTCTGGATATTTGAGTCTACTTGGAAGTGCCTTCCATTTAACGATTAGAAAAGCCTCACAACCATCATTGCACCCGCATGATGTCAGAGAGAAAGGATGTCTAAAAAAAAAAAAAACAAGACACAGTTGTTGTCAATGTAAAGTTGATCACAGAACACTTCCCACTCAGATTGTTTCCAACTCCTCTTTTGAGGAGAAAGTCTACTCTTTGCATTGCAGATCTAAGCTGCTATAAGGAGGAGGCTGCAGCCCTTGCAAAATAGCAACTGCCCACCCTGTTCTAATTTTTAAGTTTGTAGAACTAATACTTCATATGTGAGAACACACCCTTCCTTAGTTGCTCAGCAGACTGGGTGCTGCAGTAAGGCATAACAAATTTGCAGAGCTCTTTAAGCCATGAGGTACGAAAGAAGACTGATTAATATTCATGTTTTCACTTAAGGAAGCTAGAGCAACTGTGTGCCAGTGAGAGTTCTTGACACAACAATAATATAAAAATATATCCTGGCCTAAAACCAGGCATTCTGAAGCTGCAGATCTTGACTTGTGTGGCATCTGTGCAACAAAAAAAGACAAGCTTATTAGAACTGAACACTGATGGTTTTCTTTTCTAAGTAACAGCATGAGCTAGCATTTTAAACAAAATTACATCATACACATTACAATATTTTGCACTGCTTTATTAAAAAATTCATATTCCAAGTCAATGCAACAAAAGCATACAATAAACAGAAATACTGTACTATTAGTAAGTAACTTTGGAAAAATTAAATTTCTGTTTAAAAAAAAGACTGAATTTCATTTGCAGATGGATGCACTCCCAGCAAACTACTTAATACAGACTGAAGTGAATAAAAGCACAAGATATATCCAATGATAATTAAAAGCTGCAATAAGAAGCCAGACCTGACCTAATTCTAGCCATGTCAGTCAGTCCCCCAAAGCAAGCATAGGAAAGTTTCAAGTCACAGAGTTATTTTAAATTAGGAAAGCAGCTTCCTTTAACTGTTGTCTTCCAGATGCACAGTCCTTTGAATGAACATCACCCAAGCAATTTCAAGCCCCCATCTAGCATTACAGCCTGTAAAAACCAATTTTTACTAAAATTTTTAGTAAAAAAGCCACCCCTCTGTGTCACCCATTCTATCTCCTTGATGTAGCCTTTCAGCCTACAGTTCTATTGTCATTTCTAACTTCATTTAGCTAGTGAGGTAAACCCAAGGCATAGTAACTGGATTTTTTTCTACCCTTTACAAGTGGAATCAATCACACACTGAAGACCCATCCTGCTAACAGTCTTTTGAGGCTAAAATATGGAAATCTTCCTATTTTCCATGAACTCCCACTAAAGAAATCATTATTCACAGTAGAGCTGAAGCCACAATTCAGACACTAGCACAACCCTTTGGGTAAGGTATACCAAACAAGCAAAGCACCACAAGGCTCTGAAATAAGTTAGGGCACCTGCATGCTAATTGCTGAATATTATGTAAAAGGCAAAGCAATGAGCTGATTTACCAAGTACCAAAACTGCTTTAAGAGCATAAGTAGCAAGTTAAAAACTAGCCAATTGCAAAGTTGCAAACATGATGCACAGATACTATGCTGAACATAAATAGCCGAGGCAAGCCCAGGAATACTTCCTAATTAGTTCATGAAGCAGCATGTTAGTGATCTAGTAGTGAAGTCAGCCATTATGCAACAGGGAAGCTTTGCTAGCCTTCCCCCCACCTTTCACACACTCTTTCTCTGTCTTCAACATTTATTAGGTCCATAGAACAGTTCTTATCCTGCTGTGTCATTAGTTAGCATACTGTGAAGACTGAAAGTGTATTTGACTGTAGCTAAACAAGCCAAACAAAAAAACAACAAAAAACACCCCGCCAACCAAAAAAAATCTCCAATGCACTCAATCCCCAAACCTACTACCATATGACATCACACAACAAATAAGTAACTTAAAGCTTACAAGACTGCTCTTCCTATTGTTACAGTTTTTCTTTGTGTTTAAACCCTTCCCTTGTTTCAGAGCTAGTGTTTTCCTCCTCAGAGATTTTTCTTAGTGTTGTTTTTCACCCCAGAAACAGTAATTCATGAAGCTTGGCACAGCATCCTAACCTTTTACCATTAAATAAGGCAATGCAAACATTTACAGACACTGAGTCTCAGCCTGGGACTTAAGGCATCTTTAGATATCTGTACTAGTTCACCTTCCCAGTACTGGTTTATAGAAAAAAAAATAAAATACATCTCTTACAGCAAATACAGTTTTTATAAGTCCAGCATTCTTAAATTCTGAAAATGGCAAGTAGTATTATCTGATAGCAAGAGAGAGCTTATATGAAAATATAACTGGCTGCTTTTCTCCATAGTTTGTCAGAAAGCAGCCACCTATTTAAGAGATTGAAGTTTAGAAGTTTACCTCTGCATCATATCTGACAGCAGCAGAGAGCAATGAAAACGCATTTTCCACAGTAATTCCTCTCTTGATAATGTGTTGACACAGTTTTTTCAGTCTATTTTCACAGTATGAAGTAGCCAAATCCAAAAGCCCTGCAATGAAAATGCCACCGTATTAGTCAGCTGTAATGATCTCTTCTTTCAACAGGAGTTTATGCTCCTGGTGCATAGACTGCACCTGTATTCTGTATGCAGTGTTCTATAGCTCTATAACATGCTTTTTCCAAGTAGGTTACTTCTCAGAAAAATGCATTTTACCATTACACAGGAAGAAAGGCCTTTTACTACCTCATGACACAAATCCTATTAATCTCTGTAAATACGCAAGCTGTTCCACTGATTTGCATATCTAACTGCTTGCAAGAGTGGAACTATCACAAAACAGGCACTGCAACATGAGAAAAAAACCCCTACCATTATAAAAATCTGTGCCTGAATTACAGCTTGCTCTTTGCTCTGCTGTCCAAGTTTCCCTATTAGATCTGCTGAGATTCTTTGACCTTATCCTAAACAAACATCGACTCAATTTAGTAAAACATGCAAGTATTTTAACCCAGATAAATAGTCTCTCACCCAAGCTTGAAAAAAACAGCTCATAGTTTTTTTCTAAATATGTAAGTTTGCTGCAACAGTATTTTAAAGACAGCTTAATTAATCAGCAGTAAAATGCATTATAGGCTAGACCAGAAGCCAATATTAATACATTTATTCTGTATCCCGTGTCAGTTTTTCTGGATGCTGCTTTCCAATATAACTGGACCGTAAGCAATACCTATTGCATCTTCAGGCGGAAGGTCAACACTGTCTGTATACAAGTACTCAAGAAAGGCACGATACACAGGATAAGAAAACTGGTCTATTTCTATCACTTCCTTCATATCCTCATTCCAGTACGACTGGAACATGGTTCTGAAGTGTTCACACCTAAGAGACAAAGACATCATCTGGAACACTATTTTATGAACACATGGAATGTTACATTACAGTCCCCCTGAAATACGTATTTGGGGCAGTCTGCAATATTCACTAATATTTTACCATACTCCATCACAGCCAGTGGTCCACATTTTGGTTCCTAATGCTGTGGGCATTGTTATGCATCAAGATAAAACTCTTACTTGATCTATGCTACAGAAACACCTGTGTATCCATTGCATTCAGGCCAACTTAACAGAATTTATTAACCTGGGAACAACAAACAGGCTTAGTGAAAATTTAATACGGACCATTTTAAGACAGAGTTCTGATCCAACTTTTTTTCACAATCGCTTCATTTAAAGTGATTATGGATACATAGATGCCATATATTACAGGTTTAGGGGTCCCTCCCTACCCCTTACATTTTTTCCCCCTTTAGGTGCAATACTGAGAGGTTATTCTGCATGAACAGCAGCTGTGAAACATGACCACTACCTGATTTTCAGAACAGCTTTATGGACATGGATGTACTTTCCATCCACACGGAACTTAAGGTCTGAGGTTTCTGGGCTGTCAAATTCTTTCTTCAGAGACTCTGCTACTGTTAAAAAGTCTTCATGCTCTAGAGAAACATTTTTAAAACAAACAAAAAAAACCATTAAACATATTAAATAGAACACACACACCACTAGCTAAAGCTAGCAGCTCAACTAAGAGCATACCAAGGAAAATAGGTCAGTTATCAGGGCTCCATTGGCTTAAGCGGTGAAATGGTAACAATGAATTAATCCAATACCATTTCCTGTTGGCAAGGGCTGCTCCGCAACAGCTACAGGCAGCAGTGGTCGGCATTTCCCATTCCAGCTCATGGCACAGAGGTAGCACAGCACCAAGGAAGGTACCTGGAGAACTTTCTCATTCTCTGCCTGGGCACCACCCAGGAAACCAGCCTGCTGGCAGCTCAGTGCTAGTGCTGGGTCAGCTCAGCTCTGCAACCTGCAAACTAGAACCTGTGGATAACCTGCAGGCCACTGGTAACGGGAGCCTGCAGCATCACCTGCAACTCACTTGAAACATGGTGTACAGTACTTCAGCCCCACTGACAGGGTGTGAACTGAGCCTGAAGGGCAAGAAAACATGTCACCAGCTGGCCACTTTTTTTGTGCTGGCGGATTAGAGATAGCCTGCAGGTTGTCTGTTAAGGTCTTTGCCAGGTCTCGCTAACAAGAACTATCACTGACACCATTACACTCAGTTTATTAGTCAGTTATGACAACACAAAACCCAACAGCAGTGTTGTTGAAGAAGAGAGACAGTAGACACCGTGTCCTTGGTATAACCAAGGACACAGGACTTCAGCAATTTTGGAAGTGGATTAGAGCTGAGATATTACAGCTTTTTGACAGTTCTGTATATTAAGGCCTATGGCACTGGTCCCACAGAGGTCCCATTCTGTACCTCTAGAAATCATACAAGAGTTGCAGCACAAGTTGGCCAAGGTTTGCGGTAAGTTGAGAAATCTGAAGTTTTAGAAAATCTAATTTAACCCCACTACTTGAGGCTTCTGTTCATACATCTTAAAAGTGTGTTTCAAAACACATGGTTTCTCAGAAGCACAGCATGGAAAGGATAAATAAGTAGATTTTTACTGTAACAGGATGTGGTCTGTCTCTTGTGTCCCACAGAACTGCGTATTGTTCATCCATATACAAACCACAAATCCCTCTTCACCATTAGGGACAGCTAAATTAGCTGGTATTTAAAATGAAATACTTCTGTAACAGACAAATCATGTTTGTGCCACAAAAGACCATACACTCCTCCAATTTACACGGATCATCCACAGAACCTGCATCTCATCAGGGCTGACTAAACCATGTTCCAATCCCCCTCCATTTGCTCATGTGATTTTTTTTCTAGGTCATCAGCTTAGCTTAAGCTATGCAGTAGATCAACTTTCACTCCAAATACCTTAAGTTCATTCCTTAAAAACAGCTGAATATTTGTACTTCACCACAGCCAATCCTGAGTGACTGATTAATTTTTTTGGCAAAGCCATCAAAATCGGAATTAGAACAATAACTTTTATGCAGAGTTAGCTCTCACTAAGAAAAAAAAAGAAAAAAGTTTTTAACCTATATGAATAAAAAAAGTGAAGGAAAAAAATTATATGGAAAATGAAGATTAAAAATGTCCCCAGAATTAATGCTTTTGATTTAAATATTCAGTAAGTAGGATTATCAAAATAAGAAGAGAAAAAAACCCCAAAGGCTAAGAGGAATTAAAATGCAAGTACAAAGGTCAAATACCTTGTTATACTCAGTCTGGGAACACCTCATAAAAATCAAGAACTTGAAAGGTACTGAACTGGGGAGATGTCATTTAAAACACCTTCACTATTAGCAAAAGGCAACAGACTGCACAACCGTCAGACCTCTACAGAGGGCAAGACTAACACATATCACAGAGGATTAGAGAATGAAGAAAGTGAGGTGGGATAAAACACGATGGAGTTTACCCAGAAGTAGATCACTCCAAGCTAGTCCTCTGTCTTTAGTAAAACTATCCAGTTTTCCTCTATAGATGAGATGCCCTCTAGAAATGTGACAACATGCTAAATAACAGGTTAAGATGGAGAAGCTGGGTTAGGACGAGCCACATACAAAGATGAAGTCCGAGTCTGCAGAAAGGTTACTTAGGATGTGATGCCTCCATGAAACCAGTTTTGTACGGGGACTAACAAAATTAGGATCTGTTGTCAATGTGAAAACAGATTAGATCTCCTAAATGATCTCAAGAACTGAAGCAACAGATGTAAGATGAAAACATCTTCACGTTTTGAACATGAAAACACCTCAGTGTTTGCTTAGTGCAAGCTAAGCATTTTATAGCTGTATTAATATTTGTTTATATTTGGGGTCAAATAAGAATTAGCAGCATGTGAATCAAAGATAATCAAGAAGAAAAGCTTGGGCTTAAGTTGGTGGTCACAGAGGCTGCATCCCAAAATGTAATCCAAGGCAATATAAGAGAGTTCCAACACAGAAAACAATTCTATTAGAGTCTTGTTTTACAGGTACAACTATTGACAAGCCTGCCTGTCTTTGGGGAAAGTCAAACTAAACTGAGATGAGAGAAATAATCTCAAAAATGAAAACTTGGAATTCTTTACTTTCCTAACATGAAGCATATGAGTGAGATTTTCCCCTTCATATTCATATTGGAAGGGTAAATACTAAGGAGGAAAAGCTAGAGATAACCCTTACAATTCAAAGTTGCTAGATAGCAAAGTAACAGGCATCAGGAGCACTCTTCCAAGTAGGAATAGTATCAAGAGAAAAAAAAGTTATGTTTAATGATCCAAAAGTCCTTCCCAGTCCTCGGCTGGAGCTCAAACAATACAAAGGTTGGAAACAGACAATATTCACAGTACGATGGTAAACAAGGATTCTCTCCAGATGTATACTGGTAAACAAACAATCTTGTTAACCCTATGCTGAACCCTTAGCTGCTGAAGTAGACTGTTTTCTTCAGAAGAAAAAAAACTTAGCTGAAAGAGCTAGTTTTAATTACTGCTTCTGCTTAAAGCAGGAACCATCCTGACATAGAAGTGGTATCCTGTACTAATTACTACATATGTACACAGAGGTTATAGCATTGGCTGCCATACCGGAGCTTGTTCTTACCTACTGACAGCAGACGCCACATAACTGCAGGAGTAGCAAAGCAAGCAAACACGTCGTCGGTGCAGGCAAAGTGAGTGAGGTGGGGAAGGATCACTGACTGCCCACGGCATTGGCCCCACATGTACACCTGGCCGCTCTGGGTCTTGGCAGCTGATGTGTGAGCAGAGTGGCAGGCTGCAATCTCCACAACCCTGCAAACAGAAGAAACCTTGTAAGGTACAGAACCAAGTGACCTTCCAAATGTCTCACCAAAGTAACAGCCAACCAAACTATGCATCTACACTCCTGTACTTCTTTCTTTGTCCTGCGCAAATGAGATACTGTTTGAGTGGATATTTAAAAACTGAAATGGCATTTTCAGATTGCTTGTAGATTTTATTGTAATCAGATACTGCATTCTGTCATTCTCATCAGTTGACATTCCTTCTTTTTCTTCCATAACCATGGGAAAGGAATGAAGAAAAACAAAGTTTTGTTTTTCCCCTTTAAAACCAATGCACATGAGACTTACTCTCAAGAAAAAATGCTTATGGAGCTTATGAAACCTCCAGTTAGGGAACAGACAAGAAGGTTATACTACTAAGGGTTTTGCAAAGCATTTTTCAGAACTTCTTTCAAATCGATATTACAAAAATTATCTCATTTTGAGATTAAGTTCCTATGTATTTTTCAATATACCCTCCTTTCTACCCCTCTTTTAATCTGTTTTTTTTGTATGTAGACAGAGATCTGACCTACTACCTGTAGGAAACACTTTCTTTTGCTGTTGAAAGCCTCAACACTGAAATTCAGGACAGTACATGGACAGTGCTTCATTTAAGAAGAGGTGAATACACACACTTAACTCCACGTTCTTGGAAAGTTATGGTTGTTTTTTAAATAAAGTCTATATATTATTTTCACCCACCTCACATAGTTCCTTAAAATATTAGAGCTGCTGATACACAATCTCTTCTGTTTTCCCATTGCTCAGACAATCCCTATCTTGCTATCTGAAACATTACAATAACTAAGAAGAATCACACTTCCATTAAAAGGACCGCAAGGACATTTCCAGTGTCTCTGTTCACATGATAAGCAAAAACCAGGGGAAGTGCCAGTGTCAGTTCAAAACAAAAGCTACGCTTTCCTGTTTTTTCTCCACACTAAAAAAATACATCAGAGGATTTCATGCCTTTGTGCCAGAAACAGATCAGCTGGGATAAATGTCTTTCCAAGCAGTCTAAAAATATACATGTAAAAATGTTTGTTCCTTTACCCAACAATATCCATGAAGAGTTAGCTTTTTAGGAAAAAAGGGTTTTTTACATAAAGCTTACATTTTAAGTGCAAAAATTGTTTTCAAGATCAAACACAGAAAGAACCTACAATCACTTTCAGTATGTATCAGTAATTTCTGGCAGATAAAAAACTAATGGGTTGGTTTACAGCATGATCAATTTATGAACCTCTATGCAACATTGAGATTTTTCAGCATCTCTGCAAGAGACATCATAAAGTAATTATTTTAGAGACAACTTGCTTTCCATCATAGCTATGCACCTAAACTACTACCTTCCCCAAACTTCCTTTCCTTAGCAGAACAGATTCCTATTTTTAGAGTAACTATACTATAGAAGTGTATACTTAAGAACATGTACTATAATACATGTATATGTACAGTATACTTAGAGTACACATACAGGGTAATGTGTTAAGCAGACACTTAACATTAAAATTCAGGAAGCTGGCCTTCATAGCTGTTCCTCCAAACTAACACGTCTAGAAGCTCCTTATAAGCTATTTGGAGAATATTCTCCAAGATAGCATCAAATACCACCTCCTAAGGAACTGTCACCAGCATTACATATAAATGACAAAAGAGTTATATAAATTAAAAGACCAGAAGAAGCAGCAGTAATATGCCTCACAGGAAATGACAGTTCACCCACTTACAGCACTGTTTCCAAGGGAGCCAAGTGAAGCAATATTAATAAGTTCAAGTGACTTCTCTCTCCCTTAGATTCCAAGCAGAAGTTCTACGACATCTCCCTCCTTTAGCCATTGAACAAATGCCAGTTTTATTATAATCCCATGCTTGAGTTCACATACAGTTCTAAATGCAACAGCTCCCCTTAGTTTACTCAAGAAATAGAACGCTAAGAAAACAAAGTTGATTTATTTGCAAACACGCACATTTCTCTTCCAGTGCTTTTTTAAAGAATATTTTCTTTTGCTTTGCTAATGTCACTTCCTTCACAGACAAGCCAGCCTCACCTCAGTGGTTTCTGTTGTGGTGGTTCCTTTCTTCTTTCCCTCCACTCATTTTTTAAGCTCTTAAATAATCTCAGCACTGTGCAGCTTTTAATTTATTGTTTAGTGTGAGAAACAGGAAAAAAATAGGAACGACTTCCCAAAAAGAAAGTTCAGAAATGGAGGAGAAAAACCAACCAAAACTGTTTCCTAGTTAAGAGGAGATTACAAGTTAAGAGATTTACAGGTTAAGGGATTTATAGACTAAGAGGTTTCCAAACTGAGGTATGTTAATCATACACATGGGCCCAGAGAATGAGACTGAGGTCCAAGTTTGTAGGTAAATATCAGAAGAGCCATCCCAAATATGAGGATGACAAGGGTGCTGAAAAAGGGTGAAGGGTTAGGGTTATTCTTTTATGAGTCTAGGAAACTAAGAAACTACTAACTGGTACCACTAATAAAAGTGGTATTATCTGCCCTTAGCTCTAGCAACCTTGCAAATCAAGTTCTGTTTATGTGGTTGGCTATTGTCAGCCTTTGAGAAAATCTGTTTTTCCTCACATGCCACTCCTTATAAAGGTGGTGCTTCCTTCCCCCTCTCCCTCCCCTCCCACCCAAAATGTAGGCCTCAGTGCAGCTTAAAAGCTTGGCTTATCAATTTCATAGCTCCAAATTTTTAACCAAAGGAACCATATTTAGAATAACCTAACACTTAGTCATTCGTTATCTTTCAGTATAAGGTAAATACAAAGAATGTTTACTTTCAATAATCATTACAGATAGCAGAAAGCACTCAAGCCTACAGTAAACTGTAAGTTATCATCCTTTCCTATGCTTTTAACATTAGCAATACAAAAACAATCCACCAAGCCCTACACACGCATGCTTCCAGTGCTAGAAACTGCATAACACATGCTCAGACTTATCAATCCAGAAACAGCTTCAGCAAGATTACCTTTCTTTTTCCATCATGATCTGCATCGGGCTTAGCTGGTTACTTTTATTGCCAGTTCCCAGCTGCCCATAAGTGTTAGCTCCCCAGGCATAGAGCAAACCCTCATCTGTTAGTGCTAGTGTGTGCGCATAGCCACAGGCAATCTGTAAGTAAATGTACAAGCATTACTACTAAACAAAACAGAGATGAGAAACAAAATTATCGCACACATTACCTTTGTCTAGCTGATGTTAAATATCTCAGGTATTCTTCATTTAGCACTACAAATGTGTTTCTCAGTACCTAAAGCTATCACAAAATACATTAACTGTAGGTACTGGAAAAGTTCCAACTTCATTAATTTAGTGTTCATTCATTACTCCTAAATATTTACTGCACTTTTGTGAACTCTCCCTAGCTTTTACTTGCTTTCAGTTGCAGTTTCTTCACACAAAGAACAGTGAACTTGATCACATCTTGCAACTCTGAAATACTTTCAGAATTAGCTATTTTGAATACTATACAAACTACAAGAGCTGCAGTTTAACAACCAACAATCATTCAACCCAAGTTATCACATGAAACTCCACAGAACCTTACTAAAACCCCAGGAAATCCTAAATTTTAGTTTTATTCTTTAGCAGGAAAAAAAAAAAGCAGCAAAAAAGCCCTCCCAAACCCCCCAAACAAACCCCCACCACCAAACAACCAAATCCACACCCATGACTCATTTTCCCTCTCCCCACACTTCTGAAGGGCTAACAGGAATATTGATGTAGAATCTAGTTTGAACATCTTGTTCCCCTTCATTTCTTGTCTTTGCCTAGTGCATTTCATTCATTCAGCTTTGTAACAAAGATGCAATTTGCATCAGTGGTATAATTTACTTACACTAGCTAACTTTAAATCACTCAGAACATTTACAAAAGCAAGTATTTTACAGCTTACTTGCACTTTTTATAAGCCTAATGTAATTTATAGGAACTGACAAAAATCAGTATTTGAACTGTGAAATCCAGAAGCAGGTATAAGACGCCAAAGATAAAGTTTAAACAGATGCTAGCCACACTTTCATCTCCACATTAGACATACCTGGAGTATACACACACCATGTAACGCTCCCACTCTGCATGGTGTTAGTTGATTGCCATTGTTTCCAAGACCTAGCTGACCATTACCATTGTAACCCCAGCCATAAACCTGATTGTAAAAGGAAAACAAAATTAAGCCACTCCTCTGTAGAAGTACAGAACATTTAAGACTTAGTACTTTTCTGACTTGTGCTGGATACATCTTATTAAAAAACTGTACGCTATTTCAAGAGCAATACAGGGAAGGGTGAAAGATATTAAATATACTGTAATGACTAACTGTATTCAACTTTCCAACCCTGCATTTACCTTTTAAAGAAGGTTAAAATATATTTGTCTTTGAAGCAGTAGGAATTTTGCAATAAACAATACAGCAAAATCTCTCCCATAGTGTCAACATTTAGTTGACCTCTACAACTTCCTTTCTATTTATTATTTTTTCTTTCATTAAAGACAATGAATTATTCTGATCAGCTGATTAGCTATTGGATTAGTTTAAACTGAAGTCCCCAGTTTAGCTCTAATTTTTACTTTAGTTTTGTTACAGTGGGCACATTAAGACAAAAGTATGCACAATGAAAGCTCATCTCAACCTCAGTGACTTTTACAGTCCTTCCAGTCTCAAAGAAATCCTACACTCCAAGTTTGGTGAAATGTAGTAAAATTGAGGTTACAGTTCATACCTAGAAGCAAGATAGCACCATAAATGTACGTGAAACAAACAGTTGCACAATACTAGTGCAATGTTCAAAAGATTGGTTTGGTTTTGTTGCTGGCAATTAAGCAGCGTGTTTAAGAACCAGGATCAGTCAGTGTATTCTTGCAGAAAGACTAACTATTTAATTGTGCACGCTTTCAAAAAAATCTAATGAAGACATATGTTAAACAATCTATTGAAATATGAAGACAGACATGCTTAATACAACTGTTCAAATTCTTGCAGTTGCAGACATGAATAAGAATTATGTTACAATACAGTCTTCGCCACAAGAAGGAATGTTCAGTGTAAAGACAGCATCTCCAGTTAATTGCAGAATTTTCCTTGAAGTGGTCTCACAGAAGTTATCAATATAACAGTAATATAACTCTATCAATACAACTCTGTAAGTTGAGGACTCCTTTTCAGCATTTCCCCATGTTCAGACATTAACCTTTCAAGTCTGGGTAACAGAGAGAAAACATGAGAATGTAGCAATGCTTACCTCACCATTGTTTACTACAGCCATGGAGGAGGTCTGACCACAAGCAATGCCAACTACCATTTTACCCTGTAAACAGTTCGAAACCCTACGAGGAGTCGGCTGGTTTGCTGTAGATCCAGATCCCACTTGACCACAGTTATTATAGCCCCAAGCATACAGCTGTCCATAAAAACAGACAAACAAAAAACCTGCAGTTTAAGCCTTAATAATAGTAACGATAGTAACAAATTTATCTCAGTGTCGTCAGCATCAGATTGGGTAAACTATCCCATTTAACAAGCTAAAATACTTAAAATTCATTTTCAACAGCTAAAAATTATAAACAGCAATAGGACTGATCTAGCAAATATGAACATGGTACTTTTTTCAGTGTCTTGCTACAGAATCAGAGCATCTGACTATAACAGGAAACAAAAAGGAACCTATTTCCATATTAAATATGTCAGACTATAAGAGCCTAGTAAGTGGAATATCTTTATACTTTCACGACACTGGAAAAAGGAATGCAAAACAGAATGTAATTTGTTTCCCAGACAAGCTGACCCCCCCAATTTACAGCTATTTAGTTTTCTTCACAGAACTCTAAACCAGGTTGCTGCTGGACACTCATACCTCTTCTGTATCTTTCAAAAGCTGTGAAAGGAGATCAGCCCACGTTTCACAGTAGCAAAACTGTCTTACACAACGGCATTAGCAAAAAAGTACCATCTTTGACAGTTCAAAGTTTGTCAGTAGCAAACTAATGATAATAAAACCAAAAAATACTCCTTCCTTTTATCTAAAATTCCAGAAGACAGGGAAGTAGTTTGGTATAAAAAAAATATTTATATCTCTGTATTTTCAGTTCCTTCAATTTTTATTATATGCATGCTTGGGACAGAGGTAATTTTCTTCCTAGTAGCTGGTACAGTGCTATGCTTTGGATTTAGTGTAATATTTAGAATATTACAGAATATTAGAATATTATTCCAATATTATATTATATATATTTAGAACTCAAACTAGCCAAAGGGATATTCTATACCATAAAATATCATGCTCAGTATATAAACTGGGGGGGAGTTGGCTGGGAGTTGCTGATCACTGCTCAGGGACTAGATGGGCATCAGTCAGTGGGTGGTGAGCAATTACATTGTGCATCACGTGTTTTTCCTTGGGGTTTATCCTTCGCTCTCTCCTTTTCATTACACTTGTTGTCACTATTATATTTTACTTTATTTCAATTATTAAACTGTTCCTACCGCAACCCACAAGGTTTACCTTTTCCTGATTCTCATCCCTATCCCATGGGGGTGACAGCAGGGAGGGAGGGAGTGGCTTTGTGGTGCTTAGTTGCCAGCTGGGGCTAAACCGTGACACACACATATGCATAGTTTGGCATAAAACTAGTTCTGACAGTTCATTTTCTGGCGCTTCACCCAATTAAAAAGTTTGTCCTCTTGAAAATATCCAGTCATTGGCTAATAAAAGCACACTGACAGATACCCTAACATGAAGTCTGCACATCCTTTGGTGCCAGAGGCCACCTGTTTACTGCAACACCAAACCAAAAGTCAGTTATTAGAAACTAACACCTCCACTGCCACCAAAAGAAAAACAACCCAAATAAAAATCCCACAAAAGACAAGAACAAACAACCCTCCCACTAAAACAACTCATTTGCCATGTTTACATTAAACAAAACAAAAGAAAGCAGTCCTTTGCTTTTGTTACTCACATTCACTGGATATTTGATTCCTACCAAGTATTTGAAGATGCTTTATAAAATATCTTCATTTCAATAACACACACACAAACAACTGAGGTAGAGAATCTCAGGAAGTAGATCAAAATGCCGAAGAGCTGATCAGTTTCCTCTCTCAGAGAAGTACAGACATCTGCTGTCCTTTAAGTCTATCATTAAGGTCCTAATTTTTTTTTCCTAATTCGCTCTGCATTAAAATTGGACTGAACCAACTGTACAAAACAATTATGCCAAGCATTTCCACAAATACTTCCAACTTCTATGCCTCTCTAAAACTCCAGCTATATCAAGTTACAAGGGTTTTTGCAGCCAAATCTTTCTGCAAATAAAACTCTACTGAACACATTTAGCTGCTTTCAGTATAATCTGCTCTGGTACAGATAAAATCTCAGGATACAAATAGGCTAAGCTCCTGCAAGGTACGCTAGGGATAGATTTATAGTACATTAACTAGCCACAATGGCAAGCAAGCTGCAAATATCAACTCCACGGTAAATACAAAGAAACTTCCCCACTTCCATTGAGATTTCAAGCGTGTGACATTTATTACAAGAGACAGCACGGCCATCACAGGCAGCTACTACACAGCAGCTGGCACCACTAGTTTAACACACGAACATCCACTCCTTCCTGCCAGCACACTACATTTTATAGTTTAACCAAGTCAAATGTGACAGCATGAAGAACTTTCCTAAGTGCAGGCTCTCTTTTAGATACAACACAAACCACTTAAACTTACCCAAGGTCTCCTTCCTACCCTCAAAATACCAATTTGCTACTTTGTATTACAGCTGCACTATGACTCTATAGTGAACCCTAACACTGACACGCTCCAATTACCAGGATGGAAAGAATTGTAGTTTCCGTTTTCATTGTTAGGAAGGTTTTAAAATTAGAACTCTTCTTTTGTTAAAGTAGAGCTGAAACCAGGCCTTCCTCCATGCAGTAACATGCAACTCAAAACAGATACACACACATTGGTCAAATCTGACTAACTGGAAACTAATTGTATGTGTTTCCCATAATAAATAGCCTTAAGCCATATAAACAAATAGAATAAAGCAGACCTGGCTATAAACCAAGTGCTCTTTCATTAGCTACACACAAGGTATGCAGAGGTGTGCAGAGCAACATTCTTTCACAGTACCAGTGTGGCAATCATGAAGACCAAGAGAAATGAATCAAACGTGAACCAGTGAATACAAATAACTATCTACCTCTTAAATAACAGAATTTCAAGCAAATAACAATGTTACATTGTGCACCTTACAAACCATTCTTTCACCTGTTAAGTGGCAAAGTCTTCCGGTCTCATCCCTGCGAGACATACAACACATGAAAGATAAAAGTTTACTAAGCTTTTATTCCCTTGTTTTTGTGGTTGGGTTGGGGTGGCTTTTTTGATGGGGTCTGTGAGTAGGGGATTTATTTAGTTGTTTTCAAATCTGCTCTGAAGGAAAGGACATCCTAGTTTGAGGCAACAGGAGAAAAGTCGTATCATAACGAAACTGTAGAGAAAGAGAGAACTTCAGACTGCAAGACCACTTGCACTATTCACTTCAAGAAGAAGATTAAGAGATTTGAATAGATTTGAACTTACATCCCCATCAAAAGACAGTGCCATGGAATGATGAGAGCCACAGGCTACTTCCACCACCTTCTTTATTAACAGGTTTGTGCAAACTTGAACAGGAGTAATGCCCTGATTGGTTGTGCCATTCCCAAGTTGGCTGTAACCATTATGACCCCAGGCATACACTTCACCGTCTGCAAAAATATTTAAGTTTGTGATAAAGCCCACCAAAAATTCCAAGGAAGTTAGACAGGCAGAATTCTAAGAAATTAGCAAATGCCAGCATGAAAGTAGAAGGACATTAACAAACAACGAAACTATTACAAGAATCATCTGTATATTAAAAAATTATATACTTTGTATACAAACTATTTTATATATCACAATATAACCTCTAGATTAATTGTGGAAATACATGAAAGTGCACAGATAAGACTGAGCAGGTCAAAAATGACAGAGTAAAACCCTACAGTTGCAACACAGGAAATGGAAACTCACCGTACCTATTACAAATGCATTTAGTTCCACTTAAAAGCAATGAGAACCCTTTAGTGTATATTACCTAATTAACAAGTTAATAAAATTACACTTTAATCCATTCTTGTTAAATGCAAGCAGAACTTAAAATCTGTGACTTATGTTTCTATACTAAATGTTAATCTTCTACCTTCAGTGCAAAGTACAACATGGGGTCCACTTCCATAACTGAGACTGGAAATCTTCTTTCCACATAAGGCTTCTAATTTCTTTGGTACTATTGTGCTCTGATTATCTCCAGTTCCCAAACAATTACTGCAATTCAGTCCAAAAACAAATACCTGAAAAAAAAAAGGCATACTCATTTCAAGTGATGTATACTCAGGTATGCACAGATGTGGCAATATTCAGGTCTTCGTAAATCCAGGACAGTTTTGCCAAGGGCTCTCAACAGCCAGAGATTTCCCTCATGGAGTTTAACAAGCTCAAGAGTCAGCACAGAGACACTGTGTTAACTGATGATTCAGAATTCTCCACATCTGTGCAGGCCTGAAAGCTAGACTTGTTATTTGCAGAAAAAGTATGATAAAAACTATTAAACTGTGAAAGTGAAAGACACCACCTTCTTTTAAAAGGCCTTTGTAAAGAGCAGCCACAGCTGTACTGCGAGAGGTTCATCCTACAGGCAGCTTTCATAGGTCTTAGGGGGCAAAAAAAAAAAAAAAAAAAAAAAAGATAATCCTACTCTACCCAGTCTTACCAGAAACCCTCCCATTAATACATCCCAGAACACATGGCTTGTTTTCTTTTAGAGGCACAATACTAACTCGTGTTGAGTTACTGAATCATTAAGATCCACAGATAATCTTCTACTGTATTGTTACTTAGCAAGCCATAACCTCATTTTATATCTTCATACCTGGAGCGCTTGCACTTAATTTCAAGCTACTACAACTTCTTTTGAATTCTGACTGCCTTCAAAAGTGCATGTAATCCATCCTGGCCTTTGCCATTTGCAAGTTTTCTACATACTCCATCTATATTTTCCCCATACAAGACTAAAAAAAAAAAAATATTATAAGTTATATCCAACATGTTTTGAAATTGACAAATTTCACACAATGCTTCTGAGAAGCTATTAATTTACAGCTATTCAGTGGACTCTGAAAACAACCAATTGTAATGTTCCACTTTATTACAGCCTTACCTCATCATTGTGTGTTATGTATATAGCTTCATTAGCTGATGTACCGAATACACACGCTTTCCGAATAGACGCTATTTCTTGAGGTGACAGTAAGGTAAATATTGGCCACTTGCCTACATCCACCATGATGCTGCTGTGTGTCATGATGTTTCTACAAGTAAGAAGACATTGCTGTAATAAAACCAAAAGCTTATTAAAAAGTGTATTTTGCACTTTCATCAACAGGCAATAAGGTAATTTCCTTTAAATGACAGAAAAGGCATGTGTTGTGGCTTGAAAGCATAGCATTCTATTTTATACGCAATATGTAATCATTGTTTCTGTGTTTTAAGGCGAACAAATAGCAAGTCACTGGTAAGACAACGGAAAAGCAGACCTTTTCTTAGCAGGATATTTAAGTAAACCATATTTGGTTCGACTTCAGTACAACTGAACATCTGCTTCATATGTTCACTAATGTTCAGAACTTTTAACAAAAAAGTTCTACCAGCAAAGTTACTAAAAGCTTTTGATCTAGCAAATATCCACTGGTGGCAGAGGGGATTCCTGAGGGAATTTCAGTTGGAATTCCTATTTAAAAAATTTCACAAGTGAGAATTTTATTATAGTCTTACAACTTATATATGCCATGTAAGCAAGCTGTTGGTGCGTATGTAAAACGTGCACATAAAAACAAAGCTGGGGTTGTTAAGCACATGACACAGATCTGCCACCTCTTGTGTAATCAAAAGCTGCTATTATAGTCAAAAGCTATTTGTGAGAGCACAAAAGCGTGAGCTAAACTCATGAGTTCATACAATTAAGCAGTGAAACACATCAGAGAAAAGCGAGTAAGTAAAATTGTCATAATCCATTACTTAGAAACAAGCTGGACCACATTAAAAGCTGGAAACATGACTGGGTATAGATATTATCTATCAACGAACCCAGATGTATACATCCTTCCACAATGCTCCTTCTTCCCAGTTTCCTCAGGATGATTGCATCAGCTCAGGAAAAAAGCTGACAGTCAACACAAACATACAGAGCTTATCAAGGCCTTCAGTCCTGCACATAAAAATTGTAACATCACTTATACCCTGAAGGGAGTCTGCCACTGACAACTGATGACCCATTCTCAAGGATATCAGCAAGTTTTGTGAGATGTGAAAAGCACTAGATGGAGAATTCCACAGAGTGTCAGTGACATGATATAAATGACAATAAAGGATTTAAAAAAAGCAGGCTAAGGTATCATTCAATGGGTAAGAAATGCAGACACCATGCTCTCACCAACATTTAATTCTTTCCTTTTAATTTGTTTGCTGCAGTCCTATCCCATTCCACTATTCTTTGTGCTGTTGTTTTCAAGTCAGGCTTCTTCTTGATGCCCGGGCATCGGATATGGACGACAGTGAGAACACAAGAGAGCCTCTTTCCTTTGCTTCTGATGCTGGCTTCTGAAAAATGTGCTGACAACCAAGCCACAGCTTCAGAAAGCTATTTAAGACCCACAATCAATCCTAAAATACAGGTTGCTCAGTGCAGATGTGTTTTGGAAGGAGGGGGTTTATTATTTTTTAAAAGTTTGAGAAACACTGAGGTCACACAGGAAGTAGGTATACAAAAAAAGCCAACAAACAAAACCCAGACTTGTCTCCTTATCAAATTTCGTAACCATGCTCCAACAAACCCAGGTCTGCTCTACAAGTACCTCTCTCACTACAAGCCTGACTTCACTCTACATTTCACATCTGAAGCAGGTCTTGAAAACACCTGAAGTCTCCAGATGGCACATTCATAATA
This sequence comes from Falco rusticolus, assembly GCF_015220075.1. Lineage (NCBI taxonomy): Eukaryota > Metazoa > Chordata > Aves > Falconiformes > Falconidae > Falco > Falco rusticolus. The sequence continues at coordinate 30,281,358 of NC_051188.1, read as the reverse complement.
AATTTGTAGAATAATTTTTGAAAGTCTACCTGATGCCAAGACCACAGCACATTCTACACAGCTAAACAGATGTGAATGCATTTCTTCTTAATTTCTACTCCAGTTACAAACTCCGGCTAGTTAGCTGCTAAGATTTATTACCTCACTTTGGTAAATCTTTTAACACATGACACTATCAATCAATTAAAAGAAGACAGCGATGACTTGTTCTTTCGAGCAGACCAAGTAACCATCGCTTCTGCCTTTACCTATTTAACATGCTTCATATAACATAAAATTGGCCACACAACAAATGTGTCATAAACCAGACATCAAGAAAAATATTTTCTTCACTGAAGTTCTTTCCAATGCATCCTGTCAATTTAAAACATGAAGAAAAACGTTATTTTGATGGAGAATGTCCTAGGAAATTAACATTAACAATTCTTACCACACCCCGAGAACCTATTCTACTCTAAAGGTAATCAGTTTTAAATACGCTACTTTCTCTCTCCCTTTCTGATCTTTGCACTAAGTCTTTAATCCACTTGGCTTATTTTCCATTACTGTATGACTCAGTTAACCACTCCACTTCGACAAAACCTTTCCAAGTACTTCCAAAATCTATGTGAGTTACACTGCATTTCCATACCTCAAAGCTCAACTGGGTCTCTTGTCAGACAAACTAATAGCAGTAGGTAAAAGAAAAGCTTTCAAGCACACAAGACTTTCCACGCTGAAGGCATAAGCAATGAACTCCACCCACAGATGCAGATTCTTACAATTTTTGATGCGTCTAACACTGCTTTATCTAAAACAATTCAGTATATTTCCAATTTCAACTGTTACCACAATCCTACAATTTATTTCAAGAGTCTTCCCTAAAAGGTTTTTAATGACAACTCATCTGCCACTGGCAGGTTTCTTTAATAAATCTCAATCCTAAACCCTCTCCAGGTTTAGCAACCAATGAAGGTTCACAAAAATCCTTAAAACAAAAAAACTCACACAAGGAACCAAGAGAAAACATCTCCTGCCTTTTATATAATACGTACTGTTTCCCCCCAAACACAAGTCCTTTTCCCCTCCCCTTTACAAATATTAACTATTGTCCTTAGATGCTGCCATTCGCTGGAGTACCTATCATCATTCAGTGGCAACATTTTTACAGTAGCAACAGCTATTTTTGTTTATACTTATGTCTAAATGAGTGAAATAACATACAAACTTGAAAGTTCTGGGGCTTATACATGGATACCTGTTTCTTAGCTTTAATTGTGCATAGAAAGCTGTTCTGATTACTTATTCTCCATTTCCCACAGAAAAGAAATGCCCAACCTAGGCATAAGCACCACCTTTTTCATCTCTAAAGATGGATTCCTTAACAACCTTAACCAATTTCCTAGTTTTCCAATAAAAGTTCTATTTGCCACAAGAAGGGGGGGAAGAGGGGGGAGGTCTACATTGGGGAAAAAGTATTTGAGGAGTATTTATTTATATATAGTACTGTAAATGGAGATGTCAGTAAAGTAACTCAGTGTTATCAAAACAGAAATCCAATTAATTTTAGCATCCTCTAAGACACACTGCACACTTTCTGAAAGGGTAGACACTGCAATATAGTGATTGATCTCTCACACCAATCACTCAAACTTCATCTTTGCACAACATTTGTCAGAACATGGAGCGGGGAAGGTATGTGCAGAGTTTCTTATGGGCAAGTCCTTGCTACAGAAGGCTGACCTAGAAGACTTCAGTCATGTAATTGCCAACAGTGGCACAAAGAAACAGTGTCCTTCACTCACCCTTCCTGTACTGTATCAATAAGTTATCTAAGGCTATTGCTTACTTCTGATACTCACCTACAGGCCTGGACTCCACTACATGACATGCTATGAGTGCACCTTAACTGAAAGTTTGTAAGTATAACATAGCAGCAGATTGAGTCCAAAGTAATGAAGTTACTTTAATCTGTTTGCAGATGGCTGTCTCAGTATATTAGCTCTCAAGCTATTTAGATTCTGCATGCAACATGGCAAGCAACAGTTTGAAGGAGGATCTGTCACTTACATATCAACATCTAGATTTTAGGTAAATTGCAATTAAAAGCCATAAACTTAAACTTGGTGCTCCAGTAGATACTTGCTTTTAGAAACACTGTATGTCACTACTTTCAACTGTCTTCATTTCTGCCACATGATTCAGTGATAAACAACTATACACCATACAGCTTTATTTCTACTGCAGAACTAACCAGCAGAGGGAGCTTATATCAACAATACCTCTTCTAACTGCTTTGACATCTTTGAAATCGTCCAACAATCTCAGTATACAATACTAACAGGAACAGAAACAAAGATGATTGTTTGAATTTCAGTGAGGCTAAAAATAAGCAAGAAAGGATGACTTGTAAAGAAGGAAACTGAACCAGCCACATATTGTGATAAGAAGAAATTGAACTCTGAGCAGTCATCAACATTAGGGGGGAAAAATCTAGATCTGCTCACAATTTGAAAATGTCACATGCTTTCAGAGACACAAGTCCTTCAAATATTCTGTGCTAGACTGCTGCCTATGAGTTCAACTTCTCACTAGTTTGCTTTCTAAAGAAAAGGTGTGCAGATTGATTCTCAGTGATACATGTAGGGAAACATGAATCCATGCCTTAAAAAAAAAAAAACAACAAACACAACAGTGTTTACAAAATGTTTTGTTAAATGATTTTAGATAAAAGTTTTACAGAGTTTATAGTTCAGCTAAACAAATCCATGCTGGAGAGAACAATAGCCTAACACAACATCCTACCAGGAAAACAGTACCAATTGTCATCTCAACAAAAAAGCTATAGTTAACTCCTCAAATATTATCCCCTTATTTATAAAGGCTATTTGAACGAAATTGCGTGTGTTTGTTTCACTCTTTCCTCAGGCTCCAATGTTGCCGTTTATTCTAGCTGGGCAGACTTAGTCTGCACAGAAAGAAACTGCAGGCTCAGGGCTTCATTTATCCTAATTGTCTACAGGAATTATAAACAGCAGTGAGAACACAAAAGCTGGGATATCTGGCTTTAGAACAACATGAACCGACTGGCATACTTGATCCTTTTTTAATTTTACATACACTTCAACCAAGAAAGAGTGAAATCCTAGATGTAACGCTAATCTTGCCCATGTTTTTTCTAGTTTATGTTTGGTTTTTTAATCTCATATTTCAGTATTGAGAAAGAACGTGGAAATAATCCATACTATTAACATTAATCAGATGTGTGAATCAAGTGAGGTTATTGTGGCTTTCTTCCTGGCAGCAAAAAGATATTGCACTCCCTGAAATCACATGCCTTAACTTACTTTCCTTAGACCTTACATAAGGCAAGATTTCTGTGACAAAATCTGTGTGCTCAAACGTCTGCATGATTTATTTCTGGATGCCTTTTATGTGCAATACAGAGAAAGAAAAACCTGCTGATCTAAGAACTGACAACCAGGCCTCCTATTTGCTTTGAGTAACCAGCTGAAAGAGATACAAGCAAGCAAAAAATGCCATGCACATGAATACTATTGAACATAAGACTGTTTCAGCCATAGGAAAAATCCCTTAATAGCATGACAGTCATCCAACCACCATATCAAAACTATAATAACAATATGCCTGTTTGGTTTTTTTTTAAGCTGAGCACTACCGCAGCTTATTGAAGAAGCCATGCACACAGGACATATTCTAAAGCAATACCTATATTTTAGTCTGATGCATACAGAGATAAGCATTCAAAGGAAAACATTCATATTAAGGCTCTAAAGAACTACTACATCTTCCGAACAGTTCCTCCTAAAAATCTTTGTGCTGTAAACACACTTCCACTTATAATGCTTAGTATCTTTTCCTCATAATTCCACTCCTGGTTTAAGTGATTAAAGCCCATGTTACCTCTCCTCAGTAGGTGACAACATGCTTTCCAAAAGGGATCACTTAAGCTGTCTAAATTAGAACTCTGAAAGTTGTTTTTAAAAAGTAGATATTCCTTTAACATTTAATGTAGAAGAACTGTATTAAAACCTAAAGAAACGCTAGTTATTCAAATAAAGCTCAATGAGAAAAAAACAAAAAGCAAAACCCAAAACACTGTTGAGAGCCCTGCTTTTTCGGTAAGCTAGATCTCAGCCTTCAGGAAGCAGACAACAAAGGGAAGGATGAACTGAAACACCGTGAATCAGAAGAAAAAACAACAAAAACTGTAAGAACATACTGCGAGCTGCGCCAGGCAGGAAGAGACTTTGAGGGAGCTGTGTGGGAGACATTCAGACCAAGCGAAAGCCTCGCCAAGCCGCTCGGACGAGGACCCCCAGCCAAGCGCCCTTTCTGTCAGACCGCCCCCCTCCTCCCCCGGACGGGGCCACCAGCCCCACAGACCCTGACCGGGGTCCCCGCGGCGGCCTTCGCCCCGCCGCCGCCCCCCACCCCGCCACACCGCAGCCCTCAGGGCGCCCTGACGGGGCCGCGCGGGGCGGGAGCAGCCCGCAGCCGCACGCCGGGGCCGCCCAGCCCGTGCCGCGCCGAGCGCTGCTCACCCGGCCCCTGCGCCATGCCCCGGCTGGCTCCCCGCCGCCCCTCCGCCCGGCGGGTCGGCCGCGCCCGCCGCCTCCAAGGTGCCCCCGCGCCGGGGCGAGCGACCGCCGACACGCCCGCTGCCGTTATGGCCGTTAGGACCGTTACGGCCGCCGGGCACCTAGCCCCGCCGGTGCGCGCCGCACCTCAAGGGCGCCGAAGGGGTGCGCAGCGCGCGCTGGCAGCCGCGCACGTGACGGCGGCGGGGAGGGGGAGGGCAAAGCCGGGCGTCACGTGACGCCGAGCGGCGGGAAGGCCCCCGCCCGCTTGACCGTTCGCGCCCGGGCGTCACGTGGCCGGCGGTAGGCGGGCCTGCCAGCCTTTCCTCCCCGTCGATTGGGGGGTACGTGGGCACGTGACACACCCCGCCCGCCGGGCTTCTCTACTCACGCGTGGAGCCGCCACCGGGGCGGCCTTTGACACCGCCGTGAGGGGGGAGCGGGTGGTGCCGGGGGCCTGTCCGCAGGGCTCGCCCGCACCTCCTGGCCCTTCAGCTGCGGCTGCTTTTGCGGCGCAGCCCCAGCTGGCCCCCCGCAGGCATCGCCTTGGGTGCGCTCGGTGGTGCCCGGCGGGTTGCCCGGTCCCATCGCGCCGCGGGCCCGTGTGAGGCCTCGGGGCGGTGCTCCGTGGCTGGTTGGGCCCGGCCGGCGGCCCCGCGGGCTGCTTCTGCTCGGTGGGATCGCAGCAGGGCCGGGCCGCAGGGCACGGGCAGCGCTCCCCGCGGCGGCACCGCCGGATGGCACCTTTCTGCCCCCGTATCTTCATGGGCGTGAAGGCGAGGGGAGAATGAGGTGGGGCTGCGGCCAGCCCGGGCTTCCCGTCTTGTCCTGGGCGCGATCAAGCAGGATCTCGCTGGGCTGCGGCAAGATCTGTGCTTGTTATGCTTCAGGCTAGCGCCTGTAACATCTGCAACCAGTTGGATCTCTAGGGGTGGTGTTAACGGTCTTCTTGTGTCAGAAGACTTCTCTCCATTTAAAGGTTTTTAGCCAGTATGTAAGTACCTGCTAGAATTTAGCATTGACACAATCTTGTCTCTTTACAGTTGCCCGTGTCTATACCTTCAGATCAAGTAGGAGACAGACCTGTGGGGGAGGATCCAGGAAAAGGAAGATTGGAGACCAGCCCTCCCAAGAGAGCTCTTTTGTTACACGGCGTTATTACCAGGAAATGGCATCTGCTTTTCTTAAAATGTATTTATTTTCCTGACTGTGCAGGGGGTCAGAAAGCAGCTGGAGTCTGCAGTGAGTAGGGAGCTGATGGAGCTGAAATATAAAGCAAGTAGCGTAGAGCCCACTAGAAGCATCCATCTGTTTTGGGGGTGGTCAGTTTAGGGGAAAGCTGTTTAAAGAAGAAATTATAATTAAAGGGAAAAAAACAATTAATTGTCAGTACCCAGGAATCAAGTGTGGATTGGTTGCTCTGGGAGGGAATCGGTAATGCTGAAGTTGTTCTGCCCTGGAATATGTGGCAAGGAAAGCACAGCAGTAGGTCCAGGATAAAAAGATTTTTTTTTTTGTTCCCCTGCCAAGTTCCTGCTTACTGCACTGTTGAGTGACTTTAGCTGGCATAAGGAAGACATTGCTGAATAGGTTGTGCAAATTCTGGAGCAACCAAAAGAGAAGCATAAATAAGAAGATAGGTGGAAAAGTGTCAATCAGAGCCTCCATGGAAAGCCTTAAAAGAGCCAGAAAGGGAACATATACAACACTTATTTTCAGCTCGTGTTTATGGCTCTGCAGAGGAATTGTCAAGAGCAACTGCCTTTCCTGACGTTGCTAGAAAATGGTGCAAAGGTGGAGCTGTGTAAACAGAACTTTGATCCTATTGAGTACTGTAGAACTGAGCTGCTTTAGTTACAATATACAGAAATGCAGTTGTTTTAACAAGTACTGGAACACAAGCCCCCAGTCAGGATTTTTATTCACATAGATTTAAGTTTCTTGTTGTTAGTTTCACCAGGTAGTTTTTACTGTATGCAGTAAGTCCTTACATAGTAGTTGCAGGCAGTTTGTACTGTGTCTGAGCTTTACAATTAGCTGAAACAGCTAAAAGGGCTCTGTATGGAGGAGAAGTAATTTTATAATCTTGAAAATAACTAGTTTCAGTTCTTTTGCTTTCAGTTTGGCTTTTGTAAAAGCCAACAATAACAAAAAAACAACTTTCCCCCATTATTTTTTCTAGAAGGAAAAGGGATATGAAACCTTATATCCATCTTAAAGGTTATGACAGACTGAAAATGTTATGAAAGCATTACAAAGGCCAACCAGGCAAAACAATGATATTCAGAGACAAGTTTTATAGAAAAAAAGGAATTATTACTTAAGACAGTATAGGTAATGTGTGTAACGTTGCTGACTTTGGTGGATTAGCTTAGATGCTAATTCCTGTCTCTTACACTCATAGTTTCAGTTTACATCTCTTTCAATAACAGTAGCAGGTGACTATGAAGTGCTTTTCTCAAATGATCAAACTGGGAACATTTGAGATTTGAAAAGGACAATAGCTTGGCATGGAATTACACCCCCAACTCTAATGCAACCTGAATCAGCAGTTTCATTCCTAGGTATACATTGTTGAAACTAGAGATCACAAAGGTGCGTGTAGTCATAAATAAATCCAATTTTAGGAGAATTTGTAATTCTGTCAGTTGTAGATTGAAAAGTGTGTTCAGTATCTATAGCTCTGTAAGTGACCACGAACAGTGAAGAATCCTGATGGCAACTGTCAGTGACTTGTTGAAGGGTATTCTTCAAAGTGTTTCTCTCCTCCTCATGCAGCATTATTTTTTTCCATCAGTTGGGTAACTGTTTTCATTGAAACTGCAGAGCTGTAGGGTACGATGCCAGCTAAATCTGGTATGAAAACAATCTGGAGCTAAATGTCACCTGCTTGGAGCTGGCATCTTATTCCAGCTCTTCTGGAGTCCTCACAATCAGCTTTCTACGGATGTGAAAGAACAGGTACACAAAATATACGTACAGCTGCTGTTCAGCAAAACCCGTTTCAAAGTGATCCTGCTTCAAAAGTGTGCCAAAGGCCTGAGGGCCCTGAGTCCTCCCGAAGTCAAAACAGGAGCTCCGACATCTTCAGTTTCTGCTGGAGATAGCCTCTGCGTTGAGAAATGTGTAGGGTAACATTGACACTCTGTGGCCAGCCAGATAAAATGCAGCTTCTGAATTTGCACAGATTTTCTTTGCTTTCATCTGTTTTACCAGACAGAAAGGTAGTAAAGACCAGTTTGTAGCTTTCATTCTTGTTAATAATCTCCAGTATCTTTTCAATACATTTCCTTTATTGTTATAAAAATGTCCTAAACATGTAAGCTAAGGCAAAAACTAAAAACAAATAAAACCTTGCATCCAAAACCCCTGAATCTGAGGAGCACTGAGAACGAGGCTCCACTGTTGCTCTGGAACTTGGCAAGTAGTACAAAATGCATTTTCAGGTCTGTGCTTACACTGTCATTTTAATCACATTTCTTCCTGCGGGTCTGGAACGAGGGAATGAGTCCCCTTAAAGGGGGACTGGATTGGTATATTGCAAAGCAGGATTTCCTCCAGACTGATATGGAGGGTTGAGCTTTGTCAGCATACTTCCAAGCTGTGATTTTTGCTTCCCATAGAAGTAACGGGTATTTCCTATATTATGTATATATATATAATTATATATATAATTAGTAATATATAAATATATAATATTTATAATATTATATAATATATATAAATATAGTATATTTATATTATATTATATAATATATAAATATAGTAATAATTATATATATTACTTATATTACATATAGTGCAGGTAGGCAGTATGGTTAAACAGCATTAGCCTCTGTAGGGCTTCTTTTTGAGCAACTGAAGGAACAGTATAAAAAATAAATCCAAACCACTCCTTGCTTCATACCTTTTACATTCAACAGATGGAGGAACAAATACTAGGATACATGAGAGGATGAGTAAAAGCCTTTTTTGGCACAGGTAGCACGGATACTTTTGTAAGTGTACCCATTTTTTCCTCTTTTTTTTCTTTTCAACTGGAAACATTAAGAATAACAGAAGAACTGAGATTAAAGCATTTCAAGATAGTCAGAGCTGTATTTTAACTAGTTTCTAAGGTGAAAATAGAATGTATGCAATATGTAGGGTAGATGAATATATGACCTAAACTGGGCTAGAGACCAACTGTAAGAGGAAGAGCTAATGAATAATCTCAGAAAAGGGAGCGATGGTGTTGGGATAGATAGGGAAACCAAAGAAGCTCGGTTTTGAATTGCTCTGAGGAGACAAAGCTGACATGTTAGGAGTCGAGGAGGAAGAGATCTGTGCATTTAAGACATAAGAAGATCCTGGAATGAGAATTTCAGTGGTATAGATGGAAGAGTAAAGAGCATTGCTAATTGATGTGGGAAAAACTAAAACTATTTGGGAGGCACTTGAATAAAGGAGTCTACAGAGAGGACCTGCATCCCGGTAAAATTCTAAACAGCTTTGGAAATTACGAATGCAGAGATTGGAGTACCAATATTTATAAGAAATATTCCATAATTGTATACAAAAATGCATGGTAGTTCAAATAGAAATCAAAGCAAGGTAAGTACTTTTCCTTCCCTCATCAGCTCTTGCAACACCTGCCAGGTAATAGCTGAGAACATAAAAGAAAAGTCTTTGCTCTGTGCCATATTTCTCCACATCTACCTCATTGTCAGGGTGCAACGAGGGCTCCCAACAGGGCGTCAGTGTAGGGTCTAGCAGCCAGGGCCTGTCCCACTGTCCCCAGCCAGGGAGCAGGCAGGATGGGGGGCATGCAGGGACAGCCCCAGCCCTGGGCATCAGGCACCTCCCTGAGAAAGGGGACAGGCTGAGACCCTCAGGGTTCTGACATCTTCTCAACAACTTTCTGTTTCAGCTGTATGAGGCATACAGGAATTGAACAACAGGGAAACGTTCACTAAACATCACAAAAAAAAAAAGCATCAAACCTTTTCCAGATACCCTGGAGTGTATACCATGTCCTTTCAGGAGGGCTGAGGACAAACAACACTATGCCATGGTTGACTTTCAGGCAGTGCTGGTGGGTCATGATGAGGAGAACACTGCTCACAGAAGTTCAAATGGAGACTGTTTGGACGCGTTCCGGGCACTCTGACATTTTCAGGAATGAGGACCAGCTTATTGTATCCATTCAACCTGCTGTGAACACTGAGCACAACCACAGAAGAAGCTGAGCTGTCGTGCCACTGAATTTAACACCAGCAGGAGGCTGTTGGAGACCATAGCCACATGTAGGGAAAGTTTGACTGAGATTTCCCATTCTGTATTCTTCAAATCCAAACCTGTGACATGGGGGGAAACGTGTTTGTTCTACAAGGCAGAGCTCAGAAGCAAGCTCAGACCTTAGCCACGGCCAGTTCAGTGCTCCTGGCCAAACACCTTTGGGCAACAGGTAGGCAACAGCTAGTCTGCCTCGCTGACAACAGGGTGCTCTGAAATGGAAAGCAAACACCCAGCCCCTTTCATGGTATCCAAACGTGTTGAGCAGGGACCTAGTGGTTGTCAGCCTTCAACACAGGGGTCGTAGCAGGCCAGGCAGGCGGGGACTAAGCAGAAACGAGGACCAAGCTTTCACCTTTGAAAACTGTGACATGGCATCAGTGAGGGCATAGCAGGTGACTTTTTGGGCTGTCCAACTAGAGTAACACACTCCTGGGCAGAGTTAGCTGTGATAAGGCAAGCACAAAGCCAATAGCATAATAGCAAATCCACTGCCAGTTATGCTACCAAAAAGCATTTTCCTTCGTCAAATGTTTGCCCCAAGAAGCAGGGGCAAAATGGAGACCACAGGTTGAGCTGAACTGTGGCAACAATGTCCTATTTCCAACCCCACCAGGAATGCCCTGCAGGCACCAGAGTGCTTGCTGGGCACCTGAAGGGCAGCATCTGCTGTGCATTTTGTTGTGTGAATTTTGTCACGCTGAACTTCTGGGAGTTGGTCAACAGCTTTGAGCAGTCATATGTTGCCAAGAGATGTCACCACAGGCAGGCTTTTCTAAGGCATGTCAAAGGCTGTGGCTGTTCTTGTGTAGCTTTCAGAGTAGGCTAAGCCAGCTTTCAAGCCTCCAGGGCTTTGTCTCAGAAGGAAGCTGCTTGCCTTCAGCTGCAGGCTTTCACAGCTATCCATTGACCCTGATGGGACAGGTAGCTCCCCAGGCACATGCCAAGCAAACCAGCATTGTCCGTTAGCAGGAGAGCACTGGGTGAGTTTTCTGTGGGCATGGGAATCAGGGCAGGGCAGAACAAGAGGAATGGACCAGGATGCAGAAAAGGGAAAGGCCAAATTTCTCTAAGCCTGAACCATCGCATTTGGCTTAGTTGTGGCTTTAGTTTGGGATCCTGGCTAGGTCAGATCCAGTGGTCCTCTGCAGGTGTACAAGAAGCTCTCACAGTTCAGACTTGAAAGAAGTCCCCTGCAAGATGACTGGCAGCAGGTAGACAGGTGGGCTCTCCAGGTCAACATCCACCTGTGTCCAGGGCCTCCTTCAGCTCCCAGCGAGCTTTCTCACCAGCTGCTAGTCTGCACATCCCCTCTGTCAGTGGTCCTTCCACGTGTGTGGATATAGTGTGTGATATAGTGAGGAGATCCTGCAGGAAACAATGGCAGGGCTGGCTGAGCGGTGGCTTTGGTGTCTTTCCTCAGAGACACAAGCAAGTCTGGGTGGTGAGGCCTGCTCTGCCTTTGCTGGGCTGAGATCTTCTTGTTGCTCCAAGCAAATGCTATTAGGACAAACACACGTGGTAAGGACTAAGATCTACTCCTGTTATTTCCTGGCTCTGCTGAGGGTTGTCTTCCCTGGAGCTGCCTTCCAAAAAGGTGACATGGGCTGGATCAGACCCCCACCTTGGCTCTTCCCACCACTGGACAGGGATGTGCCCTCTGGGGCATGGGGCATGCCTGTTGGAGGAGTGTGCTGGGGGGAAAGCACCTATCTCCTGAGCTCCACAGCATCACTTCTGAGGACACTGCCTAAGGACACAGTAAGGACCCCCCAGGGAGGCTGGTTAGAGCCGGTGAGGCCCTTTAGTGCCTTGACATTCATGCAGATATTGTGAATATTTTTGGGGTGATATTTGTGAGGTCATTTAGAAATGACCCTTATTATACTCTTACTATCTACAAAGAAATTCAGTTTTAGATGAAAACTATATAGGATGAAACATTGCTTATGGTCTTAGTGAAGATAATCCTTTGGTTTCAGCGACAAGGGGAGCTAAGCTTTCACATGCCTCTAATTACCTCTTTGATTGCAAAGGTTACTGCGCGTCTAATGGAAGAGACAGAGCAGCAGTGGCCGCGCAGTGCCTGTGAGGCCATTAATGGGAATTTTGCACTTACAAAAGGGAAGGATCAGTGCACAGTTTTCTTGGAAGTTTCTGCCTTGCATTAGAGTTACTTCTGGTGGTTTGGTACTGTGTAGTAAGGGGCATTGCCTTCTTGAGAAGCGCTTCTGATGGACTCAGCTCCACCTTTGCTGCATAATTAACACCGATTTCCAGTGAATTGGTTAGAATTAGACCTACCTACTTCAGAGCTCACCCTCTTTTGGCATATGGCATCACAGGCATGAAGACTACCTTGACAGCCATGCTAAGAGCATTGTGGTCTAACCCTGAAATGAGGTGGTCTCCTTAGGGAACTATCAACTATTGGCTTGTTCTCCAAAGCCTGTGTCTCATGTCGTACTGCAGGTCATAGAATCACAGGATCATAGAATGATTTGGGTTGGAAGAGACCTTTCAAGATCATCTAGTTCAACCCCCCTGCCATGTACAAGGACATTTTTCACTAGATCAGGCTGCTCAAAGCCCTGTCTAACCTGACCCTGAACATTTCCAATGATGGGGCATCCACAACTACTCTGGGCAACCTGTGCCAGGGTCTCCCCACTCTCATCATAAAAAATGTCTTCCTTATGCCCAATACAAACTTCTTACAGTTTTAAAGTCTCTTTACCCCTCCTGTCTGCACCCCATGAAGTGAGGGCAGAGCGCTTTGACAGTGGATATAGTTACTGGGACAAAATTCCAGTTACTGGAATTTTTAGGGCATGGGGAGGAGGGAGGGTTCTCTCCTATAGTACTGGTCTTGATTATTGCTTTTTGTGATGAATGTCTAAGAAATAGGGAAATGCATGCCTAACAAACAGCAGACAAATAAATTGAAATTTATGAAATTATAAACAGAATTTGTGACCATTGGCTTTGCTCCTGTGAATTCAGAGACATGAAGCACAAGGCAAGAAAATTTGTTCTGCCCATGGGAGATGTAGCTGGGGTAGGAGCTGTCCTGGTCTCTGAACATGATTTATGAATTATTTAGTGTATTGGCCTTTCTGTTCCAGCAATAGGCTCACTCAGAGCTCATCTCATCTGCTTTTACTTTCTTTTCTTTCATTCTTTCTTAAACAGACTTGCAATTGCTCCTATGTATTATTTATTGGAAATACTATTCTTTTATAACACAGCTGTGAGTGGAACAGACTCTATGTAGGCAGTTTGCACCCCATATTTGGAATAATTGGCAGAAAGAAAGAAAATAGGCTGCAGCTATGAGTATGAGAATGTACAAAGAAGAAAATACAGAGTTGCCTCTGTTTGCCCATGAATTAGTCTGTTCTGTGCCATAGAAAACCTGAAAGCAATCTTCAATAAAACTGTACCCTAGTTATATTATTTATTTTGGCATTATTTCTTCTTTTTCTTTTTCTTTTCTTTTTTTACAGAAGCAGCCTACTTCTGTAACATGTTAGAGATCAATGCGATAAAGATTCCATCACATCATATTTCAAATACTCAATTATTCATCAGATTGTAGAATCTCCACCCCTGCTTCCTGTATCTATATTTTAGTTTACTTAAAATAAATTACAGTTCTATGAATGTCTGGTCAGATAAAACAGATATGTACCACAACCACCTATCAAGCTTACCAATGATACCAAACTGAGTGGGGAAGTGGACACTTTGGAAGGGAGAGCCACCCTGCAGGAAGACCTGGATAGGCAGGAAGAATGGGATGAAAAGAACATTATGAAGTTCAACAAAGTCAAATGTTAGGTCTTGCTTCTGGGAAGACAACCCAGGAGTGCAGCACAGGCTGGGATCTACCTGGCTGTGGAGCAGCTCTGTAGAAAGGAACCTGCAGGTCCTGGTGGACCAGCTTAATATGTGTGAACGGTGTGCTGCTGCACCAAAGAAAGCCAAGAGGATGCTGGGTTTCATCAACAAGGGCATCACCAGCAGAGATAAAAAAAGTCATTATCCCACTCTACTCAGCGCTTGTCAGGCCAAACCTGGAATACTGCGTTCAGTTTTGGTCCCCACTATACAAAAAAGTTGTGGGCAGGCCGAGGAGGGTCCAGAGAAGGGTCACAAGGATGATCAAAGGACTGGGAAGCCTGCCATATGAGGAAAGGCTGAGAGGACTGGGTTTGTTCAGCCTTGAGAAAAGAAGGTTTATCACCGTGTTCCAGTATTTGAAGGGTGGCTACACAGAAGATGGAGGCTCCCTTTTTACACGGAGTCACATGGAAAAGACGAGGGGTAATGGGTACGAGTTACTCCAGGGGAGATTCCGATTGGGCACAAGAGGAAAATTTTTCACAATGAGGACAATCAGCCATTGGAATAATCTCCCCAGGGAAGCGGTGGATTCCTCAACACTGGACACTTAAGATTCAGCCGCACAGGGTGCTGGGCCATATTGTCTAGTCTGTGCTTTTGCCAGGAAAGGTTGGAGCAGATGATCTTTCAGGTCCCTTCCAACCTGGTGTTCTGTGATTCTGTGAACATGTCTTACACATCCACAAGCTGCACAAAGCTCATGGAGGCTTTTGATGCCAACCAGCTCTCCGAGTTCACTATAAGAGAGACATGTATCACAGAAATATCTTGCAAAACACGGTTGGTAGGACACCTTGCAATTCCATGCCACCTGTCTGGGCTGGACTACTTGTTTTGTTTTGTTTCTCATTCATCTTTCTTTAAAAGATGGAAAACTGACACATCTTGCCCCCAGAGAAAGAAATATGCCTCTTGTCGGCCACCAGCGACCTGGTTGCCAATCAGACAGTCCATTCCATGTGCTGTGCTGAACTCCTTTCCCAACAACGGTGGCTTGTGACACAGAGCTGTCATGTGGAGATCATTGCTGGAAAAAACACATCTCCCGCAGATGTGTGGAAGTCCCCTGCAGTCCCAGGGAAGCGCAGATGAATCACATTTCCTTCTCAAATAAATGTGGCTGGAGAGCAGCTCTGTGTTAATGCCACGATGTGAGATCTACAGCCACTTTCAGTTCTGCACACCTCTGAGCATCCTTTTAGGAGTGAAACCCAACCAAACAAAAAGGTACATACCGGCTTTGCTGGAGCTCTGCCTGGCTGCCATCATCTGCTCTTGCACAAGTGACTCTGGGAGCTGTTTCAACAGCACATTTTTGCCTCCGGCATGTAAAGTTCAAGTGGTGCTGTCCTGTTAAACATTTTTCCCTTCTTTCAAGGGACTTTTTTACCCCCTCAGCCACAGATGACTGGCTTTGCTTCACTTATGAAAGTAAAAATGTAGCAAACACCTTGATGTAAAGAATTTTGTAGATTTTCACCCCCAGGGAAGGTGAAATACAACTAGTCATATTTCAGAGAAATTAAGAAAGCATGCTCATGTGCATTTTTTAAATTGCTGTCATTACCGTCTGTGCAACAGGTAGCAAAAGCTGATGCTACAGAGATTGGGTTTGAGCTTTTTAACATAAGACTGGCAGAAAAAATGTCAGTTGTCTTGTTGCTCATGTTTAAATCCACACCCTTGAGCTGTGATTCAGCAAATTCCCAGAGTAAACCCTGGTCTGAAACCCAGGTTCCTCCTTGTCCTGCCCTGCCGGGGGTGGATTTCCCCTAGAGAAGCCAATGAACAAAAGCTCATTTATGTCTGTACATGGTGAGGAGGAAACTTGCTCCACCATCTCCCCACCTCTTCCTGTGAAACATTGTGCTCTCTTTTGCACTGATCACTTCGGGTCACAAATGAAAACAGAACTGAGCAGCAGCAGCAGAGATGGAGTATAGAAATTGTTTTGAACGGCGCTCCCTGGCTCTGCTCCACATCTCATAAATAATAGCTCTCACCTCATTTTAGCTACGAAGTGAAGCAAAAGCCAGCTGCCTGTGTCTTTCTTCACCAAACCTAAGATTCTCTCTCGGAGAAGCAGGACTGAGCACACTGTTATTAGCTGACTTTATTGAGGCGATACGTTTTCTTTCCTTTGGGCTGCGATTTTTTTGCCACAGTTGCAGGAGCGTCTTGAATGGGGAAGCTGATCTCCAAAGGCCAGCGCAAAAGAGATGCTCGAGTTGTCATGCTGGGGCTTGACTTTGCTGGCAAATCAACCCTTCTGTACAAACTCAAGAGTGGCCGGGCTGTGGAGACCTGCCCGACGGTGGGCTTCAACGTGGAGTCCCTGCAAACACCCTGTCATGTATCCTTCACGCTCTGGGACGTTGGTGGACAAGGCAGCCTGCGGGCAAGCTGGCCTCACTACCTGGAGGACACCAGTACTCTAATCTTCGTGCTCGACAGCACAGACACAGCCCGGCTGCCCGAAGCGATGGCAGCACTGGAGGAAGCCCTGAGCCACCCCAGCATGGCTGGCATCCCCGTCCTCCTCCTGGCCAACAAGCAGGAGGTGCCAGGAGCGCTGGCTCCTGCCGAGCTGGGGGAGAGGCTGCGGCAGGGGCGGCTGGCAGGGCGCCGCTGGGTGCTCCAGGGCTGCAGTGCCTACACTGGCCAAGGCCTGAAGGAAGCCCTGGCCATCTTGGGAGAGCTGCTACGCGGTCTGAAGCAGAGCTCCCCATCCCAAGAGCAGCCCCTTGCAGGGCCGGCAGGGAGGAGGCAAGGTCCAGAGCAAACCTGATCCTCAAGTGGACCCTTCCCACTCATCGCTGCCAACAGGTTTGTCACAGAGGATCCCAGCCTCCAGGTTCCCCCTAAAATGAGCAGACCTGCAGCTGGCATGTGCTGCGAAACACTCAGCTGCTCACCACTGAAACCCACCACAAAGACCTCCAAGCAAAACTCCCATCGCGGAGCATTTTTTGGCCCCATCTCTTGGACTCTCATCACCAGCTGCAGCTTGTCCTGCTGTCACCAGCTCTGCTCATCCATTTTGTGCATGTTCAGTGCTTCAGCAGGGATGCTTTTTGCCAGGGCAATATAAATTATAAGAGAGATGTGCCCAAGGGACAGAAGAAGTTTTCTTTCTGCAGCTCCCAGCCCAGATGCAGCTTTCCTGATGGCGTGGTCCCCAGGGGGATGTTTGAATGTGCCTCCTGCCGCTTTTCTCTCAGCTCGAATCATACGTTCATCCACTGGAAAAGCAGGCAGCCACTAAAAGGAATGGCTGAACAGGAGCAGCGTAAGCGCAGGGCTTGAAATGGCCAACAGCTAATTGGTTTTATTGCAGCATCTATGGGTATAAACTTCAAGTCATGGAAACAAGCCAGGATTCGATGGCATAATGCGGTTTGAGGATGTGTATGTATTAATTCCCACATTTCTGGTTTTGGGTCTTTCCTTTCCATTTGTTTTTTTTATCAAATACTGATTTCATGAAAATGGTACCTCATTTTCCTTGGAATATATTTAAATATAAAGAAAACAAACCTAATTTCCAGGAAGCTTGGAAATGCATCTGCATGGCCAGTCAACCTCTGAATATCCTTATGGTGGCCTGAACAGCCAAGACAAAGCCCCGACTCTCAGACTTTTTGAAACTGGATGAGACGACTCTACAGGCAATGTTTGGTACCTATGGGCGCCTATGGGCACAGGCAGGTTGGTAATGAAAGGGCTTTCCATGCTCAGCTGCATCTGGAGCAGCTGAAATGCCCCTGGCAGCTCACAACGGGGCCGTGTCCCTTGTGGCACTGACGGTCTTTGCCCAATCCTGCTCAACCTACCATTAGACCTGTGTTTGCATGAGGGCTCCCTGAACCCAAAATTCTGTTATTCAGGGTTAAAATTAAGACATTTCATAGTGGTTTCTACTTTATTATGAAATGAATGAAAGTGGTGGGCTAACAGGAGAGAAAGGACACAAGTTTTTCAGGCAGCAGAAGTCAGTTGCTTTCAAGGAAGAAGAAACACCAAGGAGAAATACATGGCAAAATCCTTTTCTGTTCATACCAGAGCATTTTACAGTTGTTAAGGAATAAATCATCCAGCTGTTACTGGTGCTGTTATTAGACTCATTTCATAGAAGGCAGCAGCTGGAATAGAGAGCTTAAATGATCATGAAGAAACAGAATCTGACATTTGAGGAAGGTCTTAATAAAAGAAATCCTTCCCCATGGAAAAAGTCACATTTTTTTTTAGCTGTGTTAATGTAGAAGAACTATTACTGCTATAAAATAGTTCTCCAGTGTTGATCCGGCCTAAGTGATCATGGTTATGAGTATACTTAAACAGCGCTGAATCATATAATTAATGGCACGACAAATTTACGTGCATGGTAAGGAGGACAAAAATCCTGTCTTTAAATCTTTGCAGTTAACATAAGCAGGCTGATCTGCCTTTGACTTGTTGTAAGTGGTCATCATTTGCTTACAACACACAAGTCTGTGATGCATGTTTCAGGTATCTGACTGCCAGAGCTGGGCCAAGCATTTCTTGTGAGACAACACAAGTGCTAATGCCTAGACAGACAGGAACGAACTCAGGTCATCTGTACAACCCAGTTGCCAGTACATGAAAGAGCCACGTCTCAGGGACCCCTCTGGCCATTTTGAACAGCTGTCCTAGAGGCACAATGCAAAAGGCTCTGTGTTGCGCTGCCAGGCCAAAAAAACTCTCCTTACTGAGTCTTCTGGTGTTTCAGTCTTGTGTCTCACATGGTACGAAGCAGAGTATTGTACATTAAGGTGGGGGATCAGGAATAGTTTAAACTCAACACAGACTGAAGGGTTGTCCTGATGATGTTTTACTCATAATTGGCTCTTGATGCATGCATTTGGCTCTACATGGTTGTCTGCTGGTGGTTAAAAAAGGCACTGAAGCCTTCCCATCCCCCTGTGAGTAGTTTTTAAGCCCTTTAAAGAGAAAAAAATAGGCTCCTCTGGCAGCAAATAGAGGCAACTGCCAGACTTCGGTAGATACCACCAATTAAAAATTAAAATAGCAAGGTAAGAGGGCGGGAAGAAAGGGTCGTTTGTGGCAGCGGGAACCCTGGATTCCTGAAACTGATGAAGCAACATCCCAGTTGCTGCAAGTGTTCTCACTTCCCTTGAAGCAGTAATTTGGCAAAATACCCCAGTCTCCCAGGGCATCATGTGATTTACCATCCTTGTTTTCTGGAACAAGGCTTTGCTAGACACTTGGTCACATTGCTCAGCTCATTTATGCCATTGTTAGAGACTGTCAAAACAATGATGGGTCATAAAATATGAAACAGCAACACAGAGTTTACTTCTAATTATTTTCTCTTCTCTCCTGCGTTGGAAAGGGTGATAAACAAGTCAATCTAATGAGCCCTGCACTGCTCTTATCTAATGCCTGCAGGATGCTCACCCAACAGCACTTAAATGCTCCAGTGTCAAAACTCCTGCCTGGTTCAGAGGGAGCAACATGGAGGGTTGCAGGAAGAAGCCAGCTCAAGGCGGGGAAGTTTGTTACCTCTTTTTCTTGGTAATTCTGCAGAAAAGCCTCGGCCACACAGAGTGGTATTAAGGTCTTAAACATCTGTGCTTATGGACTCCAGCCAGGACGGCACCCTCAAACTTGGCAGTTTCCATCTTCCTGGGTGTGTGATAGATGTCACAGCCTCTGTGCTGATTTCTAAAATAACACTGCTTCTCTCTTAGTTGCAGGCAAAAGAAAAATCCTTAGGACACTTCCTTGTTTCAGGTTCCTCAGAAATTTAAAGTAGTCTTTGAGTTATTGGCCTCAGAGCCCACGCTGGTTGCTCAAGATCCCTTTTTAGCAGCTTTTCTGCATGCTGAGTCCATCCACTTGCTATCCCTGGTGCTGGCTGTCTCAAATCCAAAAGGAGAAGTTTGGAACAGCAGGATGTTTCTTTTTATTTCCTTTTTGGTTTTGTGTCCCGTGTCCCCCCACCCACCCCCACCCCCCTCCCCACCCCCACCCCCCAGTAAGAAGCATTTACTTGGCTCTCTTTAGAAAGGAAAAGGATTGCTTGGGAATGGTTTTGCTGCTGTTTTTCCCCACCACCACCCTTCTTCTTACAGCTTGCGTCCTACCTCTAGACTCTGCTAGTAGCTTCCTACAGCTTTATCGGCTCTTTTTAACTGGCCTGGTCAGTATTTAGTTGTTTATGTGGTCTGCTTTTCCATGGTCTTGAATCTGAATCTATGAGCTAAATGTATTGGCAAAAGTGGCTGACTCAGAGGATAGCAAAGTTTGGAAAGGACATCTAGTCCAAAACCCTGCTGAAATCAGGTTGCTCAAAGCCTTGTGCAGTAGTTTTGAACGTTTCCAAGGATGGAGGTTCAACAGCCCAACACCTTTAGAGGCACTCTGGTATATATTAACATTTACAGCAATGTAACTGGAATCCATAATTGTGCATTATTCTTCCCAGTCACCACTCCACTGAGAAGAGCCATACTGGTAAGAATCTGCCCTTGCTTGGAGCTGTCAGAGCAGCCTTCTTGGCCAGGGCCATCAACTCCTCCAGCCCCGTGACCTCCCATCCCTTCTCTCCTTGGCAGGGATCACTGCAGTGGGAGCTGCCTCCAGGTCCTGCTGACTCTTTCGACGGCACCAAGACACTTCAGTTATCTTTCACACCATTTATGAGAGGACATAGCTAATTACTCATTGATTTATTAACCTTTCTGTGGGAATGATTTTTAAAGCAGCTTCAACAAACCCTTTTCATTACTATGAACGCAGCACAGATTTATTTTTTAATTCCTGAAAAGAAGGGTTTCATCCACCTGCAGAGAGAAAGAAAGCAGCGAGCTGGTAAAAAACACAAGCAATGGTAAAACCATTGCAGGAAGGATGATTCACCTTTCCACCAGTCTCTTCACAACTTCCATAGCTCAGTCCATGACACAAAATGCTTTCTACTCGTGCATTAGCTGATTTCTGCTCTAGGCACCATTTCTTTGTTTTCAGATGGACCTACATGCTGCAGTTACTGATGGGGCTTCTCTGACGAATTTCGCCATGGTCTTGCTGAAGGGCCGGAGATCAGAGGGGAACCACATGGTCCCAGGGCTGCAGGCGAGGGCAGGAACGGTTGCCAATGAACTATTTAAAGAGGGGACGGGCAACCACGGGGTGCATGAGAGGGAGCTGTGAGACCGGCTGTGGCGCAGGGAGAGGAGTGTTAGGGCAGTAGCCAGAGACCTGGGAAACACCTGGAGGAAGAAAGGTCAATAAGAATTTTTTAAAATCCAAGAAGAGCTTTCTTTTTAAATACAACATGAAAAAGTTGCAAAAAACCCCTTTTGTTAGGAAACGGGCTGTATAATGCAGTGGAATGTCTTAATCGGTGCTTTAACGCACCTAACAGCTGTAAATTAATTTCCTCCTCTTAAAAAAACTCTGAAATACCACCTATAAAGATTCATCACATGTAACCCTCCAAGAAAAAAACAAGAAGCAAAACCACGTGTGACACCACCTCTCAAAAAAACTAATACTGTTGCCAAATTGTATTAAACACCAGGCATGCAATTATGACTGAGACAAATGATAAACTACAGTTCAAGGCGTTGCAGCCTTCAAAGGGTTAATTAACTGGCCTTCATCTAAACGTTCCAATACTTGACTGTTTCATGATGCATTTGCTTGAGCCACAGCCCTGAGCTTGCCATCTGGGTATCATTAACAATACCAGGTGAAGGCTGGTGTTCGGGTTAGGATCTCAGCGATGCATCCATGGCTGGGAACATATCACACCCCCCCACCTCATACTTCACACAATGGGATTTGTATAAAATTCATGCAGAGAGGGGAAAAAAAAACCCAACGATAAATTAGCCAACTGCTATGAAAGGCAATACCAACCTGGACGCGGCAAGCGCGTCCCCCTCTGCCCACGCCCCTGCCTGCCTCTCTGCGGCCGGACCAGAAGCATAAACCTCTGCTCCAACCCAGTCCGACACCCGTCACCTCCAAAGCTCTAGTGCTTTACATCAATCCGGCACCATCAACATCTTGGCCGCTAATTGCCATGAGAAACAATCTCCTGAAGCTAATAAAGTGTTCTTAAATTCTCCCTTAGGTCTCAGATTTTTATTAATTTTTTTTTGGCCTGTGCTGGCTAACCACATTCGGATGTGGCAATGAGGTTTTAGGTTTTTTTCAACAGACCACAACCACTCACACAAACAAAAAACCTGCTTGGTGATGGGCGGCTCTGCAGTGACGCTCTGCTTTGCCTGGGGTGTAGGAGCAGTATTTGCTTTTTAACCACACCACGGCGCGGCCGGGAAGCCGCTGGTTTCTGCAGTGCAAGGACAAACTCAGCACGGGCCCACGTGAAGTTTGATAATGGAGGGGAAGGACTTTGGAAAAAGCAAACAGAAGATTTCCTTGGGAAGAAAACTGCCAGCTGAGAGCAGATCTGCGGCTGTCATTTCCCAGGGGCATACATTCAGGCCAGGGCTTGTTCTGCTCATAAAGACACACAATTAGGCCTCATTATTTTCTGGCTTTTGACAGCACTTAACAGTAGCCATTTTCTTTGATAATAGCATAAATGAAGACCAAGGCTAAAAGTCCATCCCCCAACGCAGGCAGTATTTCCAAAGACATGAGGTTTGGGTCAGAGCTGGAGCAGGAGGCCGGCACCACACCAGCTGTAAGGTATCTGCTCAGCATGCCTCAGGGTTGAGCTTCCACAAGGATGGAGAAGTAGCTTCCCCCTGTTCCTGGGGGGAAGGTCAATACGGAGGCAAAATATGAGAGACCATTCCTGAGGATGACCCATTTCTGCAAGATGTGATGGACCTGTCACCAGCAAAGCAAGGCAAGCTCAGCAAGGAGGAGCAGATTTTGGGCTGCAATCACGGGAAAGTGGTCCCAAGCCTCCAGAGCTGTCCTGGGAGGGATGAGGACAAAATCTACTGTGCCCCTGAGAAAAAGCAGCTCTTCAAAGGCAGTGGGCAGGAACGATCAGGAGGGTGGGTGACATGTTCTGGTGGAGGTGGCTGCAGGCAACCCCAGGGCTTCAGATGATGTGGGCACCGTGGCCTGGCAGGAAGGCATTGGTTCAGCCCCTTGGTTCCCCCTGGGCTTTCTCCCTTAGAGAGACCTTTATTCTCCCCTCTTTTCTCCCTGGGAAGAAGCACTTGTGACTTACTTCAATCAGATGCCACTCTGTCGTCAATAAGGAAAACGGCCTCAATATTCCTGTTGTTCTTTTCTGCACCCTGTCTTCATCCCATATAAGAAAATTGCTCACGTTGCTATCTGTCCCCCCAGCACCACCAGCACAGGTAACAAATAACCGTGTTGTTCCTTCCCCTTTGCACAGCTGAAGACCCCATTAGCCACCTCCACCGCTGCATGGGAGCTCGCCTGCCACTGCTGACAGCACTAACGCAAGAAAACCGCAGGAGAACGGTCAGTTCCATAGAGTGTTAACTTACGGGAAAGATCAGGGCCTCAGCCAGAGGGAGAAGCTGAAAATGCCACAGACTGGCTTGGGGAAGGCTGTGCCTTACTGTGTCCTTAGGGCTGGCCCTGGCTCACCCTGTTTTTGCCTGTCACTTTGATCTTGTCACCAGCAGGCAGGTGGTCCCCCAGCTGCCCGGTTCGGTTCGTGGCCACTGACGCGCCATCCACGCAGGAGCATCTCACGGTCTCTGCCATCCTTCCCATGGGAGATGCATCCTAATTAAATTATTTTAGTCTCATTTTGATGCTGGAACTTAAGCGAGCTTCATGCCATTTTCTTGAAGGTGAGGTGCCCCACGAAAGAAAATAGGCACAAGGAAAGAGCTTTTGAGAACATGCAGTGAATTTTGAGGCTGCATGTTATACCCCTGATGCTAGTACAAGTACTGCACTAAAAGTCACGTCAACCTTTTAAAAAGGAAGAAAGATAAAGTAGCAATGTAAATAACACATCTGTTAAAAAAAAAACAAAACCAAAACAAACTCAAAATAAACCCCCAAACCCTGAAAACCAGGGACAGTGCAGGAAATCTCAGCTGCAAAACAAAAGCTACATCCAAACCAGGCTGCCTCATTAAAGTTATCAACTATAGAATCAAAAAAATTAAGAAATTGGAGTCAGACTGTTTTTGTCATGCCCTGCCTGGATTTTGGCTTATTTATACCTAGATCGGGCCACAGCATTCTGTATTCCCAGCACTGCGCATCTCTGTATTCAGTGACTGAACCCAGCACATTCAGTCCCAGGGAATAAGCCGCAGCCGATACCTCAGTACACACTCCGCACTGTGGCTTCAGGACAAAGATCCTCCCAGAAGCAGAAACTATCAGTGCTCCATAAAAAATTTCATTTTAATTTTTAACTGTTTAGAAGCAGCGAAATAAAACTGATTTTTAAAAGCTACAGCAATTTTTCTAGGAGACTTTGTCATTCTAGCTTTGGTGATGTGCAGGTGATGCTCACCTGAGTCAGTTGCAGGAATGGCTGGTGGGAATCTCGCCATGCCTTCACGCTGGTTTAGCACTTGGTGGAGCACAGCCCCGGCCGGCTCTGTGTAAGGAGAACCCCTTTTTTGTTCTGTATGAGCTGGAAGCAAAAGAACGTGGTTTTCCCCTGCTGTCCTGTCCAAGCTGCTCAGTGGCAGCATCCTGCCTAACACCTGCTCTCAGCTGGGCAAATGCCCTCAGCAAACAGGAGGGACTGGGTACAAGGTGCTCTTGAGCCAAGGGACCCCTTTGAGGAGCAAACTTCCAGAAAACCTTGATGACACCGAGATTCCCACACTGCAGGAATTGTTGCAGAAGCGTGCGTTGGCCTGTCCACAGCCCTAGCCAAAACACCGTGCCAACAACTGCTGCTGCTCAGGATGAAATGCATTTGATCTGCGACGGAGCTAAAGGAGATCTCATGAAGCCTGGCAGAGGGAGTCAGATGAAAGGAATAAAAAAAGCAAGTGGGCAGCACAGGGGTGTCCTGATTGCGGGTGGCAGGGAGGGGTGCAGGTGGGTGCTGCAGCAGCTGGCAAACCCTTCCTGCCCTAACAGCTGCCCTGGTGGGCACAGACCCCCCTCCTGCTACCTTGCTGTGCCACAGCCCGCACTGACACCACACCTGAGTGGGACTTGTGGGAGCCTGCAAGAGAGGAGCAGCCCTGGGAAGCACCTGCTTCAAGAGGGGAAAAATTCAAGCTGCTTTTGCAGGAGAGATATGAAATGCAGGAGCCGAAAAAAGGGGACCTCTCCATCCAACATGCCCTGCGTGTTCAGAGGGGTCGAGCCTCCAGGCAACCACCCTGCAAGCCTCTGAAGCAGCTGGCCTGCCTGGCTGCTGTGCTACAGGCCAGACGTGTCTGTCCCATGTCCCCCTGCTTCCTACAAGGCCGCACAAAACTGCCCTCCACTGAGGGCTGGGGAATGAGCGGCTGGGATTATGCCCGCCAGGGTGGCCGGGAGGTAGGGGGAAGCAGGGGCTGGGCTCTGCTGCAACCGTGCAAAGCTCCTGCCTGGGAGGTGGGTTTCAGCCTGCAGACTGATGTTCCCCTGAGCACTCCAAGCCATTTTAGCAAATCTGGGCATTGCTCTGTGGGCCAAAGGCATGACTGTAATACGTGTGACAGGTCAATGATAAACAGGGGAGAGATCCCTCCCAAATTACATCATCTTTCTGTACTGCAGCCAGGCCACAACTGCCGGTTCTCTGCCCAGCTTGTACAGTCAGGCCACAGACTGGAGGAGTCACTGGCCTCCTCTCCCATCACACCAAGGAAACACAACTCCTGGTACCCACCAGGCAAGGGGGGACACCAAGAAGCTATGGCCATGCCCAGGTCTGCTAGCCACTCCCCCGCTCCCTCCCCTGGGACTTCACCGACTTGTCCTTAAACAGGGGGGAAGAGACAAAGGTGGTGTATTTCTCTGGTGACTCTCACCCTATCCATAGCAGATTTTCTAGCATCCCATCTAGACTCCTTTGCTGACAGCATTTCTTGTCTCATTCCTGGTGGGCATGGGGACCAATCTATTCTTTTCAGCTTTGCAGCTGCCTTTCGTATGTTTAAAATGTTAAGCCTGCACTCAGCATTTTCTTCTGACATTATACGTTACATATAGATAAATATTTACATATTATGCACACTTATTACATACATATACACATTATACACACATAGATATTATACATTCATATCCATATGCATTACAAAGGCTTTAAACCCTGAGTTTAGGTAGAACGTGAGGTATAGGCTAGGACATGGTTCTTGTTGGAGTTTGCTCCAACCTCTTCACCCAGCTGATGGGAAAAATGTTTTCCAGCAGAGCTGGTGGTGCTGGAAAGCTGGAGATACACTCCAGAAGCAGCGTTGATAATCACAGTGATCCCTACAGAGCTGGAGGGAAGCTGTTGCACCCTGAGGTAGACCTCTGGACTCTTTAGAAGGTGGCAGGTCTTTGGTGCTGGGGCGATGCACTGCACCGTACAGCGTTCGAGGCCAAGGACTTCATTGGTAAGTGTCCCAAGCTGCTGTTGTCCCGCAGGGAAGTGCCTATTACAAAGCCGCAAGCTAACAGAACAGGCAGTGTCTCAAACATGTATGGAGGTGCCACTAGGAGGCTTCCCCTGGTGAGGAGCCCCATGAGAAGCTCCAGACCTCACCTGTGACCCTCAAACCCAAAGCTCAACTGTACGAAGCAACTGTACAAAGCTTCGCAAAATGCTTTCTTCACCTCCCTTCTGCTGGGAACACGAGAAACAAAATGAAACCTACTCAAAGTACACCAAGGAGCAGATTTTCCCTGACCTGTTCAGGCTGCCGCATGGAGACAACGATTTCCAGGACACATTGGGGGTGAGGTGTCCTGCCCCAATACCTGCCAACAAGCAGGCAGCAGGTTACGAAAAGGGAAGCTAGATTTCAACTTACAGTCCACTGCTGCCAAGTAGCCACCTTTACCCCTGGCAAAGGCAAAATAGGTCAAATAGTTTATTCCTGGGTTTTTAGCAGAAACCAAGGAGCCAGGTCATGGAGGAGGAAGGCAGCTGCCAGCCAGAGCTCCTGTCCCAATAGCACACAGCTGGTCACTGAGCTACTTCTCCCAGGTGGTTTTTCATCTGTGAAATGAAGCAGAAGTGCACACGGGAGCTCTAACTGTAGCAGTCCTGCATGAGCTGAGGCCAGCTAAACTCCCAGCTCCACTTTTATCACCAGACTAAATCTGGTGACAGTAACCTAAGTGCCTAATGCAGTGATACACCCACATAAGATGTCGCAAAGGGACAGTTTTTAACCACTTATAAATTATCAGTCACCTTCTCCAAAGTGCAAATACCACCAACAGCCTCTTAAGCAGCAAACCACCTCAAATCCGTTGTTTGGTTCCCAGGGACGAGCCTGCCTCGAGGCAGCCACCCACTGCGCAACCCTGAGCAACTCCAAACCAAGTCAGTCAGGAGCGAGTTATTCACACAGTGAGTTTCTCAGGTGTAACAGAGAGGAGCAGCCTGAGTTGGGAGGTCAGTCCCTGGGCATGGAGCCTGAAGCTGGCAGCAAAACCTGCCCAGTGAGGAGCTTTTACCTCTCTGGCACTTCTAGCTCTCACACAAACTTAGCTTGGGAGAAATACTGATGCAGTTCAGCAACCAGCTCTTCTCATGGTCTCTGAGAGGGGAGAAGAAAAGAGCCCCCAAGTTCTCAGTATCAACACTTTAATGCTTGCGGTGTTTCTTTTTGAGTAGGCGATGGGAGTTGGGGTAGAAGAAAAAACCCGATGCGCTCAGGGGCCCTGAGGAATACTTACAGCAGTATTCCTGCAACTGGTACACGAGAAGCTGTCCCCAGGTTACGTCAAGAAGAAACACTGAGTTTAATAAACTTCCATTATCTAAACCTGTAGGATTCACATTTTCAAATTCTCTCTCCCATCGTTAGGGGCCAAATCTTTCTTCTATTAAATTTAGGGTAATATGCAACTCCTTAGGCCAGTAAAACTCCTGGAGTATTTCAAGAGCTCAAATGTTGACTAAAGTACCAAACACAGAGAAAATTGTGACCACTACAAGCAGCGATTTCCTCCCTTTCCATCAGTTTACAGTATTTCAAGCACAGACCTCTGGCTCAGCTCCCCAGAAACACCCCCCTGGCTCTGGACAGCCAGGCAAAGCTCAGTGCAGACACCTGGCGCTGTGCTGCTGACGTGAGGTCAGGTTTAAAACCCCAGCGCTTTGATAACAGGGGAAGCAGGAACATGCTCCCACTGCAGAGGCAAGATGCCACCTTGCCAAACACTCCCCTTGGACTGCGCCCTTTTCTCACAAAAGGGTTAAACATTTCAGCACAGAACCCTGAAATGCTGAGATTACAGAGCTGGAAGTGAGTGTTATCGGTAAGTGTCTGACACAGCGTTGGAACATCCAGCTCCTTCTGTGAGTTCACAAACAAGCCCTTTGGATGGAAATTTTTCCATGTGAGATGCAAGCATCAGCATGCGTTTTAGCAGCAATTCCTTTTTTTTTTTTTTCTTCCTTCCAAACATGAAGAGAAGGGGGTTTAAGTACTTATTTTTTTAATTTTTAATATTTGTTCAAAACTAGTAAAGGCAACGGCTCAGAGATGTGAAACGTTGACAAGAGATTGAGGGATGCAAAAACTGGAAGACTGCCTTTTTTGACAAAGCTACACTTTTTGAAATTTTGTATGTATTGGATTTAAACACGAGAATTTGTCAAGTCCAAAGACTCCCCCTACACACATTTCATCCCCTGAGATGTCCTATGTGCTGATGCTGTGCTTAAAATGACAAAACCCAAGACCACAGAAACCGTTCCCGGAGAACTAATGTCAAATACTCTGTTACAGTAGGGCCAGACCTCACTGGTGTTATTTCTCCTGTAAGCTGGGGTCACCACAGCAAGGGGAACAGATGGACTTTATCCCTTATTTTCAATGTTACAAAATACAGGCTGTATCTAGATTTCAGGGAGCCCTACCAGGATGCAGAAGTATAAAATGCAGGGGGAACCAGCTGTTAACTGCATCAAACAGAAAGAAACAGTGATGGGTGTAATCCCAGGGCAAGAAGGATCTCCCTGCACAAACCAAGCACTGAACTTGCTGAAGCCACTGGCAAAATATTTCCATTTCATCCTCCTTTTGCATGGACAGAGAATTTATACAGGGGATCATCTAGCTCCATGAGGCAGGGTTAAAAAAAAAAAAAAAAAAGAGCCACTAAAGTTAACAGCTTGCAAATAACTAAGATGCAGACATGAATGAGCTCCCTTATGCTTCATTTACAGCACATTAGAAAAATCCAACCACCAGAGTTTTCCACATTTAGTAAAGAGAAAGGTTAATTCATCTTTCACATCTTTTTGCATCCCTGGGCCCTACTTAATGCACATTGAGCAAACTGAATTCCTGTGGGGTATCTAAATCCTTCACAAAACTTGCTGGTTCTGCTCTAAGGTTGTGTGGTGACATTCATCCTACTTTCCTGCTGAAGGCAGAAAGCAGTAAAGACTTTAGCCTTCATTTTAGAACACAAGAATCATGGTTTTAATATTCTTAGCTGTGATACTGAAGGCTGTAATGTTCCCAACATACTTTTTTAAAACTGAGGTTGGAAAACCCCCCAGCTCTTACGTTCCTTTATAAACTCATACGCTGCTCAAGGTCTCATGAATGCATTTGAAAAGGAAGCTGCTCGTGCTGCTGCAGCAGTGGCTGAAGATCTCCAGGTCTAAGCCAGCAGCACACATCAGACCTGCCTGCGGTAGCTTCTGCGGCAGGATAATGCACGCACAGAACAGAATCAGGTAAGGGCAAAGCTGCCTTAGTTCTTAACTCCACATTTTAAACATGAGGCAATCTTCCCTGAGCAGTCTGAGATAACATACACCACCCTGAAGCGCAGCCAAGCAACTCAAGGTGGTTTCAGCTCACCCTGCCCTCACTGCCGTGGAGCTGACAGCTGCCATCACGACAAACCCCTGCAGCACGATGTCCCAAGGCTTTGCCTTTTGGAGCCCACAATTTTCTACTGTTTTTTTTCCTTTTCTTCCCGAGAAGCTCTTTGTAATGGCTTGGTGTAATTTGTTGTCCTACATACATCTGAAGAGAAGCATAATTATGCCACAAAAGGGAGTATTTTTTAATGCAACAAAATAGAAGGAACACAAGTAAGCTGCTTTGGTAGAAATGACTTGTTTGAAACGCACTCGGCACCTAGAGGCCATTATAGATCAGATTAGTAACAAAATGGGCCTGAACTATCATTAAGTCTACTGAGATTTTAAGAATTTTTTACAAAAACATGCCTGTCAGTGGATCATTTCTGTTTAGCAGATCAAGCAAACAAAATGAGTGTCTGTAATTTTAGAAGTTTGGGAGAACATCAAGATATCCTCTAGGCTTCATTCTTTTTAAGTAATCTTGAAATAATGCATCCTTCATTCTAATGTAGTCTTTGAAGTCACCTAGGTAGTACCTGCTGGATGATTAAGAGGTTGCAAAAACCCAACACAATTCGAGTTTCATTTTGCCAACTGAAAGCTGAAGGAACCAAAAAGATTAAACTTTGCTTTGGAAACGGGAGTTGGGTTCTCTTGAAATCTTTATCCTTTATGTGCCCATGGAAGAGCATTTGTAAAGATTTAAATACAGCACTGGAAGCTCACCTCCGTCACCAACCCACTCATGGAGGCAGAAGGGCTTCTCCAGCTGACTCACCCAACCCACACAGAGCAAAGACGGCAAAGCAGTCGCAAGCACCCTTCGAAAGGTTTTCCTCCACTGGTGCTGTCATGTAATTAAAGCACGACTGCATTAATTAGGGGGCTGCTGGACAATTCAAGCTCCCAACAGCTCCAATCTATCCACAACCAGCACCCCAACGGGGCCACTCGTGCCTGAGGCGAGGGATGCTGGTCACCCCCCCCTAGCCAGGGAGGGCCACCGCAGGCCCAGCCTCCCACCTAAAGCTGGTCCTGGCGCACACCCCCTCCCAACAGACCTTAAAATTAGTGCTGAATCAGCAGTCAGCCTAGCTCTGGGAGCCTGGAAAGGATGTTTCTGGAGATAGAAAAAGACTGTGAAAGTTCCCTGACATCTTGAAACCTTTAAACTGAAGTCACTGTTTTAATAGTTGTGTGGATCAGCTGCAGCCCACTTACCACGGCCTCCTGGAAACGTCTCTGGAAAACTTCTCCTTAAAAAGTATGAAAGTCCGTACTGGAACAGCATCCAAAGTTTCAGATGACTGCATTAGCTTACTTTATTCATTCTGGTAACATACTTCAAACCTTGATGCGGAGTTCTGCTAATATCTAGTCAAAGACAAAAACCCCTAAGTCAATCCATGAAGACTAAGCAGTTTCATAATCTTCAAAATAAGTTCTTGAATTTTTTATAGTATTTGATAGCAGCTTTTTATTGGTTACAAAACCTAAGCCCATATACAAAATTAGGAACACATTTAGATGCCTCTTTGAAAGAACGTTTTAGTCTATTTTAACTGATAGTTTAAAAAAATAATAAAAACAATGCAATTTTAAACACTGTTCTGAAAACGTAAAAGTGCAGCAATATACTTTGTTTCCTTTATTAACTATGAAATGGTGCAATCCCAATCAAAAGCTGATAAGGTCACAACAGAAAGAACTGAGCAAATGCTTTGTCCTGCCTTACCCAGTTCTCTGATGTTCACTTTTAATGTAATGCATTGAGTGCAAGAAAAGGATCAAATCTTCACAGTAGTGGAAAACTGTTGTTTCAGTATCAATTTGTATGTAATCTCTAGGACAATAGCGAGTGCAGGCTGAACAGGGTATCCGTCAGTCTATATGGCATACAGGGAGACTAAATTCAATTAGAAGGGGGGAAATATTTGTTCACAACAACACCTGCTGGAACTCTAATTTCACAAAAACTTTGTGACCTTACCTAACTTTGACTTTTTATTGTTTAGTTTTTAGCGAACACCACACAGTTTCAAGATTTTAGACTATAGTGTGTGAATAGGATGCAGTTACCATATGAAGCTTCAACTCAACTTTTGGGAAAAGAAAAAAAGGCACAATGAACTTCAACTCAATTTTATGTGCACAAGAGTTGAAAAATCTGAGCCACCTTAAAGAGAAATTGATTCTAAAATTTATAAAACCTATAAATAATCAGAGGCCAAACCACTATATTAAAACAGATTATCTAGCAAGTAAAAATCTTGCAGTTTAAACATACACTTGTATCCAGTTGAGATACAAGACAACTCACTCTTTAAAGTGGCTCCACCTTGGCAGATATATATTTAATGAATGCACACTTGCTATGCGTTGTTCATCAGTGGAAAAACAGCTGATCCACAAAGCTCTGATGGCATCTGTCCTTATCTTCATCACAGTAAATACAACCCACATCCAACAACTAAATTAGTTTAGATTTTTCTATCCCTTCACATCAATGCATTGGGAAATTACACCCAGTAAACAACAGCAACAAAACCAGTTTGTGTGATAGCTTACACAATTTCAAAATTATCGATCTTCACCCCAGCAATACCAAAATCCCTTTGAAAATGACTGGGTCAGACGATTTTCCAAAAGCAATGACCTCACATATCTTATGTAAAGTTATTTAATGTGCGCTGCACATCAGGTTTATGCTGAATAACAGCAGCTTCCACACAGCCTCACACATCAACCAGTTTGTATCTTTTTTAATTACGTGAATAAGATTTGAGACTAACTTCTGAATTACTCTTCCAATACTCCAAGAATGAAGCTTTTATGACGCTTCTAAGTAGTTGCTGGTTTGTTGCCAACCACATCATCATAAGCACTGGTTACTAAGTAAAAAATAGTTTAAGACTAAATTACAGTAAACATGAAAGCTCCACAGTTTAAACCCAATATAAATCAACCATATCCAATTATCAATTTAAAACGAAATATATTGACTACTGAAAGTTGAAAGCAAGATTCTTTTTAACTAATACACTTTTGGACAGAATTTTTTTGTTCCTACGTCTGGGACTCTTGCTTTCAGCTTAAACAGAAGTTCAAGTCCATAACAGGTTGTAGCTCAGGTAAAATACCATGCACAGCATTTGATTACTTCAAAACAGCAGGAACACACAGGCTGAAGTGAGTGGTCAAATAGGGCTCGCTGTTCTCAAAAATTAGGTATAATGGCAAAAGCTTTACCAGTCCAAATCTACAGTTCATTCTCCAACCCTGGTTTCTGAGGCAGTTAATGAACACACATCAATTACTGATAGCTGAAGTAGTTTTTTGTTTTAAACTTAAGTGTTTAATCAATTGCCAAGTGTTTTTGTTTTGTTTTTGTTTTTTTAAGTTACTTTTATTTCAGTTTCACCAATGAAATTCATTTGGCTTGCATTTTTGAATCTATTCTTCCACATAAAGTATATGAAAATATGTTTGTGGAGGACGATGATGGAGGCTCAGAGCAAACTGAGCCCCTGTGAAGTCTTCCAAAATGTACGCATCATACCAAAGTGTCTTGATCCACAGCGCACCATTTTCCAAAGAAGCTACTTTTCCGTGGAAAGCCAATGTGCCACCACTATGGAATATTCTTAACAAAACTGCAGATTGCGGTTGTCAGCATGTGGCACCAGGAAAAAGGCAAAAAAAGGTAGTTGGGACTGTTAAAAAGAATTCTGAAACAGTTTAAGAGATCATGCATATGCATTTACAGTCCATGTGATAGTGATGTTTGGCAACTGCAAAGTGACCGATACATGGCTTGCTTTAGAAGCATCAAAACGAAGAGGCATGTGTGTCTTGGAGCCTTTTGTTTCTTCACTTGGTAGCCATCTGGTGGTGCTTCATACTGGTGTGGGACAGAGAAGCTGCACTTTTTTGAACTTAAAAATTAAATTCTTTTGTTTGAAGGTTGGCCGTTGGGTCAAAGTTGTAAGTACCTCCTTGAGTGGCTTCAGGAATGAGACTGGGATCTTCATCAATCTATAAAATACAACAAAGATACATGAGAGGCCAATCCTCTGCACAGTTCAGTACCCATAGAAGAGATTCACAAACATTCAACTTTTTTTTAAAAACAATATTATTGTAATAAAACTACATCAGTTTTTCCAAATCAATTCTTCAAATATGTTTAAAAAGAACACCACATCAAATCTGTCCTACCATTAGGGAAACAGAAAATTTTAATGGTTAGAGACTGGGTTGCTGCTTGGTCAAAGCAGTTGCTATTTTAGCTGTCTGATTTAATTTTCAATGCCAATTTTTAGTATTTCTGGAGTTGGCTAATCACTAGTTCTGAATTCCAAAATTAGTTTTGTACTTTCTCCCCTTTTCTTTCAACATGAAAATAATTTTTATTGGCAGCTGATAGAAACACTTATATAAAGCTTAAAAGAATACTAAGTATCTCCTATCAGAATCTGAAGGATTTAGAACTACTCATTTCAGAGCAGTTTTATATAGCTCTCTTAAGTGCAATCTGAATTTTTTTTAAAACCAGAAGTACTTCATTACTCTCTGGATATAGAATGAAAGGCATCAGTATCCAACTTCACGCAGCTTCCTCAGAGCTGTTAGAATTTCGGTATTTTCTGCCTCTAGGAACAGCAAATAACACAGTAGCATCAATACACACAACTTCAAGCCCTACTCATACTCCTCCAAATCACCAGCTGCACCTATTCTCTGAACATGCCGCCTCTAGGGACCAGGCTGCAGGAACCATAAAGCTCGTTTCAAACCATGTGCCATTCTGAAGCGGGCGAGAGCTCTCCTGCACGGTCTAAACAGCTTTCTGAGATCTGGCCTCACAGTAGTGCAGACATCAGAACTGACTCACCTAAAATCTTTCTTTCTCTTTACTTTGGGTGACAATACTTAAACTGGAGAGAGATTAAGGCCTTTGGTGACAGTAACAATATGTAGAGGAAAGAATGGGACATGTCATGCCCAAACAAAAATCGAATCTGGTTTCAGAATGCTTTGCAAAATGTTGAATTGATAAATTAGCACTTCTGCCTTCTGCAGGGGTACCAAAAGTAACATTATCTAAGTTCACACGCCTTTAACACAGTAAAGTCAGAAAGCCATTAGTACTGGTCCTAAAGTACATGCCTGTGCACTTTACAGGGCTCAGCAAAGGCTGATGGCATTAACAGTGAAGGGGTATCTGGTAGCCAGCAACATCTCACGAGAGTACAGAAGACCCTGAAGTGACAAGAAGGCAGGAATACTCCTGGGTAGTCAATCTTAACACTGCTAACATAACCAGTCTCTTGTCTCCCTAGGGCAATTTGGAATTTTTTTCCTGGTTTTGGGGGTTTGTTTTGTTTTTTCCTCCACCAGTCCTCAAATGACAAGGGTTATTTTCCTACTTAAAATTACTGCCTGCAAATGTGTCTGATTTTGTTTTAACTCCTGTCTCCCCATCATGGAATTTCTATACTTTCAAGTTTCACAAGCCCCAGAAAACATGGTAACAGTATAAAGGGTAATCTGAAATGAAGTCTTGCTCCTGAGTAAAGGAGGTGAATTCAGCACATCAGGCATAGATTAAATTGCATTAGTTTATGTAAAAAGTAAATGCACAAAAGGGACTACTAACCTCAAAAGAGGTATTTTTCCACTCACACCAACTAGACCATGCTCTTCAGTTAGTTACAGAAGTTTCAGAGCCATTATGGAGACTATTAAATGCTGCTCACAGAATCATTACAAGCATAGGGAATTTTCCCTTAACTCTTGGTAACTAACGTCACAATCACATGATGGGCCCATGAATTGAAAATTAGCAAGTCCAAAAGTTAGAGCTGATATCTGAAGAGTTCAATTTAAGAGAAGAACTGAAGACATAGTCCTGCTATGCTGCAGAACTACAGACACCCTGGATGGCCTAGAGAAGATAATTATTATTCATCTTCAAATAGCTTGTTGAAGTGCTTCCGAGGCACTCACAAGCAGCCAGTAGCAGAAAGAGCTAGAACCCAAAGGTTCAAAATACTTAACCAGCATGCAACAAAATATCAGATGGTCTAGATCAATCAGCTCCAAAAAGTGTTAATAGTTTTGATGACTTTTTTCAATGCGGAATCCAGATGGAGCAATTACAGAGCTGAAATACAGTAATCTACCTGACAGTAAGGATCCACCGCCCCCTCCAAAGACTGATGAGTATGTAGAAAGGAGAGCCAGAGAACCGTTTAGATTCTAATCACAAGTGATTACCTGTCAATTTACATGTCAGTGTAACAAAATTAGGTCAGCATCAATCAATTTATTAAGCAAAACCACAGCAGTCATCTTGATGTTGCTAAAGAAATTCCTTGGTGTTGAGAAACTCAGACTTTCAATTAAGAGAAACTGTACTGAAAAGAGAGCAGGAAAACTGACCCCCAGACAGGGAGGAACAATAACAATGTACTTACTAAGCTAACAGCACAGCATATATACTCTTCAATCTTTAGCATACTTACATCATCACCAGAGAAATACTGATCTATGATTTCAAATGCTAGTTTATAAATGTCTTCATTCTCATGCTGTTGCAAAGCTTCAATTTTCTCTAAGCCTGAATAAAAGAAAACAGATAAAAGTTGTATAAAGTTTGAACTGGTTACTGACTAGTTTGAAAAAATTAAGAAAAATACTGAAACATTACTAGTGAAACATCCTAGAAAAGACGTAGCTCCGTTTGCAAATATTATCTATACAGTAGCTATCTTTGTCTGTAAGAGGAAAGAGAAGTAGTCTGTGAACCTTTGCATGCCATGGAATATTCCATTTTATGAACAAAAAATAATGAAATCTTCTCTCTTTTTAGATAAAACTCTCTGTATTTAATTTTTGTTAAGACTTCTGTTTTAGTCATAGTGCTTTCTGTATATCACCAAAGGAAGTGGCTACATTTCTGTGTTGCATACAAGCTTAAAACAACAAGGCGACACAGCCGCACACAAGAAGCGGCTTAAAACGCTATAGTCCCATTTTCAAACTGGATATGCAATAATATAAGGGAAAAACTTCCAGCATAGTATGTCTTCCCTTTACTGCTACTTTACTATAATACATTAATTAGCATGTGTTAAAACTTGGATTGCAATATTAAAGACTCCTCATCCTGCTTCGGTCTGTAATGAAATTATGATCCTAACAGCTGCTTCTAAGGCAATGAACTAAAGCAATAATTGTGTGTTTTACCACAGAAAAAAGCACATGCACTAATCAAATGAAAAGTAGTACAATTCTCATTTTAACCTAAAAATACCCAAGCTACAGAAAGTTCCTTCAACCACTGCCTCCAACATGATCATCTATAAACTGAATGAAACAGAAAAAAAAGTGTCGTTTCTCTCATTGCAAAAGTCTCACTTGCTTATTCAGATAGCCCATGGTAAAAAAAATGCTGTAGTGAATATTGACAGCAGCAAGGCGAAGACTGAATAATATCCAGCAAATCAGATTTTTTAAAAGTCTATACTTACCTCCACACTCTTCTATAATTTCAGCTATTGTGCTAGCCTCATCTCCAGCCATTATCAGGATGTTTTTCAGACCATCCAGCACCACCTGTACCACTTGAGAATCCTTTACTGAGAGTAGATTGCAGAATGGTGGGATTACGTTTTGCTGTACAAGGTATTCAACCTAAATAATGGCACCAAAAAAAAAAGTGCTTTCAACATTGTGCTGCTTACAAACAGCTGTTTGTGCAATGTTTTAGTGATAATCTGAAATCCCACTACACATACCTGATCTTTTCTCCCACTTATTGTCAAATTGCTAATTGCCCAAGCAGCTTCCTTTTGTGTTCCAAAGTCTCCCTGAAAAAATAAAATTAATAGCTCATTAAAATCAGCATGGAAACATCTGTCAAGCTTATTAAAAATCACAGACTCCTCATGTCAGATTTATAAAAAGAGGATGACAACTTGCATAGCTTATAGTTTGACTGACCTTAGCCAGCTGGTGTATGATCATAGGGATTAGCCCAGCATCTATTACAGCCTGAACTTGTTGCTGGTTTCCTGCTGTGATATTGGAAAGGAACCAAACTGCTTCCTACAATTGGACAAAAAACAAAAGCATAACACTTAAAACTAGTCAACAGATAGAAAAAAAGCAATCAAACCAAACAACCTGAAAACCTAAAATCATACCATGACCAATCACTAAAGAGAACCTCCAGGTTTCCTCCCCCGTAGCACTTCTAGCACACAAACTGTTATTGCCCTGTGAAAGCCAAACATGCAGGCAATCAATGTAAAATTGATATGATTAATTCACTGGGCCAGATTATTACTTACCCAATGAATGTCACCATACATCAGGAATAATACTGACTTAAACCTTATATTCACTTTGCACTGCTGTAGTCACAGCCATGTTTTAAACTTTCAATTGGTTTTCCAAAGAAAATAGAAAAACTGGTAAAGCCTCACGTAAAAAAGGATTTATCCTGACTTACTACTGACAGCTCAGTAGCAGCTTTCTGTGCTGACACAAGGAAGACCAACCCCAGCTCCCATTTTCTTCCTGAAATATTAAGTGGATGGAGCTCACAAAGTTCATTCAAGTATCAGACAGGACTCTCAGTCTTGAGCCTTTACTCAGCAGTTACCTCCAGGTGGTTCATCAACATAGCTAACATCTATCTAATGGCAGTTACAAATTCCTGGTTACAAAGGGGTGATACTTGTCAAGGCAATCCAGAACATTTTAAAAAGGCTCTAATCGTTAGCGACAAACTGATACGGCAAGCAGGCAATTATGAAATACTGCAGAAAAAAAAAACCATAATGGGTTCCACTTTTTAGGGATGTGTATCTTGCTTTTATTTATACTTGCCTGTCACAACATACACTTAAAACAAAACCCAAAGTATTTCTAGACTCCCTTTATACAAAAATAATTCCTTTCTTGGCATTCAAAAAGAGCTCCTCATCATTCTTCTGTGAGAGCTAGAAGGGCAGGCAGAAACAAATCACAGCAGTTTGAACTGTCAAAAATAACTTCCACAGAGCTGTTGACAAGGCTAGAAGAAACAGAGATTCCTCCCAAATATTTTTCCCTCAGTGGTACACTAAGTGGAGAACTCACATAAGCTAAACAAAAAAGCCTCCTCCTCAGCCAGCTCCATCTTTGCAGTGGAAGATGGCACGATTAGAAAAAAAAGCAAACAACATGAAATACAGCTCTGGAAAAGAGGGCATTGATCGCTTTTATTAAACTCCCCCTGTTCCACCCGGTCCTTGCATTAGTGAAGTTACCTCCACCAAAAGGAAGGAGAGGAAATGCAAGGCCAGTTTTTAGAAAAGGACAGTGGTGGTACTCTACCTCCTTGAAGGTGAAGATTGACAAGAAAACAAACTCCACTGTGAAAAGGTGGAGTGGAAAAACTGGATCAGTCTTACTCAACTCACTGGACTCAATCAAAAGTAACACTATAATGCAGGTTTGCCAGTTACTCACTTTGCAAATGAAAAAAAGTATCACACTCCAAAGCACAAACCACCAGTCCTCCCAAGGAGTACTAGGCATCAGCACCAACACATGGATCCTCCTGTTCGGCTTTAGCCCTAATTAAGCACCTGCCTCAAAGGCTGTGGCCTCACATAAAATTGCTCACATGCCAGAAATGATAGCTGTAAAAAAATATTTTGTAACGTTCTACAGACTGCTGTTTTATTTCTTAAACAAAAAGATTAGGTCAGGAAACAAACCATACCTTGTTTATCTTCTCTTTTGGATGCGTCAGGAGATTTGGGAAATAAGACAAAACGTCACAATTGAGAACAACTTGTGTCTGTTCATCAGTACCAGTTACTATGTTGCCTACTGCTCTCAGTGCTGCTGTCTGAATATCCAAAGTGGGAAGGAAAAAAAAATTGCATGTTAAAAGACATTGCTGTTACTTATGCTCAAACAAAGATCATTTTAAGACATGTCTTCATAAATTTGCAAAATACAAATTAGCACTTCATCCTCTGAGCTACATCCTAGAAACGGGTACTGTTTCATCAAAACAGAAACACACAGTACAGCATTTTACTGAACAGATGCACTGCAGCTCAACTCAAGAAGTGTAAAAATTAGAAATTAAAAGAATACTAAAATAATAGTTCATCATTTATCTGATCTGAGTTACAATAACATTAACTGTTTCTAGGTTTTGACTATGTCTGCCAAGGTTGTTTACTTCTCCATTCAGTTCTCCATTCCAGAATTTAAAACCCCATGACTACTTTTCTTGACTCTCAGCTGACTTTCAGAAACTGACTGTATTTCTTTATGTACTAGTTAGTAAATGCTTTACAAGCAACAGAATACTGGAGAGACTCCTTTTTGTCAAGAGAACTGCTCTGACAAATTTCAAGACAGTCAAGTCTCATCTGAAGTACAAACTAAATAAACAACAAATGTGCAGATACATGAAAGAGCTCCCAAACACAGTAGCTGGTTTATAAAAACCAAGCACACATTAACTTTCAGTCTCCCTTTATCTTTGAAATTAATCAAACAAGCTCAGCTAACCTACCTTTTGTAGCCAATTAGAAATTTACTTTACTAAAAGTACTCAGCATCTGCAAATACTTTAATATGCAAAAGGTCCCAAAATATTGATTTCCATGAGCTATTCAGACTGAATATGCACAACCATGTGTGCAGCAATAGAAAAGAGCGCATGTAACTTCAATTCTGGGAAATGTAAAATCTGCTGTCACTAAATATTTTAGGACTACAAAAGGCAGGCACCCCTGGTAATCACACAATGGAAGTTAATGTTTAATCTGTCACTTTAAACTGTATTAGAACTGTTCTGTTTGAGCTTTCTTTCATTTTAATAATCCTTTTTCCCCAGCGTAGGTAACTTTTTGTTCAATTTTACCTGTAACAAATGTGGCTATAAATGTTCATCTCATTACTCCACTAATAAAATACTCTAAGGCACATTTTTTAGAAAATAGTTTACAAATGGCTATTTGATAGCAATGGAACCAGACTTACTTGAACTTTAACCTCCTGATGACTCAAAAGGGGAACTAGAAAAGGTACAACTCCTGAATCAATCACCATTTGTATCTGTTCATTTCCACCATCTGTTAAGTAGGACAAAGCCCAAACAGTGTCCACAAGAATCTACAAATTGGAAAAAACATGGTTTACACATCGAATCAGTAAAACCCACATAATGGAGGCTTAATTTAGTGATCAACATTCCTTATGTCAGTGCAGAAGCATGCAATTTAGTTACAGGAAAAACTCAAACATGATTATGATGAGATGTAATTAGTAAAATGTTAGATTATTACGTACAACTAGGAAAACTGGGGCCATTTGTTCCATAATAACCATTTTATAAGTCCTCTCAAACTTTTTTTAATTAAGTACCACATTTTGGTGCGTAAAGTGACAGCATACATCATCTCACAAAGGTAAACTGTTGGGCTTGATTTGTATTTCAAAGATAGGCAATGAGGTAAGTAGTTGTGCTAGTAACGTTCTGCAGAAAACACCAACCCAGCCTCCTAGCACTGCTATAAATTTATTAGTTGTGCTACCTTTTGATTACAGAATATGTATGTTCCCTTAGTCTCCAATCCATCTATCTACACCCTTAGGTTTTCTGATCCATAATGCCATTCTAAAGCGGAACTGTCAGCTGTTCTGGATGTATGCCTTTTTTCTGCCTTCATGCTAAGATCAAAACTCACAGCAAAGGAAAGGAGTTCTTATACCAACTAAAGGACTAGCAACTATTGTAAGGTGGCAACTGTTCAAGCAAAGCAAAAACCTGCAGAGAAATTACTATCATGCAGGGCAATCTTAGTATCATAAAGAAAATAAAGACTAAATCACTGATGACTTGGTAAGGTGATTTGAGAGCCCTCAAAAAAAGGGTACAAAAGTTACAGTCATTGAAAGGTAGTATCTGAAGCAGAAACAAAGCCAGCAGAAAGAGGGATATCACATCACTTTGAGACGATGTTAGGAACTGCAGAAAGAGAAATCTGGACCCCACACTGAGGACATGATCTGTTGAGGTACCTAGATCCACTCTACTTTTAAAACAGACACCCATATAAAATTTCCAGCTGTTAAGATAGCTAAGTACTCCATTACTGAAATGTAGGAAGGACTTTGAAGTCCTGACCCACAGGCTGCTTCTATCCAGCTCCAGGGATTAGACAGCACACACGTAATGCTTTCTTGACACAGCCTGCTGCTGCCCTCACCTGCTAATGCCATTGGGACAGCAGAACGTGCTGCAGTGGAGCCAGTATTGCAGCAGAAGCAGTGAGAGATGGTGCCTCACCAGTTTGCTGCCCCACAGCCCTGTTGGTGACAAGAGCAGCAGCCGCCAGAAGCTCTCACAGGACTGTGGGCTGACCTACCTGCATCACTGACTCATCTCCAAAGATAGGTTTGCTGCTCCAGTACGGAGAGGCTGGGACCAGACTGGTACCTTCAAACTAGCACCTGACTCTCAGGACCAAAAAGACGGGCACCCTAATTGAGATCAGTCAAAACCTGGCATCACAGTCTCGTATCTACTTCAAGAAGCTCTCACACAATCATTGTCTGCAAAAGCTTTCAAATTCAACAGGGAAAAAAAGCCTACAGGTTAGAAGTATGTTTGGTTTTGCTATGAATTTCCATTCAGGTTTGTCCAAATTACAGATTGGAAAGTCACCATGTGCTGTCTCCCACTCACATTACACTGGGAAAACCCTGGCAAAATCCCAGATTAATCTGTTTGCAAATATTTTGTGGAGCCAAGCCCACTTCAGCATTAAAAGAGCAGCAGAAAAAAATCACTAGCACAGGATGGAAATAACGAAAGACAGTTCCACCAATCTTATGCTTTTTGCCCAGACCCATCACAAGGGTTCAATTCTGGCTTCCCTAAATTGGAGTATCACTATAGAGAGCAAGTCAAAGACATCAAAGTCCTGACAGGAGGAGGAGGAGAAGAGCAGCTCAGTATCCCATAGTTACACAGATCTTTGTTCCTGAACCCCCAATATAAAATTTCAGGAGTCCACCCCTCTAGGACTTTACTCAGAAAATACATATAAACCTATGGATCAGAAATAGTCATAAAAACCTGAAGAAAAGTTATCAAAAGGTGCCACAAAATAACAGTTTATTGCTATTTAAGTGTATTTTCACATGCCATTTCCTTAGTTAAACAGGTCGCAAAGTCAGGCACCCAATAGGTTACAGAAGTCAGATTTACCCATATGATCAGTGTTTGATTGGACTGGTATGTAAATGTAAACATTTTTTCTACACATGCATTATATGTCATCTATTAAAACTATAAATTGTGGCAGAATTAAAGTGAAGCTGATAGCAAAGTTGGCACTTTAAATTTCTAGTGCTCGATTCTGCAAGATAGGAACTACATTAAAAAAATCCTAATGTAAAGGATAAAAAAAATTTAGAAAAGATATTTCAGAAATGGTATTTGCACTTTTCATGCTCTGAATGACTACAATTATGTTCGTCTTCATACTTAATTGTGCAGTTATTACTTCATTATACAAAAATTAACACACAAAACCAAGTTTTCCACTTAAACATAATCTTGCAGCATTTTCTCTCTAGAGAAAAAGAATCTAAATATTTAAAACTTTAGAAATTACTTACATTTATATCTGTATGGTAAATGAGAACACACAATGCAGGCAAAATCTGAAAAGAAGTTCATCAGTCACTACAGCAGAATAAAACTGGCTGTACAATAATGAATTCAAGTACCGCAGTCACAAAGCTGAGCTGGAAACTGCATTCGCATATTGCATTCACACACTTCCCAGCAGCTGCTCATTCCCTCAAAGTATGTACAAAAATCTATATAGATAGTATTTAAAATTTGTAAAAATACAAGACTACTATATTTCAAAGACACATGAGAGCAGACTGCATTTAGAGGGAAAACAAGCAAACAGAGACTAGAGATCCCCTTGCTATTTTTAAAGCTTTTTTACCACACAATAGAATAAAAATCATTAGCCTAACAACAACATAAAAACCTCTTTTGGAATAAAGTAAAATTTTATTTTTGCAGTAATGTATGGAGAAAACATAAAAATGAGCCATTATAAGACTGCTTAGAAGAGCTGTTTTTTTAATTTGGTAAAGTATTGCTTGTAGAAGTTTCCACATTCTCAGTTTCATTTTTTAAATTTCATTAGAGTTTAGTTGCTAACAATATTGTACTTCACATGGCTTCAAAGAACGTACCTATACTTTGAAATTTATCTTTAAATGAAGAACTTTATGTACATTACAACTATAGTTCTAGCCAAATAGCATCACTTTACTAGCTGTGCCCACGCCATGAACACCACATTTGCTCTGTTCACCAGTTTAAAAGGATTTTCAGGTGCTTCTCAACTGGGGCTTGACATTGACTCCACACTCAAAACTAGCTGAAACACAAACTACACTACGTACATTAGTTAACTTCCTTTTATTGAAAATAATCAGCATTTGAATACTTCTATATACAGAATCACATCTGTAGGAAATTTTTGATAAAAACTAAAATGCTGAGTATGTTAACACTTTTTAGTGTTAATTTCTTATTGTGTCCATTTTAATATATGGGTGATCAGTCTTACTCAATTTCAGATGTTACAAATACCTTTATTACAGCCTTAGGAAGATCAATCTGGTCAAATTACTTCATTTAACAATGGTAAGCGGCACAAGACAGTGACAAAAAACATGCACAAATTCATAATATGACAATATAAAACATTTGGTCTCTAGCCCAGAGTATAAAAAATTATCTGTCTCGTAATTCTTTATTTACCTCCTGAACTGTCTCCATAGGCGGTGGGGGGTCCTTATTCCTGCAGAGATTTACAATGACCCATGTGACGTTCCGAAGGAAGGTGATGGGAATGGAGGGATTGATGAAGGACAGAAGAGGTTTGACAACTCCCAGTGATATGACATAATCTCTACACTGAGGACCATCACCTACAGAAATGAAAATTGTTGTAAAAGAAATTACATTAAAAATGGAAAATCTTGAAATGTATGCAATGACATGTTG
This sequence comes from Falco rusticolus, assembly GCF_015220075.1. Classification (NCBI taxonomy): domain Eukaryota; kingdom Metazoa; phylum Chordata; class Aves; order Falconiformes; family Falconidae; genus Falco; species Falco rusticolus. The sequence goes on along the minus strand of NC_051188.1, from coordinate 30,236,510 downwards.
GGATTCTGAAATTCTATGTTTCCTCACCAAGAGACTACTATTAAAAGGTCGTGTTCAATTAAATATACATACAATACAGATAGGTATGTATATTTTACAAGACACAAAATTTATCCTTCCTGTTAGTATTTTGTGTAGCAAGTGAAACTATTGTTTAGAAAAAAAATACAATGTACACGTGTAATTCCAGCCACGTGAAAATTTATATCAAGCCACAGAATTTAGAGGAAACATAGTCTCATGATAATGCCAGCGTTCAAAAAGTCAAATTCTAAAGTAAAACGCTCCCTGAATTCAAATCATCATAACAACAAGAGTTACCTATAATATTTCCGAGAGCCCATACAGCTTGCTCACAAACATTCTGGTGTGGTGAATGAAGTAGTCTCAAGAAGAGGGGTACTGCATCTGCAGAAGGCAAAGATTGGATTTGTTTTTACCAGAACGTGGTATATGCACATTACTTTCATTCCTTAATACAAAAACCTTTCTCAACCATGCCTTGTACGTGTTTCTGTTATGAAGAGCATAAAAAAAACTTCAGTTAAACATTTCTGTACGTATCTAGAGAGAGGAAAATAGCCCTGAGAACAAGCAACAGCTCAACAACAATGCTCCCCACATTTAAACAGTTCCCCATATTTCTTGAAGTGATAGGCAAAAGCCTCAAGTACGTAGGTGTGAGGTTTCATGTCCTGATAATCCAGATTTTCCAGCTATCCAAGATCACAATACATACGTAGCAGAATGACATGCCTACTCGTACAAATGTGCTTCAAATCTTGACTTTAAGAAAATCGCTTCCTCCCAAGAGGTGGCTATAGTTAGTTTCCATATGCAGTGAAGATTTACCTCCATCTGCCAGTCCTGAGACACGTTTTAATTTGCTCTTGTATAACACAGGCAACATACCAGATTAAGGAAGCGGTACTGATTTTAGGTATCAGTCTCTGCTGAACTGCAGACATTTAATAGGGCTAAGAAACCATCCATCTACTATTACCATGCACTACTTCAGACAACTCGTGCTGTTTGAAAGACTAATTCTTGCAGCAATTTTCAAAATCTATTTATGATCACACTCGTCCTATTGTCTGAGAAAGTAAAATAGATCAATTTACATACTGTTGCAGGAAATAATATTTTTTTTGTAGAAATAGCTTCAGAATTTTTTTAAAAATGCAACACAATTTGTGAGCAACTGTGAATCAATATTCTGTTGATAATGTAACATGTGACAATAGCTAGAAAACCCTGATACATTTTCCTGAAAAGAGAGCAATGAAAATTAAAGACAACCTAAATTCCTTCCCCATACCAGATGAGTAATTCAACACTTGCCTGTAACTGACCAGTCAGGAGGGACAGCAATACACGGTTGCTGAAGAACAGTCTCTCTGTTCATGTAACATCATCCTACTTCCACTACCTCAAGTAGAACATTCTGCCTTCCTTCTCAGTGATTACTGAGATTACGCTTCAGCCATATGTGTATTCAACATATTTCAGAGAGAAGGGTCAAGTATGTAGTTTACATTAGATTGCGACCCTGGTATGCTTTCAAAAGCAGGAATGAAATTGTTTTGTATCAGCACTCAGGCAGGAGGACGGTCTGAGAAATCATGAGTTGCAGGTTATCTGATCTACTACTCTCAAAAAAATTAATTACTTCTGCTCCAGATTGGCTCCTGCCAAGATCTGTTCTGTGTATACAGTACTTCTCCTCTTGTGCTGGGCCTTCCAACTGCCATCTTCCCTCCTGATTGCAGAAGGCCGAGGCTGCACCAGCCCCTTCTACAGCTGCAAAGGTCTATGGCTTTGTTTCCTCAAACCACCCCTTATCTGAAGGGAGTAGAGTTGGGAGGCTGTTTTCCCTCAGTCATGTCCCAGCCAAAGCAGCAAAACTTTTAGACTAAACTTTTTCCATTTTCTCTTCAGAAGTAAAGCTTGAAAAATGCTTTTTGCTTCTTTAAAGTAATTTTATCGCATTTTCTCAAGCACATTACCTAAACAGACTTTGGGAGAGACATATCCCAGCCTGAACTTCTGGAAATTGGTTCAGGTAACAGCAATGCTTCTGGCTGTGCTGTACATATTTTCATTCTAACTTTCGCTTTGAGATTCTTTCCAGATTTTTTTCTGCAAAGCTAATACTATAAAACAGCCTTTTCATTAGATTCATTCACTCAAACATGGCAACACTGTGGAACTTAAAAAAGGAAGAAAACTGTGACTAACCAATGAGCAAACTGGGAAGAATGAAAAACTTGGGAACAGATTTGCAAAGATATTTAGACACACAAAAAGCAATCCAAAACCAGAGGTGTCCAAACACACTGAGACTTTATATTAGCTATAAAAATGTACAAACCAGCATTTTTATTTGAAAGGCAGGTGCATACACTTAAAAAAACCACAAATAACTGTCACCATTTTCCCATATAAAAACACTGAATATGAATAAGCCAAGACAATTTATTATATATTTGCTTATCTATAGTCTCCTGCTTAAAAAAATCACTTTTATGCTAAATATAATATTTTGTTTTTAAGATAAGCATGCTGATACATAAAAGCTGTACATGTAACCTGAAAAAATAATTTTAATAATTTATCTTATATAAACATTATAGTTTATTTCCTATCTCCTCTCATACTAGAAGTCTCAATGGCTGGTTAAGCAAGAAAGGAAGGCAGCACAACAAATGCTGTGTGTATGACATACTAATCATAAGGTCAAGGAAAGGATGGTAGTTTTCTTAACTCTGTATTTAAATGAACAACCTTACAGAATTGTATGTATTTAACAACTTTAGTAAGATTTACGAACATACCTTTGAGGTAGAAAGAATTACTTCCTAACATCAGTTTTAGCCATCAGGGAATTAACAGTATATGGTTTCAGAAATTAACCCAAGAATTAGAAAGGAGTAACATTTTTTTGTCATACTTATTATATCATCTGTCATTATCTTTATGGGAAAACCAGGTCTGGAATCCTTAATATTGTTAGATATAAGCAGATGGATGTTTAAGATCAAATGTGGAATTTTTTGGGGAAAGAGACCAGACATGCATTTATTATTTTAATGGGTTTGATAACAAATGGCATGTTAACCAAATACCTCCTTCTCCCTTTTACCTACAATATCCACCACCACCCAAAAACCAAACTGTAATACTTACTAGACTGTACAACAGCTTGAGTCTGTGCAGAAGTGCCTGATGCTATGTTAGTCAATGCCCATGCAGCTTCAAATTGTAATGAAGGACTGTAATGAAATAATTTCATAGTAGTAAGTTGGAACATGATCTACAGATTATTTTAAGGTTCATTTCAGTATTACTAGCTGTAATCACTCTGAGACACTCCACATTCAAGCAGTGTCACTGGGCTAAAAGTTGGGTTTTAAAAAAAAAATAAATCTAAGCCTGGACATCTCAGGGGAAAAGCTGTAAGAAAGAAAAGTTTTTACATTCTATGACCTTTTGTAAACCACCCATCATTCTGACTTCTTATTAGTAATAATAAATAAAAAGTAGTAATACTTGTGGAAGCACATACCAACCAGTGAAGCTGACCACTGCTCTAGTCCACTTATCTCCTGTATGAAACATTTCTAGCACTCATCACAAAATCTAATTATGCCTCTCTAATGGGTAACAGACACCTCTTCACATCCAGCTGATCCAAACACCGTTCATACATAGTGAAGAAAGTGCAACTGTCTTGCTGCCATTAGTAGGTCTCAACAGATTAACCATGTCTGACCATAATGAATAAAAACTTGGCCCTTTCTAACATTACATCCCAGATCAAGCATAAGCTGGTATACTGGGATAAAGACATTTTTCTGCTCCATCACAGAGATGGGAAAGATCTAGCATCGTTATCAAAAGACAGCATCATACCTGTATTAAAACTGACTTATTAAATGCAGATAAAAATCAGTTACACATATTATAAAAGCTCGGGGAACACCTCTTCCAAGATGCTGGTGAACCATTTTCTATGCCAACAGCAGTTTAGTAAAACAGTTTGCATGAAAACCGTTTTTCAAGCAAATGCTAAAGATTAAGAGTTCTAGAAGCTATAAAAGAGTTTACAGCTTATGGTGGTTAGTATAACAAACATTTGGCTTTGGGAGGAGAAGAGAACATTTACTTTTAGGTGACTATTTTTCATTTCCATGTTTTTGGGTCTATCAGTTGTGTTTTATACCCATAGTACCTGCTTCCTTTAAGCTTTTTTTGTCCATTAGTTTCCAAAGCATTTTAAGGTTGTATCGGGGATGGGATTGGAAAAGAATTAGCTAGGAGGGCCCAAGATGTGTAAATAAGGATTTGTGAAAATAAATAGTATCTGTCAGCACTCATCTATAAACCTTTACACTGTAGGATGAAATGCATTAAAATTCTAGTTCTAGGTCAGTCCTCCTTTTCTTCCCTTTGTGCTAAGCTTTCGGTGATAACATGAACAACAGCTTTAACAATCTGTTACAGAAAGTCTTTGCAGAGTTCAGCTCTACTAAACATTATATAGCAATCACAATTAAAAGGATGACTTAAGAAAATATTCAGTTCAGTTTTGAAAGGCTTATTAAACATACACAAAGGTAAATCATACAAAAACTAGACAGAAAATTCAAATTAGAAGAATTTTCACAGCACTGAATCATCTACTTCTAGAGCAGACAGGCATTCATGACCCACTTTAAAATGCAATCTTGATCTGAATATTATTGCCAGCTGCTTTCTAAGCAACCATTTTGTTAAACAAGCTAGAAACAAAACTATTCATGCCTCATGTTTTTGCAACCACAAAATTATACCCAAAATGCCAATTTGCATTTTTGAAGTTTCTAGCCCTTATGGCTGCAGAAATAACCTTGAAAATGCAAATAACGTAAATACGTTTATGGCTGCCTGAGAGCAAAGATAGGCTAAAAAATTTACCTCAGATGTGTTAATCCCCATCTACCTGAGTAAGGGGCTCAGATTGTGGAACATGGCATTTTTCTTACATGTCATTAAATTCTTACAGCTACATGCTCAATGTTCTCTACCTCCTTTACTGAAGCTCTTGTTTTGCCAAAAAGAATCATACCAGGGAGCATGCTCACTGTATTGTACCATCACATGAGGGAACAGTACAGAGCCAGAAGGAAACCCACCTCACAGCAAGAACAAAAAAAAAGCTAGAAACTTAAGCTAATAACCTTAACGAAAAAGACAAGTGTATTCTGGCAAAGAGCCCTGTTCACAAGTAGGCATGTTCTCTGCCTTCACACAAATATACACAGTAAGTCCGAGACAGGTTTCTTACAGTTAACAAAAAAGTCTGAAATTCAAAACCAATGAGAAATTTAGTAAGGTTTTCTTTCTCCATTAGCTGGATATCCTCAAGCAAGCACTAAATAAGAAAATGATGTTTCAGCAGCAGGATAAATACTCCTGGAGAACTTACAGTTTATCATCATGAAATGTGATCCACTGTGCCAGATTATATGGTGCCATGAATCCTCAGTTTCATTTGAAATAATGAGATGGGTTTTGTATGCAGATTTTCATAAAGGTGAACATTCTTAAAAGTATACTTACTTATCATCCCTTTCTAGGCATTTTACCAGAATTGGTAAAATTCCTGATTTTATTAAGTCATCAATAGGTGGATTTCTGTCACTGGATAGGAGTTTTCTGTGAAATTAAATGCAGAAGTAAAATAAGTAACTTTCATCATGAAACAAGTGTTGGAAGTACATTTCTATGCCTTTATTTTTACCTTGCAGCTTGGACAGCACTCAGTTGGATCACTGGGTTGTCACTTGTGGCATTCTGGGGAAAAAAAAAACAACAACAAAAAAAAAAAAACCCAAAACAAAACCTAGGCTTGTAAAAATTACAAAAGCACAGAACATGCACTTCTAATGAAAAAAAAAAAGGTGAAATAAAACATACCTGTAGTATAGCTTCTAGTGTTACGTTTTGCTTAAAAAAAAAAAAAAAAGAGGTTTTATTAATTTTGTTGCTAAATTACACTTTTTAAACATTCAACACAATCAAACTAATTTTAACAGCATGTAAGTTCATAATTTTGCTTTAAAATAACTCAAGACTTCCAGTGTTAAAAGTTAGAACAGACTATATTGAGACATCAAAGTTTTTAAAATAATTCCAGAATCAAGGAACTTACTGCTTTGAAGTCAGCATCAACATCAGAATCTTCTAAACTTTCTTCTTGGGGAACATTTCTTTTTTTCAAAAGATGTTCGTCTCTTTTGTTCTGTAAAAGAATGACAAAAAATAAAGACACTTAATGCTTATTAGTACAGGGTGACAATATAATGGCTACTTTCACAAGAAAAGTTTAGATAACGTTACTTTTTTTTTTTTTTTTAAAAAAAAGGCATTTATAACTGCACATTGAATTTGAAGTATTTCAGCTGTAAGAATCCAGCAGCTCACTAATCACAGAACTATGACAATCCATGACATTTGAATTAATTAAAACTGACAGTTTGGGGATCAACTTTCTAACAGACATTTACAATATAAATATATTTGTGTAACATTAACATTTAGCCACACATAACAGAAATTATTTTCCAGTGTAAGATTAATATTCAGCTAAACCTACTTCAAAGTTCCCTGGTTACACCATTTTAATCTTGTGTGTAAAGCAGCATGCTCTATGTACACTGACACCTGTAATATCTCCCACTCACACTATTAGCCTTATTTCTGACTTAAAGCACCCTCCACAGCCTCAGCTCCTTTAAGTAATTACTGGGGGGGGGGGGGGGGGGGGGGGGGAAATTACCTTTTCAGTAGTAAAGTACCCATTTAACATTTCTACCTTGCTTAATTAGAATATTTGAACTCCTAAAGCCCTAATTTAAAAAAGCAGACATCAAATCATCAATTGTAACTGTATCCAAATGCACTTTTTTACAAGTTTAAAATGTGGTCTTCTCTAAATTTTAGACTTTATCTTTTGCTTGGTACATCTAAAGGTACAAAAATAGAAAGGAGAGTGGAAGATGATGATGCAGCACATATATCCGAACACCTTTTTGCTTAGTTTGTTTTTTTAAACAACTACATTAAGATATCAATCTCTAATGAAGCAGAACATTGGAAAAGGTGTTAACAGCTAGCTGTAACACCTAAAATAAATCTATTACACTAGCAAGGAAAGGCAGGCTTTTCAGTCTCCAATTATCTGATACCTAAACAGTACTGACCACAGAGATTGTATTATATCATGCCTTGCTTGTAAGATATTAAAAAAGCCTCTAAACAGAATCATGTTTTGAGGGAGTCCCCAATGTTTTATTTTATTACGTTAGAAAAAAAACACCAAACTCATGTCCAAAATTTCTGGGACATGCTTACTTTTTAGACATTTAAAAAAAAATAATTTAAAACAGCTTTTCCAGCCTTAGTTAAAGGTTCCCAAGCAATGTATTAAATTTTTTTTTCAGATAAGAGAATGCTAAAATAATAAACAAGCACCAGAATTAAATAACACTTTAATGCAGAAGACAACATTCCATGAACTTAGCATAATTTAATTTTTCTCAAGTCTAAGTACAGAAACTAGATCCTCAAAGAGTGCAGAAGGTCACCTAGATTAGCTATGGCAGCCTCTCCAGAGCTGTACGCTAACAGCAACATACTCTGAGCACATTCATAGAGTCAAGCACTAAAGGTATTTTGTTATCAAGTGCTTTTGGAAAAAAGGGAGATGGAAATGAGCTGGCAGTTAAATGCTGAGAAAACAGTGCTATGCAGACAAACTGCATCAGGCAGGCACACACCGATAAGTGGATTCACCATAAAAACCTATAATGTATTTATCTTATTTTTCCACCCCAAGTACTTGGCACTGCCATTTTAAGCAAAGAGCAAACATCATTCAGCCTAGCTTTGCTCAAGTACAATTCCTTTTCCTACCGTTTGTCTAAACCATAGCCTATACTTCAGCAGCTACAGGGACCGGACCCAGTTTCCAGAGGCCCTCTCCATGACCATATCAGCCTCCCTCCCCAGTACACGGCTACTACACACATCCACCTGAGGAGAAAGCAGTTCCTTCCTGCCTTGAATGAACAGCTCCTATAGGATCAGCTGTGCTGTTATAGTAAAACAAGCCAATACTAGGAGAAGGGATTGAAGCTGGAGAAAGGTCCTGATGTCTTCAGTCAACTGTCCTCTTCCCACCTAAAGGTATCACCACAGATCACGGTGGTGAGCAAGTTCACACAAGCATGAAAGTACAGGAAGACATTTAGCTATGAGGGTGGCAGACACTGGTCCAGCCTCAGACAGACGTTCCCTGTCTTCAGAAAAGGTGCAGCCTGACGTAACTGGGGTCTTAGCACACAACTGTCACCACTGACTGCTGGAGCAAGTTAAAAGTTTCAAACTAAATCATTTACTGGGAAGGGTGAAGTTTCCTTGTCATTAGCAGCAAACCACTATGGTGTAATGCAGGGTTTTCCAATTCTGTTCCTCCCAAAATATTCGGCTGAATATTCTACATCTCATGCTCAAAAAAAAAAAAAAAAAAAAAAAAAAAAGCAGGGAAAGAGCTTTACAGGGTTTTTCTAAAGTATGCTTGACATAAGAACTGTTATCCACACTGATTCACCTGGGAGGTGACCGATGGTGAGGACGGTAACAAAAGGAACAACATTTCAAATTCTGGCCCATCAAACAAGTAGGTTTAAATTCTACTATGGAACAGGGTCTCTTGACAAGAGTAAAACTGCAGACTAATTAGAAATCTTAGTATAAGACTGAGTAACACCAAAAAGCCTTCCAGTTGTAGCTGCATGCTAAAGGTGGCCATAACACACACCATAACTGAGCTAACCAAGAGTCTAGTTCTCTCCCATTCCAGCAAGCAAGTTAACAGCTCCTTAGAAAGCCTTTTATACCTTCATATACAACTACGCCTTCCCTTTGGCAACATGAGTATGCCTAAGAGAACGCTTCCTAATGTTAATGTTAACCAAAGTAAGTACAAGTAATCACGTATAAAAACTGACCTCAGCCAGGGAAAGTAAGAGTGAGTGAGAACATTCTTGTAGCTACTCACTGTTTGCAGATGGTTGGGCTGAAAAACAGTTATCAAGAAAGAGGAGCTTCCACAGCAGCCTCAAGCAGAGAGGCTAGTATTTACCAAGAGGCACTAAAACTTCCTTACTAAGGAAAAGCCATTGTCATTAGCATTTCTTATAAAGTCAGAGTCTTCACAGAACGTTCCAGTCTCAAAAGCGTCTCTAAGGCTATGTGGAACAGCTCTGTCCACTTGCAAAAGCATCTAATTCCTGGACAGCTTAACCACTGCATACAATAATTTGATAGACCAACCACTCCCCTGTGAATGATTAAGTAAAAGAACATGATTTGCAGCTTGGCATGACCTTAAAATGTTTGCATTTTGTCGTATTGTGACAAACTCCAATGTTTTTACCTAAATCATAGCACTAGCCTCTTCTGCAGGCTCCTGTGGTAAAAATGAAGACAAATGAGCCCACCTGGGTACAGCTGTCCTGTTCAAAGCCCAGTGAGAGAGCCCCTTCAAGGAGAGAGGCATCAGACTGGAATCCCTGATGAAGGGTAAGACCTTACCGCCAACAAAACTAAGCAGGTCTCCTTCAAGGGGGGAGATCCTCAACCACCGCCTGAACAATGTGTGCTACTACAATGAAATCTAGAAGTTTATAAACAGCATCTGACTGCTGGTTATAGGAATTTCAACATTCTAGTAGAGATCCCACTACAACAGTCTACAGAGGTTTCCAAATGAACAAAAGGCACGTGGACAAATACACCAGGCAAAAATACCAAGCGATTAGAAACAACAGTAATGATACCATGAGTGCACTTTCTTGTCCAGTGTGATGATCTGTTAAGAGTTTTTGATGACAGATACCCATCATCTGCTTCACTGACAGTGGGAAAGTCAGGCTGCATGAACAGTAAACATGCAAATGATCCCAGTATTCCTTGTCTACCTTCTTGCAAGATGGCCACAGGGTTCAAAAAAATGCCTATCAATGCAAACAAGATTCAAAGACAACCTGATTAATAGCACAAGAATCCTTGTGGGCAAAGAGGATGCCTGTCAAGCTCTGTGCTGCATTCCACCTAGTACTATAGGACACAGCCAATAGGATACTCTAATGGAGCTATGAAAGGTGTTCACCATAAATTTATACATGCTTTTCAGCAGTTGACACATGGGAAAACTATGAGAGTCTCAACTCTGTTGGGAAGCATCAAGATCAAAAGGGAAAAGAAATAAACAAGAAGATCTTTGCCCTGAGGTAACAAACACCATGACTCTTCAGTCAGGGAAAGAATTTAGGAACTCAGCAGCTAGTAGGAAGAAGTTCCTTTAGCATGAAAGTTCAAGATATTTGAGTTCTCTGGGGATGAAGAGCAGAACTTGAAGAACATCTCAACATTAGGAACTGCAGGGCTAGCCAGCATTAGCTGTATTCACAGATGACAACAAGCAGCTCTTTCCTCTGCTCTTACATCCTAGGAAAGACTAAAGGATCAGGCTAGCGATGGAGGTATGAGTCAGGTTGTCTGGACATCCCTTTTAAGCTACCACTGTTGTGACAGACCGAGCTGAGCTTCTAGGTTTCACTTACATGTAATTTCCAGTTATGGCTTTGGGGAGTGAGAGCACCTGCCACAGTCCATCATGAAGAAAAAGAAAATGCCTAGCAGTCCAGCCTCATCATGTTAAAGGGATGCTCGGAAACCCTCTACTGACTATCCTCTTAATGGAAGTTTTCTTAGGGGGGCATTTCTAGCCTGAGTGAATTTCTAGTAACAGCTCTTGGATACAAACCTGGGGAAAAGATTCAATTTCTTCAGTGGTTGGGAAAGGACCATTAATTGGCTACACTCACTGTCTTAGAACCCATTAACACCTAGACAGATTTAAAGAAACCGTGCAAACCTGTAAAAACACTGAACAGGTCAATCTGATGATCCTACAACCCACGGATAATAAAATTGTATCCTACATGCTCAGCAAACTAGGTCCCTTGCATCCAAAGGCAGTCAAACAGATTCCACGACTGTTCTTCGGATAAAGAGCATAGCTACAGATACGCAGTTAGAAGACAGGCTACTTTTCTACATTTGAGTTCTGCTAGCTCACCTTTGAGACAACAGACAGCAGTCACAAGGTTCCCGAGAAAGATGTGCACTAGCCAAACAGAAGATAAGCAGGCTGACTAAAAATTAGTAGACACATAAGTGTACATCAGTGTGTGGCCCAACAGCCCGAAGCACACGCTGCAAAGACTGAGGCCTGTTAAGTTGGGCTTCAACTAAGTCTCCAGAAGAATACATTAGGAACAGAATTTTCCTCCTAAGGTCTTTTTATTAGGGTTTTTTTTGAGCACTCAGTCAAGGCAGGGTAGATATAAGTTCTTTCCCAAGAATTTGCACTACTAACACTGGACAGGGAAGCCTCCAGAAGAACATACTAATAGTGCTTCACTCTCCTGCGACTGTAGCCGTTTCTTGGAAGCTGGGTAGACATACACCTAAAACCCACACTTTACAGTAAATGAAAAGCTATACATTCATGATGTACTGGAAAAGCTGTGTAACCAAAGCAAGTTTTACTATCCTGAACCTGAAAATGTGGAATTTTTCATTTTTTTTCTCCCCCACCCCCATTCTCAGACTTCCTGAGAATCAGAAAAAGATTTTTCCCACCCTAGGTCTCCCAGCAACATGAAGACAAAATTCCTTTCTTCAAGACTCACTATTTAGGAGCTATTGTGGAGGTCATCAATCTTAAGAAAGACCAGAGCAGGGACATCAAATACAGTATGCCAGAGAAACAGGTAAAAAAGACGTATGCCCACGGCTCCTTAATCTACCACTTGTTTAGCAAATAATTGTTTTGCCTTGCATCAAACTTTTAATTGGCAATTAGAGCTTTCATGAGCTAATGTCTATGAGCTCATGTCTATGAACTCTCAGAGGCAGCTGAGTTTGCCAAGAAAGTAAAAAATAAACCTTGTGAGACATCCTGGAAGTTCTTAGGATTCCAGTTTGTTAGCAGACCTTAAAGGAGGACAAGATCTTCTGTTTCTGCTGAGGTTAGGAGTGTTAAGGCTTCCTTTGAAGGGTGGCATCTAACTCAATGATGATAGCATTGACCTGGCTAAGGACTACCTTTCTTAAAGCACATAAGCAGCCCAAGTCAAGCTTCCTCCTCATAGAAAGCCATGCACCTAGAACCAAAGGATCTCTCACAGCAATAGTTACAGGTTTCATTCAGATACGGAACCTTAAACGGAACCCTAGCCATTATTCATCCATCCCACTGCCCTTTAGAAGTGAGACAAATCAGCTAAGTTAGCCAATTCATTCCAGGGTTCCTGTTTCTTAACAGAACCGCCTTCAGGTTTCTGTGATGCTGAAATTAAGAAATAAACATTCTGAATCAGACTCTGCCAAGGCACTACACTGAGAAGTTTAATTTCTAAATCCCGAGAGTCTCCATCGCCAACACTGACACTGTTATCTTGTCTGTCTGCAAAGAAAGATGGCTACTTTTTAAGCTCTTAGGCCCGCTGCTGCCCTAACAATATAGCCAGAGACCATCTTTCCAGAAATGTAGTAGGTCCATTCCCAAAATGCGTAAAACTCATGTTCAGCAAGACCAATATGGAATCAAAAAGGGCGCCTGACCATCAGAAGTGTCATGTGACTGGCTCACAGTGCCAACCTGTGTCTCTGCCAGATGACTGCTAGCTACCCTTTCATATCAGAGAGAACGTTGTTAGCTCAATTCCTAAACAAATAATAAGTGACTGGGAAAAGAAAAAAGGAGGGAAGTTTCCTTCTGAATAAGAGCTGTGGTGTGAAGATAGTGAATAGAGATTAACATATTCTTGAAATACAGAATGTGTTGCAAATGCACCTTGATGTCTGTAATCTCAGAAGAATAAACACCTCACACTAATGCATGCAGAAATTGTTTACTACTGTTCAAAGCTGTGAATTGTTTTGATTTATTCCATCTTACAAAACAGAAATGTGAGCAACTTCATCAGATCCATTCATTTAATATTTATACACACATTGATTCAAAAGACAAACCCATGACTATGTAGCGCTTCAACTGTAGAGATCAAGAATGTTCAATTTGCCTATTTTCTTCAAAAGCCAGGTGTACACTCAGCATCTGGATAGCTGGGATAAGGGAGAAGATAACTCTTGGTTTTCAAGAGGCACTGGTGGATTACTAAGATCATGCCAACACACATTTCCTGGATTTGGCACACATGCTAGGGTAGCTGTGTTAGCTGTAAAGGTGAAGACAAATTGATATTACAGCTTATCATTTCCACTGAATAAAATATATCCCTTTACATTTCAGTCCCAATTCTCCACCAGAAGCAACAGCCTGACATTTGCCACGCAGCTCCAACAGCAAACCAGGTGCCCACCAGCACCAGTTCAGCTGTTGCAAACCAACAACTTGGACACATGCTTTCTCTCTTACACTAAAGAGATGTCTTCCACTGGTCTCTGCAGTGGAAGACGTTCCAACAAATACTCCAGAAGAACACAACTTCCTGTATTTATGAGTTCTGCAGCTGCTGTTCACTCTTGATTTACATTCTGACCTACACCCAGAGCTTAGGCTTCTCTAAACGTATAATTCATCTCTGCATGTGTAGTTTTCAGTGAAAAGTCAATAGCAGCTCATAGGCTTCCTCTTCCTTATCTTCACTCATGTATTACTGGCATATACCAGATTCCTTCCACAGAGAACACTCCATTGCCTTGTCTCAAGTGCATGACTTGCTCCACACCATGCTTGTTATAAAATGGCCTTGAAATTGTGACCTGTTACAAAAACCAATTATGAGAATTAAATTAAAACTCAAATTCTCACTTTGCACTGCAAAGCTCTCTCCAAAGACTGCACTGCTCATACGCAGTCTCAATTTAACAAGATATATGAGGATAAGCTGCATTAGCTAAGCCATCTTTTACAACACTGCTTTGCCAGCAGGCATAGACTGCCCAAATGCTATGAATGACTCTTCCCAGTACAGATTTCACAGTTATACAGCTAGTTTTACACTGAATCAACACACTAGTTCTGAACAGAGAGGGCTCCTAACATGTCAGCATAGACTTCAACTGCTGATAATTCAGATATCAAAATTACCTGAATCTCACTTAAGCAAAAACTGTGCAATTTCATTTTTCACTGTATGTAGAAGTAGCTTTCTCCACACCCCAATCCTCTGCCAGTACCCTCAATCCTCTGCCAGTACCAATGAGGCCACAGCCAGCTTAAGCTACACATTCACACATCTTCAGCTGGTTTCTTTGATTAGGAAAATATGAAAGCATTAAACAAATTTTAGATGACATCATGCACAAGTACTAAGATTTCATTTTCTTTTTTTAGTCATCTGGGTCCTATTAGGTTTCTTCAACTAATTCTTATAGTCTCGGGATGAATCTTACAAACGTTTTTTATACTGCAATGAGATATAGAAGTTTTTCTTTAAGACCTGAAAAAAACAAAAAAGCCTCTTTTAAGAAAAGCAGAAGGATCCCAAGAAAATATTAGCACAGGATTTTGGGTAGCTCCTACACAATCCGGTGACAAGTGCTGAAAAAATTCCTCAAAAACAAGTTAAGCTAATTTCTATTGACATAACTTCATTTACAAACCCTTCATTTTGATTTTAGCAAGACTTTGGTCTCCCCTCTCAGTTTGGAAATAATGAAAAAAAAATTAGACGAAATTGAGTGGCTATGCACTCCTAAGCAAGCACCTCTCAGACTGTCAATGATTCAACTGGCAAACTGGAGACATGTATTAAATGGGAGACTCAAAGGAGCTTGACCTACGTCTAGCATATTGAAAGCACACACTTCCATCTAGTCATTGATGAAAATATTAGAAAACATGGGTGACAGCAAGCTGAGGAGGCCTTGAAGCATACTGAGGAACAGAATGAGAATTCAAGTTAAGAAAGTCTGGAAAAAGCAGATGTATTTCAAAAGACAAGAAGCGATGTCTTTAAAATTTCTGCATTTATTAAACTACGTGAATAGAGAACAAACAACTACTCTTGCTTTGCAGTACTGCAAGAAGTGCCCAAAGGATATAATGGATCACAGACTGAGTGCCTGTCAACAACATACTCAAGATAAATAGGAATACTGTGTTAAGAATTGTTTTTCACTGTCCCATTTAAACTGTGGCCTGCATCCTTCCAGACTTCTACACTTCCAGAAAGATACAGGCAATTTGGATGTGAGGAGCAGCAACAAGTCAAATCTAGAAAACAGAATGTTCAAGGAAAGGGTGAATAACTGAATTTCTCTCAACAGGATTAAACTCAAGGGGCCAGTATCAGTCATCAAATATATTGAAGGTACCAAAAGGCAGATAAAAGTTTACCCCTTCTCTTTACACACATAGCTCAAGTAGTTTAGCTTGTGAAAATATTCTGCAGCAGCAAGCCTTTAAGGTGCCTCGAAATGCTGTTGAAAGAGTTCTGAATGACGAGGGTATAACAAATGCTGTGTTTTAGGCAAAGCACTGATCTAGATCATCTCTCATGCTCATGATCTTCCCAGCTACACTGGCATCTACCCAACATAACCAAAATCAGACCCTAAAATTAATTCTCTCTACAGCCCAGAAGCAGTAATTTCCAGAAAACAAAAGAACATCCACACTTTCCAAATGCTAAAACTCTCCCTTTTCCCATTCAGAGACTTCAAACATTTGAACAGCTGACACTTTCACTGTAATAATATGAGAACTGGTACAGAAACTGAATATGGATTATTTCCAAGCAATACACTGGAGTAAAGCAGTACTGTGCTGCTGTACTGAGCTTAAGTTGGAGAATAAAACCAACATTAGAATCTGCAGTAGTAATCTACAAATTTAAAACTTTTTTATGTAAGTTTGGGGCCATAAAGCAAAGCTTATAGCAAAATATTTAGCTAAGACACCAGAGTATTATTAGCAAAGTAACACGGTTGATAAACAAAAGCAGACTCACCTTCCTCAATTCAATTGTGACTTCATTTCTGTGTCTTCTCATAGTCTGTAAAAAAATAAAAGAATTATTTGTATGTAAAGAAAGCAGTATTCTGTTTTGGAATCAGTTGTTCTAGGTCAAAAGCTCAGTTATTCATCAAAAGATAAGAGAAACAGTGTGCATAATTTATAATTCAATCTTTCCTAGCAAGATGCACAAGTTTTTTGTCTGTGCTGGTTTTGGTTGTTTTGTTTGGGGATTTTTTTTACGATTATAAACCTTACAGAAAGCTTTGTCATATACCACAATAAGTATCCCAAAGGCAGAAAACATTGACACATTGACTTCCCTTGGGAGCTTCACTGGAATGACTCTCCAGGTGTTTATATGTGCATGCCAAAAGAAGCAGTAAATACAGGTTAGACTGTCTCATTCACATAGGATCACACTCACAACCTAAACACTAACTTATGCCAGTTATCTGGCCAAAATCAACCATGAGTGACAGAAGATTACTAAGCTCAATGCAAACAAGACAGATAAGGCATGTGGCAAAAGGAAACAAAGCAGTACAGTGGTACTGAGTCTATTTAGGATCTACAGACTGAACAGTGTAAAGGAAAATCAGCCCATAAACATCTCTGCTCCTTAAAAGATACTGGGCACCCAGGACACATCCCCTACAATGCTGCTATACCTCTTAGCTAAGAGAGATGAGAAGATTGAAAAAGAACAATTTTAGCCTACTGAAGCCAATCTCTCTATGTTCATTTTACAATCAGTGGAAAAGACTTGCACCATCAGAATGCAATTCAGAGAAAATCAGGACTGGATGACCGCTGGCAGCCTAGAAAGATCACCCACACTAACTAAAATTAGCCTTTTAAAATACTTTCTGTGTCCTATCCTTGTACTGACCTTCACTGCTGCTATCACTTTCCTTTTGAGTTAGGGCAAATAACTTCTCTGAGCTAAAAAGTATCAGTGAAGACCAGCAGTGTACAGAAAACGCCAGCACTCCACGTCTAGTTATCTAAGGAAATACTGAACATGCTAAATTCAAACACAGGTAAACTAAGTGAGCAGACTTCACACCATGAATCTATACAGGACGTAGTTTCAGTACTTAGAACATTATCTTAGCTTCATTGGTTTCAATTCGTTTGCATAGCAGCATCATTTAATTATCTTAGATTGACCTGAGAGTAAGGAAGGCTTGTCTTCCTACCCACAGTTTAATTAACCAACTCACTCAAGTAAACACAGGCACAATTCTCCTTTTACATCTACAAGCATGAACTATACCACTTTAAACAAAGCAAGTCCTCATTACAGTAAGAGAACACTGGTACTATATCTATCAGAACTACACTTCCCCACCCCACCCCCATTATCTTGCTAAACCATTTGATTCTTGTGACCATCTGAGCCTGCTGCAAAAGCTCAGTATGATATGACCGGATTGCTGGGGAATGGGAGGACACTGGGTAGGTAGGGAATGGACAAATGAAGAACGAGAAAAGTCACTGCATGCAACTAGTAAGACCAGCCGTTCCAGTTTCTCATTCATATTTGAATAATCTTAATAATTGTGTCAAATTTAAGGGCAATAAATAGCCTAAAAAAGTTCTTCAATACTTCTTCCCCATGATAACTCTGCAGTTCAATGGAAAAACATAGACACAGCTGTCTTAGATTCCTGCTGTAAAATCTCCTTTTCTTGATCATTATAAATGTGCTAGATACCAAAGATCTTTACAGAACTTTCCACTAGTAACACAACCCCATCTCCCCCTAAAATCTAACCTTTTACCTTAGTTTTTAAGGGGTATCCCATCACCCAACAAATCAGTTGCATATCCATTAGCATCTTCTCCCCCAAAATTGTATGTGCTTAGCGATATAACTGATACAATGCATAATTTATATTCGCTCCCTAGTTACAACTTACTCAAATGAAAAACACGTAAGTCTATGTGATAACACCTTCCCTTGAGCAGAAAAATCTGACCAAATCTGAAGCTCCTTAGCCGACAACTATACTATTACATTTGCCACCTGGTAGCAAGACAGATTTAAGAAAGACTATATGCTGTGCTCAACAGTTCAGCAGCCTCATATTTTTGGTTTAGAAAAAAACCCAAATACAGTGCAGTCTCAGACACAGCATTACTATTCATTTCATCAATTTACTCTAAAACCTTCTCTAACAATGCTTTGACTAAATACAGCTACTCAGAGTCATCCATCCATAAAGGCTCTACTGGGAAGACTCTAAGCTTCTTTCTAAAGGCAAATAATTCACTCAGATTTTCAATTAGGGTTTTATCTTTGTTTCATACTTCCATTATTTCAGCCCCACTGATCCCACCCTATTACAATTCTGTCTCAATTTTTTTTTACTAGATTTTTGCTTTTATCAAGCTATCTTCAAAATATTTGACCATCCCATTATGGTTCTACATTTAATGTGCAAGAATCTCCCATCTCTTCCTCATTTAGGGAGCTACCACTCTTTAGAAAGGTTCTTCAAAAAAGGTTACCAGCTACACAGGCATTTTTGCTGACTAGTAGTATACACTCTACAAGCTTTATGTTTTAGGCAATCTCCATACTACCTGGGTTTTGCCCTTTTAGCTGTTCTTTTATATTTTCACTTAAACTTATTATATATAGTTTCACATTCAAAGCAGCTCTGGTACATTTTTGCTTTGTTCTCCCTCCTTTAACAGGCTGAATATGCAGTCCTCACCACCAGGGTCCAGAGCTACTTCTCCATTCATGGAGCAAGTAGGTTGATAACTGGGGCTATCACTTAGCCTTAACTTCACAGAACCAATGAGTGTTATCTCCTACTGGCACAGCATCTTTAAAAATTCAGCATGTTGCGGTCACCAGGATCATCCAAGAATCAGTAATACAGTGTTAGGGCTAGACTCTTCCCACAAGTACATGTGACTGAAGTTCCCAAAGAGCCTATGGTGCGTTCTGGCAGTTAAACTTGGTTGCCACAGTCACATCATGACCAGTGCTCTCAGCTAGATATATGCTGACATCATTTCTAACCTGACACTTCATGCGATGACCACTGCATACCAATATATTTAAGACCATGGATTCTACTTCATACATGTCAATTGTTGCAATTATAGACTGTACATGAAAAAACATATGCATGCGCTTGACATTGGCCAATTTCTTAGTTTTATGCCTGCTACTTAATTGGGATTTGTTCAGGCTGTTCTCCATCTTTATTTTTTTCTCTTTACCAAGGGAGCTGATACATTAGTGACAGACTGCTCCATGACAGACCTCTGAACTGCAGTTTGGATATCCTTGCCTTGAGAGACCCTGCTTCAGCCTCATTTGATTACAGAAAATACAGGTATACATACAGCACCATGCTATATACTGGACTCTCCTGCTGGGCTTTTGCAAACTTTATTTTAAAACTTGCATATTGACAGGGGCAATTTCTAATCTTACCTGTTGGTGGAAGGGTGTGGATGCATGGCAAAGCTCAAATTTTATTCCCCAAAAAACAGACAAGTGATTCAGTTAATTTTTTGTCCTGATTTGGCATTTCTTAAAAGGTATTTAAAGCTTGTGTTCAGGTGAACCATTTTAGAAATACAGCAGGTTATCAGCACCTTCCTATAGCCTCAGAAGAAGTAAACATACTATCATCCAACAGCATATAAAAGAAGTGATCTTAAATACCTGTGCAAGCCTCCCTTTAAGGAAACATTACCACTGTAAGAAGAATACCATGCTTTTATGTTACCTGCAAGCCTCAGCACATAGGGAACTGATAGGCATTTACAAGAGATTTATACAGTAGTAGGAAGGTTAAAGCATTTTCCCCTGCTAACAGGTCTGCTAAAACAAACAGAAGTGACAAAATTATTCTGCAGCTTAACCCCACGGATTCATTACCAGCTTTCAGGCTGGGAAGACAACCATCCACTAAAGTCTAGATATGCAGCACTAGTTAAAACCTAGCGAGATGTTACCAATGCATCTAACACTGTTTGACATTCACAGCATCTGACTATGGTCATTTCTCAGCTTAATATACTCAAACAAGTAACTTCATGTCACATTGCAACAGCACATCTCAAAATCACTCTCCCGAAAAAATCTGAACTGTTTCACTGCATTAAAACAAAAAAACAAACAAAACAAAATTAAAAAAAAAAAACTAAAACCAGACTCCAAATCTCAGAAACTCTGAATATACAAAATTCTACAAATCACAAAAAAGATGAGTTT
This sequence comes from Falco rusticolus, assembly GCF_015220075.1. NCBI lineage: Eukaryota > Metazoa > Chordata > Aves > Falconiformes > Falconidae > Falco > Falco rusticolus. The sequence continues at coordinate 30,216,165 of NC_051188.1, read as the reverse complement.
ATTCCTGCAGAATCTGAACTCCGACTCTGCTCCTAACTAAAGGTATTAATGCACCATACACCACGTATAGAAAGTAAAAATGAGTAACTATCAGTCAACATGTACTATTAAGCAACAAAAACATACATTTGCCAAACTGTGCTACAACGTTACATCTCAATTGTTATACATGACAAGTCAGACTTTAGGTTCATAAGGCTTTTGTAACAAGAGATTTCCTCTTCCCAGTTCACCATCTGTGAAAAACAATTACATACCAGTGTGTTTGACAGGCTGATAAAACCACAGTAATACACCAAGTACTGTAAGTCTTGTAACAAGTCAAAAGTAGATATTCAGCAGTAATTCTAATTTCAAGTGCCTCAACATGCTATTATTTTATGAAATAAAACAGAAAAAAACCCGAAAGATCTACTAGAAGCTGTTAGATAAATCAGTGTTCTCATTCCTACCCTGAATTTCTGAATACTGTTCCAAAGCTAGGCACAAAATGTTACATGCCAAGAATCTCTCCCTAACACCTTCCAATTGAAAGAAAAACAATCCCTAGTTTCCTCAAAGTATCAAAACCTATATTAATTTCACATGCCAATAAAGAAAATCACTACACACATTAGGGCTGCTGTGATAGGGGCTGTAAGGAACCCCCATTTTACAGTGATACAAAACACAAAAATGCTAAGCTGACAAAGGAGGTTTAAGGACCCCAGACCTTGAAAACAAAGCAAGTTTCAAGTCAATGCCCAAAACAAGGCTTCAAAGAATGCCACAGTCCCATGTAAAACTGCCTTTGTCACACCCAAGGGGCAGAAGTGACACAGAATCCAACCATCCTCATCAGATCAGTGTTTCAGCTCTACAATCTCTGTTCCAACAAGAAGCTGACAAGAAACTCAACCTCAATTTGACTCAGAGCCATCTGTGGAGAAGGAAGTGTCTTCCTGATTTTTTAGTTGATATTTGGTTTATGACAGAACACAACACCGTACATAAAACTCTTTTTATCAAAAAGTAATTGTGAAAGATGACCCTGTGAAATTCTGAATTACCAGCATAACATTAACCTTTACCATCAGCACATTCAAAGAATTATTGAGTGACTAAACATTTGGGACCCTCTGGCTCAACCACAGAGACTTCACAAGTACCGTTGGTGAAACCCTGTACAAAGGTGCATAAGACGCTCACTACATATTTAACAGTAAGTATCACTGCTGTAACACTAGCACGTAGTATGTTGAGACAACCCCATGCACACCTTCTTGGGAAACAACAAAAAAAGATTACTTTGAAGTTTTGAATGGCACTGATATTCTAAGGAAAGAATTAAGTCTAGCAAGCTTCTCTGGCTTCTTGAGACTTTGTTTAACACTAAAAAAAATAAATCTTTAAATGCATAATACATTAAACTACCTGAAAAAGCAACTCATATAGCTTCTGTAAACTAAAAAAAAAACCCTGAAGGGATACCAAAAACAATCAGCTGTACATCATAACTTTTCCAAAATCCTCTGGGCTAATACATAACAGTGCATTTTTCGGGGGTGGGGTTGGGGGGTGGTTACGAGCCAAAAAAAAAAAAAAAAAGAAAAAAAACCACACCCCAAAAAAACCCCAAGAACACCCTACCAGACTTATACAAGACAGTGAGTAGAAAGGCTAATTAAGAGGACAAATCACATCTGAGACAAAAGCAGTCTGAGCAGTCCTATTTACAAACACATTGCTTGAAACATGTAGTATTTCTTAATGCAAGGTACGATTTCATTCACAATGAAATACTGGAACCAGTTTCAGGGTTTCTGTACTTGAAATTTCTATTTCATATCTAAAATCAATCTTAATTGATTATAAACACTTTTGTAAGTCCCTTAAGGTATATCACTTTCAGAGACAAGAAATTCTGGATACTTGATAAGATTACTTCATTCCCAAGTTAAAGTACAAATCAGAAAACCAAAACTATTAAATGTGTGATGATACAACTAGCAGAAGTTCAAGTCATTACATGGCCTTTGTTATGCTGGGATAAAGATTTCATTAAAATAAAAATGAAGTTGAATCTACAAGATGTTTAATAATGTAATTCTCTGTGCAGAAAAAATAACCCAATGCTGCACAGTAAGTGGTGTTAAACATTTAAGCTATATAAATTGTGTCAGAAGGGAAGACTAAAACTTACCATCATTTAATGACTAAAAATCCACCTGCCATTCTAACAGCAAGATCTGGAGGCCCGGTGTGGTGCTCACCCACATCAGCCACCTCATTAAGGGGTATACCCGAGTAGTGTCATCTTTTAATCAACACATTTACACCACTTCCATTGCAACTGGAACAAGTCCAGAAAACATGAGAGATCAAGAGGCAGGAACTGATGTTTTTATGCCAGCCAGTGTATCAATATTGCCATAGTGGCCTGGCCTGCCAGCTGCCCCACAAGCAGCCAGTTAGCTACCCCTGCTCTCGCCACACACCACCCAGCCGCCATGTAGCCCACAGAAGTGGGAAGTGGGAAAGTCAGGCTCAGCTTGGTGTGTGGTGTCATCTCACCAATGTCAGTTTTGGCTATTCTGTGGATACAAAGGTAAGTTTTCAGGAACTTTGGTAAGATGTGCATTTAGCTGCTTGTGAAAGTTGGTTACTAAGTGGAAAAAGAAACAAATTCACTGACATTCTAATTCCTCTGCATCTATGAACTCATTACAAGATAACTGGTCCTTAAGTTCTTCTTTCTGCTCTTGCCTCTAAACATTACAGGATCTGGTCTCAGAAACCCAGAAGATAAACGCTTACAGGAAAGAGCTACCCTGAATACATAGCTGGGATAGTAAAGTAGCTTGATTAAACATACAGGGTACCTGAAGAGTTTGAAATTAGCAAGCCAATTCCAGACTACTTCCACCTGCCTAACTGAAAGAAAAAAAATGGTTCGGTTCCAACAGCTGGATTGGATTTAACTAATACCTCCCCTCTTGCATATGAGCATACCCAAGAGTATATAGTTTAAATACTTTACAACATAGGTGTGGGTGCAACACAGTGAAAGGAGAAGGTGTTTGCATTCATGAAGTAAACACCATTCTTCCCTGGAAAACTGCTTTACTAGCCTTTTTCTTTATTTCTTCTCTGACACCTTTTAATAAGCATGAAATACTGCAATGCACATGAAAATGCAAAAGCGTCAGGAGCTGGACTGGTTTTGGGCAGAAAAAATTCAGGTGTTTGTTTGTATACAATGGTCAAGATTATGGTTGTCAGCTAGCCTATCTTTGGTTAAGTTTAGAAGTTAAATATTCCATACTTGCATAGGAATAATTTCTTAGTATGTGTAAGCTGAGGTTTAGACTGATTATATTGTTTTCTACTTGTTCTGGTATATCTGGCTTCAGCCAAAAACAGAGATAAAGGGACACTGTACAAGGTGATATTGCTGTTGTATCTGTTCACTTTCCAAGTGCCTATAGCTTACTCCAAGAACTGCAAGCAAATCACAACACAGGACAAAAAAATTCTGGAACTATTAAATCACAGTTCTGAGACATCATGATGGTCTGAATGCAACTCAATCCCAACTGAAAGAACTAAAACCAATGATGTTGTGCACACTGATCCCCTCTATTTCTTTTGACATGCAAAAGATTTGACATCCGTGTCAAACTAAATCAAATGTTTAGCCAAAACTGACTCTTCCTGCTAGGTTTATTCCTTATAGTTACGAGCATCATGATTTTTTTCCTCCTCAGTGCATGCTCTAGGCAGACTCTTCTTCTCCACACCCAATTTTGAGATTTACCTAATTACCAAGTACTACCATAAACCTCCAAATTGTCCTTCTAAGAAAACAGTAAAATTTTTTTCAGTCATGTAGGACTACAAAGTTAGAACAACTTCACTTCTGGCTTTGTTATCATAGCTCTGTATTAAATTATGCTGACCCAGTTAGAAATACAGGTAGGGATCATGGATTCCACAGTGCAAACAATGAGGTACCAAAGCAGCCAAATACACTGAAAATGTGCCTGTACCCTGACCTAAGATTCCAAGACAGTTTTCTCATTTTGTTACTGTTTGACCCAAAAGGTATTTGCTCCTTTTTTAGGGAAACATTCTATTTTTTGCAGAAAGTATTAGAACCCGGTTCAGGCTCTGTGTACTGCAGAACCTTAATATTACAAAGTTTCCTTTTGTCTTGTAACCTTTAACACAGTACCAGTTCCATCAGGAGCAGAACGCAGTATTTACACTGCTGTATTTTATGCCATAACCTGTCTGGGACACTCTGTTCCTCAGGGTTAATAAAGGCCACTGAAGGAAAACTAGCTCTTTTGCAGTTGGAGCCGCCACACTTTTTTTTTTAATCCCCCCCCCCCCCCCCCCCCAATGATACCAGCTGCTGTTCTGTTAGCCAGTCTGTGGCAAGATAATTCACATATCTGATCCTGGCTAGTCTCAGCAAACTGGATGCATGACATATCCACTATGACTCTTACTTAGTGATGGGTAGTGACTCACTGAAGTCAGACATGCATGCCAATATGGTGTTGACTCACCTGAAAGCCCTATGGAAGCAGACAAAGCTGCCCAGCCACATTATCTGCTTCCACTGCTCCAAAAGATCTTGGCAGAAAAGCAATTGCTAAGTTTATTTCTTACCAGCTCTTTTGTAAGCATATTCTTTGATGTCCCGATATCCTCTCTGCATTTGTTTAACCTGCATACTGAGCTATGACCAGCAGTGAGATGTGAGCACTCATGGTTTTGTTTCCACATACCAATTACCCAGTTTACAAGTACAGACTTCTCAAACAATCCTCAGGAGGCTGGACCTGAAGCAATTTAATTGGCTGCATTCAACACAAAATGCACAGATATTGAAGGACACAAAGCAATCCAGATTACAATCAGCATGTTATCTGATGCTGTAATACAGAATAGAAGGCAAGCTGGAATTGTCTATTCAACATCAAAACTCAACGGGGGGAAGACAGAATCTCATACATTTCCAGTTACTGCTGTTGTGTGAATCAAGGACTTTATGCCCAGTCAAAAGTTTTACAGCATTTCCATTCAATTGTCTTAACACTGTTAATCACACCTTCCTGACATCAGACCGAAGACCACAACGCAAGCCATACGGGCTCCAGCTGAAGTCAGACTGAAGTTTCCAGGTAATTCCACAGCAACGCAAGCTAACTCATCCCTACCCAGTAAGGCAGGCAGCAAGGATCACCTTGGATCACTAACTCAAAAGTGCTCATTTTGTCCTGTGGTCCTAACAGGACAAAGAACCTGTCCACATGGTGTTCCAAAGAACAGCAGCGATACAGCCAATCCTACCTCCACTCTGACAAGGGCCCACCTTGAAGAACTTAACTGTGGAGCTTGCTCATTTATGCTACAGCCCAAAAGAAAGTATTGGTCTGAAGGATACTTGTATCAAGTCTTTCTTCTTTTCCTGTACCTTTTGGAAACAGAAGGGCATACTGTATTTTATAATGATGCCAGCTCTGCCTTATCTGAATATTGTGATATGCTAAATAAGCACCAAGAACAGCAGATAATCAAGATAGCCTAATTACATGATTCCTATCCACACTTTTTTAAAGTTAGAAGATTAGGCTTCTTGACACATTCTAGGTACGTACAAGGATTTGAAATTTGGTAGTTTTACGTCACAGGAATCTGCTTTAGCCAGTACACAAATTTCTGTTCAGATGTGTGAACACTAAAAAGATATGTTATTTCCCTGTACTGCACAAACAGTGTAGCAGATGCTTTAGAATCTCCCAGAAACATGTTTATCCTGTCCTTGAGGGAGAACAACTGATGCACCTACACAACTCTCCCAAGACATGACACCACCTCTATCCTCCCCTAAAATTTCTAAGCAAGCAGCCCTCCCATTCCCTTACCAAGGAGGGAAAGTACACTGACCCTTTTACTCAAGCAGAAGAGTTGACTGCCACTGCAAAAGTGCAGGAGTCCCTCTCCTCTTCTGCAGTCTAGAAGACCCCATCTGAGGTATAGGTTCAGTTTTTTCTAACAGATGTTACCAGAAACCAAATCCAACACTTTTAAAGCCATAGCAGCCAAAATACCGTCTTTGCTTGTTTACAGGCCATGAAAACAGAAACAGCAGAGCAAAATTAAAATGGCTGTTCATGGTATATAGGTGCAAATACCAGACTAAAATTTTGATCTCTAGATCAGCGCAAAGACTTAAATTCTCTTAAATGTAAAGCTTTTATAAATTGTAGATAACTACTTTCAAGAATCTAATTACAAAATAAGTGTTTGGTCAGAAACGCCTCACAGAACTCTGGGGCAAATGCCACAGAAGACTAGAAATTCTAAACTTGCCAACTATTTATACCAGTTTCCCTTAGGAAGAAAAAAAAGAAAAAGAAAACCTACTAGGCTAAATACTAGCCAGATACCTTATTGTGCAGTTTGTTTGAACAAAGGACACCCCCATTTCCAGACACTTAAACAGTCTTCAACTGTAATATCAAAGTTGCCTCAGACAATCATTCTACGATATATAAGCACCTCCCTGTGAAATAAGAAAAAAAAGTCCTATTATTCGATCTATAAATGGGAAATAATAATTGCAATTTGCATACCATTCACAGGGTGCCATGAAAAAAACCAACAATCAAGTCCCTAGAGAGCTCAGTCTATATTCAACCACGACAAGCTTTTTGGTATATTACATGGCTCAAATGAAATCAGATTTTTTTTTCCTGTTTTTTTGAAAGAATATAATCAAAAGGCAAAAAAGATTAACATGTGCTAGCTGCCTAATCAAATCTATGAAGGGATCATTCTGCTCAAGATGCAAGAGAAAACAATAAACCCAGCTGACAAACCAGGAAGAAGATGGAGCATTAGGAACTAGAAAATACACACCAGTAACATCCCACGATCTTTTTATGAACCGTGTCAGCAATCCTTCTGATTTAATCATTTCAACTGTCATGAATTCTAGATGCTTCTAGATCACTTCTCTAACATGACATAAACCCTGACTCCTTGTTTCTGCCATTTGAACATTTTAGATATCATACTTCTCTCCTTGAGGATACCCTTTTTATGGAAGGATGTATAAATTAGAATTTTGGAAAACTTAAGGTATTGGCTAGCCCTAACTCATTGCTTAAGCCACCAAAAGTGGTCTGATTTTGATCAACAAGAACCAATACAAAACTCCTTCAAACCTCACAGCTATAGGGCCCAGGAAAACAAAGGTTATACTAAGCACAGAGGTATAGTGGGCTATACCCCTATAGGCAAGAGGCATGGGAAGAGGGTACTGCCAGGTTCTGAACTGCCACTGGCAGCTCATGATGCTCAAAGGTGCTGTCACATTGATTGCCTGTGTCAGAGCTCCTTAAACATCTCTTCTTGTTCGAAGGTTGCTCTTCGCTGCTGTTTCTCCACTGTCATGAATATACCTATTACCAGTCCATATTCTTCTTGCACACTTCACGAACACTGGTTAACAGGATCCATGCTGACTCCCTAGCAGGGCGCTCTCGTTTCAGGATTCTCTGTTGATGTGGAAACCCCTCTGTATCTGGCTGCAAATCAGATTTTTGGTGCAGAAAAATCACTAACACTGACTCTGCATCTAACATTTGTGTGCATGAAAAAAGCAAGAGGACCCTAATGCCAAAAACCTGCATGCAAAGACAGTTATCTGCTGGTTAGGGTGACCTTAGCTTACCTGAGAAAGAGACACATGTCTCTCTGCAGAATTCATCAACTTTCTGACTTACACTGTAAGTTGACTAAGGAAAAACAAGGACTAGGATGTCCTGAGAACGGCAAACCTGAAATCTCACACTGCACTCTGACCAGGAATCCCTTACTGCACCTCGGAAAATCTAGCCACAGGTCACCCTATCATCCTCTCTGAGCACCCTTCCTCCTCATGCTGATGAACTTTGACTACGTGCCACACCCGTTCACACCCGGCAAGTTTGCAATAGGGCTTGAGCCTCGCTAGAATACACTTCATCAAGGCTAACAAGCCTAAATATGAGGAAGGCCCAACTTCTACAAGTTGATTTTGCAAATCACTATTGTACCACTACCTCCAAAAGTCCACCTGTTACCGAATCTGACACCACCAAGGTTAAAAATGCAGAAGAAGAGATTCCTCGGCTGGTCAAACATAACAGAATACAAAAGAAACAAGTCATTCCGTAATAGGTGTTTGAATAGGGAAGATACTAATTTTGTCTCCTTTCCACAGACATTCATACAGTATATAATCCTGCTTTGTACTTGCTGTATTTATTACACTCACACAGAAAAAATCAAGTTTAAAACTGACTGTATTTGCTAACCTGAGAAAGGAGACAAGTGTCAGCTGACCTAAACAAACAACATGGAAACTTCCCCAGCAGATTTAGTGGTGTCAATCTCACTGTGAAGGAGTAACCATCCAACAGTGAAGTATCACTAGACAAGATACACCTCCTCCCTTTCACACTGACTTCTTTGAGCCACCACTGTCTTCTACAGATGTGAAGGGCGGCTCAGGAAGCTCAGGGAGCAGAAAATTAAAGAAACTTGAAGAGCTTTGCAACTAGTTTTACTCCAAGGCACAGACAGTTCTGATGCAGGGACTAACTTTTGGAAGATACTAACTCTTCTGGCTACCCATGTCAACTTTTGTGAAAGGAATGCAAAGCCCACAGCTTCCGCTATTAGAGAAGTAATCAGGAATTCGAGTATCAGATGTTCATAGTGTTGGGTATTTTGGAAACAACTCTATTCTTGGAAAATATATAGGTTTTACATTCTGTTTTATTTCAAAGTCAGTTCATTCAGCAATTTGTCTTTATTACTTGATGACATGCCCCATCAGCTTCAACCAGTTCATTGCCTCTTCTAGCTAGTCTTATAAATTAGATGCCTCATTCACTTCCAATCACACAATAAATACAAATCTGATCACTCACTTGTAGCTGGTACATCCTCCTAATTGCCGTCTTTTCAGGTAACAGTTTTTAGAGGACAAAAGCCCTGCTTGGATTTCTGCTGGAACCACACCAAATATTACGAAAGCCTCAAAGGAAATCAGGTAAAAATAGTTAAGAGCTCTTTAGTGTGACAGTTACCACTGCTACCAACTTTGACGGTTTACAAGTTAAAAATCAATCCTTTTAATAGAGGAAGCTTTAGAGATACCAGTGCACGTGCTGTAGTGTAAGAAATACACAAGAATGAAGAAAAACAAACTCTGCATTACAGGAAGATTAGTGAAAGCTTGGTATATCACAAGAAAAAAACAGTAATATCTGGGCCTCAATACAGCAAGCACAGATCCCAATCCAGCTTATGAAGATTATGTTCATCATGAGATCCTGTCTCCAAATTGTTTTCTCCACAGGTATTTCTGAAATAAACAATGACTGCCTAAGATACCAGTTTAAATGCAATGCATTCAACTGGGTTTGAACCTCACACGGAAATACAAGACAGTACATCTAAATGGACTTATGCTGTTTGTTTCTGCCGAGAGTCTGCTGTGAAATGTTTCAGAGTTGTACTGTTCTTGCAGACTAACTAAAGTTTGGAGAATTCCGTAACAGCAGCAACTGAGGAGGCTTCCCACATCATCACCTTACTTCCTACCCATGTAATTCTTTCCAAGGTACCAACACGTACACCTGTATTCTCCCAAGAGTATATACATTGGCCTGAAAGAGTAATAAAGAAGCTGCAGGAGTCAGAGCTTAGAAACTCTGCATTACAGTATTGGATATTATACTAAATCCAGTTCCCAACAGGAAGCTACCCAACACCTGTGTTTTCACTTAAAGTACTGAGATTCACCAAGCCAGCGAATTACCTTAAACCAACCTAAATCAGCTGTTACAGTCCTACTTGCTCCCAGCCCTTCTTTTGCCAGAATCCATCCCTGTGCCAGCAAAGTGAAAGGCAGAAAGCCAATCAATCTGTAAAAGTGAACTCCTGAAAGAAAACTGGATTGTTGCAAAGTAGCTAGGAGTAAGAGGCTTTCTGGGATTGCTACAAGCCTTGTTTCATGTACTGTTTGAGGGAGACAGCAAAAACACTAGTCAGTCCACGGAACAGCATCAAGAAATGAGCTGGCAGCAGCATGCCTGATCATTCATTAACACTGCACAGCTATGGTACCTCCACTGCAATAAGCCTTTGACACTTGATGGGAACACGGGTTTAAGTCAACCTATACCCTTCTCAGATGCTCAGAGACTGTACGAGATTTGGCCTCCCCAAAATGATATTCCTCCGCTTGCAAAAAAAACCTGATGGCAGCATGACAGAAAAATGCAAATAAATTTAAGCATCCTTAAGTACTAAACCCACACTGTTAGCAAAGCAGCAACAGCAAATACCCTGAAGCTACCAGAGCTGACGATGGAGGTCTGGCTAAGCTTGTTTCTTCTTCCTCCACCTGAACTGGGTCAGGATGCTGAAGGTACAGAATAAAATGGATCCTTTTTCCCTCAGTTTTAGTCAGGATGCTGACTAATGATGCTGACAAAAAGACATAAGCTGAATTGTTTGATCTGTCACAAACATTAGAACAGTGAGCCAACATCTAGGTGTCTGCTACTGTAATAAGAGTAAGTAATACCTTAGGCCAAGAAGTCAGAGGAGTAAAAAAAACTAAGAAGGATGTTACTAGGTAAAGAATGAAGCTGAAGAACTGCAAACAAAGATCAGAAGGCTCAAATTAGATTTTCTAAAGCTAGGCTAGCTAGATGTCAATATAAACAAATAAACAACAGCAGTTACAAGGGATATTACAAATTACGTGATTGCAACTGTTTAATCTTGCCCTGTAAAGCCTCAATTGTATTGGAATTATCAGTGTCATACATTTCAAAGAAACCCACTGAGGCTTGAGACTACATGCCTACGATCAACACAGGAAAGCTTCCTCTTCGTATATGGGACAATTTAAGAAGCCCTTTCACATCTCTGAAAAACATCAAATTCAGAAGTTTGTGAGGAAAAATTGTTCTGGCACTTTTTTGTCCAGATGAAGCCACTAGTGTCTTGGATCCTTATCGCTCATCACTGCAGGTTCAGGTTAGCTCTCTGCTGCTAATGACACATCAGTACCTACAAAAATAGAAGTCTCACTAATAAAAACAAGAACACAAACTCATATGAAGTGAGTAACACTTCGTTTCTGTCATTTGATTTTCCTGTTATCCCTCTTGGGGGATAAATACTTTCTAAAAGTTGTAATACCTGAAAATCAGAACCCTAGAAATCTATATACACAACTCTACCTCAACAGAGGCACCCAACAAAAAGGTAAGAAACTTCCACCCAAACCTGAAACTAGGAGAAGTGGAGTGAACTTGTACAGATCAAGGATTCAGAAGCTTTGACTTCTGCTCAACAGATCAGTTTCTTTGCTCTTAGAAAAGCAGCATAGTGAGAAGTTGCATAGGGTACCAAGGTCTGTCTTAACATAATACAGAAAAGTACTTACTCATCCTTCATTTCCCTTAAAAATTGCATTAACAAAAAGGGAAAGAGAATTATATGGCCTAGCAAACCCAGTAATAAAATACAAGTTAACTACAAATTAAAGGAGTAAGTATTTTGGTTTGCCAAAAGAGTCTGTACCCAGAGGGGATCAATAACTCACCAGTATTTATTAGAAGCCAAAGCAAGATTACTAAAGAATGTATTCAAGCCTGATGAGTTCAAAGGCAGTGACTGTTTCCAGGCAGAAGGTGACTCAAGCACCACTGTTTTCAACCGAACTGAGAGCCTATGGCTCTGAATATTTTATGTTTTCCAAAGGATATAATCTAGATACCAGACCATGATTTATTACTCCACCAACCAAACCACTTATTTTCTCTTTGGTGGAATTTGACAAAATGTGTGGATGCAAATCAATGCCAATGAAACATCACTGATGTTTCTTGAAGTACAGAAAACTGGAGGCAGGATCTCTTAAGTAAAACTCCTCACTGAAGCACAGGGACCAAAGCAAGTGTATTTAATTGTGACAGTTGGGAATTATGTATATTTGATTTAGAAAAGAAACATTGTGGAAAACATAACTTTCACTAAATACAAACTGTCCCATCAGCAGGTCAATCTGTGTACCAGTATCTCAAGAGAAGCACAGTAAGTAATGGCAACTATACAGCACTGCTGTGCTCCTTCATCCTCCCCTATAAACTTAATTTACATTGCTTTATTTCTAGAGACCTAAGTTAAAGTTTACTTATAAGGGTACTTCTAACACAAACTTTTAAATTAGCACCATGATCAGAAAAAAGTCAAAAACAAGATGCAGCAGAAAATTTCAGACATTTAATACAAATTGAGCTGTACTGAATGACACTGACACATTTCTAATCTTTTACAATCCTTTAAATGAATCTAAATTTAATTTTAACATATCTCCATGGGTATACAAATTTTACATACTTCTGCGTTTCACCTGTTTGTTGCCCCCAAAAGAAAGATGCTTCTTCGATTTTAACCTTTTTCAAAAGCATGGATGAAAGCTTTAGCCACATTAACACTGGTGGAGCTGTATACCAAAGTCTTAGGCTGAGCCACAAAAGGAAGTCAGTCAGCACACTGGAAGATAACACTAGAGGGGATATGCTTCTCTGTAACAGCAAATACCCTATTCCAAAATAATTACTCCCCTTCAGCAGGAAATAAAAGCTAAGCTACCTTAGCTGGTCTGGTATAACTAATTTCAGTAAAGCTTAGGCAGTCAAGTCCCCTCTCCCCCCACCCCCACTCCCCACAGAGGCAGATATTTAATTCCCCTAGTCTCGGGCGTGCTATAATATAAGCAAGTATGGATGACAGATCAGTTCACACTAGGCAGGAACATATCTAACCTTTCCCTGTTTGGAGCTCTGGTGGATTCAGGCCAGTGACTGAGAAAGCAGCAACAAAGCCAGTAACGAACACAGGGAGATGAGACAAGGACAAAATGAATGAGGAGCAGCAGGAAGAGTTTCACTAGATGAGAAGGGGAAAAAGAAACCCACCGCACCTCCTCCTTACCCTGAAAAGGAACTGCTAAACAGAAGGATGGGCAATTTTTAGTTACTTTCTAACGTTTACCTATCTTAGCCAGAAGCACTGAAGTTACCATACTCTTTAGGTACAGTATTTTCTGCGAGAAAGATCCACCATCACCAAGTTAAAGAAAAATTAACATGAAGAATAGTTTAGACCCTGAATGTCATGTTAAAGACACTGCTGCTGCTATGCCTGACCTGCATAAAATTGTCTCCACCCAAACAATAGCAGCAGAGGTGCGAATTCTGCTAAGATACAAAACACGCTTTTCAAAGGACAAAATTTCAGCCCTACTGATTACAGAAGTGAATTTAAGTGATAAAATCAAGAGAAGTATAGAACACACCTTCAGGTGAAGTGTAAGTCATCTGACACACATTCAGGTTTTCACTTTACCAAATCCTAATCCGATATCAATCCTAGTCTGATTTCAGAACAACTCCCTCCCCCTTCCTTTCCTATTACAAAAACTCGAACACAAGATTCGGGATTTCCTTCCTTTCCAACTGGGACTGGAATTGAAGATGTCCCCGGTAATGACACACAGATTCAGAAGACCTTCGGAATAGCTCCAGGGGAAAAAAAGCTTCTAATCGCCCGTGGTCTCACAAATTCGGGGGAGTAAACTACTACCCCATTAGCCTCAGTAAGCACCACACTCCTTCCCGATTTAGATGAAGACGCCCAGCAGGCCATTACTTATGTGCCTACCAACATTTAAGGAAAAAAAAAAAAATAATAAAAGGTTGATTTAAGGCAGTAGAGGGACCAAAATCAGCCAGCACGGCACACTGTAAAAAGACTCATCGGAGCGTGGGAGCGGCCCCTACCACCAGCGCAGGCCTCCGTGTGCGGCAGCGGCGCAGCGGGGCACGGGGGGCCGGGCCGGGCAGCCCCCGGCCCCAGCGGAAGGGCTACCACCGCCCAGAGGGGCCGGCACAAAAGGCGGCCGGCACCATTGTCCACCCCACCCGAGCCCCGACCCCGCCGAGCACAGAGGGAGCAGGACGGGGAGGCAGCCGGGGCAGCAGCGAGGAGCGCCGCGGGCGGCGGGGACGCGAGCCGCGGCAGGGGGTGGCGCATCCCGCCGCCTGCCGGCCCTGCCCGGGCACGGCCACCGCCGCGGGGCCCAGCGGGCCCTCCCGCAGCCCGGCAAGCCGCGGAGGGGGCGCGGCGGGGCCTGCACGCCGCCCGCCGGGGCCGCGCTCGGCTCGGCCGCGCCAACCCTTCCCCCCGCCGCCGCCTCCGCCCCCCGGCTGGCCGCGCCCGCATGACGGAGGCGAAAAAAAAACCCCGCGGGCGTTTTCCCCGCCGCCGCCCGCCCGCCCCGGGCGGCCGCTCCCCGCCTCCTTCCCGCCGCCGCCGGCGGCGCCGCCAGCACGGCCAGGCCCCGGCCCCTCCTCTCGCGGCCGCCGGAGGCGGAGGCCGGGCCCGGCCGGGGCCCCGCCGGCCCCGCACCTACCTCCACGTCGCGGCCCTTGTTCTTGAAGCTCTTGATGCGGTGGTTCTCCAGGCCGGCGGCAGCGGCGGCGGCGTTCTCGGCCATGGCGGCGGCGGCGGCTCCCGGCGGCGGCGGCTCCCAGCTCCTGCGAGGCGGCTCCGGCGGCGGCTCCCGGCGGCTCGCGCGAGGGGAGGGCGGGGGGGGAGGAGAGGGGGGCGGGGGGAAGCGGGACGCTCCGTGACGAGCGCGAGGAGGGGAGAAGGGGGGGGAAAGGAGGAGGGGGGGCGGTGAGCGCGCGCGCCGTTGCCGAGTGACGGGGCGAGCGGCCGCGAGCGCACGTGACGCGGCGGGGCGGGATCAGCCAATCCCAGCGCGGCGCGGCCAGCCCCCCGCGCCTCGCCCGTGCTGCGTAGCGAGCGGAGGGGCCGGCGGCCGGGGACTGCGCTTCCCGTCCTGCATCGCGGCGGGCCCCGCGCTGCGCGCTGGGGGCTGTAGTCCCGGCGGGCGGCGGCCTCGCACGTGAGCGGGCGGGAGCGCGCCCTGCGGGGCGGTCGGGGGCGCCGCCGGCCTCAGCTGTGGGCCGGGCACGGTGCTGGACGCTGTGCGGCTCCGGGGAGCGCCGGGGCCGGCGGGGAGGGCCTGGCAGTGGGGCGCCGATCGTGCTTCTGGGGGGGGCGCGGGGCGCCGCTTGCCCCGTTGGGGGTCAACCCCGCAGAGGGGCTGCGGTGGGCTCAGGGTCCCCCCTGCCTCCAGTAGGCTCCCTGAGCCCCTGCGGCCTTGTCAGCTGCGGGCTTGTCCCCCTCAAATGCACTGTGTGGTGACCTCGCTGGTGGCTCACCCTCACAGCCGGCCTCGCACAGCTCCCCAGCCAAGGGTGCACTGGGGTTACAGCTCCACACCTTGCTCTGCTCCAGAAGAGTGCACTGATACTGCTATATGTTGCCGGTGCGACAAATCACCTGGTGAATCCAGGTGTTTGGGAAGCCCTTAATCTCCTTCAGCTCGCCTGCCGTGCAAGCAGCCCCTACCTGGAAAGCAAATACAGCACTCTGTGAACATGCCCTTCGTACCACAAGTACATGTGGCAGTTGAGGCCATCCCCAGGGTGTTGTACCTACCATAATGCAGAGCACAAATGGCCTTTGTAGGTAATTGTAATTTGTAGGCAATGTAGAGGGTGGTAAGCAGTGATCTTATACCTCCCATAAAGCAGAGCATAATTTCTTAGGAAGAAAAGTATCCAGGAAAACCAAAACCCCAAAATAACAAATACATGTAATGTTCCTGTCCAGGTCACCTTATACCACATCAGGTTCTGCAACAGACCCTTATAGCTACATATAAGCTGTTCACAGACCTCTTTCTCTTAAAAAGTCTCTCCCTCTAACTGACAGTTCAGCTTTTTAATTGCCTTCCCCCAACCCCTCTTTATAGCATTCAATTGACTGTAACTTGTAACTCACGGTTCTGGCAAAACAAAGCTTGCAGCCTGATGGAGATGAATAAAAATCTGGAAGACTCATGCTCTTCTTCACTGTCGTTCAGCTGTGTGCCAAATGTTCTTATCTGAGGGATCAATGTAGCATTTCCATCCTTCTCATATCCAAGTAGTTTCAGCTTCCAATGCACATTCCTCTGTGCCTTTTCCCGGCGGCTTTTTCTGGGTGTGCTGGACCATTATTGCTAGCAATGGAAGAGAAAAAGGAGCCAGGAGCAGGCAAAGCCCAAACGGCACAACCAATGTGACCACTGTTTGTCAAGATTGCTAATGTCAGAGATGGCTTCTGAGTTCTGGCACTTGCTTTTTTGAAGGAGAATTGGATTCAGTCATCCAGCTGTCTTTCAGAGAGCTGCTAAAGCAGATTCAGCGGCTGAGAACTTTGTTTTGCCCGCCAGGGAAGGTGGCCATAGCTGCCAGCTGTGGCTTACTCAGGCCTGGTAGGACATCAGAGCAATGCCGATCCGATCCCTGCCAGGCTGGGGTGTTGCAGTTATCCTCTGGAGGAGTTGCTCACCATTACCACAAACAAAAGAGTTTGTTCAGCTCCATCCAGTGTAATCTGTGAAGTAAAAGGAAAATTTGCAAATAAAAAATGGAGTGTCTCCAGACTGGGACAACTCAATTTACCAATCCATAAATCTATACACATTCTACTAGATCAGATTTATACATACAATGGTGACAATGTCTTTTCTTTCCCATTTCTTCCTATCCATGATATAAGCCTTTCAGAGTTTCTATAGCGATTTCATTAGTCTTAGTAGACACTCAGGAATTGAATGCCTCTTAGACAGAGCTAAATGGAAGTTTGATTAGTTTTACTGCCTGAGAAAAGCTTCTTGGTGGAGCTCTTGACTAGATAATTAAACTTGCATGTACTCAAAGAGAAAACATTTTGATGTAGTTAAGCAAATACTACTTTTTGGCACTGTAATTAACAGACACTACTAAAATATAAAGAATGAGTACTTCGCTACTTTGGAAACTGAATGACATGTGGTCAAGCGTAGCCATTCTTCCTCATCATATGAGCTTCGTATCAAAGTGTTCTTGTCACCAAGACCTGCAAGATACATGTCAAGGCCATGAACACACTTATAGAATTTACTGGCCCTGAGCAGCCTCCCCACACTCCGTTTTAGCCCCCTGCCCCAGTGATGCTGCAGCAGTGGCAGTCTCCACCTCCACTGCAGCCCTGGCCCAGATGCACAGGCTGATGTCCTGGCTGGGCTGAAAAGGGGTTCCTGGGTGATGGGAAGGGGTGAAGGGTTGGAAAAGAGGCTAGTTAGGGCCAGCAAGGTTTGTGGGAGCCTTCAGTGCCCTGACAACATAAATTTCATAGCTTAAAGAGCTATGGGGAGGAAAGATCTTTCATAATTGAAATACGTGGGACAATAACAACTCTTCAAGTGTCCCATTACTGAACAAGCTGTCCTTGTTTCTGGGATGACTTGTTGGCTTCAGCAAAACACAATGAACCCAGCAGGTGATATTGCCATATTCTGGGAAGTGCATGTGATCAGCTCAGGAACCCACCTGCAGCTCCAGAGTCGGAGGCCACTCACCCTGTAGTAGCTGGTCACTTGTCCTTTTGCAGTCAGAGATTTTATCTATATCAGTGATTTTGTCTATATCCACCGAACAATACAGATGCAAGAACGTAAAAGAAATGCAAGGAGCCTAAGTCATGCTTTTGCTGGTATTCCCTCCAAGAAGGATTGGGGAGATTTAGGTGCAGTGCTTTAAGATGGTACCTGTTGTCAGTCCTATCCTGCTAGTGGATGTTAGAAGGCGAGACAGGAGAGGCAAATAAAACACGTATCAGCTCCCTAATCTCTCTGTTCACAGTGATGAGCAGCTGAAGCCAAGACTTGTGGGGTGGAGGAGGTGTGGATGCCTCCCCAGCAAAGGAGCGGGGCAGATGGCAACGTGGTATCATCTTAAACCACTGCTGGCTAAACTTGGCTACAAACCTGTCAATAGTCTGTAAAATCATGCAACTTGTAATCACAGAACAGTACAAGGATTGTTGCTCAAGCCATTAAGTTAACCTAAACATTCATGGGTTTTGTGTCTTGCTTGCTTATCTCAAAATGGGATGCCTAAGCATCTCTTACTTGAGTTGCGCAACAGCTTTAACTGTGTATTACCATTGGCATGGCAGAGCGAGAGAAAGCTTTTTCTACAAAATTTGCTGCTTTTTTGTGTGTTCTCTCTCAGCAGACGTTAACTCTCATGCCTTGCTTCCTCTTGTCTGTTAGAGGCAGCATGACTGGCACCAGCTTAGACATGGCACGCAGCTGGGGTCCCTGCCCAGATCACCTGCAGCTGTCCCCACCATACATACAGCTCTCCAGCAACCAGCTGAGCAGCGTCTCATCAGGTGTTGCTCTCTGACAAAAAGGGATGAGTAGCATATAACGTAAACTAAGGCAAAGTCCCCTACAAACAATGCCTTTGACATTCATTTTCCCTTAGGATATATGTACCATTCTGGTGAGACTATTAATGCATGATCGCAGTTCTCTCCATCAGTGATGTAAAAATTTGTCTTCATAGGAAAAGTTATGTTCTTACCTCATGGTAACTAAGGCTTAGTAATGAATGTGAGGTAAATCCTGGTAAACACTCCAGGTCTGTCAAAGGCTGCTATCATGGATGCTAAGAGGTAACATGCACTCAAGGAGACATGAGAGAGGTTCACTGAAGACAAGCCTGCGGAAAGTTGCTGTGTACAAAGATCCGCACCCTGAGGTCAGGAAACCCCTGATGTGAAAATGGTTGGAAGCTGGGGAAAGTGCTGGGGTAAGCATCACCTTTTTTCCTGTTCTCCTGCTTTTCTTAAGACATCCATTTAGTGATGACAATTGGAGATGCAATACTGAATAAGACAAGCTTTTGGTTTGACCCACAATAGTCCTTATAATTATAGCAGAAAGTTAGTGCTTAGTGAACGACATCACTATGAATTAATACTCTCAGGGCACAGTGTAGTCCTCCAGTTTCAAAGCAGTAGGTTATGGTTGTCACCAGGCTGTCCTGTTGCTGCTTTGCTCTCCATTCACCCACCCTGGAGGCAGCTTACCTTGTACCAGACTCCAGTGTGGGATGAAAACAGCTGCTCTTTTGGCAGAAAGCCCTAGCTAGGATGTTGTGCACAGGGAAACCCTGCCCTGGCTATAGTGGGGTTATATACCTTATCAAATTTGGCTCTCTGATGTCCTTTCCTGGTCTTTCAACAGTGTCTCAATGGACCTGGCAGTCTTAAATACCTCTGTGCAGCAGTACACCATATCCCACTACCCATAGGCAGCACAGTCAACAGCACTTTGCAAGAACAGGCAGCAACCCTGGGCTGTCAGGAGGTGTGTGGACTGGTACAGGGCTCAGGGGAATTAAGACTCTCCTCAGTACATCTGTGCCAGGAGCAGTCCCAGAAAGCTTCCCTTGCTGCTGGGAGAAGTCACTTCTGGGGGCAACACAAGAGCTGGTGAAGGAGCTGGCACAAGGCTGGCTTTGGAAGAGCCAGTGAACAGCCCAGGGTCAGGATTTATAAATGCCTCATTATCTGCAGGCTAGAAACAGAAGCACTGAGGGAGCAGCTGACTGGTCTGCTAGCGTTTCCAGAACCTGGGGGATGTTGTTAGTGAAGGAGGAACCTTTGCTTATTCATAGGCCTTCTTTGCTCAGTCCGAGCCAAGCTGCTGACTGAGCATCTTTGACCACACTTTGACCAGGAGGAAAATTAGGGAAAGCTCCTCCTGGGACAGAGCATCATTTTTCTCCTCTGCTATTCTCACAAGAATCCCCAGAGTAAGTACACACCAGTGCCTCATTTGCTGTTTCCCTCTTTCAGGCAGCTCCACACAAGAAGGCTACCTGGGCTTGAGGGTGACAGCAAGGTGGACATGAGATAGGGGCTTCACAGACGAGGGCCTGCCGCCATGGTACCCAAGCAAGAAGAGCTTGCTTGGGGGACAATAGCTGAGGTTAGTCAAAAGCCCAATCACCAGGCAAGACCATAGTGATAAGGCAGGTCCCAGGTCACGTCAGGGTCCAGTAAGTTATATAGCCAGGTACAGAAATAGCTGTAGTATAGCTCAGACAGAGACCAAGGGCAAAAGCCCTGCTTAAAAGCAGTGACCGAGATAAGGGAAGTGAGTCCCCGCCAAGGCTCCTCACAGCTTGTTCTCAAACAGCTCTTTGATTCAAGGCCAGGCAGCTGCACTGTCAAAGCTGGCCCTGGGCCCAGGCAGCCCAGGCCCCAGGAGGATGGGGTTGTGCTCAGGGCTCGGGCACCCACCTGGAGCTGGAGACATCCCTTTCTTCTGATGTCTGAGCTCCAGGCTGCCACAGAACCAGAGAGATCACGGAGACTTACACCAGGGACTGGACAGCTTTCCCAGATTTAAGGCAGATGGTGATCAGGAGCCAGAATGCCATCCTGCCCAGAGCTTCAGTCCAAGCAAAGCTCCTGAGGTACTCATTGTTTGCAGAACCATGGGTCCACCAGCCTCCTAGGCTTCAGCCTGGGGATGCGGGTGCTCAGGAGGCTAGGCTGTGCTGTGCTGGGCTGTGCCTCAAACAGCAAAACCTGATGGGCTCGCTGGTTTTTCTGGTAGTAACAACTCCAGCCGGTCTGCTCCATGGCCCAGAGCCTTCGGCACAGGCAGCCCAGAGATGCACCGATTGAAGCCCAGCCCCAGAGCCAAAAAGGGCCAGGAAATCCCTGCCACAGACTGTGCTGCACCTGAAGGAGATATCAAAGGGACGCAGTTTACAGGAAAGGTCCCTGAGGACCTGGGTGTGACTGTCCGCAGGATGGCTCTCTTAATTTGTATTTCAAAGTGGATAATTTAATTGGCATAATTGGGATTCTTCTTTCTTCCCTTCATTATGGATGCACAGAATACAGTAGTAGAGAAGCAAGAGGGAAGCATGTCTGGGAGCGAGATAGCTGCCGAAGTAGTCTGCAACCAGGTAAATAATGTCATCCTCTTTGGGAAACTACTGGGGTAATAAAGATCTCCTTTAAACATGCTAGTCACAGGGCATGGGATACTACATTCCTCATTGTCTAGAGCAGGAGAGGTTTGCTTCTGTGTCATGGCAAAGAGGAGGGGAGAGTCAATGCTCCTGGGTGACATCTTTAGTGGTGCAAGCCCTTGTGTTATAATGCTGGGGGCATGGTGCAGGTAGCCTCATGCCAGCTGTATGATCACCCATGGCTTCCCGCATGTCCCTTCTGGCCAGGGAATCAGGTCCATCAGGCGTGGCAGTGCCAGGCTGTGCCATTGCTGCCAGGGGAACCATGTCTTGGTGCATCCTCCAGGCAAAAAGGCTCCTTGAAGCCCTCATGCAAGCTGTGGACACTGTGACAGGGCAGGAAGTGTCACAGCAGGTGAGGGAAAGCTTGTCTTTGGAGCCCTAGGACTCAGGGTCAGCCACCCAAAGCCCCCTGTACTCCATCCTGCAAGAGTCACGGGCCCAGCTGAAAGTTGCTGCTCTCCATCTATGAGGAGGTGGCCACTGGGCTCATGGGGACAACTGTCATCAGCCACAGTGCATTTTTCAGCCTGTAATCTCTAGCATGAGGAGGATCCACCCACTATGAACCATCTGGCCTCGCTCTGAAGACTGTAGATGAGCTTGGGGCAATCCTCTGTGGTCAGACATTATCAGCATCACTTGCAGCAGGGTGATGATACTGCACATTTCTGTGTGGCCACAGTGTGTGCACGAGATGGACAATGCAGAGCTGGGTGTGCTGGCCAGGCCTGGTGTTGGTGAGGGTCAGCAGTGGACAGGCAGCTCTTCTGGCACAGCCCACTCCTGCCGGCTGGCAGGATGCGGGCCCATGGCCTGTCCTCCCCAGAGGTACTGAAGCTCCTGCAAACCAGCCTGTATACCCATCTCCGGGCTACGGTTGGACTATGAAACACGGGAGAGACCTGGTTGGCTCTGGTTGGTCTCCCAGGGGCAATCCAGACGGGAAAACCTCGTTTTAGTGAATGCTTAAAATGTCTCTGGAGCACTGGTAGTCTGCCTGGTCAAGCCTTAGTTTGCAAACACTCTTGCTCTGACAGCCCCAAGTAATAAAGTTTTGATGCACATCAGACATATCTTTGTATTTTAGCAGCATGAGGGAAGAAGATGGCTTTTGTCTTGTAGGCTTTGGTTTGGTGGCACTGGAGGATCACTTCTGCGGTAATCTAACTGTGGGTTTGGAGTTCTGTGGTTGGAGTGACCTTCATCACCTCCAAATCATAATGCAAAGCCGTACTGCCAGCTTCCTAAACACCATGGTGCTGTGACACTGCTGTTTTGAACAGGTACTGAGTGATATACATTGACTGACACATGTTAATGTCCATGGGTGAGTGGGAAAATGATGGTTTGATCCACCATAGCCAGATGTATTTAGATGTACTATACAGACGTGAATAGCCAGCACTTTACCATCTGTATTGGGTTTGCATGGCAAGGTTTTGGCAGTGAGGGGGGCTACAGGGGTGGCTTCTGTGAGAAGATGCCAGAAGCTTCCCCCTTGTCCGACAGAGCCAGTGCCAGCTGGCTCTGAGATGGACCCAACCACTGGCCCAGGCTGAGACTGTTAGCAATGGTGGTATCACCTCTGGGACAACATATTTTAGAAGGGGGAAAATACCTGTGCAACAGCCTGCAGCTGGAGAGAGGAGTGAGAGCAGGTGAGAGCAACCGCCCCGCAGCCGCCATGGCAGGCAGGAGGGGCAGGGGGCTCCAGGCCCGGAGCAGAGGTTCCCCCCAGCCCGCGGTGAAGCCCACGCTGAGGCAGGCTGTCCCCCTCAGCCCGGGGAGGCCCACGGAGGAGCAGATCCCCACCGGCAGCCCCTGGAGGCCCCACGCCGGAGCAGGTGGGTGCCCGAGGGAGGCTGTGACCCGTGGGCAGCCCACGCTGGAGCAGCTCCTGGCAGGGCCTGTGGCCCCGCGGGGAGAGGAGCCCGGGCTGGGGCAGGTTTGCTGGCGGGGCTGGGGACCCCGGGGGGACCCAGGCTGGAGCCGGCTGTGCCTGAAGGACGGCACCCGTGGGGGGACCCGGCTGGGGCAGGGGAGGGGTGTGAGGAGCCGCCCCTGAGGGGAAGGAGCGGCAGAGGCAGCCTGTGAGGGACTGACCCCAGCCACATTCCCGGCCCCGGCGCTGCTGGGAGCGGGGAGAGGGAGCGGGAGTGAAGTTGGGCCCGGGGACAAGGGAGGGGTGGGGGGAAGGTGGTTTAGGATTTGGTTTTATTTCCCATTATCCTGCTCTGATTTGATTTGCAATAAATCAAATTAATTTCCCTGAGTCGAGTCTGTTTTGCCTGTGACAGTAATCGGTGAGTGACCTCCCTGTCCTCATCTTGACCCAGGAGCCTTTTGTCACGTAGTTCTCCCCTGCCCAGCTGAGGAGGGCAGTGACAGCAGCTTGGTGGGCACCTGGAGTCCTGCCAGGGTCAACCCACCACACCATCACAGTGTGATGACCTGTTTCAAATTTTGGCACATGTTAGCAATACACTTTCTCTTCTAAACGCAGTTGCTGAGAGCTGCAGGACTTCCACCTGCACTGCAGAAAATAGGCATTTTTAGCAGAAGTATCTTGACTTGGAATTGCAGTGACATCAAAGCATCTTTAGTGCTTACATTTTTAAAGGTTATCAGGAGCCTTCACTTGGATTTGATCTGATTTCACTAACAGATTAAGAACTTTTTATATAAGCAAAGACAATTTAATGCAAATAATTATGACAGACAAGGGAAAGATTTACTGAAGTGGACTTGGGGGGCTTCTGGTCCCTGCCCCACCTGAGTCACAGCAATGCGATGTGCATTTCCACATGGTGTGCACGTTGTGCAACCAGCAACTCCCTGCACACACCCAGAGCACACTGTCTCCATCCCTGGTTAATGCAGCTCTGGTTACAGCATCCTTAGAAAGGCGCATTTTCTTTTGTGTTCTCATATCCAAGTATTAACCTGCCCTGACATCGCCTCATTTGCCAGAGCTGATAGCACAGCCTCAGATCGCTTTGCTGCAGAGATTACACAGAAGTAGAGGCAGATTCAAATAACTTCTGTTCTGCGAAACAAGTTTAAGTTTGTACTGCTGTGTAAGTTTATATATATAAGTATATTTATTACCTCTCTCTCTCTCTCTCTTTGTATAATAGCTTGCCTTGCTGCAGAGATAAGAAAGCCACAGATGCAGTGCTGTGTGAATCTGGAACAAGAGTCATTTCCCTTCGTATACCTTGATGGAAGAAAATCCAAATGTAGTTACACTTCAACACAGACCTAATACAGCTGGCTACCACCACCATCTTCTGCTCATTTGAGGAGATGTTCTGCATATTTAAAGCCTGCAAATGCTTATACATTTGGTACCAGGCTGTTATGAACAACATAAAATATTCTTCTTGTTTCAGTAACTCCAGTTTGTAAGAAGTCACCAAAGCGGTGAGTCCCCACCCTTACACATTGAAGCCAGTTTCACATGATTATTGGCAGAAACGGCAATTTTATTTTAAAACATCCCGTGATCTGATCTCAGGATCTATTTGGATCTTCAGTCCCCATGGCAATAGCTTCTCAAATCCTGAAAATAACAATGTGCACAGCTATTTTGACTGAAAAACACAGGCACCACACATGCGTAAGGCTAAGCATATGGGTGCATGCTTGCACAGAGAGGTTTTCGTTTTGGTCATAAAAGTAAATAGCTATTTTCCAAGTGCATGTATAGATCCGCTCCACTTGGTAGGATATGTCAAGTGAGGGAGCGTTATTTTTACACTGTCACTTTAAAGTAGGCCTGCATTCAGCTCTTTGAATGGCTTTCTAATGATACCTGATGGCATTCATGTGAACTGGGAACCTGTTAGGCATCACTCTTCCCAGCGAAATACCACTGAAATGGTGCCGCGGAAGAGGAGAGACAGGAAAATGGATCCTAATCTCATTTTGTATATTCATGTGTTTGCCCTTTGGACTGGAGCTGTTAATCAAAATGGGAAGCCTTGTGAGTTGCTTTAGCTAAGAATAGGAATTTGTTTTCAGCTTTGATGCTGCCTTAAAAGTCTATGATGAAGGAAGGAAGAATCAACTACATGTGGAGTTTCTTTGCTCACAGCGCTCTGCCTTTCTGGTGGACCTCAGTTTGGTCCTGTGAGGGTGCTCCAGCAGGGCTGTGCCTGGATGGACCTCTTCCTGCAGGCCACCAGGTATCATATGAACCTCATCTTCTGGTTGCCCAGCTCTACATCACTCCTGGAGCCTGTCCCCTGTGTCATTCCAATGCAGGAGTGCCAGCATCTGGTGGGCATCAGGTCCTGCAGGAAGATGGACACTGCTGTCAGTGCTTGCTTGCTGGCTGGAGCTCAGCTGCCTGCAGCCTCCCCCAAGCTGTTGTGCTGTGTTGTTGAGACAGTACAAAGATTTATTCATGGGGACTGTAGCTGGTAGCATGCATTGACTCTAGAGGTAATAAGGTAATAGCTGCTTTTGGGGAAAGATAAAAAAGTAAAAGGAGAGAAACAGAAGGGAAAGGAAAACTCACACCCATGGTCAGCTGGGAGGAGAAGGAACAGGAGGTCCCCAGAGGAGTGTCCTTCCATGGGTATCCTCTCTGGTGGTGTGAATGCCCTCCCTGCAGAAAAATTTCACAAGGCAGATGTATGGTTTTGAGGTGGGGTGTGGCATTGACCCCCTGTTGTCTGTTCCTGCTTACAAACCTGTTAGTGCTGATGGGAGCACACACTGATGGGGCACACTGGTTGTGAAGCTCAGTGTGTGCATTTTATTGGGTGCCCTAATGTAAGCTGAGAGTGACAGCCCAGGAATAGGAAAAGAGGTGGGAAAGGAAGGTGGTTCTTATGCTGCTGGCCATCAGTTCTCATGGGAGACGTGCAGGTGCAGTGCCATGAGAATAAGACAAAACCAACATGGGTTGACAAAGGAAAACCACCACCCAGGGGCTCAAGAGAACCCAGCAGCATCAGAGGGAGACACAGAGCAGCAAGGAAGCTGCAGAGCTGCAGACTGGAGCTCTTAATGTGGCACAGGTTGAGGCACTTCAGGCTGTGCACAACACAGAGCAAAGCTGGGGCATGGCTGAGAAGCAGGGGTAGAGCCAGGAGCTGGGAAACGCTCCCAGTCAGAGCTGTACAGCTCTAAATGGTCTCTTTTTATTATTGCAACCAGCAGAGTGGGTGACAACAACCACTTGCTACAATGGCATCTCACCAGCTGCGAGTGAGCTTGCTTAAGTGCAAGTGCCTTCAGCTCCCTGCTTGGCTTTTGCAGGCCAGCTGGCACAACCTGATGCATCCCCATGGGAGACTCAGTTGAGCTGACCGAGGTCCCACAGCTCAGTGGCCAGGATGGGGCAATGCCAGGTGCCACACTGCATTTGCCAGGGCCCTGTTAGAGGACATCGTGGTCTGTCACCTCCGAGCTCAGCATGGGGCATCTGGCTGCAGCCTGGAGCCACCAATGCAGCCAGCTGCTGTTTCTGTTCCTAGCGTCCACTGACAGATGCTGTCATCCCAGGGCAGGGACACCCGACCCACTGGTGAAATGAATACAGCAACTGCTGTTTTCCAGCAGTGGGTGTTGAGCTAAGCCAGTCCTGTGTTTAGCTGTCTTCAGGGTGAGCCCAGGAGAGATTTTTCAGCTTTTCTTCATCAGTACAAAGAAAAGGGAAAGGTAAGGAACAAGGCAAGGGAAGAAAAAGTCAAGGCAAGAAAATGGCAAGGCAAGGCAAGGAAAAAGAAAAAGCAGGTAGAAGCAAGAAAAGGCAGGAAACTAATAGGCAAAGCAAGGCGAGAGGAGAGGAGAGGAGAGGGGGAAGGGAAGGGAAAAGGACAAAAGAAAACTAATAAGGAGCACTGTAGTTCCTACTTCACTGCTTGTTTCAAGCTGCAGTGGATTGAGGTTGCAAGTGCAACCTCAAACAGCATGAGTGTTGGCAATGCTCTATCTAAGCCAAAGCATGACAATGACAACATAATACAAATAAAAAATGTGACTGTAGAGTAATTGAGAGGGGAGGGAGCTTTTTGTAAGCATTTGTTTGTAGATAGTTTTATGATGATTCAACACAGTTGATGTAAAATCTGGGTGTCAGCCAGCCTGGTGTGGCTACTGAAATTTAGCTGAATTTGACGTTTTGTACCAATTTATTTATGTGAGAAGAGGGGTGCTGCCTCTTGGGACCCGCCAGCACCAGTTCTGCTTCCTGATGGCCCCTGCCACGAGCCAGTACGGGCGGTAGGCAGGCTGGTAGTGAACCAGGTCAGAGAACTGATCTGGAGGGGAAGAAAAAAAGGGAGAGAGAAGCATGTGGGGTTTTTTTCTTTTCTCAGGCTGTTTTCGCTGCCCTCAGCCAGCTACTAAGTGAGAGACCACTGGGGCCTCCCAGCAAACCTGCTGCAACGCGACTTGGTATTTCCCCTGCTGCCAAGGTAAATACAAGCAGAGAGGAAAAACAACAGTGGTAAACCCCAAAACCCTGCAAGAATTCTTCACCCACTTTGAAAAATGGTAGCGATGGGGGCCCCTGTTTGGAGGGACCCCTGGGAGGGTCCCCTTCAGAGAGCCCTTCGGCAGACCCACGCACTCCCGCTTGCCCCTTGGCGGGAGCACTGCTTGCTGCATGAAATGCTGAGCTGCCGTCCCCCTCCGCTCTGCACATCGCACATCACTGTGTCCCTTGTCAGCACTCAGCAAGCCGATATTAAAACAAGAGGGAGGCCAAGTGGAAGAGAAACTGAAAGCCACTCTCCTGGCTACGGGGAATTCCTTCCCAGGCAGAAAACTGGCGCCAGCTCTGCCAAGATTCCCACTAGATTTCTGTCCTTCCAGGTAATAAGGGAATTCAGATAATTATGTCAGTGCCACTGATTTTAATTTTTTTTTTTAAATGTTGTGTAGCGCATACTTGGTGAATCCCTGGCATTGCTCCATCAGTGTAAAAGGACAGGGCTTCCTTGTATTTGAAGAGATAACAGTGCTCCAGGCTACGAAAGATAACTGCTTTTCAATTTAAGCTTACAGCCGTGACAGCAGTGCAGGGGGTCTCTCTGCTCCAAATATGCTCAACCTGCATTGACTGATGGCTGTTATATCTGAAACCTTGTAGGTTGCTATGGGGAAAGTGCCAGAATAAACATCTCTGCTTACTACAGAGGCTCAAAAGACTGAGATGCAGTTAGATGTAAATACCTGGGTTGATAGCTAATATGTCTGGGTGCTGGTGGTGGTTTGCTAATACTTGCTGTTACATTTTCAAGTGGTATCAAAGAGTGGGAATATACATTGGGGTCCTGAAGCTGGAGGAGAAATCTTTGCAGATTATGAGGGAAGAAGTCCACTCACTCTTCACGTTCCCTTTACATTTAACTGACGTTTAACAGTTAAGGCAGAAATGATAAGATTTCTGTGCAGATCATTAGAAACCCGTATTGGTAGGCAGAGAGTGAAATACAATTACATTTTGTAAATCTAGTAGAAATGCAATTCAGGAAGATGAATGCAGCTATGAAAACTTCACATCTTAGATATATTTGACCAATACGCACATGTTATTTGGAGCTGTAGTTTTTGGAAGTTACTTATAGCATTAAAATAGCAATAAATCCCTCATAGCAAGTATTATTTAGCATCTGCATTTTCAGTTCATCCCCCAAAAGGATGCCAAGAAGTGAAACAATGAATTAGAGGGCAGATGCCTTTCATCAGCTAGCTCTCTTTAATTGCTGGCCAGGTTGCATTTCTGGCAGATTGCCAGGAGACCTCTGCAAAGGCCAGTCATAGTGATGAAAGATGCCACAGTGATGGGCCGGTGAAACACCAGCAGCAACCTGGATAAATGTCATAAGCATAGGTCCAAACCAGTCTATTACAGCAGTGATTTCCCAAGATGCCAGCCCTGTCCACAGCTCAAGGAATTGGCTTTTTAACCCACCTGTGAGAAGACAAGAAATGGGGAAAAGACCCACTACAGATGTCTGCCGGTAACGAAGCAGGGGCCACAAGTTGAACTGCTTCAAACCTAGACTGGCCACCACCTTTCCTTTCCTACATACCCTTAAAAATAATGGGTAATGCCACGTCAGTTCCTTTCTGAATGCTGCCCCATGAGTTTTAACTACAGTTTGGCTCTGAAGGCATAGCGTCTGCTGTGCTTCATGACTTGCCCTGCACTTGGTGGCACCAGGGACCCTTCTTTGTCACCTTGGCAGACCCTGTGTGCTTGCCATTCTCATCTGCAGTATTTTGCTTGCAGCATTCTGCAAAGCTCATGCCCTGGTCCTACAAATCTCGTCTTGAACAGCAGGGAGAAAACACAGGGGACAGCAAAGAACCCAATTAAGGCTCAAATAATTAATTTTCCAAGTATCATCCTTGTCTTCAGATTTAGCAGGCACAAGTCCTGTAAAGGGCACTGGTGGCTGGTTTTGTTGCATGTAGGTTTCTTCATGGTGAGGCTGGCTGCTGTAGGGGTTTTCTGGAACAGTCTGATGGGCCCCCATAGCATATTTCCCCAGGAAACACAGGAATGGCTTTGTCACTGCAGGACTGTTGCTTTTTCCTTGCCTTCCCTTCCTTTCTCCAACCTGTCCTTGAAATGCCAGCATTCATATGTGAGAAGCCACATGCTGTGGTGTAAAAATGCCTGGTCTTGACTCAGCTTACCCAGATCAGCAGCAGATTTAAGCCAAATCACACAAGCATCCCCTCTGCTTTTGGTATTGATTTCAAGTGGGGAGAAAGTAGGAAGACTAAAGATTGTCTCCTTTAGCCACTGCACACCAGCCTGTCTGAGCAATGAGCATGTGTGGTATGGGCTGTGCTCATCACCTTCAGCTTCTTAACACAGATGCATATACTCTGGGGCCAAATTCTTTTTAAATATCCTCGACCCAGCAGAGAAGCACATATAAAAGGTGAAATTATTGGCCATGAAACATGTATTCATGATTTTAAAGAGAAGACAGTGTCCTTGGAAATTGCTGAGGGATGCGAGTCACCCTCTTAAAATCATTCATGGCTCTTGGCGCAACACAGGATGAAAAGGTTAAATGAGCAGCCACGCTTGTGGAATTATATACCAAAGCCATTTCACAACAGCATGACTGTTTCAGTGTACTGTCTCCTGGTGATGGACATGGCAAACTGCTGACAACATTGGATTTTAGGTGAGCATACAAGGAAGACACTGAAGCACAAGGGTCCTTTCTGGTGCACAGCAAATGTCAGTATGTCTGGGAAAGAAAGTGGGGAAAAGCCACTGCATTTTTGTGCCACTTCAGGGTGACAAAAACCAAAGTTATACAAAAATCACATAGTTTTACGTGTTTTGATGACTACATACCATCTCTTATCTTCACTAAGCTGAGAACTTGTGGTTTATCCAAGAAAAAAGGACCTTCCCCAGGTTTCCGCACTGCTGTGAATTAACATCCTTCCTTGGATCCTGCCCTAAAAATCATTACCTCTTCCTCTGAAGTTTTCTCCCCATGAGTGCCAGGGCATCTGCCCAGGCAGAGGCTCCAGCCACACAGGTCTCCAGGCAGGACGTGGGCCACAAAGCCCATCCCAGCTCCCCAGCAAAGTCACCCCGCTGTAGGAAAGGGGGCCACGACCCGGGCTATATCTCTGCGTGCATGTATCTGGCAGCCGCCCGGATAAACCTATGAGCTCAGAGTTGTGTAATGTGTTTCCTTGATGGATCATCCTATAAAATCACCAAGGGATCCTGAGGCAACCTGACACCTGTAATCAGCTAGAGGAGCAGATATTGCTTGGGAAGGTGACTTGGCAGGGGAGGGCAGGGTAGTTTTCCCTCCACATTTTTCCTCTCTGCCTGGTCACAGCAGGTTATTTGACAATTGTTTGCACTGGCTAGAGAATAATTGTTTTTCTTTTGAATAACCCCAAGTTGAAATGAAAGAAAACTGTATGATCTTAAGGCTGTGGGGTAGAAAGGAGGAGAGGGCAGGGCTGTGTAAAATCAAGCTCTGTCTGGGAAAGTCACAGGGGTTTAACTGCTTGCATCCCTGTCGAGCTTGTGCTGAAGAAGGCGACTCTGGTTTAAGCTGGAGGAGGGTCTCCGTAGCCTCTGCCATTGCAGGGAGCCTCTTGCCTGGCTGATGCTTACAGGGGTCACCCAGCGCTCCGTGGAGTGGCAGCTACTGCCCCAAGCTGCCTGGCTTGTTCCCATGACCAGTCCTCCAGTCCCATCCTACTCACAGTTATTTGGATGCAATACAGCATTGCCCCAGAGCTGGGCACCTCCACCCCAAGGATTTACAGTGCTGTCTGCCCTCTCCAGCATGCTGGGACTAAGGGCCAACCCTCTGGGTGGCCAGTTTGGGGCCAGTTTGGTGACCTGAGATGTGTTATGTTGGCTGCGAGGTGCCACATGCCTGTCCCCAAAGGGTGCTGCTCTGGCCCACTGCAAAGGGAGAGACGGGCAGAGCTCAGGTCTTACGGGGAAACATGGATACCCTGAGCTGATGTGCTGAGCCACACCAGGTCACAAGCTGCTGCATCAGGTGAGCTCCAACAGGTTTGTGCAGGTACGAGGAGCATCACCGAAGTGTGTAGGGCTGTGGATTTCATGCCAAGAGCCAGGTGGCCCCAAGCAAGATGCTGGGACATGGAGTGGCAGTTAATCCCTTATAGGAGCTGAGATTGTGCAAGTAATTGGGGAAGGTGAAAGATGAACTCAGGTTGCCTCAGTTGTGCCAAAGAAACCATAGTCAGCCCCCACTTCAGCAACACCACATCGCAGTGTTCATTTTATCTGAGGAAGAAAAATCTCTTCAAGCCTGGATAAGCTAACATCAATCAGTACTGGAGTGTTTGATTTATGTCCTATTTGCTGTTTAATTTAAATATTTTAAAATAACTAGCTAGGAAGTTGTTTGTATCTTTTTTACATCTGAATTGCAGGAACACAATACTTCTTCACTGATGGAGTTGTAATTTAATCTGTTAGTTAATTCTTTCTCAACATTAACCTTCCAAGAAGCAAAACAAGTATCAAAACAAAAAGCAAAAGGCTGAGTGAGGAATATTTATGCTACTGTTTGCCATATGTTAGTTTTCACATAGCCATCATGATCATTACTATCATTATTATTATGTATATTATGATTAATCATTAGCTGTGCAATGTTCACCTTCAGGAATGCCTTGCGCTTACTTCTCAGGCTTCGCTTCCATAATTGATACGTCCCGGAGAGTTAATTGCTATGAAATTTGGTTACAGATGATACACAGAAATTTCAGGAAATATGGAAATGAACTTCAAAATTCACAAGGGATAGAGATGAGAAAACAAGGAGTAGGCAAATCAACATTCAGCCAAGATAAGACACTTTTGTTAGTATTTTTTTGTGGCTTTCCTCTTCTGAAGGGAGTATAGACTTAAGATGCCTGTGTTAGTATGTCTGCATGCTTCAGAAAACAGAAATTGCAAAAGGCTGATATGTTGGTTCTTAACATTTTCCTCTCTCACTCTCTATTTAGGCGTTTCATCTACCCATATTAACTCTAGCAGCCTTAGGACAGGAAGGCTGGGTTAGCACAGCTGGCTGCACTCTCAAGGCTCAGACTGAAGGTAAAACCCCTTGTTAGACACCTGAGTTTATTTTTGGTTCTCACAACTCAGCATTTTTGCTGATTTAACACAGGTGAGCACATAGAATCATAGAATCGTTTAGGTTGGAAAAGACCTTTAAGCTCATCAAGTCCAACCATTAACCCAGCACTGCCAAATCTATCACTAAACCATGTCCCTAAGCACCACATCTACACATCTTTAAATACCTTCAGGGATGGTGACTCAACCACTTCCCTGGGCAGCCAGTTCCAATCCTTGACCACTCTTTCAGTAATGAATTTTTTCCTAATATCCGACCTAAACCTCCACTGGTACAACTTGAGGCCGTTTCCTCTTGTCTTGTCACTTGTTAGTTGGGAGAAGAGACCATCCCCCACCTGCCTACACCCTCCTTTCAGGTAGTTGCAGAGAGCGATAAGGTCTCCCTGAGCCTCCTCCTCTCCAGGCCGAACAGCCCCAGTTCCCTCAGCCGCTCCTCACCAGACTTGTGCTCCAGACCCTTCACCAGCTCCGCTGCCCGTCTCTGGACACGCTCCAGCACCTCAGTGTCTGTCTTGCAGTGAGGGGCCCAACACTGAACACAGGATTCGAGGTGCGGCCTCACCAGTGCCCAGTACAGGGGGACAATCACTGCCCTGGTCCTGCTGGCCACACTGTTCCTGATACAAGCCAGGATGCTACTGGCCCTCCTGGCCACCTGGGCACACTGCTGGCTCCTGTCCAGCCGGCTCTTGACCAGCACCCCAGGGCCTTTCCCACCGGGCAGCTTCCCAGCCGCTCTGCCCCCAGCCTGTAGCGCTGCCTGGGGTTGCTGTGACCCCATGCAGGACCCGGCACTTCTCCTTGTGGAACCTCATACAATTGGCATCAGCCCATCGGTCCAGCCTGTCCAGATCCCTCTGCAGAGCCTGCCTGCCCTCAAGCAGATCAACAGTCCCACCCAACTTGGTGTCATCTGCCAGCTTACTGAGGGTGCACTCGATCCTCTCATCCAGATCATTGATAAAGATATTAAACAGGACTGGCTCCAGCACTGAGCCCTGGGGAACACCACTTGTCACCGGGTGACCGGCCACCAGCAGGGTGCAACTCCATTCACCACCACTCTTTGGGCTCGGCCACCCAGCCAGCTTTTTACCCAGTGTAGAGCACAGCTGCCCGAGCCATGAGCAGCCCATTTCTCCAGGGGAATGCTGCGGGAAATGGTGTCACAGGCTTTACTAAGGTCTGGGTATACAACATCCACAGCCTTTCCCTCATCCACTAAGTGGGTCACCTTGTCACAGAAGGAGATCAGGTTCGTCAAGCAGGACCTGCCTTTCATAAACCCACGCTGGCTGGGCGTGATCACCTGGTTATCTTGTACATGCCATGTGATGGCACTCAGGATGATCTGCTCCATAACCTTCCCTGGCACTGGGGTCAGACTCACAGGCCTGGATCCTCTGTTCTCTGGATCCTCCTTCCCACCCTTCTTGTAGATGAGCATCATACTTGCCAACCTCCAGTCAACTGGGACCTCCCTGGTTAGCCAGGACAGTTGATAAATGATTGAAAGTAGCTCCTTGAGCACTTCCACCAGCTCCCTCAGCACCTTTGGGTGGATCCCATGACCAGCTGCCATGCCACACACAACCCCAGGTCCCTTCAGGGTCCCATAGCAGCCAGTGATTGTTTTGCAGTGGAAGGTACTTTTTGGGGTGCACCATGCAACTGTCCTGCTCCAGAGGAGGATTTAATGGCTGTGGTTAGCTCAGCACACAGCTCCTGCATTTAAATCCGGAGCTGTGAACTTTAAAATCCTGCACAAGCTGCTGCTGAAGCTTGGAGAGGATTCAGACTTAGGAACACAGCATGAATGCATCTCATGCTTAGGATGCAGAAGCAGCAAGAGCCAGCAGCCCACAGCACAGCCAAGCCCACCCTGGGGGGCCTGAGGCACAAACACCTGCTTTGTGTGATGGTGGCCCAGCTACTCTGAAGTCTTCTTGCTCACTGTGCTGAAGTTCCTCCGAGACCCTCTCTCCATCCCTGTCTGTGGTACCTGAGCCACAAGCATCCAACTCTGGGTGCAGGCTTCCCTTCTCAGACATGTGGGAAAAGGTTAGTCAGAGAAACATCTTATTTGAGCTAAAAACAGTGACTCAAGTACATTGCATACCTATAATATATCTTTATAAATATAAATAAATATATGAACATAGTACAGAAGTATAGATTTGTGTTGGTTATTATACAGTATCAATATGTTTCATATATCAATGCTCTACATGTGCATATATAGATTTATATAATCTATATAGCTTTTATTTATATAGACACATTAGATATGAAATATGTATTTGTTTATGTTACATTTTGTATTTTATGTACCTAGTGCTGCATTTTACTTTCAGTTGTGGGTGGAACGGCTTGGATGCTGTGAAGAGTGCATCTTTGAAACACAGTGTGCAGGAAGGCAAAGCAAAACCCCGCTCTAATCGGTTTAATCCACCCCGAGGGATGCTTCAAATTCCTCCTGAAAATACCATTTTGAGGTTTCAATAGGAGAGATGCAGAGGTTTTGTGGAAGACAACAGGGCCAGCTTTCTGCAGGAGCAATGAGGGTTTTGCAGCACGTTTCTGGGAGAAGGAGAGAGGTGAGCGGTGTCTGTGCAGTGGGGTGGTCCAGGTGCTAGATGCACTCCACCCGTGCTGGGAGGCATAGATATTCATGGAAGAGGAGAACAAGTGAGGGAAGATGCCTGGGGAGACTTAAGCAAGCTGGAGCTTGGACAGGGGTGGAATTCCTGGTGCTGGAACCCCGCTGCCACAGGACTCTGCAGTGCAGGGGCAGTGCAGTGCAGTGCAGTGCAGTGCAGGTGGCCATGCAAGGTTTGGGGCTGCTTGGAGATGAGCAGGCTGCTCCCTCTGGCATTTGGAAAGCCATATTCCCCCTCAGTCAGGCCAATGCTTCCAGAGCAACAAAAAGACATTGGTTTTGTTCTGAATCAGAACTGAGGGAGAAAAAAACATTTTAAACCTGGAAGTATCTGAGACAAGCCAAGCCCCATCTTCTCACAAGGGAGAGGGGGAATTGCCCCAAAGTTATTCCTTCCCTGTGGGAAGCATGCAGTGGTGGTGCCTGTGCAAAGGGCAAGCTCTGCCCTTGGCAGCGCATCCCCTGTCCTGCTCAGCTGCAGACCCCACGTGGGACCTGCTTGGGCAGAGTGTGGCCGGGAACAGCCAAATCTGGCCCTGGAGAGCCCACCTGAGCTGTGGTGCTCTTAGAAGAGGGAAGCCATCCGGCTGGGATGGAGGAAGAGAGCCTGAGCTGCTGAGCCATGTCTGAGGTTCCTCTCTGTCGTGCGGAAACTTGCCTGTGCAGAGCTGTTTAGGAGGACTCTGTCATGCTTGGAGGGAAAGAGCAATTACCTCCCCTGCCAGTGAATTCTCAGGTTTATGTAGATCCCCATGCCTTTCCCTAAACAAGTTTTCAATACAGAAATTAAAAGCTGAAGAGATCCTCTGCAATTAGGGGAGAAGACATCTCTCTTTCAGCTAACACGAGAAAAAGAGCCAAATGAAACGGTGCATTGTTAACGCGCTTCGGCTTAGTCACTGGGGAGGGTAAAAAACAAGGCAGACTTGGTTGGGATAAAAAAAGCGTCGAGTATGGTGAGATTATGAAACAATAGGTACTGATAGAGAGGCAGCAGAGAGCCAGTCGCAGAGCAGAAGCTTTACTGAATGCCTGGGTTTGAATGAATCCTAATGATAATCACGGGCTACATGGCAATTCGTTTAAATAGTGTGCCTCCTGCTTCCTCCCAGCCTGGCAGAATGAGTCCATACATGTTAATTGCTTCATTTTGAAGAGAAAGCTCCTCTCTGTGTGGCAATATTATATATTGGATTTTTGCTGTTTATTTACTCTGCCCTTCTTCAAGCCTTTTGCTGTCTATAAAGGCATCTGCTGCTGTCATCTTGCATTTCAAACAAAGGTGTTTGCATCCAAGCTCTGAAGCCATTACAGGGAATTTCACCATGGAAATGGAAAGGACTGATTGCTGTCCAAGATGAGCCAGATTTCAGGAGGGGAGAGGAGCTGGCGAGCCAGCCTACCTGTCAGAGGTAAGAACCCCAGCACCGCAAGTCCTCTGAACTTTGTGAAGGGTTGGGGCAGACTGCAGCTCAGCCTTCTCAAGTGTCCCGCTCCTTTCCAAGCAACAAACTGGTGTGAAGACTTAAAACACACCCAGGAATGTATCACTTAAGATTAACATCGAGTGTGTCCACCCGGTATGCACACCGGAGAGGTTGGCATGCTTAAGATAGGTTTATCAGAAAGCAACCACAATAATAATAATAATAGTAATCGACCAAGGTTTTAGCAAGATTCCTCACTGATTATGTGCCTTTCATTGCTGAAGCAGAAGTGTGCTCTGCCACGAAGCTGCACCATAGTATCGGTGGGAGCAGAAGCAGAGGCATAGCACCTTCCTGGGCATCTATAGCCAGACTTCTTGGTGCTGCTGCTAGATTTACATCCTGGGGCTTCTCTTCTCCCCCTGCCCCTGTTCAGTTCCCTGCGGGAGCCTTTATGGAAAGGTAATGAAGTCATTATTGCTGCAATTTTTTTGTCATGCCTTTAATGGCCAAAAAGGAACAGGGAATTCAATCCCCACTGCTTTTGCACACAGTAGTTTATAGGTGCAAATTAGCATCCACTAAGTTGTACTTCCTCTCATGTGGCCTTTGTTCCCATCGGATTGAGAGTATATCCTCTCTTGCGGACTGCTATGTTAGCTCGTTTCATTTGCAGAGATTTTTAAAAAGGTTTTTATGGGCCTCATCTCAAAAAGTGCTTGTGAAGGTCACCCTGTCCCAAAACAGCCTCTTGCCCAGAACACTTGATACTCAGACTTATCACTTAACTGGGATATTTCACCTTCCACCAAAGCTTGCTGATTACAATGCTGCTACCACCCTGTAGGATATTTACGAAGGGGTTACCATGACTTGAAAAATTCATTAGAATATGCTGGAAAAAACCAGGAATGCTTCTTGCAAATGCAAATAGTGTTACTAGTAGCTATTTTCCCAGGTCTTACAACCAATCTGAAAGCAGAGATGATTGCTATTTGTTTCCTGCAATTAAAAATAAAAGTTTTTCTTGTTCATTAACATCATTAACAGTATTAGATATCAAATTTCAATAGCGATGTATTCAAATGGCACCACAGATCTATACACAATACCATTTATGACTATTAAATATTATTTAGAATAATGCCTCTATGCATGGTAGGGCATGTTGCTGTAGTCCCACAAGGAGATGCAGCGGAGGGAGGTGTGCGTGGGAGGAGCAGTGCCTGGGGAACGGGTGAAGCTGGGGCTTTACGTGGTTTGGCCCTCAGGTAGCAGCAAAGTGCTGGAGAAGGAGCAAGTCCCTGCTCGCCGCTGTCACTTGCCATCTGCCTGTGAAGCTGGCAGGAGTACTCATATTTCCAACTAACTCCCAGGCTGGCCTCTGCCTGCACCACAGGAGAAAAGCCGGCTGCCATTGTGCAGGCAGTTCCTGAGGAGGGGAGAAGGACTTTTTTCAATGCTGGGTCCTGAAACTCATTGCTGAGATTAACTCCTTCCGAGCTACAGGACTGAAGGTTCTCCGCAGAGCTGGATCCTCCCTTACCTGCACAGCCCCAGTGTTCACACTGTACTGAAAAAAATTACAACCAGTTTTTGTTCCAAGTTTTAACTTTTGTTCCAAGCTTTTAGGTACAACTAATGAATGTGTTTAAAATGATGCAATTGCACCTGCATTCAAGTCCCTCTTTTTTGCATGGTTTTTGGTTTGTTTTCATTTTTGCATTGAAAACACAGGTACTTGTCAGTGAAGGAGAGAGGGTTTCATGTGGCTTACAAGACAGATGGATGCATTATGTGTCCTACCACTGCCACTCTACAAATCTGCAAGGCAGGCAGCTTGTCCCTGCTCCTTTTCAAGATGAAAGATGTGGCCATCAAGCTAGACTTCTTGGAACTGGAATTAGGAACATTTTGCTTTCTCAATAGATTGAAAAGCAAAATGCCTTCAATTGTAGGACCTTGCTTCCTCGAAACACATTAGAAAAGGAATTGCCAAAAATAACAAAAGCTATCTCTGCACTGATTGACAGCCTAGAATTAGTCCAAAACATGCAGCTCTGCAAAACATTTCCCAGATTTACTGCTGCTCCTGACAGACACTCAGGCCCTGTCCAAACACAAAAGTTGTTTCACTTTCCTCCTAGGACTGTATAGTCCCCACACCTCTTTCACAGAGTGTGGAAGCAGATACTCCAGACAAAAATTAGTAGTAGTGTAATTTATGTCCATGAAAAAGGGGGAAATACATTATTATGCCAAAGTACCTGTGCATGCCATCCTGAATTACACCTCTGTATGAGTTTTGGAGGAAAACTCCACTCGCCTCCCAAATCTCACAGCCTTTTTCTTGAACAAAAGAAAAAGAGGTGTACAGACTGGACTTTAGGCTTCAGTCTAGGAAAAAGAATCCTTTTTTTCTTTCTTCGTTCCCCTCAAAGCCAACGTAACTGCTGATCATACTTTATCCCCAGTGTTTTGCAGCTGGATCTGGTCCCCAGTCTGGACAGCTTGTGAGATTTTATGGAAGCCTAGCGCCAGCGTGAGGAAGAGGATGAGCATGGACACTCTTATTGGTGCCAATGTGGACTTTTAAGTCAATTATTTGAATATTTCTTGAGACTTTCCAAAGATTCTGAAATTACTGCACAAGCACCACATGCCCTTGCCTGTTTTCCAGGAATGGGGATTGAAACAGTTATTCCCTCTGCTACTACTGAATGCCCTTTTCCAAAGACTTCCCTTGGGAATGGGCCGCAGACTGAGTGATGCTTTCTGGCAAGTTGCATGAGTCATAGCTGACCGCTACTGCTTTGGGGTGGAAATGCTGTGGTGACGCCTCTTCTATGTTGCCTGCACTATTTATTTATTTATACTTTGGCTTTGCACTCACAGTTTTTGACCAGGACATGGGTAACCAGCTCTTCCACAGCTTGCAGTTTCAAACCACCTACTTCAGGACAATCCATTAACAACCAGGCTCCTTCTCTGGGCAGGGGGGTCACTTCACATCTCGGGTCTCATGCTGAGACTTGTTTTGTGATTTGCCCTACACAAGTGCTGGATAATTACAGAGCATTCAGGAAAGC
This sequence comes from Falco rusticolus, assembly GCF_015220075.1. Lineage (NCBI taxonomy): Eukaryota > Metazoa > Chordata > Aves > Falconiformes > Falconidae > Falco > Falco rusticolus. Next base: position 30,176,284 of record NC_051188.1, on the reverse strand, counting down.
ATCACCACACACCTGCCATCTGCTGTGGTCTTCCTTACAAATCCACTTTTGACCACTGTGTTTATGGCTCCCGTTGGACAGTGTGTTGGAGGCTGCAAGCTGGCCTCAGCAGACTTTTGCCATCACCCAGTATGGACATTTTAATTTTTTAAAAAAAACCTCTTCTTCATAGCATTTAAAAGAACGTGGGGCAGTTACTGGTAGTTAAAAGAAGAGTTGGAGCGATTCAGGATGCCCTGAGTCACCTTCAGGCATCATGTCCTAAGTGAGAACCACCAAAGCTCTGGGTGAAAGGTATAATGAGTGGACAAGCGTATGCCAGATCCTGTCCCACTGAAAGCCTGGTAGAAGGGATTTGCATGATTTACATGCTGCCATCAATGTAAATAAGCCAATGAGTGTATTTTAACTTTGGCAGGCAATTTAACACTGCAGGCTAAGAGTGACTCAACAAATACACGTTACCCCTACTCAAGGGAACAGCACCCCAACACCCCAGCCCAGTCTTGCTGCCAGTTATTTGCTGCTGACTAGCTGGCATCAACCAACCATTGCCTAATGGCACCATCTAGGTTTGTTAAGCAATTAATGCTGGTTTGCAATGCATTGTAGGCAATTTGCGAGTTAGTTTTTAGTGCCTGAACATTGTGCTGTTCAGGACACTGCTTTCAGGACTTTGTATATTGCTGCACTATGGGTTTTGGTAACAGATTGGGAGAGAGCGCTGATAAAAGGCACCTTTTTCAAACTCGTAAAGACGGAAAATAAAAAGCCTTGCTTTTTATTCTCCCAATTAAAACAACAACAGGCGGCTTTGATGAGACATGCTAAACAGAAACTATGTCTAAATTTTTTATTGATTACTGATTTACACTGTTGTCTAAATGCGCTCTTCATGGGATCGGAATATATCACGTGCTTTGTAACACAGCCATGGCATGCCTGGATTTGGGTAACCATGTTTCTAGAGCAAGCTGTCTTCATTTTAACCTGATGTGACCAGGAACACATGTAGGGCACAGAGAAAGGAAATCCACGCTGGGCAAGAGGCTAACTGGCGGGGAGGCCAGCTGTGACTGGGTCAGGGGGTTTTCCGCCTTCTTGCAGGCCAGCTGTGACCAGGTAGGGCATCAGCCCAACTCAGAGAATATGTTAGACATATTTTCTGAAGGACATGGACACAAAGACCTGGAGTCTGGCTGCAGGCCAGCACAACTCCCCATGAAGACAAGGTGATGCAGACCAAGAGAGGAACTAGGCAGCAACTGCTGCAGCGTAACTTACTCTAGGGCAAAATGACTCCAGGCTGCAGGAGGAGTCCAAGCCACCAAGCAACTCACCAGTCAGGCTAACACCAGCAGCTGCAGATCCTTCTACGTCAATGCAACAGGGTTTGCACTGGTATAAATCATGTGGGTTGCTACATTCAGAGACAGGAAAATAAGGAAGGAAGAGAAACAAAGGGCAGAAACAGAGATGGCCCTAAAAGGGAACTTACTTTCTTACAGAGCAATCCTGAAAGCAACAATGAGGTACTAAACAATAAAGCACGGCTAAGCAGTTCATTGCTACACAAGGTCATAGTCTACCTTCCCCCACAACCGTCCTCAGTGGGAGGCTTATTGTGGAGCGACGGATGCGGAGCCAAATTGACAGGCAAACCTGGGGGATCTGGCCATTTCCCCAGGATGGATCTGACATCCCTGGCTCTTAGGATGAAGACGAAGGGTGAGGGAAGAGAAATATCATGATTGCCATTCCACAGAGGAGAACGAATAGCAGCGGTGTGAAGGCTATCTGCACAACAGGATGGCTTTATCAGTACCGGAATAGCAGCGTGCTATCCTGCAAAGCATGTCTAGTGAGGACAGAGCTATTTCAGTAAAACTGGAAATTTTTTTTAGCGAAGTAACACCCTCCTGAATGCAGTGAGCAGCAATGCAGCTACCAGCAACATTTTTTACAGTTTAACACTCACTAGCCCAGAAGCTCCTTCCCACTTGCATGGCTGTTTTAGCTGGGCATACCAGCCCTTCCCTCTCCTTACCGATAGAAATGGCTTGGTTCACCTGAGACTTTCTGTGTGACCTGGGACAACATATTTCGGGTAGAGCTCTACCAGAGCCCTGCTGGAGTGGGAGAGGTGTGCTTTCCCACCAGTTACAGTCACTGCCCTTCCCTTCGCACCCTACTGGGACAGCAGCAGCAAAGGCAGCAAACGCTGAGGATTTTGGCTTTGCCCTCACCGTTTGATCCAGCTCTGGCTCCTCTCCCTGGAGTCCCAACTTCCAATGTGCTGATGCTGCTGCGAAGCCTCCAACCAGCATGTCTCTGCAAGGAAAAGCTCCACGCAATACGTGGAGAAGAGGAAAAAAGGCCATCTGTCACTGCTGCTCACCCCGAGGAAACCATTCAAGCAGCATCAGCAGAGCTTTTTTGCTGCATGACATGCATCTCCCACAGGGGCTTTAGCCAACAGGATTATGTCGACTATCGCTTTTTAAGCAGAGACAAACTTTCCCAAAATTTGGGAATTGTCAGCCTGTGACAAATAAATGGCTGGCATAACATTTGTTTTAATACTAGTGGGAAAATGGTCCTTTAGAGCAGGTGAAGAAAAGCTGATTAATTAGATGAGAAGCGAGGAAGACGACTACAACAGCCCAATTCTCTCCTAAAGAAATTTCTGGCAAAATACAAACTTAATTAGATGGCCCTCCCTCTACTGTAATGTCTGAAGGTGTGTTCACACCCCCTACTCGGGGAGCTTAATTTAGGAGTTATAACTACTACATTCAGATTAGTCATGAATGATTCAGACTGCTCAGACTCGATTCCTCAGACAATGCAGAGATGGCATTGTGACAGGCATTAGGGTACAAGCAGTCTGAACATGGTCCCGGCTGCCTCACACTCCCTAGATGTGTTCTCCCGATGTTCCCCCAGAGCGGGAAGCACTATTTCCATCCTACATACAGGAAAAGGTGACTTTGAACTTGCATGAAACAAGCCTCTTCTACCAATTTATCTCGATTTTGCCAGAGTTTACTTTGGCCATGAGCTGCACTTTTTCCACACAAAATCCTCACTGAACTACTGCAATCATTATTCAGTGTAATACTTTTTCACTTCTGGAAAGGTCATAAGCCATGTTATACTGATACAGATATTTTAAGGCAAAAGGGAATTTAAGATTTCTCAACAATGGTGATTTTAACATGTACCGCTTGCCAATTTAATGAGCGCATCCAAGAAATATGACTCAAGTCTTCATGTTTCTTGAAACCAGGGGCTGTCTTGTCTGCTAAACGTGCCAGAGTTTTCCATGGATGTGACTTAGCTTCTATTTTTGCTCTCCTTGTATTGTCTTGAATTAGACTGCAGGCACAATGCAACCTAAATACATATACACAAAGATATAAATTTTTTTTCTTGACATGTTCTGGAATTAGGGAAAAGTGACCTTAGTTTTATTTATGCTCTTTTCTTCACACTGAATTTCTGGCATTTCTGCAGTTGACTTTCCACTGACATCCAGAAAGAATGTTCTTTCAATCCCCATTAATCCCCAGCCCACTTCTCTTGACTGCAGCAAAGGAAATTCCAGTGCCTAAGCAACTATGCCTCTTCCCTGGAAGCGTCAGACATTTGGACCGTGTGGGGAGATAAAGAGCTCTTCTGCTGATTCATCTTGGCAGCCAGGTCAGGTGGGTTTCCTTAGGTCCAACACAGGGCTAGAAAAGGGGGTAGGAAAAGCTAAAATATCTGGATGGCGAAAAAAAAATAAAATAAAAAAAAGGGGCTCTCATACGACAGCTCAGGAAGGAATTGGTCCTACCAATTCTTTGTTCCTGCAAATATTCAACATGCAAAAATTCAACATTCAAGCCACCAAGCTTTGCCCCAACAGGGGAGCTTACATGAAGCGTTCAAGAACAGAAAAAGTCTGCCACTGTACAGCTGAGAGCTCTCCCTAACCCTCTGAGTTTTTGTCTAGAAATCCATATCCAAGATGTTAATAACCTGAATAGTATTTTGTTGTGGAACTAGGCAAGGGAAGGAACAGCGAAGAGGCACTTAGATTTGTCCCAAATCTTCCATCACAGGCTTTCTGCAAATACCTTAGCAGCATAGTTTTGGCATATTTTGCAACCAGGTCCCTTGCCACAGCAGAGGTAATAGTTAATCCTATTTCCAAAAGCAACACTGGCCCGTAACACATTAGGTATCTGGAGGGGCGGGCAGGGCTGGATCCTTGGGCCTTAAAGCCTGGATTCAGAGAGACAGGTAAGAATCTACGTTTTGCCGATTCACTTGTGGACCTTTGTGAAAGCTCATCTCAGCCACAGGCTTGATTAGTTGTCACTATACAAAGCAACATCAACACAAACTGATAACGAAGATGAGCGAGTACTACAAAAATAATTTAAGAACTCACTCAGATAAAGTTAAGAAATTCACATCAATTACTAGGACCCTGCTCCTTCTATTTTTGCACACAGCTGTATGCAGGGCAGTGCATTCCCAAGAAAGCCTGCAGAAAGGGAAAACAGTGGTGAATACTCATGGAAGTCTGTATTCTCGTGAACATCTGCACCTGAATACCATCTCTGAATGCTCTTTGCAGGCCTGGGAGTAAAAGTGCTCTCAATAGGATTAAAGGCACCCAATACACGTCACAAAGCTTCTTTTTGCAGAGCATCTATGTTACCGTATCCTGGCATGATTATTTTGTGGAAGGGTACCTTTTCAGGTAATTCTTGACAGGTATTTCTAGATTTACAGTATCTAATTAGATTTTAAGCTCATTGGAATAGTACTACCTGACTTCACCTACCTCCAAAGCACCACAAACAGTTCCGGTATTATAAAAATAACAACTTGACCGATCTATAGGACACCTGTATTATGTGCCCTGCCAGTTCCATTGATTTGTGGATGCACAAATAAAGCCTGGTTCAGGCTTTGTATCTTGCCGCCACAGTATAATCTCAAAAGGAATCAGAGAACATACAGGATTAGTCACTACAAAGTTTTGCACTCAAATAGATGGGGTGTCCAAACTGTAACATTCAAAGATTAAGGAAACATTTGAATGCGAACAATTAGTGGAAATACCTCAACCATTTCACTGGGAAGCATGATTCATTCTTACTAAAACAAATTTGCTACTAGTAATATATTGCTAAATCTAAACGGAAAATTACTTTCTAGTACAACTTTTAGAAAGAGGTATTGCATCTCATTTCTCTGAGCAAAGCTGGGACTGGGAAAACATTCAGGTTTATTGCCAGATGCTGAAATGACATGCTGAGACACAGGTTAATTCACACTCTCTTTCTGTGGCACATCATCTTACCTGTGCAATGGAGTTAACTGTATCCTTATTTCTCTTATTAACTTATTTTCAGGTGAAAACTGTGCTCTCTTTCCATTTTGATAAGTAGATGGTAATAATCTATTATTCACACCCCTCCCCCCTTATTTTATAGAGTTCTCCTATGTCACCAGTTATAGAACAAGAAGTTACGTGATTTTTATGCAAAAGGTGTAGTTCCATTGCACAGTATTACAAATACATCATAGAATCATAGAACAGTTTGGGTTGGAAGGGCCCTTAAAGACCATCCAGTTCCAACCCCCTGCCATGGGGACACCTTCCACCAGACCAGGTTGCTCAAAGCCCCATCCAGCCTGGCCTTGAGCACTGCCAGGGATGGGGCAGCCACAGCTTCTCTGGGCAACCTGTGCCAGTGCCTCACCACCCTCAAGGAAAGAATTTCTTTCTAACACCTAATATCACACTCTGTTTAAGATGAGAAATTAGCAGCTTTGAGCTATAAAAGCAGGCTCTTTTCATGTTTTTGGTAAATTTGGCAGCTATTTTGAATATTTTAGATTTACCAAAATGTTTTCCATTTCGAACACAGCTTCGAAGAAGACAGCCTTCTCTGTTTTTTAAAGCAAGTGTATATTAAGCTCAAAGTAGCAGCTTTTACTGTTAAATATTCTTAAACACAGCAGACTTCAAAAAAAGTTGTTTGCTGGATGCAGTTAGATAAAGTGATAAGAATTTCTTTAAATAATTCCTCCTTTCCTCACTAACATGGAAATATAATTCCACAAGAAGCACCTCCATCTCAGTAGCCTTTCATGGCAAAGAACCATTGTTGAAGGCATTGCTGAAACATATCAAAAGGAAAAAGGACACCTGCCTTCCCTTTCCTTTTTAATATTTTATATATGTATGTATGCATATATAATAATTTCCAGTTTGAAGAGCTGACAAACAATTACAGAATCATTATAGTACATGTTAACTAGTATAGTAACAGCACCTAAAGGAAGAATCACGGAATGGTTGCAGTTGGAAGCAGCCTCCAAAGGTCATCTGGTCCAACCACCCTGCTCAAGCAGGGCTACCTAAAGCCACTTGCCCAGGACCATGTCCAGACAGCTTTTGAATATCTCCAAGGATGGAGACTCCACAACCAGTCTCGCCAACCTCTGCCAGTGCTCAAATCACCCTCATAGTAAAACGTGTTTCCCGATGTTCAGAGGGAACCTCCTGTGCCTTGGTTTGTGCCCATTGCCTCTGCCTGTCACTGGGTACCACTGAAAAAAGCCTGGCTCCATCTTCTTTTCACTCTCCCTTCAGGTACCTATATACATCAATCAGATCTCCTGAGCCTTCAAAGATAAGGGCTAAACAGCCCCAGCTCTCCCAGCCTTTCCTCACAGGAGAGGTGCTCCTGTCCCTTAATCATCTTTGTGGCCCTTCCTCAGACTCTCCAGTATGTCCACGTCTCTCTTGTGCTGAGGAGCCCAGGACTGGACACAGCACTCCAGGTGTGGCCTCACCAGGGCTGAGTACAGGCGAAAGATCGCCCCTCTTGACCTGCTGGCAATACTTTGTCTAATGCGGCCCAGGATACCAGTTCCCTTCTTTGCTGCAAGGGCACTTTGCTGGCTTATGTTCAACTCGTTCCACCAGGACGCTCAGGTCCTTTTCTGGCAAGCTGCTTTCCAGCCGGACAGCCCCCGGCACATACTGGTGCCTGGGGTTGTTTCTCCCCAGCTGCAGGACCTTGCATTTCCTGCTGAACTTCACAGGGTTCTTGTCAGCCCATTTCTCCAGCCTGTTTTGGTCCCTCTGGATGGCAGCATAACCCTTTCGCATGTGAGCCACTCTTCCCAGTTGTGTGTCACCCACAAACTTGCTAAGGGTGCACTCTGCCCCATCATCCAGATCGCTAGTGAAGATATTAGAGAGGGCTGGACCCAGCATTGACCCCTGGAATACACTGCTAGCTACTGGCCTCCAACTAAATTTCGTGCCACTGATCACCTCCCTCTGGGCCCAGCCACTCAGCCATTGGGGATTTCTCCATAATGGTGCCTTGTAGGCACTTCCTTGCTTACATGCAGGTGCTGGAAGTGGAAAGTTCTACCCAACACTGTCGTGGGAAGCAAGGTTAAAAGGAAGGAAAACACAAGCCACTCAGAATGAAAGACAGATGCAGAAAATCATAAGGTGAAAGGCTTTGAGAAAGCTGTTTGTATTTGAAAATTTCAGAATCAGATAATTTCTAAAAATATTTAAGTAAAATTATTCATTTATGCAAATGCATTAACCCAGGAAGAGCCAAAAACTAAAAACAAACATCCAGTATGAAGACTTTCTTTACAATAAAAATTCTTCTAGGAAGTATATTAAATATGACAAGAGGGGAAAAAAAGCATCTCACAATTTATATTCAAGGGCATCACATTTTAGAACAATGTCTTAGCCATTAATCATTTACAAACGATTCACAAAGAAATTAAATATGCTATTCCATAAGAGAATAATGTAATTTACAGTTTAGATGTAAGGCTTCACCATAACATCTCATACCCTTCACCTGGCTCTTTGCATACCCAAGTTGAGTGATCTGTACTTACTCTCCTGCCGGAGCAACACAGCACGGTGGTCCTCAAAAACACAGGTAGTGTTCAGGTTTACTTTGGAAGGTTAAAGAAAAAAAGTATTACTAGTAAGCTTCACAATAAAAGCAAATGAAAAGCTAGGAGAAATAGATTAAGTTATATTTGCTAGTCCTAGGATTCAGGGAATGGAATAAATTACACCTTGTGAAAAAAAAGTATCTAGCTACTAGTTATGCCATCATATTATTAGTCATTGTGCACAACTGGGACACCACAACTCCAAATCACAGACCAGAAACACAGTGCTTCCTTTAAACAAAGTACGTAACTTCTGTATGAAAAAAGTTGGGGAAAAAACCATGAGAAGTATCCATCTCCATAGCTATCATATGCATAAGAACTATTTGCTTTAGAGAGCTCCAGTTTATTCAAAACACTGAACGTAATACTGATGACAATAACATCCCTTAGTCTCCTTAGGGATCAAGTACAAATCAGAGAAAAACCCTGTCCCAAAACACTCAATTTCAATCACAAAACATTGTCAGAAATCTCGTATTTGCAACACAGTTACCTGGTGTTGCAGTTAACATATTAATTCTGCAGACAACAGTCACAAGTACTTACTAAAAATACAGATATGTTTCCTAAAAGTAAAGTGAAGCTTTATTTAGATGACAAAGCTTTTATAATAGTGCACGGTGCAAATTTTCAGTATGAAGACATTCAGAAGATTTGCTGCTCAAAGAGGATCTTTTCAAACCCTGGTGGAGGTGTGTGATAAAATTCACTGAACTGACAATCCAGAATGGCACTGTCATCAACTGCAGAAAAGAACCAAACAGAGGGAATTAGATAAGGAATACTTACAGTTTGATCCTCTATTACACCATCTTACTAGATTATATACTATGCTCAAACCATGAAGAATATTCTCAAACACATCCACTACATACATACAATACAATTAAAAGAAATCTCTTCAACAAATTTGCTAAAGCCCTACACATGACGGCAAATCATCTCTCTCTTCTGTTGTTTACTTTAGTTGGTAATTGTCCTTGGTGAAGTCAATGAGAACACTACCTCTGACTTCACTGGGAGTGTTAGCAGGGCTTCAGGTAATTCCCTCCAAATCTTCTCCTCCATTTCTCTGGAAATCTACAGATTAAGGACACTACCAGATACATGCTGAAGGGCTGTCACCTCCTCAGCTGCGTACCTTTCTGTCCACTTCCTCATTCTGCTGGAGTGTCAGCTATCTGCAATGACTTCTCTGGAGGTTTACAAGGTTTCAGATGTCTGCAGTGGTTGGTGTCAGACCATCTGTTTTAGCGTATGCTCCAAAAAGAGCTTCTTTGACTGCCTCTAAGTTGGAAGTTAATGATTTTTTACAATACTTCTCCCAGTTTTAGAGCCCTTGCATAATCTGAGACACAAGTGTTACTACCTTCAATGTAGAATACAAACAACAAACTGCTGAGCATTTTCAGAGCAAAGCTTTCATGTACTGCATTAGCAAACTGAAATACCCAACCAGTCAGAAAAGCCAGGTATCTTTCAAAGACAACTTCCAAGACAAACCTGGTACTCTAGCAACATCAGGTGAAAACAGAAAAGCTTCATCTCCATATTTTGGTTTGGAATTTAGATATCTGAGAGCCAAGGTAGGAATTTTTCCCTCCTAGGCTCAGATAAAACTCCTATCAGTGTATCTGTACAGTTCTGTAGTACTTACGCAGTGTTTGTATCTCAGTTCCGCAAGAGCGCCCAAGGTATAGCTGCTGTAGGGAACAACCTTTAAGTCCGTTTTTCTGTTTTACGTTCTCAAGCTTGACACCGTGTTTGCCTGCTCTATCATGATTCTTTTAAAAAGATACCTACAGTTGCAGTTTGAATTATGGACAGGGTAAATGCTTAAGAAACTCTTTTCTCTATGGTAAAATCCCTTCTCATGGCTAGAAGTTCACATTAAATTAAGGACATTTATAGTTTATACCAAGTAAGTACCACACGAAAGCAATTTGCAGGCTTCAATTGTTATAGCTACATGTAGGAGACTTGATAATTATGACGAAATTATGCCTGCTTGTGGAAGATGACAATAAGAGCCTGGCAATAAAAAAGTCACTGCATTCCTCAGGCACAGAACTTCTTTAGTCAGAGAAAAAGACGATTTACAGTAGGCTAACATGCCACCAAATGTTTTCTGAAAGCAACGTGTATTCTTCATGTTATGTAACACTATTTCCAAAATATAGGGAAGATGCAACAATCAACTATCACACAGCAGCTCTCCTCCCGCTGCTCAGGAAGCTTTTGGCACCAGGAGATCCTGCAGTGCTACAGGGCAGCCACTGTCTGCCACAACATTTTACCAGCGCCATCACGTGGCCTAAGAACACATCACAGTATGACTATGTAAAACAATTGCCACTCTAGTAGCTTAGAAAGCTGTAATTTGTCAGCTACATTTATAGGCTTCAGAGGCTCTACAACACATATATAATATTTTCTTCCCGTTCATAAAACTCAGTATTACAAATTTATCAAGATATAAACGGAAACATGCCAACAGTTCATTAGGAACCAACCACGAAATGAAACAATTATCCACATCATATAGCTAATGGTATCTCAAGAGCAAAACGATTTTGCAAGAAGCTACTGCTTAGATGAAGCTCACACAGGAATAAACTGGACATGGGTTAGGTATAATACTGGGAATCCAATGAGCAGTTATCATTTGCTGGAAATTACAGGCCAGCCCAGGGTGTAGTGTTGATTATGCACTGAGCCAAGGGCAATGCTGCCTTTCAGATGAGATGTTAAACAGAATTCTAACTACTTGGGAACTCCAAAACGATCACCAAGTTCTGGAAGAGTAAATCATTAACACATGTCTTGGCCAAATTCCACCTTCCATAATTCATCAATTGTTCCTTAAACTGCCTATGCAGGGATTAATTGGATATGGTATTTGTTTCTTGTTCAAAACTGCTGTGTTGTATTGATGGTTGCTGGCACAACAGCTACCACAACTGCTGAGTTTCAGAATTGGGCACCAATTTCATACGGCAGCAAAGAGCTGTACCACTATATAGCAAAAGCAGGAATACATTAAAGTTATGACTTCCATAATAAAATATAAACAGCAATTCAGTATCTACTTGTATTTAACACTGAATGCATTTATAAAGTATGTGAAATTAACAGGCATAAATACCAAGCTTCAGAGATAAATCAGATTAGCCCACAAGTCTACATAAGTTTGAATTTGTTGTTTTTCTTTTTCTCATCTGTTTCACAGGTTTTTCACCTTGCAATTTTTAGACCAAGTGCAGTAACTGCCCAGCTGGTTGGATGCAGACACTGTAAGCTGTCAGTAAACAGCACTTCTTTTCACCATTAAGCATTAAAAATTAGATGAAAATATACTTTTGTATTTTCATGCAATTTGTACATTTGGCAAAATGTAGTTGCCAAAAATAAATGATTGACGCGTCTTCCATTTAAGCAAGAATACATAGCTCACAAGACAGACTTGGTACAAAAATACCGTCCATACTGTGAAACAGTGAAAATCTCTGACTTACCATAGACCACTGGATAGACAGTCCCTCGGATTCCTGAAGCTGGACAATGCATGTTCTTCCCATTTAAATATACATTTAATTCTACATGGTCGTATGTAATACCCTACAAAGTACAGAAAATTAACAAAAAAGCATCAACAAGTTTATACATGTAAGATTGCTACTTAATTTAGCTTTCTTAGCCACAGGCAAATTTTAACACCATTACGCAAACCACAGCATCCTAGAAAACCTCACTTGAAATATTCCTGCAAAGGACTAGAAGTTAATAAATGACCGGTAACATTTGTATTTTCAAATAGTCAGGATTCCTTAACGCTCATACAATTTGGATGCATCACAGTACTGCACACTGCATCCTACCAAGTTTAGAAAACAAATTTCCAAACTACTCTTCACCATGTTAAAGAAACACAAAGTTTATCATGATTTTAAATATTAAGCAGTTTGCAGTCTTCTTGTTTATACCTCCTCATGGAAATAAACTTAATTCAGAGCGTCACTATTTATTAAAGTTATATGTCCATACTTCCATATGGAAACCTCTCTCAGGTCATTCACTCTGCCAGCAGCAACAGACCATGGTTTCATACAGAATGCCATAAATATGCTGACTGCAGTGCAGAAAGCAAATGCTAACAAGGTAATAAGTTACTTATTTGTTAGCTAAATCATTTTTCTCACTGTTTTGGTATGGCTGAGTGTGACAATTTGTGCTGTCATTCAGTACTTCAGCAACCTAATGGCAGAACAAAATAAATTGAAACTTTTGAAAACTGGGGAGTTAGAAGTAACACATCAGCTACTTTTTTGTGAGTAGTTGAAGCTGTTCAGATGACACAGGTTGACCAAACCCTGAAACAGTCTGCAACTGTCCAAAAAAACAATTTCAGAAGGGGATTAGAAAAATAATAATAGTACCTGAGGGCAAAGGATGGAGTAGTCAACCTTAGCTCTTTGGGGCTTCTAAAGATGAAATTTCTAACCGCTGTTACATAGAGGCAAGGTTACCCAGCAAGAAAAAGTAGTGATGATAAATGGTCTCAATTTTGTTGCATTGCTCCCATGTATTTTTGAAAATACATCTCTAACAGGACATTAAGAAAATTACAGGAATAAAACACAACCCTTTGAACAAAGTCACTTAAAGATGTTTTGAGAAACCTGGAATAGTAAGATACCAAAAAATCTTAAGATTCTCCATTTGTTCTCAATTCTTAAATAATTTTCCCAGTGAGCATTACTCCCCTTCCCCACTTACTAACTCTCCTTCCCTACAAAAGTTTGACTAAAAATACAATTCATTTCTCATCCAGGACCTGTCTTTGCTCAGCTCTGTCCTTCTAATCATTAACCAGTTAGCTACAGGATCTTGAGCTCCGCTGGGTATGGTGCATAGCTATGTAATGCATTCCAAGACATTATTTGTTCAGGGAGGTCCTATCTCAAACAGTGTAGGATCCTTGTTGTGGGAGTTATCCGTCAGGCAGATACTGCAACCAAGCATGAGAGGCTACTTTTCAAACATTGGTGAAGTCTCTTCCTCATTCAGAAACGTATCAATGCTGAGAATGAAGTCCACAGATATGCAGGCTGCTGATCCATTCAAACACAACAGGAGTTGGTATCAGCACTTTCCAAACTGGGAGATGCAAACTGAACAATTTGACTGAAACAGTCAGCCTGACCACAGAGTTGTAAATAAGAGGAATCCAGGGGAGTAAAGAAGGCTTAAGAAACTCACCACCACATCACCCTCCTGAGGAAGGTTGTTTGCTGGTAGTCTATTTTTCTCCTCATTATTATAGTAGAGAGCTCCATCATTTCTCATCACCAGGCTATGGACATCTCGACCAAGCGGAATTTGATTCAAGTTTGCTTTCTGGGTTGCAACTCCAATACCCCAAATCCCTAAAACGTGCCATTAACAGGGCAAGAAAAAAAACATTAGTTTGAAGACTATTTTACTGAAGCAGAATAGCATAAAGAATGTGTTTTTAGCTAGTGCCATAGCAGTACTAGTAGTAAGTATCTCTTGGAAATACCAAGACTATTGTGGGTTATCCCTGCTAGGAAGCTAAGCACCACCCAGCCATTCACTCGCTTCCCCCACAGGCCCAGTGGGACAGAGGAAGAGGAAAGGAAAAGTAAACCCAAGAAAACCTGTGGGTAAAGACAGAAAGTGCTTAATTAGCAAAGGAGAAAACTTCAGAAAACTTTCCAATAGTCAGGGTGACCCCACAGATGATCCCTAATAGACTGTGCAGGGACACTTCTGGGAATTGAAGTTTTAACTTAAGTGATCTACAGTTCTCCTGCCTTGGGGCACAGGAATAAAGACACGGCTCATAGGGACCAGGAGTATCAATTTCCTGTGTTTCTCAAGTATAAGAACATGGATATTGTATCTGTGTGAATAATGACCATGTATGAACAACAGCTGTGGGGGATTCTTCCCCCAACATAAAGGATACCGAAATGGTCAAGTTAAGACTGATCTGGGGTTTACATATAGTTCAAAACTAAACAACCAGTTTGACTGCAAAGTGTTTTGGACAGATTTGTGTTCATGCTGCCTGCACTCCAATTCAACTGAACGCAAACAACCCTTACCCAAAAAGCACCAGCTTCACGCTCCAGCTGGTATCATATGGCCTGTCTCTGGACTAACACTTCTCTTCTTTCCCTAAGTGTGTAAGTGTGTAGGGATATAGGTGGAGGGAAGAAGAGCTTCATTTTCACAGTGTATGTTGTTTTTAAAAATGCATGTCTGATTTTTCATGTTAGAATACCGGCAAAACTGGAGTGCACTCTACTACTGAAGCTGACTATTAGTAAAAGTATAATGCTTCCAAATTTCATTCACTTTCAGCTGCTTTGCATTATATTTGTGCAAAACAAATAAAACAGGGTGTTGAAAGACTCCTCCTGATAAGGCAGTGTCAGAGTAAGTGCCACACTTACTTGATTTGAACAGCAAAGTTTAACACAAGGAGTGTTACCCTTGCTTGGGCAAACACAGTGCATATTAAAAGCAAATGAAGGTAGACAAATAGCTACAAATATTGCTGGATAAACTGCATTGCTTAAAAAAAACCCAACTTCATACCTACAGTGTTTTATGTGGTCATAAGCATTTATTTACAAAAAAACTTTCCTACAATATGCTAACTGAAAAACATGCACATAACAGCATACAAAATAATACAGTGGTTTAGTATTTCCACTCCCTTAGTAATATACTTACCACTCTCAAATATTTAAGAGCCACAATTAAAAAAATATATTAATTTCCTTCTACACAATGACACCTATAAAACTCTCCGATGTTCACAAGTTCAAGGATGAAATTAGAAAGATGCATGTGCTCGGTATTTGAGATATGACCACCAGCAGACAATCTGACATACCTTCCAAGTTTAAAGTTGTACATTTTTGCTGACTAACCTGTGGACTGGATTTTAAACTCAAAATAGCTCTTGTTCTGATGCAAAGGTGCATTGGCCAAGCAGCCTCCTGTGCCACATATTCTTCTGCCATTTTTAACAATGACAACATCTGTCCCTGCAAGAAGAAAAAAACCCCGCAAAATATCAAAATATTTTTAGAAGTCCAGAAGCAGACTTTAACAGTCCTAAACATTGAGAACAGTTTTTGTTCTTTCTGCCCCAAGTAAGAGCTTCATTAGTCTGTTGAGAATGATGATGACAGGTGACACTTTGAAGTAAGAAAAGCAAAGCTGTTTACAGGCCAGTTCATCTTTCAGATAGGGTTTATTAATTTTAAATCTATACACTGCTCTAATTTAGCCTCTTGCATTTTATGGCTCCATGTCAATTACAACCTTTGCTCAACCACATCAGAAGCATAACTTACAATTCAGTCAGAAAGGGTTCACTGCGAGACCACAGCCCTGTACCCTGTCTCTACGCACTGGAGAAAAAATGTTCGGCAAAGGGAAGGAAAGACACATTGGGTAGAAACTTTTGATGGAATTGAAAGGTGTTTAATTATTCCCTGAAAAAATCCTTTTATTAGAAACATGCCTACCAATACAGGGAGAAAAAAATCCTTTGCTAAGTCTTCCTCCTCCAGTGGAAGACTTCATCTTTAGGCCCTGTTGTCATGGTCAAGATCATGAGACACAGTCAAAACCCACTGATAAAACCGAATAAAAACAGACTAGCAATTGTGCTTGAGCACTAGATTCTGGTTCAACCACACTGCTTTCCTCCTAGCTCTTTCCCTGGCTCTGCTGCAGCTGGCCCAGACCACTTCTCTGCTCCACAAAGCCCAGGCACGGTTTTGTGGATAGCTCGTCCTGAGGATGACACTCGAAGAGCGGTATGGACAAGGCGCTGTATGGCTCGGCTCCCTCTGAGCCTTCATCGCCAGGACTCACCTCCCCTGCTCGGAGCCACCATCCCTCGCCTCAGCTGACCGACACCCGCGGCGTCCCTCAGACACCCCCCGACACTGAGCCACACCTCCCCACGCTCATTCTGCGTCAACAGAATTTAAACCAAAAGGACATTTCTTTTCCTGAAAACTGCCAAATCCTTCTAAAGAAGCAGTCAAAAAGCGACTTTGCCAGCGCGTTTCACCGAGGAGAGGATAAACTCCAGGGGCAGGCGCACATTCCCCCCGGGCAGGCAGGGCTACACCGTATGAAACCCGTCAGCTCCGCCTTCAAGCCTCCCTCCCACAGCGCCCGGGGACGCGCACCCCCGCCCGCCCCTCACGGGCGACCCCCTGCCGCGCCCCGGGGCTGCGGCCTCCCCGCGGGGAGGCGCCCGCGCCGCCGCCGCCCCTCAGCCTCCGCCCGCCCCCCGGCCCCGGCCTGGCACGGGTGGGCTGGCGGCGGGGGGAGGGCAGCCGGGCCGCCCCGCTTACCCATGCGCTGCGTGTCGAGATGCACCGCCGGCATCTCCTTCAGCGGGATGTGGCCGGCGCCTCCATCCCTGCACCACGAGAAGCAGCAGAACACGGAGGCGGCCATGACTGGCCGGAGCCCGCCGCGCCGCGCAGACGCAACGGCGGGCGGCGGGGCAGGCGGGGGGCGCGGGCGGGCACAGCGCCCCCTGGCGGGCGGGAGGTGGAGCCGCGCGGCGGAGCGGGGGGCGCCCCGGCCCCGCTGCCCGCCCCGGCGCGACGTGGCGGGGGGCGGTGGGACATGGCGGGCAGCGCCCTGTGGCGCGCCGCTCGGCCCCGGGCGTGTCGTGAAACCGAGTACGGTCTCAAAAGAAAATCACATTAAAACCCCATCTTCCCTCAGGAAGTGAAAATTTAAATTAAAACGAGAGCAGCCGGAAACCTGCGCCTTCTCCGGAGCTGAGGAGCTGGGTCTGAACGTGGTGGTGGCCTGAGGCGGCGGCGTGCTCGGCCGGCAGCGCGCAGCCACAGAAAGGACAATACACGTGTATATATTTTTATATAAAAGGGAAAATTTATGTACATACATATTTTAAAAAAAGGCGAAAGGGATCACGGTGGGCAGGTGGTAGGTATCACACCAACAAACTCCACAGTGCTGGGCCATGTGGGAAGAGACTCCTTTGTGGAAATTTACTGGTCAGTTATTCCTGGCTCCAAGTAACAAGGAACCTATTTATCTTCTGCCTTTTTTTTTTTTTCCCTTCCCCCTTGTTTTTTTTTAATTCTTTCTTGGAAAAGGCAGGAGAGACAGGGCTCCTTGAAGCAAAAGGTTCACGCAGCCGGGCCCAGCCAGGGTCTCTCCGCCTGCCCGCGCGGCGCCTGCTCCTTGTGGGTTGCCCTTTCTCCTCGTATTCCAGAGCTGTCCGGCTACTGAGTCTTAACTGAAGTTTTTGGATCCTGTTTGCTTACAGAGTATTTTCTAATCTGTTCAAAAGCTTTGGTAGAGTGTTTTCCTGATTTACTCAGGACCAGGCGAATCCTGCTGTAAAGAATGCTACAGTGAAAATCCAGCATCCTATTATTACCATTTTTTTGCAAAGCACACTTCAAGACCAGCTCTGTGTCCCTTTCATAGAGGCAGAATGCCACATAATTTAAAAAGCTGTGGCTTGACTCGTGGCCTTTGGGTTACGCAAGTGTTTCTTTGGCAAAAACCTTAGAGCTGTCCCTGCAGCACACAGCATCCAGAACAGGGGCCACAAACCGGGCTCCAACAAATATAGTAGTAAATAGTAATAACATGGCTATAGAAGCCCACCTGTACCTACTTCACATTTTTATTTATCTACAGAAAAATATCCAATAAATGCTGTGCCATGAACTGCTGCTCTAAAATATTTTGCAGACAGCAGATAATTTCAATACTTGTATTTAAAGGCTTATTTATCTGCCCACCAATTTGAGATTAAATGGTTTCTCATGATTTTCAGCTGGTGTCTTATTTTGTGGCATTTCACCTAGAAAGCCCTCTTAGCATTTTATTACAGTATATAATATGATGCAACTAATATAACCCATGCAGTACAAAGTTATTTGTTGGGGTGGGGTGTTTAAGGGGTTAAACAGATATTAAAAATCCCACGTTAGAAGAAATCTTCATAGCCAGAAATACTTTATTGGTCTGGATGGGCTGCATCAGTCACATCCTTTACTTGAAACATGAGGTGGAATGCTGTCTTTCTCAAAATTGTACCTAAACCCAATCTGATTTTAAGAGCAGCTTTAAAGTATGCTTCCTTTCTTTTATTGGACTTACTGTTACAGCCCATAAACATTTGGGGTCAAGAGCTCACTTCCTTAAAATATGCCAAATGGGATTAGTCTTGAACTTCTAAGAAGTAAATATTAGATGGAAACTGATGTTTGTTTATTTTGTACAGAGGGCATCGTGATTCTCCTTGGTAGCTTGTTGTTCACATAATTAGTCCCATTTAAGTCACTGCGGGATTTTTATTGTCTGTCACACGCTGTGGGTTTATTACAGTAAATGCTAAAAGACAAATGTTAATATAGTTAAAAAAAAATAAAAGAAAGCAACTCAGAAAAAGATTCAACCTCCAAATGATTCCCCATCTCATTTTTTTTCTCTGAGCCCCAGTGAGTCCCTTCTTCCCCAAAATGAGCACTGGGAATACAAACACATCTCACCACATGAAGTCAGCTTTGCCAGATCAGTTGAACTCGAGGGGATGGGGCTTTGGGGAGCAGTGGTTGGAGCTGGGAGCTTCCTGCCAGTTTCCTGCTCCGCTAATTTCTTTACTTGAGAGGCTGGCTTTACAGGCCAACAGACTGCACCACGTGTTGGGTGAAGTGCACGCCACAGCTTGGGAAAGTTCCTGGCGCTGCTTTGGAGCACGTTGACTCCAGTGGCTATGTGCTTGGCAGGCAGGAAGCCTCAGGGGACCAAGGTCAGTGCAGCTCTCCTCCCTGCGCCCATCTTGCCTCCCTCCAGGTGCAGAAAGTGCCTGCTGAGCACCTGACAAACAGCTGGTGACAGCTCGGTGTCACAATGGGTTGTGCAGGAACAGCAGCAAAGATGTACTCATGCCCTGAGCGAAGGCTTTGGCACCAGACAAAATCAAGCAGATAATGCTGGTCTGGTGGAAGTAAGGCAAAAGTCATCTGGTCAGCTGGTAAGAAACATGGCTTATTCGTATGCTTTTCTTAGAGAGTGAGGTGAGTGATTGCAGCAGGATAGTGCTGTATTTGTAAATGTGCTTGTCAGCCTGTTCAGAGATATTCGAACACTAATGTTTTTACAGTGCACAAAGAACTGCCCCAAGAAAATGAAGATTGGGCTCCAATATTTAGAACTAGAATCATGCTTGGTAATGAAGGGTTAATTCAGCTTTTGCCTTTCTTGAAAGTGCATTTCTTTCACTGGGGAGGCCAAGTATTTAGGACCCTCCCACAGTGGAAGGAAAATTAATGCTCAGCATGCCTAAACATGTTTGTTGCTCTGGGGTTTTAACTTTGTTTCCTTGAACAGTAGCAGCAGAGACATTTTGTCTGGGAACCATGTTAGAACAGGAAAATGACCAGTCCCATCCATTTCACAAATGCAAATGTATTTGGAGGTCCTGCTGAAAGAAAATGATGGTCGTTGACTTGTTTTCTTCTCTAGCTCAGGGTTTCCTTCACAAAATACCACTATCTCTCATTAGCCCTGCAAAGTAGATATACTGGCTGCAGACAAGTATGTTTCAGAAAGATTCCCTGATACCGCCAAATCCATGGGAGGGAGGGGAGCTCTCTCCCGTTGTTACAGCATGTAACACAACACAACTAATCAGTTCTCAGAAATACAATTCCTGTTTGCCCGGCTAGTAAAAACTGCTGGAACTTGCTTCTCTGCTGCCACAAGCTTTGTGGAGGCATTTACACCTGTGAAAGCCAATTTAAAAAGTAGTTATTAAATATGCTGGAATGGATTTAGTAACGTCTCCATGCAACTTGCACAGAAGTAAATGATGGTGCAGGACTGGAAAATCAAGGTTTGTTTATTGAAAGCAGTCCTTCCACTCCCAGGGTCAGGCCTGTGGTTTGGAAGATGATACAGACAAGGTCTCAGATGAAAAACAGGTTGTGCTTGTACTTTTGAAATATTCATTATAATGTGTTCTTGTGAGGATTAATGTTCTGTAGGATGTATTCTGTTTTATACAGTTTGTCTCACACTTGCCAAATCATAGAAGAAATTGTATATGAAAATTAATTTTGTTTCTCATTCTATTTACTTTTGAGGTCACTTCTCCTTTCCTTTTTATGCAATATAAGCAAAACCTAGTAGAGCAGAGATTTGATCTATGGGCAATCACAAACCTCATTAAAACTGACAGGCATGCTGTCCATGCTTTGTTCAGGAAAGAGCAATTAAGTTCTTTTATGGCGTAAGACAGCTGAAAACTCGGAACTGCTGCCCACGGCACAGGGTTGCGTGGCCAAGTGCTGAGATGAGGTGACTTGTATGAGCAAGCACTAATTTGGGGAAAGTCAGAGAGATTTCTCTAGGGACCGCTTGCAAACGCGGCAGCAAGAGCATAGATTGGTTGCAGCTGTGTTTGCCTGTGTGCATGTCCAGGACCGGAAACACCACGCGAGAGCCAGCAGACAGTGGGAGAAGCAGTGGTGTATGGCCCTGAGAAAAAGCCAAGGGACAGCTTCTTCTGGGCAAGCATCCTGGCTAGAGCAGCAAACTTGGACTGCCGCACAGTACTCCCTCCCATTGGCTTCCTCTGTGTGCAAGGAAATGGGACGTGGCTGTACATTCTTTGTAAATAAATAGGATTATGCTAAGGAGCTAACTGAATTCATCGATTTCCACCCTTCCACCCCTCCTTGCAGGAGAATGTGGCAGAGTGCTGAATATTAGTTAACTGTCTGGGTCAAAGTTCTGAATGTAAACCTATAGAGCTTTTTAGTACTGCTAAAATAGTCATTGAAGATCCTGTAGTTATCTAGGCAATCTCTGATATTCAGACCTCAAAGCAGCAGTTGATCATTTCAGTCGCTGATGATCCTTCATGGATTTTTCATGCCTGGTATTTCTACAATGCATATTAAAAGTAGCTTTTATGGAACAATAACAAGAAATGGCTTTCTTTGATCCTTGTTTAGAGTTTTTAATATAGTCCAGATGCATCTCTTGAGAATAAATGTGGTCAGATACGGTAAATTGTGAAACATTTATACATGACTAAGGTGTTTGATACATGTTTTGAATAGTTTCTTATTTGTGTTACCTTACATCATCTTCTTACCAAGCTTCTATTGGCATCAAAGCTCTTGCAGATTTATTTCCATATTTAGGTCCCCACAGTGACTACATCATAGATTGTCCCTCTCCATTTGAGGGTATGCTTACACCAGCTGAATAAAGTAGCGTGCTTGAAGAAGTCACTGTCCCAGCACCAGAGTGTACTCTGTGTGTGCTCTGACACCTCAGCAATGGGATGTGAAGTCTTAACCTCCTTCAGTGGGAAGTAAAAGGCAGACTTGCAGCCGAGGATTAAACTGGAAGATGCCCTCAACTCACCTCTTTTCCTTGGTGTTTCACCCTAGGAGACAATTACAGTCTGACAGGTCTTTGGCAGCATGGCTTCAGAGAAGCCTTACTGATGGGGAATACAAACCGGAGGGGGAGGGGGGGGGGGGGGTTGCGGGGTGCGGGAAAGAAGCTGCTTTTAACTCCAGCTACATTTATCGATCAGTTTTGTGTTAGACAACTTCTCCGGCACAGTGCAGGAGGTGCCTGAGGCTCAGAATGAGCAGCTGGTGTGGCCGAAGGGCAATGCTGTGTTACTTTTGGCAGCAGTGCCGGCAATAGCTGGCTGGAAGCATTTGTGAAATTACAGCCTGTGAGAGTACTTCTGGTTTATGCTGACATGTGTGCAGGCTGCCACCGAAACAGGCCCTCTCGCTGGCTCATCCTGGCACTGGTGTTCATTCAGCTGTGGGATCAGCTGGCTGCCAAAATTGATCCTGCTGAAAACTTTTTTTTTTTTTTCAGATGGATTAGCTTTCAGCTCTGTTGGCAAGCAGATCTAGCCTAACATGTGGCCACATGAATGTCAGAGCCAGCGGAGGCATCAGGAAAGCATGACTAAGGGAAGGGAAAAGGGAGGAATTATCTCTTTTGCCAGTAGCACAGTCTCGGCTTGGCTTAGCATCCCCCGTGAATCTACCTCTCAGGGTAAAATTACCTGTTACAGCTTGAATCACATTAATGGCTTGTTTCCACAGAAAGGAAAAAATCTTGTTCCTCTTTTCCTCACTCCTTTGATGTTAGACCTGGTGATTGTCTAATCTTGCACTGAACAAACTGGTTTAACTTGTTGAATCAGCATCCTGGCAAAGAAAAGGGAATAGCAGTTCTGCTGGCTTAGAGGGTTGAATCAGCTCGGTAGAGCATCTGCCAAGGCTGGTGGAGCTGGTACAGGATAGGAGGACAGCAGCAGTCAGCTCTGAGGTCACTGACTGAACCACAGCATACAGTTGCAGTCTCAGAAATCTTCTGTCATAACATTAGTAGAAGAACCATGATCTGGGTTCTCTCTGTAGTTTAAAGATGACAACAGGTGCTATTTCTTTGTCTTACAACAAACGTGGTGTTTGTCTCAGAAAGCTGGAATTTGCCACTATTTTGTAATTGCTTTCAAACTCCTACCCTTGTATTTTCAACCCTCCCATGGGTAAATGACATTTATCCTAATACTTCCCTTCAAGCTGGGCCGCCTCTCCTTTGAGCCTTGATTTCCCCTGGGTTTGTTCCCTTATTAAATAGGGAAATATTGCCACAGAATTACTAATGCTCTTTTCCATCAGCCAGAATGTTTCTCTGAAGCTTCAACAAATGGCCTCTGATGCTACTTGGTGCGTCAGATGCAGGAACACCAGCTCGGAACCAAACTGCGATTGAAAAACCTCTATAAACAACAGAGTTAAAAGAGTATAGGAAAATGGACTCACATGTGTGCAAAAAAGTTGGTTTTGTGCAACTCTATCAGTCAGATAGAAGTGGTAAAATGCCCAAATTATATCTGCTCACGTGCAGGACAGCCATGGTACACTCCAAGTATGGTGCTGGCTGGGCACTAATATGCACCAAGCACAGAAATCCCATGCTGTTTGCCCAGAAGTTTTAAACTTTCATCTTTGACAGAAGAAAGCCCAGGCAAGGAGGGACAAGAACATGTTCAGATGGTTCTAAGGAAGAACAGATATCCCAGGTGGGCAGACATCCACTCTTATGCCCATATGGCGCCTTCATCTATAAGGAGGCGAAGTAGCACCAGCCCAAAGAATTAATGGAGAATAAAATGTACTCTGAAAATATAGCAGGAAAAAAAGTGATATGAGAAATAGATGAACTTAATAATGAGTGAGAAATCTAAAATGCTATGTTGCTGTTAATAGCTTTAACCATAAAATTACAGAGAAGATTAGTAGAATCAGGAAATTCTTAATATATTAAAAGGGCTGTTGGGAAAGTGCAGATGAGGAGTGTTTGGAAAATGTAAATGTGCAAGCATTGGGATATCATTTGAACACAATTTGGGTAGCTGAGGGATGGATTAAGCTATCATTTTTCAGAAACTACTTGGAATTACTTGTTTTTAATAAATGCAAAAGAAGATGCTGGACAATTAAGAAGAAACAAGCAGGACACTGAAGTGCACCTGAAGGTCTTGGTTGCATTTGTGCAGCAGCTCTACCTTCTGAGGCCGTTCTCCAGTAGATAGTGCATGATATGCCCGAGTGTGTGAGCACCCTGAGGGGATTTTCAAAATGCTTGTCCATGATCAAACTGTTCCTGTTGAGTCCAGCAGAGAGGGCAGGCCTGCTCAGGTGGAGGCAGCAGGAGGGAAGGTGAATTCCTCTTCTGTCTGCAGTGAATTGGGGAACCACAACCTCAGCATGTTATTGAATGGCTTTTTAAATCCAGATTCCTAAACAATTGGAGGAAAGATGTCAGATGCGTGTGGGAGCTTCACCCGACAGAAATACTGTCCAGCCTGTGACGTTACTTGTGTGGGTAGTCCTGAACGTGCATAGTGTCTGCTGTGCTGATGGGTGAGGTGACTGCAGTGGGTGAGCGAAGAGCAGGGCAGTGCCAGGGATGCAGGAGGCAGAGCACGTGCGCTTTGGAACAGCTTTTGATGCCGTGTTTCACAAAGTCTAACTCAAAAGTAAGTTCAGTTTGGCTTTGATGCGAGACCTGTGATGTTGACTGAGAACTAACATAAGGACTGGAAAAAAGATCACAAAGGATCTTTGCAGTCTCAGGACTTCCAGCCCAAATTTCGTAGTCCTGTAACCGGAGGGTCCTCCCAGGGGGACACGGGAACCCTCCTGCTCCATCTCTCTGGGGCCAGTCGGCATTATTGTGGGAGACCTGCATAGGCTTGACGGGCTGTGTTACTCCCCAAGAGATTCACCAGCAGGAACTGGTACAGCCAGTGCATTAAAGCACATGGGAATGTGTCTCTATCCTTTTATGAAGTGCATAAGGTCATCTAGCTAAAATGATGTTATATTTTTTTGTAAGTGCTTTCGGGAGGTGGAAGATGCTCAGCAGGATTGCCACCCAGCAGCGCTTCTCGGCAACGCGCGCCTGTGAGCTGCAGTCTGAAGTCAGATTTAGGCAGAGTTAATGAGCAACAGAAACCCGTAGATACCTCGGCAGAGGAGCAGGCAGCCTGCTTGGGCTGCGGAGCTCGGCCACCGCCTGAGGCAGGCGCACCCCACCCCCATCCCCGCCCGGCTGTGCCGCCCGCGGCTCCCCGCTGGCAGCCCCGGGGCCGGCCGTGCCGCTCGCAGGCCCACGGGGGAGGAAGGGCCGCGGCGGCTCCTGCCCCAGGATCAGCGGCCGCCGGCCAAGGTGGGTGGGCGCACCCCGTCCGGGTCGGCGGGCGGCAGCTCCCGGCCGATCGCTCCTGCGGGCCGGGGCCTGCCCACCCCCCCTGGCCGAGCGGCGGCGGCGAGGCGCGGCGAGGAGGGGCGTGCGGCGGGGCGGCCAGCGCATGGCGGCCCTCGGCATCGCCCGCTGCCGCTGACCGCGCCGCCGCGGCTCGCCGAGGTGAGAGGGGGGCACCGGGCCGGGCCGGGCGGCGGCGGTGCGGGAGCGGCGGGCGGCAGCCTCGGGGCCGGAGGGGGCGATGGCTGGGGCCGGCCGCGGCGCCGCGCGGTGTGGGCGGCCGAGGCAGCCCCGCTCCCGCCGCCTTCCCCCGGCCTGTCCGCTAGCCCCGGCCCGGCGTGGTGAGCAGCGGGGGCCGGCGGCGGCGCGGCCCGTGCCCGGGCGGTGGGGTCGCCGGCGGCGGGAGGGGCGGGCCCGGCTGGGCGAGCGGAGGCCGCGGCGCTGCGAGGCGGTGGCAAGGCGGGCAGCGCCCGGCCGCCGGGGGGTCGCGGGCCGGTTTCGCTGGCAGCCCTCCCCCCGCACAAGCCCCGCTGCCGGTTTGCCCGTTGCGAGGCGCGGGCTGGCTCCCGGGGCCGCCCTGCCCCGATCGGCCCTGCCCGACGGGGCGCCCGTGGCCGGCGGGAGGCCGCGGCCGGCAGCGGGGCTTCAGGGCCGGGCCTGGCCGGGAGCGGGCGGCGGGGCGGGTGCCCGGTCCCCCGGCGGGAGCGGGGCCACAGGCAGGGGCGGCGAGGGGGCGCCTGCCCGGGCTGAGGGACAAGGAGGCGAGCGCCCGGGCCTGCCATGGCGCGGCCCCGCGGGTTGGCGAACCACGTCGGATGAAACGGTGTTGGCGGGGCTTGCAGCTGCACTGAACCGGAATTGCTTATTTCTCCAGGCCTTCCTGGCTCTCTGAAGGCTGAACTTGTTGGATCTACCGGGTACTCCTGGAAAAAACTTCGGCCAGGAAATAACAGGCTTAAAGCGCGGCCACTTTCCTCAGCGCTTTTCGACCGCCTGGATACTTACTGCACCTGGAGATCAGTCATTCCACGTTAGAATGTCTACGCTGACCTTCCATTAGGTTGCAGTTCATCTCAAGAAGGTGAGCAGAGTTAAGACTGTTGCTGCTGGAAAGAGGAGCTCCCATCTCCCTTCCTCCTGCCTTATTTGCGTGGGACCCTTTTTGGGGCAGATTCATCACACCAGTCTGGCAGAAGGCTGGTGGAATTGCTTGTAGGAGGTCCTGACGAGGATTGGGGTCCTTGCCAAGGAAGGGAGACAAGGCCTCTCCTGACTAGCTCAGCTGCTTGTGGAAATGCAGTCTGACTCGGTCAAGTTTTATTTAGAACACTTACACGCCATTGCTGGAAACTTGTAATTCAAGAGCTATCTTTTTGTTTTGTTTGAAGCTTGGTGAAATTTTGGTTTTGCTTTCAGCCTGCTGCTGGCTGATAAATCCAACTTCTGT
Organism: Falco rusticolus; assembly: GCF_015220075.1. Taxonomy (NCBI): domain Eukaryota; kingdom Metazoa; phylum Chordata; class Aves; order Falconiformes; family Falconidae; genus Falco; species Falco rusticolus. The sequence goes on along the minus strand of NC_051188.1, from coordinate 30,149,961 downwards.
GCTGAGAAGCATGCTAAATTAATTTCTCTCTGGAGTGTGGGGAAAAAGCTACTGTGGTTGGTTTTGCATTTATGGTTTGACTTGGTTTGCCATTCTTATTCCTAATGGTAAAACTGTGAGTTGCTTTTTCTGATGCGTGGATCTGCTGGGTTTGTACCCAGAGAGTTTATGTAGCTCAGGTGAAGGAAGAAACCACTGTGCCTTTTAGCCCATGTGCTACGAGTGGGCCGTTCCAACCTGGATAAGAAATAACACAGAGAAATTCTCAATGGAGAAGTTGAAGTGTTGCTGTAGTTCCTTACACAAATAACAAGTTGCTAATACAAAGGGATCTTTCAGTCCACAGGCAACTTTCTCTCCAAAAGTAATGTCTTAAAGAAGATGGAAGTTCAGCTGTCCCAACCAGTTATACACGTTTTCAGCATTTTTGGTTTTATTGGGGGTGTGTGTGTGTGTGAGCTGATAGACTTGCCCATTTCTTTTTTTTAAATCCAAGGGTTTTAATGATGTCATATAATGGGTTTGAAATAATTTATATTTATAAAGCATAATTATTTAGTTGGGTAATTGGAGTTGGAATGCAACAGGACAGTTTTATTTGGATCATGAAACTTTTTTGTGTATGTTTTTTGTATTTTTAGGAGCATGGAAGTCTTCAATGTTTTTCCTGCAATTTTCATGGAGCATGTTGTAGTAAGCATTTTCTGCAGTGGTTTGCAGTTCTCACCGTCAGGCATGCAAAGCTGCTTTTCCAGCTCCCTAACTAAGACGTGAAATCCTCCTTGGAAAAGGAGAGAGATCAGAGCAAATATTTTCTGTATCATGAATCTCCATTTCCTAAAAGATTGAGAACTGTCATTTTAGTTACATAGTTATTACCCTCTTAACGCATGAGCAAAACTGATCCTTGTGCTCCTACTGCAGCTAAAAGCTGTGAGTACAAGTTGGAAAGACAGAACTATTCATAAAGAGGAAGACTCAAGAGTATAGGGGCAAAATCATCGTCTTCCTGTCTTCCCATTCTTTTTAGCAGTAGGAAGAGGACAGAAAAGAAACGTGGCTTGTTCTAGCATTGACGGGTACTTCAGAATCACTTTCTTCTCACAGAAAATGAAGCTTCTGAATGGGATCTCTGGTCTTACAGAAGACCTTAGGTGGTAAATGGAGTCGTTAGATCTTTTCGCTTGGGGTTTGTCCCTAGCTGTAATGGTGGCTTCTTCTGGCTGATTGCATCAGTCCTGAGGCTGAGTAGGAAAGCTGGCAACTTTTTAAAAACTCCTCGTTCAAACAAGCACAGAGAATGCTCCTCCCCCTTGTCACTGGAAAGGCATGGGAGGTTTGCTTACACCTTTCCAGAATGGCTTTTACTGTGAAGTCTTGCTGGGACTGTATCAGTCCTCCTGTGAAAGAAACTCAGAATCGACCTTGCCTTTGTTCCCTGTAGTGATCTTTACTTTCCTCAGATCAGCGATACTGATTTTGTTGCTGCTTTTGTCCTGTGCAGCATGGATCTTCCCTTGCAGCTCCCCTCTTGCCTCCCACATTTTCTGCTTTATATTTCTTTGAGGGGACAGAAACCTTAGTACTAACATCAAAACTAATTAAAAGACCTTATTTATATGCCTTGCTGTCACAGCAGTACTTGATGCTCTTTGCTGTGTTACATCTTGTAATGTATAAAAGGAATTTTATCATATATATATATGTATGTATGAATAGGTATTGTATAATATGGAAGGAATTTATACAAGGGAAGCACTAATTACAGCTCAAAACTTAAGTGTGTGAGAGATTTGGCTAATACAAATGGTCACCCATTTTGGTCTTTATTAGCTACTTGTTTTCTTAGAGCATGCTGTAAGTTACAAGGTGCCTGCATTTGAGAACTTGGCTTTGGTTAGAGGCACTGGGAGGGTTGTGCACAGAGTCCCTTCACTGAGACTTTCCAGTAGAAAGGATTACATGATAAATCCTCTTCCTGCAGGTCCTGTCCACAGAAAGAAATTGCTGCGGCATGCGTGCTGTGAGAATGGATTTGGAAATACAGATTGCAGATGAGTGAAAATGGTTAACAGTTTTGTTTCATGATGAATTATCAAGAATTATGGGCAGCTGTTCTTTGAAGCATTTTAACTTTGTGCTGAATAGTTCAGCAATAACACCTTCCCTTGGTTATTTAAAAATACTGCAGGAACAAGAGAAAAGCTAACTTTGAGTGGTGACTCACCTTTGGCTTTGCAGGTGAGCAGAGAGCCACATCACATATTCTGTAGCTGAAGAAATTCTGAAGCTGGGCTTTTTCAGTCACCTTTAAGATTGCCTTCTTATGGTGGCAGTGCATGGTGTTTGAAATGGTAAGCTTTGGGTGAGTTGAGCAAGTGGAGAGTAATCAGATCTTAGCAGAGCATACCAACTGGGTGTTTTTTGTGAAAATCCAGTTTCTGTGTATTGCATCAGTGAGGAAGGATGTAAATCTTGAACTGTTATTATGAGTACATGAGTTATTTTCATTCAGAGCCCTTGCTGGGTTTGGCAAGCGTTTTTTTCCAGCATTTGTAGTTGAGAGTCCAAAAATGGTTCTGTCTGAACACTGGGTCGTTCTTGTGCCTGCCATCTGGTGGCCAGATACTACAGCTAACTAGGCTGGCTGCAAAAACCCAGCTGAGGCTCTGTCGTAATGACACTGGAGGAAAAAGTAGATGCTTTTCTCACTGAGCTGTGTCTCAGATGGAGATTGGGTTTTGCGTGGTTTTCCTGGAGGAGAAATAAATTTTGTAAGTCCTGTTACCATCTTTCTTCTCTTTCCTAGGATATGATGGAGCTCCTAGAGGAAGATCTCACCTGTCCCATTTGCTGTAGCCTGTTTGATGATCCTCGTGTCCTGCCCTGTTCACACAATTTCTGCAGAAAGTGTCTGGAAGGAATTCTTGAGGGAAATGTGAGGAATGTCCTTTGGAGACCATCCCCTTTCAAGTGCCCCACGTGCAGGAAGGAAACTCCTGTTACTGGAGTCAACAGCTTGCAAGTCAACTATTCCCTGAAAGGTATCGTGGAGAAGTACAACAAAATCAAAGTAACTCCAAAAATGCCTGTGTGCAAAGTGCACAGCGGGCAACCCCTTAACATTTTTTGCCGGACAGACATGCAGCTGATCTGCGGGGTTTGTGCCACCCGTGGTGACCATACAAAGCATCTTTTCTGTTCTATTGAAGAAGCTTATTCCCAGGAGAAGCGGGCTTTTGAAACCCTGTTTCAGGGCTTTGAAACTTGGCGTTGTGGAGATGCCCTCTCACGGCTGGATACCTTAGAAACCAGTAAGAGGAAAGCTTTGCAGATGCTGACCAAAGATTCTGACAAAGTGAAGGAGTTCTTTGAGAAGCTGCAGCACACACTGGAGCAGAAGCGAAATGAGATTCTCTCTGACTTTGAGACCATGAAGCTTGCAGTGATGCAGGCCTACGATCCGGAAATCAATAAACTGAACACAATTCTGCAAGAGCAACGGATGGCTTTTAACATTGCAGAGGCCTTCAAAGATGTGTCTGAACCCATTATATTTCTGCAACAGATGCAGGAGTTCAGGGAAAAAATCAAGGTGCTCAAAGAAACTCCTTTACCTTGTTCCAGTGTGGACATCACCCCTACAATGAAGAGCTTTGATACCAGCCAGTGGAATGGAATAAAACTAGTTGATGTGGACAAACTTTCCTTGCCTCAGGAAAACAACACTCTTAAATTCAAGATTCCCTCAGTCTTTTCACGAAGATTTATAGTGAACTCTCTTATTTGCTTGCTTATTCTTGCTGTCACCAGAATGTCCTTTGTGGAGTCAGTCGTTGACAATCTACAGTGCTGGAAGTCTCAGTTCCTTACAATTAGCTTGTCCTACTTGGCAGATACAGTGGAGATAGCAGATCATGCAGTCTTCTACTGGGAACAGATGACAGATGGAGCTTCACTTCTAAGAGAAAAGTGTAAGAACTATACATTGGTTGTACTGGATAATGTTGCACAGTTTGTGTGCAAATATAAACTGTTGTGAAGTCCCTGCTGAAATAAAAGAACTAAGAGAGATCTGGTGAAGAAGACATAGAACTTTTAAAAATTAATTTTTTTTTAAGACTTCCAGTGAAAAACATTCAGAGATTCAAAGTGTTTCCAAAACATTTATACTGTTCCTATAGTTTGAGCGCTGATAAACTGGAAGATGAAGTGGAGCTTTGAAAATCACATTGTTCCTGGATTCTTCTTTCAGTGGTGTTCACTGCAGATAATTTTTTTACCAAGATACAGGGCCAAACTGCATTCTCAGTTTAATGTTAATATAATTGTAGAATAAGATTAGAAGTCTCACTTCCTAAAAGGTCATAGTTACATTTTATTTTTTTTCTGACGGGGAGGTGGTTTGGAAGGAGGTAGAACAGTTGTGATTGAGAAGAGCACAGTACTGAGAGGCTTTTTGAGGACTGCTCTTCCACTGCACAGTACAGAGTGCAGCATTCATGTTTTGGAACCGCTTTGTATCTGAGGATGTTACTTCTCACTGAAATAGATACCCCTAATTTTTTGTATAACAAAATGTAGTAATTATCCTGTACATTCAGATTACTGTAGATACTGGTTATTGTTTACAGGTTCTGTAAAAAAATATATCTTCAGGGCAAGCATAAATTCTAGGGGTAAAGAGAAATCAGTTGAGGTTGATAAGAGAAGAACAAGCTGCAAGATAGTACATACTTTGCAGTTTACTTTTCCAACATCAAATTGTTGGGGTGACTAACCAAGCTGTCCTGTTAGATCTGTTCCTCTGGAGCCACACTTTTTAAGAAAGTGGCCTGAATGGTAACAGTTCAGTGCGGTGAAAGGCACGCACAGATCAGCCACAGCAAGGCAGCTTGTGCTCTAGCCCTGCAAAGGTGGCAGGTAGAACAGTTTCTCTCCTGTCCCTCTCTGTCTCTCTGGATAGTAATTCCAGAAGCCAGGAAAAATGATGGGATGCTTCCTTGGAACAAAATACATAACGTGACAGGAGTATGGATGTTGTAGGTGTTTGGAAGGCTTTAGCACTGAAACATATATCAGCTTTCCTACTGTTAACTGTATTTTCATGTACCTTGTTTTAGGAGTTGAATTTTCTGGGTGTATTGACTTGGCTGTAGGCTAACAGTGATTTAAAGTGAACTGTAAGCTTGCGTTCTCTGAAGTGCCCTTCTTTGACAGATTACGATACTTAAACGTATTGCTTGAAGCACATCTAACCTCCTTCTGCAACGGTCCTATGAACAGCAATATATAGAATGCAAACATTTAGTTGACATTTCTGAATAACAGACATAATGCATGCCGTACTTTGGGGATATTCATTGGCCCCTCTCATGGTTTAGTAAGTTGTGGTGATCAATTCACTGTCTTCCAGTAATCCTTGTAAGCTGTTCATTTCAAAAATAAACCATTAAATTCCAAGAATCAAAGTTTCCAAGCAACCAAACCCTGTAAACAAAACTATTGTACATGATATTTACGTCTTTGTTGCCTGGGAATCCTGTTACTGATCCACACGTCACTCCAAACGCTTGCTAAAAGCACTGAATGGTTCTTGCAGCTGCAGATACCTTGCAGTTTAGGATAGATTAAGTCACAAACACATAGATCAGAGAGTTAAAATTCTTGAGTGGCTGAGACGGCGATGAATAATCGAGAGGTGGTTGTTCTGAGCGTGGGAGGTGTGCGATTTGTAACCTGGGCTTCTACCTTGCAGCAGTTCCCTGAGTCCAGGCTAGCACGGATGTTGAACAATAATGACCGGGAGTTTAAACTGATGAACGGAGAGTTTTTTGTGGACAGAGATGGAACTTTGTTTAGTTACATCATGGACTGCTTGAGGACTCTCCAGGTCTCCTTACCTACTAATTTCTCAGACTATCAGAGGCTGCAGAGAGAAGCAGAATTCTATGGGCTCTACACTCTGGCCGAGCTCCTGAGCCAGGAACACTTGCTGAAGCCAAGGCTGGAGGTCTTGGAAGTGCGTTTCTCTCTCCATGAGATGCAGGCCTTTTTCCGGATCTTTGGTTCCTGCAGTACCACTGTTGAGACACTGGCTGAACAGATCACTGTGTTCACAGGGCAGCAGTCCGGACGGAGCTGGAACAGCCCTTTTCCTTCTCAGAAATCACTCGTTCCACTTCCTTTGGAAAGACCTTCTCATCATGACCTGGTTTTTCAGTGTGGTACGGACTACTCTGCTGGTGACCAGTTTGTGGCCAGGTACTAACCCTGTGTGACTCCTCATTATGGAAATGTCTTTGTGACTTCTAGTTCATGAAGTAACACGCTATGTGCTAGCAAAGCTAATTTTAAAGAAACTATTGGACAGCTCTCTGAGAAGAGAGAAGTATGTTACCTTCTTTCTGCTAGTTTAATGTTATCTTTTTATAGTTCTCAAATATCCAGTTTCGTTTCTGTTGCACTGATTTGCCTGTTCCAGCTTTCTAAAATGCTGTGCTTGACGTTTGTTTTTGAGTTCTGTTGGGTCTTTCTGCCCTTTCCTCTTCACTCGCTCTCCCAGGCTTTAGAATTTCATGACATCAGTGACCTTCTAGAGGACTTGAAAAACACAGAGTAAAAGGAAGCAAAGGAAACAAAACAAATAAGGAGTGAAGTACTGGGGAGGCCTAAAATCTCCGCTAGCTCATGGTCCAAAAGACTTTTCATAAGGAGAAGAGGGAAAAGAGAATGGCTAAATAGGGTTCAAAACACCAGTGGAACTAAGATAGCAGTTCACACACTGGAAAGCTTTTGTAGAGCCTTTTATTGGGAGGAGGGAGAAGGGGTAGATTATTAACTATACCAGGGGTCCTCACACTTTTTAACCAGGGGGCCGGCGCGCGGATGCAGTGGCAGGCAGTCATCTGCGGCTGCTTGGTTTCCCCCCCCAACCCCCGGCGGGGGGGTCTGTAAATACGGGGGGCCGTATCCAGCCCGCGGGCCGTAGTTTGAGGACCCCTGAATTGTATGCTACTCAGTGGGTTTTCTTTGAATTCAGAGGCAGGTTCTGTTTTTATTAAGATTACTGTATATCAATGATTTTTGTGATAGCAGTATTGTATTTTAATGACAGCTTACATTTTTTAAACAAGCTTTTGCTGGATGTCTATTGTATGGAGACACATTCTTACTGTATAAGGAAGTGTAACCTAATTCGACGTCTGTGGCTGTTAGAACTCCTGGAATTTTATGGAAATTTCATTGAAATATTTCCAAAAGGTTTATTCTATCTGAATATATGAATCAACACTGCAGTCTTTTGATTATTTTAAAAAAAGATGAATAAATTTTATCTTTCTTCTAGCTTTCTTTAACTAAGCAAGTAGAAGAAAAGTACCTCGCATTTGTGAAGTGGCATTTATGTGCCAGACCTTAACTTTATAATGTATTACTGATTTTAATGGACTAACAATTGGTTGAGTAGGTTATGGCAACTTCAATAGTGGGGAAAATATTCCTGACTTTCCTTTTTCTTCAGACTCGGTAAAAATTTTCTTCTGCAGATCAATAGAAAATCTTATCTTGAGTAATGAAACAAGTAGAGTTTGATAATGTTGCCTGCTGATTTTCTATCAACTTGGTCTTTGTTGTGACAGGGACTCTTTTGCCTTTTTTGTGCTTTCCGTGAACGTTTGGTGTACTTTCCTGTGAACTGTGGAACAGTTTCACCCCTGTCAGCTTATGTATTTTGTAATAGTATTTTTACCAGACTTCTGTTCCTCAAAACATCTGGGTAGGTTCTTAAATTGTACTTTATATCAAGTAAAATCATTTGAGGCAATGGGAAAATGATTTTCATACCTGTTACCACACAATCTGCTGTACAAGGTAACATCGCAATAAATGTCACTGTTTGTAGAGAGAGATCCTGTGTAATGAAAAGTGATGCTGTTGGGGTCTGTGTGACTTCACTGCCCTTTCCATCATTTACTCTTACCCGAAAAACTGTTGCAGCATTATATTGAGCATGCCATTCACCTCATCTCCGTTAAATTAAATGAGATGGAGGTTATCACAGCTGTATCTTTAAAAAGTAAGTTTTGGTGTGGGGGTGAAAAGAGTGCTTCTTCCCCAACGGGTAACTGGATGAACTGAGAATTACTGTTCTTATAATGAGGGAAAGAGGTAAATTGTCCTCAAAGGAGGAAAAAAATACCAGGTACCTTTGTTGCTGTAAACCCGTGCAACTGTGCTGACCTGCACCATCTGAGGACCTGGTTTGGTTCAAAAAAAATATTCATTCCGTCCTTCAAGAAGCAACTAAAGTGTGTTGTAACTGCTTTTTTCTTATTTTAGGTATGTTTCCATACAGCCTGATAATAGAAAGCTGATTAACGGTACTAATGTGCTAGGGCTGCTGCTTGACACTTTACTCAAAGATGGATTTCGCCTCATAAGCACCAGGACAGTCTCCAATGAAGAAAAAGTCGAATGCTACAGTTTCGAAAGGATGAAGAGGCCAGCAGGCCTTACCATCACAGTGGACCAAACCCCAGGGAGCTCCGGGGTCACACAGGCAAAGAGAAGCCAAGCACAGAAAGGGAAATAAAGGCTTTTCCTTTCATCTTTTGAAGGTGGAAAAGGGGTGTGTCAGCAGTAGTGGCCTTTCTTTGTTGGCTTGTTTGAAGTTGCAACTATTGAGGGAAGTAACAAACAAACAATTTGCCCCCCCCCAGTATTCAGGAAAAAAAAAAAAATTGCTTTCCTGCCTTTTACCACTCCACCCTCTCCAACTCTAAATAAAAGAACCACAGATTCAATACTGGGTTTATGGACCAGATTCCAGCATTTTCAAGGGTTGTTTTTGTTTTGCTTTGTGGCTAAAATTTATATTAGGACTCGCAAAAAATCAACCATTTCTTCTAGAAAACAATGTTTATGTTCTGTGTGAATCTTTAAGTAAAATTGAAATACGTGATAATACATGAAGAAATAACAGCTTGACACAATTATCATCCCCCCTGTTTGGAGAAGCGGCTGGAGGAGGAATGAAAGCCTCAGTGGCTGAATATTGATTCTGCTTTCAAAAGATACATGTACATGGATTCTCTTGCAATTAGCTGAAAGCAACGTAACAGAAACATCCCAAGTTGTGCTGCTGTGTGGCTCCAGGCATGAGAAAGTGGCTTGGGAAGTCACCACTAGTGTCTGTGAAGTAACGTGTTACTGTCTCTTGCAGAATATTCCTCTGTCCTTTCCTCCTGCTCCGGAAGTATTAAACTTCAGTGCCAAGAATTAAATTATAAAGGTCTTTGTGAACAAATGGAGGTCTTTGTGAACAAATGGTCAGCTAATTTTTAGAGCTTTAACTATAAAAAGAATGAAAATGTGATAAACGGTCATTCAAATGGAAGAGTTAGTACAATTCTAAACGAAATAATACGAAAGATTTCTTAACACTTGTTAAATGCAAAATATATTTAGGAGGAAGGCTTAGCAGAAGTGGCTTTAAAAGCCTTGGGAATGTTAGCCCTGGACAATGCTTTGTAAGATGCCAGAATTAGCTCATGTACCAGGAGAGGTAAGTTAATGAGGCCTTTTAAATTAAGAATCTTGTCATTCCTTCAAGGCAAGGAAAGATGATGGCAATAACTTCAAGGTTTCATTATTTGAACCTGACTTCTGTTGTTGATAAAACATCATCTTTCCAAAGTTACGAACAGCCAAGTAGAGCTCATTTGGGCTTGCTTGGCTGACTGATTAGATCTGGCTTCTTATTAGCTTTTAAACATGAATTTATTATTTTATTTGTAGCACTTAAAAATGGGGGTGGATGGTGGGAATCACCTGTCTGTTTCCTGCCCTTAGGAGTTTTCAGTGAAAGCTATCTTCTCAGACTGGTGGTGCCACTACCGGACATCTTTTCTTTGCTACCACTGTAGTGCATTTTAGTTCGACACAAGTTCAGAAATGACTGTGGCACCAATGAGGTCCTCTTCTCTTGCTCCTGAGCTTTCTGAGTTGAGAATAATGTCATTATGGGACTACATCTCCTAAACTGCTTACAGGTCATATAATGTAAGAAATGTTAAGGATCATAAAAATGGATGCTTTCAGTTCAAATGTGGGTGGTTTTTTTGGTCAATAGTGTCAATGTATTCATAGTAATCTTGATACAAGAAATTTTTACAGTGAGAACCATCATTCGCTCACTGGAAGAACCTCCCCAGGGATGTGGTGGAGTCCCCATCTCTGGAGGTTTTCTAGATGCAATGGGACAGGGTGCTAGATAATCTCAGCTGGGCTACCTTTCCCACACAAGGTTGGACCAGATGATCTTTCGAGGTTCCTTCCAGCCTGGCCTCTTCCATGTTGCTGTGAACACCTTTTGTGAAGGTCTGTGTCAGAAGGCCTGTCATGGTGGACTTTGAGGTCAAACTGCTGATGTCACATTTGGGTGACACAGCAGACAAGCTGTATGGGATGACTGTCCAGACAGGTTGTTGTACTACAAAGACAACACTACTTGTTTTCCAAGTTCATTTGAAGGTCCAGGTACTGACCTTACCAGAAAAGTTCCCATTCCTCAAATTGGGATAAAACTGAAACCAATAAAGCTGAGCATTGAGTGAGCCAGTGACTGTGAATATTGTTGATGAAGAGATGAATAATAGCAAGAAAAGTGACAAGACACAAAACAAGACAAAAGTGACAACTTCTTAGAGAGGAGAGAAAAATAAATGAACTTGAAGCTCTATTTAACCATCACACCTTAAATGATTGCTGATAGCAGCAGTGTAAATGAAGTGAGACTAGTTTCAGAATGCCTTGTAGTAACAAAATTAGGCTACTTCACCTACAACAGTGAGTTTATTTTCCTTGCTGTAGCAGCCACTTTAAAAACTGAAGTTTGGATTACTTTTTCTTTTCTTTTCTTTTTTTTTTCTTTTTTTTTTTTAAATAAAGTGAAAGAAAATATGAAATATTTCCATTTTTTAAAAAGTCCTGGACTTTTAACCTATGCCATCACTCATGCTCCATGGCTTTGGCAAAATGAGTATTTGGTAGAACTGTTTCAGTTACAACTTGTGATGGGCCAGTGCTGAACGCTTTCTAGTTCCCCTTGTGGGTTAGTTTTTATTCAGCACAAACGTAACTCCATAAACGTAATGTTTTGACTCTGGAAAACTATACCAGTGCAAGTTCCTGTCCTGTAAAGTACCATCCGTACTTTACCTTCACCTTGTGTAACGGCGCACTGTGGGACTATGTGTCTTTTTGAAGCAAAGCACGTGACCATCAGCAAATCGGGGTTCTCAAAGTTCTTCCAGTTTTTATTCTTACTTAGCACTGAACTGAGAAATGCCACCTCCTGTCAGTTGTGTACCTGCAGAGAACAGGACTAGGCTCTTATACAATGCTTTATTTTTATCTGTGGGTTTTTTTTTTTTAAATTGATAGCTGCTTGAATAAGTTTGAGAGCATTTGTGTCGATAACCTGATGGAAATTTGTTGAGTGGCTGACTAAGACCAGTAGGATAACAGTGACTTTTAATTGATGATGATTTGGTATTAAGCTGGTTCTTCAAAGGAAAGCACCTTCCTGGGTTTCTTCATACAGAATGTGGAAGCAGCGGTAGTAGAGCTACAGGTGCTGTAGCTTCAAGCTACAACTAAATGGCAGTAATCACGGAGGAAGGGGTGCAAGTATGTTTGTTTGTAGGTGAATTAATGTAAAAATAGGACGTTTACTAGGAGGTTCTTCAGCTGGCCTAAGTAGCTGCTGTAAGATTATTTATGTTACCATAAAGTGTTGCTGAACCAGGATGGCAATTTTTCTGTGCCCTCTTTGGAGTGGCATGCAGCGTATCCCACAGGCAGTGGAGCAGTTATTTGGAAGAAGGAGTTGTCAGTATTTTCACCATGCTTCCCTCCCGAGGTGCCCATCCTGTCCCGAGGGATGCAGCGGAGAGCAGGCTGTGTGCTGCAGCAGCAGCAGAGCGGTTCGCACCGCCGCACGTCCCCAGAAGGTAGAGGCTGTACAAGTAGAAGTGAATTTGGGTGACGGGAGCCCAGATTAGCTATGAGTCTGAGTGACCTTAAAAGCCTTCTGGTCAAAACCACTTTACGTGTTAAACTGAGTCCTTTCACCCAAATCTTGGCAGGCAAGTCAGCTCTGGTGTCTCACCACACGATTTCTGCTGGATTAGAAGGGTATTGTAGGCGGCTTGGTCATGCTTTTACATGACAGAACCAGGAGCTCTGATTGCTCACATCTAGCTCTATTTTTGATTAAATACGAATGGGATTTTGAAAATTCAGACATTTTTTCTAATGAAGTTGGATCTTGTGATCCCTGACATGATCTACTTCTTCAAGTCCTTGCCAACTTTCTCAAGAGAATTCTTTTTTCCTGGGAAGCTGCAAAATTTGCTGATCTCAGTACTGCTGTATTTGCCTTTTTATTTTTCGTTGGATTCAGCAAAAGCGTACAGCAAACTGTTGCGCTGCCTGAGATGCTAGGAACTGACTGCCGGAGTGCTGTCGCTCACTTACAGCGAGCGGTGAGCTCTCTCAGGCTTTTTAACACACAAGCAGACTGCCAGAACAGGAAGATCACTAGAGGGAAAGGAAACTAAACAGGAAGGTAACACCATCCTTCCGTCCTACATGGGGGGCAGTTCACATGGCAGAAGCAGATCATCTAGAAAGAAATGATGACTTGCTGGATTTGCATAAGGCAGATGATTCAGAAAGACACCACTTAATTTGTCTTACATTTTCTTTCTTAAGTTAATCACTTTTCCCTCCTTTATAGTTGAATTTCATCCTGTATTTCTATACACAAGAGTGTCAAGGGCTTTACCAATGCAATCTTGTGATGCCTGCTGGATATCCCGACGGGATGGAGACACCACACTTCTTCCAACCCCTGTTCTTGCACCGTGTTCTTTTTCCTTTTGTAGTACTTTGTTACTTTTTTGTGCTTTTGAGTAACTTTTTGTCTGCTTCTTCACACGATGGAAAGTTCTCTTATGTCCTTCTTAGCTCTTCTGGTGACAGGTCATTTATTTAACCCCCTAAATTCTTCAGTAACCTGCTGATACCAGGAAGGAGAGAGTCTGATATGAAATACCTTCCTGTTTTTTTGGTATGGATGTCAATATGACAATTCATGAGGGTTTTTTTTTCTTTAGTTCTTTTAGGAAGTGCAGTCACTGCACTCATAGATTCTGCAGTCAGTGCTCATAAGATTATATAGTTGGTTAAGAATAGATGTTTAAATAAAGCTATTGAAATTGGTACTATGTTTAGACTAAAAAAAGACTTATCTCTTAGTGCTGGCCATAGTACTGGGACATTTTCCCCTTTACTAAATAATTCCAAACCATTTCTAACTTCCCTGCGTAATTGAATCGCATGGAAATAGTAGAAGACTCCACACGAAGATGCAGTATATAAGGAACTAATAGCCATAAGGCAAAAGAATGATGCTGGAGTAATTGTATCCTGCCCTGCTTCTACAGGCTTGCAAACAGGGGTAGTAACTTCTGTTCTGATTTTGGAGAAACATTTCACCACACTGGGATGTTCTATTTTGTTTTTACCTATTTTAGTTGGTTTACAGTTTTCCAATGCTCAGGAGTAACTCTTTTAATCTGAGCTAAGCAAGGATGATGTGCTTTTGTCTGTCTCAGGAAGGCAAGTCTAAAGTAAATCCAACACACAATGTGGGCAATACTTTGTTTTGATCCACAGCTGACTTCGCGACCAGAACGCTGCCAAAGCGGATCAGAAGTCCCGCTTGAGATCACAACAAAGTGTTCATAACTTTGAATAATAATAAAAAATTAAAATAATTTGTTTCCAGATTGCTGGAAACTGTTATTGAATATTCATTGGGAAACAAGCTGGGAGCTATCCAAGAGGGGGAGGGAGACTCATTGCCTCTTTACTCCTCCCCTCTGATTTGTGCTGAACCATTGCCAGGCTTTAACTTTACAAGGTTTATTTTTATCGATTTTCAACAATAAATGGTAGGAGTATCTACAATAAAAGATTTACAGTGCATCACAAGGCACTACGACTCCCTACCCAATATTATATTGATCCATTCCCAGATGCTACTGGAACAGCATACAAAAGCCCAAACGAAGCCCAGTGATGGAGAACTTCCTCTCTCGAGTGACAGATGCGTATGACTGTTGTGCCTTCAGAAAACAATAAAAGGGAAGGGAGTGACTCTGCTTCTTTGACCGTATCTTCAACAGCCCAGTTAAATCTGTCAACTCAATGTAATCCACATAAATAAAGAATTTGGGAACCAAGGGAACTGCTAGTGTGTCTGAAGATTCCCATTCTTTGAAGCTGCCTCTCCTGCTGCAGTCAGGCCATAATTAGTCACAGAAGGCCTTGTTGTGACTAGTAAATGGACGTACCAACAATGATTTGAATAGTCTGGAACTGGCTGGAGATATGCCTGGAGCCCTGAATATTCTCAAATGGGTGGGTGGGATGTAAATCACTAGTCATCGTATAAAATACAAATAAATCTGACTTCTATTAAAAAAAAAAAAAAAAAATGTCAGTTTTCTAGACTGTCACGTAGTTTCTGCTGAAATAACCCCCTGAAGTGTGATCCGATGTGTAAATTTTTCCAAGATTCCTTCCTCCAGCTCTACTCCGTTTCCATTCTAATGTAATGGTTCAATAATTGGTGGCTTCTTTCTGGTCAGAAAGATGATGAATGTAGCCCTAAAGGTTGGAAACAGTAAGGCGTTCGAAGTCTGGTGTAGAGAATGAATTTAGCGCTTTGCTTTCTAAGCAAGTTTCTGCTACACCAGCCAGCCCAGTGCTTGCTGAAACTGTGAAGAATTAAACATTGCAACATTGTTCCATCCTGATTCTCTATTGGGAAAAAAAGCAATAGACTGCAAACACCAAGTCTGGGGGTTTTACTAGTACTTTGGAGTCAGGCAGGAACGCTTTTCTTTGAATTTCAAAGGCAGTTTGTAGCTTTCATTGAAGGCCTTCAGAGAAGGCTGGTCTATGGCTTTTGGTCTTGTTCCCCAGTGATAACTAAACTGAGTAATAAAATAATTGCTGACATAGCGTTTTGTTTACGATGGTGTATTCCACGACAAACAGAAGGCATGCTGATCCTTCTGTCCTTTAAACTTTATGTCTTTCTACTATGCCTTCAGCCTGCTCCTCAGCCTGGTCGCTGGTGGAACAGCATAAAAGGCTCCATGATAAGGACAGGCAGAATCCACAGAAGGCAGCAAACTCACTTCTTTCCCATTACAGAGGGGGTTAATGAGTAAAATTTGGCTGGAAAGAGTCCCTGCTTTTGCGGGACCGAAGAGACACAACTATTGAAGGATGGATCGTTAACAGAGCTGTCATAAATTTCAACACCACCAGACAAGGAAAAGCACATCTTACAGGGCTGAATGAATGGGTGGGTGATAGCTGGTGAAGGAACACAGAAAAGGCACAGAATGACTTAGATGGGAGACATAAAAGTTCATGAGACTATAGGGATGTTTCATATATCGATAGTTTGCATACCTGAAGAACAAAATTTCTCTCTCGGAGGTCATTTCTGTGTCTGTGCTATGAAGTGAAACATTGCAGGATCCAGACATAAGATGGGTTAATCATGTCGATACCTCACATCAGGAAACAGAAGCTAAGCTTTTGGTGGCCGAATAGACAAAGTCTGAAGATCAGAACACCAGCACTGCTTTGGCGGCACTGGGGTTACACGCCTAGGTACTTACTGGGCATGTCCTGTTGGTGGCCTTTGCTTCAATTCCAGTTGCAGCATGGTGAACAGTAACCCTATTAGTAAGCTCCTGATTTTCCACAAACTGGAAATGTAACTTCTGGAACAGACTGGTTTACATTATGTTTTCTCCATCTCCAAATTGATCCTTAAGCCACATAATTTTCCTATGGTTGTTCAAAACATTGTCATCTGAAGATGGCTTAGTAAACTGTGGATCCCTGGGACACATTAATGGCTTAATGATTAGTTGGCCATGTCAAGAATGTAAATGAAAAACGGCAACTGCACGGCCCCTGATGTAACTGAGATCCTCCTCCCACCTTTGGTTAGGCTAACCACGTTTTCTGCTGTTATTGAGTAAGTTTTCTTTGACAAGTGTGCTAGTGCAACCCAGAGTTCACTAGTGTTCATACTCAGTCCTGAAATCTCTGTGGATACAAGTGGAAAAGGATGGGCAAAAGATCATCTTTTTGCTAGACTCATCTCTCATTTCAGAGACTGCCTGCAGAACTTGGCTGGAAAATGCACCAGCCGGCACAGGGGCACTGGTGCGGCTGCTCCGCTGGCTGTAGCTTGCCCGTATAAGCTGTGCTGTGCAGTCTCTCATGCTTAGCTATTGAAAGCCTGACCCATGCTCTCACTGCACTTCTGAGGTAAGCTTTGAGGCTGAACAGAAAAGCTGAACATCACGTGGTCACACAAGGCTAGTGGGACATCTGCCTGCTATGGCTGTGATCATCTATGCTCTGCAGAGGGATCTATACTGACTTCTTGTCTATCCCCAGCACTAAGATACAGCCATGAGAGAAGGATCTAACGACAGCGCTCAGGGGATCACACACGGAGTGCTCAGGGTATGAATGTGTGGGTTTCTGTTCTTCTGAAACAAGCGGCAATAAGCACACAGGTCTTCTGCTGGAGGCAACGACTACAAAGACCACACAGCTCCCTCCGGCTGAGGAGATAACACTGTGGAAATAACTGTCCTGAAGGCTCGGAGCAGGGCATTTCAACCTGGTAATGAAAACCCGCTGGCTGAAAACATCACCCGTATCTGATCTTTCAGATGGATGTATTCCATCTCGGACATCATCTTGGATCATCTCGGACAGCCAAAGCAAGCACTGTACTGGAACTGAGTCACTACCACCTTTCCCCTTCTCTTTTTAAAAGATAAAGTGGGGCCTCTTTTCCATAGGTAAAGGAGTATATTCTCTGCCACATTGATGAAAGAAGCAGGTGAACTGCTACACACAAAGAAGTTGGGTTTTTTTCCCCCTTAGGTCTTGTGCTGCTTTGCTGGAGCACGTGTAGGTCTGTCTGTTGGAAAGCCTGTGCTTGGGAACTTGTGTTTACTCTCTTGGGGACCTAGGAATACTGTGCACAACCTTGTCTACTTCAGAAAATGCACGAAGAAGCTGCCTTTATAAAGACGTCTCTGCAAACATAGCTATTGCCTTAAATGGTCTCAGCTGCACTATATCTAAATTCCTCCCTAGATGTCCATGGCAATTTTTATAATTCTAAATTAGTATTTGCAATATTAATTAATAATACCCCACTTGGGACCCTCATTTCCAGCTCTTTCTGCCACAGAGATAAAATTACATCTTCCTTTTGCACTAAGTGACAATTTTTGCTGTTACTGGGGGCAGTTTGCTTTCCAGAGAAGGCTGTCTCAAGACAATTTTCTGGTCTGATGGCATTTAGTAACAGGTTTGGTATTTAGTAAACCCATCCTGCCATTGGATCTTTGAAGGTTTTGTACTCACTGGATGCAAGTATTGAGTCAGGAGCTGCCTTCTGGTGAGAAACAGAGCATGAAACGTGGTCATGGATGCCACTATGATAACTGGTGACACAGCAAGAACAGGCTTTCCTTGAAGGCTGAAGTTGAGGGTCTGGGTGGCACCTCAAGGGCCCTTGGCATTCAAGAAACATTAATGAGAATACAGAGATGCTGAAAAATACAGGAAGTTCCCATCTCTATAAGCTACCCTGGTGTGAACCACACCTGACCTCCCTACCTAGTGTTGGATGCTCAGCTAAAGAGAACCTTACAGAAGAACCTTTCAGTCCTCTTCTGGTTCTGACCAACCACAAGAATATTTTCTATGTAACTAGCTCTACAGGATTCTGGACACTTTCAGAAAATGACCTCTCAGTACCAGTAGAGAATGGTTGAATCAATACTGAAGGCTGGACATCCATGGAGGCTTGTAAGGGGTGATTCTGAACCTGATTTGACAGTAGGATGCTGGATTGCTCTGTCTGTTTGCAGCTGAAGGATCCAAAGCTAATTTATCTTGTCAAAATTAATTTTGCTGTCATTGTTCCTGATAATTTCTCCTCTAGCATCATGGCTGCTGAGGCATCCAAGAACTGCAGACCAGGTACCATGAAATATTCAAGGTAATTTCAACTCTGCATCATTGGACAGCCTGGCGTTCCCGGTTTGAGCTATGCTTAACTTCAGAAGAATTTATGTGGGAGAAAATCTGGATGCTTTGCAAATGTTCTGTCCCTTGTCACCCTCTAATCAAGGTTTAGCCATGTTAGAAGACTTTCTGGCCCTAGGCTGTCAGCAGTGGGAGTGGCAAAAGAGTTCTGGTCCTTCTCAGTGTTCCTGCTCAGGCAAGCTGGAACCAGAGGCCAGGTGTCTGTATCACTTGTGACATCTTGAGACAAGATGTTTTGATTGCTCAGTCTTCCGAGAAGATTCATGCGATGCTCATCAGGCCAAGTAAAATGCATCCTGTGTGGATAGTCTTTCATGACACTACCACATCACACAGTGTCTGAATCCTAGGGAGGTCATGCTCATTCATGGGGTACGCACCGATATGGAATTCTTCCTAGGCTAAAGTACTTTCTCCGACAAAAAAATAACAAAAATGCTATTATTTCTAAAACTAAACCCCATCTGAACCACTATATAAGTGTTGATAAAGGTATAAATTAGCAAATAACGAAAGACTACCTGGTGGATCATTGACTAATGAAAAGCTCTATCTGTAGCCACCTGTAGTGTGAAGGATGAGGGGATGGCAGGATTAACACTGCTTTTGCACAAAGACACGCAGTTACGGCTTTCACAGGTGATGCTGAACAACTTCCCCCATAGCGGAGTATCAGCTGTACCAGCGTCCACATGCAGCGCCTGTGTGCCAGTGCATGAACACACACATGGAGAATAATTCCAAGTATTCTTAAAGATACTAGAATCCAGGAGGTATTTTGGTTTTATCTATATACCACCAAGAGGAGGATGGAAGAAACTGGCATAAAGCAGCTCAATATAAATTATTTGGTTTTAATACAGAGGGTGACAGAGAAATTCCTATCGCAAGGACATGCTTTATGGGGAATCAGTTTTCCAAGCCTAGACATCTCAAAAGAGCCTGCTGGCAGCCTGAGAAACTCAAACACTACAAATCACCAGGACCAGGTGCTATTTTTACAAGAACTTTGAAATAAATTTGAAAAAATAAAGAGATACAGTTAAGAAATTGTCAATTACCATTAGAAATATCCACTGTCCTGGACGACTGCTCACAGCTAGAGAAAAAGGTAGTTTTAGAGGAGACTGAGATAGCATAAGGTAGGGCCTTTCTCAGGGTACTTTATGTCTGAATAAGCATAAAATAACGGTATCACAATATCACAGGTCTGCAAGCAACCTGCATGTTCTAAGTTATTCTAAGTTACTAGACAAGAACCATGAGGAAGTGCTACAGTTTAATCCTAATTTGCAAATGGAGTAAGTAACCACTCCTAAGAAAAGGAAAAGGTGGTAATTTTTCTGATCGGGGTAAGTTATTTGAATCTTCTTCAACCCAGAATAGGCTCTTATCAATGCCACTAATTTGCGAGGGAGACTGTAAACCTTCCTGTCAAAAAACCCCCCAAAAAACCTCAGAGTGCCTCTTTAAGCATAGAAAAAAAAAATAGCTTGAGGGTAGACTGAAGGAAAAGGTGAATCCCCTTGCTGGTTGCCGAACAGCCATAAAGTTCTTTAACGCTGCTAGTTGCTCCCTGCTTTCCCTCTTCAGCAGTTTTAGAGAAAGTTGGGGCACAAAGCAGTTTAAAGCCACCTTTACTGGTGCTCTCTACAGCAATAAACCCCAGAACTTTGGCATAATAGAGGCCTGTGATGCAATTCACAAATATTCAGTTATCTCAGTGTTCATCTACTAGAAACACAAAGTATTCCTTTAGTGAGCTTTAATGGGCGCTTACATTTATTGTATGCGCATTTTACTGTTACTTCAGGAAACATCTCAGGAAAATATGGAACTTGCAAGGAACAGCACAGTTAGTCCAATAAAAGCAAATTCCACTACCCTTTGAAATCCTACCTGCAGCTTGCTTTCATCTGCTAATGGCAAGAGTTATCACTGCCAACAATCTTTGAACAAAACCGTTTTGTGACTTCTTTTTTCCACATACCCTTGATTTAACAAGAAAGATGGGGAACATCTGTGGGCAACTTCCACTGGGCACTTTTTCAGAAGCAGAAGATGTGAACCGAATCCCTTCGAGCTTCTGTTTTCTGTTTTGTGGAAAAGTCCCCTCACCTTGAGGCTGCTTCAGCCAGTTTCTTAAACTCTTCTGATGGATTTCAGCAAGTCATCACATTTTTTAAGCAGCTCTTTGGCCTGTCCCCGTCTCTGCCATTCCCTCCTATTCAATCACAGCATGTATCCTTACCCTCTGTTGTTTTTGCCAACTGTTCTAAGATATCTGATTACAGTCAGTTTTTTTATGTGTACCAAAGGAAGGGGGGGGGAAGGCAGAGTCCTTAAGCACTTTGGCTGTCTCGGCATCATGCTGCTCTTCTGTTCTGTGTTGTGGTAGAAGATTAATTTTAACATCCGTTTCTCTACTACTGTTACAGCTATGGATTTTCCACCACAAATTCCTCAAATGAAGATAAGCCTTTACTACCTAGGCCATACCTGAGGCAGAAAGAGATCACTTCTGTATTGTTTATTTCAGAGCAGAAGACCCTGTGCCTCTACGACAGGACAGTCCTTCCAGGGAACTTTCCTTGGGTCACCCATTTCCACCACAAACAGTGCCTTTTAATCACGGACACATGACAGATTCTAGACAATAACTGCTTGCATACATTCATACAATACCTGGAACATTCCATCACCACACTAATATACAATGACTGCAAGGCAGATTTTAGGTTCCCTTTAAAACACTTTAAAAAAAATCAAAACAACAAAATACTTCGTAAGTGTCCTTCAATTTTCCAATATTTTAGACGACTGGTTTGAAGAACAAGAATTTTGGGTTCTTAACACATGGGTTGTTAACTCAAACATAAACTGGAAGTAAGCAACTAGCTGCTTTGGTAGCAACTTAGATCACATACCAAAGAACAGATTAAAGCAAAGCAAACATGAATAAAAAAAATCCCCAAGCCTCTTGGTAAAACTGTACCTTGCTAAATAGTAGCAGCTCTCATAGATGTGCCTGCAAGAATCCCAGTCATTAAATAAGCCTGGAGCCTCTATCTGGGCTAGTTCACTGCTATCTTACAAATTTTGTTTTAAAGACTATTACCTGCATTCTTGATAGAAATTCATCGAAATACTTTGCACTAGCCAGGCTGTAAATGTGGTATTAAAGTTTAGATCACGGGGACAAAGTACTGTTTTACATTTTTGCTGCAGCTCTTCAAAAATAAGCTTCTACAAAGACATTAAGAAACAGTGCAGATACTCCAAGCTTTAACATTTATTTGATACACAAGAGGGATAAAACTTGATAGAAAGATAATTTTTATAAGTGCACACAATTTCCCCCCGTTTTCTCTATTTGTGATATGGGAATGAAAACAAAAGTAGCTTGTTGTGTGCAATAAATTACTGAATTCAAGCAGAATTCATTTCAGGAACCTCCACACCACCACAACCAACAGGGGGCTGTCTGGCTACACGATGCTAGCGAACCTGCAGTGAAATCCTTTTTCTGACTGTACAACCTACCAGCCACACACACTTCCTAAAACTGGTTGTCACACAGGTCATTTAACAGATTTCACACCTGCAAAACAGTAGAGCTCTTTCTCATCTTTGTCCGATACTATTGGAGAGCTCTTATTTTGCGTCTTAAGTTTTGTTATATATAAACAGATAATATACTTTACATATTTATTGGTATGTCTGAAAATAACAGATACTGCTTATAGGAAAAAGAGGAAGATTTTCATGTTGCCTTGATGACGGGAAAGGTTTGTCACAGCTGTTTCCATATGCTAAGAAGCTATACCTGTATGTGAATTTTTGTGTCAGTGTCATATGTAGATACCAATCTTCTGTAGAAGGGAAGAGGTAGACCAAGATGTTGTTTAGCCCCTTTGATACCGATTTGAACAGCAGCTAGACAAAGCCTGTCTGCAGGACCATCAAGAAAAGAAAAATAAGGCCCTAAATATTCCCTACATTGGTTTCAGCAATGGAAATTAATACTGGACTGCCATTCTCAAGAGCAGAAGGAACTTTTCCTTGGTGCCAGTACTGTTGCTCACACAGCAAGCACATTCAGCTGGCTGAGTCTACCGAAAACTAACCCCAAGTCAATCAGTGAAATCACGGTGGAAATATCAGAGCTGGGCTAATACTGAAGGAAAGAGGAAGACTCTGTCAGTCCTAAACTCCTCTGGCTTGAGAATCACACAGGACTGTAGAACCATAGTCGTGTATTATTCTTGACTATTCTAGCTGGTGCAATAATGTAACCCCTCAAGCTTCTCTTTTGCCTTTATTTCAACAAAATATTAAGAAAAGCATATACATTTGAGACTTTGTATTCTTTATTTTATGCCTTATATAGTCCAAATATTATCATACTTAAGGGTGTGGGGTTTTTTTTGAGTATTTTATGAGAGACTCCGAAGTGTTTTACTTTTAAAACCACTTAAAAGTGTAAAAGCTGCTGACAGAAGGTTCCTTTATAGGTAAGAAAGCCACATGCTTGCCCTGCAAAAACCATAGGGAAATGTGAACTTTCTACCCGTGGCTGTCTCCTATGGCTATAAACAGCAGAAGAAAACATTATGGATATATTATTACCATCTCTCAACAGCAGCTAAGTCAGTCATCTCTAGCTGCTCAGCACTGTATACTTAAGATTGAAGATTCAAATTGGATAAATTCTGCTATAACTAAATTTGTTAATTTCAGAACGTTTGAGCATAGGGTTCAAATTTTACATTACGAGATGGAAGAAATATTAGATAAATTTCATTAGACTTACTAACTCTAAGCTATTACAGGTGCATCAAAATCAGAAAAAATATTGAGTTGTTGCACCTGAGAGCCATCAAACAGATTTCAACAGAAATAAATTGTTCAGAGTGAAAAAGTAATGTCCAATTGATATTAGCCCCCTCATAGAAAGATAAATGATCTCACTTGTGCCACTGAATTTTCTCCATAATTTTTTTATTTGTGTTTATAGTTGAACGTTTTCTTCTGATACACACTTAGAAAGGAGATTCATATACATCTCAGACCTAAGTTTTCCTTCAAACACATTTGAAACTTTTTGTTTGTTCAAAAGAATTGCTGCTCTGCTTCAAATTAAACTGGTAAAATAGTAGCTCACAATATTTCTACCAATCATTTCTTCTGACTTCTGTGACGGCAGGAGGTGGTGATGAAGAACATAAAGGGAGTCTAACATTTCAAACTTCATTCATTACTGCTAGTATTGCTACCTGATTAGGAGAGACTTCCCTCAATACATAACAAGATAACATGATTAAAGGAAAAGCTGAAACATTTTCAGGTCTCTATACCTAAATACCAAGTACAGAACCACTCTCACTCAGTGAAGTGTGCCATATGCAGTACCAAGAAAACTGCTTTGGAATTTGAAGAACTGCTTTGGAATTTGGCCTGTATTAGCCCTAAATACATAGGTGTAAGTCACTTTACATTTTTCAAGGTGCACTGTTTACCACTGTACATAAGAAATTAAGTGTTACAATTTAACTAGTACATTCTTCCTGCAACATAAATCTTTACAGGTAAATTACTGTAAAATATGCTGAAGTTCAAACATAAGCGTTACCTTTAGTGTATAAAAGATTTTGCAGAATATTGAAAGTGTTACTCATGAAACCACATTCCAAAAATGGGACAAACAAGTGTTTAATAATAATAGCTATATATGCAAAATGAATCAGTGACAAAATAAGACCAAATCAGGAGTACTTTGGAGTTTACAGGACTGGTCAAAACAGGTCATGAATCAACAACACTGAAACTCAGGTTTCTCAGCTTGAGCTGGTAACAAGGAAAGCTGATTGTAGATCTGGTCTTTAAAAGATGCACAATACTCACTTCTTCCTCTGAGATCAGAATTAATAAATGCCATAGAAAATTCCATGAGGAAATGCATTACTGTAGTACACTTACTAAACAAATGTGGGGGTTTTTTGAACAAAAAAACCCAACACCCCTTCAAGGTTAAGTGTCTATTACCTCTATTTTTAATATGACATGGAGATGTAGAAATTATAGTAGTATGCAACAGTTTAAGTTACCCTGTTTAAGACAGGAGACTGTCAACAGACATAACAATACATAGTATTTTAATTCAAATGACAACTCCTAAGAAGCTCAGCTGTAAATGTTAACAGCCAGTGTTTCTGTCAGACACAAGTCAGACACCTCTGAAGTGAGGAGTACAAGTACTGCAAAAACAATGGCCTGTAACTTGTTTAGCATCATATGAGACTAAGGGCAGAAAAATAAACATCACTTCTGGCTAGGAATTCTCATTTGACATAACCATGAAGACCATGGTTTTCTCTACTTGCAGTCTTTTGTTCCATTGCCTACAGAATTTTTTACCAATTAATTTGTGTAGCACCTGTAGCAGCATCAAGCTTCTTGCTTGCACAGCCCACAAACATCTTCCCTGGCTCAGCACCACACCAGGCCAATCCTATCATTAGATGACATGTTCTGTATGACCATGAAGATTGCTTCATAGTACACTAACACAAGGGGGCAAGTGAAGATTGCAGAATCTTAAAGCAGGAGTTATCTCATCTATCTAACTGAATAGTGTTTTGGTTTGTGATCTTCATGTTTTTTTACAGTTAAGTTATAAGACTGTGTTTTATTTTTCCCCCCCAAAGCATTTCCCCCTTTGAGCTCCAATTCCCATATTAGTTGAAACATGTTATTTACTTCCACAAAGATGATGAGAGAACTGAAGCACCTTTCACATGAAGAAAGGCTGAGAAAGCTGGGACTCCAGCCTGGAGAAAAAAACCAAACAACTTGTGTATGTGTGATCTTACTGAAGTTTATAAATACCTGCTGATGGGGCCAGTGGAGAGTAAAGACAACACGGCCAGGCTCAGTTCTGTCCAGTGACACGACAGAAGCCAACAGGCACAAAATGAAACGCAAGAAATGCTATCTGAACAGGACAGGTTGCAGAGTCTCCATCCTTGAAGATATTCAAAACCTCACTAGATACAGTCCAAGAAATGTGCTCTGCCTGACCCTGTCTGAACTAGACTACCTCTAGAACTCTCCTTCCAACCTCAACTACTCTGATATTTTGGAATTCTTTTTCAGGACCAAAATTAATGAAGTAGCAGAGAGCACTAATAAGACTGCCCTCTTCTGCGGGGAATACAATGAGGGGGATAAAATTAACAGTGATTTCACAGATTACAGCAAAAGCCACTACTTAACAGTCTGCATTCCCTTCTGGATCTGAAGTGCAGAGTGCTCTAGTGAATATTAGGAATGATCTGAGGTGTGCAAGCCCCTTTCCCCAAGCCTGACTCATTCTTTTTGCCTCAGGCCAGATCCCTTCTGTCAGGCTGTTGCTTCTTCCAATTTCAAGAAACAAACAAAACCCCGCAATACTTACCCAACCTGTCCCACTCCTTCCAACCTTCCAGTTCATCAGATCTGTCCTTCCGCTGTCAGTTCTCAGCTCCAACACCGGATTTTCTTAGACATGCTCCTCTCGCTAGTTGTCTTCACTCCTATACAGCTACTAGTGTCAGATTATTTTCATACAGGCCTATCTTTTCTTTCCCTTTTATACAATTTAAGCATCTTTTTCCCCATACAGTTCCTCAGCTTAGCAGAAAATAAGCACCTGAACAGGAAAAAGCAAGCTTCCCTTTCTTACATCAGGCACAAACCTTAGGACCCCAGAGCTGCAATGTAGAGGGAGTTCCATTCAGCCATGGGCCATGGCACCGCCCATGCAAGTAAACCTCTGGAAAACACAATTGCTAATATTATTTAAGGCAAGTGAAAACCATGCAAGAAATACGACATTCTTTTCAAAGGTTTAGGAACTGAATAATTTGACCAAGCCTTCATAAGAACTCGAAGTCATCTTCTTAATTCAGACAGGAACTTTGGTTCCTCAGTTCAGCTCTGGTTCTGCAAATGCTCAAATGGTATTTTTATCACATCACTGAACTGTTCTAAGCTGCTCAGGCCACCAAGCAAGGCAGTCCAACCTTTCCCCTTCTGCTTTGTCCCACTCCCTGCCACCTCCTCCCTTATGCCAGCTCTAGGTGCTTGCACAAGGAACCAGAAGGAAGCAGTCTGTTTCACTACTCACACAAAAGACTGCACTGGCACAACGAAGTAGTTGGGAACAAACGGTTTGGCCACTAGACTTTGACAAAGCCATGCAAATCGACTTACTTGTTGCATGCTCTCAAATCTTTCTGATCAGCTCTTTAGATTCACACTTACTCATAAAAGCCTAGATGCATTAAAATACTCTATTTACAAGAGTAACAGGATGGATGGCCCTCTGCAAGCACTGTAGTCTGCAGCATGCTAACAAAAATCAGTGACATTTAAAGGGAGGAGAACAGTGGAATAAGAATGTCTTTTTTTGTTGTAACCCACAGAGTCTGGTCTTTCCAAGCATGTCCAAGTTTCAAATGGCTGAAATGCATATGCAAGTCTTTAGTATAAAGCAGTTGTAGATATGGAAATACAACACAGTGCTACTTAAAGAAACCTCAGTGAGAAAGCTCTGACTTTGAGCCAGATAGCACATTTTTTCTGAGCAGTCAACCTCATTTTGGCCACATATCTTAAGAGACCTGTAGTAGGTAAATGTAGACACAGAAGCGTTTACTTCATGGAAAGCTGCAGGCTAGCTAATACTGCATAGCTTTACTATTGAGAACTGCTCAGGTTTGAACCAAACTGGAAATGTTAGCCATCAGTAATTTCACCAGTTCAAATCCACAGCAGGGGCAGACAAGAAAAGTGGGATTTTTAACAGCACATACCCCAGGCTGAAATTCTATGCAGTCAAATAATGCAGATTTATGAATTATCATATGTTGGATTAATATTTATCTACATCATGTTTATACTTGTGCAACTACACCAGTAGCAGGCCTGTGAAGCCTGAAGTCAAAACAACCCCCCAGTGCAGATAAGCTTTTTTTTTTTGCCTTTTAAAACATCTATAAGATGTATAAACTTAAATCTATGAGCACTTACTTGAAGAAGGCATGTGTATTTTAATGGTAAAATATACCAGGGCTAATAAAATGAGATTAGCAAGTGATACTGAGTCATGATAGTGAAGAAAATAAAATCTTAAAAGGAAACACACTTTCAGATCTTGACTGTATCTAAAATTAGTGACATTTACATAACCATTAGTCTACATTTGACTCACCGCACAGTTCTTGCATGCAGCTTTTAAAAGGAAAGGAGCCCAATTAATTTCCATTCTCACTGTAGAGATTTCAATCATCTCAATGAAAGATTCCTCTGCAAGAGAAACATCTTAGTGGAAGATAAGGAAAAAAAAAAGTAAATTCACAGTCGGATACACAATTTAAACTTCTAACCATAAAAATTGTTACCTGTCTATAGACAGTGATTTAAGAAATGAAGTG
This sequence comes from Falco rusticolus, assembly GCF_015220075.1. Lineage (NCBI taxonomy): Eukaryota > Metazoa > Chordata > Aves > Falconiformes > Falconidae > Falco > Falco rusticolus. Next base: position 30,122,251 of record NC_051188.1, on the reverse strand, counting down.
TTTAATAATTTTTGTTAAAAATTTTGGAAGACACTTTCGCTTTATGTGCTCACTTGCTAAAAACATGACAAAACATTTCCCAATTCCATTCATTAAGAACATGCTGTAAAAATGAACACAGTTTCAAGATTTTTAATAAAGAAATGCTGACATTTAAAGTAACACCATTTTTTATGTATTATATAAATAAATGCACTTACCAAGGCATTGTTAGACAGGTGTAGCTTGAGATGGCTCCTTTAATAAATTCAGCTTTCATGTAAGCCAAAGCATTCAAAATTATATACATATACATCTATTCTGTATTTACCATCAGATACTATGAAGTCCTAAATATTGTTTATGAATAGGTGAAAATATAAACAAAAGCCAAGAAAGTGTTCACAATCAATCAGCACATAAATTATAACAACAAAAAGGTATCAGGAAATACATTAAATGTTTTTTTTTCATGACTCACATGCAGAAGTGGCTAGCCTTACTTCAGCAGCACAGTTAATACTGGAGATATTTACAGTCTTAACACCAATATTTACGTGCTGCTAAAGTATGACAGACATCAGCATCACAAGATTGACTAATTCATAAGTGATATTTCTCTTCAGGATGATGAAATCCTTGTATTTTTGAGGCAGCACAATATGGCCTGCACCTTTTCAAAACCCACAAACCATTATGTGCTGCTACGTTATGCCAAGGTGTCTACCATACTGCAAGGAAATAAAAAACATATGCTGAAAGCTGAATTTTCTTATTGAACACTAGTTTTCATGTACTGACATCAGCTGTATTAATGAACTACAAAATGTTTATAAAACATTTTTCAATTGCCAAGCTGACTGTTTATTTAGTGAAGCTCTGGACTTTATTGTCAACTGTGCATAATACCTTAATGGGACACGAACAACTGTGTGTCTGATCAGAGGAACTAAAGATTATGCAGATGTTTACTTCAAAACAAAACAAAAAAGTCTGGGTTATTTTCTAACCTAACTTATCATCATCTGGAAACCTCTGATGTGAAAAAAAAACCCCAACTTTCATATATAAGAGAATAAAAGCTAATTTTAAAGTAAGCTTCTGTCAAGTATCAGTCCTCAAGCAATCTGTTACCTCTGCAGGTTACCCAAGCCACAGTTTTTGAGCAGGCAGATTTACAAGTGCTTCTTAATACATTTCAGGGCAAGAAAGGTATTTTAAAAACCCACAATGATTGTTATCAAGAACAGTAACTTACCTGTTATTAAGAGCAGGAGTTTATCTGCCCCCAGCCTAGAAAGACCATTCTACTTTCCTTGAAGGGGTAGGCAAGAAACTCAAGAGCTCACATCCCTGTCAGGTATCCTCCTCTTACAAAGTGTGCCTGCATTTTAAGTGTGTACAGGACTTTTACTGGTTCCCTAAAAAGTTGAATTATGCTTTCTTTAATGTTTTTATACCAAATTATTAAGACAAAAGCTACTTATACAGAACAGACCCAAGCACTCCATTCCATTTTAACGAGCCTTCTAGTCAGTTCATGATAAAAAAGAAATAATTCTGTAAATTAACAGGGCTGTCTGTAAGCACAAAAAAAGTTTGGCAGGTCACAAAGGGGGAAAGTTTGGTGAGTTTTTGTTTTCTTCCTTCCTATTTTTGCTCCTACAATAATACAGCAGGACGACCTCTGCTAGAAGGGTCTGTTGCTACAAATGTGCCAATTAAAGTGAGGTTTTCCAGTTTCAGTTTACATGTAGCTGCAGCAACACTTAGGTTTTTATATAGCTATCTAGGAGGTACAAACCCTACAAAAAAAGCCATTTCCAGTATATTTTATACACACAGAGCTAAATTTACCTTTTTTTCCCCCCTCCTATTTATGTTTGTTTGGTTTTTAAATCAGACAGCTAAAACAGGCAAACTAGATTATATAGGCACAACTCATCCAGTATCTTGGTGAAGTAAAACCTGAATGCAAAGTCAAAATAAACCTAACTGTAAAGGTTATGCTGTGACAGTTGGTCACCCCCTGAAGAAACTGTGCTAGGCATAATCCAAGAGAGGAAGAGAGAAAGAAAAAACATCCACTATATATACATAGTGTGGAAGGCAAAGGTTAAGAAAAAGATAGATGCAAGCAAAAGTGCTAGCCTGCAGTAAAGTTTCCTTTAACGTTTCTGGGAAAATACTATGAAAGATACTCTCCAGCAAGACAGAATACTGCTTCTTATTTGTAGATTTACCATAAAGATTGAAAGGCAATTATTTAAATAAGAGAGCTACAACATTTAGTACCTTTGGAAGTACACTTCTCATTTGTACGTTCAGGCCAAATTCTTCATTTGTGAACTATGTGTGTTTAACTAGATACTGCTGTCTCAATTGCATTGTTGTTTTTAGCTTCTAGCTTAAGCATGGAGCTTTTTTTCTGTTGCAGAAGTAAATCACTCTAAAATTAAACTACACACACCACGAAATGAAGACTTGACAGAACTATTACGCTATTTTCTGCAGAAAGTACATTAGTAAGAGAGCTTGCAGGTAATTCATGCACACAACCCCAACATGAACACAAAACCTCACATGCATTACAGGATTGGGGGGGGGGTGTGGTTTTGGTTGTTGATTTTTTTTTTTTTTAAAACTTTACTACCAAAACTGCCCCTAAACTAAACAAACAAAATCAAACAGAACACAACTGTATATTTTCTATGTTGCTATTAAAAATAATTTTATCTGGAAGGAGAATATGCCAGTTTTCACATAAAATTGAAGACCTATGTGAGAGAAGGGGTTGAAGAACAGGAAAAGGATGAAAGGAGGAAGTCCAAGATAAAAACAATAGTAATAGCTAAGCCAGAAATCTACTGAAATCCAGAAGTGTCTGCACAAAACTTTGTATCTCTATGTTTTAGTCATAAAGCTAATACAGTCATGCTATCAAGAGTGCTTCTCCTACCTTTATCATTGTGTTTTAAGATGGGGTCTGTGGGTGGAAGACAGACAGAGGAGACCTCAGCAAAAGCTGGGAATCATGTATGCAGGAGCTCCGTTAGATCCCCCCAAGCCCCTGGAAGCGAGAGCTCCGCTAAGAAAGATGCAAGGATTCTGAAGATGCAGAACTGAAATTCCATAGAAGCAGGCTCTCTACACACACAGAGAAGTCAGGAATGCTGTCATAAAAAAACAATTAAAGCTGTTGTTTGGTTTTTTGTGGTTTTTTTTTTAAATAAAAAGGGTGTGTGCTTTCGTGATTGGGGTGTTCCCAATCAAGGAAGGAGCATTTCCTTGATTTCAGTATTTTTTAGTTGACTTATCAAAGACCAAGTCTAATATAAAATATGTTCAGGTTTTATTGGTTTATGGTTAAGAGTTTATGACAACACCAAGCCCAACTCAATCTCTTTCTAACCCCATGAAAACCAGCTACAAGTGAACTTCTGGCTACTGTAACTATTAAGAAGCTCCTTAAATGCTACTATAACTACTAATAAGCTCCTTAAATTCTAAGTAACATACTGTATCCAAGAAGGTACCACTAGCCAGCAATCTGACAGTTCAGTGATTTGGAGTAAAACGTATCAAGGCCTTTCTATTAAGTAACGCATTTTGTCTTGGATGCCCAAGAACATAAGATTAAACATTCACCTTGTGCCTTTTTCCTCATTCAACAAAAGCACTCTCTTGATACTTCTTGCCAAAACACCTTCCTCATTGAGTGTTACACACCATTTTGCACACAACCATATTCCATTGCTTGTTTTACGTACTTATCAATGCAAAGCAACACAGATACACTACGAAAGCAAAGCTGCCGCTTTCACTGTTCATTGTGACCCTTTCTCAACTTTATTTCAGTTTAGACATCTGAAGGTGAAAGACACTGAAAGACTCTTCAAGTCTAGAGCATTACACTATTTGTCCACCAGTGCTGCTCTGCCCCATAGCACAGACATCAGAAAGTACATCTCCATATCTCAGTTTAGCTTTGGTTCAAACAAGAAATGAGACAGGGTTTACACTCAGATGGCACAGTTTTGACAAGTGTGTCCTGTTCTGTGCATTCCAGGAAGAGAGTAACTTACTCATATGGTAGACAGGACATTTTGCAGCGACAGCTTTCTTGACAACTGCTGGTTCACCATCCAATAAGAATAAACACACTAACAGTTCACCTCTTGCTGCAAATATTTTTTTTCCCCCACTAAATTCATCTGGACAAAAGAGAATTAAGAGATAGTATCATTTCACTATTAAGAAATCTAAACAATTCTATTCTCAAACATCAAAATTGTAAGATCTGTAGCTGTATTTTTGATAATACACTGCTTACTTCCCCACCCCCACCAGTTTAAACAATAGTAGTTTCACTTCATTTTTGTCATATGCTTACTCAACGCTGTAATATTTATACTGCCAACACACTGGAATTTATAACTTGCTCATTCTTAAAACTTACATTTAGAAGTACAGTCTTTTACTCCTGCCTTCTTGTTGCTTCTGTTAAGGAACCCTCATTCTTCCTAATTCTCAGTGTCAGCGGTCTTTAAAGTGATGTGCACATATTTTAAAAAGGAGAAAAGAGTTGAGTGAAATATTCCAAGGTATTACTTTAAAGGTATCAGTTTACTTGGCTACTATTGCATTACTATTTTGTTCAGATATAACCTATGATACTCAGTTAATTCACTTAACTTATTTGAGGCTACTTTGTGGTCATAGAGGAAGAAGAATTAAGAGAATAAACTATACACCCTAAAAAATATTCTCCTGAAATAACAGTAAGATTTTGAACTCATGTTTAAGACTGCAATTCTAAAAAACAATCTGTCTCTAACCTAGTAATTCTGTGCTAGGTTTGGTGTTTTGGGTTTTTGTTGTTGTTGCTGACTTGTGGTTGTTTTTTGTTTTTTGTTTTTAATGAAATGACTGTAATCCAGCAATAAATTAGCCCCACTTCACCTCAAAAACCAGTCATTCAGGATTGAGCTTATGCACAGTCTCCATGTATAAGAGATCTTCCCATACCTCCTACCAAGCAGCTGAACATTTCTAAGACTATTATCAATTTGTGTTAAAAAGTCACAATTAATGCTTTGGATAATTTTCTGAACAGAAAGATGAGTATTCGAACAGAGATAACTAGCACTAATCTGGAGTTTTGGTTGTAAATTATGGGTAAGCTTGAGTGTAGAAGTTTTGTTTAAAAAGGGATTGTCTGTTAACTATTTCCCAATCATGTCAACAATTTTCCCCATATAACCAGGGCAAAAGACTGGGGAAACTACAGAAGTTGTTTGCAATGTAAAATATTAATAATGAAAGTTAAGCAGGTAACTGTTGATTACTGAAATCTACTGTTACTAAATTTGGAGAATCTATCTCATGTGTCCAGCCACCTCTCTCAGGAACATGGACAAACATATTTAGATTAGCTGGAGAACTCGTACAAAAGATAAACATAAAATAACAAAGCCAGCTAAAAATAAAACCCAGGAAGTAGAACCATTAAAAAATTCAGAAGTATAAAAATACCTGGAAATTTGGAAGTGCAGTTATGGCCTACCGGCATAAAATTCAATTTTTACATCCTTTTTGCTTTATCTCAGCACTCTAACCACTGCTTATACTAGCCTGACTCACATATTCAGTTGTATGAGCTGCACTTCGTTTTTTTTTTTTTTTCCCTCTCCTCCCCATTGCAGTCATGAAAACAAACCAAAGTGAAGACAGTCATTTGGTACTGCAATATTGATGCTTCTATTGGAGTGATGAATAGCAACCAAAATGCAGTGGATTTGTGTGGAAGGCAAAATACTAAAAGGTAGCAAGTTCTAGCCTGAACAAATAAAGGATGTCAAACAGTTTTTCTAGCTTGCTAGCTAAAAAAGCAGAACTAAAGGAAGCTGATACAACACAGAAATATTATCAATGTATATTTTAGTATATCATCAGTATATTTAATATCAACTCTAGCTTAAAAATAAAATTGAATAAGACTAACTCCTCCCACCTCTTTTCCCAGCTTCTAAAGAGTGTTTTGTCAGATGTTGATGCATTAACTAGACTGCTAAATGAAATACTTTACAGGGAACTTGTAAAGTGTAACAAGCTCTGGGGTTCTAACAGAGTTTTCAGAAAAGCGTTCCAGAACCCTCTCAATTGCACCGGTATAGCTTGCACACAACTTTTAAAAATCTGTCTTCCCCGCACCTCTGGCACACACACAGGAAGAAAACTGTGTGAACACTTTCAATCTGTACCAGCATTCTTTCTGCTTGAAAGGACACATACAAAATTAAGAAAAACGAATAAGCTATTTTCTAAGTTCTATGAAGTAAGTATTATATTTCATTGTAGCCTTCACTAAAATGTGCCTTTCCCTCAATTTTACCACAAAAAAATATTAATACTCAGTCTAGTGGATCTACCAAAAAGAAAGCCAGGTCTGCCTTAAAATACAACTACAATTTCTATATTATTATTTTTTTAAAAATTCTGTAACACCTTTTCAGATTAAAAACCTAAAAAGATAAAGATACATTTTTTCAAGTTCTCCAATAAACAAATCCTTAGATTATTACACCATTACCTTCAAAAAAGATTATCCTGTGATTATAGTTCAAGTTTACAAAACCTGAAGTATACAGAATCATTGCTGGTAAATGAGAAAATGGAACAACCTTTCTCCAAATGATAACACCACACAATACAAACCAGCTATATAATGGAAAGTTATTAAGATAGGGAAACAGGTTCCCCTCTTAAATATATCATTCTTAAAAAATATAAATAAAAATATTCAAAACATACCAGCCAAGTATTAGTTTTCTGTTCTTTACATTCATTTCTAGCTTTTTAAGCGATTTTTAAAAAGAAAAAAAAAATGTTAGTTTTATTAAGTTCAGAAGACTTGCTCATTTAGCCCAGGAAGCAGTCACAGACCTAGTGTAAAATTTTATGCTCTCCTAAGCTGGCACCCAGTCTTTTAAGGAAGAAAGCCATGCTATTGCTGTTTAAATCTTCTAACTCTATAACGTATTGCAAAGCATTTCTTGTTCTTACACAGTACTTTAATACTCAGGTAGTATTTTGCAGGAACCCTGGTGGCCTGTGCACAGGATCAGTTTCCAAAGTACTGCTGGGGAAGTGGAAAATACATTAGTCAGCGTTAACCAGACTGCCTTCCTAGTTGTTATCTTATCTGAATTTGGTAAATAATAATAAATCATAGGACAATAATACAGCAATATATTAAAAAATAATTTGGCCTGATATGTAAATAATACTACTTGCACTACACAAACCCACAAATCTTACATTTTGATTTTGTTACATCTCAGCACTGTATAGAATTATAATGCCTAAAGACAAAAACCAGGCCCATAGCTCAGAATGCAATCCCACTTGTGAAGGGCTAAATTTGCTGCACGTTTGCTTCCAAAGATTTAGGGTCAGAGTGACAATGCTATAAAATAAGGGTCAAAGCACAAAAAGACCAAGGCCACAGAACAAAGAGCTTTCCGTGTCCTGAAAGAAGTTGCTTTTTGTAAGCCTGCCTTCTGGCTCAGACAGTAAATTTGTCTTTTCCTTGACATCATCCCTACATGACTTCTATAAAATGCCAGACAACTGTATGGCTTAGGAAAGGTGAAACAACTGCTAGCAGAAATCAAGTCAACTGTTAAGGGAATGCACTAGTTAATCCACTGTTAAGAGCAGAGCAACACCTCCTAGTAATTGCTGTAGCTTTTCCAATCCTTAGCTGTATTTCTACAACTTCATTATTTAATTAGTTGCTTCAGCAGAAGTTTCAGGTGTCCTTAACACCTTTACGGTGTAGATTCCTAGTCACATTATCTACTTTGATTATTGTTTATTCAACGGTAGCTGAGGAAATATGCAGGAGCAGCAACTCAGAAGGCTGCTTTAATCCTCTCCCTACCCCTCTGTGAAATATTAATAGAAAAGATACCATCTAACACAGACATGTATACTCCCTTTCCAAAATGTTTATGGGTTAGTTCTCCGTTTCCCCATCAGTGAGATCCACTACTCACAGAATGGAGGTAATGCAAAATAAAACAGTGTTTTCTAGGGCTGACACAGATTGCTAAGCAGTGAAGTTCATTTTTCCAGCTAGAAAATGAATTTCACTTAGGATATGCTTTTTCAAAACAACAACAACAGTTCTGCCAAATGAAAGGAACTTTATCCACTGGAGGGGGGGGTGGGGGGAACCCAACCCATAAGGATGCAGAGTGCCTCTTATGGCTTTATATTAAGCTAGATTTTCAATATTTCACTAGCAAGCTTAAAGTAAAACCATGTTGAATTAACTAGAAGTTAATATACGAAGAGAGATTTATAATCCAATACCTAAAGCACAGAAGTAGTCAAAAAAACCCCAAAATCAAAACTGTACTCTCAGCCCTAACACACTGTCTAGTAAATATCCACAAATCAAAACCAAGACGCTAATCTCTGAACCAGTAGTATTTGACTTTTTTTTTCTTTTTAAATAAAAGGCTAGTTGACAGTATGTTCTTTAAGCGACTATCAGTATTGCAAGAAATTTCTCTCCATCGTAACCCAAACCTACATGAAAGAATAGGACTTATCACCAAGTTGTTCATTATCTTTTTTAGCAGCTCTAAAAGCATAACATTTTGAAAATCAGACCTTCCTTACTTCCAAGTAATTATTTTTCACTGCATAACAGATGGCTTCTGCCTTAAAAAAAAATTAAATATGGTAATTTTGAACTGTCCTACTAACTTACTTAAAAGCTGGAACTGGAGATTCAGATATGTGGAATTAGGTTAAAATTTTAAAAAACTTACCTTTCAACTGTGGAGATCTACAATAGTTTTTGAGTTTCAGTGGCAGCAAAACGAAGTTTTACATTTTCAAAAGGAAGCAGATTCCTTCGCTTTTACTCTGCAGGAAGTTATAACATATCTGATTCCTATTTTAAACATTAAATGTAGCATTTAAGAACAGTATTTGGTTTTTTTCTTTCTAAACATTTAATATAATCGAAAAATATCTTATTATAGGAAAAGCCTAGTGTAACATGTGAAAGGCCTACTCCAATCATCCTACACTTTCTGAAAGAAATGATCACTTCTCATCTCTCAAGAAGCACTGGTGCAAGTATACTGATTTTCCTTGTGGTGAATAGCAGCCCACAAGTTAAGGAACTGATGCAAACTGGCAGATTTCCCCTTCTAATTTTGAGTCATATGCGTCATCTTTTTGTCAAAAGCTGGGAAGAAAAAGAGTCTCTCTTCCAGCCTGCCACATGAAACCACCTGCTTAAAGACAGAACAGACCAATACTGCAATATTGGTCTGCACACTGCTTGTACTTACACATTTTTTCTTGCTTTGTTCAAATAAACAAAATTCTGAAGACAGCCTTAACACTAACTTAACAACAAAATTTATCTCTTTGATTTAGGGCAAGAAATCAAGCTGGTAAAAAATAAAAAAAGGAGACCAGTCATGTTTGCATGAAAATGCTTATTCTTAAATTGGTAGTGTCTTAACCTGCAAAAGGCTAAAGATTCAGTTCCTTAAAAGCTTACATGTATGCTTGAGTAATGCAGCTAGATTTGGTAAAAGTATTTGCATTCTCAAAATGAAGAGTTGATGCCTGTGATTAAGACCTCTTTATCACTAATTTCTCAGCATGTACCCCACCTCAAACCAAAAACCTACCCAGAGAATCTAACAACTTCAGTGGTTAAATTCCACGTCCCCCCCTTTTTTTTTTAATTCATTTTGAAAAATAAGAGATGAGAAAACTATTTTCTTCCTTCACAGATTCATCAAGGTCAGTCATTGTTGGACTATATACTGTGCGATGACAGAATCTCTCTTCCAAAGGCTCCAGTACCAATTAAGGTTGGGCACATCACTGCCAGCAGATTACATATTTTCAAATTGCACTGGAGTTGCTGATCAGACCTGCAGAAAACAGGTGTAAATGTTTACTGTAACAATGCACTGTAGTATTTCTATTGATTTGTGGCACTGCCAGAATGACTGTAAGTATTCTTTATAAAAAAAAAACGCACTTGAGAGCAGTTAAAGCAAGAGTAAGTTTCAGGCATCTATAGTAAGTTGTGCAAAAGAATGCAAAGATAATACTACTTGAAAAACTGGTACTGAGTGTTGGAACAATCATCCCATTTTAATCTTAGGTTAGCTTTTTTTATATAAGCTACACATAACGATAATAGATTATATATATTGGTATATAAAATGAGAGAGAGGTATAAACATATACACACTTATAAAATGCTGTTGTGTTGAAATCTTTACTGTGGCACAAGCATTTGCATGGCCGGGTGCATACATTTCAATATAATGAGAGAATTTGCATTGCTAAAATAAGAATTCTTGAGCGCTTTTCAAGAACCACGACATCACCATTTGCATTAGAGGTTATTATTTACAAGCATTCAAGATGTTCTGTAAATCTATGATGAACATTGCAACTATGAAAACTGTAATTTATTATGTAATGCACTGTTACATAAATTGTTTTAAGTTTTGCACAATATACAAAGATTATCTCTTTTCCTCAGTTAAATATAGCACTGACTGCCCCTTTTCACATATTGTATTTTCCTTGATAAAATTATGGACACAAAGTACCTGTCTGATGCCCTACCCTATTTGTGGTGTGATTTGGTTTTTTTAACGAAATGTATTATTTATACTGTCTCATTAATTTGCATAAATTTGTAGTATTTTGTAAGAAATCTGTAAGAATGTATTTTACTCACCATATATTCCATTTTCCTTGATACTTAACAAAAGGCATTTAAGTTTCAGTGTAACATTATCTTACCTCCCAAACCCCAGTACCTTTCAGACAAAGGGTTTGATGTAGCACACGAGAGCAAATTAAAAACAAACAAAACCCACCACTGAATAAGTTACACCTTTCTGACAGTAGCAAGAGTGAGCAAGGTAAGACACTGTGGAAGATGCATCTTAACCTCTAATTCAGCCAAGTGTAAGAACTGGCTATCTTCCTTCTCATGCAGCAGAGCACTCAAGGATATGAAAAGCGAACTAAAGAAATGATTTCGTAGAGTAATCACAAAGACCAGCTTTGGCCTGGGGGAGACCCTGGGAAAGTGTCCATAGGCTCCCTCTTTTTCAGAGGGCCACAGCACATGTAGCTGTTCTGGGGTAAGCTATTGCTTTGAATTGCCCTCTAGCGTTAGCTTTCATGAATTCCTACTTCAATGACAAATTTTGTTCAGGTTTTTATATAATGGAAATTGGGTCAGCAATATAAGTTATATTAATCTAAACATACAACAAACAAACAAAAATTAACAGCACTTCCAATGATCATTTTCAGGTCTGACGACTGTGAGGTTGACAAATTAAGTATTACCAAAAATGTACAAAAAAACCACTCAACACACACCAAAAAGAAATCCATATACATGAACAGAAAAAAAAAAGTCAAGGACAATAAATTTAAGAGATAGCCTAAGAACATTCTTATATTTTACATTTCCATTAGTTTTTTATGTGGTTTCATAAAAATATCAGTTTCTGAAACAAACACTCAATATCCACAGCTAAATGTACTGTAACTACAGTGTCATAGCTGGGATCAAAACCTTAGAGTTGCTGGTATAAAAACAGAAAACAGTCTAGCAGTACTCATACCCTGGAAGGAATTATTTTCTCACTGCTAATTCAAGAGTCTCCTAGTTACACTCTAAACCTAGATGCAAAACAGGCACGATGCAAATGAAAATCCAGATTTTGAACCTGGTAATTCCAGATAGAAAAGTGCAAGCATTTCCCTGTAAGCTTATTTCAAACCATATTTTATCTACCCTTGAATTGATTAGAGAGGCCATGAATTTAGGACTTACATATGTATGTAGATAACTTGCATTTCATACAGCCTGTGGATTTCCACATACATAGCATTAAAAATGAGCATATGACCCTTTGTTTAAAAAAAAAAACCCTCTGGTCATACAGAACTACAGTCCCTAGCACCAATGTTCACTCTGCCTGAGAACTGAAACATATTGTTAAGAGTGAGGTGATAAAACAGATGAAGAAAAATACACATTTAACTGCTTCTTCTACAACTCCTGTGCTTGGCATTAAAAGCATCATTCTCTCTTCTCCTGAGGAGCTGGGAAAAAAAATGTTTCTATTTTGTGGAACATGAGGACAGGGTAACCAGTCCATAACCATTCTTTTTGACAAGGAGAGGTTTCCCCCCCCCCCCCCGGTGCAAGATACTGACACAAGTGTGACAGTATCAACAGAGAACTCTGTTCTGCAATAGACTTTTGAATATGTATTTTGATTTAGAGATAGACTTTCTCATAAGAGCCAATTACAACATTCCACAACAGATGGAGCATCCTCCTTTTCTAATTCTTGATCTTGACTAAAATATGGACTAGCTTGTAACAGGAGGAAGCAAAGTGTTTTCAGAATTACTAAAGTGGTAACACACTTAAGACCACAGTATCTACCCATTCTACCAAAAGAAAATTTTGCCTCTAAACATAGAAATTCTAAATCAAATGTTCTGATTTATCAGATCCACTGGGAGTCCTGTCTAACTTTAAAAGTGACTTATATTATGCTGTATCTGGTTTGAAGTAGGAAATTCTTAGTTAAAATTAGGACGATCATAATCATGTTCATAATTACAACACTTTCAAAACGTTTATGTTAACTTTTCTGTTAATACTTAAATCCATTTCCTTCTGTGGGGAGAGGAGGAATTAAAAAAAAATTCATTCTTCATATCAAACAAGAAATAGATGGATAAAATAATGAAAATCTTTGGCCTGAAGGCTTAAAAAACCCCAACAAAACCTACAAAACAAAAAATCCATAAGACACTCACAGGAAATAAAAAGCAGACTCTTAAAATTTAGTGGGTTAATGGAAAGGTGTAAATAGTTTAGAGATATTTGCACATTACTAAGATTTTTAAGTACTAAAAAAAATTAAAAAAACAGATACTGCTGATTTCTTGCTTTGGATAGATTACCTTAGTAATATATTTTGCTAAAAAACACTCATTTCCTCAAAATATTGCTGTAAAAATTTAGCATAATTTAACAGAAAAAACTTGTTCTCTGGAATAAAAAAAATCCTGCCCCCAACAACCACAAAAAAAAGTTTACTGTGAATACCTCTGGATTTAAAGCAAATTCAAAATTAAGAGAGCTAGACACAGTGGTTTATTCAAACACACTACACAATTAGCAACTGCATCCTCATACATTTCCTTCTTCATGTTAGTGTGTGAACCACAGTCTAAAACAAGGTGGATTAACAAGCCATCAATACAGTAGCTGAACACTTAAGAACTTTGATTACATTTCTCATTCCCCAACCCACAGCTTAAATGTATGGGTTTACATGAATTTCTACTTAGGTTTTTGTTGAAATAAAGAAATAAAAAAAATTTTAAAAAATAATAAAAAAAGGGGTAATGCCTTACTTTCCTATATTTGCATTTGAGTGAGAAGAATAAGCATTTAAATATCCCAATTAGCATATTTTAACTTTTTCCTAAAGAATTTGTATGTCATTTGTTTTTCTTTTCCTATTGCCTTGCAAGACCATTTTATCAACAGATAAGGAAAAATGAGGTGTAAGTATGCCAGTCTTAAATCCTTCCTATACACGTTTCATTAAATGCTTAATCTAATAATGCAAGTTAACATCTATTTAAATCTAATAGCATACAAAACTCCATTTTAAATAATGTTAGGGCTGGATCTAGTTTAAACTAACAAAATCCAGAAAATTCAGTTGTTTCAGATTTCAAAACTTGTAACAGCCATGCCTAAGATATCATAGGGTTTCATACAATGGCTGATTTTACATGTGATGTAATAACTAGGCATGGGTTGCATTTATAGCTACATATCTGTTTCAGGAAAATTATTTAAGTTGCCTTAGAAAAGCAAGAGAAGTCCTTAAAAAAAAAAAAAAGCCTAAATGAGTTGACAAAGTAATCTGTAACAGTTCTTTTAGATAAGCAATAAGCTTTCATTGTCAGCTTTCAAATTATGATTCAGTCAACAAGGTCTGTAGAGCCTCAAGTGTATACCTATAATACAAAGAGTAAAAGTGACCATGAAAAGTTACATGAGAAGCACTTCAGCAAAGAAGTCTGTACATTTTTATCTTTTCAGCTTCACTACAATTAGATATTGCAAAATAGTTTATGAAGTGTACAATTTGCAATAGCCACACCAATTTTTAAGGGGCCAACACTGCTGCCCTTATTTCAGACTCAACTTCCAACAAAATCAATGGCAGTTTTGCTAACTAAGAACTACAATAGCAGAGGCTAAGAGTAAGACAATAGAATACACACCACATCTCTTGAAAGTTTCACCTATGCTTTGGGTCATGAAACAGCCATGCTAACTACTAAATGCAAGGCGTTTCTAGAAAAAAAACCACATAATATGGGCCAAATTTCAGCATTAAAATGTTGTACAGCAAATCAACACTCAAAGTAGATTCTAATGATAACTGACAACTGCAGCACTTTTTTTGAGCTTGTTAAATGAGTAAGACAATTACTGCAAAACCTCTTCTCTTCAGAATTTATAAAAATTAGACTTGTCTAAGTTCAAAATACTTCAATATCTTTTATTCATTAAAGGAAAGAAAGTTTGCATCTAATGAGAACATGATTCTACAAATCCTTATTCATGATAGGGAGTCATTAGGACTACTTGTGTATTTAAAAGTTTGCTGGATTAGGCCCTAAATTTTAAATCCCTTTGATTTACAGTTGTGAACCTGAAACCACCTTTTTTTGCTGAATAAGAATCCATGAGAAATACTCTGAACTTGTGTCAGACCAAGGAACACTCCATCAAACTTTCACCTTTTAAATATCTCACAAGGGAGCCTTAGATACCTTTGCCTTGCAATATAATCCTGATTTTCATTAACAAGAATGTAATTGCTTTTGTACAGAAAAAAATAATGAACAAATTCAAAGACGTGTTCTGTGAAATCCATATATTCCTAAGAGAACTAGGAGGCAAAAAAAAAAAAAAAAGAAAAAAAAAGAAAACCACCAGAAATGCAGTACATTCAGAGCAGAGTTTCTGGACAGACTGTTAAATATTTATTTATTTGGGAGCATATTAGGCATGTTACTCAAACACTGTTACAGCATTAATAAAAATCCTTTTACTGTAATTTTTAATCACAGAAAGAAAGAAAGGATCAGAAATTAAAGAATTACTTACTCACTAATCACAATATAAGCTTATATAGTTATGTTTCACTTCCTATACTTTCTGTATTCAAGTTTTGTTTCTCAACTGATAATTTGCCATACGAGGTTTTAACTACCCTAAAATCATAGCATTATATGAAAAATATACTCAGAACATGTCTGCCTCAAATACTTCTTTAACAGGAGGTGTATTACTGGTAAAAGCCAGCAATTTTTCAGTTACACTAGCCATCAGTTACAACAATGAGGAAATATGAAATTTACACCTCACTGGATTTGCTTGGTATAAATTAACAGTTACTGGGATAATCTAAAATTTTGGGTTTTAAAACTTCTTTTATTTTATGGTACAATTGCTTCCTACAAAAAAAATGTGCTCTTGAAGACAGACAGATTTGATTAAGGATAAAAAACTGGATTCCAGCTGAAAGCTGGAATTGCTAAAGTCACGACATGTTCATAAAATTTGTTGTACTGTAATATATTTTGCTGAAGATAAAGTCTTCCAGTTTTTACTACTCCATTTAGTATTTAAACAAGTTTATTCAATCCAAGAGCAGTTACTATTTTAATTTCAATTGTTTATACAAATGGTTAGTTAAGATTATTCACATATAAGTAGATAGGTTATGATTACTCTGAATGGATTTCTCAGTTTCAGCCAAATTAGTACTTCTAGTGCAAAGCAGGACTTGCAATATGAGTGTAGCATACTCCATATTAATTATTCTTAAATGTTCACTGGTTTACTACATAGTGTCTATTTACTAGCAAATAGATAAAATAAATCAAATTTCTGGCTATTCTGGTACAGGTGGAGGCTCTGAAGACAATTTTTTCCTGTTATCTGGTTCTTTGCTTGTCAAGTAGCTAGTTATTAATGCCTTTAAAAACAAATTTTGCACAGTACATTGAAATGCACTCAGCTAGCTCTCTGTTCTGTTCTTTAACACACCCTCCCAACCGAAAAATATAGTGTTTATTTTAAAATAACTTTTATCATCCATACTTAAGTTTTTGGATTAGCAGCATTTCAGTTGGAATAATTCCTAAGACAAGAATATGAGAACAATACTATATGGAGAATTTATGTAACTCCAATGATCAAGGCTGTTGCAAACCCAGCCTTTTATACATATTTTTAGCTACTTCATTTCCTTTTGAGCACAGCTTGTGTAAATACTTTTACTTAGTCTTTAATAATTTTACAGAAGGTGTGTAAAGAAGAATTATTTTAACAAAAAAAATCTTGAACAAACCTAACAGAACTGGCCTATTTTGAATAATCTGAATAAGTTATACTGCTGTATACATTTTTTACAATAAAGAACATACGTAATAAAAGAAACATTAATATAATATATACCATGCTCACGCTCCATCAACCTTCCAGAGAGAGTTTTTCAATCACAGGAGTAAGCCGTTCTCCAAAATCAGCTCTCTATTGAAAGGTCAAAACCTGCAATAAAAGTGTCATGTATTATAACATATTTCCAACACCCACAGTTTCATGGTTGATCCCCAAACATAGATGTAGGTCATCGGCTTGACCCTCGCATTGTCTATATTACAGGAAATCCTAATTTTAAAAATACTTATTTTTTTTTTTTAACCAAACTGACTTGATTAGGAACACCTGTGATATGCCTCTTTATTATCAGAAGCCTCCTGAAACAAATCAGATTAGCATGCTTCTGCTTTCATTCTTCCCACAGCATTTTAAGATGAAAGTAAGAGGAAGAAAAAAAAAAGGGGGGGTGGGGTGGAGTGTCTCCCCTGCCCCCAGTCTCTCTCTCCAGCCTCCAACAAGCAAGCAGGTAAGTATAAACTACTTAATGGATGTGTGATTTCAACTGCCGTATTTCCCAAAATATGCTACAGACTCTAAAGCATTTAACTTCCACTGTTTTTCTTTAAAGAAATTTAAATTTTTTTGCTCTTCAAGGCAGTACCGTTATTGCCTTTATTAAGATGTAGCCTACAAATATTTGCTACTTTGAAACATATAATGGAAATATTCTAGTCATATAGCACACTCTGAGAGATGATATAAATTTTCAAAACTTAAAGGTTAAAAAAAAAAACACACACAAAACCCCCAGGAGTAATTAGCCATGATCAGGTAAGAAGAAAGTACAACTTGGTAAGTACAGTAACCATAATAAAATTTCTACTGGAGGAAACCATGCATTCACACAGCCAAAATCTTAAATTTATTTTGACTTTATTTTGACTTTTTCACTGTAGATACCATGACAAAATACATCCTATGCCTAATAAATGAGTAGCAGATGCCTAGATCAGGTCACCTGTTTACAAATACTTCCATAAATTTGTTCTTTATTCTTTAAGTGTATTCCAGAAAACACTAAAACCCTCCTCACGGCTATGAAATAAAAATAAGCACCCTGCTTTAACAAGAAAAAGGAATTTGTCTTTACTTTCATGACTTCCATATATCTTCTATTTCACCTTTTTAAAAAAAGTTTCTGTTCTTACACCAGAAACACAAAAGTTCTTCTGAAAATCCCCCCCATACTTATATTGAGATTTAACTAATATAATATCGAAACTGGACTTACATAAACCCACTTAAAATGAAAATACAAGCTTAAGCCCTATTCGATGTGCAATTACCTTTTTCTCAGACCAAATTTTCCAGTGAATTTTAGTTCATGCTAAATAAAATAATTAGCTGCAACTAGATTCAATGTTGAAAAGTTTATTAATAATCTATTTACTGTGGATACACTCATTGCAGTGTCTGAAAACAAACTAAATAGTCACGGGGTGTGGGGGGGTCCTATTTGTAACAGTGGTTTCCTTTAGACATTAGTAACGATCATTGAAAGTCACTGCTACTTTTCAGTTTTGAGCAATATAACAATATCATCTTTAGTTTTAGAACACAATTCAGGAAACTTAACAAAATAAAAGCTAAATGTACGTAATTTACATTTTCTACTGTTGTGTGTACGTGGTAATGTGTGTGTGTGAGGTCATCCTTATACACTAGCAACTGTTCATTACTGAGATACAGAAAAGTGTTTAGAATTATACAAAGTTATAAAACTTAGTATTCCAGGTAAAGAGAACCTATTTTTTGAATGGTACATAAAATATTGTTAGATGCAAATATTAAAGTAAAAAACTTGCCAAACTTTAAGTGTTAGCTGTAGTATAACTCAAGTTCTGCTTCCCTTCTCTAATATTCATGCAAGCCTGCTGGAGTTCTCACATGACAACATACGAAGCTAAGATCAAAACTATTCCTCAATTGTGGTACTATCAACTGCCTACTAATAGATATAGCCCAAAGTTTATCAGAATTGGAGTGTTTAAAAAACTTACAATAAAGGGTTAAAAAAATTAATCAGTACAGACATTGCCTTACACCCTATAAAACATGGGCAGAAATTTTTATTCCTAGTTCATTCTAACCATTTATGAAATTGTCCAGTATCCAAAATTAAGGTATTTTTCAATAAAAAGGATCCTTTTGAAAACTAAATTATCTAGCTTGTTATGTATTAACACATCAGTTACCTCAAAATTCTAACTAACTCCTGCCAATAATGCACAAAACAAAAATAAAATTGCAGAGCAACATTTTCACCAAGTAAAAAAATTTACCGGAAATCTGTGGCTACACATCTCCAATCTGTTTGATGTCCCCTTTGTATTTGTGGGGCATATAATTTTTTTTTCCTATCCTTAAAATACATTACTAGTTCTATTAAAAAAATAGATGGCTGTGAGAAGAGTCAGAGGACTACGTACAAGAGTAATTTGGGTAGCCTGTTCACACAAAATTTTCCAAGTATTACTGATAATAGAAAAGATCATAATTTTTGAGATCAGGTTCCAGTGTTAGATGTTAAGTGTTTAGAACTTATAATAAGATATATGTACAAAAAAACCCAAAATCACACACACACACAAAAAAAGACCACCCTGTGGAGAACACATTGGTGTACATAAAAGTTATTTTTAGTTTCACAAACTTTATCATTAAAATATTTTTTGTTTGTACACAAAAGCCTACAATTTCATTCCCTATTTCTTTCACAGACAGTCAAAACTAGTCCAAGATGTGCTCTACCTTGACAGTTTATAATGAATGTAAATTAATGGAATGACTTGCAATGGGCCTTTGGGTGTGGGTGGATAACTATCTACAAAACTGAATACCTGCAGCATATTCGTGGAATATAGTGATAAGCTTCTCAGCTCTCCCTTATATATTCAATAGTTAATTGCTTACCAATGCAAATAACAAAAACCAGTAAGGTCCTATAAAAGAAATGTTAACTGTTATATAGCTACTTTTTATGTAAAGAAATGTCATGTGCTTGTACATATGTAAGTGTTGCAGAAAAGCACTGATACACCTGTTAGGATGGCTTTTGACATTCAAGATGGACGAGATGTTCACCTTCCCTAGAGTGTACAGAGGCAAAATGGACATAGACAAGTAGTGTGTACACAGTTCCAGTTGTACTTCACTACAGAATCTGACTTATTAGTCACAAGGATAATTAAAGAAATAAAGACTACAATTTAGCAGCAAAAGCCCTTCTATGACATTACGTTTTGGATGCAATGGTAGGGAGTTCAGAATTCCAGAAGCTAAGCAAAAATACCAAACCACCAAGCAAACAGAGAAAGAATCCCATGACACCTTGGTATCGTATATATAGTCTGCCTTTAAAATGTTACTACAACAAACTTCCTATGTAATACTTCCCTAACACATGAAAAAGTCACAATAGATATATAGCCACACTTCCAAATTACTATTATGCCTGAAAATTAAAAATCTCAGAGTTACTCCAAGCTTCGGTTGATTTATATGTATAAAATGAAAGGGTATCTCTTAGAAACTTTCAGTACAACTTGGTGGGATAAAAAAAAATAAAATAATAATAATTAAAAAAAATACCACAATGAAAAAACCATGAAGCCTATCTGGATGTTTCTCCTAAGAATCAAGATAAAGGATTAGACTGAAATGAAACAAACAACAAAAAAATCCCTCCAGCCCCAAAACCACACACTATGCTACACAGTATACCTAAGCAATATTCTAGCAAGCATCGAACTTTAACTTTCACTTATTGATATAATACAAAAATATATGTTCAGATCTTAAAGTTCATGTGATATTTCCTCCAAATGTAACTTTTCCAGGGCCAAGTAATCCCAGTTAATGTTTGACATTTTAACTAAGGTGAAAAATGCAAGCAGTTCTACAAGGGTCTATTTAAGCTACATTATTTTTTTCCCCCAAAATATCTCAAAATAAGGAGTACATCAAATGTAAGAAAGGAAAACCTACTTAACATACAATATAAATTGGTATTAGATTGTTGACTGCTTTCATTTTAGCCACACCCACCTTTATGTAATTGTAAAATATGGGAATGGTGCAGCTGAGAAATAAAAAGGCTGAAAAGAACAGTTGTTTTATATAGTCAAATATGTGCTAAGCACAGATTTTAATTAAAATGAAAAATAGGTATAAATTGCATGCTATTGAGCATGGCTGTCAAAGAGTGGTGGGGGGAAATGCATATGCACCTGTACAATACTGAACTATAGATATTTTTTTCCTACATTAGCTAAGAGTCAGGACAGTTATTTCCTTGAAAGTGAAAGTCAGTGTCTGTGAGTGCACTTCCACTGCTGAATAATGTAAATCTCTTAAAATCCTGATATTTCGAAGCATACACAGCTACAATGAAAACAGCTTTGTGCACATTCCCATACTAATTGTTGAAAATGTTTCTGAAAACACTCTGAAAGTAGTGATGCAAATTTAAAGAAATAAGTGTTAAATTTCAATAAGATCTTACTAATACCGGAATTTCAGAGACTAAATTGAGTTTTCTAGCTATCAGGGCATAAAAGTATAAATTATAGAGACAAATGAAGCAGCTGTTCCCAGGAAAACAGGACTGAAAAAGCATAACTTGGGTACTGCATTAGAAGAATCCAGGGAAACTAAGGATCTGAGGAAGAAAAACCTCCTTGAACTATTGTATTTCTGCGTTACACAGAAAATACCTTGAATCACAATCCAGTTGCCATACTGGGAACGCTAAGTTTTGCATTTCACTTTAAGACTACATGCTCTCAGCCTTGTACACAGAAATCTTTTGTACAGCACTTCTGCACCCCAACTCTTCTCTACGTCCCTCCTACGTTCGTCGGTTAACTCGTTATTTTCAGTGCTGAGGGTGCTAAGCGCCAGGCGACCGGTTCTGGCTTTGAACGCCGCAGAGGGATGTGCGGGGGGGGGGGGGGGGGGGGGTTGGTAGGGGGGAGGGAGAGGAGCGGTGGAAGGCTGTGACCCGGTCCAACCTCCCAGCACCGCGTCCCCGCAGGCAACCAGGGGGGGCAGCAGCCGGTCCAGTCGCTGCTGAGCGGGCGCCTTAACGGGGCCCGATGCTGCATTCGCTGCGCATCCTGCGCGCCCGCCAGCTCGACGGCAGCCCCGAGCGCCCGCCGACCACACGGCATCGGGGAAAATATCCATACGCCTTCCTGCCTCCGGGAAAAAAAAAACACACACACAAAAACAACCAAACCAAAACACTAAAAAAAAAAAAACAACAAAAAAACAACCCACCCAAAACGGTCGGCCGGCCGAAAGTGAAGAGGAAAGTAAGAAAAGGAATAAAAAGTAACGCTCGAAATTGTAGCTGGGAAGGAGCCCGCTGGCCTGCCTGCGCCTGGAGCTTACCGCGCTGCTATGGAGCTCCCTGCCCCGCTGCGTGGTGTTATCCCTGCCTGCGCTCCCACCGAGGAACTGCCGCAACAAAAAGCGGTCTGGTTTGTGTGTGTGTGCGCAACTCCGAACCGCGAGCGCCCACGCCAAACCCAGCCCCGAGAGGGTTAAACGGCGTCGTGGAGAAAAACGCACCGTGTCACGTATTATGTGTGTGCGGCGGGGTAATCGCTCGGCGGATAGCCTGCGAGAACGATTTCGGCGCCTATCACAATAAGCACGATCGCGCTTCTACAGCTACGAGAGACCGAGAGCTGCTGGCCACCGAGAAATGACATAGAAACAGCCACCAAAAAATAGCTAAGCCAATGACAAATAGCGACCCGAGTGACAGAGACAGAGAATTTTGTAGGCGGAGAAGAAGAGGTGAATGGCCAGCTCTGATCACAGTATTAGGCTAGGCTCTCCATGGGGAGGGTATTTACTCGTTTTTGGGGTGTGTGGGAGGAGAGGAAAAACACCTACAAATAGCTGGCACGATTCAAATGGCTTCGGATTATGTTTTCCCCCCTCTCGTTCAGGAAGGAAACTCGCGTTTTAACGCTAAGGGGGGGGGGGGGGGGGCGGGGGGGGGGAAAATACCCCAGTGCAATACGCCATGAGCAGCACTTTGGTCCTTCGTTAATATCCAAAGGGACAGAGATGATAAATGTGATAGCATGTGGCAGCACAACCGTCACCCAGGTTTCTGCTAAAGGCAGCTCCGATATCGTGACACGGGAAATTAAGCGCTTGAGTGGGAGGTGGAGAAAGCGCTTAAACGGAGAAGTTAATCTGCTAACACGGAAACAGAGAAAAAAGGCGAAGGTTGTCCTCTTATTTGGGGGGGGGGGGGGGGAAGTAGGGAGAGGAGAAAGAGCGAAGGGGCATTAATCCGGCTTACGAAAACACGGGGAGAGAGGAAGGAGGAGGCGGGGTAGGGGGTGGCGGGGCGGGCGAGCGAGGGAGATGTGCATGTAAGTGGGGAAGTCATCCTGGCTGCTGCTGCAGAGCCGGGAAGCAGGAGCCGCCGTGTCCCGAGCGCTGCCCCGAAATTTCCACGGCGGAGAGGCTGGGGGGAAGGCCGGAGGGATGGATTCGCGGGGGGAGATCAGACGAGAGCCTGTCATGTCATGTCACGGGAGAGCGGGGCGCACACCGGGGCCGCGGCGCGACCCTCCGCTCCGGCTGTCCCGCGCCTCCCGCCCGCCCCGCGCCCCCCCGCCCGCCTCCGCGCCGCTCTCCCCGGGGCGGGCCGCCGGGGGTGCGAGCGGGGCTCCCGGGATCCCCGCCCAGGCCAGACGCCGCCCGACGCCGCCCCGGGGGAGCGGGGTTACCTGCCGGAGGAGGCAGCCGCTCCCGCCCGCTCCCACCCTCTGAGGCTGAGGGAACCGAGTGACAGATCATCCCGGGAGCCAGCGGCGAGACCTGCAGCCGCCCCCGGCAGCCTCCCGCCCGCTGCCCGCCGGGCTCCCGAGGCGACTTTTCCCGGCGGCGGGGTAGAGGTTACCCCCGTTTTCCGAAGGACGGGCTTTCCCCGCCCGCCCAGTTCCCTCTGCCCCAGCCGCGCCCGGTTCCTCCGGCTCTTACCGCCTGTGCCGGTACCCGCTCCGAAGCGCGGCGGTGGTGGCGGCGGTGAGGGGGAGAGGAGCGGGGGGCGGAGGGAGGTGACTTTTGACGGCAGCCGGTGCGGCGGCGGGCGGCCCCGCGAGCCGCAGCTCCCCCGCGGCAGCGATGCGATCGGGCATCACTCGAAAATGGCGCCGAAAGAGCAGGGCTCTTCATTCAAATTCGTTAGAGCCAGCCCCGCTGCCCTGGGGCATGCCGGGAAGGGAGGGGGGGCGCGCGCGGGGGGAGAGCCGCTCGGGCTGAGGCAGCGCTACGGACACGGCGCTCGCTGTCAATGCCGCCCCTCCCCCCCCGCTGCACCCCCCTCCCGCTCGCAGCCTGCGCGCGCTCCACGCCCTCCCCGCTAGCGCGCGCTCCCGCGCTACCAACCCAACCGCCACTAATGGGGGGGGGGGAGGGGGAGGAGGAGGAGGAGGAGGAGGGGGGGGGGGGGTGGGAAGAGAGAGAGAGGGAGAGGGAGAAATGTCACCCGGAGTCCCGGCCCGTGGGGGAGAGGTGGCGCGTTAGAGATGTGTGTGGGAGAGAAAGGGGGAGCGAGACCGCCGCCGGCCCCACGGACTTGTCAAGGTAAAGGCGGCGGGGGGGTGCACCGCGTTTTGGGAAGGTAGGGAGAGGAAGCCGGCGGGGGGAGGGGGATGTGCGCCAGAGGACCTGAGGAAAATATGAAGAGCGCCTCCTTCCCCCCGCCCCCCCCCTGCGCCTCCGAGGACCCCCGCGGCTCCCGCAGCGCTCAGGTTGCAGCCCCCCCGCCGCCCTCCCCAGCCGCGCACCCCGCCGAAGCCGGAGGGTTTGAAGCGCTCGGCGCTTGCCCACACGGCGCGGAGGCAGCCCGCGGGCCCGATCCCGCCCTGGCAGCCGCCGCTCCCCCTCCCCCTCCCGCCGCCTCACGCGCTCCGCCGCACCGGCTCCGCGGCAGCGGCCCGGCTCCCGCCCGCCGCGGCGGCAGCGGCCCGGCGACCCCCCCAACCGCCACCTCTCCCCGCCCCCGCCCGGGTTTGCGAACAGCCTGTGGCGGAGCGGAGCCGAGCGGTGCCGTGTGGGCGCATCTCGGGGCAGATTGGGCCCGCAGTGCCGTACACTGGTCATTTGAAAATAAATATCTCTCCGAGGAACTTGACGGAGCGGGGTTCCACTCCGAGAGCGCTCCCGCCTCGGCTGCTCGCCGTGCTCCGGGGCAAACGTGAACTTTCATTTTCACGCCGCACGCCTCCGCCCCGAGCTGTGCCTGACCGTGAGGTACCTGATGGCTGGGGCAGCGCTCCTGGCCCCGTCGCACGGACGGGGAAGCCGCGATGGAGGCTGCGAGCCGCCGAACGCCGGGGCGGGCGGGCGGGCTGCGGTGCCGCCCGAGCCGCCGCTCTGCACTTGACTTCTGACTGCTGAAGGGTCCTTCCCGGGGCGGGCTGCGCGGACCCTGCCTTTGTGGGGACCCAACGCATCCCTGCCCGCGGCTCTCCAGCGTTTCTGACTTCAGTGGCTTGATTTTTTTTTTTTTTTTTTTTTTTTTTTGTATCTGACACGCTTTTAAAAAATGGGAAAGGAAAGCAGTCGCAAAGCAGAGGCCTCAGACCTGCGAGCTGTTGTTCCCATGACTTTGGGCAAGATTTTCAAAAGTACATCATGCGAGCCTGGGAGCTCGGTTCCCACTGACTTTCAAAATCTTACCTTCACATCTGTGAGCTAGTCCTCTTCAACTCAGCTGGACTACTTGCAGACGAACGTTAGCAGGCTCAGGGCCTAAAGCTTTTTCATGATTCCCCTGCTCCCTACCAGAACTGCACTGACAAAAATATAAGCAGAACAAGTTTTGAAGGGAGAGGTAATTTCTCTCTCTCTTTTTTCCCCCTAACCAACTGACATAGTTGAAAACAGCAAGCTTT
The DNA here is from genome assembly GCF_015220075.1 of Falco rusticolus. Classification (NCBI taxonomy): domain Eukaryota; kingdom Metazoa; phylum Chordata; class Aves; order Falconiformes; family Falconidae; genus Falco; species Falco rusticolus. Next base: position 30,096,712 of record NC_051188.1, on the reverse strand, counting down.
TGGGCTCAAAAAGCTTAGACGATCATGGCTACGAAAACTACAGCTACTCAGAAAGAATGTAATTCTGGAGGCTCCTTAGTGAAAAAGTAGTGCAAGCCAACATGTAAGTAATCACATAGCTGATAATATGCATTTATGTTATTATATTTTCTTCGGATTTTAAGTTTGGTATTGCTAAAGAAAGTGATTCCTAATTTTTTAAACTAAGTCCTCAGTGAAAATTATCTAGATGAAAAAAAACTTTTTGTTAAACAGGAGGAAATATGAATGATTTGCACTGTATTCACATTTTTTCTCTTATTTTAAAAATTTTCCAAAAAGTGTGCCTTTCAACTGAAAGCAATGATAGTAAATGTCTAATAATTTTTTTCTCCTGAAGGTTATGTGCCTGTGAAAAGAGAACTTTGCGGTAGAAATAGCAATGAAAACAGTAAAGAAAAATATAAAATTATGATGTTGCTAATACCACTTCTCTGTACTTAGATTATGTATAGTTTTGCCCTGAAATAATTCTAGTTATTATTTTTCACCCATTTTTCCAACCGTAATATAAGATACAGAAGATAGTATGTCATTCTGTTTGACAGGACATGGTATTCTCTTACATGAATCACACTATTGTCCCTTCAGATGTCATTCCTAAAGTTTCATTAAGATTTCTAACAAAAGTCAAATTTTTACATCCCCTACTGTTTTAATACTTGCTCACAGATTCCATACTTAATGCATGTAGGCTCCCAATCCTGTACAGACTGAAATGTGTATTATTAAGTGTAAGCGCACTGAGTAGTTCTCTTCATTATTATGCTCTTGTATTTCAGACTTAAGAAGCTAATAGCGATATTATACAATCATTATTCTCAGTATTACTTAGGACTGCATGAAACATAAACCTAATATAATAGTCTTGATTTACATCTTCCATTCATATCTAAGTTAATGCACAATTATAATAATTCAAGGATCAGAATGGGTAAATATTTAACTGGGTATCAGACAAGTGAGAAAGACAATTGCTATAGTCTAAAAATCCATGTAACACGAGGTGGGTATTGCATTCTCTGGCTGTAGCATCTGGGAGAGGATCATCAGTTTGTTTCCTCAGTGACTAGTGAAGCCAAAAAGCCACAGCAGGAACATAGCTGAGAACAGAAGGGAGAGAAAGGGATTTTGAGCCTCACCAAAAGTGATGTCAGTTCTTTAGATCAAATTTCCATTCCAAACAACTTGGGCTCATCAGAATGGTAGAAGTCTTATCAGCTGTAGTAGCAAATATGAGGTTAAGCTGCAGTTTCTGGAATGGACTCCTTTCCTCATACAGTTCTCATTACAGCACTACCTGAACATCATCTAGTAGTGTCTGTCCTCTGTTACAGATTCTTCTTATCAGAGAGTGTCATTATAATGTCAGAGAATCTCCTTACATTGTAGTAAGTGACACGACCAGCATTTGTCATGTTATCTGTTCTCTTGTTGCCAGGAGCATGTTCGGCTGAATGTTTTCAGTTTATTTTATCTGTCTTTTCTTCCATATACGTATTACATATTTATGTTAGTGAGGCAAGGTCAAAGTAATGTGTTTTGTTCTTCAAGCAAAATACAGTTAGGTTTCTGATGACCCCTTAGCTCCTAGGCACATTCATCCTATGGGCTTGCATCAGCCCTGAGAAAGTTCTGTCACTGGACATGACAGCTTTTTTTCTCTCTTGTTGCACAAGCTGTTTTATGTTAGAGCAGGGAAACTGCTGACAACTGGATCCAGTTTAGAGACCTAGTAGGCACTTCTCTAGGAATCATGGATCTAGGCTGTGGAGGATCTTGAGACCCTGAATTTGTAATTTAAAATTCTGGAGAAAATCAGTAGAGAGGGGAAGAGAGGGACGTATAATAACCCACATTGCTGAGATGCCATCCCTTCAGCTTCCTGTACTTGGAGTTTCCTATATGCAGCAGACTTTGTGCCTGGATATGCTGAATTGCCTAAGTCCAGTTGAGAGGTGGCAAAACCAAAGCAAGGCATTTATTTGCCAAAATGGCACAGAAGCTAATCGCTAGTCAGGGATGATTAGAAAGCTGGAGGCTGTCTTCTGACTCAGGCACACATTACTTTACAAATTACCTTGCTACGTGTTTCTAAGATTTATTTTACAACTATGGGGATTAGAGGAATTTGTTGTAATGAAAACTGGCGTTGTGTCATTACCATGTAACTTTTTAGTAAGATTCTTTGGCTTGCCTGAGTGCTTGCATGTTATTATATTCCCTTCATCTGGTCCAGTTCCTAGGTAAGTTAGACCAGTTGGAGGGCAGCAAGATACACCCACATGTAGTAATTATAGTAATTTTTTCAGTAACCACACTTCTACGTATTATTTTGGTATTCTGTGTTTGTATGGCATGTGGACATACAGCCAGTGGAAATTCCAAAATTTTTTCTATTTATTTTTCTAATTTGAGCCCTGCCCTTGCCCCTGATGCTCATCCAGCCTTCTAGATCCCTGTTATAGATTCATCTAAGACTCCCTTCAGATCTCCTCTGTAAATTTGGTATCAGTTGAAGTTTAAAGTTTAATAACATAGTAACTCTAGTTGAATGTACTCTTTCATCTATGAGTTTTCTACTTCCTCCTGTAGCCATTCAGTCCGATTTACCCTGACAAAGAAAAGATTTGGAGTTCTTTACTTTTGCAGTTTCAGTCTGCTAGCAATGATAGAGGTTTTAATCTAGAAAGGACTGAAGTGGACAGCATTTACTATTGTACAGTGAAAACAGAGTTCTGAATTTGCCAGTATAGACCTGATCCAGGGATGCTTCTGTAGGCAGTAAAGATACAAGAAGTATGTGGGGGCTTACAACTTGCATCTACTTTATTAGATTTCCTATAAACTTCCAGATGAAAAAAAACACTTAGCTTTGTGGTTTTTTTTTACTGTAGACTGCCTCCTGATTTTTCAGTAGCCAACTTTCAATTTAATTTTTTTTGCAGCCTCTAAAATGCTGCAAATGGTGTAGTCAAAAGACTGGATTTACTGTATTTCATTCAGATCTTACAGTATTGACTGTAACGTAGCTATAGGCCTGACTCATAATCATGAAGACATCCCTGAGGATTTAAGAAAGATTCGTTATGAAACTTAGGATCTGTGGTAAGGTTTTGCTAAAATGGCCTGTTACTTCTAAATATTTTAATATTTTTGTGGATTTAATGGTTGTGAAACGTGCTGGCTTGGTATCTGTGAAAACTGAAGCCCATTCTTTATTTGTGGATTAATTACAGCAGAACAGTTGCCAAGTGCATCTTCTCCACAGCACCCATGAACTTCAGCCTTGAACTGAAGAGGACTCATCAAATGGTGAGAAAATAGCGTGGCTGGCATGACTATTAAGTTATTGAGGGGATGTTGTTTTTTTTTTTTCTTCCCATGATTGATTCTGTTATTTAATAGGTATTGAACTTAGATTTTTGTAGGGTAGTTGCTGGGACCATAACCTGATTTCTCTCCCTCCATCAGTATTTCAGCTGTTAATTTCTCAAGCTTTGCTATCTTCTTAGCTGTCCTTGACTTTTCAAAATTGTTAGTGATACACTGAATTCATGAGCTAATTTCTTTATTACTTGCTTTAACCTTAGTCCTGCGCATGTGTTTAACTCTGTTCATGAGTAGTTTTATTAATAGCACTACTTAGAGGAGTGAAATTCAGATATGTGGAATTGTTTGAAACATTGAAGCTTAAACTTTGCATGAATGTATGCCTGAATTTAAATGAAATGCCACTGACATGAATGCAGGAGTGAGGGATCTGGAAATGCTTTAGCTAGTACTAATTTGTTTGGTTTTATGCTGTTCAATTTATTTCTTTTAAGACAGCTTGATGTAAGTTGTTCATTTGCTTCTCTAGTTTCCCAATTTCTGGGCAATTTTGAAATCTGAGCTTGAAAACATTTATAAAATTTTAGTAATGCTCATAATTCTCCTGAGAAGAACAAAAGATTATTTTATTTAACCATTTTATGAAAAAGTGACTGAATTTAACACTGCCTTAATCAAGTCTTTAATCTTACTCTATCATCCTACCTTCATTAAGTAACGTTTCTTATATGTATGGATTTATTAAGCATACATCTTAAAAACGGGGAGTTTTCCTTTTTTGCAGCTATAGGTGAAGGATGGAATATTGGTAGCAGGGGGTTCTGTGTGTACGAGTATAGTTGTTGAGTGTTGATACTGGCTTCCTGGTCATTTAGGTAGGTGACAGCTTAAAATAATGGTGCACAAAATGATCCATAGTTCAGGATCACAATGATCAGAAGCTCACAGCATGATGAGAGATGCCCCTGAACTTTTTTGGTATCTCAAAAAGTGGCTCAGTTTCTGTTTTCCTTTAGTAACTGTATTGTTGAGTAAGGAGTAAAAGGGACAGAACCCTACTAGCAGCTTATGATTTCCACATTTTCTCCTACCTCTATGTTTGTTACCAGAGAGATGGGAATATGGGATATTAACCCCCTGCCAGCTATTTACCAAAATGGGTTTGGAAGTGCAAGTGTGTTTAAATAGGCAGGAGAGATGGTGAGTCCTTTACACCAATAACTGAAATACACCTTGTGTTAAGAATTACTTCAGTACTGTTATCAACCACTGAACTATTTTAACCTTTGCCAAGGTTATTTATCATACTTATTTTTGTTACTAAAAATAAGATTTAAACTTAAGACAGAAAGAAGTGGTAGTTTTCAGGCAAAGTGCATTGAGATATAACCCAGAGGTCATTTTTAATACAGATTCAACAATCTGTTTCTTTTTTCTTTCTCAGCTACTTTTTCTTCAGTTTCCTTTTTGAGACCTTGAATTAACTTTTTTTTTGAGATTCTTGAATTAACTTTAAGCCCTTAACTGTTTACATTCTGCTTCATCAAACAGTTAATCTTGCACGTAAGTCATGATGCTTGCGTGAGTATGGCTTTTGAGATAAAGAGTTTGAATCCAAATTAGTCTCTTGCTTCTTGTACTTGACTTTGCCTATCTGATAACCAATAGGCTGGATCCAGACTAGCACCGAAGTGTGAGCCTACATGTTAGCAGAGTAAGGAGTTGGGGCTCAGATTTGAATGCATGCTTGATACTACACACATAGTGAATGATTACAAGATGATTAAAATTTATTTTCAAAGTTAAGCACTCTTTAGTTGTTTAGCTAAGCAGAGTTTAGATACTCCATATGCTTAAAGTTAAATGGTTCAAGTTAAGTGGTGAAAGGTTTTCCTAAAGCATTTTTGGAATTCATACGATTCTTTTACTTTAATAGAAGGAGAGATAGGCCAATGCCAAAAGGTTTTGAAAAGCCCATTCTCATTGCTCTGCTAAGAAGATAATTTTGTTTCTTTTATTCCATCCCCTTTTTGGTTAAATCCCATTCACTTTTCTGACTCTTCATATACTCATTGTTTCCTGCTAACTTTTCCTCTAATGTCCAGTTTTCTATTAACTTTTCCACACTGACTATTCATTGTCTGTCTTCTTTGTAGTGGAGTTTTTGGAGAGGTCATTATACTTTCTTAGTTTCTTTCCTTCTTTCATCAGTTCCTGGAATCCATGACAAATAAACCCCTCTGTTTTCAAGTATGCCTTTTTGGTGAGAAACCCAGAAGTCAAAATTTAGTGCTAGATCAATACTAAGGGTGAGCAGAGCAGTGTGGATGCCATTTAAAAAAAGGGAGCTAGGACCTGCATATTATTAAAGATTATTCCCTAAATTGGGATATCAGGATCTGGATCCAGGGAGTGGGATCAGGATTTTAAGATAATTCTTTAAAAATCAGTATGCTTATTCTAAAAAAACCCACAATCCACAATGAACCAAAAACCAAAAAAAAGAAAAGTCCAGGTATACTGAATAGATTCATTAGACAATGTCACTGCTCTTTCACTGAACTATGTATCACTGAACTTCTCTTAAGTCTTAGGAGAGACAGCATGGAACTGGAAGAGAAGCGGGCATCTCCATGAAGGGCAGTCAACTGCAGTCTTGGTAAGTTCAAAATGTAGATACAAAATCTTATTTCTGTTAAATTTTCACCTTTATGAAGCAACATATATGCAGGGCTCCATTCACAGTTGCAAAACAAAGCCGGTTTCGTTATTGAAACAGTCTCTGTGTTCTCTGAATTCATTTATGCTATCACCACATAAAAATCTGTGTTTTGATATAGCTGAGTTTGTGGGTGACACCTGAATGAAAACAGTAAGTGACATAAAATTCAATAGTTATTTTTATAGTGATTATGCTACAGTGCTTTCATGCCCAGTTTCTGAACAAATCAAGGTACATTGGATTGTGTTATCTCCTAAAAACTTTTGAATCCACCACTTAATTTCAGCTGCATTTGATACAGAAATAGAGGTCACAAAGTCAAGTTTCTACAATTTGAGTGAAGCTCAGCAGCTGGTAGTAAAGAAATTACTCAAGTTAATGTCCCTGGGGTAGAAAATGCTGCAACATGGGCTCAGAAATTTTCTGTTCTGTTCAACCTGTTGACGTGCCAGTCAGCATGCTTGGTTGGTCTGCCAGTCAATGCATGTGTAGCTCAGACCTAGCCACAATGTGAGCTGCCTCTTCTTCTAGAAGTCAGAAGCTGGTGTTTTCTGCAGGAATTTAGGGAAATCTCTTTAGAAGGGAATAAGAAACCAGCCCAGGGCAGTGTCAGCCTGGGATTACAGCACAAGTGTGCTGGTGGCACGTACGAGCACGCTGATCTGGTAACTAGACTTCATTACTTCTGCTAGTCATGAAAAAAACTTGGGTTTACCAGGGCCTTCTAGTCTCCCAAACCACTTGTGAATCATTCCATTTTATAGTAGTTTCTCTGCCTGGATTAGCTGCATGTTACTCCTGTCCACGTCAGAGAAGGGAACTGCTGAGACAGCTTCAGTATTTCATTTCTTTGACTGTTTGGATGTCAGCTCTGAGCTATTCCTTCAGCTGTCAAAATTGTAAAACTGGGTTTTCAGCTCTTCCCAGGAACTGACTGTAATTTAGCCTGCAGCTATGTGTCCCTGACCCATCCTACAACTTACACTCTTGGAGCAGTGCAGGAAACATGCATTGTATTGCAGTTACCTTCCTTTGTGAAGAAAGTTGTGAGCACAGGGACAGAAAACAATACTAGGATTGGGCTGCATCAAGTTACCATATTGCATTGCAACTTGGGAAATGCTAAATCTGTAGCTGCATGATTATGGGCATCACAGTTGTCTTGAAAGGACAACTATGGGCTGTCCTTTCTTCTCAGTCAGTGAGAAATGGGCAGATTAGACTTGCCAGAGGTACTCTTTCACTGACTCTGCAGGTTCAGGTGGGCAACACTAACTTGGCAGATGTCTGATATTTTTAAATTTTCTGTGTAATGTTAGACATTTGTAACACTTTATAAACAGAACTTAGCACTGTAGCACTGTTTTTTAGAAACAGTTGAATTTCTCAGAATAACAGAAGCCTAAGAGTCATGCATATGAAACATAAAATATAAAAGCAGTAACATGAGAAGAAGCACTTCTAATTCAATATTGTAAGACAACTGCCTTGAAATTTGTCATAATAAAAGTCTGTAACGTGTATTTCAAATTTTTTTGTTTGTCCTCCTGCCCAGTTGAAAACCATCAACCTGGCAGCAAGGAACAATAACCTGTGATACTTTTCTTCATTTTCTGCTTATTTTCATGTCTGTTCTTTCATGAAATTAAAGCCAGTAAAAGAACAACTGGTCATTAAAAAAAAAAAAAAGACTGCATTCCGTTTATATGGAACTTTTGGTTCTTCTGTTAGATTCTCAAATCCTTCCATTTGGTCCCAGCTTCTTCTTAGAAAAATATCGTTGTTTCTCTAACGCTGTCTGTATTAAAGGAATGAAGAAATGTCTTCTGCATGTTTCTAGGATCTAGTGGTGGTTCTTATAACCTTTATCACCAGTACTCTTGCATAGTGTCACCAGTTAAATATTATTTCATGGAACCTATGGCTAACCTGTTTTTAAGTGGTTTATAATACATAAAAACTTTAAACTTATAATATTTTCCTTTTAAAGATCAACATAGATATGTTTTTAGTAAGAACAGTAAGGTCAAATCATGAATGTTAAGTCTTGTGTGAACAGCAAAGAGGTGGTATATTCTTGTTTAACATTATGTTGTGTGCTTCCTGTGTTTTAAATGGTGTTCATTAAGAGCTTAAACTTAGCAAATAATTATAGTTGATTTTCATAAGGATTTTTTGTTTAAAAAAGCTGACCCTGTTTAGTCAAAAAATGACTAATACTATACTACTTTTTATCCTGTATTTTTGGAGATCTTGGTCTTGGATGCTGCTATATGTGGTCAGATGCTTTCATGGTCATGAAGACCTCAATTCACAGGCCTATGCTGTGTCCACAAAATGGGTGTTGTGGGACAGATTTTAAGAAGGCTTAAGCACTAAAAAGTGCCTTGCATCATAGATCAAAGAAAGAAGGATAATTAATTTTTAGAAAAGAATAAGTAAAAATTTGTATTTCAAATATATATCAGTAAAAGCTCCCATAATGTGCTGTCAGTACATGTAAAATCCATAAGCAATTTTAAGATGACATTCTTTAAAGAAGGAGCTGAACATTCCTATAAATAATGTGCAACTTAAAAGACATATGCAACTCCTTTATTATGTGCTAAATACTGTAATAAAACAGGCTATCAGTAGGTTTTGCTGCATGTTACTAATAATTTTTTTTTAATCCCAATATTTTTGCAGGTGTGTGGAGGAACAGGTCCTGTTCTCACTGTTGTTACTCCCACATAGGCGGACTCTGTAATTGATTATGTGTGGGTAGGGCCCTACTGAAATTAAGGAGATTCTGCAATAGTGCAGGGTTCTTTTTGTGAAAGTTCAGTTGCAAGATCAGGACCCTACTGTGACTCCTTACTGTGAATTCTGTCAGTGTATCATTGATTGTGCTGGAACCTGCCTTTTGGGATAATGTAAGTCCTACTTTCCCCCCAAATGTACTTTAGACATGAAATAATCATAAAACATTTCTAATTAGAAAATTAATATAATTTACATGCATTCTTTTAATTATGTTTTTTTGGCAGTACCAAATACTATATTCCTCAAAACTTCTTAATGGCACTGAGGCTTTGTGGATAGTTGGTCACATGATGAGAAAATTCAGCTGTAAGTACATTGAAATGATTGACTTTTTCAATAGTTAGTCTTTACTGATGTTGACAAACTAGTAATCATAAAAGGTGAATCAAGAAGTTAGATTTATGTCAATTGACTTCAGTTCTTTTTAGAAAATATATACAATACATCCATTAAGGATTTTCTATTCTTGGGTAATTCACCATGTGAACCTGGAGTCCTTCTGTACTGCTATTAGGTAGGGAGTTTTAATTTGTTTATTTTCTTTATTTTCAGAATAGTGTGTCTCTGGCTTGCTCTGTATTTTCACCCATAAACTTTCGGAAATTTATAGATCTATAAAAACTGTTTATACCACCAATATTTGTGTAGATATTCCAAACTGATTTACTCACGTAATTGTCTTGCTGAGTTGAACATTGAAATGTTAATAAATATACACTTATACTTGTGTCAGTGTAACTTGGTTAAATTAAACTGAGCTGGCATTATGAGTGAATTTGATTATGCATGCTGATTAGCTATAGTCTTAGGCAGGAACTACATATTTTACTGTACTTAAGTACTTTGTGCTTAATCAATAATAATTACCCATATCATATGTCAGTGGATTCACTCAAAATTACTACAAACATATATGCTTGGTTTAAGGAGGAAGTTCTTTTCCTGTAGCTATGGGTACAGTCATTGCTATGACTCCTATTTTTATATACAAATGAGCAAAATCTACATGTAGGTATTTTCCCTGTGTAACAAAAGGGGTATTATAAACTCCATGCCCTTTTTTATGATGCTGTATTTCCTTTCTGGTATTCAAATACAAGAATGTTTTCAATGGGGTCTGAAAAATGGAAGAACTGGAAATGTTATTGAATTTGCAAGTAATTATTAAGGGGCTGTAAAGATCTAGAGGACTTGTATGTAAAGACAATTAGAGATTCTCTCCCATGGAGCAAGGACACAGATAATAGTTGGTGAGTAAAGACCAAGGAGGACAGGACTGGTTTTTTGGTCGGCAAAAGGGCAGCATGAAATGGAAGCAATTTGAAGAAAGCTAAAGACCAAAGAAGAAATCAAAAACTCTGATCAAAAGCAGAGTAGAGTCCAATTTAAAAAAAAAACCCACACAAAAACCCCCAACCAAACACAAAATAAACAAAACCAAACCCCAGAAAATAGATGGCAAAAATATGCCTGAAAGGAGAACCAAATGCATAGCTACTGGTGTTTCTCATTGCACTGAAGGTATGATATATTTAAGTGTAAAACTTTCAGTAAGTTTTTCTCTACTTTTTTTTTCCTTCTGTTGGAGGGGAGTATATGCTTTGAAGAAGACTCAGTGACTGCCTGTGAATTGTATGTGTAAATTGGGGATTCAAGATGACAGTTACAACTAAGTACAGAGGACAGTGGGTTATGTATGCTAAACTGCAGTTAGTGCTAAGCAGAAGCCGTAATTTCATGTTCAAACACAGAACTTGATGATTTTGAAATGTACCATCTTCAACAGAGCTCAAAACACAGTTTCGTTATGTTTGTTACAGGATGGGAATTTTCAAACTTCTACTTTCAAAACATACTGATTTTGTTTTTTGAGATGTTGCAATCTAAAATGAAAATTGAGATTTTTCAATATGAATCAAGATTTTGAGAACTCTGGATGTTTCATTTTGTGTAAAAAAAATCTTGATCAGTATATTTTGGTTTCAAAATGTTTAGACCCAATGGTTTACTGTCTTCCCCTGTTAATCCTACTGGCCATATTAATTCTAACTTGCACTGAGTTGGGTAAAAGAAAGAAAAAGAGCAGGAGATCAGGTGATTACAAAAAAACCCAGACATGGGAGGCCATGCCTGCCTCGCCCCAAACCAGATCAAAAGAAGTGCCTAAGAGAGTTCTAGTTTCAGAGGAGAAAAGAGAGGGAAGTGAGTGGAGCATGAGGAATCCCCTAGATGTTTTATATGTATCCAGTTTTTTCTCTCATCACTACTGAGAGACAGATCATGGAGGTGAGACTGATTCCCACCCCTGTGATGGCAACTCCCCACTGCTTTGAGGGAGATCATGTTTGGGCATAGCTCTGTTCTGCCTGCAGTAGTGCTGCTACAAATAATATTTGGAAGAAAAGGAACTCAGAATTGTCTCCTGCTGTAAGCAGCTCTCCACTACTCACTGCTGCTAACCCCCATGGTTGAGCACCTGATCTGATTGATTCTATGGTTTAATTCATGCCATGATGCCGTAAGTCACTGGAACTAGAAGAACAGCAAGAAAGCAGATACCAAGAGAAATAGTTGGTATTGTGGAATGTAGGGAGTGGGCTTTTGGTACACAGCTACACATTGTGTGGGCTTGGGAATACTTCAAGAGCCAGAATACCAAACTACAGCAACAGAGTCCTTCAATGGCAAACCAAGGTGATAGCCCTTGTTCTGTGCACTAAGAAGGAAGAGCAAAGGAACATGCCTGAACATTCAGCATGTTAGTTCTAAGTTGTGAGATCTGTTTCTCTGCTGCTCTTTGCACTTGGCTTGTATCATGGCTGTCCTGTCTTCAAGCTGGATGTAGCATGTTTTTGCTTATGTTCAATGAGACACCCATCATATTATAACATCACAAACATTGTTTTTCTTCAACCCTTGAAAGTCAAAATGTGGTAGCATAGATAGCTGTAATAAGTTAGTAATAAATGTGACATGAAAGAATTTTCTCATTTCACAGTATTTATAGGAAAAACAATGTTTTATGTGTTTCATATAACTCCTCCCATCGTCTTTTCCTCTCCTAAGCAGATCTAATGCATGAAATTTTCTTCAGTAGTGCCGTAAGTTCTTTATTCCCAGTTACAGCTATTGATCTTTTTCATTAATAGTTTTTTTTATATTTAGTTTGAGGCCCTCTCTGCATCCCTATGAATGACACCATCATTCTGTCATTTGTTTTAAGTCATAAAATCTAGGCTAAATCTGAGTTTGGGGAATTTTTTCCAACCCTTTAAGGATGGTCTTTCTTCTCTGTCAGATGATTAGATTTTTCATCCAGGTTTTCCATAGATCATCTCTTTATTAGAAAATGTTTTTCTTTTGCTTTGACAAATGCAGTCTTGCCATGCTTGTTATCTAGTCAAAGTGCTACACTACTGTAAATATCGGTTTCCAAACTTACTCCTTTGGTATTTTCAATGTCCTCCTTCAGTTTATAGCAATAAAGATAAGCTATCTGTCTTCATTTTTCAAGGTCCATCAAGACTACTTCTACTTGATAACTTCTCCTTCAGTATCAACAGGTTGACTCTGGTTTTGATCAACATATCATGCCAACTTCCATCGTTTGGTCATTACATTTTTAGACCACACTGGGTATTTTCTTCTCAGCTGCCTCTCATGTATTGGTTGACTTCTTCATAAACATAACTGTTCACTATCTTGTTTTAAATATCTTCTTAAAAGATTTATGTACTGTGATGCTTAAAACAATCCAGCTAGACAACAGTTATATTGCGGATATATTAATGCCAATGCTTATCACAGTACTACTGTGCCATTGCATTTGTATTCTGCCATAATTTCTCCGTTGTCTCTTTATGTAGAATTCCACCACATCTACTTTTTGTTCTGTGTTTATTCATGGCCCAACTTAATGAGAAGTGGTCCAGGGTAAGGCCTCCCCAAGATTTATGGTAGTACAAATTAATAATGAATACCCACTGGATACTGCAGTGTAGCTGGTGGGTTCTGCTGTGCCTAATGTCACATCACATTTAGCACAGAAGGTGCTTCAATTAGAAGCCTCACAAAAGGGAAAGAAGTGAGTTGCAGCCACCAGATAAAATGCTAGCCCCAGAGGCCTTCTCAATTGTGAAACCCAAGTCAATAGCTACTGGCATTCTGTCCTGAAAGCACCCATTTCTTCTCTTCTCCACAGCACTAAGAACAGACTCTCCCTTCTCATAGGAGGAAGTCAGTGCAAATATGATGGAGTTCTACAGCGTTTGCAAAAGGTTAAAGGACTTTTTGTACTTCTGTAGCATCCTTCTGCTCCTTAGTGCATTCCCTTCTTGACACAGCATTTCTTGATACAGAAATCTTAAATAACCACAAGCAGTTGTTCCATTGGTCAGTCCTTTTTTAAATGCCACCTGATCTTCCTTGAGAAGGAATCTACATTAGTTTTAATTTGGCATCTTGGCACATTGCTGTCTCATAGTGCTCCATGTCCATTGTGCCTTGAAGGTAACAATTTTTCAGAAGAGTGGTAAACATGAATCCCATCAGGAATTCCCAAGTATGTCACCTTTTTTCTGGAAGTGGCTCTGCACGTATCCCTTTTCTTCCTTTCAAAGGGACACTGAAATGTCAGTGTCTAGATTATACAGAGATGACAGAATGTTTAGTGCCTAGCTGATACAGAGATGGTAGACTGGACTATTCAGACAAATGGTACTGTACATACCAAAGAAAGTATAGTCAAATAAGTTAATTTTATCAGAATAAACCACAAAATGTAATTACAAATGGTTCCATATATGAATAGGAGAAGTCTAGTAAGAGCTTTGGACTAGCTGATGGGATGGAGAGAGTGACTGTGAACTGCTGTGGGAGACTGGAGAGAGAGAATCTACAACCTGAAAGATTGATCATAACAAGAGTTCTCAGTGATACAAAGTGGATAAACTTCCCATTAGGCCACCATGCACGGGCTGTATTTTTAAGTATCATCAAGAACCACTTCTTGAGCAAACCAGCTAAAGAATCCAGAAGAGGGGGGACAGCCCTTCGTTTAGTCTAGTTTAGAACACAAGGACTATAGAAGAGCCATTCAGTAGCAATATATCATGCTGAAGTTTCTCATACTTGTAGGAGAGAAAAAAAATAACATTTAAAAAAAGTCTAGTATTGTTTAAAAATAATTGCATACAAATGAAGATACCTTTTAAACAAATGAAGATACCTTTCAAATAAATATTAAAAGAGACAGGGGGATTTTTCTTTCTGATTCTACCCCAACTGAGTAAGAATTGTCCAACACAACTGAAGAGTAAAGATAGTTACTAGAAATAAACAGAGTTTTTTCTAAAAGTTGAATCAAAGCAAGCAAAGCAGAAAGGAGCACAGTTCTGACAAGTTACGTGTAGACCTATTATAAGGCAGAACAAAACGATTTTGAAATGCAACAGGCTAAAATCCGAAAAGCAAAAAGAACCATTTTTTTCAAGTGTAAATCTTGCTAGTAGGGAGGTAAGTTCAATAGATAATTGCAGGTAAAGAGAATATTTAAAGACAAAGCCATCGCAGAAAGAAACAAATGAACTCTTTGCCTTGGCAAGGTTTATTACAGGGAGATTAGGGACATCCCCACATAAAAGTTGTTCTTTATAGGGAATATTTCAGATCTGAAATACCACTAAAAGATTTTTTTAAAAATTCATTGAATAAACATTAACAGATACCCATATAGAATGTTGTTCATTTAGTAGTCCTAGAGAAATTCAGAAATAAAACTGTTGAGCCATGAACTGTGTTGTATAATCTATCACTTAAATTAGCCTTGATAACAGAGAAATGGAAAGTTACAAATGTGATACTAGTTTTAAAAAGGGCTCTAGGGACAATCGGGCACTAATGGACTAATAAGTCTGACTACTGTGACAGATAAAATGCCAGTGAATGTGATAAAGAATATAATTAATAGGAACATGGATAGGTATAATAGGCAACCATCACCTTGGTTTGTGTAAAGGGTGGTTCTTGCTTAGAGCTTTGCTAGTTACTTGAAGGAGTCAACAGATACACAGGAAAGGGTGACCCAAAAGTTTTTTAAAAGCTCTGTAACCAAAGTCTTTTGTTAACAAAATAAAGTACAGTTACTTAAAATTCTTTGTGGATTAGTGAAGGGTTTCAAGATGAGGAACATCTTGTATATAGTAATATATATGTATATGTATATAGTATATATATGTATATAGTATAGCAACTAATGTGCAGTTGTAACAATGCCACCTCACAAAAATTTATATTGGCACCTTTGCTGATCCACCTGTTCCTAAATGGTCTGAAAAAGTGCAGTGGTAAAGACAGCAGATGATAAAAGGAAAATAATCAACTGGAGTCAATCCTGATGTTGACCCCAAAGAGCTACAGAGGATCTCACAGCAGGATCTGTGGTGATCCAGGAGCCATGGCTGTCACAGAGGCCAGATAACGCTGACCCCGCTGCTCAGCCCTATCTGTCAGCAGAGAGAGGCAGTGGCTGTTGGATCACTCCATAAGCTGTGAGCTCAGCAGGCTGTGACCAGTCCTGCCACTCAGGAAGGCAGGGACTTGTAGCTGTTCTTTCTAACCACAGCAGGGGCTGCAATTTGAAGAAGAGATTCTTCCTCCCTATTTTTCAGGGTTTCACAGCTCTGACCAGCTTACAATACAGGTTTTGATCCTGGAGTTGCTGCCTGTCACAGGGGTGGAATATCACCATTAAACTGATAGGGAGAATCTTGCTGGTGTGAGAAGCCAGGGCTGTCAAGCTGTTTTACTGGTGTTTGCATGGATTTTCAGCAGCTCCTGCTAATTTCCTAAAGTCGTTCTGGATGGAATTATGCTAGGAAATTTTCTGGATGGAAAAATGCTAGGAAAAAGTTGGAAAATGCTGTTTGAAACAGAGAAATGGCATTAGCATGCTGGTCCATTTTGAGTATTGATGAGAACTACATATGAAATAGAAAAGGATGACTAAGAGGTATATCATAGCTTTTCTGCAGGGACAGTAAATGTATCAGGATTCCTCAGTTTGGAAGAATGTTGACTAGGGAGTAGGTAACGTGAGAAAGGTCTCTAAAACCATGAATACATGGAAGTGTTTTATAGGAGACTAACTCCCAGTTTCTCAGAAGAACAAGGGGCCTTTGGCCACTAGTTTGTTTAACTTAGGTAATCTTTAAGATGGCAGAAGGCTGCTTAGCACCAGTTTTATCTGCTATAGTTTTGTCGATACATCTTTTCGAGTGTTCAAACACCAATTGTTTACTGGTCTTGAAAACTCCACTTGTCCTGAACCAGCTGCGGCCAAAATCCAACCTGTGCAGAATTACAGCTTTTCTGTAAATAAAAGTTTGTAGTCCTCATTGGTTGATGATAAATTGAATTTCAAACATGAATCAAATGTAAACTGGTCCATTTTCCTAAATCTGCAGATTATTTTTTTTGTCCTCTGCCTCTGTTTCTTTATCTGGCAGTAGCAGTATTATGGATGGACAGATCAGTTTTACTTCTGCTGTTTACAAACCTGTGGGCAATGGAGAATGCCAGTTTGCTGCTACTTCAGGAAGCTAAAAGCAGTAGCAGGCCCTAAAATTAATCCCACGGGAAATCTGATAAAGAAGCAGAAACGTTTTACACAGCAACCAGAAGGTCTGGAGGGAGGGATGGAGTAGAAGACATCATCGTACCTATAAAACAGCTGGAATGGTTTCCAAGCTGTGGTCCACAAACCCCTGGTGGACTACAAGGCTATGGTAAGTGAACAGCTGTTTAGCTAAACTATAGTTAACAGTGTTTTAAATAGTGTTTCCAATTAGAAGTTTGATCAGATGGATGTGTGGTGGGTTTTGAAAAATGTTAAGAGTTGATAACTATCTGTTGTTCTAAAAATACGGGAACCACTGTTCTGGAGTATATTAAAAAGTAGAGAGCACTCCCCACTTTCTCAGCTTTACATAGGTTGCATGCCTCTCCACTAGAAGAAACAGCAAAAGGTTCCCAAAAAGCAGCCAGGAAGAGCAGTCTGGTAGCATTAACCCTTCTGTCCCCACCACATCCTCCCCAGTAACAGAACTCTGGAGTTCTTAATCATTGCATTGTCCTTGAGTATCCCTAAAAGTCTTCGCTCCTCCTACTTTTCATTTATACTCATGACTAGCAGATTTAGTTTTCTAAAAGAAGTGAGTTTAATTTTTCAAGTCTTGGGTTCTCATCAGACAAAGATTTAACTTGTCAACTCCACTAGATTTAAATGTATATCCATCTTTGAATTAATACCTCGTTTCCCATTGCCAGAAAAAAAAATTTAAATTTTTCTCTTCTGTCATTATTAACAGATGTAAACATTCCTTACAAGTATTAACATGTCTTATCACAGTATCTGTTTATTACTTCTAAAAAAATCCCAATTCTATTTGACCAACTTCTTTTAATTTATGTCAGCTCCCTCAGTGGTAATTTTACATTGTAAAAATCTTCATTATCCTCATATCAGGTCTCTTCTTACTTCTTTTTTCCTATTGAAAATTTTCCAGAATGATTTGTATTAGCAGTGCTTTTAGTTGTCCTTGACATAGGTTACTTCCCATTGTCCTGAGTACAAGAACATCCATAAGTAATTTGGAGAGATGTCTTTTCGAACATACTGCAAGTTTTTATGTTAGGAATTGTGGTGGTGTCGAATTTGAGAAATGCCCTATTATAAGCCTTATTGAAATGGTTAAAATATGTTTACCCTGAAGAAGCCAGTCATCTAAAATTACTGTAGCGTATTTTATAAAATTTATAGAAAGTACTGGAAACAAACATTATTGACAATAGTGTTTTAAAAGGAACTAAAGAAAGTTGGCAGATGAGCATGCTCTTTTTTTGTTCTGTATTTCTTATCTGTTTTGATACATATATGGAAAATGAGGGGGGTTCTGCATGTTTTTGTATTATCTTGCTAAATACCTGTTGCTAACTTACATGATTCTGAAGTTGTCTTTGCTCAGGTTTAAGCTACTAGCTGAATATGAGATCAAGGGGAATCTTTGCCCTGTAACAGAAAGGAACGTGTAAGGGAGGAGAGAGTGACTTCTGCTGTGGTGTGGGAAAAGGTTATTTCCTGGTGTCGTCTGTGGGTGACAGGAGAGAGGGACTCATGAGTCTAGGCAAGGCATATGGGTACCGAAGCAGTGATGAGGTGTATGGGTAGGACTTGGGATGAATGTATGGTAGTGAAGAATTTGGAATATGGATCAGAACAGGGTTTCAGTAAGAGTTGGAGAGATCACAGATAAAGCTGAATATTGGGGTCAGTTGGAAGTCACTTTATCACAGACCATGGCTACAGCCCTCAGTGCTCTGTCTGAATCTAGCTCACTGCACACTTGCCCTAGCTACGCTCTTCCCTGTGTCTTCTGGAACTCCAGCTTCTTCTCCAGTTCCTGCACATGACCCTTTCAAGTGGAAGGCCTCCTGCCCTGCTTACTCCAGGAACAGTTACATGCAAAGGTACAAATGGTCCCACAAATCCCTCACATCTGAAGCTTCTCTTCTGTCCCACTATACTTTCTTCTGCCTCCTGCCTGCAGGTACAGACAGGCAAATGAATCATAGAATAGAATCATGGAATCATTTAGGTTGGAAAAGGCCCCTAAGATCATCGAGTCAACTGTAAACCTAATGCTACAAAGTCCACCATGAAACCATGTCCCTAAGCACCACGTCTACAGGTCTTTCAAATACCCTGGGCAGCCTGTTAGAATGCTTGACCACCCTTTCAGTGAAGAAATTTTTCCCAATATCCAATCTAAACCTCCCCTGGCACAACTTGAGGCCGTTTCCTCTTGTCCTGTCACTTGTTACCTGGGAGAAGAGACCGACCCCCACCTGCGTACACCCTCCTTTCAGATAGTTGTAGAGAGCGATAAGGTCTGCCGTGAGCCTCCTCCTCTCCAGGCTGAACACCCCCAGTTCCCTCAGCCGCTCCTCACCAGACTTGTGCTCCAGACCCTTCACCAGCTCCGTTGCCTGTCTCTGGACACGCTCCAGCACCTCAGTGTCTGTCTTGCAGTGAGGGGCCCAAAACTGAACACAGGATTCGAGGTGCAGCCTCACCAGGGTTGAGTAAAGAGGGACTCAAAGGAGATGCTGTGGAAGTCCTGGTGGCAAAGTAATAATACCTCTCCTCCCAACATAGGGTTTGTATCTTCTCCAAGTGGGACATGTCCCATCATTTGATATCTGCTGATCATAGATGAACTCTTTCTCCTAGAATGTGCTGATTTTTTTCCACGTGATGAATTATGATTTTTTAGATAATATTTGTCTTACTAAACAGAAGAAAAAAATCTCGGATTTCTAAAGCCTAGTCCTTTGAATTGCGTTTTTCTGTGATCTGTGACCTTCCTAAAAATAAATTAATTAGTTAATCCAATAGATGATTGTACCTACTAGTGATAAGTTGAAGCTTACTGACAGGATGGTTGCTTTTATTAATTATTACTTTACAGCTCCCATAAAAGTTCTTCACGAAGGTGAGTCTGCAGGAAGATTGAAAGCCGATGTTTTAGGGCATCCTCCTAAATGCAAGGGGTATTTTTAAATACAGGGAGGTTTTTTGGCACATATCTTTTCATAAGTCTTAACCTTTTTAACAATTTTCCTTCTTAATATATGATTGCATACGCATGTCTATGACTAAACTTAGGTAGCCAGAAGCATGATTTCTGTAAAAGTTCCAAATTCAGTAATAAATTCATAAGCCTTTCAGCACCTGACAACACAAATAGGTTCCGGAGCAAGAACACCATAACAATAATAAGATAAAGCATACCTTTTTTGTCAGACGGTACATTCTAATGGAAAACTATTTTGGTGTTTCTTTCTTGGGCAGATTTTTATGGTGGATATAGAGATCACTCTTTTAGTCAATGTTGGTCCCTAAAAATTGGCTCTACTCTCATTGCTTGTCATATGTCATTTTATCTTTAAAGACTGCAGGAGGTCATGATCACTGAGAGGTGTAACACCTTGAAGTTTTGGCACTGTCCTCTACAAAGTAACCTATACCGAGCTGACTTTCTGTTATGTCAGTGAAACATCAAATGTTGATGCAATGTGTGAAAAAACATTTGATACAATGGCTATTAAGTTGCTTGGAAGAAATCTTGTGAAGTGGGATTTTATGTTTAGAAGAGTTGGCATCTAAAAATGTATGTCATGGATACAGGTAATAAATGTTGTTTATGAATTGCTGCAGGAGAAATAATATTTACATTTGTGTACAATATGTTAGTCTTAACTCTAGCTATTTTTATCTCCAAAATATCTTATCATAAGCTGGTTATAAAGTATTTAAAGACATGAATAATTTCATTTGTTGAAGCATTCAGTGCATCATTTTAAATGGCTACTAAAGGGGAGAAGTGGACATGCACTTCTCATAATAGCTAAGCATAAAAATAAGGATTCAGAGATAATAATATAGTTCCTAATCAGTAAAAATCATTTTCATGTTTTGCTGTATGAGCAGAGTTCTTCACAGAATCATGATCTCATTCTAAGATTCCAGTTACCTAAACAGATTTTAAATGCTTAACTTTATTCTGGTGATTTTATGTCTTTATTGGAAATGAGAGAACACAAACACATTTTAAGTCATTGATCTTCAGCCATGCTAAAAGCTTTCAGGACTTAGTATTTCACCTCAGGGCTGGATCCATAGCCCTTTTAAATTTTGGAATTTCAGAAAATGTGCAGGTGAGTAGGAAAAAGAAAATGTGAAAGGAAGAAACTGAAATGGAGAAAATTATTTTCCTTTACAGAAGCAAGGGAAAGATGAAAAACAACGTAATGAGGGTAGGAAAAATAACAGGGTGAAAAGAGAGGAGTCGGGAAAGTATTTACACCAATATTTTGTATGTAGTGCTCAGACATGTTGTGCTTTATGCTTGCATGGAAAACAGATTGAGACTTCAGCTTTTTGACTAACTGCTGTGCTGAGTTGTACCTTACTCTCTGTGCATTTTCGCTTTAGCACAGTTGCTTCTAAGGAAGTCTTTAAATTGACTTTGAAAGCCGCCCTGAATCACAAAATGCATTATCCTACTAGAAAATGATGACTGCCCCAGTGTTTTGTCTTCCTAAGTTAGCTCTTAAAGAAACTACTGTTAGATATCAAAAAATCACAGTAAGTTTTTTATATATATTGCTGTTTTTAATTCTAGTCACTAGCATTTGGGGCAGGGCACAAGCAGGCAGGCAGGCAATAACACTTAAGTGTGGCAGAATTTGTGTGCAGAATCTAACTGTAGTAATGCTGAAATTGAAAATTGAAACTGCTGATTAATCATTATTCAACAAGACTAGGCAAAGTCAATTAATTCATAACCAAATGTAGCTATAGAACGATGGATTACTTACATCAGCTTTCTTTAGAGGTTAGACATCAGTGTGTGAATTTCATCCATAAGCTGTAATAAAATAAAATAAATTAGGAAATAGGCAAAAAAAGTTTAATTCAGTAACGTGTTCATGTATGTGTTTAGTTACTGCATGATTCCCATGAGTATATATGGTATTATAGCGGAGTAAATGTTTAGGAAAATTATGTACTTTTTAAATTGAGCAACTGACTAATATTTATGCAGGGGCTATAACTGGTCTTCATGAATTACCATGCTAAAAGCTTATTTATTTGTAAATACAGAGATAGGGACCTCCCGCTTTCTTTATATTTGCATGGTGGTATGCATAAAATGCCTTAACTGTCCACCTGAGCAACACTTTAGTGTACATCTGAGTGCACATCTGAGCTGATGTGCTGCAGAGTAGCATCCCCTCTAAAACTGCCCCATTGCTGACTGGGGACAGGAAGAGTGAAAATGGGTGGAGCAGGGAGAGGCCTTATGGTGCCAATTCACAAATAATTTTCAAGTGGTAACGTCTACGTTTTGGAAGGCAGTGTATTAATTTCTGCTGATGGAGAGAGATAAGTCTGCATAAGAATTATGCTCTAAATTGCTGTGTGGTAAGGTTCCCTTTTCTGTGCAGTGCCTGCGTCACTGGGCAGCATTTTTTAAAGGCACCCAATGAAGATATGAATACTGAAAACCTAACATATCTGTACTCTTTATGTTCATTCTAAAAGGAAAATGAAATTAAATGCAGATACAACTTTTTAGAAGTTCTAAATAAGAGACTTCATGCTGTATTTTATAATTAGCCCTTACTGTTATGTTGGTCTGCATTAGTGTTACACCACTGTATGTTACATGACTCAAGAATTGTTTAGATCATACAAATTCTTCAGTGCAAAGTGGACCAATATTTAGATTTTAATTGCGTTGTAGCCGACAACTCTGTGTTACCTTCCTGTTATAGGCAGTATCAGGGTGACTGTATTCTGAAATACTCACTGATGGAAGACCAGTGGGGTATGAATTGCACAGTTCCAGGATTACAGCTCTTAGACTTTCCGTACTAACAGGAAAGTGCAGACTGTGAACTGTCCCTTTGGTGTATATTCCAGCCCCCAGGTCAGTGCCCAGGAGGAAAGCTCCCTTTCCCATCCTCTTCTTTGGTTATTTATGCTTTGGTACTGTGGTTCTGTAAGAGCAGAGTCTTGGGTTTGCGTCTGGGATGGCAAGCTGGTGAAGGTGGTATGAAGAGGTTGTCCCCACAGACCTGCTCCACACTGAAGCTTCCTGCACAGAGACTGAGCTATATACCAACTTTCAAACCAGTGCTTCACCCATGACTCTTGAATTTAATTATAGCTCATCTAAAATAACCATTATAATGTAAGTGTCTATGAGCATGACATTGGATTTCAGCATTGTTTCAAAACAGTATTCACTGTATTTTGTAACAAATTACTGAAATATCAGCAGTGCCATTTTAAGTATCAGTTAAATGTGGTATTTCCTGAATCAGGTCTTAATGTGGTATATATAGAATCCGAGTGATGTCAAGCTTTGATTTTTACTTACAGCAGATAAACCTAAAGCCCTAGTAGTACATAACTAGGCCCTATAGAAAAGCAAACTTTCTTTTATTTGGGTCAGACTTCATTTCTGTGCTCAGTATAGTGAACACAAGTCATATTCAGTAATTAAAAAATGTGCAGCCCAAACCTATTACATGTTCTGTGCAGATGAAAGTAATTAGTAAATTTTCTTTGTTCAGAGGAAAGGAAGTTGAAAATATGCTGTTTCTCATATTATTTTAATTGGAATTGTTGTTATCCATACGTATTCAGCTTAAAGATATACTGCTAAGGTTCACAAATACCTAGGGAACTTCACAAAATGCATTGCATTTCAAGTATGTGATTCAGAGTCTAAGATTCAGACCTTAGGATGGGATGAATTGCCTTCTGGAGGTGCCTGTTTCAGTCTCCTGACTTCACAGGAATCCTGCTTTGAACTGATTAGCTCAAACTAAAAGTTAAGTGAGCATCTTGTCACCTTAAAAGAGGAATAGCCAAGCATTTTGTACCATACTAGGTCTTTTCTGTAGACCTCTTTATTTTTAAGGATGGCTGCCTTATTCCTTACCTTTTCTGTCAGTGTTCTTGTACTGTTTCTAAAATGAATAAGCACAATTTTTACTGTTGCTATTTCCTGTGTATTTTGTTTTTTCCTGTCCTTATCGATCTTGTTATCTTATCTTTCCCTGTTTTTGTTTTTTTCTTTTTCCTGACTCTTTTCAGCTACCATCTCTTCTGAAGCTTTTCACTTGCTACCTCTCTGACCATCCTACCTTCCATGTTGAGAGTACTGTCCTAACTTCTGATGTGGAAGATTGCTGACCCTTTCCTTTGATGCTGATACCAGTATTTTCTGTGAGAGGTAGTACTGTAGTGAAGACATAGAAAAAGAAGAATATGGCACTTTATGGTTTTGAATAGTCAAGAAGTATTGTTCTGCCTTCATATAGAATGTGCTGGTTTCATAATGTACTTGTAATTTAAAGATGTTTGTAGAAATGTAAAATCTAATGTGACTAATTTAAATTCATATTAAAGACATTTAAATTTAACAAAATATAGCATTAGTCTTTATTTTAAAAATTGAGTCCTATGTAGCTCACTTGCAAAAAGTGGGATAGATTTACAAAGTTCTGTACTAGTGAAGTCCGACTTATTAACAGGTGAAAGTATTTTCTTCTTCCCTCTGGTACTATTTTCTTGATTTATGCCTATTAAAGATCTCTCCTTCTCTTGAGTTCTCTGTCTCCTCCATTTTTTTGTTCCTTTTGTTAACTTCAGTTTCCTTTTCCTTTCTGCACTGGATTTTCCTAACTCTTAGCTGAATACCAATCCATTTTTCTCTCACGTATGCATCCATTTGCCTAAAATATTGCCTTAAGCATGATCATATATATTCAAATATGTATTTACTTCTAAACACTGGATGGATCTGCTATTTTAGGACTTCCAGTAAACCAGATAAGAAACTTCACAATTCAGTGATAGCATTTTAAGTTTTTTGACACATGCTTTCATAGGCTCAAGGTAGTTCACCTCCTGCATCAATGGAATAATGATTATGGACAGAGATAAACATTCCTGTGAAAATATAGACTTAAAGTACATGTTCAATGTAGGAGTGCTAACTTAAAAAGAGTACCTGAATGAAAGCAAATGTGCTGTGTTCATAAATGGTGTGGCAGAAGTTTTCAGATTTTATTTGCAGATAAAGAGAAGTACTAATGGAAACAGTGCTTTGTATTGATAATAATATAAGCAGTTAAAAGTTTTCTTTAAAAAAAGACATCTAAAAGATGTACATCCATAAAATCAAAAATTTTTTGCAAATCATGCTTTGTTATAGCAGAAATATTAAATAACAGTTAATGTTTTCTGAGGGGTAGATACCTGCTTATTTTATTATCTATACTAAATGTTCTTTAGATAATTTGAATTCTTCGAATTGCAATAAAAGGAATGCTAAGTACATGAAAAGACATAAATAGTAAAGTTCAGAACTTTTTGGTTTAGATGTGCAAAATATGATTCTGAAGCCTCTTCTGATAGTTACAGTAATTTGCAATAACAGTAATAATAGCAACTTACTAGAAAATGATTGGAGGTGTGGCTGAGAATGTCATTTATAGTGTAAAAGTTTTTAACTGGTGTAGTTATAAGCAGGACTTTGCATAAATTTGCCCATTAAATAATTTGCATAATTAAGCCTGTTTTTAACATTCATTTACTGAGCATGTGGATGACATTACAAAGACTAGAAGGCAGAGGAAATTTGGAATCTGTCAGTTACAGTGCTGAGGAGTTT
Organism: Falco rusticolus; assembly: GCF_015220075.1. Taxonomy (NCBI): domain Eukaryota; kingdom Metazoa; phylum Chordata; class Aves; order Falconiformes; family Falconidae; genus Falco; species Falco rusticolus. The sequence continues at coordinate 30,071,503 of NC_051188.1, read as the reverse complement.
TTGTGCTGTACAGTAGTAGCAATAAGCTTTTCATTAGAATGAATCAACTGCAACTAATTTTGTAAAAATGATCCATATGAAAATTACCAATAGAAAAAGAAAGAATATTAAAAACTATGTAAAACCTGTTAGGATTTTCTGGGGTATATCCTCAAATGGTATAAATTGGTATGCATGAAGTTAAGTCACCACTGCTTACTGAAGATTTGCCCTTTCTATTAACTATATAATACAATACAGATCCTGAAATAGTCCCTTACTTAATACTTGTATTCATTTTACAGTAGAGTAGTTATGGAATAAGGTCTTACTCATCATGAGAAATAATACAATTCTAACAATGGCATATTATTGTTAGAAGGAAGTACATCAAACTGACTTTAATTAGCATAGTTTTAGAAAATTACTTTGGTTTTGAGCGTATTGATATTGCTTAAGTTACAAAATCATTGCTTGTTTAATAGTACTGCTAATAAAAAACGTAGAGTTGTAGTTTGAAGATAAAATTATTTTTACACTGAAGTTTATGTATTTTTGATTTGCAAGTTTTGGGTGATAATGTCTTGGTTAAAACAGTCGGTTCAAATGTCTATCTTTAATACATGAAGAATGGTGAGGAATAACTGGAAATACTAACAAAACAGGAGAGATTTTTCAGTAAATGAATTCAAGTGTAAGCATAGGGTAACGCTTGCAAAACGAGAATGAAGTTGAGTGAATATTGCTATGTGAAAACATACTTCATCTATAAAGTCCTGCAGGAAATAATCATGAAAAAATACGTTTTCCTGTTCATAAACACACCTTAGTTACATGTGGTCTTGAGAGATGCAGTACTACTACAAATTCAGGTAGATGTTCTTTGATTGCATTACAAACAAGTCTGGCTAAGACATAAGTATCTGTTGCTATATAAGGCAGATAAGGTGAGGAAAGCATAATTTATAAAACCACCACCCTCCTTGCAGATCCTGCAATTCACATGGCTGGCAGATATAGAAGTAATTTCACAAATGAAAATGGAAGATGGAAAATCCATGAAGATTGTGTTGAAGGTTTGTTTCGCTTGACTTTCTCTAGGATTTTGAGGATTTCTATGATTATTTTATATATACACACACATATAATAGATGTATATTATACATATATATTGCTATGTATATGAAAATAAGTTTGAAAAGCTGTAAAAGACTAATTCGAGTTACATGCAAGAAATGTTTCAGAATAGGCTACAGGACAATATTTTTGTGTAGTGCTTAAAACAGCTGCAAGAAGAAATCAGAGTTAATTCAGTTCTGGATCTGATAGTCATCAGAAAAAAAAAATATAGTAGATCTAAAATGAAGACCTTATGAATGTACAATATCTCTGGTTTAATAAAGAGACCAGAAAAAGGGTAAACATATTGTGAAAATGACTGACGGAAATGTAAAGAGTTTGAAGAATAATAGCAGAAAGCTGGTTCAGCAGTCACATTGCAACAGCGTAAGAGATTCCACTGTAAATAAATGTTAGTGAAGTATAAAGTAGGAGAAAAGAAAATGGAACTGGAAATGGGAACTTTAAGCTTGCCATCATGCAAAGATAAAATAAAATGGAAGGAAAGCTTGGACCACATGATGCTATCTGAGAAAGCCTCATTATTCGCTCAGTATAATTTCGCTAATATAATCTGAAATTACGTGAAACTAGAAAGCAGATTTTTTCAAATTTCTTCAACTTCTATTTTTCTTTTTGTTTCCAATAGAGTAACACTGACTAAAAGGAAATCTGAGACCACTGTCTACAAATCAGATAATTTATTTGAAAAGGTAGCTGAAGAGACAGCAAACAAAAATGGTAATTGAAAATAGAAGTATCTGAAAATTTGAAGGGGTCTAGATTCTGTACCCCTGTTCTGCCCACTGAAGGTAGCACAAGGCAGCCAAGATCCTTTCTGACTCACAGGCTGAGCGTTTGCCTGCTGTGGGGAAGTCACTGTCAGCCTGCCACGGGTCTGTCCCTCTGCCGTGCCAGCAGCTCTCATCCTTCACACAGGTGTGGTAACGGGAGCATGAGACAGTATGCTACTCGCTACAGATCTTCACCTGCATTTAGTTTTCTTAGATGACATCCGAACTAGAAAACAAAAGGGACCACGGCCCAGTCAAGAGTTGGTAGCAAATTACAGCTCACGTTGGCGTGGCTAACCCATCTGCTCCTCCGAAGCAGGGTGGCCCGGTTCATACTGTCCACTAACACCAGTCTGTAACCCGTGCTGTTCCCCAGACCTTGCTGCGTCTTACCTGACTGCTTGTTGGCCTGGGCCAAAAGCACACCAAAGAGCATGCAAGCAGTTAAATGGCATGCTTTATCACACTGTGGAGCTCAAGCACATGCCCGGGCCCTGTTTAGCTCAGTAAGGTGTATGCAACCTTATGAACTGCATCCAGTTGGCAACAGTTACAACTGTACTAGCCCGCTCTAAATTAAAATTGCAATGGCATAAAGCCCAATAATCTATAGGTATCTTTCAGACTACTGTTCCTCGAACAGAAGCGTCAGTGGGTGTATAAATTTGGATGTAATGTCTGACTTAAAAGGAAAGATAGTGTCGAAAATCTAAATTAAATTTTAGAATTAATTAATAAATTAATCCTAATTATTTGGGGAAATTAAGAAAGTCGGAGAAGTACAATAAAAAGCAAACCAGTACTTATCTGATGTGGAAGTATTTTTAAATGGGAACTGGAAAACCAGCTAGATGAGTGAATATTCTTTTCAAAATAAGCAAGGTTGCAATAAAGAAGTCAGTATATGACCATTTGGGTGAGCAGATTTAGTTTATTATTAAAATGCAGTTTGGGTTCCACCTATGTGGACCTCCCTGTAGGCTAAAAGCCTGAAATACAATGCATTCACTTATGGTGTTTTATTCTGAGACTTAAGAAGGACCTGATGCTGAAGTGGGCACACTTCAATATAAAATAGTGACCTCATGATGCACATGACGGGCTAAGTGCTTTACTAAATATTTATACAGATTTCAAAAAAGGATATGCAATATCTTGGGGTTAACATAATCTGTGTATCACCTGGACAGTTTTCCAGTATGTGATGTAATTACTATTAGGTTCCAGGTCATATTTTGACCTAGTGAGTTCACCAGTTATTTTCATGATCATTTCTAATTTTACAGGTTGTAGAAAACTATGTGCAAGATGCACAAAAAGGGGAAATAAAATTACACTCATAGGCTACTTTGTGACCTGGGATTAACTGCTTAAGTCTAAAGACAGAAAAAAAGGGAAGGGAAAATGTGGCAAGTCAGACAATGTTGGAACATAATGCGTTAGCATTCAGTTGAGTATTGTCTTTCAAGTTACTCAGAGGTAAAGAGAAGAAATGAACTGCTCAAATAATAACCACGTGCAGATTGTGAAAGGGGGTCAGCTTCTCTGGTGAGTGCTGAGGACATAAAGGACATAAATGAAATAAATGAAATAAATAAAATGAGCAAAATTTTAGGATGTTATAGATCAGGGGTCCTCAAACTACAGCCCGTGGGCTGGATATGGCCCCCCAGGGTCCTCAATCCGGCCCCCGGTATTTACAGACCCCCCCGCCGGGGGTTGGGGGGGGAAACCAAGCAGCCGCAGATGGCTGCCTGCCACTGCATCCGCGCGCCGGCCCCCTGGTTAAAAAGTGTGAGGACCCCTATTATAGATCAAAGGAAAATGGCCAGAAGTTGAGAAGGAAGGTTGGGAGTAGGTGTTTGGAAACAATTCTTCATAAGAAATTATTCTTAATGGAACACTGAGAAGCAAATAGACCATCATAACTATTCAGCAATAAATTTGCCTATAGATAAAGTATTTGGAGAAGCAGTCCTGCAGAAATGCAGGCAGCTTTTCTGGAGGAACTAACTGGCTGTTCTGGCTTTACTGTATTGCCATCAACTGTATGTGCAACACAGTGGGGAACTATGTTGGGAAGAATCACTTCTGTACTATGAATGTACAATTCTGTACCTTTGGCTTGCTTTGTCTTCATTAGAGTTATGTTCTTTCAAATAACAGACATACATTCTTGGAAGCAATACAAAGTACATTTTAAAAAAGCAAGAAAATGTCAATGAACAATGTAAGAAAGTAGAATTATATACACATAGATGGAGAAAAATATGAAGCAAATCTATCAATATCTTACATATCTAGCTGAAAAAGTGTTCTTATAACGACCTCGTAATTTTGAAATGCAAATACATTATAAAAAATTGTAATACTATGATCCCCTCAAGCACAGTTTTAGAAAATCAAATGAAACAACCAGACAAAGTATTTGAAGTTGTCCACTTCCTTCTGAATACATTACATATTCTAAATCTGTCTGAACTGCCAGGACTGGTAGTTCCTGTCTTGAGGAAAAAAGTCATAAGACTTCTACGAAAAGAGATTCTGAAAAATGTTATGGCAGATAGTGCAGGTAAAACTATGTGATAGAGAAGTGTTCATAAGCTGCTTCTCTCTTCATTGCAAGTACATTCTGTGTCCATCATTACTGCTTAAATAATCAGTTCTCGGGGGTTTGCTTCTCCCTGTTCCCTGAGGAAGTGAGGGGACATAGTTTTCAGAGGCTGCTGGAAGCTCAGTTGGAGTATGGAAAGGGGGAGATGACTACATCAGAATTTTGGCTGAAGGGTAGAGGAATTGAAAAAAGGATTTTCTGGAGGTGGGGAATGGGTGGCTCTGAGCAGGAGTGTAATGCTGCCGGGAGCTCTTAAGCTTACTTACTCATTTAGTATATTGAGAGCACACCTTAGGTATCATGGGATTTGGATCTTTTGCAGATGGATAGATTAACTAGATTACAAAGAACAACTACTAAATTTCAGGAATTCATTATGAAAGTACCCTATGAATAAACTATATGAATATTAAAAACCAAACCCAAACCATAGAAACCACTTTTTAGAAGAACTTTCATATGTGACAGTGGTGTAATTGCATAGTCTGTGCAACTGAAGTAGAGCAAAAAAGCAGAAAATCTGGGCTAGATGTCATAAACTGCTGCCCAGTTTTGCACTTTTTAAGATTTTTTTCTTCTTTCCAAGGAAATAATATGGAGGTTCCTGGGATAAACTATCTCTGGTTAAAAAAAGTTGTCTAGATTCTGTAAAGGTAGAAGACAGACGGTCACTGCAGCATTTACAGAAATTCTTTGATCTGTTTTAATCTTACATCCTTTATTTCACTTTTCTTGGTTCAGAATATTTCTGCTTTATTCAGACAAAACTCAATGAAAACAATGCAGAATGTGACATACTTGTACTTGTACCACAAACTATTAATTGTGTAATCACCAGAAAGAGACTCCTTAATATACTTCAACTAGCAACATTCTACCTTTCAGCAGACATTATCTATGTTGAGACAACAGAGATACAGGCTTTGAGTCAAATCTTCCATTATGCTTGATTCTCAAAGAAAACTACATTTATGCCTGCCTGCCCATCCATCTATCTGTCTACTTATTTACTAAGAATATTATAATTCTTGTTTTAGCTGTTAAATGTAAAGATCAAGTTATAGAGTTACTAAGTAGAAGGTATGCCAAATCCCTTTTTTATCCAGTTCTTTCAAGAAAAGGAAAAAAAAAATCAGAACAAGTGACTTATTCCACTAAGTGTCATTACTGATTTCCAAAAAAGTTACTGAAGAGATGGCCAGATGTCTTTTGTTTGAAGGGTCTGTGGGCCCTACTGCTCTAGAGTACCACAAAATTCCAAATAACATTGATACTGCCTGGTTTTACAGATGAAGCAAAATCAAAGAATGCTCATGCAAAATGACCAGAATAAAAGTCAATGAATAAAATTGTTGTATCTCTGTGTTAAAATAAAGTCTGGAAAAAGAAAATTATTTTGATTTCCAGGTGAATGTGAACTCATGGGAGAGCACATGAGTGAAAAGGTTTTTGGAAATCAGGAGCTATGAGGCATGTTTCAAAAGAGTTGCATTTGTTTAGTCAAGAGAAGAGAAGGCTAGGGAAAATAATATGGCATCTGAATATTATTGTGAAGAAGATGGTAATCAATTGTCCTTTGTACCCAGTTGTGGAAGGACAAGAAAAAATTATCTTAATTTACAGTGAAGAAGAACAGGCTACATATTTGAAAAATCCTTCTAAGTACGAGGGCAGTTAAAGACTGGAACCAGGCTATCTGTTGGTGCTGGAACATCTTCCTCACTGGCAATTTAGAACAGATTAGACAAAAAGTTTATGTCATCACAATGCTCTTAAATCTATCTTCTTTCATAATTGTTGGCTCCACTCAATAAATAATCTGGATTATTAAGAATTAATTTGAAAAGTAAATTTGGAACATGGAGATGAAATTGGATAGTCTGAACACTATTCTGTTTCATCAAAAATGCTTCTGTATCATCAAAAATGCAGGTATCATTTTTTTTGTCAATAGATGAATACTTGTATTTTGTACGCCTTTCTGTTTTTTAATTTTCACTTATTTTAATTTTAAAGTTCATATACATGTGATTTCTATTTACAGATCATCAATAAGGATAAAGCATTTTACCTGTCCATGCAAGCAGTACAATTAGTCTGCTTACACTACCTGACCCTCCGGATAGGAAGCTGGTTCCAGCATTGTCAATACCCTTTTTCCTTGGCTCCTAATTCTCTCTAGTACGTGCTTTTCAGGTATGTATAGTTTTGCAGATACTATGGGGAAATGCTCTGCATTCAAAAACACATGCAGTTTCTTTTAAGTCACATACAGATAACTGGAGTTTATTATTTTGACAGAATATCTTAAAAAGTCTGATTCCTAAACAAAACCAGAACTTTGATGATTAATTTTACTTTTGGTGGTTAACAGCCTATTTTAACTAAAATGAGTAAAGCCTGTTAGTAATAAAAATGAAACCTAGTATCTATGCCGTGATAATGGAACCCTAAAGTGAAATTAGTTAGTGATATTAGAAAGTATCACTTGTATTTCTGCTCCAAACCTCAAGACATTTTATTTTCCTGTACTCAAAAACATTAAAGAATATATATGGTTCATGTTCCCAACATTCATGGCCCTGATTATAATGTGAATCATTCATGTATAAGCTTTTGTTAGAGCTTAAAATATGTAACGTAAGAGAGCAAGGGTACTGAAGGAATGAAGACCATTTGCCTATTCAGAATACTGACAGAATTCAGTCTATTCAGAATACTGGCTAGCACGTCTGTTCTTTCTAAGAAGTTCAGTTTGAAGGATGATCAGAAAACCATTTCTATTTATTGTGGTGCTAATCTGTTAGCTGCTTAAGGACTTACATGCTCATATCAAACAATAATTAAAGTCTTCAAATTAAAGTGTTTCTCTTTCAGTGTTTTTTCTTCTATTGGGTCTGTGACAGAAAAGGTTGTAAACATTTGCAAATGGACATTTTATTGTACCTTCTTCCCTCAAATTGTGGTAGAAAAGTTTCAATTATTAGAAGCAGCTGCGTTAAAAACGTGAATAGTGTACGGAGAATTGCGTGGCTGTCACTGTCAGCCTCCCAGAGAGGAATATCTGAATAAGAGAAGTAGCACCCCTTCACTTTTGTAGCTTGCTCTGTCATGTTATCTTGATATAGAACCAAAGGGTTCCAGTATCACTTTTCTGTTTAATACTGCGCTTGAATGGCTTTGGTTTATGTTTTGGGTTTTTTTTAAGTAGGAGGTATCTACTTATGCTATATGAAAATTAACTTAGAAAGAGACCACCAAAATCTTAAAAGCTTTATAATACAAGCCAGTCTGGAGAAAGACTGTTGTCAACTTGAATAGAATTATTCAAGAATATGAGTCACATACCACAGCACCTTTATATTAATACAGTTTAGGCAGAAGAAAAACAGTATAGGTCAGAGAAGCTTTTGGAGGAACATGTCTAGAAAATAGCTTCAGAATGTTTAACTCACATTTTTTTTACAAGGGTAGGAAAATATAATTCCCGGATAGAAGTGAAATAGTGCTTTAAAAAGGCCTCTGAACATTGAGTGGCTGGACTTAAGAGAGAATAATGGTTCTACATTGTGAGATGCTTTATGAATTGAACAAATTGAGAAAAATGAAAAAAACCACTAAGGCTTATTTTACTTACAATTGAAATCTGAGGTTGTCTGGTTTTACTTGTCAGAACTTGCTTTTCAACATGTATGTTAATAATTTTTGTAATTTAACATTCACTTTTATATTTCTACTTTGACATTATAAAAGGCAAACTGTATTTTCAGCTTTTCCATTTTACTGAACAGCTTAAAAGTAATTTTTGTTGACAAAAGAAAATATATATTTAAGCAGAGAGGATTTATTATGATGAGAAATTTAGTTCTGCATATCTTCAGAGGCCAAATGCAACTACTACCGAAATCGACCCCCAGTAAGATGTCTGTGTCTGTTTTGGATGGTATGATACTCAGAAAAATATAAAGCTAATCATAATGGAGGATCTAATCCCCATTTTCAAAGGTGCCAATGAACTTATCATTTAATAATCTTTAAAATACCACTTACAGATTAAATAAGGACATTCAGAAACAATAAGAATAATTAAAGGGTTGTTAGGAAGAAAAAGAATATATGCAGTTTGATTAAGTGAGGTAAACAACCATAGACAAGGAAATTGGAATGATACAGTATTTATTTAAGTTGGCAGGAGACTGCAGAATTGGAGGTAGAATTGGGAAAACATGGTGTGCAGTTATTCTGAGTTATTCTATTTTAGCAGATTAAATGTTTTAAAGTGGTGGTAATCCCCTTATTTAACATAACCACAATTGGATTGGACAAAGTAGTACAAACTGTACTTCAGAAAGACAATCCTATGTTTGGATATAGGTTGGAAAGTATAAGTTTAACATTTAGGAGTCTGGAATTTTTTTGGCCAATTTTGAGAAATAAATATGAAAATGTCAGAATCAAGAAAATTTTTTTCTCTGGAGTACTAGGAAGTGTATTTATGTGTAGTTTTGGGCTCTCCAGGCTAATATTGTGATATACAGTAACAGTATAAAGAGACGGTTACTTTCTTAATGCAGTTAGTGTGTGTGTGTTAATTTGTATAGCCCAGTTTTCTATCTAAGTTGGCCAAAGCACAGAGAGTTATTCTGATTGTACATTTTTTATAAAGAGCACGAATAACTCATCTGGGATGCTTTTGGCTGCTGTTTTGAGTAGTTGTGTAGATGAATTTCACTGCTAGCGTGTATGTGCCCCATGAGTGCAAGGACAAATCCTTTGGACAAGCAGAGTCCATGAGATGGTATCGGCAGACTACTACTTGAAGCACCCTCATATCCACTGTTCTCAGGGCATTAAATAGTGATGTGAGTACAAACATCCATGATCTCCTTATTTCCATCATACCACAAGGATGGAAATAATGCAGTGTATGTACTGTCTGATTCATTTGACTTTATATGTAACAGTATAATTATTTTCATGCAGTAAATTGAGTCTCCTTATGACCATTAGCAAAATACAGTTTGAGTTAACATGCTAGGTATACCTCTTCATATATAGGTAAAGGAATCATAAATTACTGGGGTTAAAGATTTTGGCTAGTGTAATTCTTCAGAGAGTAACACGTCCTGTGCCATTTTCCAAGAGGAAGCATACAACAGGGGAGGGAGGGAGAAGACTTCCCTCAAACAGAAATCAGTTTGTTTCTAAATTCCACAAGTAAAGCTATAGTTATGATTTAAAGACAGTTTGCCTTACTCAATGCCCTAAAAGCTGTGATTCTGAGCTTCTGGGACATATCCATTACCAGTGTCGACTTTTATCATCAGGGACATCTGATGGAGGCAAGAGGAGTGTGATTCCCAGCACAAGTTGCTGCCCATGCACTTAGCAAGGGATAAAAGATTCATCAGCAATATGGCATGTCTTTGATTTGTGTATTTTAAAATTCAGGGCCTGAAAAGACCTATTTTATTGCTTGCACGCTCCCTGCAGGGACCTTGATAGTGACCAGCTTTGTGTTGAATGCCTTAGGTATTTATAGCCCCGATAGTAGTGATTGATTTTCAGTACAGTGTTGTACATAGTGCTGAGTGACTTGCCCATCGTGTGGCTTTTCTCTCTTATTCTCTGACAAGCTATCCAGCTTATTAGAAACAATAAACACCAGAAATAGATTCCCTTCTGTGACTGACTGCAGAAGCAAATGTACCATTACAAATCAGTGACAGAGCCCTCTGTATCTACAACTTTGCAGGAAGGGTGAGGGGGCTAGCAGTTCAGTGTCAACTACCAGTGCCGCAGCACTTTAATTTGCTGTTTCAAATTCAGACTGGAGTAGTATCCATAATCTCCTAACCAATCACTAATCCTCGGGGATTTTGAACTGCCAGCCTGCAAGATGTCTATTTTTACACAGGGGTCCGTGCAGCAGAGCAAAGACATTCCTCATAGTAACACTGGATGCATTACGGAATGCTACCCTTTGGTCTTTCTTGTGAACAAGCAGCAATTTTCTGTTGGCTTTGCGTTGCCCTTGCCTCTTTCCAGAAAAAGTAGCCATCATCACAGCCTGTCTCAGAAGACAAAGGACTGAAGTGTGGTACCACAACAGGTGACTAATTCAGTTTACACAGGTCTAAGACTATGTGATCAATAGTTCTCAGACTTACAAAAACAGCAACATTGGTCTGAAACACTTGGTTATGGTTTTGCTGTTATACATTGTATTATCAAGAGCTTTTACTAGGAGAGATCCTAGGCAGTAACAGGTCAATTAAATCAGCTTCTAAGTCATCTTTCAAGATCAGTGAAAACATCTCAGCGTTTTCTCTCCCAAAAGGTTCTGTACTTTATCTACATTGTGCGCAAAGTTGACTGAAACCACAGCCTTGCAACTACATGGTACGTGCCACATCGTATGTCTGTGGTACACAGAGAAGTCCTCTCCTCATTAAACTTTGAAAAAACGATACTCCATACAGTGTCATCTTCATACCTTAATGTATGAAGGGTCTGGGTGACAGGCAGTTCTATTCAGAGACAGGGATTTGCTCATATTCAAAATCTCAGTGATGCTCAGGGGTTACTTTGCCTCCGTATAAATACACCAGAGTTGGGACCCGTTGCCTTGAACAAAAGTACATTTGGGTTTGGTTTTCAGGGGCTTACTGAACAAGTGCCGACAGTCAATGTGATAATTTATTATATGTTTTGTCAACCAGCCAGTGAGGGGCAAGACCATCTTCAGGAACTTCTATGTGACATATGACTCTGAATTAAGCCAGCAGAACCAGGCAACATTTGGGGTTAGAGCTGTAACGTTAGAGGTTCTGAGCCTTTCTAGCCTTCAGCATGTCTAACCATAGCAGGGAGCCTACAGCGATGACCTGGCTTCCAGAGTAACCTTTTTCAAATGGGGACTCCTAAATGTGCACTTGTTCATAACAGATCTGAGTTGGTGTCCCATTCTAACCAGTGGGGTGCTGACAGCTCCTGAGAAAATGTTTTGTTTACCTATTTAATAATGTGGGGTTTGAATGCTTTTTTTTTTTTTTTTTTTACCATTCTTTGTGTCTTGTGAAACTTCAAGTACAGTCTCTTTACCTGCTTAGCCAAACATACCCTTCCAAAATAATAATCGCATCCTGCAGCCAAACCCAGTATGATTATAGCTGATAGACTGGGTGTTGCCTAGGTGAAATCTGCTGACAGAAACTATTTTGCAACAGTACAGATCATTTTGTGTCAAATAGACTCACTTTAACTAGAGTTACTCATAAACCTAAATGAAAAGACTTCCTGTTTGAGTATCCTGGCATCATTGGTCTCCCTTAACCTTTTCTACTTCAGTAGTACAGGACTGTTTAATAGCTTTAACACTAACTGGAGTTTACGTAATTTCTCTAAAAGTGCATTTTTCTGCAATAGCTGCTTATCTTCTTCTGTACAGCGATACAATATACCTTACCTTGTAGTAAGCTTTCTGAAAGGCCTTTGTTTATATTTTTACCTAAGAACGGAGAGCTGTCTTACCTATCCACATAATTTTTTACAAATAGAAAGTGGGCCTTCCTGTCAGCTGGAGAAATATTCCTGTGCCTTTTAAGGCACACAGCAGGGAAAATGGGAGTATACTTCACGGGTTATGAATCTCCTACTGAAATAATAGGAAACTCACACGCTTCTGCTGTTTTAATTATGGTGTTAACTGTGCCCACTTAGGGTCCACTGCCAAACTCTAGAAACAATGCCCTCCTCCTTTAGAGGAAGCTCAAATGGTTTTATCTTCAGTTTTCTGCTTCAGTTTTAAGATAAAGTTTACATTGATGCCTTCAGCTGTAGTTATTAGCAAGTAATTTTCTTAGAATGGGGCTTATTTCTGTGGATTGGCAAATGTTCTTCTCTTCATTTCCACTCCCTACTATTCTTTCAGATTCTGCTTGCAGAAAGACCAGCAGGGTTTTAAGAGCACAATATGCATGACTGCATCTTTTCCTCTAATGCATCTTCCCTAACAGTGGAAAAGAATGGCGCTCTCAGAATGTGCTCATCTAAGCTTCCAGTTCCCCAGGATCTTGGAAGGACTTCTGTGCAATAGCAGCTTCAGCATCTGCTGCAGATAGCAGGCAAACTGGCGGATGATTGGCAGGGCTAAGAAGAAATAGATTTCCAGCACAGGGGCAATGGACTCTTCTTCAGAGACTTTAATTACAGCACCCCTCTAACACTTCTTCAAAACAGCAATAAGTGTTTTAAAATCACACAGGGAAAAGATGGACAGAGATCAACTTTTCACCGTCTCTATCAATAAAAAAATGAGGTTGCATCAGATGAAGCTGGCCGTAGGCAGATACAAAGCAAATAATACTCTGAATTGTATTGTTTTATGTGTTCATGGGTAATACACTCATGACATTCGTTGCCTAAAGACCGTATGGATGAAAGAAGTTCACGTGGATCTATGGAGAGACTGCACAAGACCTTGGAAGAGAGATCTAGTAAAGGTCGCTGACTAGACGAACCACATCAGGCTCAGGAAACCCCCTGAACTAAAACAAAGTTGGATGCTGGAACCCATGGGCATTCTCAAATGTGCTTGTCCTAGTCCTGCTGTTCTCCGAGAGAGTATTTGGACAAGAATTGGCTTATGCCTGCTGTTGGTGATGGGTGAATGGCCCAAGTGTGTGCCTGGCCTGAACCAGTCTGACCTTTCTCGTATTCTTAAAATAGGCTTTATTTATGAATATTGGCCTGCTCACAGTCTTAGCAAAAATGAAACAGGACCTTCCCCTCTTTAATTCAACTAACTAGAGCCAACCTTAGTCAGTCATTCTCGTTCCTTTTACTGCACTGTCAGCTTTGCTAACTACATAGTCTGTGGTATTTCAAAGATTTTACGGCATATGTTAATAAAATGCCTCTACCTCACTTCTTTTTCCTCATTTAATCATGCCCTTACCTAAACCGAAATTTATCCATCTGTACCTCTTTAGAAACTTGTTGCTACAATTGTAATTTTGAATAGTGACTTTTCTGGTTCCTTATGCTGGCCTTCAGATTCTCTCTACTACAGACAGGAAACCTGTAAGCCTGCCAAAAGAAAAAAGAGCAAGAAAATGAATAGAAAATCCATGGGACAGTGTTGTTTCCACCACAGTAATTTGGGAGGAGGAATTTCATTCTGAACCTTGCTAAGTGAATAAATCAAATCCACAGATCTGTAATGCCCAATCTGTAAGTCGTGTTCCAAAAATCAGCAAGTCAGGATCACAACCTTTGGACATTCTCAGAAATAACTTTCCTTCTTTTCCTTTCAACTTGATGAGTTGTCCTGAGAGTAGGTTTATCCTCCTAAGTCACTTAGCAAGGACATGGAAATTCAATGGGAAGTCTCTATATTTAGCAGAGATTAAGGTGGTCAATGCTTATATTCAGTTCCTTGGTTAAGCAAAAAGTCCTTCCAATTTTCAGTAGATAGGCATAGGTGAACACAGCTAGGGCTCAAGGAGGAGTGGAATAGGAAGGGACAGAGTAACAGGGGGGGATCTAGAAGTCTTCATAGCATCCTTTCACCCTCTGCCTCCTGCTGCTGGTAAATCTGCACCTGAACAGCCAGTGCTTTAAAAAAAAAAAAAAAAAAAAGCCTCTTCTGTTTGGCTTCTTACTTTTAACACCTCAGGTGTTGAGCAAATGAAGGCAAACCTCTGTGCCAGGGCTCTGTCTCTTTAACTTTGTATGTACACCAGCAGGCACAGTAGGAACCCATTCTGTTTTGAACATACTATAGCATAAATAGCCGATAAATCAGAAAGGAAGGAATCCACATTTTCTGTTACTTGTGTGGCCTCCTGGAATGATTAATATATGTTTAAATGAGTTCTACATGTATGCTTTTTTTAAATTAAATGCTTCTTTTTTAACAAGACCACTTAAAATTAAGTATGGAAGTAGGGCAGCCGGTATTAAGGTTAAATTTACCATAGTATTTTAGAAAAACACAATAAAAATACTATGCACCACATTTTTTGATGCCAAAGTTTTAGAGAAAATCAAACCACTGAAGGGGTGGAAGTCACTGGCAGAGCAGTTGGAACTGCAACCTACGGAATGCTGAACCTGCTTCTGATAGCTTTTTTTTTTTCCCTTTCCTCTTTTAATGTACTCGGCTATTTTATATTAATGACTAGTATGTTCAAAATTGAAAAATCCACTGGGGAGATGAAAAAGCAGGCAATTACATTTTTTCTCATCAGGTCCATGAACAAAAACTGTAAGAGGGTGAGATGTACTAGTTCTAAAGTCTTGATGGTTGTGCTGACCAGAAACAATCACTTGAGTTCACCAACTAGTAATGATTATTCTTTGTTGAATAAATCAGACTTCAGTGCAGTACATTCTGATTTTTTTTCTTGCATGTTATGTACATCTATGGTTATTAAGTTGAACTGATAAAAAATGAAATGTTCTTTTGCTACAGTTTAATTAAATTCCATTTTCCATCAACACACAATTTACAAACTATAGTTGGAAGACTGAATCACGTGGCAAAGAAAAGCCATTAAATTTTCTACCGTAAAATGTAAAAATTAAGAATCAGAAGCTAGTTATACAGAGAAATTAAATAAAAATTGTACAGGCATGAAATAACAATCTGGATAGCAAAAAAATCATACTTTTTAAAGAGGGTATATTTAGTTGAATGAGGGCCCTTAAAATGAAAAATAAAATAAAGTCAGATATAAACCCAGACCAAAACAGACTGCGTAAGACAAAGTCTTTCTGTTTTAAAAGGTAGCTAGAATTGATGATTCAACTCAGAGACACAAACCAATCCACCCCGGCTGCTGATAACATGCACTTGTATTTCTGGGTCCTAAACAAACACAATATGGGCCTTGCAAGTGCTTTAGAAAACCCTGGTTAATAATCAGTTGTCCAGGAGTCCTCTCTGACCCACACAGGCCCTCCTTCGTCTTGGAACAAAACCCCAGCAGCTGTGGCTTAGACGAGCCATCACGGTGCAGTAAGTGCACCCCTCGCCACTGCCTCTGCCACCCCCTGCTCTCCCACCACCTGGAGCCCGAGAAACCCGGGCCTGCGCCTCACGTTCAGAACAAATTGAAGAAAGATGGGCAGCTGAGTTACCGAGAGCCACCTCAGAGTAAGGCAGGAGGAGATGACCTAGGGTTAGATGACCCTGACTATCAAGTGTGTTGCCTTGACAAATAGTAATTGCTCGACAATTGCTCTAGGCTTGGAAAACATATGTTATCATGTTCATGCTGTATCCACTGATAGAGATTGTTTTCATTACATGTACTGGATATTTCTAACTGCACTGAACCTACTGATGTGTGAAAACATAGATAAGATTGAACCAGAGGTCTCAAACTTGAAAGTCTAAAACTTGAAAATCTCTCCTTTGTTCAGGTTATTCCTTTTGGCTAGCAGTTTTCTGTCTTTAGTTTAAGAATCAGTCTATGTCCAGCATCTACAGTGGTCTTTGAAATGCCTTTTTTTTTTTTGAATGGTGTCTTTGTTAGAGCTGGAGAAGTTTCAATGAAATAATATCTCAGTTTTGTGCTTGGTGCATGCTATTGTATTAATTATCTCCTTGTATAGGTTTCACCATCAAGGCTGTTGGACACATTAAAGAATACTTCACACATAGCTCGGTATTTAAGGCATATGCAGCTCAGCATTGATTACATATTCTATACACTGTAAGAACTTAAATTTTTTGGTCTGTTCTGTAACAGAACTTCCTTTTCAAATACTGTCTACAGTAACTGTTTCCTCCCCTTTCAGCAAAAGTTTTAGTGATAATATAAATGTGAGCCTCTTTCAGTTGAAAAAGATCATCTTTGAAATGAAGTATTCCTTTTGCTGAAAAGCCATCAAGTCTCTCCCTGAAAGAATGTTGGGTGTTTATGTTTTTTCTTGTACCTTAACACATGTGCACTTAAGCATCAAGAAGCTTCTCAGTGCAAGAAAAGCTGTAGAGAGACCTAAAAGATCATAGGAAAAAAAATTGGGGGGTATAGATTACTAAAATAATTTAAAAAGAAGGAATGGGAGGCAGCATACAATGTATTGCACTCATAGGGGCTCAAGTGGTTCAAGAGGTGTATGCTTGCTGTATTAAAGAAAAGGCAGCAGGAGTCTGTCAGGGGTCAGTACATGATCAGTCATGACCTCAGGGGCACAGAGAGGTAGAATCCTTGTGGCATGATTTGCAAGAGAATATGTGGGCTTTGATTCATTCATTTACACAGCATCAGAAGGTAAACGGGATACTGCTTTCTTATTTGATGAAGGCTTCAGTCATCCAGCTCAGCATCTTCCATTAAACTTCTTCTCTTTCTCTCTGTTTTCATGTGCCTCTTGCGTATTTCCAGCAGGCTGTCCCTCCAGAATGATGAATCTTACACATGAGAAAAGGACACTTTTGCTGCTACTTGTAAATTTGTTGTTGTATGACACAACCTGCCATTATTTTAATTGTTGCTTTCAAATGAAGTGTCTGCCAGCCTGTATGATGAAATCATGTGTTACTAACAACTACAACAGTAATACCTAGTTCTAATATATAGCTTTTTATCTATAGATCTTGACCTTTTTTTAAGCCAGGAATGAGATCCTTTTAAAACTCACAGAGCTCAGGCAGAAGTGGCTGAGGCAAGATTCAACAGCATTTATATCTGCTCATTGCTGGGCCGATGGGCTGATGGTATGCGAACGAGACAGCTCTTCTAGGCTCTGAGTGCCGCTGACACGTAGCCCAGCATCTATGCAGTGCTTTGTGCAGGCTCTCCCACTGCACCCAAAACTTCCCCTATTCCAACAGGAGGAGGCTTATGGCTTCCTTCCACAACTCCTGCAGAAGGATCCTTCCCTGGGTGAGATGAGGCTTTTAGTGCTCTGTCCCGGCCAGGTCTTCATATCCAATGTGAAGAGTGTGGAAGACTGGTGCAGATTTCAGTCACTGTAATTTTTGGTTCTTTTATGTAGAGATACGATACAGCATCAGAACTCGCTGGATTAGCTTTTTGACATGTGGTACACCCTGCTAACTAGGCACCTTGCCTCCAGAACTATGAGTTTTATATTTTGAAAGACAAATACACAGGTAAACAAAATGTCACTAAACACTTATTTCATTTTAGACTTTTTATAACCTTAGTATATGTAGCCTTGGGACATCCTGTAAGCATTATTTTGTCTCTTAGGTTCAGTGAGATGTAGGATAGTTTTAGTTGTCCCTATCTAAGAATCAAGAAGCCGTTGGTGGAATTCTGAGTCAGGGACAGGATTAAGGCCCTCATTTGGACTCCCATTCCAAATGTTGGCCAAAACACCATCCATCTTCCACCTTGATACAGATTTAACATCAGCTGTATGACTTAGCCTGAAAGGTCTGTAGGAACAGTAACTAGCAATTGGCACTCAGATGGTGGGACGAAAGAGAGAGCAATTATTCTTTAATGTCTTCATCAATCCAGTTTATTTAAGCACGTTCAGGAAATTATGCTAAGATGCTTAATTTCTTTTTTCATTTATTTACAGGCCTACTTTATCTGTAGTGCTGAGCTGTTGTCATAATTTGGTTTTTATGACTTGCATCAAGCATGAAGCTTTCAAAACCACGTGTCAAAGGTAAGTTAGTTCAGTAATATTCTTATTTGTATACGTCCCTAAAAATAATGTACATTTGCAGGGGAAGTTTTCAGCACTTAATTGAAGGCTTAGCTCTGTTGATCAGCCACAGTCCTGAGTAAAGGATATGGAGCAGTACGCACTCCTGCAGGGAGTTCTGAGAGAGGTTTTCTCCCAGTCCTCTCCAGTACACTGAGGGAGCGCTGGGTACTGCACCAGCTTTTAAAATAGTGCAACCTGATCCTTTCTTTACAGCTCCCAGGATGGGGGTGGGGAGCAAAGGTGAAAGAGTAGCAGGCCAGATCCTCCTTCCCATTTTGGGTCTGGTTTTCTCTGTTGAGTGAAGAGGGCATTAATTGTGCATGACCGCTATGAGACGGGATCCTTTGCTCTCACCCTTCACAGTTCTTGTGACATAGGCCAGGTTTAATCTAGTCTGAGTTAGAAACTAAGTACACTTAGAGGGTTATAATGAGCTTCCCCCTCATTTTCATTTTCCCTCACTGGTATGTAAAACATTGCTTGTAAGGGATAAGGATCTGTGGAGTTACGAAACTGAAGTGATTGCACTAATGTGGCGCTCCTTCTAGTTAGTCTGCAGTGTTTATCGCACTGTTTAGTGTTGTAAAACTAAAATTAAATAAGCCCCAAATCAAAAGAGACTATCTAATATTTCCCTAACCAACTAGTAAAAGGAAAATGGACAAACCAAAGTAAATTACTAAACAGATCTTTACAAAGAAGGATAGACAATGTGCAAGCCAGGAAATGGGTTTGTTGGAGTTTTACTTGTGGGTAGGGATTTAAAAGTTATTTGGATATAGTAGTTCATAGATTTAACTTGGAAAGACTACCAACATTAATATTTAGTCAGTAGTTGTGGCAGCCAATCAGTACACTGTCATACAGTGGAATCTTTGTGAATTTTATTATTTTATAAGAAAGGATGTTCATGCATATACTACATTCAGCCAGAAACAAGGATACTAAGAGTCCTGAAAAAGTACAGTGGTTTCAATACTCCATTTTGCCAGCTAGTGTTGCCTAGTTTTCAGTATATTTATTTTTTACTTCTTCAGGCAGTCTAAAGGGCTTATTTCTCATCTGATGAACTACTACTGATTTCCTAATTTCCATTCATCTTTTATAAAAGATTTATTTGTAGCTGTAATCCATGCTGAGCGCACTTTTTTAGCCTGGGCTGGGCATATCTTGTATACACATTATGTATGCACTGTACAGTAATGCCCCGATTAGCTAATACCATCAATACTTATGTAATATTCAGAATGTTAACTGTACATGTAGAAAATATTCATGAAAACTACTACAGTACTTAAAATATTCTGAAAAATATATTACTTTTTATCAAGCACTAATGTCAAATTTGAGAACTGCTCTATCAGACATCCATCAAAGTAGCCAGAAGATAAGACCCAGAATCCAGAAGTAGGTTCAAGAGAAGGAAGTGGGGAAAACAATACTTCTCATTTCCACATACTAGAAATGAAACCTGCACAAAGATTTCTCCAAGAATGCTGTCAGTCTGCAGTTAGAAGGATCATGCCATCGCTGGCTAGCTGCGGGAAGGGAGAGAGAGTTTTCTTTTCTTTCCCACTTTCTGTAAAACACCAGTTACTATAAAAGGATAGCTGGAGCTGTGCTGCTTTCTTCCTGCGCCTCAGGCTCCATTTTTTTATAACTTTTTTTTTTTTCTCCCCCTGTATCTTACCCATTGTGAATAACTACTGCACTTTCCTGCTGTTAATAGTTTTGTCATATGGCTGTAACAATACAGAAAGGGCATTTCAGATAACTTAAGAGTTGGGTGCAGACTTCTAAAAAGCAGTAACTGGACTTGCAGTGCTGTTGGTTATGCATGGCTGCTGCTTGTTAAAGTGCTACTGTGCAAAAGCTGAAACACTGGAACTGCCTGCTTGCAGAACCAGGGAGACTCTGCTGTCTGTATTAGTCACGTAAGTTAGTAACACCCTTTACAACTGAAGAGATAGAAATGTGTTTAGAGTTTTAAATGAAAGCTGTAGAAATCCATAGCATAGGCCTTTATGGTCACCAGAGAAAACTGCTTGTTATCATTAGGAATTACGAGGCTAGATTTTTTTAAAAGAACTGGGGGGTGAAGTACAGAATTACATTTTAAAAAATCAAAAAGTATCAGACACCAAATGGGACAGTCAGAATGGTCACAGGTACAGTACTACAGCAGAAGTTGACCGATAATCTTTTTCAAGCATGAAAAGAGAAAGGAATGGTCATTCAGGTAATCATACGCTAAATTACTCACATGTAAATCAGGTAATCAAAAGAAAAGCAGACTTTGGTATATTAATAATAAGCAAGCCTTATTTTTATAAACCCCCCAAAATATTATCTTGTTCTTGCAGACCTGAAAAGTCTTTGTATGGTAACATAAAATTAAATAAAAACTACATACTGTATAAGTTAAAATGCATGTTTCGACCTCCCAGTGAGTTGATACAGTCTCACTTTTCTTTGTACTCTAGTAACTGAACTCTAGTCTCCAATGCTTTTTGATAGTTAAACCAGAGGGGCTTTTAATGTGAGGAGATATGTATGTGTATGTGCATATATATCTGTACCTGCTTCCTTAATGGATTTGTTTAAGACTTACATGTAACACAGAGAAAGTATGCTGCTATTCCATTTGCTGAACACTAATACCTTTACATGTGGGATATTGAATTCATGTTTGTTTATCAGCTCTGGGAGCGTGACAGATCTGCAGAATGACTGATACCAACCTAAAGCTAAAATTTGAGAGCAAAGTGGGTTCGAGGTACACAGAAACTTAGCTTATGGTGATGGGAGTTGTCTTCTGTGCCTCAGTCTGTGAGCCACGTCCCTACCCAAGCTGCTTTTCCAATCCACCCAATACATCTACCCACCTTCTGTTTTCAGAAAACGGACAGTGTTGTGGTTTGCTTTATACTGTTGCCACTTTGATTTCTTTCTGTGACAAGCTCCAGAGCCACAGGAGCAGCCCGGGAGCAGCACTTGCTCTCCAAGCACAGCAGAACTAGGGAGCCCTCCAGGAGCCAGTTACAGCTCTCGGTCACCGGCCAGCCCGTTGCCTGTAGAAGTTAGCATGCTCAAGTTGACATTGATCCCTCAAGGGACTAGCTACCAGCTAAACAAAACTGGAGCACAGGGCTAGCCAAGCATAGATTCTCTGTGACCCCGTGTCAGGACCTGTGATCCTGTTGTAAAAGCCAGCTATGTTACCTCCTTGCCCTCTGAGACTCCCAGGGAATCCCCAAGTAAGTGTGTGTGTGGGAGTTATTTACATCTCCTTCCTGTCTCCGTCCCCATCTTTTGTTGGTTTCTTTGTTTTTTGTAAAAACAAGAGAGGATGGAATACTTCAAAAAGACATATTTGTTCCCTTATGAAGGCTTACTACAACAAAGCCAGAATAATTTGTCCCATTAATTATAGATAATGGAAAATGTGTAAGTACCCGCGTGGTTAAAGAAGTGAGCGTACTGTCATTGACGGCATCATGACTGTTGCGTACAGCCTGGAAAGGCAGATGCATTTGAATTTCACTGGGAGGTTACAATATTTAGAAACCAGGAGACCTATAAAGTCTAACTATTAAATATACGGAGCGCAGAAATGCTCATTTGCTTGTGCAGAGGAAATAGAGCAAAGATACACCACAGCAGAGACAGCTAGCAGGACAAAGGAGATACTATTGACTCATTCCAGACTGCCGACTTAGCAGCTCAACTTTGCTTCCTTTTAACTTTTGTAACAGTAGGAGCTCAAAGCTTCTCAGTCTATTTTCTGCACAAACAGAAACACCCAGACTTCAAAAAGTAATACACTTTGAAGAAACCCAAACCATTAACACATTAGAAACTGTGTGTACTACTAAACAGGGCTTCACGGTTACTTGAATTTTGCAGTGAGCAAATGCTGATGTTTTAGTAATAATTTTACACTGCTGCATTCTGGCAAACAGTTCTTGATAAGTATCGGTTTGTAAAACACTTTTTGTTGTTTTTAGTGTGATTATGGATTTATTGACTTTGCAGTGGGTAAGTACTACTTCAATATTTTTGCAGACTGAGTAAAAAAAATCCCGCTTTTCTCACCCCAGTAGCAAATCACAACAAGTTTCTAACCCTGTAACGTTACACTGGTACCACTGGGGAAAGCATATGATGTGTGAAATTTAGATTTTGTCCTCGGTGCTTAAATCTATTTCAATAATAATAATAATAATAATAATAATAATAATAATGGGTTTATCGTCTACTCTGAGCAACAAAGTGCTCAAGGCCATCACTCTGACAGCTCCTGCGTTGTGCCAGACCCCTCCAGGAGCAGGACACCGGTCCCCTGGGGTACCAGCTTGCTCCCGGGGGGTGCACGAGGCTGGGGACAGCGCACGAACCCCACGGGTACCCCAGGTTTACACACACCCCTAAGAAATCGCTTCTCCAAGGCGCAGAACGATGCGCATAGAACGTCACCAAACGTCATAAACGCACATTAAGCGGCACCACGTAACGCAGTACTGGAGCAGCGAACACGTTGAATTTAAGTTTCGAAGTATTTAAACCCTGGGTTCGGCTTGTCCCCCCCACCCCCCTCCTCCCCCCGCGGAACGGCTCGCGGCCCCGCTCCCCGCGCGGCGTGGAAGGCGGGGGGGAAGGCGGGCGGGGCGCCCATGTTCTGCCTTGTCGCCCCCCCCCCCCCCGTTGGTGCGACGGGCTGTCACTCAGGCGACGTCACAATACGCCTGTGTGAGCGCTGTAAACACTCGGGCGGGCGTGTGTGTGTGTGTGTGTGAGTGACGCGGGGGCGCGCCTCCGCCCCCCCCCGGCTCGGGCTTGCGCTCGAGCAGGGGGAGTGAGGGAGGGGGGAGGCGCGCCCCCGCTTGTTTCCCTGCGCGCATGGTAGCGGCACGAAAGGTAGCATCACTGGAGCAAGGGATGATGTAATTCTCCCTCCGGCCAGTAACTGCCTGCGCTTGCACCGATCCGATCGGCAAAAGGGAGGGGGGGGTGTAAGGGGGGTGTTTTACGCGTGATCGTATCAGAATCTCCTGACCGCGCACCCCCCTTTTTAAATCCCGCTCCGTTTATCCCCCCCCCCCCCCCTTCCCCCCGCCCGGGGCACGGAGGAGGGAAGGGGGGAGGGGGAAGGGGTGGGGGAGCCCCGCGTCGTGTGTGCAGGGTAAACACGCCGGTGAGCGCTGCGCCGAGCGGTAAACAAGTCTAAGGTGCCCTCCGCCGCACGACAACTTGCTGCGGGCGGGGTGTCCGTCCCCGTCCCCCCCCCCCCGCATACACAAGCGCACACACACACACTTCCCCCTAACAAAAGCCCGTTTAATATCAGCGTCAGCTTTTGTTCGGCGAGCAGTGGCAACCGTCCCCTCTTCCCGGTCACCTTATTTTACCGGTGTGCGTGTCTGTCGTCCCCCCCGCCCTTCGTCCAAATCCACGGGTCCCCTACGCCCCGTTCCCCCGTGCGCGCATCCCCACTCGCTCCGTGGTGCTGCTCCCCTCCCCTTCCCCCGCGCTAAGCGCCTGCGACCCCCGGACCCGGAGCACCAGGTCCCTCCTGCCCGCTCTCTGGAGCAGCAGGCAGGTAGGCGAGCAGGCAGCTGTGTCGTTCCGTGTCCCGTCCCCCCCCCCCGTAGAAAAGGCAGTAGCTAAATGTCACTTACTGTCAGAAGAGGAGGGAGGGGGAAGCCCTTCTCTCGGTGCAAAAGCAAAATAGCCACTCGCAGGACGTTGCTAGCATAGGAGGCAGCGAGGAAAAAAAAAATAATCTTCCAGTAGCGGGGGGAGGGGGAGGATTCGCCTTTTAACCGGAGAAAAATAAAATAAAAAATAACCGTGTGTGTCCCGTCCCCCCCCCGGTTGCCTTTTTTGTGCAGTTTCAGCAAAGCTGCGAGGAAGTTGGTCCTTTTGTTCCACTATTTATAGATTGCGTCAACATTGCGAAAAGGAGAAGGCGGAGCGGTGGCACTTACTCCTCGCCGAGGGGTGGTGGTGGTGGAAGATATCGGGGTGGAGGGGCGGGGCGGGGGGGTGGGGGACGGAACGGGACACGACGGGGGGGACGGGGACATACAAGCGACCTCAGCGCTCACCCCACCCGCCGCCGCTCCGAGCACGGGGGGAACCGGGCGGTGCGGCGGCGGCGGGGAGAACCGCGCCGCTTCCCCGCCCGGCTGCCGCCGCACAGCACCGCCCGGCGGGCAGCGAGGCGAGGCGCGCCGAACCGAGCGGCGGGGCCGGCCCGCCGCTCGGTTCGGCGCACCTCGCCTCGCCGGTACCGTCCACATCCATACCCCCGTCGTGACTCCATCCCCCGGTCAAACTTGTTGCGACCCCTCGGGTTGGGAGCTCCGAGGGCAGGTGCAACGCACCGTGCAGCCCTCGGTTTTCTTTCCGAGGGAGCCGAAGGGTTAATTTGGGGAGCCGAAGGGAAAACATATTAAGACCCGGGGGGGGTGGGGGGGTGGGGGGTGTCGTGAAAGTTAGAAGTCTCATCGCCACGCGAGAAGGTTGGGGGGGGGAAGGCGACCGGCGCTTTTCTGGCCGAAGGCCAATGTTTCTAAACTGAATGTAAACAAAGAAAACTGCAAACACCGGAGGAGGCCTTCCACCGCCGCCAAGGCTGGGGAACGTGTTCCCAAACGGGTGCCGAGCTTTGCCCACCCTCCCCCACCCCACCCCCGTTTCCCTCCCCGTCCTGAGCGCCCACGGCCATCCCGGCCACCGCCCTCGGGTGCCGCGGGACGGGGGGAGCCTTCCGCCGGCGGGGACGGCGCAGGGTAGCAAGCCTCAAAAAAAAAAAAACACCACCCAACCAAAAACCACCACCTTTTTTTCTTTCTTTTTAACTCATTTGTTGTATTTTTTCTTTTTCTTTTTTTTTTTTTTTTTTCTGAGACCAATGGCTCGCCCCTCCCGCCCCGGGAGGCAGAGCCGCCGTGCCCCGGGCGGGCGGAGGCCGGGACCGGGCTTGCCCGAGCCTGCCGGGCGCTCCCGGCTCCGGCCTCGGGGCTCCGTGGAGCTTCTGGTGTTGATGCTTCCAGCACGCTCGGGGAAGCATTCACGGGAGTCCTGCTCCGTTGGCAAAAACCTTCTATGTTTAGACGGGGAAATCCTCGCTTGCTAGCTCGCAGGCCGGCGGGCTGTCACCGCGGCGTTAGAGAGGAGCTGGAGGGAAGAAGGAAGGCTGGAGGCGTGCGTGACCGTGACACCGGTGTCGCGATCGCCCCACGAACCCCCGTGATGGACACGCGGGCGATGCGTGCGCTCAGCAGAAATACAACCGTCGGACCGGGCGAGGTTTGGATTTTCCGCCGCCCCCCCCCCCCGCTCCTTGCTTTCGTGATATCTATGGGCGGATGATTTCTCCTCTTAGTTATGCTTCGTGACAACGGATGCCTTCCTGATGATGATTTTCTGGGGGAGAGTGCGAGTCCCTCGGAACTCTCGCCCTCCCGCCCCGCCCCAGCCCACGCACTGCCCCGCTGGCTGCGGCGCGGCGCCGGGCAGCGGGGAGCGCAGGTAATGGTGGGGCAAAGCTCCGAGTGAATAAAATAAAATCCGTTCGTGTGGTTCCTTTCTTGAAGCGTCCCCCCATCCCGGGCTTTCCATCTCCTCTGCAACTTTATGCTTCGCAGCAAAGCCGCCGTCCCACTTCGCTGCTCTTGCGCCAGAGCACGACGCTTGCTCATCCTCCGTGAGTTCTCCTTGGGGACTGCGGCTACTCTTTTCCAGCTCTGCTATGGTTAACAATAAATAAATTAAAAAAAAAAAAAGGAAAAAAATAACGAAAATCACCTAGTTCGAAGGCGGACAGTGTTCAGTGTCACTCAAAAGACGGATCGTCTTTTGCGTACAAAACCCGTGGCAAAAGTGAACTCTTAATAGACCTTGAACTGATGGTGTAAAAATGGACTGGTGGTGGAAAGTAGTAAGTAGTGTTAATGAAGAATAGATCCGAACTATGAACCGTGAATAAGCCTTCCTGGAAAGAACTGAACGGAACAGAGAGTAGGTAGGCAATTCGCTTGCTGCTTCTCTGCAAATTTAGAAGAAAATGGGAGTGTGGCACAAGTTTGTATTTTTTTTTAAACACGCCTCTGAGAAAAAAAAGAAAAAAACAACCCAAAACCAAAACCACAACCCCCCGAAAGTAGCGTTGTGATGGAAATGGCGAGGGACGGTACAAGCGAGGGGGGAGAGGTGTGAGTCCCCGGGCGCCTGTATGCCCGCCCCGGGCACTGCCCGCCCGCTCGGAGCCGGGGGCTGAACCTCGCCGAAAGCCTTGGCGGTCAGAAATGTTGCAACAGCGCTTTGGAAGTCTCTAAAGAAAAGCTGAATTGTTCGAACTTAGGTAACCTAAGGAAACTCGTTATGACCTACATTGCTTCTCTGAGTCAGCAGCCCCAGCCCCGGCGGGGCCGTCCGCGCTGCCGCCGCCACCGCGCACCCCGCGGGCGGGGCCGCCCCCCCGCCGCCGCCCGGGCTCGCTGCTTCCCGGGTTTACAAATAAATTTGCCTGGATCGAGACGGTTTCACTTCTGCCGTCAGGAATGCCTCCGCGTTTTGAGTGTTGTTTTTTTTTGTTTTTTTTTTTAAACTTTCCCCGGACAGAACAGTGTGCCTGCTTCGGTGGTGGTTTACCGGCTGGTTTGTGAGGGGGAAAGATAATATAAGCGGAGGACAAGGTTTGGTTTCTTTTTTTTCAAGTTTTTAAGAGCTGTACTTTATTTTCCAAAGGGTTACCGATTGTTTCCCGCACCGGGCAATAGATGCCTTATAGGGAAAAGTTACTATGTGTTGCACACTGCTTTGCTCTGAAGATAGACAAAGAAACTCTGAAGTTCCTATCAAAAGCCTACCAAACAGCTTTCCTTATTCCTTCTGTAATGTAGTGTAAAGTAGCAACGATTAAGCTCCACATGTCCACTCTCAAGACTCACAGTTTAATCCAGTCTGCGGCGAGCTCGGACAGATACACCGAGCTTTTATTAAACGCAGGGTCAGCATCAGGGAAAGAACCAAGGATGTTTTAACATCTTAACGTAAACTGTGCGCAAAGTTACCGCATCACCCCGGCGGGACGAGGGACTGGGAAAATCATCCGGTCAGCTGTCTTTTATATTGTAAACGACGAACGAGTCGAAATGAAATGACCTCAAAAGCCGCTCCCCCTCAGTTCTCATTTCGTATTTACCGACACGCCGTTGACATCAGCAGGCAAACTGAAACGACAAAATTCAGCTCCAAATGCCTGGATTTGCTGGGCAGGCGTTTTACCGGGTTTGCACACCGCTCCGAGCGCTGCTTTTGGCATTATTGTCATTATTAGTGATACCTTTTAGCAAACTTTTAAGATTTTATTGGCCAAGTACGGCAACTCACTGCGTTTCAAATTAGGGTGGAGGCATCGAATCCAATTTCCTTTACGTTTTAAAAGAAACTTTCACAGCAGTGGTGGGGAGTTGATTTGATGCTCTTTACTAACAACTTTCAGCAGCTCTGCGTTTCCTGCAATAGTGACATTTCAGCCTCCCTTCTTAAGAAACCAGCGGAATTCGGAGATAGCCATCGACAGCAGCTCCCCGTGCCCCTAAGCAGGGAGGGGGGGCAGGAAAACGCCGGCTCTGATTTTGGGGGTCGGGGAAGGGTTGTTTCTCGGTGGGGAGGTGGCACATCTCCAAGCCCCGTCCCTACCAGATGTCTTTGCAGCTGGACACGCGGGGACGTCCCCGCTGCCTCACGGTGGGGATGAGCCACGGTGGCGCAGCCACCTCCGGCCCCGCGCTAGGCGGGTGCTGCCAGCCACCGCCAAGTCAAGTCAAACGCCGTCGCCTGCCGGATTTTTTTTTTCTTTTTTTTTTTTTTTTTTTTTCCGAAGAACCCCCAAAATTCCCCCGTGGTGTCACGGAAAGAGTTCGGCGGTAACCGCCACTTCAGAGCTCTCCTTGCTCACCAGCCCTAAACGTCAAAGGCAGGCGAGAAGGCATTTGTGCTTAGGGGAAAAAAAAATATCATCAGCTATAGCTGGGGAGGAGAGGGGTGTGAGGGAGAAGGGGGTGAGAAGGGTTTTGGCTGTGCCGGGGCTGACACGGTCCGTCTCCACTTCCAGCGAAGCGGGAGCGACTCCCTTCCCCGGCGACCTGCTGGGAGCTCCCCGGGAGCCCCGCGGCTTCCCCGGGCTGGTGCCCCCGGGCTCTGCGGGGCAGCGCCGGGACTCGCCGACCTCCCCGCGCCCCTCGCCCCGGCGGCTCCGGAGGGCTTGGGCAGCCCGGCGGGGGCCGGGGGCGGGCGGTGGGGCCCCCTCCGTGCCCCCAGGTCGCTCTCCGTGCCGTCCAGCCCACAGAATGGGCTCGAAAAGCGAGATTTTGGGAAACCTGTAGAGGGAATGGTCGTGATCTGCGCGTCAAAGCGAAGTTGAAGGACCAGCAGCCGCAGTTAATACCGGTCACTTCTACCGAGATTTTGGGGCTTTTTTTTTTTTTTTTCGGTCTGGAAACTTTTTTTGGGTGTGTCTAGAGCTGCGTAATTTCGTAATTATTTTTTCAGACACCGTTGTCTATATCCAGCGTGTGCGACCAGGTTGTTAAAGACGGGATGATTTTTGCTCCTACCAGCTGGATCTCTGCACGGTTTAATTAACCCCTTGTGCCTCGTCACGTTTCTTTTACCGAACAAACTGTCAGGGCAGCCGGCGGTCAGCTCAGTACTGCTCTGTATTGCAGGACTGAAAAGGTACGATGCAATGTGTGCAGAATGATTGTAGCCTTTCAGGATGTTACCGAGGTTAAATGAAAGTCCCGGGACGGTAAGAGCGACAAAATGGTAGCTGTCCAAGAACAAAATCGTTATTTTTAATTGAGTCGAGGTTTGGTGTGGTGGTTTTCAGTTTGGGTTTTTTTGTTTTTGTTTTTTTGTTTTTTTTCCTTTCTTTTTTTCTTCCCTAGCGTAGCTGGAAAGTGTCTTTGTTCTGTGTAAATTAATGGAGGCTTTAAAACGTGCTTGTTACGATTGACTGCCGGGAGGGTATATACAGCGAATAATGACAGCCCTTAGCGAAAGAAATACAGTAACCTGGTTTTGGATAGCGGTGTCCCAGCGACGACTTGTCTTTTCCTGTGGTTTTTCCCTATTTTTTCTCTCTCTCTCTTACTTTTTTCTTTTTCTTTTTTTAAACTGTAATTATTGCAGAGCTGTGTCCAGGAGCATGGAGTGTCATTTCAGAAATGCCCTCCCCGTGGCTCCCGAGCCGCCCCTGGCCGAAGAGGGGCTGCGGGACACCGCGGCCGGGTCATGGGGAGCTCGCTTCTCTCCAGCCGCAAATATTAAGTTTCTCCCCTTTTTCGTTCCCCAGTCCAAAGATTTGGCTGATAAAAACTAAATCTCTGTATGACGGCTCGTTTTCGTGCCAGGCTCAACATCCAGCTCATCCCCTCGATGTCAGGTTTCTCAGCGTCTCGTTGTCCCGTTTTCGGACACCCTTTTCCTCGGAGATGTCTCCAAGCCCAGATTTTTATATGTTCCCCCCCGCCCCCCTCCCCCTCCCCCAGCGGCACCGGGGCTACCGGTTTCGTCTCTTGTCAAACTTCGCGGAGATTTAGTGTAAGTTCAGGTAGTTTGAACTCTACAGACGACTGTGTTATCTTATTTGTAATAATTAAATTAAGCAATTTTGAGTCTCGTCGTTAAAAATACCAAATGCAAATACTCAGCACCTTGGGTGTCTGCTGGTACTTTTATTTCTCTCGGCATATAAGGAGTTATTTAACGTATAGAAAGAAGCAAAGAATCACCTCCTTTTAGCAGAAGGTCAAACGGTGCAATTAAGCGATAAAGTTCAGAGGGTCGGGGAAAGCTGGAATATCGCTGTAAAAAAGCAGTATCAACTGGTTGTGTTTTTTAAAAATGTAATCGCCTTTTGGACTTGAGGTAGCTGCTGCTTCTCGGTTATTCACTCGTCCGAGATGCTGAGGGGTCCGATCCTGCTCCCGGGACAGCGGTCGGTGGCGGGGCCGGGTGCCGGCAGGGGGTCCTGGCACTGCGGCCGTGGCGGTGCTCAGCCCTGGGTCAGGCGAAGCGGGGTGGAGAGCGGCTGGCAGCCCGCTGCAGATCTGCTTCCCAGGCTAGTTTTGGCTTCCGAGAAAATGAGCAGTTACTGTAAAATGTTCACATTGCTGGGATGGAAACTTTTCGGTGTGTTGGAAATACATGAAGACAGAAACGACGATGACAGCGCCTCGAGGAGTAACTTCTGACCCCCTGAAAAGCAAGAAGAACTTTCAGGACCTGCTAGTTAATGACAGTCATTTCCATCCCACTCCTCTGAAACCAAAACGTGTGCGTTTGGGGGAATTTCGGACTTTCGGTCACGCCGGGAGAGCGGGAGCTCCCCTCCAGCCGCCGCCCGGCCGCGGTGCGCCGGACCGCCGAGCCGCCGTCTGCATCGCCCGCAGGTTGCCCCGCGGGGCAGGGGACGAGCGTCCCGGCAGCCGGGGCTCCCCGCGGCCGGTATTCGTTTTGCCTCGCTCCCCCCGTGCCCCTTGGCCGCCCGGTGCCTGGCAGAGGGACCGGGCACCGCCGGGTGCTGCGCCGCCACCCGCTGCCACCTGCGCTGCGCTCCCCAGCCGGGACGAGCCGGGTCTGCAGGGCTGCAGTGCTTTCGAGTCATTAGTGCTTCTTAGGTGGGTTATTGTTTGTTTGTTTTAATTTTTTTTTTAATTGTTTCTCTTCACCAGCCTCTTATTTTGTTCTCGCAAACACTAGAGCCAGCGAAGGCAGCGGGCGTGCAGGCACTGCGGCAGCCCGGAGATCTCGCTTGTCTCCCCCTCCCCTCCAAAACGCTGCAGCTGAAGTGCTGGCAGTGTGGTGATTCGTCTCCAGCTGCTGCCGCTGGTCAGTATTTACCGCCAGTCATTTATCTCCCGGGTTCAGCTTATTATTCTTTTCCTTTTCCGGGAGGAAAATGCAAAATAAATTTGTGTTCGGCCATTTTCTGCAAACTTGACACCCCGAGCTGCGGTTTTGTCTGTGCTCGGACTTCCCCGGGGCGAGCCGAAGCGTTTCCCTGCGCTCGGTAACTCTGCAAACACTGCAGCTGGGCTGCAAAGCAACTCGTGGGTCCTGTCGGCAGAATCCCCGGCTCCTTTTCCCGTCTCTGTCTCTGTGGCAGTGGCCGTGGGCTGTCCCGGGGCACGCCTAACCCTTCCCGCGGCCCTGGGACTGTCACCCAAGGGATGCCCTCGCCGAGTCCCTCCGTTTCGTGCCGCCTGGCTGGTACCCGGAGGGCCACCCTCGCTTTAAGGCAACGCGGGGGCCCAGCGGGAGGAAGATGGGTACTGGCGGAGGAGCCGGGACAGTGCTGGTACTATGCTGGGACAGTCTGCGATTCTGCTGGGACAATCTGCGATTCTGCTGGAAAAGTCTGGGACAGCCTTACTGCGCTCCGGCAAGCGCTGGGATGGTTGGGGTGGTGCTGGGACTGTCCTGGGACAGTGTGGGACTGTCGTGGGACAGGTGGGATAGTGCTGGGACAAAGCTGGGGCAGGCTGGGACTGCCCTGACACCGTCTGCGACGGTGCTGGAAGAACTGGGACAGTCTGGGACAGTTAGGATAGTCCTGGGACTGTGCTGGGGCAGTGCTGGGACAATTAGGACGGTGCTGGCAGGACCTGGGATAGTGCTGGGACTGTGCTGGCACAACGCTGGAACAGTCAGGATAGCGGCTGGGCTGTCCTGGGGCAGGACAGCGCCGGGACGGTCTGGGGCAGCGCTGGGCCGGCTGGCGGAGCGCAGCGCGGGCGGAGGGAGCTGCCGGCGGGCACGGCCGCACCGGGGGCCGGGCCGCGTAGGGCTGAGCCTCGGCCTCCGCCCGCCCGCTCCCCGCGGAGAGCGCAGCGGGGCACCCGCGACCCGGCCCCGGCCCCGGCCCGCCTCGCCCCCTGGGCGGCCGGTGGGTGCGGGGAAGGGCCGGCCGGCAGGAGGGCTGCCGGGGCTGGGCACGGCCAGCCGCCGCCCTGCCCCCGCTCCGCTACCGCGGGGCTCCCCCAGCCCTTCCGTCTGACAGGCACAGTCCAGCCCAGAGCTCCGAGGGCGGCTGAAAACGTCAGCCCCTTCAGGCTTCCCACGGCCGCGCCCGATGCACCTCGTGGTTTCCCTCCCTCCGTTCTGGGGGGTCCTCGGTCCGCCCATAGGGGTCCCTCGGAGCAGCACCACCAGCTCGGTGGCGACCCGAAATACTCCTGCTAACAGACCTCATCCCACCCGTGCCTTTGTGCTGGCAGAATCGGGCCCATTTCTGGAAACTAAAGGGCAAAATAATAAAAATAACACCTGCCACAAACTTATTTTTTAAATCATTTTTTCAAAAGTAGAGTTGCTTGTGCCTCAGCCGTGGCCTTTTAGAGCTCCCAAGCAAGCTGAAAGCTGCTGGAGTGCCTTGTGTATCTGTGAGTGTGGAACATTACTTCCAGGAGAATAGTTTAGACTTATTAAATAGAGCTATACATAGAGTTATATCAAAGACATCAATACTCATCTATTGAAACTGAAAATTATTTGCACTCTGAAATACTGATGGCTCTGAAAAGATACTTTCTTCATTACTTTTGCTTAGAGATATAAAATGCAGTTCGTTCTCCGCTGTGTGCATTTAGTGGACAAAATTCATTAAAGATGTGTGTTTTGTACAATCCCACGGGACAACTTTAATCGCCGGTGAAATTTTATTTGACTTTGCAATGTAACAGTGGGGATTTGACTCATCAAGATGTAAATTAAGAGTAAATAGAGGGAAAAAAGGTTTCTCTGCATACATCTGAATGTATATTTCCTCATTATAATATATTAATTAATATTGCTTCTCAGTCATGAATTAGTAAGTGCTCTAGAGGGAATTCAGGGAAGACTAACCGAAATGATTAGTGTACTACAGGACTAATGTATGGAGAAAATTTGTTCAATATCTATAAGGTGCATCTGCATAGATAGAAATGAAAGTAGTTTGGGCAGTGAGACGTATGTGTTTGTGGCTGGGGGGGATCCGCAGTGTGCAAATGTAACAGTACTGCTGCTGCTGAAGTGCTCGCTCATACCAGCGATGCTCAGTGCTTAAGGATGGTCCTGGGTTCCAGCCTAGAATTCAAACTGGTTTTCAGTTCTTGCTTCAAGGCATGCAATGTGATTTCAGAAGCTTCACATGCCTGGCCTGTTTTGTCACCTAGCTCCATGTGACTTCATGTGCAACTAGGTATTTGTCACTCTGCTGAGAGTCCAGATTTTCTCACTTATTTCACAGCAAAATGGAACACTTGATTCGGGGCTTTGCATGCTTACCTTGGAGGCTAGGTCCCTGAAGTCTGGCTATGGTAGCATCTAGCTTATAGGTACTGTACCAGTTATGTCTCTTTTTCCTTATATTGCATTCTTCCCCACAAAGAAACAAAAAGGTGTTGGGGAAAACATCTGTCGGAGAAGACTGTGTCCTTAGAATTAGCATTTCTTCACTTTAATAAGTACTTTTTTTTTTTTTTTTCTTTAAATCAGCTGTTACACCCTGTTCTTGTTTGTATGTTGCCTACTTGGCTTCCGAGCTTACTTGGGTAAGGTCATTTTTGGTGAGTCCAGAAACCATCAAACTCATTATAGCAGTTCTCTACACTGACTTACAGTGATTATGGAGACTTGTAAGCATGCTATGTCATAGCCATGATGGCCTAAGGATGTAAGCAAGACAGATAAAAATTCTAAAATGTTATGAAAAGATATCTTGTTAGTTATTAAAAACACGTCAGTGTAAAATGATATTCAGAAAGTATTTGCTCATCACGGAAGAGTTACCTTATTTTAGTAAATGCACCTTGGTTTTTATTACAGTTCAAGTGAGTGGCTCAACTATGTGTGATGCTCCAAAACCTGTAACTAAGTTAACACAATCGACACATCTTTCCACGTGTAACACACAACCATTTCTAGTACACATCGGCTATCTCTGATACAGATTTCAGGAAACAGACCAGCAACATGTAATTCACTGCCCAGAAGTATGTTTAGTTCAGAAGCTTTGGCAAAGTTTTCCACACAGGACTCTCACCCACCTGAAAACATCCTGAATTAATTGGTGCTTGGGTTGCTCAGATAGGACCATAGGCCTGGATTCCCAAATGTCATCTGGGATCCTTGGGCATCTGACTCCTGTTTAAATATTTCTTGTTGGATAGTAGGAGGTAACTATCTGAGTAGCTTTAGAATTTGAGCCTCTTTCTTTTTTCTTAGGCATTACACCAAAGATCTCTCATTGCACCTGTAAATGTACATTACTAGAAAGTAATCCTGGACAAGAATGTCCTGCTCTAATGAGGGGATTTCAGCTGTTCTGGACTAGTGTGCTGCACTGCACTGTTAGGGAACTGAGCTCCATTTTGTAACTGGCAGGAGGTGAGAGTATTGTAGAAGTAAATCTCTTAGTTCCTGAGGACAGGAGAGAAGCATCAGTCTGTTGAAAAGGTACTTAGAGCCTCCAAGGTTAATCCCATACAACTTCATTTGGAAGGAAAAAGAAGAAATCTCATAAACAGTGGAAGAAAGTGTGGGAGGGGGAAAGTGAAGAAAAGTGGGGTGGGAGGGCACAGCAAGAATGAGGAGAAGGAGGCACGTGCCTGACGTGTGCAGGTCATCTATAGATCAATATATAACCGGACAACTTTAATAGTGCTCTCAAAACTCAGATTAATGTAACAAAAGAAAGAATCATAGCTGAGGGTTATTCTCACAAGTATGAGTAGGTGGAATTTTTATGCTTGTCTCAGTAGAAACTAGTTTCAGCTGTACCACAGCCCTTCACTAATGTGATGCCACTCAAGAGGGACTTATCTGAGAGCAGTTACTATTTCTTTATAATAATTTTGAGGAAGAGATGACTTTTCACTGTTGTCATAATTAAAATAGTTATTTTCATTACATGTATTAATTCATTTCTAGATTTGGATGGAGGAGCAGGTACAATATATAACATACATCTGACCAACTAGCTTATCTCAACATCCCAGGCAAATCAGCTGCTTGCCCAACTCATGCCAAGTTTGAGTGAAGAAATGGGTCCTGTGTGTTCTCCCAAAGCTCAACA
Source organism: Falco rusticolus (assembly GCF_015220075.1). Taxonomy (NCBI): domain Eukaryota; kingdom Metazoa; phylum Chordata; class Aves; order Falconiformes; family Falconidae; genus Falco; species Falco rusticolus. Next base: position 30,036,165 of record NC_051188.1, on the reverse strand, counting down.
GATTGTGAGGTAATTAAGGGCTTCCTATCAAGCAGGAAGCAATCTGCACAGGGGCCTTCCCATAACAACGGATGCCTTCCCCAGAAGCTCTCACTGAGGAATTATATTTCATAGCACTCTGCCCGAATGTGTTTTATCATGCAGAAGGCAATTACATCGAAATAGTTTAAAATATATAGGTTATCAATATCACATGGGTATGCACGCTAATTTTATCGGCCGATTGAAGAAATGAGGCAAGGCTAATTAGCAGAATTAGTTTTTTTAACAGTAGCTCTGAATGTTCTCCTGCTAGAATTGCTGCTCTCGGAGAGCTTTCTAGAATACGTACGTGCACTTGCCACCTTACTACAAAAGTTGTCTACTGGGAAAGTTTGTGATTGTCTCCACTCCTTCCTTTTGGAGCCCTAGATCTCCGAGGAAGGAAAATAAGCATGTCATGTGAAAACCCCCTAAAGTTTGTACTCGATATTTTAACTTCCCTTTGCAAGGCAGCTGCTGCATTTGCACATGTGGGAATCTGGTGAGCCATACAATCTTAGGCTGAGGATTTCTATTCACTAGGGATTAGCTGAACTGTTTTCCTAAATCAGTCACCAGATCTGGATTCCAAATTAACAAAGTGGTGCTGAGCAATAATGTAGACTCTAGGTAGCAGCTGTGCAAATTTATTCAATGAAAGCATTATAAAAGCAGGCTGTCTAACTGCCTTAGCTTTAGTGCAGTGAACTCTGAGAACTAGCAGACTTACTGAATTTATAAGAAGTAAAAAGCTCAGGTTCATTCAAGCCTCAAGGATGCTGAATGAGAAATGCTGGTCTTTGCACAATTAGTCTAAACACAACTACTCACAACAAAATTTTAGAAGATGCAGAATGACTGTATCCTAGAAAACAGTGTTAGAAGGGACTTCAAAGATCACTGAACCTCTCCCTGTGGCCTGGTGACCTGCTATCCCTGTCTTTTCTGTTTAGCCTGCTCCTGAAGACATCCAGGGATGGAGATTTCACACACCCCTCATGCAAACTATGCCAGCTTTCAACCATCCTTCACGCTGGAAGTCTTTTCTTGCTGTGTTTTCTGTAGTCATCTGAAAACTAAACCACGCCAATCCTTCTGCTTTTCCTTCATAGGTGTCCTCTATTTTTTTTGACCTCTGACAATTCTTACCTCTCTTTTCTGAGCTCTGTCCAACTTCTCTTTTGCCATATCTCAAACTAGAGTAATCATTCTGGCTAGGAGTTTGCTGCTGCTGAGGGAGCAGATGAATCAAGCCTCCTAAAGGCTGTCTTACTTTTCATGATTCCCACTATGGGGTTTGCTTTTTAATTTTTTTTTTTTTTTTATTGCAGCAGCACAGTTGACTATATACTGGCTGTGCTCCCCTAGCTCCTTTCTACAGGGCTGCTGTCTTACCAATTCTTGCCTAGCTTGTCTTTGTGCAGTGTGAAAGTGCAGGACTTTGCATATGTCCTTACTGATTCACCACCTATTTTTAAGACTATTTCTCCAATTTTTCAAGATAATCTGAGTTTCATTCCTATCTTCCAGTGAGCTGGCAGCCTCTATTATCATGGGATTATCTGCAGTAATGAATAAGCATATTTTATCTTCTCTCATTCAGGTTATTAACGGAAGTAGTGAGAAGTCCCAAATTTAGCACAGATTCCTGGGGAATCCCACTCTACATATCCTTCCATTTCAATAACTAACCATTGATAAAATGCTTGTAGTGAATGACTTCCCAGTGAGTTTGTACTCATAGTAGTTTCCTTTAAACTGTGTTTGTCTTAGGTAGAAGAATAATACATGTCAGTGTCAAAAACAGTCAAGATATGACACCTCCTGCTTCTCCCATCTGTTACCCTGTTGTAGAAGGAAACTAGATTAGTATGTCACCACCTAGTCTCATCCAGAAAAGACTGTATACACTTAATTCAAGTCTTTATGAGGCCTGGAGCAGCAGTTCCCAAACTATGGCCTCAAGCAAAGACACTGCTGGGAGGGGAGGCACCAACCTGGCTGAAGTCAGACTGAAGAAGTGGGGCTCACAAGCTGAAGTACATCTGTCAGGGTTAACGTGGTGTCACAGTCCGGGCAGTGGGGCTGCTAGAATGATCTGATATGAGGCACTGCCCTAGAGCCTTTTTCCATCCATCTTTTCTGTAGGTGAGTATGGTGTCTTGAGACACTCCTGTTTGAGCCTAGTGACATTCAGATGCTATTTGTAGCAAAAGAAAAATGAAACAGTTGGATCTCTGGAACACACTGAAAGAATAAACCATTAAAATACAACTTGCATTCAGGTATGTGATGAAAATGCACAGAAGGTGCCCTGCAGACGGACAGGGGAAATACAACATGCAGCCAGAGGTCTGAAACCTACAGTCATTAACTTGATCATCCTAAGTAGGGCATGCCCAGATGAAACAAATATTAGGGAAAACTTGATGCAGATTAATATAATTTATCTTTCGAGGTGTACAGCATACACCATGTCACATCACACTTCTTTATAGTCAGAGAAGTAGGTTCTTTGAGTATGTAATTCATCTAGTCCATTTTAGAGGGGAGTTGCACCCACAAATACCCATTTGTGCAGAGTTTGATCTGACAGGTCAGATACAGACTTCTGTATTTTATATGTCTGATGTTAAGTTACGCACTTTTTGCTTTTTGTGTCAGGTGCAAAACAAATCACTTATGGTCTCTTAATTTTTATGGAAAAGGGTAATATCTCCACATTGGGAATGCCCAGTTAATTTGAATTTTAAGAAAGCTTGTGATCAGCAGGGCACTATTTAAATGTGCAGTATCTAAATGCCTCCATTTATGACCCCAAATATAAGCATAAACTTCTAATCTGCTGGATTTTCACTTTTCTCCTAACTGCCATCATTCCTCTTGCTGCCTGCTTAAGAACTGTGAGTTTAGATGGAGCCTTTCCCAGCCCTGCCAAAATTTTAAGAAAGAGGAAGGCTTTATGGCTCACATAAGGGAGTTCCTATTAGGAAACAGCACAAAAACTCTTACCTGTGAGACAGTGAAGTTAATCTCAATAGATTCCTGATGCATATTTGCCAAATAGTATTAAACACCTGTGCAGATACTTACTCAGAGTGTAAATTCAGTGTCATATAGTTCACTTCACATGGTAGATCCAGATTAGTTTTCTCAAAGTGCCTTGTCTAGACAAATCCTGAGGATGTATTTGACCTGATAACACAGCTAAACCATCTGTGCTACAGTACCTGTGGATGTGCATGGCGAGTGTCACTGGTGGAGTTCCAGAAGACAGTGCCTGTCCCAGAGCTACTGGCTTCTACGTTACTACTTGAGGGGTTATAGAAGCCAGAAATGGCATGGGAAATTTATTGTAAACTGATAGATCTGATGACCTTATAAATTTTTAATTTATAATATTAGAATCTGGTAGCACGTGTGAATACTTTTTTAGGCTTGGCATATAAAAGCCCAGCATGCCGAATGTTAGTTTTGAAGGGGGTTTTCCCAAGACACAGAGAAGAGCCGCTGTATGTATCCAACTACAGCAGTATGCAGAGCGTGAGACACACCGTTTATACTAGACTTTTTCCCCAGAGTTCTACAATGCACATAAGAATGTCTGTCCTGAATCTGAATTAGGAAATTCACTTGATTTCTAAAACTTGGTAAAAACACCTAAGAAATAGATAACAGTAACATAATACTTCATTGCAGAAAAGAAGCAGCATAGGCAGGTGAAGCCCACACAGATGTAAAAAACCACTTGGCTTTAAAATGTGCTTGTCTTATACTTCTCCTCACAAACTTTGCTTCGCTGGAAGGCTCTGTAGTATTGCCATAGGATGCCACTGAAGTGGTGGGTATGTGCTTGGACTATCTAGAACAAATTACAAAGTAATTTTTTGACCCTGGGCACAAGGTCATTGAAATATAATGTCAGAAAATTGCCTTAATTCAGTGCAAATGATTGGCAGGGTTTCTGAGAAGGTACATGGTTTTAGCTGTTATGTTAGATTATGAAGTTGCAGTTTTCATGGTGATCCCCCAACCCATCTGTTTTGAAAAGGTTGAAGGATGAGATCATACTTCCAGGTCTGTGTTAATGTTATTCTGCAGGGAAGTCACTGAAGAAAATGAAAATGATCTTTACATATGACAGAGGTAATACTGCTGCATTCTTTCAAGTTTTATTTGGTATCTTTGTTTCAGGGGTTTTACAGGCAACTTAAAAAGGTACAAAAGTACTGCATGAAATTGCATGCATGGTTTTGTATCGCTGCTTGCTATGTAATATATTTATTGTGCTAAGTAATTGACGTGGCTGTAAACGTGAGTCTGATTTTTATACATTAAAATGATAAAATTACTCAGTTTGTATTTCCAGATTCAACAATAATGTGGTTAGGCACTTTTTAAATTTGCAAGTGGTACCCTCCCCACTGATAAATAAGACAGGAAGACTAGTGACAAATGACGTGGAGAAGGCTGAGGTACTCGTCAATTTTTTTGGCTCAGTTTTCAATGGTAATCTCCCTTCCCACATCTCTCAAGCCCCTGAACTTCAAGGCAGGTACTGGGGGAGCAAACTCCCTCCTACTGTAGGAGAAGGTCAGGTTCAAGACCACCTGAGGAACCTGAACATACATAAGTCTATGGGACTTGGTGAGATCCATCCCAGAGTCTTGAGGGAACTGGCTGATGTAGCTGACCCACCACTCTCCTTGATATCTGAAAAGTCGTGACGGTAAGGTGGAGTCCCTGGTGACTGGAAAAAGGGCAACATTACACCTACTTTTAAAAAGGGTAAAAAGGAGGATGCTGGGAACTACCAACCAGTCAGCCTCACCTCCAGCCCGGTAAGATCATGGAGCGGATCCTGCTGGAAGATATGTCAAAACACATGGAAGACAGGGAGGCGATTAGAGATAGCCAACATGGCTTCACCAAGGGCAAATCATGCCTGATTAATTTACTGGCCTTCTACAATGGAGTGACTGCATCAGTGGACAAGGGAAGAGCTACAGCTGTCATCTACCTGGAATTTTGTAAGGCCTTTGACACAACCCTCCACAACATTCTTACCTGTAAATTGGAGAGATATGGGTTTGATGGATGGACTGTCAGATGGATAAGAAATCGGCTGGATAGCCAGTGTCCAAAGAATTACAGTCAATGCCAAATGTCCAAGTGGAAACCAGGGATGAGTGGTGTCCCTCAAAGGTCTGTACTCGGACCAATGCTATTTAATACCTTCATCAATGACATAGTGGGATCGAGTGCACCCTCAGAAAGTTTGTAGATGACACCAACCTGAGTGGTGCGGTTCATTCACTAGAGGGAAGAGATGCCATCTGTAGGGACCTTGGCAGGCTTGAGGAGTGGGCCCATGAAAATCACATGAAGTTCAGGAGGGTCAATGGCCAGGTCCTGCACATGGGTTGGGGCAATCCCCAACATCAATACAGACTGGGGGGTGAATGGATTAAGAGCAGCCCTGCAGAAAAGGACTTCAGGATACTTGTTGCTGAAAAATGGGACATGAACTGGCAGTGTGCTCTCGCAGTCCAGAAATCCAGTTGTGTCCTGGGCTGTATGAAAATAAGTGTGACCAGCAGCTTGAGGGAGGTGATTCTCCCCCTCTACTCTGCTCTCATGAGGCCCCACCTGGAGTACTGTGTTCAGCTCTGGGGTCCCCAGTACAAGAAAGACATAGAGCTGTTGGAGCAGGTCCAGAGTTGTGACATGAAAAAGGTCAGAGGGCTGGAGCATCTCTCCTATGAGGAAAGGCAGAGAGAGTTGGGGTTGTTTAGTTTGAAGAAGAGAAGGCTCTGGGGAGACCTTACTGTGGCCTTTCAATATATAAAGGGGGGCTTGTAAGAAAGACAGAGAGAGAATGTAGCGACAAGGAGAAGGGACAATGGTTTTAAGCTGAAAGAGGGTAGGTTTAGATTGGACATATGGAAGAAATTTTTTATTATGAAGGTGGTGAGACAGTCGAACAGGTTCCCCAGAGGAGTTGTGGATGCCCTGTCATTGGAAGTCTCCAAGGTCAAGTTGGGTGGGACTTTGAGCAACCTGATCTAGTAAAAGAAGTCTCTTCCCATGGCAGGGAGATTGGACTAGATGGTCTTTATAGGTCCCTTCTGACCCAAACTATTCTATGATATATTTTTCAAATTTGACTATTTAAAAGAGATTTTTTTTTTCTCTTAAGAATAGGTCAATATTACTGGCTGGTGTTATTTAAAAGAATGGGTTAAGTCAGGGTGTCCTGATTCTGGATATGTCACACTATCGTAGTCAAAGACAAATCCTGTTTTTGCTTCTGTATCTCTAAGTTGGTTTGTTACCAAAGAATTACAGAAAGCAGCCCTAGAACAGATCTGAGGCCATCTATTCCTTCCCTCTGATCAAGGCAGAATCAAATATACTACGTTCTCCTTAACAGATATTTGACTCACCTGCTTTTCCAAGACCATCCAAGAATGGAGATTTTAGAACTCTCAATGTGGTTTATTCCAGTGTTTAATCATTTTAGAAAATGGTTCTTTTTGACACGTGCAAGTTAATCTGTACAAGCCTAATCTGTAACCTGTATCTCTTTCGCTGCAAGTAAACTACTTCCTCTGGATCATGGCTTGAAGTGGCTTGAGAATAACTTATTTTTCTGGACTTCCAGCTATTCTTGCAGCTTTACTTTTATTTTTTGTCTTTCCTGATGTACAATAAGCAAAGCTGGATGCAAAGTAACCTGTGCCAAACAGAATGGAAGGATTCCTTCATATGCCTTGTCAGGTGTACATCCCATTGTATTACGGCTGCTTTTTTTCATAACCATATGATGTTGTTGATTAACCTTCAGTTTAGTCATTTTTTTCCTCAGAATTGCTCCCTTAGTCTATCGTCCTCATCTTTCATGAGCTGCCTAAGTGTAACCTTTATTCTTGTTTCTGTAGAATTGCCTTCTAGTGTTTTCAGACCACTTCTCCATTTTGTTAAGATCATTTAGTTCTTTACTAAGCTACTCTGGTATATTTACCTATTTGCCAGTGAGAGTTGTGAGGCTGGGAGAGATTTTAATACTTACCTTTGGGGTAATTGTAGGTGTCCACATGTGAGTTGGGTGTCTAAATGCCCTTTGTAGTCAAAGTAGTCAATACAATCTATGGAGCTCAGAGACAATCTCAACTCTTTTGTAGGTGTCTACATGTGGTCAGCTGAACAGATCATTCATTGTACTCTTCATCATTTATTAATGTCAATTCAGTGTAAATGTATCAAATGGAGGTCTGTAGGCCTACTCTAGCTTGGAAGACAGTATGATAACAAAGTTATCTGAGAAGACATTACAGCAATTTTATAGCTTAATGCAGAGGAACTGGAAGTAGGAGCCCCAATTATGCCTTTCTTTTCCCCATCTCTTTGTTCACAGGGAACAGCTCTGCCTCTCACCTGCCCACTCCTCATTTTTAATTATGAAAATATTATGTAGGAATCTTGTTACAAAGCAAGATAAAAAGCTTATTTTTCTCTGAGTCTGTTAAATTACAGAACATATACTTTCTCTGCACAGGACTCCATCCGAGGCTGAAAAGCATCCCCAGACTCTGCAAATCTCTACCTTTTGGTTCCTTGTCAAAGTAATAGATCATCCCCAGTGTTTGCTTGGATATATTAGTTAGGGATAATTTATTACCACTGTACTTCATAGTTGCTCTATTTTTTGTTACGGTAGATGTTTCTCTGTGGTTCATTGGCAAATTAAGTAAAATAGTAGTTATTATATGTGTGATTTCTTTTAATGGCCAGCTTATGAATTTCCCAGGTTTTAAGTCATATGTAAAGAAGTATGACATGGTGTCCATACATTCTCTGTTCCCCTCCTGATAAATAGGCCACATTCCTTCCAAATATACAGTTTAACATTCATTGTGAATGCTCAGAGAAGACTTGGGAGTCAGAATTGTCAATCTTTGTAATATGTAGGACTGTGATGACAGTATCACTTCCTAGGTGGGTCTGTGACATCAGGCACCAATGTTTTACTCTTTTGAAATGCAGATGTCTGGGGTGGAATTCTTCTGATCTAAATGCAGATGTCTGCAATATGGATGTTTGTATCTAAGCATGTCATCTTAGGTAACGTTTATGGTTAATGAAAAGGAGCAGGTAATTCTGGGGAGTTACTCATCTGACCTGTTTTGACATTTCCTTTCTGATGGGAAGAACCACATGTTAAAGTGTCTGTTTCTGTCCTCTAGTGTCCTGTTAATGAGAGGGCTTGAGGCCACCCACTGTCATCAGCTGCACCCGAGACCAGTGTTTCCAGAAGACTGGTACTGTGGCAGCAGCCAGCTGTCACTGAGGCCCAAAGAGAAAGGGAGGACAGCTTTTACAGTCACTCTCAATGGTACCAAACAAGAAAGGGCACCAAAAACCACCAAGGCCGACTGAACTGGTGTATTGCAGCTGGCACTGCAACAGGCAGTGGAGGCTGAACTCTCAGAAGCAAAAGCCCAAGTAATTTTACTTTTTAGATCTTCAGTATCTTCTCAGCCACTGATAAAACTGTCATCTTCAAGGAATATGATGTCCCAATATTTTTGTGCTATACTATATCTGCATCTCCTCCTTCTGCCTCTGATAGTATTGATGTTCTCAGATGAGATCTCTGGACTAGATTCACTCTAGTCACCACGCTGCTCCCCCCCCCCCCCGCCCATATTTCTAGGGAGAAAGTCCTCTCCTTGGCTTTTCATTTGGCTACAGGAAGTATTTTTCATCATATATTGTGGTGAGGAGCTACAATCCACCCAGTTCTTCTGGTGTCTTTCTTGCCAGGAAAAAAAAGATCTATCAAAGCCCATTTAGTGGGAACTTCAGCCAGACGCTTATGAATGCTGGTTCTTTGTTATTTTCTCATTATGTGGTTCCTAGGTTTCTAAAGGTCTTGACATACATTCTCTACCAATAAGAAAAAACCCCTCCTCATGAGATTTAAGCATGTTGCTTTTATCTTTAATGGAACCATGTTTGAGCATCTGTCATCATGTTCACTAAATCATCTGCCAACGAAATCCACATTTTTAGTAGCCATTACCTCAGCTCAGGGATAAATAAAGTTCTAGCTTTTATGTCTAATCCTCCGTATTATTTTCAGGTGGATAGGGTAACGCTGAGGCCACATCTTACATTTAATCTAAAGGTGGTTTCAGATTTCTTATTAATCAGTATATCCACTGATATAGATATTTTTCCCATGACCCAGTTCACTGGTAGAAGGATCAAAACGTTGATCCTACGTGAACGCGTTGCCTTAGCCAGACAAAGCTCTTCTGCAAAACTGTGATGCACTTTGGTCTCAAACAGCCTTTGTTGTTCAGGATCAAATCTAAAAGGATGTAGCATCAACTTCAAACTCATTTGCAATGAGTTAGCAGACTTTATCAGAGCCACGTTTGATGTTATCACATTAGATCCACCAACCCATCTCAAGGCATATACAACTAGAGCACAAGGTGCTGCCACAGGCTGTGCTGGCAGGGTTGAGGGCTGCAGAGACACTGCTTGATCACCAATACTCACGTTTACGAAACAGTACTTGTGCTGGTTGCACAAAGTCTTCAAGGACACTGGTTCTTCAGTTTTTGTTCCAGTGAATAGCTTGCATTTACTGGTGTGACTGCACTCCTAATGAAATGCCCAGAAACAATTTCACAGGTGCCAGAACTTGAAGAAAGAAGAGTGATTGCCTTCGTCACTGTAATTCTTTGGTTCTTTGTATGTGGCTCCCACAGGTGTCCTTTCTGTTCCCTGGGTGGAAGGCTTGTCATGTGGACCAAGAGCTGCTGAAGAACTGGGTGGTGATCTGTTGACATGCTTGTGGGGTGAAAAGCAGAGGTGAGCAGGTTATGCACACACCTTATTGTGGACACATAGCAACATTAGAAACATTGGAATTCTTATGTGGAAGAGACATGCCCATTTAGAGTGCATTTTACCTGCATAAAGCATCTTGAAGTACCATAGCTATTACAAGGTTAGTGGCCCTCTGTATGGTTCCTTGTGAAACACTTGATGCAAAACACAGTGCTATGTCTTTGCCAGGTATTCCCATTGTTATTGGCAGCAAAGAACCTATGGTTGCTAACACTATTACTAAGAGTCATGAGCTTTTTCACAGGAATTAGACCTCATTAGATATCAGAAGCAGGATTTGTTTTGCGCACTGCTAAATTTTCTTTATTAAACCCAGTGATACATAGCAAGATTACATGGCAACTGACGTAAGTCCTTCAGAGTTCTTATTTTAAACCTGTATCAATGAACAGTTTATTCTGAAGCCTTTCAAGCATGCATGCATATGCATTATATACATATATACCCTATATTTATATATGTAGTGACAAAGCAAGTAGTTGAATACATTTTATGGGTCCAGCCTGGAGTTCTGCATGCATGAACTTGTGTGTGGTCAAGGAAGCTTGCATATTTTTGAACTCTAAGTTGGCCTAATAAAAGATATCATACTACAGTGCTTGCTTTGTCAACCCTGTTTTGCTGCTTCAAAATGACTTGCAAGATTAATTTTCAATTTTTAACATAAAAACCAAGAAAAAGAAGTGTTTACTTACTGCAAGGAGTTGATTCTGTGTTAATGACCCTGAAGGAGGTTTGTACACAAGGTTCAGATTGTTGCCAATTTGATGTATATTTGTGTTACAGAATATGAAAATGTGAAGTTATACCATCTTGAGGATCTTGTTTTTATAAGTAGGATTGGTTAAAAAAAACCTTTAAGTAATCATACTGTGTGTTTGATGGTGGAAATTAGTATGAATGTTTCTGGCAGTGGAGTGATGTGATGTGGTTATGCGTTTCTGTTTTCACTGCCTGCTCAATATTGGCCTTTTACAAATACAGATTACCATGTCGATGGAAAGAATTTACAGCTTTGGCCCCCTTGTCTCACTCTGTGTTACAGCACCTTTTTTGTGCTTTATGTTACATATCCTCCCAGCTGTATTTTTCTGACACAAAAAGGAAATGTCTGTGGACTATTTAATTGGATGAAATGAGTATTGTTTCACACTTACCTTGATTTCCTGTGGGGTGAAAACCTTGCTCCTCTGAAATCAGTAGCAAACTTTCTGCTGAATATGACAGGATGGAGAGTTTAATCAGTTATCCCTTACCAGCTAGCAACGTTGCATACTTGAAGCTCAGGAAAAAACCCCAACCCTAATAATAATGATGGTAGAAAGAATACTTCTTTAAAAAACCCCAGGATTTAGAACTGTCAGATAAAATCCACAAGTAAAATCCAAGCTGAATACAGAAGCTATAAGTGTGGTATGTTTAATATTGTTAGTTTTGGGGCCTCACGGCACAAGATAGAGCTGCAAGATCTGTTTGTGTTATGTGGGCTGTTACACTACATCCCTTACCTCATCTTGTGGACAAGGAGCTGCTTGCTTTGACTTCACGGAATTGCAGCTGTATTTGTGGAGTGCTCTCGTCCTTTGGCACTCTCTCCCCTGTACATTAATAAGGTTTGAATGCACCAGCATTTTCTCTGGAAGCAAACGTTAAAATTTGTCTTTAATCCTGATGCAATGCATATTCAGAATTTTTTCTTTTCCCGGAGTTTAGTTCCAGAGGAAAACATACTTGACTGGTGCTCTCACTAGTCAGCTGTGGTTTATAGCAATAATTAACAGTAAGATACTGCAGCAGAGAAATGCAGTCCAGCAGCTTCAGTTATGTGGTTCTGTTCACTTCTAAGGACTCCAAAGTGCTTAACAAACAATGTTTTGGGCAGGACAGGCAGCTCTGCCCATTTGAAGGTTTCCTAACACTTCCTGTTGTAAGATTCTGTTGTTTTTGTTTTTTTTTTTTCCAGAACTTTGCTGAACTTAATGTATTTAGGTTAAAGTTATTTTTATCTGATGTTAGTCCCTAGTTTTTGGTGGGTTTTGTTTTTAAAATTTTTAATTGGAAAGTGATTAAACTGTTTATAAGAAGAAAGCTAGTGAAAATATGTTTTTCTGCTTATGTAAAAAAAAAAAATTAAAATCTGACCGCTGTATTTTAAAAGGTTTTGGAGCAAAGACAGATCTTTCTGCCTTTGAATCAGGTATGTGCCTTTTGCCATACTCACAAAGCCTTTTAAATTTGGTTGACTGTTTCAAGACGTGGAAAAAAACGTGGTTACCAAATATTCCATAGAGATTTACTAAGGCCTAACAGCAAATTTTTCCAGAGATTTCATCTTCTCCGCCTTGCACAGCTCCTTCCCATGATCAGACTTTCCGTACACCGTCCTCACAGAACAACTGAGCCGTCACTAGCTGGGTGCACCGGAGGCCAAACCAGAGGCAACCCTTGTTGTATTGTCCCAGGGCATCACCCTGAGCTGCAGCAATGCTGTGCAGTGGAATTGAGAGCAGGGAAGGGAGCCTGTCCCTCCCAAGCTGGAATGCAACTTGGGGCTCCCAGATTTTACCATTCCTGTGCTGTTGGCAAGCCTCCAGCATATAATTTCTCTTTGCCACTAGCCTGAATGCCTGTAGCGAGCTGGACAACCTCAACAAGGCCCTGAGCAACCACGTCTCATGTTGAAATTAGTCCTGCTTTGAGCAGGAGGTGGGACTTCCTGACCTCCTGAGGTCCTTCTGAACCTAGCTTAGGCTGCTGTTCTGTGATTCTTGGCTGTCCATTTCTCTATCAGTCTGTGTGGGCCATCCTAGTTGGAGGGTCATTGTGGGTATGATGCACATAGTGGAAATAGTCTTTATTAGTTTGTTTTTAAAAAGAAGTATATGCAAAACAATATTCAAGCTACATGGACGAGTATCCTAAAATTAATAACAGAATGATCTCTGCAGCCTCAGTATGCTTCCAACATATGTTTGCATTGCAACACTGACTCTCGTTTTGTGATTGCACTGTTTTTCCTCATGTGGCTTCATCCTTATTATCTAGCCCAGATCTGCTGTGGAGATGAAGCAGAGCTGAGGAGAACTGGTGGATGGTAGCTCCAGAACTGTAGCTCACTTGCTGAGAAGGTGCAAGGTATTTTCTGAATGAAGTAGGGCATGGTAGAAGAACAAAACAAGGTTTCCAGGTTTAGTTGAATTTTACTCTGGGGAGTATCCTTGCCTCTTCTACGCTTCTCCAGCATGGTAATGGGCAAATATTTCCCAAGCGGGTTTTGAATGCCAAAAGAGCCTTTTTGCTTGTGCCAGTAGTATCTGGAACAAGATGATTGTGCAAATGTCATCCATCAATCACAACTCTTTCTTTGGTAATGTCATGTATGAAGTTCCATTTAATAAAGCCTTCATCAAGTCAGGTTAGGTAATCGTTAGTTCTCTATATCTGTTTATCATCTAACGTGCGCTTTCTATTTATATTTACACATTATACTTATAATTATTTACAAATGATTATTTGGCACTGAATTAGGCAAACTATTTCAGAAATCCCTGAAATGCACAGAAATGTTCAGGCAGCATACAAGATTGTTTTTCAAACCTCAGCAGGCTAAATTAGATCCTGCCGTTCATTCATTTGCACTGAAGTCAATTGGAGTTTTACATGTGGAAATTCTGCAAGATCAAAAATTATGCCCAATGGGCACATAGCTCTATAGAAGAAAATGTCAGCTCCGGATGGCAGTATTTCTGACTTCTCATCAGTTAGACTCTCTCTTCCCCCTCACTTTTTCTCTTTTTCTCAATTAGCCTTTCTCGCATTTTTATGTGAGTGGTTTTGAAAGGGTTCCTGGCAAAAACTTGCTGCATATACTGTCCATGTTTTCATTTACAGATCGCTGAAATGGACAGGCAGATAAATAAATAGATGGGGTTTTCTGAGCTTGTGAAATGTGTCACATAATATAAACCCCTCCTCTATGTTCGTTTTGTCAAATATGTCAAATGGTATTTTTGGAATTATATTTCTGGAATATACTCAGCATTTCTTATTTCTGTTCTTGATCTGTGCACCCCTGTTTGACAGTCCCTTAATCTGTCTGATATAAACTGAATGAATAGCAGCATTTAAAAATATGGCTTCAGGGACTCCTTAGGAGGTTTCTTTGTAAGTGTACATTTACTAGTTCATCTGTAAATTTATTTTATGAGGTGTTTAAACCTCAAGAAAACTGAAAAGCATAATATTAATGCCTGGTTTACATCTACTGAAGTCAACAGGAACTTTGCAATTGACTTTAATGGTAGCCTGTGTCCTCTGATTATGAAAGTGGCAAGGATGATATACACAAAACCACAAGGAGAGTTTTCTGTTTCGTCATATCCTATTCTGTTTGCAGATGCATAAGCAAAGTACAATGTGGTTTGTTCTTGAATGAAACAATTCAGAGTTTGGACCTAATCCTGAACCGCATCACTACTTTAGGTGGTGTTTTGCTTCTCAAAAGATCATGGACTGCTCATTCTCTGAGTGGCTCATGAAGGTGGCAAGGTAGGAAATCCAGCCAAAGTTTCATAAGGCTTTTGAAAATTATGCTTTTGGTTTTGATTTTACATCTGCCCTATCCTAAGAGTAATGGAAGAAGCTGATGAAGCAGTTTTCTTCCCAGCTGTCTTGGTTTTTTTTTCATGTCATCAATTTTGACAAGGTTCCTGGAAATACACATACTATCTGTAGCACATCTGTACATGTTTTCCCTTAAGGTTCACTGAAGTGTAGTAGAAAGTTTCCATCATGCTATTGTAATCCCAGGCATCATTTTCATATCGTGTTAGTGAAAGTGAGTGAGAGTACACCACAACAAAAAAAAGCTCCCAGAACCCAGCTTTTTTCCTGTTAGTGTAACAAGCACAGCAGTCTCAACAGGCTACATCTGGCAAGTGATTTGTAGTAGTAAATAATGCTAGACAAAAATTCCCACAAGCTTCTTGTTGAATCCGCTTCAGAGGTGTTACTCATTTGGTGGCTGAAACGTTGGTCTTGCTTCACATTTTTAATGCTTGTGAGAGTTTTAAGTATTTTGTTGGTAACTGCAGCTGGTAGCACGCTGCAAACAAGAGCTCGTCAAATGTTTTCAGATGGAGCCATGCTCAGTTGGAAAATGCCACTTGTGCAGGATGAAAATGGTGTCCCTGGGGTGCACCAGCTCCACTGAAGCCCCAGAGAGAGCCGAACTGGGTGATTGCTGCTGCCCTGTCCCCACCATCCCCACCAGCCACCCCTTGGTGCTGGCCTGAGTAGACCACCGGCACAGCAGTAAATAATTAAGTGGGTAAAGTCATGTCTTAGGGTGGACAAAAGTTACACCACCCAAATTAGAAGGGAGTAAATCCTGGTGTGTGTGAGTGTGTCCCCAGGTCTCCCCCCTGCCCCAGCAGAGCCAGCTCCCACCTTGTCCGTGCCATGGGCTAGCAGCTCTCTGGCTTCTTCCCCTCACCTCCTGCCAGGCTGGTGGAGCATCAGACTTTTCTGGTCCCCCTCCACAAGACCCTTGAGTCCTCGGGCTGCTTCCCCTTCAGGCTACCCAGCCCCAAGGCTTCCTGATTCGCAGGTGGCTGCTTTTTTGATGTATCCCAGTATTCGGGCAGCCGGGAGTCCAGCAGCCCTGGGGTTTGTGCTGCCTAGTGATGCAATTGTTTTGGGAGTGAGCTGGAAATATTGTATGCTGGCTTTCTCAAAAAACCCAGTGTGTCATAAATTCTCCCTCAGAAAAAAGCAATTATTAGTATTTATTGCTGGCCTAACACAAAATTTGTCTGTGTTGAAATTACTTCGGGAAAATTTAGTTGAAAGAGAACTGGTAAAGATCATTCCAGATGGCTGCTGTAGCCCTTAGTTCATCTTTATCATCCAGACATGAACAGAGATCTCTGTACTATAATTACAGAAATAAATAATGACTAGAAATGATGTCTTTATGGGAGACTTAGACCTCCTAGATGTAGGCTGGAGGCAGGTGTGCAGAAGTAGGGACCTATTTCTCAAGGTACCTATAAACATGGTAGGTGAAATGCTTCATCACCAAATGACTTCTCAACCAATCCTATTTAAGACTTAGTTTTGATGAGCACCATGGCTTCTGTGGAAGAATAAAAATAAAAGAAATTTTGAAACAAGTACTCACAAACCTACTGTGTTTACACTAAATAGAAGAATAGATAGAAGCAGGATTGTAGTTAAGTTTCCTGATTCTGAAGAGGAAAATTTTTATAAGCTACATGAATTAATTACTGAAGTCATCCGGTTGAGGAGCCAAGGGGCTGAAATGTGGAGAAGGTGCAGAGTTATTAAAGTTTCAGATGTGAAAACTACCTAGAACTTATGTCCCAAATGAAAAAAAAATCTCAGGAAAAGCACCGTATGTAACGTGATGGGTGAGCATCACAGAAAAGGTGTTGGTAGGTAATGAAAGGACCGAAGAAAAAGGGATCAGCAAAGAAAGTTGTGCCTCAGAAGGCAGGATGTGTAGGAACAAAGTAAAAACAAATGAAAGGAGCTTGAGAGAAATACCAAAACATTCTTCATCTAGAGAAAATGTTGGAAAGAGAAAGGCTCCTGTGCTGTGAAGATGAACTATAATCTCTGCTGGATAAGCTGATGATGATCTAGCAACAGGGCAAAGTCTGGAGCCTTACTGAGGGTGTGGAAACAGCAGTTAACCAGCCAACGAGGGAATAAAGCTCAGCACAGCTAATGGGCTCCAGTCAGGGGAGCGGGATCACTGTTGTTCCAGAATTCAGGCAGAACAGGTATATGAAACCATATGTGTGAATGTTTTGTAAGGAGGAAAGGGACCATGTGACAAGAGTGCAGTTTCTCCGTGTAAGAAGGGAGGAGAGAGTTGTGTGGACCAGAGCAGGCCTATTAATCTGACTTCAGGGTGCAAAGCTTTAAAACAGATACTGAAGGAAAGAATTTTTTATATAGTACATAGAAAAATTTCTATTTTTTTTTTCAAGACCTCCCTTGAACATGGCATGCAAATCTGGTACTTTGATTTGCTGGAAAAGTGATGTCTTGTAAGATCTAACCTTTCTGGATCTCAGTGAAGTGAAGAATTTGCTATGGTACAGCAACATATTTGATATATTGCCAGGAAATGTTTTTCTTTGAGACGGAGGAGACAAATAGGGAAATAGGGGAGGACATTAGGAGGAGAAGAGTAGTGGAGCTGCAGTTCTCTAATCAAGGTTACCTGCTCAGGTGAGGTAGTTATGCTTTTTTTCCCCCCATATACTGACATTACATCCTGTGCAGTCTGCAGTGCTTACCGGTTCTGTGCAGATGCAGAAGGCACACACAGTGCAGATTCTCTCTTGTTTTGCTCTTACAGAGTTTAAAATAAATGACATTTTGGCTGAAAGTATATGTTTTTAGATGGAAAATCATAACTGTTGTTCTGGTATTCAAAGCAGGATTGCAAAATGACAATTGGAGAAAGGGAAACAATGTAGAAGGGAAAACAAGACAATGGAAAAGGAGAAATACAAACATGCGACACTGAGGAACCTTCTTACTTCCTCTGTGCAGAGGAGCTGTTGTGGCTCTGGATCTGTACCACGTTTGGGGGTCAAACTCCCGCAGAGCACTAACCGTTCCCAAAGGGAGGGAAAGAGCGGTGTACACCTCCTCTGCTGCCCCGTGGTCCAGGCAGGGGAGAGCACAGCAAGCTGTCCTCAAGTGCGGTGAGGGCAGGCTGTACTCCTGGCTGCGTCCAGCTCTGTCCCCCAAGCAGAAGTGTGGATGGGCGGCTTGGTTCAGCTTTCCGGGAGCTCTGGTTCCCCCCTACACAGCATTTCACTTCCTCATGCTGCCCCTCCGTGTGTGCCCCTTGCTCACCAGAGACTTCCAGCACTCACCAGCCTTTAGTATTCTACAGAAATGGGCATACTTCCCCAGTGCAAACCTGTGACATTCAGAAACCAGAAGCTACCTGGTATTCATTCTGGTGGGGCGAGAACTTTGTCACTGAGAAGTGGCCGCACAGTGTCTGTGCAAAAATATTCCTATTTATTATAACTCCAGAGAAGTTACTGTACCCTAGGGATGAGCAGTTCCATCCGACTTGGCTGCAAAGAGCTATGGTTGGAAGGAGAGGAGTTTCTCTGAGGGAAGCAACAAGAAGGTACACGCTGATAAAGTCCTTACACATACAGAAATGATGTGGGTAAGCCAAACAAAGAAAGCTTGAGACAAAGGAGAGGGAAGTAAGGATGTATTTTTGGGGAGGGAAGAAAGTACTCTTTGAAGCACAGAGTCAACCAACCGCAGCTGGTTACAGGAGGAAGAAAAGCGTGTCCATCAGGCGGAGGAAAAGCTACGCGTGCAAAACTAGTGAGAAAATTAAACCGTGGCACGGTACATGGTTATTTCTTATTCTGTGTGGAACAGTTTAAAGTAATGCTTAACTCTGATGTTAGGGATCACTTCTGCAGAGCCTGTGGCTGTCCCGGAGGAGATCAGCTGAAGCCAGAATGCCTTTGAGGAGGAGCTTTGTGGTCATAGCGTAGTTTAGCAGCTAAGGGAGTTTGGATGAGCTGGGACTCATCATAGGGCATATGCGATTTGATGGGGGAAGGGATGGGAGGACTTCTATGGGAAACGGCACTGGTAACACATTACCAGAAATGATGAGAGCACTTAAAAACATTGTAACTGCGGTGCTGGGATCCAAACCAGTTTCCCAGAAGCTGCCTAGTAGGAAGTAGGATGGGTCTACACATTTCATGATTCGGTGAGCAAGGCTTAAAAGGTTGAAGTTAAGCATGGCCTAGGTGAAATAAAAAGAATGGGACATGCAAGCAACCCCAATGCCAAGGTTATTCCATGCCATGTAAGTTCAGTAAGTAGAGTTGAGAGAGCTGAAAAACTTGACCAGGTTTGGAGTTCTTATCCTTATGCAGAGGCTTATTTGAATCCCAGGCTGTTTCTATCCCATGCATGCATTTCATTTGCCATGTGTAGCATTAAAAACTGGAAAGATCACGTAAGGGGGAGCAGTAACCTGAGCTCAAAACGCAAGCTGACCTCTATTCTGACAAGAAAAGCAGCGCTGTCACTTTGGGGTGAAATGTATCTTTTTGCTGGATTCTAGCACAGAACTGAGATGGTCATGGTCAGTTGTCGGTAATGATGTGCTCAATGAGACACTCCTTGAGTTAAGTGGAAGCAGCTAGAAAATCTGTTCCAGTAAAGCTCCTCAGGCTTTGGCAGTAAAAAATAAGAATGTTTTTGCACAGGCATCTTTTCTGCAATTTCCTCTCTGCTTTGCAGCTAGCTCAAACCTTGTGGGGATGGCCGGGCTGTTGTAGGTTTGGGGGTTATATCAGTCTTTCTGCTTCCAGCCTGCTGGTGTTCTCAGCAAAGTGCTTACCCTGGGCTGAGGTCCCACTCTGAAGGCATTGGGATGTCAATAGGCTCTTCATGAAGTCATTGCTTTGTTAAGGAGGTTAAGGGGGATAAACATAAGTTATGACAAAGTTCCAGCTTTGAGAGTCACAATTAAATGTATGACAAACAAGGACTCTATAAAGTGAAGTACATACAAACATACGCATGTAGCAACTTTGCAAGAAACATGTTTAAAGAAACTCCCCAGATCTGAACTATCTGTTGAAACAGACTCATGTGTCTTACATTTACCAGTGAGTTGAAGCAGTGTATCCCCTTTTCATGTGTTTGCATATACCAAAATAAAAACAATCTTTGGAAATCAGCCATTTAATTGTCATAATAAAGCCATGTTATCTTCTTTTCACAGGTGGGAGAACTGAAGAAACAGAGTTATGAAATTGTCTGCTCAAAGCCATAAAGGAGGCCACTGACAAATCCAGGAACAGAAGCCAAGTCTCCTAGATTGCAGCCTAAATGCCATCTAATACTGTAATCAACAGGAAAGTTTGCCTTCCGATGTTACAACGAGGTATGTCGTAGCATTACCTATATATTAATAATTTTCCCAAGGGAAGCACATTTTGAATGTGTATGTTTGCCTACGGTCTCATCTTTTGAGGTGTTGAGCACCAATAGTTGCATTAGCAGCTGGTTTTACTTGCACTCAAACTTCTGAAGCAGCGCAGCAGCTTTTTTGCATAGGATAGGGAGGGTTTCCTTCTGGCTTTCACCTCAATCTGACGTATTAATGCTGTGGGCATCCCAAATAATTCAAAAAAATTCTTTGGATTCTGCTTCTGAATTGTGTTTCTCGTACTGTTTTCCTTATAACTGGGCATTTTTTTCACAAATATTTCTTTGTAAGTCATATTTAAGACAAACTGTTCTCAAAATCTGATTTACTAAAATTACTACAAGTTAATGTCCAAAAATATCCCAGAGTAGCTTCAATAATTCATATTTCTAGATACTTTAGAGTCCAGCTTCAGGGTTTTCTTCAGGGTCCTGAGCACTTAGGTCCATTCACCTCAGCTTGCCCTTATAGAACATGATGGGTAGTTGGCATCATAGAAAAAGGAAATAGAGTTGTGTATTCCCAATGAGGATGTTCTTAGCATTGGAAATATTTTGGAAATATTGCTGTAAATGTGTTGGAAGCGTCAAAAGCTCACGTCTGGCTCTAGTTTAGCTGGAGGGGAGGCTAGGCCAATAGATCCAGGTGGCAGAGGTGCTGTGAATATGGAAGCCCATTACAGAGCCCAATGCTGTCTGGTGTGTTGAGGAGTATTTGTCACAGTTTTGGCAAAGGTACAGTTTGCTTTCTGTCTCTCCTAGCTATGTCCTCCTATACTGAGTCAGGGACATGTACACAATACTTCTCTTTGAGATGCTCATCTTTTGAGGTGTTGAGCACCAATAGTTGCATTAGCAGCTGGTTTTACTTGCACTCAAACTTCTGAAGCAGCGCAGCAGCTTTTTTGCATAGGATAGGGAGGGTTTCCTTCTGGCTTTCACCTCAATCTGACGTATTAATGCTGTGGGCATCCCAAAATAGTGCTAGTGTCCAACACTGAAACACTATTGAAGCATTGTCTTAGTTGTAGGTAGCTTGGTGATTTATTAAGAGAAAGTATTAAATCAGGTTGGAAAACTGTATTACCTCTACAACATACTCCTGAAAGCACCTTCACAGTTTCCAAATCTTTGTTTTCAGTAGTTTGCCTGGACACAGGTGATGAGCATGCTCAGAGAATACGTCAGGTTAGCTACAATCAAACCTGTAAAGCATCTGCAATTCATCCATGCTTCTCCCACCAGCAGGTGTCATTCTGGAAAAAGGAAAATATTGTAATTTCCTGAATTGGAGAATTTGGCTGTGACAAAGAAGAAAAAAAAAAAAGTTTGCTTAAAATACAGTTTTTGAAGGATACTTTGTTCCAAATAAAACCCAAGAGAAAGTTGGCCGGGGTGCATTTTTTAATAATCTTTGTGCAGTGTGTAATCCTGACATATGACCAATGATGAGCAGATGACTGGTAACCAATGTCTAGTTAAACCTGTCTTCTGCTTTTCACTGTTCTCTGTGACATCTTCACCTGCTTAATCACCCCTATGACTATAAAATCAGTGACATTCATCAATATTTATGATGGGCTTTTGGCTTTAGTACCCCCAAAGGAAACAGAAAGGAAAGCGTTGAATTCAGATTCATTTACTTCAAGGTAAACTTGACGTAATCTCACAGAAGCAACTGAATTCAGTAGAATTGCTTGGGATTTAGTTTGAAGTAACCAAAAGTAGTATTTAATTTTCTACTCCATAAATAAGCCTCAAGCAGAAAATAATCACATTATCATTTTAATATCTATTATAATGTTTATGTTTTCCTTTAAGTGTTCATCTGGGTTTTAGCTGCAGCCTCCTTTAATGTGAAGAGATTATTTTTGATTTCTCAGGAGCACAGTGAGAAGGCTATGCCTGAATTGTAAAGAACCAAGATGCTGCTGGTTCATTGCTGAGGGCTCTTGCTCTACCGAATCTAGTCTTCTGACTGTTAAAAACAAAGTTGCTGTGAAATCGATGCAGAACATGTCTTGCCCACCCTATATCCTACTGGAAGTTTGTTCCAACCCATCACAGCTTTGATGCTTATAAATATTTTTCTATCTTTCAGCCTAGATTTACCCAGGGCCCTTGTGTCTATATTGTCCTTCTACACTGAAGAGTTTTTCCCCTTCTGTTGTGATTTCCTCCCTGCTGATGTATTTAGCAAAATCAATGACACCCCCTTTCAGGCTCGATTTTAGTAAGCCAGAGGTGCTAGGCTGTGGGCCAACGTGCCATGCACAGCCTGCCAGGATGGCTCCTCTCATCCAGCACTGACTTTCCCTAGGGGCAGGCTGTGGGCTGTGTGGGTGTGCGTGGGAGCCACACGGTCCCTTCCCCTACCATTTGCATCCGCACGTAGCTGGGAAGTTTGGGCCTGAGCATCCCAGGCTGAACTAATAAAATTTGCATAATTTTCTTTCAGAAGCTTGGTTTTCCATCCCCCAGCATTACTTTAAGTTAAATTGATCTTTTTTAAACAAAAGCAAGCAGATGTGTCCATCCTTTGTTATTGCCGTGCATACGACATTAAAGCAACAGCTTCCACACCCTGCCAGCAATTCTTCACCTGACACATCTTAGTGCTGTATCTGCCCTTCTTTTCTCTTCACTGCGGTCATCTTCCAGTTGACTAGTCTGGCCAGGTTTATCTTAGCTGTTTCTAGAAGTGCTACTACAAAGGACTATTTGCTACTGTGATATGATAGTCCACCAAAACTCTGCCTGGAATCAAAGGGAAATTTGTTTGAGGAAAAAAACGAGAACAAGCTCCAAGGCTTGGCTGCAAGGAATGCATTGAAGTGGGAATTAGTTTTACATTTTCAGAATTTTTAATTACAACAAAATGATATAAAATAATTGTACTTTAGGCAGACATATCTTTTTCAATATAGTATTTAACTACGAATGCCACAATGCTTGTCTCCTGAACAGTATCAACCACTTGGTTGCTGAATTAGTGTATAAATTGAGAATTTAAAACTTTGCTTTAAAATAGCTAAATGTGGAGTCTTGGGTTTGCATGAAGTCTGTATTAGTGTTTTCTGACTTTTTGAATATTTAGTTTTGAAAATGTCGTGGTATTCTACAATTTGAAATTCAAAAGTATAGAAGTATTGTGAATGTGACTAGTTCATTATGCGCTTTATTTCTATAGGGCCTAGATAACAGGCTGTGATGATGTCCAAGAGGTTTTTATACATTAATGTATGAGATTTAGATACAATTTTATACAGTAAAGTATGAAATTTAGACAAAACTATTTCTTTGGAGTTTTAAATTTTTTTCATGGTTTTAGTTAAGTGAAATCCTATGAAATTTTGTTTAGTTGTTTTTTCAGTATGTTATTTTAATAATTTTAGAAGAAAAGCATGTGCCTGAATGTAGACCTTCTGTGTCATTTTAGAGCCCCTGGAGATCCCACCCAGCCTCTCCCTGCCACTTCAAAGGTGTGGGTTTCCTGTCAGTCCCATATCGTATCTGCCAGCCATGCACAGTTATCCTGGATACTCCAGGGTATTCCAGCAGGCACTAGGTACCTTCTTTTAGCCATCTGAATTTCTCCTTTAGATAAATGCTGTAAAAGATAATACACCTCTACCAATGCTTAACAAAATTAAAGATAGCACAGCTGTGAAGGTAATTCCGTCTAAGGTGTTTTATTTAAGTTTAACAAGACATAGAGGCAGGAAAGCAATTTCATGTGCAAGTACAGAGTTACTGTGTTCAACGGGATGCTATCAAGAGTCTGTTTTGAATTATGATGGCTGAGCTGAACCTGTGCATGCGTTGGGAGCTGCTGTTGCTGAGGGTATGCCCCCCGAAAGCCCTGGCCAGAAATCTGGGGCTTCTCATCAGGAACGTAGGGGTCTGATGTTTTAAAGTGTTTGGAGCATGGCAAAAGTAAGCTTAATTCCTCAGTTTTGGGCATGATGCAGCAAACCAATTTTGCTGAAAAAGTAGGTATTTTTGGGTACTAGGGCACTCACAGGGAATTAGAGGAACACTTGCATTAATTACTTAGGCAATTAGAAACCTAGGTTAATCAGGTCCATTTTTGATGGTCTACTGAATCAGAGGGAAGTTAAAAACCTTGAATATATTAGTGTAATTATGTATGAATTGTACTGTGTGGTTACTGAATTGTTTTTTATAACAAGAACAATTCGTTGCATATAATATATCAAAGTTATATAGTGTATAAGTATAAAACATATAACTCAAAATAAAATTAAAGCTATTGGAAGGCAGCAAACTCTGGATGAAATTCACCACAAGGATTAATTAGGATTGTATAGACAAAGAACACTCTCCCATGAGCTTTTTTTAACCAGTCACTAACATTAGGATCGTTAGGAATTTGGACTACTTTTGCAGAAGTTTAAAAAATGAAATTGTTACAGAAAAAGGCATGATGCAGAGTGACTTGCAAAACAATCATAAGATCTGATTTAGTAGTGTACAATATTAATTTTGTAAATTGTGAATGAAGCAGAACTGTTTTCATGTGCTGATTTTTTTTTTTTTTTAAGTCTTTATCAATCTTTGTCAGGATGAACCCCCAAGGCATGACTGTGATGGCTGTTTGAAACAAGAAACAGATACCCTCTTGGTGTTATTCTTTTCACTAATCACTGGGAATCTGAGCCTGAATGAAGATGGAGGAAGACTCCTACAGAGAACCGGGAACGGTTTGTCCCTTAAGAAGGGTATAATGGCATTTTTAATGTTTTTACCAAATACCAGGGTATGTGATAAAAGTTTATGGATTGGGAATTAATTGAAAGATTGTGAAATGGGAAAGAATGCACATTATGGGAAGCCTTGGAGAACTACAACCTAAGCACCCTGAAATTTGCGACCAAGGCCACAGAATGTCTCTGGAGTTATTGGAACCATCTCAGATGACTGTTATTTCTGATATAATTTACCAGTCCCAGTAAGCTCCCCCAGCCAGACTGGGAAAAGACATTCCTTTTATTAATGTTAGTCCAGGGGACTAAAGTGTATTCTGGGAAATGAAACATATAGTTTAAGGAATTAGCTACAGAATTCAGTTTTGTAAAAAAAGAGACAGTGTGCATTTGTACCTGGGAGGTGGTATAGGTTTTGAAAAATGCTGTTCAAAAGAAAACGTGCTTATATCTAAACTCTGTTATCTGCAACATAAAGGTTTACAGTTTTAAATGTATTAAATAACGTATCTGTATGATGAAATGTGAAATGTATAATTAAACTAATAAGTATAGAACTAGTAAATGTTATCTAAATCGTATGTGCAAATATTAAACTGTTTCATTTCTAGAGGTTACAGAAAACACTTTAAAATTTTATACAGTCTTTCCACTCCCCCTAGTTTTTAATGTAATTACAGTTTTAAAGCTAATCTATTAGTTTTTTTAATATTTGCAGTTGTGTTAAATTTTACTGAGGAACAATTTAGTTTGGAGAAACCGTTACACTTTATCCCAACTGTGGTTCGTGTTGTTTGAACAAGAAGTCCCTGAGTGTTTGTCCCAAATACCAATATTTTCACTCCACTGGCAGCTGTATATTTGTGGTCACCCTACAGCAATGTATGCAAAGAATGTATACAGTGGCAGTGCCTCTTCCAGAAAGTACCAGAAGGAAAACTGGATGTGGTCAACCCACACATAATTTGCTCTTCTTGGTGGAGGTCTCGCATAGACAACACTTAAATGGCACTTTTTGTTTCTGGATAGGATGAAGGTAAGAGATGGAAACCATTCAAAAGCCATTGCTTACATTCCCTGAAATGGGCTAAAAAGAACAGCTCTTCTGAGACACAGTTTTACACTGAACATACGCAGAGCTGCGTTATTATTAATTCTGAAAACGTGTTTACAATAGTTAGGTAAAATATTTAGTTACTATTTAAATATTTTGATGTATTATAGTTCGTACACAAATTTTAGCTGTCTACTGCACTTAACATTTCCAATTTAAATAACTGGTTTCATTAAGAATTCTGTGATACAAATTAATAACAAAAGGCAGTTAATACAGAGTGCAGTTATGAGATCAAAATACATGTGGTTTAAATTTAAAGAATTAAATGTTAGCATTTCCCTATAGAGAAAGGTTATTTGGGCAGTGGTGTACTGACATTATCACCACCCACGGAGAAGGGGACCTGTTGATCCTATCGGTTAAGCAGAAATTCAAAAAAGGAAGAATGTAGGTCTAGCGGGTTTGCTTGGTGTGAGTGATTCACACAGGAAAAATGCTGATACCTGGAGTCATCGTAGTGACCTTCTCTAATGATTAAAAAGAGTTTGTCAAGCTGGAGGGTTTAGGTTGCTTGCTACGTAAAGGTGGTCTTGGTTATTAATATAATAAGTGGAAAGTTAAATGATGACCATGGAAATACGATAACAAGTGCTATTGCAAATGAGACAAAAAAAGATTTTCTGTGGGCATTAAAACTGATCGTCCAATGTGTTAACCATGGGGCTGAAGGACTGCTAAGAAAATGATGTGCAAAGTGGATGAAATAAAGGATAAAAGTGTGTTTAAGTAGGTATTTCTTCAAAGCTTCCTTCAGGGAGGTGTTTCTAGGCACTACCATACTGCTTCTGACAAATCATGTCTGTTAAGCTGAAGGTAAGTAAACAGCATTCATTTAGCAGTATACAGTGCTATCTATATCTCTGAATTTCTGTTTGGGCAAACCTTTATAATAACTTTATTTGACCTAGAAACAAATCTATTAAAACCATCCATTACTAATTTGTCACTATTTAATGTTAGTTTAATATGACAACTCTGGGATGGCTTTGCCTGTTACTCCTGGAAGAAACTACATAACATTGTGTGGGTTCGAGTAGTTTCACGCAGACCTGGGACTGCACAGAAAAGCCAGTTCTCAACATCACTGCACATAGGGAAAGCTTGTCTCTGACCCTCAGTCGAACAGCTTGAACACATGCTGAGTGAAACCCCAGGCTACCAATACTCTGCACTTTGGCTTTTGAAACTTTCTGGGTAAGATACAGTTTCAACATGAAAAGTCAAAATACAGTGGTTTACAATCAGTTTTGCTTTGTTTGAAGCTAAAACTCAAAGCAAAACTCCTGAGGTATAGAGCTGTATGAAGCAAAACATAAGAAAATTAACAGAAAACCTCTGCAAACTGAACAATCTAGTTTCACCCAGCTCTTGAAATAACCCCTTTTTGCTAGTTCACTTTTCAATTGCATGTGTGGGATGTCAAAAATTAGTTGTTTTCACTACCCTGTGGCACAGGTGATAAACGCCGCAGCTCCAAAGCATAACCCTCTGTCCGAGCAAGGTCTCACTCTCACTCTCTGTCTCAGCTGATACTTTCGACATCTGCCAAAAGATGATATTTTCTCAGTCCCTGGCTAGTTACGTTTAGCTCTTGATTGTCTGTAAAAAAAGCCTGTATGTTTTTTTGTAGTTGCATCCAGCTCTGAACTAATTTCCTAGATCTATAACAATGCTCTAAATAGTACCCAGTCCCAAAGTAGCAGCAGTAACTTCACCTCTGGGGGATCGCCCGAGGATTTATGGCATTGTAAGTTCAAAGCCTGATATTTCAGAGATGCTGAACACCTGTTTCTCTTCCTAGCTGGTATGGGAGCTGCAGGTGCTCATGCTCTTGTGAAGATCAGACCTCTTCTGCATCAGTATGTTTATTTACATTTATTTACAGTGAAACAACAAAGAATCCTCTGCTCTCCTTTCACTTTTTGTAAAATTGTAGTGCAACTGGCTTGAAACAAACCTATGAACGGCACCAAGCCAGAAGGTACTTCTAGGAGAGCATTGCTGAGCGTGTGTGAGTTCAGACTCTCAGGGCTCCTTTGTTGGCTGGGCAGCTGATCCATTTTCTTTCCCCCTAAAATATTGAGGGAGTGAACTCCTGAGCCTCCAAAATTATCACTGACGGAGAAGCAATGCCTCAGCAGCAGTGGGACTAAGTGAGTCAGCTTCTGGATGTAGATCTCAGACTTTGACATCTTTGTTGAGAAGAACTAGAGTGATGTTCAGGAAAAAAAATAAAAATTATTGTCAGATAATCAGTGATCTTGTGTACCTATATTTTGCTTATTCGTATGTCAGGTTTTTGTGGTGAACCAGTCAGTACCTAGGAATGTGCAGAGTGCAAGCAGAATGACCAAATTTGAAGGTTGAAGGTATCTTGAAGCACAGCTCACAGGCTGGGTTACATGAGGATTATTGTGCATGGATTTTACAATATAATGGCTCACCTCTGCACAAGAGTGAATTTTATATGGTGTGAGCATATGTCACCGAAAAAACCCAACATTGGGTTGTTGGTGGAATGCAAATATTATGTGACTCTTAGTCTCACTTGGTATTTTAAACCATGAGAGTTTCAGATTTGAGTCACAGTAACTTGTAACTAGGATATGTATATACGCATATATAGCACACAGGCTGTAAGCAAGGCTTTTGCCTTGGGGTTATTTTCTCCTCAAATTGCAGATTTGGTTCTCTGTTATTGTAAGCCATTACAGCCTCAACGAAAAGTTAGAAGTCAGATCAGATGCTTCCAAAATGTGAAAAGAAACCTGAACTGGGAACCCTTAGTCTTCTATTTTCTTCTCCAGCCACTTTGATTTTTAGAACCCTTGGTCCATCAAACCACGTTACATCTTTCCTGCACCTCTGCTTCTCCATGGTGCTTCCTGTGTGGAGCTGGCATCGGGATTTGTTGGGCCTCTAACTTACCTCATCAGAGCACTCAGCAGCATCTCATCTTTTGTTAGAAGCAGAACACACTACTTAAAGAGCACCTTTCACCCAAGACCTTTATTGGAAAACTCCTCTAGTCAGAGCAAGATTTGGAGAAGATGGCACCTGAGTGCCTGCCAGCAGAGCAGCCTCAGAAGCATGTGTGGGAAAAAGTTTTTTCTTGGTTTTTTTTTTTCCTTTTAATTCAGCACTTTGAGTTAGAACATGCGTGTAGCCAAGCTGTGCAAAGAATGACTTGCTGAACAGAAGACTGTAAGGTAGGGTTAGAGGCTCTGCTTAAGAGAAAATCTGCCTCAGCCTGGAGAACAATCCCACCACAAAATAAAATTAACTTTAAAAGTAATGAGATTTTCCACTGTTAACATAATAGCAGCAAACCACATGTTCTAAACAGTTTGGGGCTTTTTTTGGGTTTTGGGTGGTTTTTTTGTTGTTGTGTTGTTTTTTTTTTGGTTTTGTTTTTTTTTTTTTGTATAAGGACTCATTTTTTGTAACAAACCCCAGACTATTAGCCCTGCCATTTTTCCACTGCTGGAGGAAAACGCGGACTCTTGCTGAGTTGTATGGTGAATATCTCAGAGATATTTGAATCTGCCACCAATAAAAAGGCCTCTGAAATGCTAGCATGGAAGAACCAGTTCAAGGTAGAGGAAATGGAAAAAATGGGAAAAAAGAAGAAACATCTCTTTGGATCTTTAGCTCTGTTATTTTTTAGATTATATTTCTTCTGAGGTCCCAAAATCTTTAGTAACAAACAAGATTTCTTTTAAAAAGTATTAAGTTATCAAAACATTTGCCAGGTCCTAATATTAAATCCTAGCAGTCAGCAATGTTTAAGTTCAGCCATATCATTTTGCTGAGTAAGTCATGCTAAAACTTAAAATTTTCCCCTCAAAATGATCTTTCCAAATGAGATTGATATTGTGAGAAAAAAAGAAAAGAGAGAAGGATGCCTTCATCTTGAGGAATTATGGAATTAATTTTCTTTATACACTCTGTTTGCACAAGACATTTTTGTTAACTCTTAATAAAAATACCATTCAGCTGCTACTTTCATTGTTTTTATCCTGGGACCAATACAACATTGTCATTATTGGATATAAAGTGCTGTAAAAACAAATCTAATTTGTTAAGTTTATTTTGATAAGAAATAAATATAAAGGTAGTGCATAGTTTGTACAGTGCTGCTATCATAGGACTCCTGGGTATAATTTATATAAAGAAAATAAAAAAGCATACATAACTTTCTAGTTGATTTCCTTTAACAGGGCTAATTGAAAACAGTTTCTGTTATTTAAAAGTAATTTATTTTAAATATACTTTTTAAAACAAAGTTCTTATTGATATCCATTTTAAGTATAATATTATCTCAGTGTGGGATACAAGTAAAAGGTCAAATCTTGTAGGAGTATTTTCTGTATGACTCAGTTCTGATCACAGATAAACTTATCGGAGAAACCAAATTAATTAACCTTTTCAGTACCAAAAGCTTGTTTTAACAGGCCACGACGGTTTCTTTCACAAATACAGAACGTCAAAGCTCACACTTTTGTTCTGAAACATGAAAAAGAGAGTGCTAATTTCCCTTTTCTCTATCTGATAAAAAGCAGAGGCTAGTGATTTTAACATGAATTTAGACTGGTTGAGAATCAGTATATAGGCATAGTAAGCAATACGTTATTGATTTTTAGTCAAGAGCTGTTGTGCACAGTGGTACAGCAACAGATGCAATTTTTAACTTTGATTATGCCTTTAATTTATGGACATTGTTAAAGGATACATTTTTTCTTGCCCATCAGCATAATCCTTATGCATGGATCTGATTACTGGAGTGCCGAAAGACGCTGTATGAGCAAAATGGCTGTATGCGGCATATCTCTAGGAACCAGCCTCTTTCCATGTTGCTTGATAGGTTGTTCAATTCCTGTCCAGTTAACTGGTTTGTGACATTTCTCAGAAGTCCCTTTAGCTCTGCTTGCTTCTTTGTTTCCATCACAGCAGTGCTGACAATTCAATGACTTGGGTTGCTTCAATACGTGCATGCAGTCGAACTCAACACCAGAAACTGCCTGTCGTTATTAAAGCCAAACCCATAGTGATTGAAAGGACTTCAGATCTGGGACCACACTCATGTCTGAGAAAAACTCTCAGACATTAACGAGCTGAAGCCCTCTTCATGGCATTCATGCAATCTCACCTCTATCAGCACAATTTAATGTAGCTGGGGGAGAGTTTGACTCATGGGGGTTTTGCCTGCAGACTCATTCCTGCCATCTTTACTCATTTTGCATATAGTATTTACTCTCACTGACTTGGGTGAAGAAGTTGTGCTGCAAGGGAGTAAAAGTGGTGAAGTCTTTCTCCAAATAGCTCCTGGAGAGCTGCGTTTCAGACATTACCTGTTGGAGAACGCTCAAGACGCTGATATTAATGATATTTCTCATATTCAGTGAAGTAAAAGCATTAAAAATATCCAAGGGTGAAGATATCTAGAAATCTGGTTTGGAAGGTCAAAGCGCTAGCTGAGCTGTGGGAGTATACTGGCTCTGCACAACAAAAAGTGAAAACAGAAGTCTGTAAGGCATGTCCCAAGCTGAACTCAAATGGGCTTGGGGTGGAAATTTTGTCAGCCCTGGACATATACAGTGAAATAATCATCTCATGCTGGCAGTGACAATCAGCGCTTTTTTTTTTTTTTCCTTCCATAATTTACAAAACATGAGCAAGTAGGTAGTTAAAGCATTTAAATTCTTCCATGAATGGAATAATTTTACATGGTATTTTCTAAGCAGAAAAATAACTGGCGCTAGGGGAATTACATTGTCACTCTTACAAAATGTAATTCCATCCAAACGAACAAAATAATGCAGTTATCAGGGCAGATAATGCAGCACACTGCACACATGGGCAGTGAAGATAACCTTTTACTCCATTAACAAGAGATGATTGCTCTGGAAAACTTGCTGGGTCACTTTTATTTATTAAAAGAGCAAATTCATGGTTTCTTCATGGACTAGTCACACTGCATAGTATTTTCTTTTTTGTTCTATTTAAATTCAGATTGGTTATTCATACTTCCTGGCAGTGGTTATAAGAGGAGGTTGACTGAGAATCTGGTAGGTGAGTTAATCTCATTTTTACTGTGTCTCTAGAGCCACCCACTTTCCCTTCATATGACTTGACACCAACAAGTCTGTACAAGTTTTGCGCAGCGAGACCAAAGTATTGACCTCCTGCACCCCTCCATCTTCTCCTCTGCCCTGTTTTTGCTGCTCCCCTTTTTTCTTTGGCACATTTCTTATTTTTAAGCCCCTCTCACCAGCCTGACACACAGGTCACTTCCACATCCACACATGCCTCCTGCCTGCAGACGCCTGCTGAGATTTTCATCCTTTGAGGCCAGGGAGTCAGTAGAGGGTTGTTAGGTGGCTGCTGACTCAGTGGGATGAAGCCCTGAGGTCCCCAGCAAAACCCCAGCTCCCGCCCCGTACCCTGAAAATGAACTTGCTTTTAATGTCAGAAAGGAATCACTCAAACATTGGGGTTCCCGAGGCCCAGTGGATTTGTGTAATGGGTAAGCACAAACTAGTGCTGAAGCCATTCTCCCTGCTGAAGTGTTGCAGCTCCTTCCCCTACAGCGGGTGCTGGGAGATGCACTTACAGGTTCATACCACAGTCCCGCTTTCAGTCCCAGTGCTTGTACAGGCTGTGTATGGTTCTCCGCTCCTCTATTTGTCCAAGTATTTTCATGTGGCTTTTAGAAATGCTGGTAACATTGAGGTCTTTGTAGCATTTGGCAGCTTTGGCCGGGGAGCTCATCCACTTTTCAAAGGAGAAAGGCACAGATGTGCACACACCGACACTGGAACTGCCTTACAAAGCAGGGCTAAGTTATAGACAACAGAGAAAGCTTTTTGATGTTCTTGCACTAGTGGTTACACTAACCTTTGGTGAGGATTTTCTGAGCAAATTTTGCCTCAGCTGTGATGTCTCTACATGTTTCTCTTTCTGACTCTGCTGAAAGACCATTGAAACAGGCCTCGGATGCGCTACCAGTCTCATTACCTGAGACAACACAAACAAGAGACTGCAGATGGCTCAGTGCATCTTTTCACAGATATGTTAAAAAATTGTCCTGCCGTCGGAGATGTACACAAACTATCTGTGAGAAATCTTCCTGGTCCCCCTGACAGCTTCTCAATTTTGTCGTACACTCTTCTACTCCACTGCGCCTAAAAAAGATTAAAAATCTCATTGGCCTGGGCCTTTTAAATAAAACACTGCCAAAACATCGCATGTTGAAAGTCACCATTTAGCAAGTGGCTGGGGATGCCATACCTCTCCCTGTGCTGCCCCACGTCATGGGCGTTCGACGTGCCCAAGGCTCCCTCTGGTCCCAAGGCGCAGTGCAGCACCGCGCTTTGCTTAGCACCTGAACACAGGCTGCCTTTGCTGTTGCAACGAGCACGATTGTCACCCTGACACGCTTTCCTCCTGACTGGGAAAACAGCTTCCAGGTTTTAGCAAACAAACTTGGAGAACTTTACAGCCCAGCTGTGACAGCTTCGAGCTAGAAGTAGGTTGTCTTATTTTCTCCCCAAATATATGTATTGGTCTGGGGAAGGATACTACCTCTTTCCACAAACCTCACCACACTTACAGCCGTGGACTACCCTGGCTGCAGCAACAGTAAAAGTGCTTTCAGTTTTGGTTTTTTTTTTTTTTTTCTTTTCCATTTTAAGCCCTTCAAATTATATGTTGACATTCTCACTGCTAGCTGGAGAGCAGTGTATCTCACAGTATTCCTGCCTTCGTATGGGACACGTGGCATGACGTTGAGGAATATGCCTACAGTGATATAATGTGGACTTCACCTGTAGCCAGGTGCAAGGACTAAAAGCTGCAGCGGCTGCCAAAGGATGAGCTCATAAAGGAGTTGAACACTTTGGATCGTAAATGGGGAGCTGTGAGGGTTTTGAAGGATCAGGGCTTGGAGATTTCTTTATGCAAGGCTGGAACATCTTTCAGTGACAAGGAAATCAACCTTTTTGACTGAACTGAAAAACAATTGATAGAGCTTCCCCACTTTCCAGTGTCTCACATTCCTGAGTATGGATCTTCCTTGTTAGTGATTGTGGACATGAAACCTTTCAACCTTTCCACAGTTACTGTTGTTGCAGTTCTGCAAATAAGAAATGACAGTGAGATAGGAACACTGAGCATGGTCCTGTCATATCTGTGGGTTGTGTGGGCTTCTCTAAACATTGACTAAACACTGTCCCACCACAGCTGATTTTTCCCTGCAGTATATTATCTCTAATAAAGCTGAAGCCATACAGCTCGTCCATTGCCCTCCCACTGCATTTTTATGTTCTGAGACCAAAGAAGTCAATTTTTGGGGGTTTTTTTGTTTTTTTTTTCCAACTGCGGAAGACAATATATATGCTTTTAATGTGCTCTTCGACTTACGCAGACTTATTACCCAGCTGCAGAATGGGCTCTGGTATACAAGTACAGGAGATGTGTTTATGTGTCTGGTCATCTCTGGAATGTGTAGCCACCGAGTGAAAGGCTGGGAAACTCCTGTGGGATGGCTGTGCCGATGATGACCTGCCAGCACCAACAGCCTGATCTCTGATGGTGGAGAGGGAACATGGATGCCTCTGCAGTGCTGAGGGTCTCCAGCAAGCTTGGAGCACACAAGCTGGAAAGATGCTCTGCACATCTCCTGGTGTTTGCTCGAGCCCCTTAGCACCTTACAATCAGCCCTAAGCAGTTTGTAGGATTGCGCTTCTGCTGGCTGAAGAGAAAAAAACCTCATTTGTGCAGGATTTTTGTTTGTGCAAAAGGCCTACTAGAAAATTGTTGAAATTAAAATAATCACACATGTCCTTCCGCTTAGGAAAAGAGAGCTCTAAGTGAGAGCATGTGTGCTCCGACTCTCGGGCTGAGAAAATGTCAGTCTGATGTGCTTGGGAAGTTCATATTGATACAAACAGGGAGGCTCCCTGCTGCCCACAGATTTCCCACATAAAAGTCCTACTGGTAGCCGTGGGAACTTAGCGGCAGCCACGCTGTGGCTAAAGTCACCACTCTAAAAATGTAGTGAAATTAGTGTTCATAAAAGTGAAAAACATGCCACAAGAATGAAGATGTTCTGATTCACAGCCATGAAAATTACATGAGTTCTGGCATTAAAATAAAAAAGCTAAATTTTGCATTTACTCTGGCTTTTGAAAAGGATTGCTGGTGGATTTTTAAAAAGTTCATTTAAGCAAAAATCTTGGCTTTTTTGCAAAACAATTTGTTGCACCAAAACATACCCCCTCCCTGCCCCAAGTCGTGCCTGTGATGTGACGCTGGTCCTTCTCACCAGCCCTGTGGAAAGGGCTGATCCTGTGCTGCACAGTGGCCTCTAGTGAAACTGAGTAGTTTGTTCCAGAGTCTGCAAAATAATTTCCAGCAGCTGTGTTGTAACTAGTTTCAGTTCTGCCTTCTGATCTGACCCTCACCTTGCTCAAACTATGACACTAGCTTTGTATATTTTTAAGAAAAATAATAAAAAAAAAAACCCATGGGAGGGTGTGATGGACCAACAGACTTGTCCAAATGTAATTTGAACATGAACCTGGGACCCAGAGGCAAAGGTAATACCAGCAATAGTGCAGCTGTTGTAGCTTAACATTATCGTTTAGCACCATTTTCAGTTTGAAGTTCCCTTTTTTGACGACTTCTGCTATGCCTGCCATAAGGAGAGGGGACAGCTATGCCAGCTGTGACTCTTGCTACTAGAATTTGGATTTGTATGTTGTATCTCTGTTCCAGTTATAGACATTCATCCTCAAACAGGTACTCTTGTTCCTTGCATCCTTGCAGCTTTCTTTTTTCTTGCACCACAAGGATCTGAAATGTCAACTCTGTAGTCAAAGCATTGTATAAGGCTTGCTCCCTGTGTCCTATCAAGCCTGTTTTCCATGATTTTCCAGGAGAGATGTTATGAAACAATGAGCATCACCCTCCCTTCATGACATTCCCTCTGCCACCATGCCTTCTTGCAGGACAGCCACCAAGCTGACCCCTTGTTCAGCTGGCTATCGTGTTTGCTGGGCAGCTGCTGCCTTCCCATCCCTACCCCCATACTGACAACAGTTTATGACAGCAGCAATCTTAAAAATAAAACAGGAAATAATTTCAATAGGGGATGTGGTGGCTGACAGAGAAAAGTGGAGTATGTCTGAAGTGCAGTTGTTCTTTCACGTGAGCGCCGAGGCCCTGCAGAAATGTTTCAGGGGAATGAATGTTTGCACAGCCTTTCATGTGGTGGAGGGACCTGTGCTTGTTTTTGTTGTTGCTTCAGAAACCTATTGTGGTGGCTGTCACAGAGTCACAGAATGGTCGGGGTTGGAAGGGGCCTCTGGAGATCATCTAGTCCAACCCGCTCCTAAACCAGGCTCACCTAGTGCAGGTTGCACAGAATCACAGGTGGGTTTTTAATGTCTCCAGAGAAGGAGACTCCACAACCTCTCTGGGCAGCCTTTTCCAGTGCTCTGCCACCCTCAAAGTAAAGAAGTTTCTCCTCGTTCAGATGGAACTTCCCGTGTTGCAATTTGTGCCCATTGCCCCTTGTCCCTGTCGCTGGGCACCACTGAAAGAGCCTGGTCCATCCTCCTGACACCCGCCCTTAAGCTGTTTGTGTGCATTGAGAAGGTCCTTTCCCAGTGTTCCCCAGGCTACACAGGCCCAGCTCTCTCAGCCTGTCCCCTTAAGGGAGATGTTCTAGTCGCCTCATCACCTTTGTAGCCCTCCACTGGACCCTCTCCAGTAGCTCCCTGTCTCTCTTGAACTGGGGAGCCCAGCACTGGACACAGCACTCCAGATGTGGCCTCACCAGGGCAGAGCAGAGGGGCAGGAGAACCTCCTTCGACCTGCTGGCCACACTCCTCCTAATGCACCCCAGGGTCCCACTGGCCTTGGCCACCAGGGCACACTGCTGGCTCACGGGCAACTTGCTGTCCACCAGAACTGCCAGGTCCTTCTCCGCAGAGCTGCCTTCCAGCAGGTCAGCCCCAGCCTGTACTGGTGCGTGGGGTTGTCCCTCCCCAGGTGCAGGACCCTACACTTGCCTTTGTTGAACTCCATGAGGTTGAGCTCTCTGCCCAGCTCTCCAGCCTGTCCTAGGCTTGCTGAATGGCAGTGCAGCCTGCCGACCTCTGAATGCTGCTGGTCATGATGCAGCAGCATTTTGCTGGAGCTCTGTGGCTCCCGGTGCTATCGGCACATGCTTGCTGGTGCGTGGGCATGGCCCTATGATCTGGTCTGCATTTGGGTCACTGTGATAACCCCTTGACTTCAACATTGCAACTATTTCCTTGCATTAGCTGCAGCTGGGATAGCTGTGCTCTGGCCAGTAAATAATTCACTTGCCTACCACATTCTGGTGTGAGATAACATTTTGGTCTGATGCCTGAAGGAAACACCTACCCAACCTGCTATTTCTTCTGAGGAGAACCTTTAGCATCTGGTTGAATTATTTAATGGGAAGGCTATGGATGCCCCATTCCTACATGTTGCTGAGAGCTCTTCATCCTCCTTGTTTGCTCCTGGTGGATCATCTGGAACAAAGAAGGGATCTGGGTGAGTGCTGCCCTGGTAATGCTGAGCAGTCGGAGCCTTTCAGGCTAAAAGATGCTTCTTGGCCTTAAAAAGCTGAGTGTTTTCTTGGAGGTAATGTCTTAGTCTTGGAAATGTGCTTTTGGTTTGCTTCCACCAGCTTTGTATTTATAGTCAACATTTATTTTTCTCACCAGCTGGGTTAAGTGTTTTTTCCTATAGCATTCAAATGCTTGGAATAGAGGTTCAAATCCTTCTCTGCTTTCAAACACAAACATACTATATCTGGGTCAAGAAGTCTCTGACCTCCAAATCACTGGAGGTTGACAGAGTATATCATGGTATTTTTTTTATAGGCTTGCCCTAGTATTGTACTCTTCTTGCTATTGCCAGCATTAGAGATGGGATATTGGGCTAGAGGGACCTTTGGTCTGACCTCCTATGGACGTTTTTATGGTCTTTTGTCTTTATCTGGGGCCTCCAGAGGCTCATAAAGATACTGTAAATATAAAGAATTCATTGTGAACCGAGAAGAAGTTGTGAGCATAGGAGGGCTCTCCCAGCCCTGCGCTCCCTGGGAGCAAAGGTCTCATAAGAGAAGTGGGTGTCTGGCAAGTGCTAATGAAACAACTTCCAAAGTCTATCAGTTGTTAGATAGATGGTCCTCAGTGGGTAATGAAAATAACTGTTTCTGGACACTTCTTAACATACACTTCTTCATACAGTGTAGGATTTAGTAATGTCATACAGTATGCAGTTTATCATTTCGGTTTGCTTCCAGCATTGGCCCACGGCCTCATTTGAAACAGCAGATCTACCTATCTCCCTTGGCTTCTTGGATGGTTTCTTCAAAGGATGAAAAGGTCTCCAAAGAGGTCCCATGTCACCCTTGCCGAGCCCTGAGGGCCTGCTGAGAAGCGTGCGTACCGGTGCTTGTTGTTTGCTGTTATCTAAGTGGAGCAACTCCAATATCACGAAGCTGTGCACGAGTGTCAGGCTCGCTGAGACGCATGGTGTTTGTGCTGCCACTGGAGATGAGCTCTGAGATATCTTCAGTGCACCAGGAAATACCAAGGGGGTTTTGAAACAGCAGGAAAGCATCTGCAGACTCCTCTGAGCTTGTTTTCTCTTCTGCCTGCCTTTTCTCTCTGCTTGGTCAAAGGGAGCAAGCGGGACAGAAATCCTCCACGTAACTCAGTTTTCCTCTCCCCTTTTCAGTTTGTTTTTAAAAGGCATTTCTGCATAAGGTAGAGCAGCCTTATGGCTGAGAAAGGACCTCAGCCAGGCGATGAGGAAGGCTTGCCCAACCAGCCCTGATACCTGACCCATGCCTGCCCTGCTTCGGGGGCAGCAGAGCTGCTTTGCCAGATGAGGAGAGAGGAAAGAAGAAGGGTGAATATTTCGATGTGAGAAAAACCAAAAAATCCCATCAGACAAGGGTTTTTTAAAATCCTCTTCATTTTTCCATCTTCCCTTACTCTTCCAAGCCTAGAAAAATCCTGTTCAGTATGACATTAAGCCTGTAAGAAGTCCTGTTTTGTTTTTAGTCAGATGGTGCTGAAGGATTTAGAGCTCTGTTTTCGAAGTTCTGCTCTGAAGCTGCTTAAGCTTCACTTGCTTCATTGCAAACCCTGTGTCCTGAGCTGGAGCTTCATTATTGACAGTGGTAAAGAAGATGCTATTTTTAAAGTCAGGCTCTACATTCATGTTTTGTGTACTCCCAAAATAGTCCTGAAGATTCAGATCTCTGTGTGTCCAGCTCTGCCACCCCCTGTGCCCAAAAGGGTCACAGTCCTGCCTCCACAGCCAGAGTACATCACTGGCATGGAAAATTCAGTAGAGCTCATCTAGCTACCCTGGGAAGGAAAAAAAAGTTTCACTTGCACAGTTGGTGCTTTCCTGCGTATTGTACAGCCTTAAAAAATCCGGTATTTTAATCAGAATGAGCAAAGCGTATGGTCCTGCTTAAAAGTTTTCTAGAGTGACACATTACAGCTTCAGAGTCAACAGTTTGCTTAATGTTATTCAAGTATCAATGCAATATACAGTCTGAAAAAAACACTTTATGTGGAAAAATACTCCTTTCTCACAGGAACAATTGAAATGGCTGGTGAGGATTCTGCTATGAAACTGGAAAACACCCCAGAAGCAAACCCGTGACGACTCACGGAGAGCATCAGCCACTTCTAGAAAGTTAAAAGTATTGAAACATAAGTAAGCACTTTTAAAGCTGTTAAGGCTGGCTGTGCGTGCATGTCACTTGCCTAATCTGTGGGGATCCTTGTTACTCATTCGGGGAGGGAGGTGGAGATCACTGAAGTCAATAGAAAGATGCAGAGTGATTTCAGGCGGTTTTAGGTGAGGTCACGCACCTCGCTCCCTCTGCCAGCGTCCTTGGAGCTCACTGCCATCCAAGCCTTCAGTGGCCTCTATGGCTGCTACAGCAGTTTCTGAGTTGCAGTGACAAGATACAGCTCTGAAGGTTCATGTTTCTGAGGTGCTGGCCTGCCCCAGCCCCCTCACACTGCGAGCGGGGGGCTTCCACAGACATGGCCAGGAACACCCGTCCACTGACGGTAGACCAAGCAGACCTGGAAATGAAGGTTTTTGAACTTTTTTTTTGTAACAAAAACTAAAGGCTGTTTTTCTTACTCAGTGGCATAAGGTAAGGTTTATGGAGGGATTAGCAGTGTCCTTTACAAATGCCGATCATAAACATGTACATGACTTTAGTGCAAGCAGCGTCAACACAGGTTTTGCTGAAAGGCAGCAAACGTACGGGCTCACGAAGTACATGTATTTGACTAAAATTCAGGGCTGGGGAATAAAGAGGGCAAAACCGCATTTTGCTGCCTGGTATTTTTTAAGAGAAATATGTCCACAGAATAGTTGGTGTCTGCAGTCATTTTTTGTGAAGATGGCTGTGGCAGCCGATTGAGTTACCCAGGGGTGAACGCTCTCCCTGTGACTGAGGCTGGCAGGGGCGGCCGCATCCCACAGAACCCCACCGAGGAGGACGGGTGCGAGCAGCGGCACCACTCTCACGGGGTGCTCTGAAATCGGCTCTGGCTGAGCAAAACAGGGTGCTCTCCGGGGAGGCCAGGCGCTGGCTCGGCGTGGCGGTGGGGACAGCTGTTGAGCACGCAGACAGCCACCCACCCACAATGTCTGCAATGCACACAGCTGCTGCCTGGCTGCATTACAAAGGTGCCTCCGCAGCAGCACATGGGCTGTCTGTGATACCGGCGGCTGTGAGCCGCGCTTGGGCTGTATTTTACAAGTTCGTTTTCTATGGTGCTGCAAGCACAGGCACGCTTTTATGGCATCTAGAGCATTTCGCTGAATGATTTGGTAGTACGCTACTGACCAGACAGCACATTTCCAGATTTAGATTACAAGAGGAAAACAGCAAGTGGTAGGTTCAAGTGCAGGTCAGTGGATATGTTATACCAGAGCTCCTTCGCTGAGCACTGGAGTACTCGTGCTCCCCTGGGACCAATACCGTAGCTGTGCTCAATAGAGATGGCCTAAGGTGTTTGCTTTTATGATTACCAGTACCATTCACAATGGGAAAACGCTGTTGTCACATTGTAAACATCATTGTTAATGTCGTGGAATCTTTTCAGTTGATATTTGGCCTTCAAACACAAACGGATGATGTTCATTTTCTCCTGTTCTCTAGATGTATTAAGCAGCATTTTAGCAGGAGGTTTTTGGGAAGGAAAGAAAGGGTGCAGAGGTCAGAGAATATTCTGAATCTGCTCGATGGGCTTGTTTTTAGATAGTTACTAGTACCAGTGAGCAGTTTGGAGGAGGAAAGCAAAGAAAAGCTGTAATTTGGAGGAGGAAAGCAAAGAAAAGCTGTAACCCAGACCATGAAAACCAAAATCAGTGCTGATGGCCTCACTACCGATGTACATGGAAAACCAAATACTGCAACACAACGTCATCAGCATTCAGCATGAACAAGCAGGATTTAAATATCTCACCTGTAATAAAACTTGAGTTTACAGACAGTGTAAACCAGCTTACTGACCTGGCTTATATCCACCACCTGAAAGTTGGTGGGACAGTATGTCCTGATGGTCCGAAGAGCAAAGTGGATCCCAATAATGATGTTTAGCAATAGCAAATTGGTTTTGAATGCTGCAAGGTTTTTTCAGATTAAATTCTGTTTTGTTAAACTTTATATCACCCTTTGCAGGGCAATATTCCCTTTAAAGACAGACCCAGGGCTGCATGGCCCCCCGCTCGCTGCTCTCCCAGTGTAAATAATGGTTGCTGAAAGCACAATATCACCAGAGAAAACTGCTTACCATTTCATTGCCACCAGGAATAAAGCACCTTCCTCACTCTTGCTGGGCTGACCTGCCTGTGAAAGCACAGCCTAGGCTCCAGCCCTGTGTTTGCTGAGTAAGATCTGTCCCGTGTAGGAGTTAATCATGAATAACCTGCCTGAAGTTATGGTTCGGATTGCTCATGGTTCTCTCATGTCTTTTAACACAACAATTATTTTTTTTAGTGTCAGGGCACATCGCCTCCCTGAAGGCTGCTAATCATGGCTTTTGGGAAGGTGGTCCCCTGTGCAGAAAGGGGAAATGAGAACCCCCTGCCAGCACACTGTGCTAACTTGGGCTTTATTTTAAATACTAATATTTTGTGACAGGGAGACTTGGAGTGTTTGAAAAGGTGGAGTATGGGCAGCTTTATAGCTTGGGGCTCCAAAGCATGCTTTGGGAAGGCTGGCTTCAGCGCAGCAGCGAAAAGCACAATAAAACACACACAGAGTAACACTGTTAGGCTGGTAAGTCTTATTTTCCAGGATGGTGTCTTTTTGCCGCATAGCAGCCCAAATCCCAAATTCCTGCCTTAGCTTTCACTCAGACAAACCTTCTACAGACCTACTCCTGTCTGGACCAGAACTGATCAAAACTTTCAGGTCTTGACCCAGAAGGTACAAAATGATGCTGAAATGAAGGTTCACAGACCTACACCCCTTTCATTTAACCTAGTTTCTGTATGACACAGGCACATCTGACTGCGTGACGGTACAGTGCAAGTAGGACAGATGCTGTTCATTGAGAAGACGTGTTGTGCTTGTGCTTCTTGTAGCACATCCCACTGTGTGGGACCTCTCCTCTCACCCTCTCTTTGAGGATGGGGCTGTGGGGGAGAAAGGGAAAAGGAAAAGTTTATAGATCTGCCTTTCTGAAATAAATAGTGGTTTGTTTTTTTTTTTCCTTTTGCCTCCTGATTCGACCTTTTTGCACAGGCAAAATATGCCAGGCTCGTTGGGTGCCAGGAGGATGGTGCTCCCTCACTGGCCCCTGCCCGCTGCCCAGCCCAGGAAGTCCTGCACTTTTGCCCATCTCTGGGACAGGGTCTGGCCTCGTGGAGGGGGCCGCAGACCCCTGCTGTGTGTGGGAGAGCAATGCTTTGCATTGGGATCTTGGATGCTGCTGGCAGATGTGGAGAAAAACCTCAGTGCGTGTAACCAGACAGCTCCCTACTGACAGTGCAGCTTGTGTTCCTGAGCAGCGCTAATGTTTTGAAGGAAAGCTGGCAAAAATTCAAACTCTCAAGCCTTTTCTAGGAGATGCCCTTTCCCTTTTCCTTCCCACATCGTGCTTCTCCAGCAGGTCTGGTTAGTCTTCGTGCCTGAACCTGCCCTTGGCAGGGCGCTTCTGGCCGGAGCGTGCCATGGGACACATGGGCTGCAGCCGTAGGGCACACAGGCAGTTCTGTGCCTGCGTCTGTTAATGAAGAATTAAATGAATCCTAAAAAGATGGGAACAGAGGGTGAGAACCAAGGCAATGGTACATTGCTCAACTGTTTTGCTTGCTGTAATTGCTCAGGTTTTAGGGCAAAATAGAAAGCTGTGCTTAATGAATTGCGCTACCTTAATGCGTCCTACAGTTAGCAAAAGGTAACAATAGAAACCTGGGGGCATAAGTGGGCTGTATGGCTTTGCAGAAGGCCACCCAAAGGACAGAAAGCAAAGGGCTGGCACTGCTGGGAGCAGGTGTCATGGTGACTGCAGCTGCAGCTGCAGTTGCAAGCAGCCGTATTTTGAATATGAAAACTTAAAGCTGGGAGGCACAAGGACTGGCTAAAAGGGGGAAGGAAGAGGAGGAAGGCCTGGGCTAGGCGTGCTCAGAGCAGAGGGGCTGAGCTAGTATCTGGCTGAGCATGGCTTGGTTACGCCAAGCAGCCAAACAGCCTCCCTGCAACCCTCCCCGCTGCAGTGCTTCAGGTGTTGCTTTAAAAAACTGCTATCGCTGCAAGAGATTAGGAGTATCACACTTCCAGGAAAGCTCAAGGGAAAGTAACAGAAAAAAAGCCTCCTACTACAAATGAATGCATTTGAGCAAATGCC
This sequence comes from Falco rusticolus, assembly GCF_015220075.1. NCBI lineage: Eukaryota > Metazoa > Chordata > Aves > Falconiformes > Falconidae > Falco > Falco rusticolus. The sequence goes on along the minus strand of NC_051188.1, from coordinate 29,992,414 downwards.
TCCTGTCTAAAATCAACAGGCATAGATAGAGCTGGTTGTCCATGTTTCTGCATATTCTGGTCTTTCTATGCCCCCTAAGTGCTGCTTATGTATCAGTGACAATTTTATCCTGCTGTTTGTTGAGAGCATGCTATTCCATAAGGTCCTGTATTTCAACTTATCATGAGGCAACTCTCATTCTGTAAAAAGCCTTGATAAATTGAATATTTTGGTCTGCTTGAATGCTTTAAGTTAATTGTTGGATTATTAAATAAGAATTGAATCCAAGACTGGCGGGATTCCAATTCTTTGCGGATCTTGGTGGTAATGGCTAATGGACAATAGGAAATTGGCTCTAAACACTTAAGAACATAAGCTTCTTGCAACAGGACTTTGTCTTCTTATGTCTTTGTAAATTATTCTTCATCTCTGTGTTATCAGAGAATTTACAGCCTTCCTCACAATATGCAGGACTTACTCACAGAAGTAGATCTTTAAGAGGGTTACATCTCTGAAGTAGCAAAAATTGTGTCCAAAAATACCTATCAATGTTAATTACTATTACTGTTAAATACGTGCAAGTAATTTAAATTATGTATTTTTGCCTCATTAAGTAAATACTAGAATTATTTTGATTTTACTTAAATACTCTGTTACATTAATAACATAATAATTGTATGAAATAAAAAGTTAATCTGTTGTTTACTGCTGCTCCTTATTACTAAGAGTTTTATGTCTGGTTCTGTTATTAGTACGAGGTCTATTTTTGGTGAAAATTCTTCAAATGTCAAAACATGACTAAAGTGCAGTAAAATGCAAGTAAAACAACCACATTTGAAAGAATGCGAAAAGCGCTTTGGCAAATTGTTATCTTTACGGTGGTATCTTTGCTCTATATATTTACACAAATACACAGAAAGATATTATATATTAATTACACAGGAAAATCTTACTCATCTCTGTAGAAAAACAGGATAGAGATTTCACATGTGGCTCAGCCCTAGGATGATGTGATATTAGTGTCTGTGCTGTTTTCAAGATGCAATTTATCTAACACTGGAAAAGGGTATGGTTTGGCTGACTAAACTCTGGAGTGATGCTCGACGATAAAAGTGCTAAGGGGAATTTTTTGGGTGTCTAGAAGACAACGTCTAAGACTCCGTAGGTGTGAAAAAAACCAAAAAGACTTTTTCTGGTGATTGTATAAAAAGCTTACTGACATTTTATGACACAGACTAACCTCCCCCCGTACCTTTACCCCCCCGCCTTGCAAAATGTAGCTGCCTTAAAACTGAATGCAAGCTCCCTCACACAGAGGTGTTATTTTGGCACATCTCGCCCCTCTTTGAGAGTTTTGTTGTATACTCAGTGTCCCGAACTGGAGCAGCCTATAGTGCACATAGGCATGACCAGTAAGAAGGGCAAGCAAACAAACCCAACAGCTCATCTGGGATATGCACCACTAGTTATCTGCAAAACACTCAGCATTGCAGACATTTGAGAGCTGAGGCAAACCCTGCGCTAGTTTCAGATGCTGGGGAGGGAGAGCTCTGCTGACCCCACCCTGCCATGGGGTCTGCCCCGGGCAAGGGATGGTTCCTTGGCTGAGCCAGGCAGCTTCTGGGAAATGGCCTGCCAAAGAAGGGCTGCCTGAGCTAAGAAAGCCCCAGTGCTCTGAGGCACAATGTGGAAATAGAGGTCAGTGGTCTGGTGGGGATGATGATGGGAGCAGTGCACTGCAGGACAGATCTGCATCAGGAGAAGCACATTTTGCGTAATGGTGATGGATGGGTCTAGATGGTGATAGATGGTCCTTTCCAGCATTCACTCCTCCAGGTGGGCTGGCTCGTCTCTGCAGTGAGGCTGGAGTGTGAAGACACTGGTTAATGCAGAGGTCTGGGCTAGCTGTCAGACTCAGGGTTCCCAGAGGCCTCCCATCCTGTCTTGTCTTTGTGCTGGAGGTCTCCATGAAGTCTAGGGGACCCTGGACTTCCTCTTGGGCTGCCCAAGTGCAGCCAGGGCTGGCAGCCTGGCACTTGCAGGGTCCTGCACTGTGGGGAGGCTCTGGGCAGGATTCATCCCAGCCAACTCATGGGCCAGTTGATGGGGAGAAGGACATGGCCATGGAGATAGATTTGGATCTTCAAGGGGCTATTGAAATTATTCTTCAGAAGGACCTTTTGGCTTTGACTTGAGAGGGAGCCTGACGTGAGCAGGGCTTGCTGCTTTTACCTCTCCAAAGTCATCCAGGTGGAAATGTCCACTTTGACTTAAGCTGCCACTTACTGTGGATGGGCAGATGGGTGGTGGCCATAGGTCTTGGTGGAGGTAAGTGTACCTCTAGGTCTGCTCCTTCTCTTGCAGTGTAGTCACAGATCGGTGGACATCAACCCTTCCCTGTCTCTACCTACCACTGCTTCAGAGCCTTGCTTCATAGGGAATGCGGAAATCCAGGTCCCCATTGGGTTAAGGAGCACAAAGGGATCTTGTTTTCTGTGGTACAGGGCCTGGACTTTCGGCTCTCTGATGCTGGACCCTCATTTCAAGCCACCAGAGCAAAGATGTGATTGCTGCTTACCTTTGTGGAGTGCCAGGTCTGTGCTGATGACTTTTCCAAAAAACTGTGCTGCTTTCTCTTGTAGTACTAGCCCCTGACTACGCAGCAATCCCAGCTGTGGTTTTTTTTTTTTTTAATAGGTTGGCTCCGGCACCTTACAGTGTACACCTTACAGTGTACAAATAAAAGCTTGAAAAGCCAGTGGTCCTCTTCCCTTCCCCCCAGGTTCATAGGAAGCACCTCAGGAAGAAAAAAAAGAAGTCAATTATAGTTGAATCTTGGGATTTCTCTAGCAAGAAGACTTCAGGAGTCCAATAAACACCAACCTGGATGCAGTGGGCTTAGTGTTTTTTCTCCTTTACAATAAAACCTCATTGAACTGGGAAGGTTGCCTGCCAGGTGTGGGTGGCAAAACTCTCAGATATTGATTTTCAGTCTGTCGGTCTTGAAAGCAAAAACACGTCTTTCATGTCGCCAGGCACTGTATCAGAGCCCACAGTGTCTTGCAGGGTATTTCTGCACATCGTGGCACTGGAGACAATAGAACATCCTGTGAAGTAACAGCCTTAGCAAAACACCACAAGAGAAAATTGTGAAAAACACACTTCTCTGTTCCTTTTTTTACACAGACTTTCAGTTAGAAACACAGGCATACTGCATCTGAAACAGCTTTCTCTTGTGATTTGGCTTCTTTTTAAAGCCTCAAACCATTTAAAGCTCCACTCCTCTCCCTCAAACCCTGTTGAAGCTTGATGTGGGAGAATGTAGGCTTTTTTCCCTACTGCTTTCAGTCACTGTTTGACATATTCTGAATGTGCCTTGATGTGTCCGCTGCTTTTAATATTGCTGGCTAACACAAAGGACTCAATTTGTTCCCTCCTACTGACACACATAATTTGTATTTCCGTAGAGAAATATTGCTGTCTTTTGGAGGGAGATTACATGGGAGAGCAATGTAACAGCCTCCATAAAGTCACTGTTTGGTGCTGACTTAGTCGATCACTTTTCCTGTGGCATTACATACTTACAGACTGGGGCATCTTGCATGCTAAGTATTACATTAACAGATCTTGCCACTTGCAAGCAGAAGACTTGTTCTTGCAGTTGCTGCTTTGAAGTTGACGGAAACTTTATTTTCTTAAATTTATTAGTGCCTGTCTTCAGTGCTCTTTGGGACACTGCATTGTTGGAAGTGTAACCTCAGGCATGGGACTTGATATTGAGGTGCTGCAGCCTGCAGAAATGAAATGGTGTTTTTTCCCATTTTTGTGTGAGTCATTGCACCTACACCAGGGTGGGAAAAGACTTTCTACCAACATAAACCTCCCCTGCATTTTCAGGCACATACAGCAACTTTTACTACTCCCTGGCCTAGGTCCACGTCCAGCCTTGATCTATTTAAAGTTTATTGCATATCCCTCAAAGCTGGCTGAACCCTGTCAGTGGGTGGAATGATTCCTTTAATGCCTACCAAGTTTATGGCTGCAGCAACATCATTTTAATCTCTTCTGGGATGGATGATGTTATATAAAGAGAATGATCTGCCAGCAGTTCAGGGTAGGTATTGACCAGCTACATTGCTCACTCATGCAGACCTCTGCTGGGGTATCAGTATGAAAACAGGAAACGATGTGGGAAATGTTAATAAAACTTGACAACAACAGCTCAAAAGGTGTTTGATCCACCATTTAAGTGTACATAACTATTACAGGATGAGGAAACAGGAAATACGCTGAGGGGAGGAGATGAGAACAGAGAACGGTGAAAAGAATAAAAAGACTGAACTTGAAAAATTCCAAGTCACCTTTTTAAAGTCATCTGGCATGCATGAGGTGTTCATCAGAGCGCGCAGCTCCCCACTTAGGTGTTACACATGTAAAACATGAGGAGCCAGAATTGACATCCTTCAGCAATAAATTCCATCATGGCACTGAATATGAGACCAAGTTAATGCCAAAAAGAAAAACTCCAAATGAAAAAAAGAAGTTATTTGCAAGCAAGGGTTTTAAAATCTTCAAAACCAAATCAGCTCTCTGTAGTTCCTGTTTCTTCAGAATCTGCATTTGTCCACAGCCTTGAATAAATGAAATGTCATAGTGCTGCTCCTATTCAGAAGTATTACCATTTCATGATGACTTTTTTCTATCCTCAACCCCCCCCCCACACCACCCCACGTTCTTCCATAAGTAACTGAGTTGGAAAAAAAAAAAAAGCACACTCTCTTTTTCGTGTTGTGTTTTATTGCAGTGAGTTCACTGCCTTCTACTCATTGAGGTTTGCACGATGAGTTCCCTAGTAACACACTCTGAAGTGTTACTGAATGAAGTTTAGCAAATGCATTAATTTGAAAGAACTGTTCACAGGAAAAAAACCCATATTGATTTGGATGTAAGAACAGCAAATGCTTCCCTTATGTCACCTTTCATTAACAGCATTCAAAGCATTTTAAAGGTGTGATTCACAGTTTATAGACAAAGAAGCCGGGCTCCGGAGTTGAAGATGTTTGATAATTAGTAAACTAATTGTGGAGTTTAGATCTGCTGATTTTTAGCCTCTGGCCCATCTCCATTGGACAATACAATCTCCTGTGACAAATACACTGAAAGGAATTATTTTCTAATGTGCAAGACATCCATTACCTTCCTTAAAGTGTCCTTTGGACCTTTGAAATCAGGGAACAGTAGTTACAGGTTGCACACTTCCTTCCAGCCATGGGTCTGCACAAAACAATGGGTCTTTGTGTCTTCAAGAGAGGGGGCAGAATTGGGAAGGCAAGGCAAGGACTGTCCTGGGCACCAAGAACAAGTGCTTCCAAGTTGTGGAAGCAAGGGAGAATGTCAAGTGTCTTCTAGTGCTCGGAGCCTTGGGTAGGATTCATCTGCCTAAGCTTTGACATTTGTCTGACTGTCAAAGACACATCTAAGACAAGTTACATACCTCACCCTATAGTGATATGGGAGTTTCTGGGCACCCACTGCAAATGGTAACAACCTCGGATTTCAGTGTTTAGCTTCTGAATTTTGAAGAGCAGACCTCTTGCCTTTTGTCTCTGCCTGCGAGGAGAAGCCTGCTCAGAGAGGAAGAGGATGGAGGTGTGAGGGGCTTCCCCTGCAGGCAGAGCTGCCCTGTGACACAACAGCCTACTCCTCGCTGTTCTTGGTTTAAAATAACACTTTGCCTTCTGCTAGTTTGGCAGATGCAGGGGACTTCTGGCAGGAGGTGGCTGCCTTTGAGCTCTAACATGGGCTGTACTTTCTTCAGGAAGATAAGTAGATGGATGTGGTGTCACTACTTCGCAACTCAGAGAAGATGTGTGGCCACCACAGGTTGGACAAACCTATGTACTTGTTTCCTTCCCTGTGGTTTTCATCTTTTGGCTTTATGGGTAGTGAGTCAGGCCTGGCCCTGCTTGAGCATCTGACCCACACACCATGTGAGCTCTGAGGTGTTGATTCATGGACATGACCCCTTCTGGTGGCAGCATGTTGCTTGTTGATACAGCTATGACAGCCTGACATGTAGATTTAATGAAGCCACATATTAAACTGCTCCTGCAAAACTTGCTCAGTATCATCGCGTGCTTGTCTGTTGTTTTGTGAAACTATTTGAGTGGAGGTTGGGAGAAATGCAATGCCACAACTCTCGATAGCTCTGTTAAGCTAGGTATGTGCTTGTTCCATTGAATCTGTGTGTGTATGCATGTACATACATATGCACACATACACACGATACTACCTGTCCTTCATCCAATGTTGAAGGTTTGCCCTGTTTAAAGTGCAGATGTCTACTCTTTTTAGTCTTCAAAATGCCCCTCCCTCGGGGCCATGATATCATTGCCTGACATCCCATAAACTTCCTCCAAAATGCTTTCATGGCCTCCTATGTTAGACAGAATTATGAATTGCCAAGTTTACTCATAAGTGGAGTGAAATATCACCTGCACGTTGGCCTGTCATACTGGAGACAGTGTGGCTGGTGATGAGTCCCCTTTTCACCATCTCCTGAAGGCAGGAAAGATAACACACAGTCACCTATTATGAAACAGGCTTTTTATAGAGGATGATTTCTCTGTGATGCAGTCTTATTGCGTGTGTTTAACTCTTCTTTGGTTAGTGATACTGAAAGCAAAGTAATCTTGTGGCTGATGTAATGCCATGGTGCCCTTCTTTAAGGATGGCTGTAAGTGTGAGAACACTTCCACTAGTCTTTTTGAAAGGTAAAGCAAGCAATATCCAGTTTGACTAGCAAGTCATCTTTTACCTCCCTTGTCCAATTTCCAACTCGCTCCACCATTCTTAGGCTCTTCTGACTGTTTCACTCACTGTGAACCTGGGCAGCTGTTAACGACTGCCTTGGGAAGGCACTGGGAGCCAAGAAACATGCCTAACACTGTGTGTCCTCATGGGCTTTTAGGGGGAAACTTTGTTTGTTGATGTAGGAAAAAAAGCAAAAGCTCCAGTGCAGGTGGGTTACATGCCAGTGGCATGGCTCAGGCAGTCACTGGTGCTGGCAGCAGGAGGAAAATGTTGGTGTGGAGACTGTAACAAGGAGTGAGGGGTGGAGAGGGATGACACATGCAGGATGCAGGGTGAGGTAATTCTTTCCAGTTGTCCTTTGTCCTATTTTTTTTTGTCTTGGTGCTTTCCCAGCAGCAGTCTCTTCAAAGATCTTTGCCTCCCATTTTCAGATAGAAAACCACAGTGGAGGGTGGCAGTCTTAGGAGCACTGTGTGCTGCTTTACTGGTGGACAGAGGGACTGACTACCTTGGATTAATGATTTAAAAAACAAACAAAGCCAAACCCCATGAAAACAAGATGTGAAACCCCCCTAATGTAACTTGGATTTTTCTGAATGTGAGCAATAATAAGCGTTTAGCTAGAGGGACCTTCTATGAACACTTCCCTCTTTCTGTTCATCTATTCATTAAAAAACAAGACTGGATGTAAATGAGCCCAGCGAGAGCTGGTTGAGGTAAAGGCAGGGTGTGAATGAGCAATTGGCAGAGGCAACATAAAAATTCTGGAGAGGGGCTAAACAACCTGCAGTGCTTAGGTTTGTGGGGATGCAGAAGATAACTTGTGTGCACAGCCTACTGCCAGGGTCATCTTGGGAGACGGCAGTGGAATATAATTTTCAACACTGTTCAAGGCCTCACAGGCAGAAAAACCCAACCCCACAGCACAACACAAAGTACAGACTGCTGACTGATGGACAGCTTGACTTTAACAGTCTCCTTTCACATCAAAAACCTCATAGCAATGAACCGTTGGCTGTGCTGGCCTGGTGCAAAGTGGCTCTAGTGAGGTGACACAGGCAGCAGAGACCCCACTATTAAGGCAATCCTTCCCTGCACTGCTTGTTAGCGTTCTAACACAGAATGCAAAAAGGGACATGGTGCAAGATAAGCCTAAGAAAAATCCAGTTTAAGTGTGACATTCCTCATGGCAGTGATTGATGCAGTCTTCTCAGAGGCTTTACCCTTGCAGTCATGCAGGAGCAAGCTGGTGGCACCTAGCAGTGTCTCTTCAGGTGCCCATGCCTTCCCTATACTGCAAGCATAACTTTCCTCATTCCTTTCAGAGCCACCACTGTCTGGGCTGGCAGTGTGTCACCCTGCCATGGTGGCTGGTGGCCTGATGTGAGACAGTGACTCTTTGTTCCTGTGCAGAAAGAGGTCACCGTGGTTAACCACGCTGACTCCTTCAGGTGCAAATGGTTCTTCCTGGCCTTGTATGTATTGATCTCTGTGGCATCAACAGGGTGATATGTAGGAGGCAAGACATGCTGACTTCAGTCATTTAAACTTCTGACAAAATCCTGCCTAAGGAAGCTTTGTGGGTTTTGGGGTGGGAAGTTGCTAAAGGCGGGCATCAACCTGTAGAAATAAATGGCCACTTGACAGCCCAGCAAAGGATGAGGCTCAAGAAGTGCCGGGTTCTGTGTAGGGCACAGCTGGGGGGGTGGGTGTGTGTGTGTGGAGAAGTTCTGAGAAAAAGAAGGAAATATATTTGAGATGGTATTTTGCTACCAAACCGTTTCAGGAGCTCCAGAGGATTCCTGTGCTGCCCCGTGGCACGCTGAATGATGTGTCTTAATCAGAACAGCCATAAGCAAACTCTACAGTGGCCCTAGACTCGGACAAATCTGAGTGGTATGAGACATTTCTGGTAACCTCAGCTCCAGCAGCCTGCATGCTTCATGGTCACAAAAAATAGCCAGCAATCAGAAGGAGAAAAGGCCCTGGGAGATGCAACTGTCCTAATGAAGCTCCAGGCAGCCAGGTGGAAAGAGGAGAGGTAGCAATGAAGCAGGGTATGCACACAGTGGTCAAGGTGCTCGGAGAAGCTCTGTAGTTAATGCTGCCATGTGGAGGTAGGGATGAGAAACCTGGTGATGGCACCCTGGAAGCTTTATGTTACAGACACGATGCAGAAGTGTCACCGAGGTGAGTCTTGGACATCCTTGCACTCAGCAAAAATGTAAAACCTGATGAAGTCGATTTGTTTAGTATAGGACTTTTTCAGAGGTTATGTTGATCCATAAAGCTAAGTTCTCCCACTATTTACTACTAGAATAAAGGCACTTAAAGTATTTGTTTTCATACTTATGAACTGCAGGTTTTATGCCAATAATTAAATTGTGAAATACTCTGAAGATTTAGGATATTCTAACAGGAACAAGCACAGTACATTTTGTCCAATTTTTAAAACAGAACATTTTTTCTTGCAACAAAGTACTGTTTTAGACTGTTACAGCCCTTTGGTTGTTTCTGTATGATGAGTAACTTGCATCTCTGAATCAAGAGCGTAGGTCTCTGGGTCAAGGTGCTGAAATGTCATCAATATCTGTGTAAAACCCATGGACTGATAAAACTGGCAATTGATTGATATCATTCATTGAACTAGTGTTGTGCCTGAGGACTCTACCAATATATGGCATATATCACGCTGAAGGCGAAGGTATCTTGCAAGGGAGCTGCACTTTTTAATGCGTTCTGGAGACTACCTGCTCAGCTTGCTTGACAGGGTCTGTGTCGTGCCCTTCCCAGAAGCTGCATCTCTCTCAAATCAGGGACAAGACCTGGCCATTGAAGTTCAGTAATTTTCTGCTGAGTTGGGATGTAAGAACCCATTTGACACATTCCGGTCTACTCCTGACCACTTTTTTCTAAACCTGTGGTTTGCTCTTGCTATTTAATAAATATGATGCTTTACATTCCTGTGCCAGTGCATCTTGTAAACAAGCACTCACATACACGTATTCAGTGGCTTAGTGATGCACAGAAGCAGTAGCTGACTCACCTGTTCAGTGTTCCGCTTATTCAACTCTACAGACAAACTCTAGGGAGATTAGCCCTGTGATTTTGATATACAAGTTAGGTTTATAAGGTGGGTGCAAACCCTCTGTTTTGTTGTGATGGATTGAGGACAGAAAAGCTCAGTGCATCCGGACCTACCACAGCCTCGGTCAGCCAGCCAGCAGGCAGCTCTAGGGCTTGCAGGTGTCTCTCGCAGGATATCTGTACAATGTTAGCTTCACAGTTTATTAGCTTGGGAATACGCAGTTCATCCTCATGCCTTCTGTATTATCTGTGGTTTTATTGGTTAGGTTCCTGTACAACACCCTCCATAGTGATTCTGGAAGAAAAGCAGCGGTGAAGTAGTAAATGAAAACATGGGAAACAAAACCTTTTTTGATGTTTATGGGAAATGAGTGAAGTCAGCATTGCACAAATGATGAGTAGACAAACTATACTTACCTCCACCTGTGCTGTGCCACTAAGCAGGGGGTCACTGTGAGGGTGGAAGCGGTGAAGGGACTCAGTATCTGGAGGGAATGAAGAAAAGGCTGCAGAAAGCTGGGGGCCAGACCCCTGCCTTCCTCTGCTCTAGCACCAGAGCACCTCTCTGTAGTTCACACAGAAGTGTGAATAACATCTACTGCAGAGTTTCATCTCACACCCTCTCCCCAGGGGGAGAAGTGTGTGCACTGGAGTGTGCTGTTTGGCTGGGGAGGAGGGTAGCTGTTGATGGTGGATGCAGCGTGTTCATCTTAGAGAGGGAAAGAGCCAAGGTCTGGGCCTTGCTGGTGCAGGTGGAGGTGATGTGAGCAGTGTCAGTGTCCAGACCCTGGGAAGGCCCTGCCACAGCTGCAGGGAAGTTCAGGATCTGTCATGGACAAACTTCATCCTCTCCCCTACTGCACCCTCTGAAGATGCTGAGGCCACTGCAGGCCTTTGAGGCAGCTCCCTGGCTGCAGTTTGGTGCTGTGTCCACCACTGAACTGTACTCGGTGCTCTGTCAGGCCAAGGCATGTCTGCTTGGTGTTTTTAAGTGGAGTTACGGGCTGTGGACATCCCAGCTCTGTATGAAAAGTGGCAAATTCCACCAGAGCCTCCTTGCCTTGTCTGTGTGCAGCCTCCCTCCACCCAAATGGTTTACCTTTTCTCCTTGCCAAAGGGTAAAATAAAGTAATTCTGGGGGCTCATACAACTTAAAATGCAGTTATTTTGCAAGTTTTCTGCTTGTAATAAACAGAGAATTTTGCTGTGTAACCATCTTCTATGAAATAGCGGTTGGGCATTTGGTTGTCATATGGCTGTGCTGTATAATTATAGAACATGTTATGGTTTGATGGATGAAGTCATTAAGAGCATACTAATTAGTACCAGCCTGCTACTTTGAACTGCTGTGTGGTGTCACATATTCCTTACAGTGAATTACATCTGTGCACACACTGAATACAGCTTTCTAGCCATCTGATGCCTCAGGCTTACATATTGTTACTCTGTATCCACCCAGAACATTTTTCATTCATTTTTAAAAATACACAGACATCAAACCAGACAGCAGTCTGTAGCTTCCTACCTCCTAGAAATGGCACTTTTTTTTTTTTTTTTTTTTCGGAAAGGAAAACTCCAAAAGGAGAATTTAGAAGCTTAACATGACGTCTGATAGGGGATTGACACAGGAATGAAAACTTGCAGCAGAAAGGTAAAACTTTTTGCTGCCATGTGTAGGACCTCGAGCCAGAAGCAATCCTGGGTTTCTCTGCCTTTCAACTTGGCAGAGTGTGTTTGCAGCCTCTGAAGAGCAATGAGTGGTGTGCAGCCTTCTACCCTCAACCTGGACTGCATGTTGGGATTTTGGTGATGATCTATATGGAAATCCCAGCTGGGTGACAGAGGTTTTCACTGGGAGAGCTGGATGCATGCAGAAGCACAGAGAGGATTGGAAAAGCAGCCCTGCACAGGGAGAAAGCTGATGGCTGATCCTGGGGGGCACTTGCTGGTGGCCACATCTTCACTGTGTGAGGTATCCCACTGCAGCCTTCCCAAAACAAGCACCCACTTCCTACCTGTCTCCCACTCCAGGCCCCTGGAGGCAATTTGGGATGATCTCCCCTGTGAGCAGATACGTTTTTCTCTCCCCTCCTCTGCCCCACCGCAAATGACCTTAGATAAGCCTGTGTTACTGGGCACTCCAGTGCGACTAACTCAAATATTGCGCTGCATTATACAGGGCAGGCATGTCCTTGCATGTGGCTGGTACAGTGCTGATTATTTTTCCCTCCTCTGCCTGCATCATATTCCCCTCTAGAGGACCTCACTAGGTGTGAAAAATCAAAATGTGACTATCTTCAGCTGCAAATGACAGCTCTGGTTTGCAGCACAGCATGTTGGTGCCTCCTGGGAATTACAGTGCAGGTAAAGATACACTGCTGAAGCTATGACGTCTCACTTTTCCATTTGAGTTCAGCCATCCCTGCTATGCCACAAGTCTCAGGGTACCTTGGTGTCTCCCTGCATAGGTAGTCACCTTACACTGGGGAAGAGGTAGCTTGAAATGGGGTAGTCCAATTCAGAGCGGACAACATTCAAACCACACTGAATTTGAGCTGGATTTGGACCAAAAACACTAAAATGCTTTGGGTCTAAGGACACTTTTTTAAAAAATGAAAAGTTGAAATTCAGTCTGGGAAACAATCGCTTTTAAAGGAAAAATAGAACTGAACAACCACAACTAAAAATTCCATTTCCTGCTGAAAAAGTATCCGGCAAGAATTGCACTTAATCCTGCAAATAAGAAGTCCTCATTGCTGGAAAAAAAAAGGACATATGACAGAAAAAAAAAAAAAAGGCTCGTACAAAATACACTGGGGAGTATTGGTTTGACGAACTTATGTAATGGTTGTGTCAATCTCAGACTTCCATTCTGTGATCCATCTTTGCAAGGGGCAGGGTTGCCTGCTTTAGAAATCGCTGCTATAGCTTGCATCAGTTTTAGAGCTCATTTGTGGGGGTGGCAGGAGAAGAAATGGCCTTTGAAAAGTGGCAGTCATTTTGTCTGTCACCCCTTTTCTCAGTTTGATGAGCTATTTCTTCAGCTTTTTCATTCCTTTCGAATGTGGTATCGCTCTGCAGACAGCGCTGAACTGTGCTTTACATGTAACAGTGCCCTCGAGTCTGATCTGCCCCATGCTCATTTCGTTATCATCTGCCAAACTATCTGGCTGCTAGTTGCCACAGGAAGCTTGAGGCGGATAAATGACTTGCTTATGCACACTGTTCCCACAGGCGTGAACAGGCACAAACAAAATGTTTCCCATTTCATCCTTTTCACACTTCCTTGCCAAATATGCTGGGATACAAGATGAAATCTGCCCACCTTGTTCTCACCTTCAGCACCACTGCTGAGCTGGCAGAGACCCTCTGCAGAGGTGCCTGTCCAACCTGAGCGGTAGGTTGAGGTGGAGTTTTGGAGCGACCTTTTCAATTCTGATTCAGTTCTGCGGGCTGACGGATAAGGCAACGCTACGAGTCTATTTTGTTACATGATGCGAGATGATGAAGAGAGGTCTTACATGAGGAACAGGCCAGTCCATTTGAACTTCATGCCACAGTATGAGTGCTTTGGGGTGGTGGTCTGCCGTGAAGATGTGGGGTTCACCTTGACTAGATGTAGCATCCAAATTTGAGGTCCCTTTGCAACCAGTGGAGGGAAATGAGTGCTTCTCAGTCAGTACCTCTTATCCTGCAGTAGCTGTCTAAGGTGGGATTTTAATGGTATTTTAATAAATTAATTATATTGTTTAATTTTATATAAATAGAAATATATATTTATATATAAGATTTCTATATAAAATTTAATACATTAATTTTAATAGATTTAAAAAGTGCTTTCTCCTTTGAAGCAGCTGACACCCCCACTCCACCCCCCCTGGTAAGTGACTGCTGTCATCCCTGGAGTCCCTTTCACCACCAGGCTGGTGTACTGTCATGCTGGTGCTAATTAATTAAGGTGCCTGATTGAAGAGGGAGCTAATCCACATAGTTTCACCTGGGTGTAGGTTAAGAAGTGACAATCGACTCCTCTTTTCCAAAGTGACGGTCTACACCACCCATTTCAGATGCCCCTGGTACAGCCTGCCTTATTTCCTGCTTTGGAAAGATGTGAGCATTTCCCACCCTCTGAAAGGTGCTGAACACCAGGTAGCTAGCAGGCTGTGCAGGCAGCGAGCTCCTGTCTCCCGGTGGTGTGTGCCAGGAGAGTAAGCTGCTTTGAAGCCCTTGCACTAAAGATTAACTGGAAGAGCAAAGAACTTAATTTGATTTTTGAAATACAGCTGTTGCCCATTAAACTCTGTCCCAGCCTGTGCATTACACGATACTGAATGAGAGAGGAATTATACATTAGGTTTTTCTCTGTATCTGCTTGGAAGGTTGCTTTGGAGATCATTGGAGCGGCCTTAAGAAGACCGTGAGCAAGGCAGGAGAGTGTGCATGGTTTTCCCGATGCAGAATCAACACTTTGTCCGTGCAATATCAGTCTTCAAAGCAGAGCAGTGTACAGGTTTGATTGGCATTTGTTTTTTTTTCCATACTGTGGCCAGTGAATGGAGGCCATGGCAGGTGTTGGCTGTAGGATGCTGTCTGTGGATGGCCAAAGCAGGTCTGTGGCTAGTTGGGAAAAGGCAGAGCCACCTCTGGGCTCGCTCTGACTTATTTTGTGCTTGGTGGAGGTCTCTAAGCCCACATCTATTCCCCACACCTGACCCCCCACTGGGACCCTCTCTGTGGAGCTTCTGGCCCTACACACCTACTCTGCTGGATCTGTTATCAGATACAACTTCATAATTGTGACTTATATAGCTTGTGGCTTAAACCATATGGTCATTCTTTTATGTAGTATTTCTGCTTGCTTTTTTTTCGTTTTCCCACACCCACTCCATTTACTGTTGGCTGCTTTCCCAGCACCTTTCCTCCAGAGAGGGAGTTACATAAATAGATCTCTGTAGGCTTTAGAAGGCAGATGCTGATGGATAGATCTTCCCAGATAGACTGCAGAGCAGTGTGAAATGCACATCACCTACGTACCTGCAGACAGACGCGAGTTGCAAACCCCAGTCCCCTGCAGCTGAGGAGCATGATCGAGACGACAGTGCCACCATGTTGACAGTGCCAATGCAAAGCCAGCAACAAACTCTGTGTTTCATTCAGCTGCTGCATCTTGTTAAATGGTGTCCTGCTTTGAGTGATTAGTCTGTCTGCAATCACTGGGAATGAATGTAGGGCTCAGGGGGAATTAGGAATAATTGAGGAAATTAAAATCTGCATAATGTTTGCATTTTCCTCTTCATATGCCTTTTATAACAATTTAATATTTATGTACCCAGTATCTGAAAACATGTGGTTGATTTGGTTTCTTCACTTAATTTGCTACTGAAACATTTCATTACATTTATGACTAAACACACTAATATATTTGCTTTGTATGGTTCAGTAAAACTTAGTAGTTGCACTGCAGTGGTCCTGTCTTGATTCCTCACACACCCAGGACTCCCCTCGGTTTTAAGACAGCCTGTGGTAGGAATAGTTACTGTGCCACTACCTCTGCAGGATTAGCAGCTTGGGTTTAGTGAGGCTTCTTTATACTTCAATGTGCTTTAATCAGAGCTAATAAAACTAAAATCAAGGTAAGGGTCCCTCTAGAGGAAAACTGGGAAAAGATTATTTCTGCAGCTGAAGTCTTGGGGAAACAGGCATGTTACCTGGAAATGGGGAGGGTGCTGGTAATTTGAGGTTTGGGGGTCATTTATGGGGCTTGCTGGGGCAGGCAGCAGGAGGAAGAACTCCCAAATTAGATCGATGCTCAGGCGATTGAAGGGCTGAACCATGGCTGCCATTTCTTTACCCAGGCAAAGCCAGCTGACCCAGGGAGTGGGGTGGGGGCACTCGCTGACACCACATAGCTCTGCATCAAGAAGGGAGGACAGCTGGTCTTGTGCTAGGTGGTGTGAAAGGAGGGTGCAGCAGGAAAAGCATTTATTTGCCTTGGGCCATGTGTAAATAGGCAAGAGATATCAATACAGCTGGCAGCTGATGGCTTTGGATCCCTTGCCCTGAAGGTCCCTGATGGGGTAGCTGATGGCTCCAGCTATTCCACCCAGTCCTCAGTGGGACAACCACATGCCAGAAGCCCACGGGTCCATGCAGAAACCACTGGTGAGCTGCCCTGCTGCAGCGTGAGCTGCGCCCACAGCCCTGGGGTCTGGCAGGGCAACCAGCTCATCTCCAAGCCCTTATCAGTACAGCCATGGGCAGCTAATAGCAAGAAATGACCCTTAATCAAATCCCAGGTGTGGATGTTTCCAAATCGGAAGACGTCTGTGTTTGACCTGAACTTTCCAGCTCATGCTGCTTCCTACAAAACAAGGCATTGGCTTCCCCAGCACTATTGCAAGGACCATAGTTCCATAGTGCTGGGGAAAGCCATGAGAAACTGAGAATCCAAGCTACATCCCAGAGCACCCAGAAGGCATGGGGAACTTGCACAAAAGGGCTGATGTAGCTGAAAAATGGAGCAAGCTACCCTAAGCTAGGCCAAAGCGCTCCTCCCCCCTGCTTCCCCTCCCTAGATACTGGGGAACTCATCGTTAATATTTCTGGAACTGCAGTTGATGGGTCATTAACACCACCCACAACATGGACAGCACTGAGGGTCTGGTGGTAGCAGGGTGATTTGCTGATGGGGGAGAAATACAGAGCCTTGGACTTCAGCTACAAAATGCCCCAGTCCACCTTGAAGACACTGAATATCAGGGGTAAAAAAGCCAAATTGTGTAAGGTCCTTGCTGAAAGACAGGGCTATTTCAACCATTTGGGAAAGGGGGAGCAGCAGCAGCAGTAAAGCCTTTCTCCATACTTCAGAGTAGTTGTCTCAGTGCATGACAAGCCCACCCGGGTGTGCATCCTTCCTGCCTGTGCTCATGGCGCAGTTTGGAGATGTGCCACATTCATTAGCTTTTGGCCAAAGGAATGGCTCCATGTGTGAAGAAGAAAATTCCCTAGGGAACCCACTGTGTAAACCACTGTCTGGGAGATAAGACTGGACCTCAAAGGAGAAATTGATCTTCTCAGACCGTATTATGTCTACATGTCTGAGAGCAGACAAGCGCCGAGACCAGGAAAAGCTGCGCGCAGGAGGTTTTCATCAGGCGGAGAATTCCGTGGGCAGATAGAGCAAGTTGGCTAATGAGATAAAGGCTCAAGAGCATGAGGAGCTGAAGAAACACAGTAAGGGAGGATGGGAGGCATGAAGCTGGATCAGGGTGCCGAGACACAGGGGATTTCTGGTACAGGCTGGCTCTGTGGTGCTAGACATCCCAGGAGAACACTCCCAGACAACTCCCACTTTGTGGAAAAAAATGTGGGTTGGGTGCTGGCATGCTGCACATGCAAATTTATTATGCTCCAGAAGAATGTGTTTGCCAAAGGACTGATTAGAACATTAATGGGATCTCTCCTGCATACAGATTTTTTTTTTTTTTTTTAATGCTAAAATTACTCTGACCGCTTCTGGACATCTCCTACTTTGAAGTCTGTTCCTCTTGGGTGTGGAACTTTTGATGTAGTAAAGGGAAAGCTTGTGTACCACTAGCCTTTAAGTAGTTAATGTTGGAGAGAATTTTACGGTAACATACTAAATTCTCTCTCTTTATGGTTCACCCTTCCAATGCTTTCTCTGTGTAAAAACTGCTCTGCTTAATCCATTGTGGGATCAAATCTTCTGTTTCTCAAGAACCGTCTCTTGTGCTTGGCTATAAAAGCACTCATCCCTCTCCACACCTTACTTCCCACAAACACACACACACTTTTCAAAACCAGTGGTCCATGAAACTTATCCTGAAATTATAAAATAAGACTGCAAGGCTTCCCCCCCCCCCCCCCCCCCTTCTTTTATGCCAACTGCTGTATCAGGATGAATTGGCTTTGTATTGGCAGAACTGTGTCACTTCCAGGCTGTGACCTCAGTGACACTCATATAACACATGATTTTGCATATGGTAATGCAGTATTTCATCAACATGTTTGAATCTGCTTCAGCCTCTTATTTTCTTTGGCTGTATAGGACTAGGGTTTTAAAAATCAGGTTACCTTCCAGTTGTAACATGAAAAGGCTCCAAGGACAGTCATGGAGAAGATCTGCTAGCTGAGAAGGTGGTGTGATGCCCAGAACAATGTCTCTTTAGTCTATTACTTCTTCACCTGCTCTGTTTTCTGAGTAGTGGTGAAAAAGGTTGTTTCAAACCACATCAAGTAGCACACTCTTTGTAGTTATGAGGGAAACCTGGACCTAGGTTGGGGAAAGAGAAAAGTTTAGGTGGAAAGAAAAATCTTTGGATCATATTCAGGCAGATATTCTGCTTTCTTACTGCTTCACTTTTTATTTTGGGGGTCTTGTCACTGTAAGTCATCAGGAAGCTGCTTTCAGGATTTTAATTTTGCCACCGACTTCTGGGCAGTGACATGAGTGGGAAAGGAAATGTCTTTTTTTCCCCTGCCATAACTCACCTGATGTTCAGAGAAGAGCAAATCAAGGAACAAGCTCAGTTTTCACAGAGCTGGACTTAACTCCACGTCAGTGGAAAGAACTGCGCTATCTTATAGCAGGAGAAGAGCCCCTGGGAGCCCTCACAGTAACGGGGCCTGGAAGGAAAGCTTGAGTCACTCAGTCCTGTCTCCTTCTGCTGTCGTCACCACATCATACGGACCTTTCACACACCGATCACGTTCCATCGTAAAAGTAGATAGTGGTTTTGCCCCTGTTACTTGTATTACGTAGCTGTTTGAAAGCCTTGGTTCTAAGAGTTGGGAGAATACAAGTTCCACTGTGCTAACACTGGAGAGGTTTTTTTAAAGGAAAATTCCCATATGCCATAACTGGATGGCAGCAGCCGCAGGATTTATGACCTATTGGACAACACTGCACACATAAGCAGGGTAGGTGATGTGTGCACACCACAGCATCCAAGGCAATCAGGGAAACAGGGTTAAGTTACATTTTATGGATGGCATGGATAAAATTGTGCCCCTCATACTACTTTTGGGCTTGAAGATGTGGAATCTGAGTTAGGTTACTGAGGCATGACTAAGTTTTGGTCACGCTAGAAATGTTCCACTGTTTGGTAACCACATCAGAGAAAAATGGAGCTCTGAAGGCCCTGGTGGGTTGGATCCCAAATGTGAATGCAACCCCCTAACACAGCTTGAATGCAGTCAGTGAGACTGTTTGTTTAACGCTATTCCAAGCATTAGTGTGAACAAGACCCTAACTGCAACACTCTGATTCCAGACGTATTTGGTTGTTCCTGAAGGCTCTGTTTTTATACAAATATGTAAGTGAAGATTTGAAAGTGAACTGCTCTGTTTCGCTTTACTGATGTGTTTGCAGTTTGACAGGTATGACCTATGTGATGTGTACGTTGCTTCTGTCTGTTCTGGGGCTAAAAAGTGCAATTAAATTTATTTAAATGTTCTCATACACAGCAAGTTCATTTGATGAGAATTGCTGCAGAAAATTTTGCAAAGCAGAGAAGAGCACAGAGCTGAACATAAGAAATAAGGTGGTGCCCCCAAAAAAACCTGGGAAGGTGAGGTGCCATGATGGTTCCCCCAGTACAAATGCCACATTGACACTATTAAAAGGAGTTGGCACAGCACATTGCACACCAAATAGGCACTGCTTACTTAGATATAGCTTGCACTGGAATTAATATTAAAACTTTGTACTTGAGAGGGAGGAGATAGATTGAGGTAATGCTCGTAACATGATTTCCTATCTTGGCAGCAAGTCAACCACAAACTTAAGATTTGTTCTGAGTAACATTCATTATTAGCTTACCCCAGTAATAATGTGAGAATTCCTTCACAACCAGAGAATAGGCACAGTGCATCATTAACCATGATGTCAGCCAAAAACCCAAACACAGTTTTACAGCCTGATATTTAAAGCAAATGGGTAACAGACTGAAACTCCCAGTATGCCCGTCAAAAAGAGCAAATTATTTACTCCTTATGTAGTTCTAAGATGTAAGCAGATATGCCATAATGCAAGATGAATTTACAAAGGTAACAGAGCATGCTGCATTTAGACCAGAGGCCAAACAAATTGCTGGTATAAATGCTGGTGCTGCACCCATTTACCAGAGGGTATGCCTCAGAACTGAAACTTGGACACAAATATCGCGTTTAAAGTTCTCGGTGAGCTCACTCTTTCTGGCCTTCTCCCTGCTTATTTTGCTTTTGTCACCCTTCTCCTCGCTGTGGCTGCCCACCTGAAGAGGCAAGGCAGATGCCATGCTTCTCCCAGGGACAGGTATCCTGTGCATAACCTGAGCTAACTTGTGGCTTTATTTTCCACTGCATGGTGGTATTTGGATATTCAGTGCTCTAGGCAAGGGCTGCCTGTGGCCTGAATCCTTCGGGAGAGAGAGGAAAGTCTTGGCTGTTCATCTCCTCAGTGGTGGAGGATTGCTTTAGGATAAGGGGGATCCCTTTCTACTCCTTGCCCTTGCAAGGATAAAGTTTTATTGAACTCCTCATGGTCTCTTTTACTTTTCCACTGGCTTACAGACCCAGAGACGCACAACTGCATGGGTGCAACCTGTTGTAAGCAGCATCCTTTTCAAATTCCTCAAATTCCTCCTTTTTGACCTGTGGGAGATGGTGCGAAGCAGGGCAGGAGGACAGGTGTTCCGGCCTGCACACGGGCAGCCCAGCAGCTCCTCGGGAAGAGGCTGTGTTTGCTCAGCACAGTGGGTTGCTTTCAAGAATTTATTTGCTGGCTCTTGCTGTAGCAGGGCACCCAGGGCAGCAGTTCCTCCTCTTTCCAGGAGATGGGAGAGGCATGTGTGCACTCATACACACCCACCCCCCTCATTAAACAGTAAAATATACATTTTTCTCTTACTCTTTCTTTTTTTTCCAAACGATCATCCCGGCTCTGACTCCTCCCTGTATCTTCCCTGCTTTGCTCTGCACACCTCCTCCAAACCACCTCCACCTTCCATTATTTTTAATGGTTAGAAAAGGCCAAGATGATTTATGGGTTTGCCACCTCCCCAAGGCTTCAGCAGGTCCTCACCAGTGGATGGGATGGCTGTGGTGTCTGTCGCCTTTGGCTGCACGGATGGGCCAGTCAGATTATTTTTTTTTTCTTTTGCCAGGAAAGGCAGGATATAGTGTAGCTACGGGTTGATGGACTTTATTTTCCCAGTGTGTGAATAAAGATATACCTGGCAAAGAACAGGCTATTTCACAGGAGATTACTTCCTGTCTATCTTCAAACTCAATAGCATCAAGAAAAAAAAATCTTAAAAAAGGAGTAATGAATGGTTTACTGTAGGGAGGCAGCAGAAGTAGGTGACTTCTTTCTGGGGTTGAAGAAACCGTTGACAAAAGATTTTCAAATGGGATTTTCAAATTGGCGATTTAAGGACTTACCCACACCCAAGAGCCCATCATGATACACTTATACAATAAAAGGAAATTTTCAGCCCTTCTGAAAGCCAGGCCTTTTAAGAGGCTTCACATTTGGACATGCAAAATAAGTAATTTAGAAACAGTAGTTGCAACAGACTGTGTTTGTTAATGTCCCCTTGCCCTCCAGTTCTGCAGAATTTCTATTTTGGAAAATTGTTGCTATACATATATACCTTTGTTATTTGCTAATTGGCAAGCATTTGCCACGGTTGTCTCCTTAGCAAACTTATTGATATGTTTTCTGGAGAGGAACTGACACCCCCTTGTGTTGCTGAACTAATCCCTGATCCTAGGTCCGTACCCACTGTGAAGCCTCTGTTTGTATAAGTTAATGAAAGGAAAATACAGCAAAGACAAGTGTCTTTACTTTCTCTGAAAGCTTCAGTGTGGTTATGGACTTAACCCCTGCAGCTTCCTCCCTTAAACCTTTCCATTGTACCTATTAGCTTTATTTATTATTTATTTATTAGTAGGATCACCCAGAGTCCATTGATATCATCACATCAGCTTGCTTCATAAACTGTTCTTCACTGTCCTTATTGTTCAGCATATCTCATTCACCCCGCTCACCCATGCTTTGAAAATGGTATTAAGTCCCACCTTCCCTGTGCAGGCACCAAATCTATGTTAAATTACCTTCTCTGCATCCCAGTGTACTGGAGGCCAGTGTCAGAGCTGCACTGACACATTTCTCCTACGAGGTTTTCCCTGCTTCCCTACCTTACATGGAATGTCATGGTGTCTCAAGCAGCACCCCATCCTGCCCTGCAGTGCCCTGGGCTTAGCTCAAATAACGCTATCTTCTTTCATTGAACCTTCTTTCTTTCCCATACTATTTTTGTTTTCCTCTTTCATTTTATTTTGTTAATAGAGACAGGATGAAATAGAGGGAGAGGAGTCACCCTAGAGAAAACATGCATGAACTGAGTACCCACCTGGTAACATTGATCTTTCACGCTGACATTGAGTGTGTGACTTGGTATCAACAGTTGACATCACAGTGAGTTAATCGACCTGAATCAATCATTGCTCTTGCTTGTAATCCTGAAAATGGCCATTAAAGTGAACTCATTGTGAGAGTGTATTTGTACAAGAAGAAAAGGATCTTCCATCTCTCCAAACCAAGAAAGTGAATGCCAGATGCAGCAGTGCATCCAGTGTCTGTTTTAATAGAGCAGGTGCACTTCTGTTTCTTGGTTCTGTTTGTCCAGGTCAAAAATCTCTTTGCTAACAGTGTTAGATGTGCAACAGCTCTGCATTTGGAAATGAGGTCTTGTTACTTTCAGAAGTTTTAATTAGTCAAGGTTTTCAATCTCCTCCAAGAGTTCAGATTTGTTTTTGTTGTTTCATTAATCTGCTATAACTGTTGTTAAAAGTCATACATTGGCATTCTTTATGCACCTAAGTACTCTTGGCTATATGTGAAGAGCCCAGTCACTTTGAAGTGGGTTTGATGGGAGAAGATTATCCCTTTTATTGTGGTTTCCTTTAATGTAGTACCATTGTGCATTAGAATGGCGTGGAACAATAAGCATGACCTTTCCAGCAGTCACTGCAGAGCAGAGCAATGGGGAGACATTGTGGCCAGATGTCCACTGCAGAAACGGCAATGCATGACTTAAATTTTTTTGTGTAATGGACCTGTTGATTACATTTAACAAAAATGTAGAGTGACAAGAGATAAAACAGATAAAACAAGAACCTTGTGTCGCATTCTTAGAAATAGCTTGATGTCTCCAGGTGCTGGGCTGGAAGCAGAGCTGAGTCAAGGGAGCTGGGCCAGTGTGGGAGGGAGGGCTGACTCTGCTTTCAAAAGGTGGAGGAGTTGCTGTTTTTAGCAATCGCGGAGGCCTCGGTTGTTCTTATTTTTTTGGCTTAGTTAGCCAGAATTGCTCCATGCTCACTCCCCTTGTCTCAGCAAGCACAAATGCTTCTGCAGAGGGCCATTTGAGGGGATGTGCTTCCAAGCCTAGGTCAGCCTCTTGCTTGCTTCTCCTTCTATGCTTTTGTATTTTTGGAGGGAGAAGGGATTTGCTGACAGAAATGATCAAATGCTAGGGAGTGTTTTGTTGCCAACATTTCAGCATCATCATCAGAAGGGTCCCTTGCTGAGGAGCCAGTGCAGGAATCCCTGTACCTCCTGCAGAGCATGGTGTGACTGTGCCCTGAGGTACGCTTCAGTCAAACTTGCCAGAAAACCAAGGGGGAAGAGCTGATGGGGACATGAATGAAACCTCCTCCAGGGACAAAAGTTCGTATGTTATGTGTGGGATGACCAGCAAAAGGAATTTGGTGATTTTCTGATGCTTCTTAATGCATCTGTGTCCACCACAGAGACCCACACCATTTGTCACGACTGTCAGTAGCTGTTCAGCAGAGGTCCGAAACTTAAATGGTAAGGGTATCACATGTCAGGTCTCAGACATGCCGGCAGAAGTGTAAAAGCTTGCAAAATGATTACCTGATATTTGACTGGCTTTGTCCTCGGCTCGAAAGTCTCTAAGTTTCAGAAGCAGTAAAACTGATCAAATTAAAAACCAAAGCAAAAACAAGAAAGTTTTTAAGGCAAAGACTGGCAAAGCCAGGGCTAAACTATTTTCATTGGGAGACCATTTAAGCTTTTCAGCCTTCACTGCCAAAGTTTGTTAAACTATTTTGCTTATTAACTCCTTTGCAATCCCTTCCTTAACTGTGCCTGAAATTTTAATGTTAAACCACTAAATCCATTTTACAACCAGAGATTATAATGTCAAAGAGGATGGATTTGTGAGTTTAAGCACTGACCCTTGAAAGATGAGCCATGAAACATATTTGCTTCCTTTGAGACTGTACCCTCGTCCTACGAGAATCGGTGGGGGCAGGACGGAGCCTATGCTAGGAAGTGCAAAGTCCATCGGAGCAGAGGTACCACAGAGCAGCTGGCTGTAGCTATTGGCCATGCTTGATCTGACAGTCCAGGCTCTGCTGGTGACTCTGCGGCAGTGGCTATGAAGATTATGCCACTGTGTTCCTAAACTTACACCTTCAGTAATGAAAAAGAGTTTTTTACAAAGAAGTAAAGGCAGGTGAAAAGCTAAGGCACTGTGTACAATTTCCATGTATTTAAGGTGTTTGTGTAAGGGTCTACAGCAGGACTGAGAGCACAAATAAAGCAAACTAAGGTGCTTGCAAGCACAATTTCAGGCTGAAAGAGGGGGTTACTAAGCTGGATTCAGAAAAGACAGCTTCTTGGGTAAAGTTATCAAGCAGTGGCTAGATGGAGAATGGAAAAGTAAGAGCAAGCATGGGCTACAGAGAAGATATGAGCAACCACCATCAGTTGTACAGGAGAGAACTGAAGGCATCTTGTGGGAAGCAGGCTATAGCTGCTACATATAGCTGCTACATAGGCTAGGTGGTTTGATTCACTTAAAATCTACTAAAAATAAGTGATTTCTACTAAAAATGAGTAATTCCAGTAATTGACAAGCATTATGCCATTGCGTTTGCCTGCCTTTTGCATAGCAGTGGAGTTAATTTTAATCTTAACTGTTTACCTTCACTTTGTGTGTTA
This sequence comes from Falco rusticolus, assembly GCF_015220075.1. Taxonomy (NCBI): domain Eukaryota; kingdom Metazoa; phylum Chordata; class Aves; order Falconiformes; family Falconidae; genus Falco; species Falco rusticolus. The sequence continues at coordinate 29,967,501 of NC_051188.1, read as the reverse complement.
CTAAATGTAGGAGCCACTGGTACCACCTCTTCCTTGCTCCCCAGAAAAGAGAAAGTGAGAAAAGGAGGAAGATTTAAGCGTTGCAAGCAATGATTCATTCTCAGGCTGCACAACCTGCCAAATGATCTCCAGAGTGGCACCGCTGCTTGGCCTGGAAACAGTTTTCCTCCCTCCCTGCCCCCTAAACCAGAGGGAAGGAAACCGATTCTCATGGCAGGCAATCAGGATGGCAAGAACATATATTGGAGAGGTTCAGGAAACTGAATATGGGATCCAGGGTCTGGAAAACACACTGCGACAAAAAAAGGATAAAAATACAGAAATAACAAAGGGAAGGAAATAAAAAATAACCAAAAGAGATTGCATTACCAAAAATCAATTCCTGGGATGAAGTACTCATTAAAGGCCTAATCTTACCTTCCCTGTGCAGGGACTGGTTTTGCAGGGGACTGCTAGAGGCTGAACAGCCCTTCTTCTGAGGGAAATCAAAAAAAGGGTTTCGACCTGTTTTTCTGCATAAAGGTTTCCAAATCTGAGGGAACTGCAGGAAAAGGATTAAATCCTGGATTAGGACAACCTGGCCATGGAAATTAACTTGTTTCCAGGAGTCAGGGAAACATGTCATCCTAACCCCACATCAGGCTCTGGAAGAATCCATTTCAGACTGTCCTTGGATTATACTTGCAATTACACCCTGCTAATTTATGCAGTTCATTAAAGTCACAGGGCCAAATGGTGCAGCTGACAGTTCTCCGTGGAATGTCAAGTACTGGCTGTTTCACCAAGGTGCTGCCAAGTAGCTACACCCTTCAGATGTTCTCCTGGAAGCATGAGTAGGTAGATACCAGGGGCTATCGGTTTTACTGTCTTCCTAAATGCCAGGATGAGCTCCTGCTTTGACTCTAATACAGAAACTGTGTTGGGGCAGCCTGGGCAGTTGTACTTCTTATATATTTGATTTTATTGATCATTTGGCTCACGAGAAAAATGTAAGCTTTGCATCTTCTTTTTCTTCTGATTGTCCTTGTTTTTCAACAATGATAAGGCAATGTTGCTTTGGGGTACCTAGTCCCCACAGCCTAGGGAGCTCCAGCCCTCACTGATGTAGATGTGGGACTTCAAGGAATTGCTCTTTTTGTGTATCTAAATCGTATTTTTCATATCTATGTTAATGTTCTTTTTAAATCTGAGCTTTTATGTACTGCTCTGCTTCTGGTTATGGCAGAAAAGTCTTAGCATTGTTGTTGCATGCCCAAGTAAATCAGACTTGCCTCAGCGTGTCATGGAGATGTTGTTTGGTTTTAATCCATTGGTGGCTTTGTTGATTAAGATAAAGGCCTTGATTAGGCACTGGCAAAGATCTGAGAGCTATGGAGGCCCTGGAGCTTCAGTGTAAACCACTCTTAAAGCCTGAATCACTTGGGAATCTGACTACTTTTTTCCATGCTAGCATAAACTATTACAGCTGGTAGACAACTGTTGCCATATTGATTAAATGCTGGGCCTTTATGAATAGTAGTCCCTCCTACATGAGTAGGATGCGAATGCCCCTTCTCACAGCTTGGAGCTCATTTTCCTGTGGCTGGGTATATCAGGGGAAGAATGGAGGTACTGCAATAGAAGGAGCTCAGTTTCAGTCTTTGGTAAGGGGATTTTGGTACAAATGCAAGGGTCATATAGGAGACTGAAAGCACGGTACAACTTCGCATCTGCCACCTTCTACAGTGTCTGAAGGAGTCTTCTTGCTGAAGAGAGAGAAACATTCAGATGGTGGACTCAAATGCATGGAGGCCAGGGTCACAGTGTATTAAAAGTAGATTAAAAGGTCTTTGCAGCTCTTGCAAACTCAGTCATTCCCATTAGGAAATGTTGGTCACTTTGCATGCTGGCTCTCCTCGGTTCAGGTGATGTCCTCTTCTCTTCAGCTACCTTCCTCAAGGAACAGCTGCTTTTGTGCGAGGTGTTTTGTCCTTGCTGGTTGAGATGTGACCCCATGTCTTCTGCAGTGTACTTTCTGGTCTAACGACAGTCTTCTTCCTATGCCTTTCTTGTTAATCTTTGCAAATGAGAAACTGAAGTCTTCCTGATACCCTCTATTCTACACACAGGGAGCAGATAAATGAAAAATTTAAGATCATGATCAATTTATCACGCCACCTTTGAACCTCCTGGGGGAGGGCTCAGCTCACCAGCCGAGATATATCCACCAGTGGGACTGTCTCCGCCTGACCTCCCTGTCTTGAAATTCTGCACTGTCCCTCCTGTCCGTTGGTGCCTTGCATGTGCTGAGGGACTGTGCATAGTGAGAGAGACACAAACCTGTCCTTTTTCCTTCACTGATTATAGGTAGAATGTCGATAAAGTTTTGGGTGAGATGAAGCCTACCCTTGCTGTGGCCAGCATTACGTAGCACAGATATATTCAGGCATGTTTCCACTGGCTTCCTTTGCATTTGTGAGTACTTAATATTTCAAACCTCTGATTACCAAGCTGAGCATGCAGGAAAAAAAGGCGCAAGTGATTAGTGAACTCAAGTGACAAGTTTGATTTCATTAATTTGACATTGCACAGAAAACCTGCCCCAGCAGCAGGGATAGATCAAGCTCTTTAAAGCAGCATTCAACAGCCTGGGCTGTAAGACTATCTTTTCTCTTCCTGCAACCAGAAGTTGCAGAGTGTTTAACCCAGATTTCGTAGAAAGACCGGGCTAGTCATCAAAGCTACAGCCTGTTTCTGATTTTGTTTGCCACAGCGCAACATTATTAATAAAATACAGAAATAAATATAGAAAGACAGGGTTGCATCTTAAGGTGCTAACTGACAGCCTGTCCCTGCAGAGGTGGGATATGCAGCTGTGTGTGTGATGTACGCAACTCACAGAATGAACTCTGTTTTAGTGCAACCAGAATTTGCCCCAGTAAGAACTCTGTAAAATTTAAGCAAGTACTTAGAGATTCGGACAGAATTCCAGAAATATTCCATACCTTTACCAGTCTAAATGTTAGAGAGTGGCTGATGTGATTCTTGTATTTTTCATTGATTGTTGGGTGCTTTCAGACAGCTCCTAATGTAAAAAGGGTCCAGTGAGCTCCAGGTGAACTGCTGCTCATGCTGGGCAGATTTATTCAGGTTAACTCCCGCCTTGCAAGCCCATTCTGACATGGGACAGGCAAAGTAAATAAATTCTTTTTTGCTCATCAAAACAAGTAGTTCTCAATCAAAAGCTACACACCATAATTGAAGTCCACATTGATTTTTCATCTTACACTTTACAGCATTATAATATACAAACCCCAACTTTTACTTCCCAGCTGAGAAGTTAAGCTCCAGAATTCAGTGTAATACCAAACGTGGAATATTATAAGAGATTTTCACATAGTCACATTTCACAGTGGTACTCCATTTTAATTACTGTATTTGAATACAGCAACCAGGACATGTACAAATGGAAATATGCACTTGCCGCTGCGTACATCTTTTACATATATGAGAGGTCTATACCAGGTACTGCAAAAACACAGAAGCAAAAGTTAATTTAATTATTTCCAATGAGAATCAAAGTGCATCAATCAGCAGAGATATAAACCAAGACAATTATAAGAAAAGACAGGATCTGATACAACATAAGTTCTCAGGGAACATATTTTATTGTACAAAGAGGAAAGCAGAAATGAGGGAAACAGAATCATTACCTATGTAACTTCAGGAGATAAATCATCAGTAAATATTATTTTAAGCAACACCACAGTTAACACAGAACAATTTCACATTTGTAGATAATTTACAACTCAGCAACATTCTGTCAACATTTCCTCATATGCATGGTTTGATTCAGCTTAGTGAAAGACACCTCCCATTAGAGCTGAAATGTCTCTGAGGTTTTAATGATTTTCCACATGGAAAGGGCACACTCGGTAGCAAATATGTTCTGTTTTTTTCCAGTATGCCCAAATTAAGTAACTTGTGAATATAGTGTCAATGAATACAACTCCTTTAAGGCAAGAATGCAGATCTGGAAGGAAAACAAAGTCCAGTGGTGCCTTGCTTCTTCAACAGACACATTTTTAGACACCCTTAGAGCAGACAGCATATACTAGAACAAAATGTTAGACTCTTGTTTTTGTTGGCTGTGAACAAATTCATCATGGGATACACGGTTTAAATATGACCTGATGTAATTCCCATTCTCCTACTACTAGCTGCTATCTGCCGAGCCAATTTCAACTTCAGCTCAGTTTCTTTTGAGTGAAGATTGCAGACAGACTTTCTTCTTCACTTGTTCTGTCCAGTTCAGGATGCAAAGTACTCCTGGACACAGAATATAGGGTGTTTTTCATTTTTTGTAGTGTGTGACTCAGTTTCAGCATTTGAAACTACTCTTTGCTAATGCATTGTGTTAAAATTGACTCACCCATGTTGAAGGTGCAAAGTCCTTGAGTGCTTTACAGATTGCTTTACATTTTAGAAAATTTATACTATACCTTCTCGGGTTTTGCTTAAATTTGTGTTTGAAATTTTTTTTCTCATTAATAAGCCATATACACAGACAACTGAACCTTGCAGTTTAGACGTAAATAAGTCATTGGAAAAAAATACAGCAGCTTTCAAAGTTCAGCAGCCAAGGAAATCCTTAGTCTTCGTCTGTTTGTTACTCATGATTTAAACCTGTGGGTAATTATAAACCGTTCAACAATTACACAGTGTTAAGGGCCAGATTTTTCTAAAGGACTCAGAGCCCACAAGCAGTTGCAGGATTTCAGAGTTGCCCAGCTCCTGCTAAAGCACTGAAGAGACCCAGGAAAATCCACATGCTGATTTCTGAGCTCCTCTTAGCACTTGGATACCCCCTACTTGGGCAGTGAGCCCTTGAAAACCTGCTTGTCCTCTGTGTAGGAGACAAAATGAATCCAGGACAAGCTTCATATTAGTGACTTGTTCCATGCATGATCCTACAAAGGAGGTCCCATTTCCAAGTCTGAGAGGTATCTAAGCGGAGATACAAATCCCTGCGATTTCCAATAGGCTTTCTCCTTTTAACATGATGACCTGGGCAAAATGACACACAGAGATCAGCATTTTTCCCTTTGGAGGGAATGTGAGGCTGGAGTTTGGCCCCCTCACTGTCTGCTTGGCATTCTGGAGACCAGCCCTGTCCCCTTGTCACCTGCGAAGGGGCCACCTTCGTTGTCCCAGCTTTCTTGGAGATTTGTAGTGATTTGTGTTTCAGAAATAAGTTGATAACCTTTGCACTGGCATGGAAGGCAGAACTTTTATTACAGGTTTGTTAAGATAACAGTAGCTTTGAATACGTACTGCTGCTGTGTTAGGAACCAAAAGGAAACAAAGCTCTGCCTGTCTGCTCAGCTACCTGCATCTTGGTGGTGGCCAAGGGTGGGAAGCTCTTAGCCAGTTGGCTGTTTCCTGTGACTCTTGTTTTGAGGCAGTAGAAGGGCACTCGGCTTTGCTGCTGCTTTGTTATCTAAGGAATCCATATACTACTTAACCTCAATAAAAAACCCAAACCATGACTGTACCATGTGAGCTCTGCAGGGAGAGTCAGCATTCCGGGTCTGGGGCCATAATGCCTGTGAGCAGATTGTGGGGTGCACAGAAAACTGTGTTTTTTGGCAGGCTGTATCATAAATGAACGGCAAGGCTGTCTGAAACCATTTGAATTTTTTCTTGGGTGATCTGGAGTTTCTGGACTTAAGATATTAGGTGACAGACCTTTAACTGATGTGATGACAGCCCTAAAAGGGAGAATACTAGATGTGGCTTCCGTCTGCCTTGCCGTATATGCTTAATAATCAGCTTTTTTCATCAGTCTCAAGGAGCAGTTGCCTTCTTGGGAAATAAAGTCTTCTTTAAATAAATACCTGAACAGAAGAGAAGAGAAGAGTGGACAGACTATATATATCTATATCTATGTATAACATTTTTTTTGTGAGCTAGATGCTATACAAATACCCCTTGAAAGTGATATTTAGAAGCTTTTATTTTATGGGTTTTTTTCTAAATGATTAGAGCAAGACAGAATATAATAACAATACACACTGGAATGTTTATTTTAAAATAGATAACAGCTCTGAAAACCCCTTGCCTAGTTCAGTACACTGGAACATCCCTGCGGCTTAACCTCCTGTCAGTGTGAGCCGGAGCAGGGTGAGGAATGCTTCTTGCCTTTCCCAGGCGAACTCCTCTGAGGAAATTCAGAGTGCACAGTTTGTTCAAACTCCTTTTTTCCTCTTTAGACTTATTAATTATTTCAGGTTGATGCACGAGCTCAGGGCTGGGTTGGATTCTTTCCTGGACATCTGCCTTAAGCGACTGTTGTGCATCTCGTAGATCCCAACAGATAGTGTAACACAGAATATTCCCCTCATATCCTGTATACCTCCAAATCACTTCCAACAGCTGGTATTTCCACCCTATGGAAAATGTGGAGATTTGGAATGGTGGGGCTGAAAGCAGGACTGAACAGGGAGAGGCTGAAGGAAAAACGCCAGGCTTTGCCCTGCCTCCCTTACTTAGCTTTTAATCAGCCAAAACCCCTACCAAGTCAGCAAGCTTTTTCACTTCCGAAAGAGCTATGTGAAAACTGAGGGATGGCTTCAGGCAGATCCAGTACAATAGCTGAAAAAAACATGACAAAGTAAAAAGAAGGAAGATAAGCAGAGCACACAGCTTAAGAAAAAACATTTTCACTAGACAGATCATCCAATACCCAGCTGCTCCTCTGAAGGAGGAGGTGACAGCTAATGTTGTCATTGTGATGGGACATGAGGCATTTAACAAAAATATCCTAGAGTTTCCTTTTTGTGTTTTGGGGGTGAGAGGAGGGTTTGAATTACAGGTAAGGAATGGCAGATGTTAACGCCAGTGTTCCACTTCTTAATTCTGGATTTAAAGCCCAGGCTATCTGCTTTCTTTTTCTCTCCAGGACAGTAGTCACCTTTTTTTACAAAGCCCTTTTGTTAGTATCTCGTGTTTTGCTTGTGCACAATACTGTCAGCACTATCAGGATATGTTTACATAAAAGATCTACTAAATAGACGGGTTTGGGGTTTTTGGGAGTTTATCTCAGCAGATAATACTCCAGTAGATTTTTCTAGTGGCTCTCATTAGTTGGCTCTGGCTTATCTAGTCAGACTCTGAAGCCAATCAATACAGAAACTTGCCAATCAGCGCTGAAGCATTTCATGTGGTTACATTGAGGTTCACAGGAAAAAAAGGGAAAGGAGCTTAGAAGTACTTTTTGTTTTGTTCTGGTTAAATGCCATTCTGAACAAACAGTTACTGGATCTGCTGCTAGGAGCTGATCCCTGCTAGCTTTTCTGGCACTGCTTGATGCATTAGGCTGTAAATGTCTTTATTTCTCCTGAGGTGGGATTCTTTTCTACTTTTCAGATGAATTTCAGTACTTTATGGCACTGTATTTACTCAGTCTGTGTAACTGGACTTGCTACCCATGGTTCTTGCTAAGGGTCCTGGACCAGTGATGTTTATAGACAGTCACATTGCTTAAAACCAAGTCTTTGCTTTTCAACGGTGCGGTAGCAGACTATCAACATACCCATTAGAGTGCAAGGAGCTTCTTTCCTTGGTGTTGGGGAAGCAGGCATAAACTCTTTGCATGCTTTTGTGGGTGCCTGTCTCAGGTGGCTTTACCTGCACTGCCACCTGAAAGCCATCCCTTGGCTGTTTTCCCTTGCTGACCGTAGGCCCTGGTTCTCAGCATTGCTTCTAGGAGCTCCCCAGAGCTGATACAAACAATATTCACAGCAAAAAAATGGGACCATTGCCTCTTAACATATCCAAAACGGGTACAAGGAGGTGGTGGTAGTTCTTCCTGAGCCATTCTCTTTGCTTTTGCTTTTGGACCTCATAACATACCACAGCAGTGTACACATACAGAAAACATCTCAGGTCATCAGACAGTAATAATACAGTGCTATAGGGGCTGCCATTTGGTCACAGGTGCTTATTTGTCATTATTTTGCTTCCATAAGAATATCAGGCGTGGAAGCTAATGTCAGGCAGGAATAGTGGCTTTCAAAGAGTTATACTGATGCAGGCTCTGATGAATCATCTGGAGGATGTTTAACTACAGAAATGTTCCGGTTATGATATTTTTCTTATATTCTTCTAGCCCATTGTAAATGACATTGGCTCTTCCAAGGATGCTGACTCATGTCTGATACTGCAAGGTGCTGAATTTGGTGATCCAACCAAACCAGCCCTCACGTACACCCTTGATGGGATGTGAATCTGTGATGACACTGGTGTGAAGTGCTGAGATGGGCCCTGGAGCCCCTTGTTATAGCTCAGTGTTGTGCATTTACGTTCTCAGCTTGGCATGCTTTTAGATTTTTGAAATTCCAGCATCCTGAAATGAAAAAAAACCACAGATGAAACCCATCACTGTCAGTTCTTGGAGCACACCTGTCTTTTTATAAATGCAGGCAAAAGCCATCTGTGTCTTTTGATGCTGCAGGTGTCCACAGCTAAGTCACAGTTTTGATCTGACTTTTTTTCACTGTAAAAGCTAAATGAGGAGTGTAAAATGTTCCTGATTTAGTTTCTGTGATCAAAACCAAGAGATATTTCAAGCATTTTCAAGCACGATGAATGAGGAAAAAGGCAAAATGTGTGGGGCATGTGGGATTGCTCAGCTGTTTCAACCCCTCAATCTGTAGGATGGGACAGTGGCAGCAGACTCTGAAGGGAAGGTGCAAATTGACACCAAAATTAGATACATCTGTTCCTGGTTGAGGAGCATGACTGAGGCATACGATAAACTGCACATCACCTCTGGTAACGTAGGGAGTTGTGGTAGGTATGACTGACAATACCAGTGAATGTATCTATATGTATGTACAGGGAAAATGTGCAATCAATGGACATCTCTAAGGCTAAGTCTGGGCTATCCCTGGCAGCAGTATCCAACTGTACCCTGGGGTTGGAGTTTGAGCACAAAACTGAGAGTGTGGCAGCAATCTGCACAAATGCACAGAGCAGTGCTCAGAGAAGGTGGCCCTACAGGAGAACACTCCTGCAGAAAGACTAGCTGCAAAATGTACCATGGAAAGAATATTCAGATGGGAGGTACAGCCAGGGAACACTTTCAGACCTCTGAGGCTCACTCCAAAATAAAAAAGCAGATAAGCTAAAAATTACAGATGAGTCCTTGGCAAACAAATGAGAACAAAGATACGTGGTGTTGATATATAGCCTCTGATTCTGTTTTCTCTTTTTCTTACACAAATGACAATGATTGCCATTGAGATCAATCCTGGAATAAAACCTGCTTAACAAAGTTGAGAATCTGGCTTGTTTTCTGTCTAAACTTTTAAGCTGCAGTCTTAATGGATGTGTTCTAGGACTAAAGTCCTGAATTTAAATAGTTACTGTATTTACTTTTCTGTTTTATTACAGCTGCAAAAGTGAGCCATAATGATTTTTATAGTACATGATAGTATTTGTCAGCTACAGGACAGAATGAACTCGCACGATAACAACTGGCTCAGCCTCAAAGTGATAAATATGTCAAGATAATGGCAATCATTTTTTTTTCTCCTCTAAACATGAGAATACAATGCAATTTAAAACAGCTTTTTTTCTTTTTCTGCATTTTAATATTCCTACAATCAATCACTGACCGTAACTGTTTTATTATGACTATGGACACAAAGGATCAAATTTTTATGGCCTAGTCTTATTTTCCATCTGTGATCTGCCAGCACCAGTAATTGTGCAGTTTAGGTCATTTAAGTACCTGATTACCCCCACAGATCAGGTAACTAGAGATCTACACTGCATGCTGACATAACTGGGAGAATAAAATAATTCACAAAACTTGGCACATGTAAAGCTGAAAGTCATACTTTAGGCCAGAGTGAAAATTTTGCTTTGCTTATTTGTTGCTGTGATATCCCCAGAGACTATACAAAGAGAGAAAACTTAAAAACATTGGCTTTAAATGGGCAGTTTCTTTCAAGACTCTGGCTAAAGCCTAACCTAAAAGTTAGGGATTCTTGTCCACAATCAGGCAGCCGGTAAAGGTTGTCTGGTTAAGGGAGTGGATCGGGTTTTTCAAAAACTAATTCAAAACTGTCAAAATCAACTGTTATGGAATCAGAGTAGAGATCCAAATTAATGTTTGATTAAAAGATAGGAAAAGGGGAAAAGGAAGAAGTTACTAATTTACACAGTGGGGAAGGGCTATCCGAAGATATCCATAGGCACCTGTATAGGTCAGCATCTTGACAAATGACCTAGTGAAATGCATGGTGCTGAGGAGCAACGTTTATGGGTAATTAAAAATTATTCAGGCTAGTAAAACTAAGGGCAACTGAGATGAGTTTTATGAAGATCTTATAATGTTGAGTAACTGAGTCATGAAAAAGAGGCGATGTTTGCAGAAAAGCAGACATGCAGGGACCAGGAACTCACTGGCAAAATGTGTAAGGTGAGACACAGGAGGAAAAATAAGACCAGCTGTGTACATACATACAACACAATGTATCTACCTAACTTCTACCTTTTAGGAAAGAATCATAGAATCATAGAACATCTCAAGTTGAAAGGGACCCGTAATGACCATCAAGTCCAGCTCCCTGCTGCTCGCAGGGCTATTTGCTCCTTGCTTATTAGCGGTCAGAAAGCAAAGTGAGCATGCGGTGTTATTACAAAAGAAGCACAGAATAAAAGAGATACTGTCATTATCTATCTATATAAATCCTCAGTGCTCCCACATCCTGAGTCATGGATGCAGACGTAGTTTCATCAGGGTGAAAGAGATGAGACCAGGAAAGCTGCAGACTCAGATGTCCCCAACACGTGGCAGGCAGAAGCTGAGAGCGTGGCAAGGGAAGTCTCACCCTGTCCTTGCTGTGGCCATAGTAGGGTCCTGCTCCAGCTGGCCTGAGCTCTTCCAGCTCTTACGCTACAGAGGTAAGCAGAGCTTGTTACAAATTTAATGCCCTTTTATTAGTCATCCAGAATCCCTCCCAGCTGAGTCAGGGCCTTTTTGGATGTGACTCGCTGTGGGGAAAGGCATCATGGGGGGCTTAGCATTCTGGCAGGTACCCCTGGTCTGGGTTGCCCCCACCTTATGGTGGCTTCTCATCCCCCATGGCTCACTGACATGTGTTCCTGGAGGTTTCACCATTTTCAGCTGGAGGTGGTCTCCTTTCCTGCTACTGGCATCCCAGCTGCCTGCTGCTGTAGCCCCGTCCTCTGTCAGGCTAGAGACATCAGGGGGGAGGCAGGCACTGCTCCCAGCGCTGGGAATATCCACCCTGTGCTGGGAGCATGGCAGGTGGGGAGCGGGAGGAGAAGGTGGAAGGAATGGAGATTCCTGTCCTTGCTCTGGGTGCAGGTATGGCTCTTGGCATCCTGTGCTGTCACGCTGTATCTGCCTCCTTGGTCCCAGTGAAGCAGGCAATGGTGCTGCTGCCTCTTGTGCAGGAGGAACACCCATGCGAGGCAGACAGGGGCTCAGGCGTGTTGGCAGGGAGGACTGCAGGCACACACTTGCATAAAAATTGAAAAAGGCTAGCTGATTGCTTATTTTCTGCTTGATATACTATCTTAAAACAGTTCTGCAAAGTTATCACAGACTATGCCAGCCAAGGTACAGAACTCACTGCCTGTCTCCTACTACGATATTGAAAACATTGGTGATATTTTCAATCAACCCCCCCCACTCCACCCCTGGGAGGTAAGATTTTGCCAGACTGTTTTAAAACTTTCCTTCATGCCCAACAATATGTACGTGACTCAGCTACTAAAGAGGCATCTAAATAAAGAGGCTTCTCTTGTGCTTTATATTCACAAAACTCTCATTCCAGTGAGCAAAGAAACAATCCCCAGCTTTTCTACATGTTCTTTCTTTGATCTGCAGAGTGCTAACAATAAAACATGTTTGTGTGAATCATAAATGGAGAATTATTTCAAAGTCTGGTTTTTCTTTTTGGAATCCTGGTCATAGTTTAATATGACACAACCATATAATTAAATTATAAGAGTATGTGGTTCTCTACATTATTTTCTTTCATTTAGCTGTTAAAAAATGCTTAGCAGAAGTATAATGGTCTTGAGATTTTCATTTTAACTGAACTCAAAAGGTCTGACACTATTGTGTAATATGCGAAAGAGTTTTAAGTTTACTATGTCTAATATGAATGCATGCTGTCATGCAGAGCTTTCCCAAAGGCATTTCAGTGCATTATCTGAGTGGTAGATGTTTTGAAAAAATGCTTGCAAAGTCATTCCCAAAGTAGAGCATATTCAGACACAGTGCAACTTGCAGATTACTTTAACATTTATGTGCATGTTCTGTGTCTGTACAGTGCCCATATAACGGGGACCTAGTCCATTCCTGAGGCTTTTATAAATCACTTAAGTACAAATAATTAATAAGGATAATACAAAATGAAAGTCATACGAAGAGGTATAAACCCACTGTATAAAGTTGTTACATCAGACAAGGCCCACTCTGAGTGCTCTCAAAGTTGATATGAAAATTGTTTCAAAATTCAAAAGATTTTTGCAGTGTTTGCTGCAATTCATTCTTAGTAGAATGGTTAAATGGTTTACCGTGTCCTCTGATTTGGCAAACCAAAATTTTAAACAAAGAAACTGGGCTGAAAACTAATAAGCTGTGAAAAGCAAAGGTTACAGGCTAGGGGCAGGTAGCATAAATAATAATACTAAGGTGAATTAATACATGTATGAATGTTGCTGATGAGGAAATAGAATAATTGAATCATAGAATGGTTTGGGTTGGAAAGGACCTTGAAGGTCATCTAGTTCCACCTCCCTTGCCACAAGCAGGGACACCTTCCACCAGACCAGGTTGCTCAAAGCCCCATCCAGCCTGGCCTTGAGCACTGCCAGGGATGGGGCATCCACAGCTTCTCTGGGCAACCTGTGCCAGTGCCTCACCACTGTCACAGTGAAAAATTCCTTCCTTATGTCTAACATAAATCTATCCTCTTTCAGCTTAAAATCATTCCCTCTTGCCCTATCATTACCCCCCATGCCCTTGTAAGAAGTCCCTCTCCAGCTTTCCTTGTAGCTCTAGGCACTGGCAGGCTGTTATAAGGTCTCCTTGGAGCCTTCTCTTCTCCAGACTGAACAACTCCAACTCTCAGCCTGTCTTCATAGGCGATGTGCTCCAGCCCTCTGATCATCTTCGTGGCCCTCCTCTGGACTTGCTCTAGCAGGTCCACATCCTTCTTATGTTGGTACAGTAAGGATGCAATGAGGATGGCTCCTCTAAAAATGAATGCATTGGACTTTTAATGTCATATTCCACCAGTTCCAGAGCTCAGTTTAGGAAAGCATTTAAGCATATCGTCAACATATGAGCTCACACATTAATAGCTGCCTTCTTCAAAAGGATTTTGTTCTTAGATCAGAGCTCTGGTTTCTTGGAATAGGAAGCATGATGGCGATAGTATAGGGAATGATTTTGAAATGGTATTAGATCTATGGATTTGAACAGAGAGAGTTGCCAGCTCCCAATGGTGTCACATCCTGTACAATATCTTCCTGTAAATGGAGATGGATCTGTTTCTTTTATTTTCTTTGCAATTTTCATTTTATAATAGAAATGGGATATGCTACACTATATTTCAAAGAGATCAGTGTTGTACTTGAGTAACTCCATTTATCCATTGGCTTCATGCCTTTTGAAATATTCATACACCTAAGTAGCCAGATCCTTTAACACTTGCAGTGCTGTAAATCAGGAATAGCTGTACTATAGTAAGCTAGCATCACATCAGCATAAAACCTGTGAAAAGGTAAGCAGGCCCAGCCCCCAAAGTCACATTGTACATGACAACACATCTCTTGTATCTTAAAAGCAAGTATTTCATTAGACAGTAATTTTGTGGAAGTTTCACACTTACTGGTTTCCTCAAAGGTAATGGGGAATTTTTCTCTGTGTTAAATTTTCCACTAGCTGTTAGGAGAGAAACATTTGCCTTTAAATATCTTTAGCATACAAAATCACCTGCTCCCTAATCACCATAGTTTTAGAGGTCCTCAGGAGAGGTCAGGGACTTGGCTCTCCCCCAGCAATGAACTTTCTGATGATCAAGGCCCAGCCTTGATCTGTGTTTTAATGGGAACACAACCTTTCTCAGGCTTCAGAAGATCAGTTTTGCAGTGCTCTTATGCCAGTCACTTAGGCTGTGGATCAAGGGCGGAATCTCATTCACTCTGTGAACAGTTAAGACTTAAAAGTTTACCATGAGAACTGTGCCAGTTGTGAAATGGCCTGTTCTACTAAAATATTTATATTAGTAAAAGACCAAATGTAAACTCAGGTTACACCAGAAATAAGCTGTGCTTCTGGGAACACTTGTATTGCAGGTTAACTGTATTCACAGAAAGAGAAGATTATACAGCAACAGCTAGACATCTTTCCATTGCCTTAAGTAAGTTCTTTTCACACCCATTTTAAAGTTTTTAGGCTCAGAATTTAGTTTAGGCTCCTATAGCATTTTCTGACTGTATCTGCATTAGCAAGCAGTACAGATCAACAGGAGATTTGTAAAGCAAACCAGTTGTGGCTGATGTCCTGGCAACCATACCATACATGCTTCAGGGAGGTTTACTTTGCACCGGCTCTAGTCTGGGCCATGCACAGCATGTCCATTAGCTGCTGGAACAGGTTGGCTCCATAGGCATACCTTCTGCAACAACTTTGTTTGAAAGGATCCGGCTTGTGTGCTCTGAGCCTGCTCATGATGTGAACCAGCCCCATTAAGTGGGGGCAACTTGGAGATTCCCTTCGAAAGTGTGCTCCGATCCAAACTGAAACCCTAAAGTAGATGTCCCCATTCAGTCAGATGAAATAGAAACTTGCATCCATCCGGATACAGGGAGATGGAAGAATTACCTTCATGGTCCTTTGATACGTGGAGAGGAATACTGAAATGGAATTAATTCTTGGAAACAGTCACTGAAAAAGGATTTCAAATGAAGGTTTCCAACAGGAAGGGAAATGATGAAAGATGTGACAGAGAATGGCACTAGAGACAGGAGTTTACAATGTAACATAGCAATAAGAAAAAAGATCAGCATTTTCTGGAAACGCCTATAGAAAGGCACAATGTCCTGCACAAACCATCTCTTTTACCCTAAGCTCTGGTGAAGGCACACCTGGACACTGGATTTGTTTCCTGATGCTAATACTTCTTTCCCCAGACAAGCCCCCAGTGATGCAAAGCAATTCCAAAGAGTTCAAAATCAAAGCACATCCAGGAGAAGGGACTGATTGTGAGGAACAGCTTCATCTGATTACATGATTGGTGTCTTTGCTAATTTTGGGAAAAGCCAGACAGATTAAATTGGTGCTTATGGAGCCATATACAACTTCTTGTGCCACTTGCTAGTTCTTAATTTCCTCTTTGAGTCACTTAGCACTCACATAGATGGTTTGCTTTAATGGATCAGTGGTGATTTTTCTGATTTGAAACCAAATCATTCTCAGACTCTGAAACAGCCGAAGCAGCCAGAGCACTTCTTTAATTTTGCTAGCTTGAACTGGCTGTGCAGTGTGACAGGGAACTGAAAATCCACAGAGCCCCTCAAAATTACAGGAGCAGGTTTAGGAATGGGAGAATGACTAAGAATCCCTGAACAGAAAAGCGTGCCTTCTATCAGGTTTCAGATAATCACAGTTCCTTCCTTGACTAATGTACACTTCTTGGACAAGCAGCAATAATAACAGTTGTATGAAGAGGATAGATATATTTGATATTATCAGTCCTTGTAAACTATGAAATTGGCAGAACAGCCAGCACAGGTAATACAGCTGGAAAATCAGAAGTTCTTCCTTCAAGCCCTTAGATTACATTTTTTACAGTAAAAACCTCTTGATTCCTTTCAAGATACAGACTGCTTCTCTACCCTTGTAGACACATAGCTCAAGAAGAAAGAAACGGAGGCAGTCGCATTGTCTAGAACTTTCCTACAAACATGGTGGTTCCAGAAAATGTTTTTTTGGCTTAATGTTCATTTTTCATGTGATGAGCACACTGAGGAAATGTGGATGTAAAAATAGGAAATGGGATAGAGTCAAGCATGGTTGTGCTCACAGCAGTGGGGAGATGCAATGACATGAAGAGCAGATCTGGATCACAGAATAAGGTGGTCTAAAGTAATAAAAATATTACCGAGTCTTCCAGCCACTGAACCTAGCCATACAAGACTCAGTGCTACAAGTCAGCAGTCCTTTACTGTCCTGTTTTCTCTCTTTCTCATTTCCCCTGCTCCCAATCTGCTTCTCCTGATGTGTTTCATCCTCCCAGCTGGATAGCAGAAAACCTGCCTCAGCTGCAAGCTGTTGGCTGGCAGCCATGTAGAGAATTTATGATGGTCCTAGTGCTTCTGGAAGTAGTCCAGGTGGCATCATCTTCACAGTGTGAATTCATTTTATGCCTCTACAGGTTGAGGGTTTTCTCATGCCTGAATACCCTTCCCTGGATGGCTTTCTGGGGACACCTTACACCTTGATCAGGCTCAGAATTGTGACTGTGACATACATTCTCAACTGTAAATGTAAAATAAAATATTTCTGAGGATCCTATTTGAAGTGAAGAGGGTTAGAGAAGCACTTAAAAAAAAGCGCAAAATTTACTGGCATTGACACTATGGCTGAACTACTTCCATCTACATTTAGACATCTAGTCTAAGACAGTTGGTAGGGGTTTTTGAGAGCCTGCAGAAGAAGCGGTACGCCAGGGTATGATCCACTTTGAACTAGTTTAGGACCCTAAGGCAAGGTATTGCTCCTGGGAGGAAACCTGTCTGAACCTGGGGCCCATAGGTATAATTCATTGAGGTGAAATTCTACCCATGCGATGGGCCTGTGCAACTACATAAGCGTGGGTCTGAGTTTGTTCTCAAGTCCAAACTCATCTGCCAGACCTGCTGCTACCAAGAACTCCCAAGCACAGCCCTCAGACCTCGCTTTTGCCCTGGGAGCTCTCTGGAAGGGAGGAAGCTAGGCTGGCTTGGGGTCTTGGGTCAGGCACCAGCACCCACCCATGCCTTCCACACTGCATAGGCTCATGTGCGTGCCATGATCCTGTCAATGAAGAAAGTGATATGGCCATGGCCCTTTCCTACACACAGTGGGGTGTTTCAAATAAGACTACCGTCAGGTAACCATCCAGCAACCCAGTAGTGCCCATAGTGGTTTGGCTTCATACACCTTTACAAGAAACATACCCTTAAAACATCTCCTGACCTGTTGACAATATAATCTAAACTCAAAAACTTTGCTTTTGTGTGTCCCACCAACCATCTCGACGTGAGCCACGTCCCATGTAACATTTGCTGGAAAGAGGGATTTGGCTTTTTCCTTCTCCTCTGCTGAAGTGGAAGCGGTTAACGAAAGAGGACTGAGTAAGCAAGAGCCCAGTGCTCAGTGTAGTAAGGCACTGTCTGAAAGAAAGCAGATGTCTTTCCATCTGTCCTCAGGTGGTAAGATGTCTGGCACAACTGCTGGTGCAACTTTATGACACAGACAGGAGCGTCTCAGTTCTGGCTTTGAGTGTTTGGGCTACTTTTCATCCCTGAGGTGCCTTTTGCAATCTATCTTTTCTGACTCAACAGAAAGTGAGCATTGGATTCTGACATAAATACACAAATCAGAGTCAAATCACTTTCTGTATCTTTTTGGAAGGTATAAAAGGTTTGCAATGTTAGTATTGTTTGCTGGTGTGATTTCCTTAAAGCAGCAAGGCAACACCCTGACCTGAAGGTATTGAGAAGTCACTCGTTTGTCACAGAGTACTCTGTTATTTTTAAAAGCAGGGCAGATTTTATGTTTTAAATAAATCTTTTGAGGGTGGTGGTAGTAGGAAACAACAAATTTCATTTTGCTCTACCACTCGTGTCAAAACATCTGCATCAAACATTCAGTACATAGTGACATAGCAAAACAAATGTAGAGCAGACAGTACAGATGAATGGCTTGTTGACAGATTAGCAGATGAGTTTCCCTTATGTTTTTGAAAAACATAGCTCCCTAGACATAATGCACAAAGGGGAAAGCTGGGATTAAAGATCAGATAACAAAAGCAAGGTTTTATTTTCAGTGTTTACTATTCAAATTCCCCAATAACATGGCACATATTAAGAGCAACTAAAGAAAAATATGCCACATCCAACACAGGGAAATGAAACACGGAAGTCTTTCAGGACTAAAGCAGCTATTAGAGCTGGGTGAAATGTTTTTGTCTTCCAATTTATGTGCAGAAAAAATGCAGATTTGGGTTACTGAAGCTGCTGGCAAAACTTGTGTTGAGTTCATCAAAGTATTTTGGCTGAAAAAAAGCTGATTCTTTTTAAAAGTATTAAAGGTTGTTTTCTAAATAAAATGTGGTTTTGTTTCCAAAATGGCATTTTGTTTATAAATGTATCTAACTTTAAATACAGGAGTTCAACTGTGCTTTAAAATGAATCAAAATAAAATTATTTGTTCCTTTTTGTTGTTGTTTGTTTGCCAAGGAACTGAACAATAAATTATTTGCACAGACCAAGATACAACATGAGTTGTGGATCATTTTTAAATAGCTCTGTTAATTTAGGTATGTTTTAGTAAAACAATTGAAATTTTCTCCTGAGTAGAGAATAGATATGTGGCTGGGCTAACTCTTCTACCCTTTCCAGTTCTCAAAAATCTTACCAGCAAAATAGATCTATTGACCTGCTTAACCATTTCAGTGCTGTCTTCTCAAGCAGACATGTTATCAAGTTTGCTTGCTGTGTGAAAGCTGGCTCCTGTGTGATGTGGGGACCAGGAGTGAGATTATTGCAGTGGTCAAAAAAGGTGTGCCTTGTCCTGCATGACATGCAATGGTGTGCACTGCATCCTGTCAGATACATCAGAGACCAGCACTGCTGAATGTGTGTGAGTGGGTTTGCCTGGGGAAGACTGGATAGTGCCACCCATTGGTAGGTTGGATAGCTTGACATGCTGGATAGCAGGCTCTGAGAAGGACACTGCTAAGGCATTTAGGACAGTTGTTTATGGTTCTGCTCTGCTACATGCAGTTTGAGGTAGTGAGGAAGGAGGAGGGGGAAGGGAAGGCATTCCCACAGTAATTTCCCGGTGTTTCTCTGGCTAACCTCAGCAAGATAGCATGGGGAAAGCCTTCTGATGAATGCTTTGGGAGAAAACACAGCGTAAGCTTCTCCTGCAAGTTACCCCAGCTCTGAGTATACAAGGTAGGCAAAATCTAGAGTCGATCCTTTACAGTGTGTGAGCACTGCTGGTAGCAGGAAATCCCCAGTTCTCCCTGGTAGCATAAAAATGAAATTAATGGCCAGCCTTTGCATAGTTCTGTGAGGGATTGAAGACCTCTTCCTTTTCATTCAGTTATCCATACATGGGCAGCCCAAAACTAGCTGGTGGGTTTTACAAAACCTAATATGAATGGAATTATTTTCATGTATTGCTTTATTTTTTTTAAACTTTCCTTTATTACATGCTGACAGAAAAATCCAATATATATCTACTGACAGCCAGTGAGTGCCAGAGCCTGAGAAGTCATCTTACAAAGAAGGATATGCAATTTTGTATTTCCATCAAGCATGCTAGAATAATAAGTCAGCTGCCACAAGCCTTGGAGAACTGGCCGGGATTGGACCACCTACAGCAAATTGTAATTAAGACTGTAGAAATTTCCCTTTTCAGGCAGTGGTTTCCAGAATATAAGGTCTCAATATTTTTACAAGCTTCCAGCAGAGGAGGTAGATGGTCCCACCACAGTTCTCTATTCAAAGGAAAGGTTCAGAGTGTCTCCTGAGGAGACAGGCACCACAACCCGTGTCCAAGTCTGTTAGAGCAAAGTGTGTGCCAGTTGCTTTCTCAGGGCATGAAATGCTGGTCACCTTCTAACACACCTTAGGTGCTTTCCTGCAGCACCTCCATCAAGGTGTCTGGTCCCCCCATGTCCCTCTGCCATCAGTGGAAGGAGGTAGGTGCCTTCAGCAGTCAAGGCAGCCCTCCTGTGACCTGAACTTGGCTCTGGAGCAGCTCCCTCACATTCATTAACTGTAAAGACATTTCAGGTCCCTGCACTTCTGTCCAACTCTGGTGCTACAGAATTCAGAGGCTCTTTTTCCATTTAACTGTATGGCACTTGATGATGACCTTAAGTAGAGACTTGTAGAATAAGCATCCAACTGTGCTAGTTCAGTAAGCCCTACAGAACTATTATTCTTTGGATAGGGGTCAGGATGGGTTTTGGGGTGAAGGCATGGTGGTTTATACTTCTTGGAAATGACAGAAATTCTCTTAGCTCTGCCCTGATCTATTGTTTTATCACAAGTATGTTATGCACCTCAAAAGCTGCCTCTTGGCTAGGCCTTCCAGAAGCATTCCCTTCAGTGCCAGCAGGAACAACAGATCCTTGGCTTGTGTAAGGAGCCAGAACATGAGGCCTAAATAGGAAATGCAGAACTGAGCTACTCCCTAACCCGTGGACTCTTTATTTCTTCAAAACAGGCATGAGTTACCTGCGTGGAAGATGTCTTCTATTCCAGCACACATGACTGTGGTCAGCTTATACACAGTCAATCCGTTTTCAGGGTGGAGAGATTGTTTTGAAACTGACCTGCCTGGATGGAGAGTACAGTGGAAGAGAAAGGGAGGAAGGATAATGTGTTTGCCTGCAGTACACTTCTGAACCACTTGATATTTCTCTGTCTGGTATGGCGCGGGTCCTGTGAGACAAGGACAGGCTGGCCCTAAAATACTGTAGAGTCCTTTCATCTGCAGCTGTAGGTTTTTTCTTCAACAAGTGTTTCCTGCTTAGAACATTTGAAACTAAAACATAGATCTTTTAAGTGCAGGGGATTTCATTTAGATGGCCCAAAGGGTTGTAGTTCATTTCTGGGATCCCCTTTCCCTTGTGAACTGCAGCGACAAGGCCAGAGGGGCTGGCAGCTCAGGCTGCTCTGCCTGTCAGGACCAGGGAGCTGTGGTGTCCCATGTCTCTGTGGTGGCACCAGGTCTGAGGGCTGGGCAGGCACAGGGGACATTTGGCTGTGCCTGTTGTCCAAAAGAACATCCTTTATATCCTCTGTGGAAAAGATGATGGGCTAACCTACTTAGCAACATTTGGCCTACAGGCTACCAGCTGACACACGTTGGAAAGGTCATTACTTAAGGTCTTTTAGGTCAGATATGTCCCTGTTGGCTGGACTTGTGCATCTCCATATTTATAATTCAACCAGTGTGTACTCTTAGAGGAGCATTCAACATTTAACTTTCAGCATTTCAACCCAAAACACAGACTTGTTGTATGGGAGAATGCAAAAATGACTGCCCTGCTTTTTCTTTTTCAAGCTTCATGAAATAAGTGAGATGCAGGAGAACTGCAGAGTAAGAGGGGGTTAAATAAAATATTTAGCTTTAAAACATGGAAAACATTTTAGAAGACAGAGAGCCAAACTCTAATCTCATTTCCAGCGGAGTAGAGCAAAGCTGGCTTCAGCAGAGCTGGAGCCCACCTGAACTCTGCAGATGTGTGTGAAGCTATAGCATGCTAACGTGTGGTGTGGGACTCTCTTAAATGCTGTCTGTGTCAGATGAGCTGCCCTAGGTACCATATTGATCATGTGCATCGAGGATATCCACAGAAGGAGTGAGTGCAGCCGGCAACACAGTGTGCGCTCTCAAGCTTGGCAAAGGTCGCTTGACCATGCCTACAAATCCACCCTGCACGCTCTGCTCTGGGCGCCTAATCCAAGTGAAAGGCACCACTGAGCTCTGTGGTACCCAGGATCAGGCCCACCTCTTAAGTTTACCGCTCTTTCAGGTAGTTTCTGCTTTGTCCGAGCTCCTCACCATTGCTGGGGAGTGGCACTGTCAGTGGAGCCAGCAGCGAAGCAGGCTTGTCACACCTCAGTGCTCACGGGCTGGAAATAGAACAAACTCACACCACTCCCACACAAGCACGCATTACACAGTCAAACAAAAATATCTGTACTTTCCGGGATGACTCCGATGATTTTTAATGCCACTGACTAAATCATGTGCTTTTCTATTACCTCAGGAAGACACCCAGCTCATGTGGAGACGGCACCGCTGCCTGGCATGGCCCTGTGTCAGCCACACCACGTGCAGTTACGGGTAGCTCAGTTTGCTTTTCATGTCTGGAAAAAGATTGCCATGGTCACTGTGGGCCACATCTCTTTTCCGCATTTTTGTCCCTAATGAGTGTAAAGCTAAGCCCAAGTCCCCTTGCTGAATCCCGCTGAGCCTGTGATCTGAGATGGACAAGGACTGCTCCCATGAGTACGTGTTGCAGGAACTTGACCACACACCACAAAGTTATCTGTGTAGCTTACTGTCAGTTTTCTCTGTCTTGAAGTTCAACTTGAATTCAGACATATGGCTTTAAATTCTCCAAACAGAGATCACCAGCAACGCTGTAGGAAGGAGATTTCATTCCCTGTCCCCATTAGTCAACCATGAGCTTTCCTGTGCTAAAACCCACTCAGGAAATGCTGCAAACAAAAGGGGTAAATAGTTCTCAGCATTCCTTGTTGCTCGGAAGGAGTTAAGCTCTGCACAACAGCGATCGAGTTCTTCTGGCATTATCCCATTAGCTTAAGTCATTGCTGATGACTTCACCCTTGTGGTGACATCAGCCTCTAATCTCGTGAAGGTGAATTCATGTGAGATTGTTTCAAAACAATTACTCCCTGAATTGTAGGCCATTTCAATTGATATATGGATGCAGCATTCACTTTTGCAGATTGTAGCCTCTCTTATGCAGTATGGATACACATTTTCCATATTGTATTTCAGCATGTGTGTTATGTCACAAGCTGGCACGGCCTGAGATCAGCAGGAGAATGTGCTTGTTTTAAAGGCAAAAGTAAAAGAAACAAGCAAAAACAACCCACCAATATTACTATTTTCATACATATGGTTAAGACTTCTCTACAGTCATATATGTGGTTTGTCTGATTCCCTCTGGATGCTGCCTCCCTCTCTGTCTCTGCTGGAATATTCCTTCTGCCTTGGCTAGGCTGTGTCTTTGATTAGGAGCGCTCTGGTCATTTCACATTCTCTTGTCTTTTCTCATACATGGGGAAAAACGTAGACAGATAAAAATCCAGGATGGTTACTTAATAAATCACTATTTTTAATAATATTACATACCATTTTCTTACCCCATACCAGATTAAGTATAGGTATAAGCGCATAACGATGACAGATTTGGTCTTAAAATGTTTTCTGTTTTTTCTTTTTCCTCTGAAGAAGTGACTCAGAGGAACATGTAGACACAGTCGGCACTTATAAGAAGTGGTTTTAATAAGAGGAGACAAGTCATCGTCCCGCTGTGCAATCCTTGCCGAAGTCAAAGGGGCTGAAAAGAAAGGCCCTGTTTGTCCTGAAGAGCAGCACACACATGTATACCGAAGGATAGCCATGTATTTAGACTAGAAGTTCCCCAGACCTAGACGAGACATTTGTTTGCTTAACTTCATTGTTCTTCCCTTCTCTCATCACTTGTCCTCAACTGACTGCAGCAGTCCCCGTGGAGTGCTGCAGCTGCATCCACCTTAAACCAGTTCCCCCTCCCCAAAATCTCTCATACTTCCAACTGCTGGTGGAAAACCTCTCTAGCTGCTCCGTGTATGAGTCTGGCTACAGCCAGGAAGGTGACAGGGCACAGCGTGGCACTGGAGGCAGGAGGATTCAGATGGTCCTCCTCTCTATCTGCTGTATTGTGAATAAACTTCTTAATGTGACTAATAGTTCTTGGCATTGAACTGTAGCTCCTGAAGTGCAGAGCTGGCATGTCCATGTGCTAATGTTTAAAGTAATGTGTCAGAAAAGTTTTATAGTAGTAGCACAGTATTGTTGGGGGAGAAGCCTGTTTAAATAAAGCCAATAAAATTCTACTATCATCACTTTTCTGTCTTTATTGTTGAGAGGGTGGAAAGGACTAAAGTTTTTATTTGGTGTTACAGTGTGATGCTAGAATTTTTTCCACATTTGGAAGTGGACAAGGTAGTGATAAAAAAATCATTAAAAAGTGAACAAGTTGTCCTCAGCTCCTGGATGCTCCAGAGGGGCTCAGCCAAACAGACAGCAAACCTACTGTAGGCACCCAGAAAGGGATTTTTTTTCTCCTTGCAAAATAGCCCCTGTTGTGTTCTTCCTTTAGGAAGGAAATTGAGTCTCTGGATGACTAGCAAATGTTTTGCTCATTGTAGTGGCCTGTACGTTTCCTGAATATCTAGATCTGATTCAGATTAGGGCCTTTTTGGGTGGGGCTGGGGGGGAAGGATTGGCTAAATAAGAGGAAATTTGTATAGTTTTAGTCCAAGGTCCAAGCACTGTTACCAATTACACGTGTATAAGCTGTAAGAGAGGGGCTGCATCTGCCTCAGCTATAGTTAAAATTGTCCAGTACTTCATCCTTTTCCTCTGCCCTTTCCTTTCAGAGGGAAGGGAAGCAAGAAAAACAGACAGAGAAGGTCTCCCCAAACTGCTCTCTGTGATTGAAACCTGTATCAGGGTTAGGTAAAGTGTCTAGAGTTTAACTCAAGACAAAGAATAGGGAGGAAAAATTGGATTGGCAAGTGTTGCTTTAAAGTGCAGTTATTGTGCCTGGCCTTCATGTGGGTATGCAGTGAGTTAGAAAAAGCAGAAAAGCGAAAGGTGAAAGCAGAAAAAGCCTTTCCTGTGATAAAATCCAGTAGAAATGGCAGCTCCCCCACTCTGCCAAGCTCTTGGTAACTGCTCCCACAATGCCTGCCACCTGTAAGCCTCTGTAAACCCACCACAGTAGTATGTCCCTCAACAGCAAGCAAAAATACTGAAGGATTTGTCTGGGCCAAACCATGGTGGTGCAATCTTTTTGGTTCTGGGAGCTGAAGAGAGGTTTGGGAATGGGGTTGGAGTGGTTCAGCAGGGGTGGTGCATGACTCTCTATGCCAGGCATCTCTGGGCCACGATGGCCTCCCATGTGGATGCAGTGGCTGCTCCGCCAGGGAGAAAGTGGTGGGCTGGTGGGGTTCCTGGGGGCTTTGCTGGCCAGCCACTCTCAACCTCGTGCCATGACAATCCTTCTCTTCTCCTGGCTGGGAGAGCATCTCACACCCAGTCTTCCTTCTCTGCCTGCTGCTTCAGAGGGCTAATGAGACACCGGGGAGTAAAGGACACAGCTCTTGTAGTGTGCCCACCAATTTTGAAGAGAGTATCCTTTGTGATTTGCTTTTGTATTGACCATGTGGCTACCAGATCGTGTTCCCTGGTTTTGTCTTACAGAAAGAAACTCCACTGTTTTCACTGAAAAAAAAAAAGCTGGCATGCAAAAGACCAGCTCCATACGGCAGGCTGTGGTTCATTCTTACTGTCTCTGCTAGTTGGGCAAAAATAATTTGCCTTTCAAGATCCATCTTCTTTCCCCACTATATACTAGGTCTATATAAATCTTTTTCTACTGGGCATGCTGAGGTTTTGCATTAATATAGGAACCCTGAGGATTCAAAGATATGTTCAAAAGAAACAGAAACCCTCCTCAAAAGAACAAAGAGGTAATTCATCCTTATATATCTCTGCAGTAGCAATAGCTGTTCCACCACAGCATCTTCACTAAATGAAGGATCAAACCTATCCTCAGGAATACTTGCTTCATATCTGGGCCCAGAGCCACCACAGACTGAATGCAACCGAGAAACTATAGCACCATCCTTAAAGGAGGGTTTGATAGACAAATTCCGGAGCCTGGGACACCCAGTGTCAGGAAAGGATTTAATTCAAACATTAGATTTTATACTTGTGCCTGCTTCGTCTTAGACTACATTCTGACTTTCTGTGAGCGCTTTGTACCCATCCCAATGCCACAAGGGGACCCTGCACCCGAGTTGGTGTCCTTGGGGACTAGCAGATTCCAGCAATGCCAGTGAGCTCTGCAAAAGTTTGGTTTCTTTTGAAAAGACCTTATATGTCTGACTGGGGCAGCCAGGTTTCAGCATTTAGCTGGTTGTTTTCATGTTACCAGAAAAAGCCGTTGCTCATTGAGGGTAATCACAAGCAGCTATTTCTGTGTTTCTATGAGGTGCCATATGTATGATTTAAAAAACGATTTAAATGGAAATTTATTACTTTCATCATGTGGTGATGAGAGTGAAGGTTTAGGACAATTCAGTGCTGTGCACGTTGTGGTATAGGAGAGTGCTGTATCAAGATCACGGGTAGCCAGAGCACTTTTCTTATTTTATTATTTTTTTTTTATTTATGGGAGCAGAGGATGGCTTTGTAGCCCCTGTCCCCTTCTGTTCCCTACATTTCCCTTCCTGGGTTAGTTCTATGGCCACACGGAGCAGCTCACCACTCTGTCTACTGTCTCCTATTAATACTTGATCTAAACCTGATTTGTCAATGTCCCAGATGCAGGTACTGAACAATAAGCAGGATGGTCTCTGGATCTTGTAAGGCCGGTGGAGTTCACCACAAGCTGCAGAGAACTCTCCTTGCCTACTTTTTATGTCGGCTCTTAACAAGGTATTGCTGGAGGTGTAAAAGCTCAGGTAGGCACTATATATTTAGGGTGAGACGTGGCAGCTATTAGCGGACAGACATGCATAGGTTTGGAGAACAGAACTAGAGAGTAAAGTATGAGAAATTTTTCCATTTTTTAAGTGACACTCTTGTTTTCAGATAATAATGGAAATTTATGTAGCTGAGTAGCTATAGGGGTAGCTAAGATAACCTATGGTCTAATCCAAAGCCAGTCAAAATCTATGACTCTTGAAGGGATTTAGAGCAGCCTGCTGAAGTGCAGAATAGATAAAATATAGGTAAAATATAATACATGTATACTTTTGAAGAGGTGTGGTTTCAATACTATGCATGAGCTCACTATTGACTAAGGGACTGTATGGAAAAACAATTTCCTTTGCTTCTCTAAAACAAAAATACTTTGCAAACAATGTCTTATGCTTGTCTGCTACAATGTTTGGTGAAGCTGGGGACTGTATTCATGTGCTAGAGGAACACAGCCAAGAAAATGTATTATCTTATTTTGTAGAGCACACTTTCTCCAGGAAGAAATAAATTGAGCAAGACAGCTGCACTGGTAAAAATGAGACATACCACTAAGCAATTTTCATAGGAGGTTTTGAAAAATGCTTTCTAAAGGAACAGCACCTCTGAGCTCCATTTACAGAGTATCTTAGATACAGACGTTTTAAGAAATTGCACAAATTTACATAGTGAATCTGCAGATGCAGGAACAGGTTCCTCAGATTTTTTTTTGTTTTTTTTTTTTGCTTTGCTCATTTGGGTAGGCAACCCTAAGAGTCAAAAGGTAATGATGATGGAAAGGTCCCAACAGGCTAGGCCTGTTTCTTTTTTCCTTTCTCCCCCACCTCCCCTTTGGACAATGGGGCAGCCATGGGGATCTCCCCCTTCTTCCCACCCACACCTCATTCCCTGGTTGAGGTGCTGCAGGAAGAAAAGCAGCAGCAGGAGAGAGGCAACCAGCAGAAGGGATGAGTGAATGGTCCTCACATGTACAGGAGCCTTCCCTACCCAAGCTACCTCTCTTTCTGTGTATGCATTTATTGTGAGACATGAATAGCCACAGTGAAATGTTTTTGGTTTCTGTGCAAGATGCCACTCAGCCGCTCTGCTGCATGAGGACCAGATGCTACTCCCTCACACCTGCGTGTCAGGACTGATTTAACCTGCCTGTGATTAGGGAGATAGTTTTCCTCTGGGTGAGATGCGTCTGATGTTGCCTTTCTAGGAACCCCATCTTGTGCCCCTCACAAGTTACACTGGCACTAGCTCTGGAAATTCAAATCCTTCATGTTTTCCCTAGTAGAACGTATCACTGGCGAGCAGGAAGCTTTCTTCATTTCTGCATTAAGTCAACTGAGCTTCGTGAGGGCGAGAACTGAAGAAATACTTCAGAGAGAGTCATCATAGAGATCATACAGATAATATAAGCCTGCCACTTACAAAAAAAAAAAAGAGTGCTAGTGATGGGAAAGGATTACTACATGGATTTCACTCTTCTGTTGGGAATGACACTAGGAACTCCCAGTCTTCTTCTCGATAAAGACGACAGAAAAGATATTAGGTGGCATTCCTCTGTCATTATGAGTGATCTGGGTAGGAGGGAAGGGGAAAGAAGGTGATTAACTAAAGCCCTGAAAGTGTAAGGCTAGCTGAGAGCCCCAGCTGTCTCCTGTACCCACTTCAACCCAGTGCAGGGAAATCTGCAGAGGACTGTCAAGCTGTTAGAAACAGCCTTCCCACAGAGCAGAAGAGACAGAGATGGAGCAGGGTCTGAAAATCTTACCAAATATGTCCAAATATTTGAAATAAGCTCAAACATTCAGTGGCTGCTTAGCCATAACCTTTTGCACTCAACCCACAACAATTAGTGTTAACTGAACTCTGATTTATATAGAGGAAGAAAATACATTTGAGAAGTCAAGCTTAAAAATTTTTAGGGCTGCTACATTTTCCTTACTTCTTTATATGGGTTTGATTAATGATTGGTCATTGTTGAATCAATGAACATTGAACTTGGTGCTCAGCACATCACCAAGCATAGCAGTAAAATGACAAAGAACAGAATACATGTACATATATTTCAGATGTATTGGATGCCTCCTCCAAAATTCTGTTGAACGTAAGATTTTTTTCATACTTAGGCCTTATACATTATTTCTAGGAAATAACTGCAGAGATGGAAAGAGCACTAACACAAACCTCTTATGACCCTGACCTTGTATCTCATTGAGTAAACTGCTTTGAGTACTCACATGTGGAAACAATTGCTAAAATACTGACCATAGTGCCTCAAGTCAGGTATCACAGACTTCTCTAAAGGTGTGAAATACCTGCAGAGCTCATTGACTTCACTGTAGAATTGGAGTCCTCAAAACTTGTTAAAATCATGCTGTTGTCTATAGCTATCTTGGGAAGCACTGGGTTGGTCATGTTTGGTTATTGGAAGCTAGAAAAACTTATGGGTCACAAGTAAACTGAAAATGCAGCTTTATTAATCCAAGGGGAGAACTAGAACTACAACTAGTTATGAGGCTGAATTAGGACACAGCAGAAAAAAAAGAGAAAAGAGAAAGTGGAGCAGGACCTAAATTATGGTTACAAAATCCCACAACTAAAGTGCTTCATTGCAGAGGTACCATTGCCACCATGCCTTTCTTTCTTTGGGGATGTCACCCCACTTTATCACCTATACCACAGACATGGTATGAAGCAGCATTTACCATTTGCTTATTTTCTGTGAAGGATTCAAACTAATGATGCAGTGATATGAGACTGTGGAAACATGGCAAAAACCAACTCAACTTTTAGTTTAGACCAAGAAAGGCACATAAGATCCTCTAATTTCCTCAGTCTATGGTCTCGTACCTTTTACAAAGCAAACCAGATTTCCTGATGTAGTGGGTTGACTCTGGCTGGATGCCAGGTGGCCACCAAGCTGCTCTATCACTCCCCTTCTCAGCAAGATGGGTAGGGGGAGAAAATAAGATGGAAAAACCTCATGGGTCAAGATAAAGGCAGTTTGATAAAACCAAAGGCCATATGCAAAAGCAAAGGAAAACAAAAGATTTATGCTTTACTTCCCATCAGCAGGTGATGTCCAGCAACTTTCCTGGAAGTAGGGCTTCAGTAGGTGTAGCTCTGGAAGACAATCATTTTCAAATGTTGTAATAACAAATGCATCCCCCACCTCCACTCCCCCATCCCCCTTTCTTAGCTTTTATTTCTGAGCAGACATCCCTTTAGTCAGTTTGCTTCAGCTGCCCTGGCCATATCCCCTCCCAAGATCTTGTCTGCCTCCAGACTGCTGGTGGTGGTGAGGAGGGAAGGTTGGAGAGACAGCCTTGATGCTGAGTGACCACAGCTCAGCAGTAGCCAAAACACTGGTGTGCTATCAACACCTTTCTAGATACCAATACAAAGCACAGCACTGAGGGCTGCTGTGGGGAAGATTAACTCCACCTCATCCAGGCCCAATACACCTGATCACAGAATCACAGAACGATCGGGGTTGGAAGTGGCCTCTGGAGATCATCTAGTCCAACCCCCTGCTAAAGCAGGTTCACCTAGAACAGGTTGCACAGTATCACGTCCAGGCGGATTTTTAATGTCTCCAGAGATAGAGATTCCACAGCCACTCTGGGCAGCCTGTTCCAGTGCTCTGTCACCCTCAAAGTAAAGAAGTTTCTCCTCGTGTTCAGACAGAACTTCCCTTGTTGCAGTTTGTGCCCATTGCCCCTTGTCCCTGTCGCTGGGCACCACTGAAAGAGCCTGGCCCATCCTCCTGACACCCGCCCTTAAGCTGTTTGTGTGCATTGAGAAGGTCCCTTCCCAGTGTTCCCCAGGCTACACAGGCCCAGCTCTCTCAGCCTGTCCTCACGAGGCAGATGTTTCAGTCCCCTCATCATCTCTGTAGCCCTCCGCTGGGCCCTCTCCAGTAGTTCCCTGTCTTTCTTGACCTGGAGAACTATCTGTCCCTTTGGTAATTTGTGTAACCAAACCTTTCCAAGTGGTGTAATCTACAAGCAAGCACAGGAGGAGCCTGTCACATTCATTTACCCTGTTAATTGTGTCAGCTATTGGTGACTGAGAAGGCAGTAATGAAACTCTCCAATGAGTGAGTAAATGTGCTCAGATTCCGGAGCCAAGTCACATTTCATAGATTTTGGAGAGATTATGCCTGATCTCCTGTTCATCACTGTCACATTTTACTCATTTCCCAAGGCGGGAAGGAATACTCCTCTTGTCAAAACCCGAGTGCTGTTTGTGGAGAATGGGAAGCCTCTTGTGCCGCTGTGACTTACGGATCAAGGTGATACGTGCTGGTGCATTGCCCTGCAAGAAGCAGACAGCAAACTTCTCCCAGGCTGTCCAGGGAAAAATCCTTTCCAGACCTCAAAGCTGTTGAACCCAAGCATATGAAAACACCTGATAAGTACAGGTGAAGCTTGAAACATGAGTCTTAATTGTGATTGTTATCCTAATGTGTATCACAAACATGCTTAGGCTCCAGAAGGGATGGGCGAGAGAGAAAGGCTCAGATCCATGGGTCCAGAATAGGCTGTCACAGCCATCGCAGATCAGAGAGTTTTTCCATTAAACTGAAACAAAGCATACCTGCATGTTTCCTAAAAATGGTATCCAGTCTCACTTAAAGGCTCTAAATCACAGTGAGGCCATGACCTTTGAGGATTATGTGACAGTATCTGTTGCATTGCAACACTTAACATTGACTTACTAACCTAGGAACATGATTGACGTGTCTGTCAAAAATATTTCTTCATTTCTGTAACAGATGTAGGTGTATTTGGAGTAACAGAAGTAAGCATGCCATTCTGGAGGCAAAGTTTTAATGATAGATTTTGGGAGAGAGGTCCGTGGTTCCCAGTAAAGGAACAGTTAGTGCATTAATTCTGTAGCAAACAAATTTATT
This sequence comes from Falco rusticolus, assembly GCF_015220075.1. Lineage (NCBI taxonomy): Eukaryota > Metazoa > Chordata > Aves > Falconiformes > Falconidae > Falco > Falco rusticolus. The sequence continues at coordinate 29,935,990 of NC_051188.1, read as the reverse complement.
ATTTTGAACTGTTGCAAAATGGATGAGATGTTTGAGTCGCAAGTCTGCTGGCTAGTCCATTTCTTATGAGATCCTTAAAAAGAGAAAGCTTGGCAGGTCTGTGGCTAAGATGACACTGTGATGTAGAAATGATCAAATATGGAATCACCCATCAGAAAAAGGGATCTCAAGGCTGTGACAATGAGTAAGTGGATGAAAGGGTTTTAAAAAGTAAAAAGAACAGAAACAGTGCAAGAAGCTGTTTCTGCAAAAGCTGAGACTTAATGTGTCATTCCATTCTTGAAAAGTCACTGAGTTTGTGAGTACTCTAACATGCTGGAATTTTAATGCTTTTTTGATTTTACTAATAAAGCGTGTTAAATGTATATCCTGTTGTTCCTACTGTGTAAGCATATGCTGCTTTCTATGGTGACTGTGTTAGCTTTCATGTTGCTGTTTTGAAGTATTCGTTAGATTGAAGACCAAAATATTTAATGGATCTGTTGTTATCTAACACTCATCACCTTCTCTAATCAAGTGTGGTGACATTCTGCCTTGATTTCTAGCAAGCTGTTAGAGTTTGGGTATGTTTGGGCAAATATATTACTGGAGAACTAGTGAAAAATGAAAACTAGTGAAAAATAAAGGACTGTTTTAAGAAATAGTGTTCAGAAAAAGGTATTTTCTGATGGTTCCTAAAAAGCATATCAGGGATGCTGATTTCAGCAAGAAATAGGTGCATCTCGGACTGTTTCCTGAGCTGTTTGAACTGTGCCCAGCAGCTCTTCAAGATGAAACTCTTTACATTGCAGACCATTTCTGAGTCTGTTAAGAGTGTAGTACAGGAGTTTTCAGTGTGTCTACTGGATGCTATGGTTGCACTCAAAGTAATACAGAGGCTAGGTTAGGAGCTGAGGTAAAGATGGCTTCATGCCACCCATTGCTTTTCCTGGACTCTGTAATTTCCTAAAGGTAGACTAGATTGTTGTAGGTTGTACTTAGCTGTTGTGACACATCCCACCCGCCTCCTGTATCCTATGAATATTCCTAATGGAATATGGAATGTGGCACAGAAGATGGGTGGCTTGTAGTGTCTTTTGCACTAGATTCACAGGGGTGTTTTATGCCACAGGTATAATGAAAGGGACAAGGAAAGGCTGAAAATCTGGAAAACAAGGAAATGTGGGGTTTTTTAAAACTGTGATCAATGTGAGTGCTGAGCAACATTACTACTGTAATAATTATAAAAATTAATTAATATGAGAAGAAGTGAAATTAAAAGGAAATTGAATTGCTCACTTCTCATACTGTAATGACTAAATTACCCATTAGTACAATAACGCATACACAATGTTGTTGCAGACAGCTCAAGTGGTTTGTTAGAGCATTGGGCTAGATTTCTCTCACGTAGCTTCAGCTGCTGCTAAGGCTAAAATTAAAATACTTACCAGTGCTAGTTGACATTTCACAATGACAAGCACTGCCAGAACACTGGTATTGCAGTGAAGTTGTTTCTTTGAAAACATGAATTTTCTATGTGTGCTTCCTATTTATTAATTTGCTAGAAGGCCAAGTACTCTCACCAGGACTGAAGTAATTTCAGGTAAAAACAGTACTGCTGTAATTTCCAGTAATCAGGTTTCCTTAAATAATTTGTCTTTATATTCTCAATTAGTTCTATCAAAGGTGAAAATAGCAGGAAGAACTACTTTCTATATGGTGGACCATAGAGGTTTTCCTATCTGCAAGTGCAAAGTCTGCGGTGCATGGGAAACGCAGCATAATAAGGGAATTCAGATGGCAGGAGAGGAAAGAGTCACAGGAGACCTGCATGATAACTCCTACAAAACAGTACCACAGCATATCTTTTCCAGGTTTTAGTTAACCTTTTTTTTTTGGCATTTGTATTTTCACAAGGGGAAAAATGAATTGGTCTTATACTGTTATTGCTATAAATACTGACTTTTAGATTCGACCAGGAGGCTGGATTCCTACTGGTTTTAAAGCCAACAAATATGTGAGCTACATGAATTTTACCACAGAATATTTTAAAATTTGTCTGCACTGTTCTACATTGTAGAAGAGGAGTGTAACAAAGACAAGATGAAAGCACATCTCAGTGGTTTGTAGTGGAACTGGAATAACACAAAGGAATCTCCCCCCCAAATCCTAGAAAGCTGAAACAGAGGCACTGAAGAGACACGTCTTCATAATTTGTATCTCGCTTCCCCAAGCTGACATTGTCCTTCCTATATAGCCCAGTTTTTCCACTTAGAAGGAGGCTAAGGTTTGGGATTCCTGTCTACTTCTGTTTTCTTTGTCCCTGAGTCCCTTCGTGTGATGTTTCCATATAATTGCTTAATATATATCCCCTGCCTATGGCTCTGACTGTTAAATCATCACTTTTATTTCAAGGGTATGCTTTCTTTAAATACTGGGTGTAAAGCTCTTCTCCACGCATCCCTTGTAACTCTACAGCCCTGCTGCTGGTGCCAGTCTTGACGGTCTCTTCATTACCTGCTTTGTGCTCTGTCTCTGCCTCTTTCTAGGTTGTCCCTTAGGAATGGAGTAATTTCCAACGCTTTTTTTGCAAGAAGGCTATGTCTTATTCAACTGCATGCTAAAATCCCATTCCTTCTGCCAGACCCGTGGAGCACTCAAAAGCACAGATGGTGGGTTGCCCTTTTTTGTGTCTGTCCTGGAGGGGAGGAAGATGGAAAGAGAGAGCTTTTCTTTAGGCTGGGCTTTGGCACAGCAGCGGCTATGCCGTCAAAGCTGACAAATAGCAGACAGAGCAGGGTATTAAGATGGTATTCAGCAAACCTTGTCTCAATCCTTGGCTCAGTTTCCAGTACAACAGGTATGAAATTTTCCTTCCTCACTAAGGTGTTGTGAGAGTAAAACCACGTTAATAATTGTGAATTGCTGGCGACTGTGGGGTGGAGGGGCAGACAGTGTTTTTTCAGCTCTGTGTTTAAAACTGCAACAGAACGAGGCCAGGTGTTGTGTTTGGGTTCTATCCTGTGAGGAGTGGATGGGGGAAGCAGCTCACTGCAGCGATGGGTACTCCTGTGAAGATGTTCAGGCGCCTCCGTCGTATAAGAACATGTGAAGGACAGAAACGTGGTCATTGAACTTAGCTCTCCTGCTGTTAGTCCACTTCTGAGCTTGGGCATTCGCAAGAATTTGCATCCACAAGCAAGATGGAAAACTGAAGAACATTTTGGGTTTGTGTGTTACAAGCTACAAATTCTTTTTGGAAGTTCAAAGAAAAGCTTAATTAATTTTTGTTAGGAGGAAAAAGTCCCTTTATAAAATTCTAATTGCAGTGTTTAAGATTTTTCTTCATTTTATAAACTGTATTAGAAATAGGGGACACCCCCCCCCCCCCAATAAATGGCAACAGATGTAGCTCTGTAGACTTCAGACCATTCCAAAGCCTTTGACAGGACAAACAACACTAACATACTTTCCAGTCTCAACCATCAAATAAAGTGTTTACAAATTAGGACATAATGGCCATTGCTTTTCTCCTCTAAAATAAAAGAGAAAAAAGAGGCTTCAGATTATTGAATCTGCTATTGAACCTTAATTAGCCCTGTCTCTTTGACATTTTGAAATCTATATCAAGATAAATAATTTATGGGATTTTTTTATGCAACAAATTGTTGTTTACAAAATGCAATGTAGTATGAAATCTTCTATTCTCTCAGGACCCAGACCACATAGTGACCAGGGTTTCAGTCTCAGTTGGCAATTCCAGTTGAATAACTGGAACAGAGCATGGGTAATCATCATGTGAGCACGATCAGCCACAAATGGCAAAATGCTTAGCAATGTCCCAGATTTTCAAAGTATCCATGACTTTTTTTCAGGCCAATGGCTCTTAATGCCACTATGCAAATGTTTGCACGGCAATACTGCTGTGTTAAATACAGAGAAGGACTTGCCAGTTAAAAATGGGAGAAATAGACTCTATTTTAGGCTTTTTGAAGCACTGGGGAACTTTACAGCTGTCTTTACATTAAAAAAATGTCTTTGTTTCCCAGGGAATTACCCTTGAATTTGTCAAATTAGTGCAATATCAAATGAAACCAGTACATTATCAGGAGAAAAGTGAGCTGGAGTTCTATCAGTGGACCAAAGTCTGCCACTTTGACATATTATATTGCATCTTCTCCCATAAGAAATGCAAATAGACAGGATCTGGCCCTAGATTATGTTTAGTACTTCTGATTTCCCTAGAAAAGTGTCTGTACAGAGACTGAATCACTCTTGATGTTGCCAGGATTTAGTCTGCAAATGAGATAAATCTCAAACATGTGACTTTGCTGATTAAATAGATCTTAATTGATTTGATTAATATTAATCACTTGTGTCCACCCTTTTTTGGTTCTCTGGATTTTCTTCTCTCACTGTTTTATTGACCAATACCACACTATTTCCCCTTTGTTTATGCTATACAGTGCTTGTCTCTTTTCCCCAAGTAGGAAATTAAACAAAATTCCTTGCTACAGAAAGAAAGCTCTGTCTCTGTCCTTCCCATTTGAGGGTGCCATATGCCCAATTAAACCCTTCTTTTCACCTTGATGATTATTTTTTGTTAAAGATGCAGACGTCCAGGGCGTGCAGACTGAGCTAAAGAATTGAGGTTGGACCTGGACCAGCAGAAGAGTCATTGTTCGAGTCATGTTGGTACAGCTTGAGCAAACACTCAAAGCAGCTGGTCAGCTCCAGATGGATTTCATCTCCAGTCAACCGTTACATGCAACCTTGCTTCCAGTGCCTTACCTCTCTCTGCTCAGACCCTCTGTCTACTATAATTTTCTTCCAGCAATTCTCTTTCTCATTTCCCATCTTATTTTGAGCAGCTAGGTAGATTCTGTGGCTATTTCTTCTTTGGAAGGAGAAATGCTTTACTCTTCCTTACTGTCTTCAGAACAGAAGAAAAACAATTGAGAGCAGAACCCCAAAGTGCTCCCCTTCTTTTCATTCCAGTTTCCTGCTCCTTTTCTCCAAAGAAGAAAAGCAGAGCAGAGACAAATGGAGAAAGTGAAAGCAAAAATGCACTTTAATCTGAAAACAAAAAGAAAAAAAAGGAAAATAAGATTCCTTTTGAAATCAAGATAAAAAAAGATTTACATTTTCCTGTATAAAACACATCCAGTAGCATTTCAAAAAAAGAGAAATTTCTGTCCTCAGTGAAGTCCTCTTTTTAGCCTTGGAAAGTGTTTTCACTTTTCTTTTTTTCTTTTTCATTATCAAGTCCTAAGCAGATCTGCTCTTTTTTATATCTTCTGACAGCTTTAAGCCAGCTTTTTCTTCTGGGAGTTGAGGCTGTATGTGTGTTAGTACACAAAATGTGCTTGAGTCTGACCCCTGTGAGGCTGAGCAGCCGGTGCCTGGGTGGGAAGGGGAACTTGGTGCCTGGAGCAGGGTGGCTGTGTGTAGACCACCCGCTCCTGGACACCCTCTGGCTCCCGAAACATGCCTGGGAACTGCTGGGGGACACTCTAGCTAGCACAGGCCCAAACTGTGCCATAACAGGGCCACTCCAGCAGCTTAACAGTAGAGACCATCTCTCTCTTCAGGACTCAGGACTCCATCCAGGCACTGCTTGACTTAGTACTATAGACACAAATGGCGAGTATTAGTCTTTTTTTGTAGGTCCAATAACTGTCCAGGTCTTAGAAAGTGAATTTATGAGGAGTAAATTAGTAGCTAGTTTTCGGTAGCAAAGCAGCCTCTTTTCTATTACAGGTTTTGCAAACTTCAACTAAGACTTGAAAGAGTGAGAGACATGGGTCACAAACCCTGTGTGATGAACACACAATGGCAGCAGCTCACCTGGCAAGCATCCTGTGCGCTCTTCCTTGCACTTCAGGGCAATAATCACAGGTGTAACATTACTGAGAAGCCCAGGTAATGTGGGCTTGAGCTAAGGATGTCTGTTCCAAATCATATACCTGTGAGGCACCATACAAGTTAATTAGAAGAGCCCCAAGTGGGAAAACGCAGTTCATGTTCTGACCTGACCATCATCTTGCGTAGAGCTCAGGGCAGACTGGTTTGCTCTTCCTTGGAGTTAATCCTGTGTTTATGTAACTGATGTTTAGATATCAGCCAGGAGAAATCCATGCTTTCCTTGCTGGTTGTACACCACACGGCTGCATTGGAACCTGCGTGCGTTAGACTGGGGCACAGCATGTTGCTGCCGTTCAGATACTTTCACACCAGCCAGTCATTACTGTTATCTCCAGAGCAGAACAAATACAGGTGATACTCCCAATGATTGCATGCAAGGAGCAAACAAGGATCTGTTTTCATGAGGCAGCAACCCAGAACACTTATCTAAAAACCTGCAGGAGTCTGTAGCCATTAAAGTCCTCAGTCTCCAACATGGGCCAGAGCCAGATGTGAGCAAATGCTTCTCATTACAAGTCAGTTACAGCCAGAGGTTTAACAATGTGGTTTCACTAGGTAATTGTGCTGTCCAAGTAAACTATTAATTAACCTCCTATTAGATGATGTCAAATCTTGCTGCACAAGAAACAATTACCATAATTGCCACAGTTTTTTTTTTCCTAGTTGACTTTATTGATTATGCAGTAAAAAGATAAGCATGGCAGGTTTAGATTGCATTTACTATCCATTGAGGAAATAATTCTTATTTCTGTTTTCTTTCAGATCTTTAAGAAGTCCTACATTTCTGTGAAGATATTTTTATTTTACTTTTAGCAGAAAATATGATATTCCATCCTGCTGTGACAAGGCCCACATACTATTCCTTTGAGTAATCTCTGTTCTTCTTTCTCCCCCGTTTATGTTTTGTTGATAACATTCTGTTAAACAAGTTTTGAAGTAAGATTTTACCTCCTTCTGGCAAGGACAACACCTTCTTGTTTGTTCTGTGAAGTGGCAGGCAGACTTCTTCAGAGCTGTAAAAACTCATTCAAAATATTCCCCTCTCTGATGTACAGTGTTGCTATTTATTGATTTATTTTATTAATTAGGATTTGTGGGAAGGGAATAGTTTGCAAATTTTAGTTCCTGTGGTTGCTTCTACCATCAAACTCTTCGAAAATATTGGATTCACAGATATCTATTCCTTCTGTTGCTGGGACTTGCTGCAGCACAGCAGTATAAAATAAGAACATTGTCTCTTCCTGTGTCTGCACTGGTAGCCTTTGAGGTGACCTTTACAAAATTACAATGCCACCATTACTTCAGGTTATCCAAGAAACTGTGATATATGTCACTTCTGGCTGCAAAATGCTCGGACTGCTGAAGTCCTGGAATCCCAGGACTTGTGTGGAAAATTAAGGATCAATTTTAGCAGTGCCTCCACCATCAGCATTAGCAGGTTGTTTACCAAGTTATTTTGAGAAACTCATGGGAAGTCAAGGAGATGAGAGGGATCTTCAAAATAGATGTCTGTCATGTAACATTTGTGGAATTTATTGTCTGCTAGTTACCAGGGCTAGGTCTGTGAGCTATGCTGACAACATCAGACTTGCTGACGGAGAGATTAAATACTCATTTTGTAATTAGTGGGAGTATTATTTTGTTTTTATTGCAGTAATGCATAGAGGTTCCAGCAGAGATTGAGGGCCTCTCTGTGATAAGCATTAGATTTATGTACAATAATAATTAAAGTTCTTGCTTCATACTCCTATGAAGGTCATCTGAAGGGTGCTGTGAGATTTCAAAATAAATAAGGCGATTATGAAATGGATCCACCTTGAGCTGTTCAGCTCCCAAAGTTGCAAGATCAAGTCAAGACCACACACAGAGCTCCCTCTCTCCATGTTGTTTATGAATGGTTTACAAGGGGCCGTTCCCAGAGGGTCACTACCACAGGCACTCCAATATTATACCCACTTCTAAAACGGCCTCCACAGAATCATTATTATGAACATTTTTTCAGATGTTATAAAATAACGGCTTCACAGTGGGTTAACTACTCTCTAGCTTAGTTGGATAGGGAACAATATAGTTTATGTGCTCTGAGCTTTCTCATGGATTAAATTTATCACTTGGTCAGTGGTAGTGCCCCTGTTTGACAGATGTAGGCCATTATTAAACAATTTGGCCTTCAAAACAGTGCCTGTATTTGGAAAAGTACTTTTGGCATAGCCAGCCTCAATTTTAGCAATCCATAATATAACGTAATGCCTTGGGAGACCTTCCTTATGTTGACAAAGACATGGAATAAGCTACTCCTGAGAACATTTTAATAAATGACATGGTGAGGGCATTGTCAGTAGGAAAAAAAAAAAAAAAAAAGCTACCTTGGGCTCTTCCACCACTCCTTCTCTCTCTAAGATGATGGCTTCTGTCAGCTGCTCCTGAAGATGATTCAATTTATCTGTTTAAATTTTTAGATATAATGAGTCACATCGCAATAGAGTTGAAGGGTGAGAGTGCAATGGTAGGGAGGCAAGAATACTTTGTCTGGGGTGTACCTGGTGGGGGGCAGTGCTCAGGCAAAAGTGAGTGGGTGGGAGATCTGCTCACAAGCTATCTTGCAAAAAGAGACTTTGGCAGCATGGCAGTTTTGAGAAGGTGTCACAGTACAGAAGACTTGGCATGTACATAGGTGTTTGTATGTGCAATGGGAAATGGATAGGAGGATCACACATTTGGTACAGACCCTTAGGCAGGGTAGCCCTATCCAGTATACAGAGTACTATGTCTGTGTCACATAAGGTTGTTGGAAAAAGAGGGAAGAGCTACATCCTCCAGTATAGAGGAACCTTCAGCCAGTGTTGGGAAAAAAAAAATACAAGAGAGAGCAAAGATTTTTCTCTTTTTTTCTGCACAAAAGGATGTGTTTCTGATGAGAAGGAACAGGGAAATCCAACAATTATTGGACATAGTGAACATGGCAGTTTATAGTGGTGATAAGAGGGTATAGAAAATATGAAAAAAAGGGCAAAAGAAGAGATGGTGAAAAGTGTTCTGTAATATTTGTTGATTTAATAGTAAGGGAGTGATTTAAACTCGGAAGGGCTGGAAGGGAGGAATGAAGACTCAAGTGTCTTAAGGCCAGGCAGAGGTGGAAAGGAGCAAGCCACTGCAGAGAGGGACTGGGGAGAATGTGATGATGTAGGAATGTGACTTCAGATACAGCCCTGTCCTTGGAGGAGAAATGTTTGCTGAGCCTGTGGCTAAAGTCAGCTTTGGTTTGTCCAAGAGCACTCCAGCATGCATCCTTCCCCCAGTACTGAACTGGAAGGGCTTTTCTGTTTTTGGCATGGTCCGTGAAAGCTGAAGCGCTCAGTGATCCTGGCATTGTCCTCTCTGAGCATGACCCAGCCTTGTCAGTGAATGCTGAAGGTGCAAGGCCACAAAGGTGTGGAGTGATAGACCTGACCATGTTGGAAAAGGCTCTTCACCAGGTAAACAAGGCATGGCATTGACTATCTGGTATGAAATTCGAGCTATTGACATGGGGTCACAGTTCCATAAACGGTCTCCTTCCCATTGACCTTCCCCAACACTCATGAACAACAACAATGTCCTGGGGTGGAAGATGGGCTGGAAAACGAGACCAGAGTCTTCTGGGACACTGTGTGCATGCAGCGACACAAGGGCAAATAACTCTGGCTGTATCTGAGGATATCTCGGCCAGTGAGCAGTGCGCTTGCCAGGGAAGTTCACTGCCAGAGGCCACCCATCCTGGGGAGGTCCTTGAAAGGGTGGTGTGAATGTTAACTTGAATGTTTCCTTTTCTTGTGGAGACCTTAACAGCCAGATGTAATCCTTCTATCACCCTCTCAAGGGTTCAACAACAAGTAAGTGGCTTTTAATGCAAACAATTTGCTATTCAAGTTAAAGTTTGGGTGCAGGTCAGATCCAAATAGTCCTCACAGGGTGAGGTTCATGCATGCATTTAGACATCTTCATATGTTCCCAGCCTCGATTCTTCCTTTTTTTTGCCTGTGAAGCACAAGACTAAAGAATTTCTGCTGACCTTGGTTAGAATAAAGGACTACAGTTATTTTATATCCAAGTCATCTTTGCGTATGAGTGTTGGCTAACACACAGTCACTGCTGGGATGGAGCACAGCAGCCATTTTGTATGCAGCAGGTCTTACCAACAACTTCAAGGAGTGGGAGAAGTGGCAATAACTTCCTTAATTGAAAATTATGTGGGAATTTCACAGTGTGCAGAATATAATTAACCACACTGGAACCTGGCCAGATAACTAAGGTTAGCACCGCTGTACTTGCAGAAGTGCCACTGGTAAAGCAACACCTCCTGAAAACTTTAGAACCTAATCCATCCCTATAAAATAAATAAAAGGCACGTCTTTGAAAGGTGGTGTACAGCTTTTATTTATATTTTGCCATGCCTTCATCACTTACAACTGAAACAGTCAATCACAGCTGTACACTAAAATAAGAAGTATATACAGCTTTTAATGACATATATTTTTTTACTGAATCAAAGCTGAGTTAGTATATTGCATTACGCCAAATCTTTATAAGATTGAGCCAAAGTCATCTTATGTGTGCAACACATTTTATCAAATGTGTAAGAAATATCTGGAAGAGGAATATTGTTTATATAGAAGGAAGGGGGGAAAAGTGAAGTTGGCAGCATATCATGCAAAAATTAGTTCAGCAAAAGGGGAAAAAAAATCAAACTACGTGCCAGAGTTTCAGTCACAGTCAGATGAGCTTTTCTGAGCTTGCAAGTACTATACAAATGTGAAAAACATGCACTTGGTGCAGGAGGAAGTGAAGAAGGAAATAGCTGATGGAGAAGTCAGGGCTGTTAATGCCAATGGTGACGCTGCAAGTCAGCATAAAAAAAAGCATCAAGAAATGAAGTCATTCTTCAAGCCTGGATTTATCTCTTATATTGCTGGAGCTGCGCTGCAGATTCCTTAGGCCACAATGTGGGGCAGCTATGGGTCTTGTGGCACAAATAACGGTGCCTCTTTTCCAGAGGGAGCTTGATTCTCATCATGGCTACAACCCAATAAGCCAAGAAGACCTTACTGAAACTAGGAGATGCATTTGCATGTGGTGAAAAACCTGGACTGGGCACTCAGAACTGGGCCTGATGTGAAGGTGCCCAAGAACCAGTCCAGGTGGGCACAGTGAGACTTTCAATGTTCAACCCTCAGGGCTTGGTACTGGTGGTGTTGTGAGAAGAGGAAGACCTGTAACCTAGAAGATTATGAAAGTGACATTTTAGAAAGTGAAATAAAGGGAAATTCCCAAAAGATGTAGGTGTGGTGCATGTGTCTTTGCAGATGAAGTGATACTGCAGGGTTACAGCAGCTGGTGAAAAACTCTTCACATCTCATGTACACCTCTGAAAAAGTCCCTCCTCTGTCCTGGGGTGAGGCAGAGCTCACAGAGGGGTGTTTATTTATCTCTGTGAAAAGCCAGATGGCCAGAGGCTGGTGCACTGGCCAGAGAGCAGCCCAGTGCTGTGGGGATTGAGGGGCAGAGCAGGGACATGTGGAGCTGACATCACTGTCCTGGTCCTCAGTGCTAGGACTGGTGCTGGGTCTGGCCTTCCCTAATTTGGGGTGAATACAGGGAGATGCATTTTGGGCTGAGAGGGCTGAAACAGCAAGAGCCACTGCCCAACATGCTGGCAGGGTGTGGAGCTGCCGAGCAGCTGACCTGGTGGGGCTGCCAGACCCTCTTGGGGAGTTTGGGCAAATGCAGTGTCACTGCTCAGCACTCTGGAAGCAACAGCACCTAGAAGAAGACAATGACAAAGGCCTTGCATCGTCGTTCTGAGAAGAAGCTCTGAAATGTTTTTCAGTGTATCGTGGCTGAAAAGAGGCAAATCTGCAGCTTCATTCCCCGTTTGTTCAATAAGACTGTTTACTGTCTTTCAAACTAAAAAGTATTGCATGAAAGGAGTACTGGGCACTATCATTAATTTCTCCAGCCCGCTGGAAAGAATAAGACCCTGAATATTGACTGACTACTTCGGTCAAAAGGTAACAGTGTATGGCTTGCTGGAAGAGTGTTTGCTGTTTTGTGTTCTGCATTCAGTTGCTGAATGCTTCAAATTTCACTGGTGGAGACTTTATATTGACTCTGACTTTTTTTGTTTCCATTATAAGGCTTTAAAGTTGCTGATGGAAACTTTTGCCCTTGAGCGTGAGCATAGCCAAGGGTAACATCCCCATGCCAAATACGAGAGGGGACCCCATCATCCCTTAAATCAAGCAAATTACAGTTACTAGTAACATACTGCAAATTACTAGTCCCCCCCATCCCCTGATGCTATGGAAGCGGGTGCCAGGAGCACGGAGGGGCTGGCAGAGCTTAGGAGAAGGTTGCAACGCTGCTCTTGCAGCCACTTGCTAGGCCCTCTCTGGGGCCGGGGTGGGCTGTGGGGCTCTCTGCCCCGTCAGCAGGCACACAGGGAGGATTCTGCGGCATATCACAGCTATAGCAAATTTCCACTGAGCAAAAAAATATAAAGAACCACTCCAAAGAGGCTAAGCCCTCTGGCTGGGCTGGTTGATGGAGGCAGTCAAGTGGCTGGAAAACATTGCTAGCCAGTTAAATCCAGCAGTGAGTGTTGAAGCAGCCGATTCTCTAAACACCGCGTTTCCCTGCAGCAGGGGTCGGATTTGTGGAGAGCGTTGCCCTAGCAGGAGCCGGCAGGGCCGCTGTGGAAGAGTGGGGCATGAAAGAGGGGATCGGTATGCATCCCAGAGTGCACAAACCTGGAGTCATTGCTCAGGCAAAACTCATAGAGACCAGCCCCTTAATGCAATTTCACCCAGGCTTTGAATGCAATTTTTACACAGCGTCTTTCTCCTTGACAAATCCAAACCCTTTCATCAGTGATGACTGGCACCAGCCCCCTGTGGCTCCTCTTGGACCAGATTCAAGCTGTATGTTGTTTTTCGCTGTAAATCTTTCTACTCTACTCCCCTGCCACCTGTCCCCTCCCCACCTTTTAAATTCTTCATTGATTTAATGCACCCCCACCCCCACCCCGAGGCTATCAAACAGCTTTTCCCCCAGCGCTTTTGGTTGCTCCAGCAAAATGGGCTTGGAAGAAAAGTGGTTCCAGGCTGATAATTTGAAGAGGTTATACATGAGCGCTGTACAGAGATTGAAAAGCTCTGAGTTGTTATAGCAGCTGTCCCAGCTGAAAAAATGTCAGGGAGTGGGATCGTTTTCGGTGTGTTTTATGGACAGGGAATAGGCCAGGTTCCCTGGTATTTGAGTTACTCTGGGGTTGTTCAGCCAACCCCCACACTTTGCAGGATAGTAATCGGATCCCCGGTGCCCTTGAAGTGTGCTTGCACTCAGTGTAGAAAGCAATAGCTCTATGCCAAGCACTAAATGGACTTTTAAGTACGTAAGCCATTTTTGTTCTTGTAAAATCTAGGTTTGATTCTGTAAAAAGACTTGCACACCTTTTTTTTCCGGGGAGTTTGATGCAATTTTTCTCTGGATTAAAGCCAAATGAATGATCCTCAGGGACTAACTCCCTCTCCCTTTTTTCTTGTTCTTTTTTTTCTTTTTTTCTGTTGGCGATTAAGAAAGGATTTGGTTATAACTAATTACTTAAAATTGGTCAACCGCACTTGGAGCAATATATTGCAACCACTGGGTCGTTTGCACTTGCTTTGCTAGTTAGCTGAAGTCTTTCACAAAATTTAAGGCCAGAGGGGACTATTAGATCAGCCAGTCTGACCCCCTGTACATCACAAGCCATTAAATTTCACCCAGTCAGCCTCCTACTAAGCCCAATAATGTCTGAGCTTGGCTAAATCACAGAACCCAGAAATGTATCCAGACTGGATTTGAAGACATCCAGGTACGCAGACTCTAACGCTCCCTTGATAGTTTGTTCCAGTGGTTAAAAATTTTGCCTTATTTCCTGTTTGAATTTGGCTGGAAGCTGAATCCAGACTTTGGTTCTTGTTACGCCTTTCTCTGCCAGGTGACACAGCCCTTTGGTATATGGTGTTTTCTCTCCGTGAAGGTACTTAAATGTGTTGTAATCAAGTCACATCCCAGGCCTTTTTCTAGCTGTTAAAAAGAGAATGTAAACACATTCTGCTTTACGATTTTCTCCCAATAAGGCACTTTATATTTCCTTTTAAAACATTATTAAAATCTTTCTGTGTCCTCTCAGGTATTTGACTACCATTTTAAGCAGACAGATGATGGAGCTGAAGAAAATATTCTGTCTTGCAAGAATACAGGAGCAATGTTCTAAATCCTAGACCAGGATGTAGGCCTGCTATGAGCATCCTTTCACCACCTGTCTGTGGATGGTGCCCAGACGCATGCTTTTCTTTGGCCTTAGCTTGCTGTTCTGTCATCTGTGAGGGAATGGAGTGATTGAACTCGTGACAAAACTTTTTTCCTGCTTGGTACATTCTCACCTGTGAGACATTTAAAAAAGTTTCTGGTTCGGCAGAGATCTCACAATCAGCAAGCTAATTGTGGCCCTCTCCTAGAGCATGAGAAGGTGGAGTCCTGTGCTATCTGCAGCCCAGCCAAGGACTCGAATCCCCATCTCTGTTATCAGAGTAAGGCACACTTGAGTGGGTTTTGCTGTTGTTACACCTCTTCTCTTGGAGCCATAGTGCTAAGCCACGTGGTCTGACCATGAACACCCATATAGCAGCTGAATACTGTCATCATGCTACAGAGTTGGAGCTCTCCTCTCCTTTGGGGACTCTTCTGCTTGACCTAATCGTCACATAGTTATGGGTTAAAGCCACTTGATGAGGAAAAAAATTGGTGAAAAATCTAAAGATCTTTAGGGCTCTCATAGTGCCACATTGCTCCATATTCCTTGTTAGGTGCACTGCTCTATGTTTGACTGCTTTAAAACATTCTTTATTACTCCCAAGCCACTGATAAAAAGTGAGCTGAATAGTGTACAGCCTAGCTGTGATCACTGCAGAGCTCTCCGTCAGGTGCACCCATATGGAAAATTCGGCTGCTGATAACTGCTTTTGGATATGTCACTTAGCCAGCACTTGGTTCAGTTACTGCAGCCCTTATTGACTGTGTATAATGCTAATTTTAGGGAGCTGAACACACCCTAGAAGTTGACGTATACTTCAGCTGGACACTTAACAACCTAATAAACACCAGTCTGACTTCATTCTTAGGATGGCAAGACCTTTACCCTGTGAAAACTTACTGATTACCAATAATTATATCTTTGTCTTCCCATTCTTTGGTGATAGAATTACTCATTATCGACTTGTAAATGTTGCCCAGGATTAACATCCAGCTACTCAGATTTTGTCTATTTATGCCACATAGCCTGTACTTTCCATGTTTTGGCACATCACTGTATGCTTTGAGCCTGGGGAATGGCTCCAGTGTTCAAAGAGGCATCAAAACTGAATATAAGTTGGCCAATTTCCTTAGGCAGAAGTCTAAGAACTTTTAGGGGTACATTCTATGAGCCTCCTCATAAAAAACTTTTTATACTTATTATCTTTAGTAGAACCTCAGCATCTTTCTTATTGTGAAGGAGTCAAAAGTTTCTTACCATATTTGGGTGATATGAGTATGATATTTGCATTTTACTGTGCTTTCCACACATAGGTCTGAACTAGATGTCCAAAACACTCCTGTCTCCTTGCATATTTTTCGGCAAAACAGACGTCATCTAGAATGACTTTTTAAATAATGCAAGGATTTGTATGTGTTACCTAAATATCCTTTAAAGTTTTTATTAGGGGTAGCTTATCCTGATGTCTTTAGACTTCCATGTCAATTTTCTATACTTCAGTTTTTAGTTTACATTAACTGCTCTCTTCCTTCCTTACCCTTGTGTCATATACTGCTCCTTTATTTCTAACTTCATCTTTCCCTTCACCAGAATGACCTTTTAGCCAATGTCATTATCTTTCCTGATTATGACATTATGCTTTTGGCTATCTAAGGAACTCTATTTACATTTAGAGTTTTGTTTCTTATTTTTAATCTTCAGTCAATTTTGCTTCTTATTTTGTTTTTAGCTTGGAAGGATCTTCTGTAGTATCGAGTAAGTTTTGTATGCATAACTATGTCTCTATAAAACTCTATTTATGGAGGCTAGTAGTTGAAACTGGTTTTTTTTGGTCTATGCTGGTGCGCTTTTAATCAAGATTGCTGTTGCAGTTTACTGTCTGTAATTTTTACTTATAATGATGTATAAAACAGAGTTGAACTCTGTGCAAGGCATTTTTTATTAGAAAAATGTCATAGACATTTTAAAGAAATCCTACTGATGCCTTGCTATTGGATGTGGAGGGATCTCTTGTCTCTATCTGCTGAACTGTAGTTTTCATACTAGCTGTCCTGATCTCTGATTTGACTCATTGGTCTAACAGAAACCTTCACCTCTTTTTGACAACTCACTGCTGGCTGCTTGTCTTACGGGATTTGTCACCCAAGACATATGCTCTTGAGGTGTGGGGTTTTTTTTGGTTGTTTTTTTTTTTTTTAATACTTGCTCAGATTTTTTTGAAAATGTGAGTGAGCTATGCATGATATTCCTGTGGGATCAAGGCTGACCCAGGCCAGGAGGAGCTGAGTGAAGACGGCTTTGCAGCTCCTCCTCTCTCCCTCTTTTGGGCCCCTTCAGATCATTTCAGTGAGGCAGTTAAACACTTTTCCCGCAATCCCTGTTATGACATTTAGTTCATCGTTCATATTTACTGGGCCACGTGTAAGCTCCGCTATAAGAATAATGAGAAAAAATACCCCATGTGGAGTCCTGCATATAAATTTCTATACTGGCTTGCATCTTCACTTATCATTCTTTTTTTGTTATAAACTGTGAAAAGTGCCTGGATCTGGATTGTGAGCAGTTTCCCTCCTGCTACTTCAAAAGAGCATATTATTCATGTAATGAACAGGCTTAGTGCTCGACTTGACAAAACACTGGGAAATACACTGTTGGGCACAATTCTGAACTGGCAGGGAACTGGACTGGGTGACCTAATAGGGCTCTTTCATCTCCAGTTACTTATGATTTTCAATGCTAATTAAAACCTCACTAGCTAGTGGGGAAGAACATCACGGCCAATTCAAATAACTTCTGTTAAAAGCTTTCCTTCTGTTTATTTTTTCCACTTGCCCACTTCAACTTTACACACATATCTCTTAAAAACACCCTTAATTACAAAAGTGTCCAGCTATAAAACTACAGGACAAACAAACAAAGCCATTTACATGTAGCAGCTTGTAATAAAAGTGCAAAGGCCAGTAAATAATTTATTTGGCTTTATTAAGGAAAAAGAAAGTAATTTCTCTGGTACTACTCAGGTCTCCAGGTGTGCTGGGGTATGGCTGTGCTCTCAGCTCACTATATCTGAGCTCTCCCTCAGCTCTCACCAGATCTGGACACTGACACGTGCCTAGTGGGGACATTTTTAACCTTAATAAACCAGCCATCAAACTTCTGCTGAGCAACTGTTTCAGCTCCATGGCTTGCCAGAAAAGGGCAGCCCAGATCTGGTGGCTTTACACTCTTGATCACGTGTGCTGGATGTCTGGGGTACAGGCAGATGCTGGAGGCTCAGCTTCTCCTGAGCCCTGGGAGGATGATGGAGGACTGTGGCTCCTGGCGTAGCCTCTCTGGCTGTAGCGGCTGGGTAGCTGCACACAGGTGAGGTCTAGGTCTGGTGTCAGTCCAGTGATGGACATGCTGCAGCAATGGAACAGGCATCTGCCCTCAAAGGCTCACTCACAAACACATCTGATATCTTGCGTTCCCTCAAGGCGTCAACATTCCTGAGACACTAGATAAAGACCCTCTCAGAAAAACTGTCAAAAGCTGCAAAATCAGATGGAGGGACTGCAACTGTTAAAGATACATTAACACAGAAGTGAACAGGATCACAGAATAATTTTGGGTAGACAGGACCTCTGAAGGTCTTGTGGTCCAACCCCTGCTCAAAGTGGTGCTGGCTTTGAAGTTTAGCTCTGCTAAAGCAGGTTGCTCAGGGCTATGTCCTGTCAAATTCCAACTATCTCCAAGGACAGAGGCTCCACAACCTCTCTGGGCAATCAGTGCCTGTGTGAGACCACCTTCATGATGAGATCTTATCCCCTAATGTCCAAATAGATTTTACAATGTCTTGCTACTTGTGTCATCCTTTCACTGTGCACCTCTGAGAAGAGTAAAAATGTAAAGGTAAGTAATAATTAAAAAAATATCAAACCAGTAATACATAATAATAAATATCAAATAAAATAATCCAGACAACCTGTTTACTACCTGGAAACTTTCTATTTAAAGAGAAATGTCCCTGAGTGGCTATTGTCACTGCAGTGACGCATTATCTGCAGCAATATTTACACACACCTTGCTAAAGAAGATGTTGAAACTGTGAAGTGTGAGATCAATTAAGAAATAGTATAAGAGATTACAGCTGATCACCATAGGTAACTTTTATTTCCAAGAGTGACAGTTACCTTTAATCCATTGTTATGTTCAGCATTTTGACAAATTGATGGATGCTAAAATATGAATATATTTATTTGCAGTTTTTTGGACATCATCTCATCATGCATTCAGACTTGTAAATCACTCTCAGCTCCTTGAATATAAAACAGGTTCCATGAATTCTCCCAGAAGTGACCAATACTCTGGGATGACCTGAGGGTGGTAAGCAGTGGTTCAGGCTTCTGAAGTTAGCTGGGGTGAATCTAGCCCTGGTGATCCTCTTATGGATCCACATGGGGAGAAGGAAAATAGGACCACAGCCCTGCTTGCTGTGGTCTGCTGCCAAAGACCATCAGGTTATATAGGTTATGGCCTTCATGAAGAATCACAAATACAAAAAGGATAAAAAGCTCAGGTTCCCCTCAGGACAAGAATTATTCCATTTTCTGCAAAAAGAAAAAAAGCAAAACTATTTGTGCTTAACTCAAATAATTTTGTTGATTGCACAGTGTAATCTTTAGATTAGAAGTCATTTACTTCTGTATTTAAGAGAGGTTTTTTTGTTTGTTTTTTGTTTTTAAATTTTGGTCAAATGTGAAGCAATTAATGTTGTTTTGAAAAAACTCACCACTTTTTAAAAAAATGTATCCTTTTTTTCCTGGCAGAAACTGAGCTAGCCAAATTCAACCCAAATCATTTTTTGCTCTTTTGAAACAAATTTTTGTCTTGTCAAAGAAATATTGCCTGGCTCTGACAAGGGAATCTCAAGAAAAGTGGAACATATGGAATGGACATCCCATAGGAAGATTGTTTTCTGACAGGTGTATTTGGAGAGGTGGGATGTGTAGTGAATGTATATGGAGAGCCTTCATTCGCATGGGTAACTGTCGACTGTGGATAAAGACTGAGGCCAAATGAGTAAGGAAAAGTTAAAGCTTACTTTACTTGTCAAGCAAACTAAAACATGGCAGTGGGCTAGTTAGTGTTGCATAGGTCTAGACAGGATGTTTGGTGACTTGGGGAAGCAGTGGAGAGACTCCAAGAGGGTGGGCAATGTGGCTGAATTGAGAAAAAACTGTAGCAGGTGCTAGTTGCATGCAGACCGCAGGAAGTGTAAGATGGGCAGCAAAGCCAGGAGGGCAGGAGAAAACACGCAAGGTGGTAGCTGGCTATGGCTGAGCGTTACACTTTTTGTCTCATGTGTGGGATTTGATGCTGATAGTGGATTTGGACTAATGTTTCTGCACAACCCCAGACTCCCTGAATGTCACCATCAGTAAAGCACTTCTGACCGACACACCAAGAGTAGTGGGTTTCTGACTGAGCAGGACCCACACAGGTCTATGAAGTCCAGGAGCTCTTTGTTGCAGGGGGTCTTTTAGACTATCAGGGAGAGCTGGTAGGGTTGTTTTGGCACAGAGTGGGTTCTTCAGAGCAGCAGGTGGGATGGTAGGGGCATTTTAGTATGTAGGGCCCTTCAGAACATCAGGTGAGACTGTAGGGAAGAGTTGTCCGGCAGGAGGTATCCGGGGATTGGGAGCTGTCCCATGCGATGGATCCTGCTAATGATTTCCCTGAGACACCATTCTCTACCTTGGAGTCGTGGTGGTGGCCTTCCCTATTGTGTGGGTTGCTTTAAGGGTGAATTCAGTCAAGTCTGTACTCTCATACTATTGGTATTGGAGTCATACGGGTTCCTTTGACAGCAGAAAGATGCTCTGTCAAAGCTACAGAACACTTTGTGGTGCACTTGAAAAGCTGAGTTGTTTGCTCGATAGATAAGAAGATAAGACAATGGAGAAGGCTACTTTTTGCAGAGAGACATACCTGTTATGAAAGGTCAAGCGTGCCCTGAGATTCACCGTACATACACAGGCCCCCAGCTGAACAGTGGTCCACAGGAATGACAGCTACATCTTCCAGCATGTTACATGTGATTAATTTATATTTTGATTTTCTCTCCTTCTTGCCTACATTTTTTAACATTGCCTGTAACTATTTTATGTGGTAGTTTAGAAAGGACCATAAACTTGCACTTTCCAGCAGCCTGAATTTATAAACTGTCATAGTTTATACATTTTTGACCAAGAAATGTCTGGTTCTTCACAGCTTTTTAGTCTTTTGTTATATTCAAAGTGATTCATTTGTGCATATTCTGAACAGAAGCAGGATGAAGAAGTTGGCAACTACCTATTGAATAAAGGTATGTTTGAAGGAGAGCCAGACTGGAAAGGACTTTGTAATAGACAGTATCCTCAAGAAAAAAGTTTGCTTTTATTTAATTTTATTCTGTTTGTAGATATTTTTGGATGGATTAGAATTGTCATTCTCATAAAAGAGTTTCTTTTCCTAACAGATTCTGGGTCAAGTCATTAATATCAACTGTGTGGTGATGGCCAGCTTCTGTAGAAATATGAAAGTGGGAAATTCGATGGAAAGAAAACATTTCTTCTGTTCCAGGATGTGGGCAAACACTTATGGGTGAAATAGAGCTGAAGGGCAAGAAATGTATACATTTTTTGGCCCGTCCCTCCAATATATCCATTGATTTATGTCAGGAAGGCAGCAGGATACGTTCCCATGACTTTACAAGCTCACATGGGAAAAAGAGAACATTTTCATTTAAATTAAAAAGATAGAATTAACCCTACTTGGAATGGGTTTTATGCTATTGCAACCACTGAAACATGACCAGAGGCAAGAATCACACAGGTTCTCTCAAGAGTTTTGAGTGCTTCTTTTGAATTTCAGTTTGGATGCTGGGTTAGACACAGAAGCTGCATGTTTTAATACTGGTAGTGTCTGGCTCAAAACCAAGACACGTCTGTGAGCCTGCTCATCTCTCACGCAGATCAGGATGTATAACATTACCCTGACAGATGTAGGAAGAAATATATCTTGGAGTAATTTTTTAAATTTTCCACGAAGAAATTGAGTTGTTTTGAAAATGGATGTGACCCCAATACAGAGCCATTCAGAGATGGATCTCTTCAGAGGCCAACAAGAGGCCAGGCAGATACTCAGTAGCTGAATCTCCGCCCGCTGCAGGTGATTTGACATGGAAAGGGGAAAGACCCACCTTTTGTTTTAAAAGGTACTTTTGGTGCTCCCATGCTGCGTGTCTTTGACTTCACAGCTTCACAGTGGACACTTGAGTTGATCTTGGACTGGGAGACAGTCTATATTATGTCTGGGACAACTGGGCATACCCCAACAAAAATAGCTCTTACACGTTTTTAAAGTGTTTTACTAGAGGGCAGGGGATTTAAAGGAGGGAGAAGGGTTGATTTCGTCCAGAGAAATGCTCTTTTACAGACTGCAGCCAGCTGGATGCTGGATGGGCTGCTTCAAATTGGAAAGGAGGGAATAAAATAATTATCCTTCCCTAAAAATTAAGGGTCCTAAATTGATTTCACTTAACTTCCAGCCCAAATGGAGTGACTTACGATTTACAGCAAGGTGAGATCAGAATCAGGCCTGAGCTCTCGGGCTTTTTTGTAAAAGCTATTTTCATCTCTAGATTTCATGGACTTTTCTGGGTCCCATCTGTTCAGGGGTGTCTGCAGCATTACTCCATAGACAGGGTATTTTTCTGGGCAGAGATTTCATTCCACTGATTATTCACCAGCTTTAGTGATACTGAACTCACACAGCCTATTCAGCTTCACATTTTGTAGTAAGTTGGCTAGTGTGTACTTTTCTATGGCCTTTAAAAAAGATTTTTAGTGGTAGTGCTTGCTACAAGAGCCAGATTTCCAGCCCTGAAAAAGCAGCTTGCTCTGTTGCAACACATTGCTGTAGATCTGGAAGTTTTCTTTATATCGCTGTCATGTTTGAGGTTTGATTTGGAAAAGACAGTTTGTGGAGAAAAAAGATAAACTGATCATCATTTTTTTGCCTCTTCACTGAGACTGCTGACTTGTGCTTCAATTCCAGCAGCTCTTCACTGATCGCTGTTGTCCCACTGGGAAAAAATCATCCTTTGGGAGGTATGATTTGCCCAGAACAAAATCAACTCAAGTAGCCATTCCACAAACAGCTTTCAGGAGGTGCTTCCCAGGTCAGTTTTATGTGTCTGCTACATCTCTTTCCTTCCCATTGCACAAAGGAAATGCAGAGCAGTAGGGCTGGTACTGGGGAATAAAATGTCTGAGACCACATTGGAGAGGTCAGCAGAGATGCAGGGGTAGAGGGATGTGCACGACTGCTGACTGAGGTCCTTTAGAAAACTGTTTTTTCACTCCTTATTAAACAGCTTTTAGAGAAAGCAAACAGACAATTTCATCACAAGAGCTGCAAGTCAATGTATCACTATAGCTGCTTCTCCTCAAAGTATCTGTGCAGCTCACAATGGTTGAAGTATAGCTCCAATCCGTGGCAGTTAATGTACTTAATAATGTATGACCCACCCTGAGGGGAGGGTTGTCACGGTCTGGAAGCTTTTGTGTGCATTCACACTTCTCTGAGATCATCTGACAGACCACTCTGCCTATGGGAGCTGGAAACTAAGGCCCAGAGGTGCAACGAACAACTCAGGGTTAAACTGCTTAAAGAGAAAATATGGTAGAATTTAGGTGCCCAAATGCCAGATGCAGATCCTCCAAACTTCCACCCTGTTCTTCACTATTAGAAGTACTGCTGCTATTACTATTACTTCACTGGATTTTCACGAGTGCATCCCAGAGTGGTGTTGCTGTGTTTGCCCAGAATTGATCCCATCTCATCAGGGCTGGGTGGTGTGGTGCCTGTTTCACCACTCAGTACAGGAGGCGTCCCTCTAGATGTTAAGAGGACCATGGTCTGACAGGTATGCTGGGAGGATGCACGGTTCATTTCCATGGGCCCTGAAGGGTTCTATGCATACAGCTTCCATGTCTCAGCACAGCAGTTCCATCTCTGTTGATGCAGGAGGCCATCAACAAGTGTCCTCCGTCTCACCAGGCTGTAGGAAGAAATGCAAGACTTGTTGTGCCACAGGAGGGTGCTTTTCCCTGCAGCCTGGGGGCTAGATCTCTCAGGTGGAGGTTCAGGGCTCTGGGATGACTTACCTCTTTGGCATTACATGACTATTGGATGAAACATATGAATTGTTTGGGAACCGGGAGCACATTCTGAACACTTCTGTATTTGCTTATAGCATTAACCATTGCAGGTGTCTATGGGTGGGATTCACCTCCTCTAACTGCGGATATCTATGTCTGAGCAGAACAGAGGTGGATATAGATATTGCCTGACACTGTGATGAGATTTGCCAGATGCATTGGGTGACACGCACCATTATGCCCATGCACAGATCAGAGTAAATGAGGAGAAACAGGCCTTCTCTGTATTTCTGTTCTCTGTTCATTACTGGATAATTGCCAGGTATGTTCACACAATTAATTCCAAGTTAAAGCAGTAAAGCAGCCTCCTTCAGTCTAGCAACTGCCTCACCCTTCAGTAGAAAAAAATTTAAAAAAGACAAAAAACCTGCTGCCATCTTGTGTCCCACTGGTGTTTACCAGTTGTAAAGCAAAGAGGGAGATAAAGTGTTCAACATTTAGATACGCAATATGATGCTTTTTTACTGAAACCTGTTATTTTAATAAATGGCTTCATCAGAAGAATTGAGGACCCTGAGGATGATCATCATGGGAACTGACAGCAGTAGGGAGCCAGCTCTGACCTTTGTCTCCTGGCAAACACTAGCGCACCCACTGGTTGCATGGAAAACCGTGACTATTTCACTTTGCAAGCACACTGTTTTGCAATGGTTTTGCAGACTGCTCCCAACTGTGGTGCTGATGCCAGTCATATGTGGGCTGCAGATTGAGTGACAGCACAGCAAAGAACTTTTTTTTGGAAAGCAACAGTTCAAGAGTTGATCTGGATGAAATTTTGTGTTGCTTTTTCCTGCTGAAAATGTACTTTTAAGCCATTAAAATTTTCTGAGAGGGAAAGGAGGAAAACAATCAAAACAATTTGACTTGATATTTGAAAAAAAATAATTCTTGCATTTGTTTTAAGATTTCTAATTTTAGAGGCTGACCTAGCCTTAATTAAAAAATAATAAAGTACTTCCCCTTCCTCTCTCCACTGCCCAGGAAAACAAAAGGCTTTGTATTTACTTTTGTTTGAAATAAACCTTTTGTTAGATTGAAGTTTTGAAGTGCTTTGTTTTGGGTGGGGACACTGAAAATTATTTGGTTTTGGTCAACCCTAAACAATTTTTGGCCAGTGAGATGGAAAAAAACCCAATTACTTGCTTAGTTTCTTGTCGTGATTTTGAGTCCTGATGCTGCAAGCGTGCAAAAAAATGTTCTGCGTTGTGTTTCAGCCGGACATGAATGTCTTCAGTGGTGACTTGGCCAAACCTCTCCTACGAAGGAACAGCATTTGTTGAACAGTTGTGGGAAACCGGGCAGAGCTGTATGCAGTAAAAAGAAGTCTGTCCTTCCCTTTGAGCTTTTTGAGGTCTACAGCCTGAGGCAGTCTCAGGAGATCCTCTGTTGGGGGTTAGATGTAATGGCAATATCCACTGGGACCAATTCCAGCCTGACAAACAAACAAACAAACCCCAGCTGCTTGTAGAGAAAGCAAGTATGTACTGGAGGTTGATGAGTGGGTGATTCAGATGCAGGAGTTAATTTGCCTTTTGGTTAGAAGTTGCGGTGGAAGCAATTCAGGGAGCTTTCTAAGACCATACAATGAGTTTTCACCTCTCATGTTCATTCATAATTCTGGCTGTGGTAGATGATCCTACATTTTCAGATTGGGGGTGTATCGGACATACTCTTCTGTGGAAAGATGTCAAAACGGTCTTGCTTTAACTCACAAACTTGGCTCATCACAGATGAATTGGGTATACAAATGTGTTTCCTGTGACTTCAAGATGTCGTGAAGCAGCAGGAAACAAGTGTAATGTGTATGAACGGAGATCTGAAGAAAAGCTGAAGAAATACAGGGGTCTCAGGTTTGTTAACACTAAACTACAACTAGTGCAGCATGCGTGGTATTGGAGACAGCTGAATTAACCCTGCAGAATTAAAGCACAAAATGCCTGCGGATTGTCATGCTATACATATGTTCAGCATCAATATTTGAAGCTGAGACAGTAAAAGCTTTTTGCAGAACTGCACAGACGGAGAGAGGGGAGAACTGATCATTGGTCATTTTGATTTGAAATACTTGTAAACTGAAACATGACTGTGCAACTTATCTGATGTGGCCTGGCACCACCTATCTGCTTCATGCTCAGACTTGTCTTTTAAATCACAGCCTGATCGTTAGAAATGCTTGCTGCCGGTGTGACCAGATTTCATGCTCGGTGTCCTGCTCACCTGACGCTTGTCCACAGGACATGCTGGGTGATGTGCTAACTCCTTCAGCTGTCTCCTGCCACCTCGCACCATCCATCTGCAGCCCCTGTCTCCATCCGCCTCTGAACTCAGTCCTCGTCTGCCTGTGACCTCTTTACAGTGCACTAGCAAAATTTAAGGCAGGTGAGGACCTTGTGTTGGCTATTTATGGCTTAAGTGGGAGAAAGATGTGAGAATTTTCTTTTTTGAATGTCAGTTGTCCCAAATGGCTGCAGATGTGTAAATAGATGTAAGTGTTCCACTTCCTCAGGAGTCTGTTTTCTTCCACAGATTTGGCTTTCTTGTTGCAAAGCAGTCACTGACTTCTCCGTGCCTTTGGAGAAAGTTGGATTTCCAGCTTCTAAGGAAGTTATAAATCTTGGCAACACATATCACAGTGTTTTGAGAAAGATAAAAATCTGCTCTTTCCACAGGTGATTTTCTGTAACCCATCAGTTCTGCACTTCATTGAATAACTTGGTACTAAAAGCCAACATCCAGTTATTTTAAAACATTGCTATTAAATGGGGAGACCTTAGAGCCCTTCAAAGCCACAGGTGAAGCACAGTGCCCTATTTTTCAGGCTAAAATAATTAGAAATATATATTGGAAAAGCCTGATTCTAAGTAAATGTCAGATATCACCTAATTTCTCCCATGGAGAAATTATTTTTTCTTTCTTGTTAATTCAGTGAATGCTGCAGTGTGAGGTATACCTCTTTAACCCTTTGCTGTCTTGGGCCATTGTAACTTTTATGTGCTCCTTTGAAGAACTATGTCTCACTAATATACCAGCTATTTAGTTTGAAACATACCTTTAATTAGACATATATGGGAAGTAGAGTTGCTCAGCACCATATACCTGCTATGCTGTTTAGTAGCCAAATGGTTAAACTTATTCAAAGGAGCTGGCAAACTTCATGTGGCAAATTCACTGGAAATATATTTATTTTTACTGTGGAACCAAGCCCATATAAAATGTCTTGAGAGAATCTGCTTGTGAAAACCTAGATTAATAATGGAGAAAAATAAAACAAGAGTGATGTATGAATCAGTCTCCTAAGTTTTGTTAAAACACAATGTCTTTAAATTAGATAAATACCTCAGCTTTGCAAAAGCAAACTTTCAAACTGTCACAGGGTTATACAGAATGTCAGTAAAATATTTATTACAAAAAAAAAAAAGCAATAGAAATCAAATTAGCATTTTATTCAAGCTCCATGTTTGACTCCAGCCTTCTCTAGAGCTCTTGGGGGAGAAACTCAGAGGTGGTAACCAGCCTGAGAGCACCGCAGTCCAGCAAACAGACACCCACCTTGCCCTGCCTTGGCCCCTGCACTGTCATTTTCTACCTTGATTTTGGCAGGGGAAAACATGCTTCTGAGCATCCCTGATGCATGTGACACATGGGGGTGCAGGGGAGGATACTGCTTCTACTCACCTCCTCGCAGGACTCTTGTCTTTGTCCAGTGGTGGAAAAAAACTGCTGCAAAGCTGAGGAAAAAAGCAAATGCTGGGATGGGATCACCAAACCCCACACCAGGTTCAGCTGCTTAGCTGTGACCTTCCAGCCCATAGTGTCCTGTTGCATAGTGCCACCAAGCCCTGTGGCACTGTGGCCTCTGTGCAAATCCCTCCCCCCCCCAGTGGCACGAACAGCTTCCCACAGTCACTGCTTACAAACTTCCCCTCCTCCTCCAAGTTTACCTGCAGGTTTTCTGCACCACAGGTAAGTTTGCTCAGTTTTATAGCCAATGTCTAAGCAAAGTTCAAAAGACCAAAACTGCTCTGCCAGGCAGGGACCATGTTGATTTAGCTGCTCCTGATAGTCAAGTATGGTCCTACTTCTTGGCTCAAGGAGCTAAGTGTCACCCTTAATTATGGCAGATATTAATGTAATAGGAACAGATGTTTAATCATCTCAGGGTCTTCTTCCCACGGTGGGAGACTGTTTGCAGCAGGCCCATCTGATTCCCCACTTCTTGAGCGTGCTTACAGCAAAAGCACAGGCTTGCTTGCTTGTGGATGCAACCCACGATGCCCTGACAAACTTCATCTTCTCTCAATTTAAGTGAGAGAAAAAAGAGCAAACAAACAAAGTAAACCATCACCAGGACATGATACTCATCCCAGACCCCTGACTGCCTTTTATTTGTCTCATCAGAGAAGTAATGGCTGTGCACGATCTTATATGAGCACAGGGGGAAGGGTGAGGAGTGCAGGATTTTGTGTGCTGATGCAGTGCTCTTACAGGAACCCCAGGGCTTTCAAATGAGAAAGTGCTTAGAGGCAGTTTATGTAGCCAAAAATGAGGTGGTAAATGGTTGTACTGGGGCCAATATGGGGGCAAGTTGGCGTGCCTATTTATAGGGCTGCACTGCTGTCAAGCTATTTGATACATCTGTGGTTCTGTGTGGGAAAGCCCATGAGAGGTTTGGGTGAAAACGTGAAGCTCTTAAGGTTTTTAATATGATTTGTACTGCCATTTAATTTTTAATAAAACTCCAAATAAAGTTGTGATTAAATGGCCATCATGAGTGGAAGATTCCACATTAGCATAAAACGTGAGAGTTCCCAGAATGGGCTAAGATAGGTTTTATAATATGGAGGTATGCACCTCTCTCTCAAATACATTGGATAATGGATTATATCAAAATGGAAAAAAGGAAGGTATAGATTTTTTAAAAAAATAAAATCTGCTGTGTAGTCAGTAGTTCCACGTTTTGGAAGAAGTTGCTGAGCTTCTGGCATCCTTAAATAATACCCTTTTCACATGATAGTTACACTGCTCCAAAGACAGTATAATAAACCATGCCAAAAATTCTTCTGTTTCGTTTGCATGAAATTGAACTGACAGATATACCTGTCTATGTTACGTCCAAGAAAATGTCTTGTTAGAAACGTGTGAAAATATATTATATGACAGATGCTGAAAATGTTTCAGATACAGCAATAAATTGATTGTGGTTTCTGGACCAGATGTGAACTCTGTTTAAAATTCATCATGCTGGTCTCTATTCTAGCTCTGCACTTAAATAAATGCAGAGAAGTGGCTTTGCTTTTCAATGAAACCCATTATAAGAATAGAAGAGCTTCTTTCCATCTAATAAAGAATAGCCCTGACAGTAAGGCTTGCATCCGCAGAACAAGTATTAAAAGCACAAACTGAACCAGGGAAAGCTGTGCCAGTTCTCGGTTTTTGCTTTATTAATGTGCATGAAAACGCTTGGCATGTCGAAGGCACTGCAACCAAGAAGACTGAGATGCACATTATTTTCAGTTTAGAGGGAGATTCACAGCCATAAATCAGCCAAGGAGGGAAAAGGACAGGGGTCTGCAAGAAGCGGTGGTGTTAAAGGGGAAAGAGCCAGTTGCAAAGGTGCTACAGACATGACTGCGTGCCGAGAATCAGTCTGTGCTTCCCAGGCCCTTTATTTTGCAGCCATGTGTTCCCTTTCCCTGCAAGGGATCAGGGCGAGAGCCAGACTCTCTTTTTGGCATTATAGCTCGGGAGCTGCACTACCCCAGCTGGGCAATCCAGACTGCTGAAGTCAGGTGCTTAGGCTGCCCCTTCAATCCACAGGCACCTCTGAAAACCAGCCCAGAAAGACCGATGTGCTGAGGCTGGAAAAAGGAAAGAGGAAACAGGGGGCAAACGGGTGTTTGTGAGCATTTCCAGCCACCTCCCAGCTCCGGCACCTGGCTCTGAGCAGCACATTCGACACCTTTTGCTCCACCTCCCCACCTCTGAATCCCCTGCTGCTATGAAGATAGCAAGTACCTTTTTCTCCAGAGCCGGGGGATCAGAGCTCGCCCATCCTTTTGTGTTAGTGTCCTGGCCTGAGAAGGAGTAAGCCCCATGGGGAAAGGAGAACCTGCTTGCTCCCCTCTTTGCACGTCCCTGGTATGGAACAGGTACCTTTGCTCAGGGCTGGTTGTGCCTACGTCCTCCTTGGTCCATGATATTGCTTTAATTTGGAACACAACAAACCTTTTGTGATCTTTGAGGGGAATTGTGTATCTTTGCAGGGACAAGTGTTAGGAACATAACGTAGGTTTTATGACTACTCCTCTGGATTTTCTAATTGCAGTAAAGGCTTTTTTTCCCATTCCCTCACAAATAATGTCTGTCTCTCCCCCTCTCTTTCTAAAGGAAATACAGCTCATTTATTGTCCTACCCCAAAGGAACATCCACAAGGAGTGGAGAAATTACACCTATGGGTATCTCCCAATATGTCTCTCCCTGGTTTTAAAGGATATTTGAAACTGCCATTTGATATACTATTAAAGATGCATGAATTCCCCTCTAATGTCAGATGAAGGCTTTCTTAGACTAAAGCAGCTCTTCATACATGCTGCACCTAGCCCTCACTAGCACAATACCCTGTATTAGAGAAATATTTCGACTCATCAGACACTATCAATATGATTATATGTGAATTTTACTGCAGTCCCCATTCTTTTTGCCTATAGAACTTTACATTGAGAAATATTCCCCAAATGATGTAAAACTTCATAATTCAAAAGCTCTCTAGTTGTGATAGATTGAATCAGAACTGTTTAATTTATGTGGAAATTTCTTTTCTGGTATGTATCTGCAATTCCTCTTACATAATCACAACCACCTTTTTATCCTCCAGTGACTTCTAGTTGTCCGAGCTGTCTGTCCATGAACATTCCTTATACTGGACTGCCCCTTTGTTAAATACGTGCATAGCACTCAAAGCCAGCAAAAACCCTGGGCTGCCATGGATGGAGCTTCTGTCTTTTCTGTAATTTGTAATCCTATTGCAAGCCAGAATCCCTGATTAAATTACAGTTGTTATGTGGGTTGGACTGGAGGGTTTTCTGAGTTTTCTGCTTGTTAAGTACACTGTCAGTTTAATTTAGCTGAATCTCACAAATTTTATCATGGGTCTGTAACCTTTGAAGGTTATAAGGCTGAAAATATTTGTTAAATACATTTATTTATATTTAAGCCTGAAAAAAATATTTATATACCTCTATCTTACATATGTCTGTAACCTGAATATATATATCCAGCTTATAACAATGAAAAGTTATAGACTGAAAATATTAGTTAAAATAAATACTTTCTCAGTTCTTTTGCTTGACTTGGGGTATGGGAATCTTTAAAGTTCATGTGGCCTGGCTTGTCTTAGAAATTGCTTTTTTTTTTTTTTAACACAGCAGCAAACAAATTAAAAAAAAGTTGAACAGGAATTTCTGAGAAGTTCACAAAAGCCAGGAGTTGGGTCTTCAGGAATAGCAATGCATACTGCAACACTCATGCTAAAATCATGTTGTTTGGCAAGATTGCTTTCCTAGTTATGAAAAGACAGCTATAATCCGATCCACAAAAACCACCACTGCACAGAATAGGATTTAAGTCATGATTGATCAAATGTGAGCCCAAAAAGCCTGGCCATCTTCTGATTTAACAAAAACAAATGCTTTCAAAATTAAGACTGAAACTCAGCCCCTAAACAGTCCTTTACACATCCTGCTTCATCCAAACAGTCTTGAAGAGGGTTAGTTGTAATGGAAATGCTGACACAAGCTTAGCTGTAGTGATGCTGTAAGACACTGTTATGCTAATATAAGCATTACACTCTAAGAAAACATACTGAGCTAGTGATACATATTTTTCTCTTGAACAAAATTGCCATGGGAACAAAGGTCATATGCCACACGGATGCCAATGTTTGTCAGTGACGTACATGTATGGCCCTTCACAATGACACACATTTTACCACCTTTTAGTAAAAATAAGCCCTTATTGAAAAAAAACCGTCAAGTTGTTGGTGGGCCCTCTTTGGCTTGGCAAAACCTGCTGTTCTGCCTTTTCTTTGTAAACACTTCTTGTTTTCTCTTGGACGAGATAATCATTGCTATCCGCAACACAGATGGGCACACACTGCTTGGAGGGACAGGAAATCCCCGGGAGCCCAGGCCATTTTTGCCACTTAGGAGAGCCATTTCTGTGCCTTTACCAGTGCTAAGATTAAGGGTTCTGGTTGTTGCCCAGGGCGTGGGGAAGTTTAACACTGATCTTGGCTCCATAACATCCTTTCTGAAGGGAAATCTGGTTGTTTCTCTGCCTTCTCTTGATGATGAACAATTGCCTCACAGCAGATGCTGAAGTCTCCTTTTGCACTCATCTTTTTGTGGGCTAAAGAAAAATGCAGATGTTGCCCTTTCCTATACTGCCTTCAGCAGATGCTTTACTCTCTTCATTGTTGTTTTTTTTTCCTCTTGCTTTTAGAAAGACTGCTTTTTAGGCCTTTTTCTTCCAAGTGCCTTTATGTCTCTCCTTTGGAGAGTAATGCAAGGGTTTGCTCAACCCCAGCACCATACACAACAACCCCAAAAATGCTATTCCTGATTGGATTCTTCTGCTTAGTACCTGTGGAGCTGGGCTACAGTGAGTCTTAACTTCTCACAGTCTTCCCAGGTTTCCAACAGCCTTATACCAAACGGTCGTAAGATTTCAGACATGTGGAGCACAGGGCCAAAGCCTGAGGCTTTGGTATGGACTGTCTTCCTCCAGTTGTAGTTGAAGGTCTAAAAAAAGCTAGGTGAAACAAAACACGCCATTTGTGTAGCTGCAGTCATCCTTGGGTGAATCATGAATCCATGGACTTGAAGCTGTGTGTGCAAGGGGGCACTCCTGAAATTTGTGCTGGTGTCCTAACACCCTCATGCAATCAAGAAGTCGATGTGGCACGCACTGAAAGTGTGAGGCAGCCAGGTATGGCTTGCAGATGTGTCTGGGTGGCTCTGAACCCACACCTCCAGCCCCACTGAGTCTATCCACTGTCATATACTCTGGAAAGAGATTTCTTGGTCTATCCCGGGGACCAGCTGGGTTTGACTGGTGGGTCGTGCCCAGAAAGCCCTGAGGAAGATTTCTGAGGCACTCTTGTGAAATGGATGGGGAAAGTGGGGATCAAATCCTTTCAGAAAAAGGGGAAGAACAGGTAATTTAGATTACTTATATCCTGGACTCCTTGACCACTGGGCTATGGGATAGGGGAGGGATAGGACCTGCCTGGCCTTTTGTTCCTTCTACTTTTTGTTCCAGTGACTGAAAATGAAACGGTGAGATGGGAAACAGAAGTGGAGGACACTTTTCAGTCGCCTCCCCCTCTCTCTCACCCCCCCCCCCCTCCCCCCCCATCTCTTTGCTCCTC
The DNA here is from genome assembly GCF_015220075.1 of Falco rusticolus. Classification (NCBI taxonomy): domain Eukaryota; kingdom Metazoa; phylum Chordata; class Aves; order Falconiformes; family Falconidae; genus Falco; species Falco rusticolus. The sequence goes on along the minus strand of NC_051188.1, from coordinate 29,903,078 downwards.
AGGAAAATGATTTAAGTTGATCCGAACTGACGTTTTGAAAACCTTTTTCTGGTTTGTCAGCCAAGCCTGAATGTTGGCCACTTGCACTGCTCTTGCTCCGTGAGCGAGAGTGCTTCCTGGGGACTGGCTGACGGCAGCCCTGCGTGAGCCCTGCCAAGAGCACCAGTGGTAGGCCTCTCCAGAACAGATTGAATTCTTGACCTCTGAATATGCTATTTCTAGCCACATCGGTGTCCTGTCTTCAGCAGCTCAATTAAAACAAAAGCAAACATGGGTTTTGGTAGAAATGGCAAGTTGCTGATGTCTGCTTACGTGGAGGTAATGGGACACAGGGTCACTGTTTGTGGCTGTTTTTATGGTTTTGGAGGCTTCCTGAAGCATTGCATGAGAAGTTCCTTTCAGTTCACCCCATGACCTGGGATGTATCACCACACACTGGTGTAAAAACCTGCCTGGGGCACAGCTCGCTCTCATCACCAGAGCATCTCAGCCCCATCCAGCCGGTGTTGGATAAGGTGACTACCTCTGCCCCATGCAGCTCCCTCCTCCTCTCCTTGGGGACATGGAGAACAGTGGGCATGGTAACAGTATCTCAGGTAGGGTCACAGTTTTTCCAGCTTCTGTTTTCTTTCATCAACATTGCTTTGGGTTTTTGTTAGCAAAAAGGAGCCAAACAAAAACAAAAAGTGTGCACTTGCTTATGGAGCTGCTGGTAATAAGATTTATCAAAGCCCTTAGTTTTTTTGGGAGTCTGTTGCACACTTTAAGACCTGCTTGTAGGAAACCTCTGAGCCCAGATGGGTTTTTGACCTGTTGTGGGTAGTTCTAATACATCAGGAGTGCACTTGTCAACCACCTTTCTTCCTACAGCTTTAGGGGAACTTTTAGATGTCACAGTCTGTGACCACTGGGAGCCTTGAAGACAAAACCTGATACTGTGAACTTGAATCTTTTGGGAGGGCAGAGTTGAAGGTGAATAAGTTTTAATATGGTTTGATAACAAGTGCTATTGAGGAAGATTTTATGCAGTGTTTGAGCTGGAGCTTTGTAAGGGCTGACAGCTTCATGTCTATGTGGATTGCTTTGCTGAGGTCTTGCTACAAAATGATGAAGGAACAAGTAACCTGTGCCAAAACACTGTTAGCCAGGATGTCCTTGGTAAACAGAGATTTTTAGAAAGTGTTATTTATAAAAGTTGGCAAGTGAAACCATTGCATCAGTGAGGAATTCAACAACGCTGTTAAATTACCAGAGTGAATTGACTAGTTGTGCATGTGGGCATATCTTCAACTAAACGATACTAGGCAGGGCTACAAACTCTCCAAAGTACTGTTATTTTCAAGCTAAACCTCAGATAACCTCCAGTCCTTTAAAAATATCTGTTACTGAAAATAAGTCCTCAGATAACCTTCATCCTTGGATAACCCACATAAAATCAAAGGCAAAGGACTAATAGGAGAAAGGAGACTCGGAAGTAAAGTTGTCCTCATATTGCCCACAGATGTGCACAACACACTGCTGCTTACTAGCTACTATTTTTACATGTAACGCATGTGTTATAAGCCTGCAAAAAGGCCGTTTTCCTTCTCTTAGCAGCATGGTTGCTATCTTGCTAATTTAGCCAGGGGTGGTCCTGCTTGTCTGGTTACCTGTGGACATGTGGATACTGCTGGCACTCACGTTCTTGCGGCTGGCTTCATTATCTAGGGCTCCAAATACTCACCTGGGTAAGACTCAAACCATCCTTGGGCAGACCTAGGGAAGGTGGGAATACAGGTTGAATGGGTCTCAGAAAAGTACCCCGAAATGGTCTGAGTCCTTCTGAGAGGATTTGTGTTACAGCTACAGGGAACAGCGGTGGTTTCTCCTTGCTGACAATGAAGTTTTAAAAGTTAGGTTTAGAGTGACCTCTGCTATCTCAGGAAATGTGAAAAAAGCACAACTCACTCACATACACACACAACCTCCCCCCCCAAAAAAAACCCCCAAACAAACAAAAAGAAGACAAATTTCTGTGCCATCTCAGCACCCTTTTTACCCGCTAGAGCACTGAGTCTTCATCTGTGGCCAAACTTCAGAGCAAAGCAAAGAAGAAACCAACCAGTCAGAAAACATGCAGCCAGATGCACACTGGGGGAAAAATGCAATACTTCCAGGTTCCTGCAAGTGAGCTGCTGAAGCCCTAACCCATGCAATTTGATTACGGTCATGGGAGTGTTTGACAGCCCTTGATGAGTGAATATATTGTCCCCCAAGGTAGGAGTCTGCCAGTCGCTTGGTGAACAGGATCAGAAAGCCTCTGTGCTGTTTGTGAACATCCCTGATGTGCATGGTCTCTTCTGCAAAACAAGGAGATCATGCACAGCACTTGGCAAATAGTTCAGCTACGTGCAGGGGCACAGAGGTTTGATAAAGCAGTTTGCTGCCCCAGATAGTTCCTCTGGGTGGGATTTGGCAGCTGTAATGGAGGCTGAGAGTAAGGTTTGAATTCATTCATCTGACAATAGAAACCTGAGCCAAAGCTAACATAGAGTTTTATGCTCATTTACAGACCTCTACAGACTAAAGGGTTCATAAAGGAGTTCACTGATACCTTGTTGACAATGGTGATGAAATACCCTGACTTGTCATCCTGGGAGATTTCAACACACACATCGACAAGACTGCAGATACAGAGTCCCACAAACTCACCTCCTGGCTTTCCTCCCAAACACTCTCCTGGTGTGTCTACACTGACATTTACAGTCAGCCTCAAAGGGTCTCCTTTACTGGGTCTGAGTGGCATTTGTCACCCCAGTAGCAGATTTCAGTGGGTTGCATGCAGGGTTTGGTGAAGCCCCCTGCTCATGGGCAGTTCTGGGAGGAGGTCAGCAGCCAGGACTGCAGGGTAAGGTCATGCTGAGTTCCTCTGCCTGATGCCTGCAAATGTGCTGCAGAGAGGGGGATAGCCATGATCAACAATGCAGCTGAGCTCTGGCAGGTCTCCTAGATTTTGCTGTGCTAGGAGGTCACAGTGTAGGTGTTTATTTGGTATAAGCTTAATGATGACCTTAAGGTCACTTCCCGCTATCAGTGTTGATCATCTTCTCTGATTTAATCCATGTGCCCTTTGACCTGCTCCAGACTGAACGTCAATAATGTGGACCAGACCCACAGACTGTCTTGAGCCTGGGGCAAGCAAAACATTTGGCCACCACAAGTGGACCAGAACAGCCTAGATCAGGCAGGGTTAGCATAGGAGGTGTCAAGCTGGTGCAGAGGAGTAGCAGCATGAAGGGATCTCCAGGCATGTTAGTATGTTAGTACTGGTAGGACTCAGAGGACCTCTAGCTCTCATTTAGCTTTTATCAGATACTCTCCAAGGAGCTTCCCAGAGGAGACTAGCATTGCATTGATGTGTTAAGGTGCTGAGGACTTGGGAATTTCCTCCTGCCCTGCATTAGCCCCCTCAGGTCCTTACCACAATCCCTGCAAAGGCATCTCCTTCCTTCCACCTTCACAGAGTGCCATGGTGCTGCTGCACTGTTGGGCTGGAGAGGAGAAGGGGGGAGTGGGAAATCAGGGGCAGGAACCCGGATAGCAGCACTGGAAAAACAACATTTCGTCAGGAATCCAGTTCCATCCTTGGTGACATGGTATGAAAGGTCAGGGAGCCTTTCTCAGCTGCAACAGCAAAGCAGCAAACAGTTCCTTAACCTTCAGCAGGGTTATCTCCAGTCAAAGCAGCCATAAGGATCAGCCAGCAAGCATGCTGCTGAGAACCATGGGCGACAACTCAAGAGATTCACTAATGCCCCAACTGGGTGTCAAACCAAGAGTGAATGAGGGGCAGTGTAACTTTTTAAAAAGCATTTTCTTTGTTTACAAATCACTTTCAGTTTTTGGGAGATGTTTCCTGGCCAAAAAACAAACGAAGCTCCTGCCCACACAAACTTATGGGTAAAGTTGAGATTAAATCAAAAGACTCTGCTATAGATTTTCTTTTCTTCCTTTCTTCCTTTTTTAACTCTAGAGTAACAAATTTGGCCATGACACAGTGGGCATGATTTCCTTGCTTTAACTTTGGCAACCTGTTTCTTTTCCCCTGACTGTTTTGGTTTCCTAACGAACAGCCACAGATTCTCTGTGCTGTTGTGCTACTGTAGGTATAACTCCACATGACCAAACCTAGTTGCTGAAACAGGGATGAAGAAAAAGTCCCTTTGCTTTCTGTTGACAGAGATAGCTTGCTGCTAGTCAATTAGACCTTTGACACAATCATCAGAACAAAGCTGTTAATGTAAATGGAGACACATTTTTTTAATTACTTGCTAGAAAACATTTAGCCATCATTCCCCAAATCAGTGAATCTTGTCTCACAGGTGCAGTTACCAAGAGCTTTTTTTAGTGTTTTTATTTTCATCCAAGCATAACAGAACTTGACTCTAGATCACATACCTTCTGTTACTGAAATCTGAGTAATGCATTAAGTAATGGACGAATCTGTCTGGATTGACTAATGTGGTTACAGGAGTTTATCCCGATTTGAGATGCATGAATCTGGGATGAGAAGAGCCAGTTTTAATAAAGTGCAGATACCTCATGGGGATCATGGGGGGAAGGGGATGTTTAGGTGCCCACACTCCCCACCTGCATGTGCACCCACCCGCCCTGACTTTTTTCTCTCTTTTTTTTTTTTTTTTTGGTCATTTTTCCTGGAGCACTGCCTAAAGGAATGAATTAAGCCTGTTAGGGCCTGTGTTGGTGTTGTGATGTTTATGACCCCAATAGCGTGATGATTGTTTTATGATGTTTGTATTTTGGCATCAGTGATGCCGTGATGTTTGCACTGCGATGTTGTCATCTGGGGAGGGCAGGGCCATGGCTACATTACATATATGTATCCCATACGTGGTATAAAATGCAGATATAAATCATATGAATGCTGCAGTCCTGGGATGTGTGTTCAGGGGGCCCTCATCCCACAAACAAACACTCATCAGGAACAAGTGTGCAGTCACGCAGCTGGGCACAAAATGTCTGAGGGTGGCTTTCAAACCCAACAGCCTGCCAGACTGGTCAACGCTGCAGGACCCCACATAATTTTCCATCAATAGAAATAGCCTGTTCTAGCTCAAAAGTGTGCAGCTTTTGTCCTCATCTTCAGAAAACTCTCCTTGGCAAGGTGGAGGGCTGCCCTGGGGCCAGGAGTCATGCCGTGGAGCTGGTGGCTTTCCCATGTGGGTGTGGAGATGGGCACTGAAACATCCCCAGAGTGATGTGATATTGTGGTGCTCCTCAGCAAGAGAAACAAGACATCCTTCACAGCTTGAAGGGTGAAGCCCTTGCCCAGGAGAGCTGCCTGCCCTGGTCCTGTTGGTCCCCACAGGGGCTGCTGCAGCCAAAGCAAAGGGACAGGAGAGACTGGGGGGGACCAGCAGTGCAGCCTGGGGGTGCGAAGGTCACTGCCTTTCATCTGAGGGAAAGAGTTTCTCAGGAAATACTCTGACTACTTCGTGCTCACAGACATGTAAATCACAACTTTTTTTCTTTTTTAAGTAATTTCTTTCTAAGCTAAAGACTGCCCTGATGGCTGCTCCTTCCTACTGTGTCTTTCTTCAACTGACCTAATGTTGAGGATGTCATTGTATAAAAAGAATCATACAGTCTTGCAGCACTGAAGCCTCCTTCTTACCCATTCAGCCATCAGACCAGATACTGCTTCCCTGCTTATCTTCTGGGCCTTTAAGTCAAGCGTGAACCATGTTTCTGCATCAGCAACCACATGTGAGAACTGCTCATTTCATGTTCCACCCCCCCCCCCCCCCCGCCCCCCGCCCTCCCCACTATTGTTATCAAACTTTTGTCACTGGTTTCTATTTCAGTAACCAATGTGTAATCTGTAAATGCCAGACCCCTGGTCCCATCCACAGGGCAGATCTAAATGTCCTTCTTTAGCTAAACTGTGTTTTTTGCTTGATCTGTCGGCTCCCTTACTTCGTACTCTAACAGCAAACCGAGTGCCTTTGTTCTCCTAAAGCAATACTGCCCCAGGCTGTCCTTCCAGTAGACATTAGTTCTTTTGTTTGGATAAAAGGGTGTCATCACTCATTCACGATAAGAATATGATTCAGCCCTGTCTCTTTGCATTCACAGTCGAGTCTTCATAAATACTTGCTTTTACAGCATATTGTATATGTATTCAAATGGCTGACATCAGTGGGCCAAATTCTGCCCTGACATGAATTTGCTTCAGTCCTGCTGTTCATGTTGGGGCTGTGAGGAGTCTAAATCAGAGGAAAGTATGATCTGTACCCAGTCTTATTTCGGTGCAGGCTTTCTCTGAAGATAATGAGATGTGTGAGTGCTAGCCACTGTATGGATTGACTCCCAAATCAAGAACAAACAATAAAAACACTTAAATAAACTCATTTTCCATGAAGCTTTTCTGTGACTGCGGGACCATATAGGTCTTTGTTAATTTAACACAGAGTAGACAACTTTATAAGCAAGAAAATGGGTGCTTTTTTTCCCCCCGATGACTGTGAAGACTGAATGTGAGACCTTTGCACTGAAAACTGTGAATCTTTGAGCCAAAATCCCAGCTCTGTTATATCAAGGCCGTTAAGACAGAAAAAAGCTACATCAAAACAGTGGGACCTGTGCATGATCCCCAATGCCTGGAACTGCAGCCTGAGCCCCAGGGTGCAGCAGCGTTCACAGTAGGGCCTTCTCCTTCCCACCCTGGTGTCCACCCCAGAGAAGCCTGAGGTTAGCAACCTGGTGGCAATGGTGCTGGGTCCCAGCCATGCCCTTGCTTCAGGACCAGCCTGCTGTAAGTATGTGCGCCAACCCTGGCTAGTCAGGCCACTTCTTAATCCTGGTACATGAGCTCACTAAGGAGAAGATGTGAGTTTCATGATGCATGGGTTATATTGATACAACTGGGATTTTTAAAAATGGCATAAAAAACTTTAAACAAAGTGTTCCTGGAAAGTATCTTCCAGTACTTTCTGAAATGGCAGGGGTCTAAACAGAAGCCTGTTGAAGTACATATGTGTTTTTTCCCGCCTTCATTGAACTTTGGGTCCATACCTACCAAGAAAGCTCGTTAGTGTTGCTGTTGTCATGTTGGCTTCAGGTAGATACCCAAAATTTTGGGTGCGACTGGACATGCACTTCCCCAGTATGTGCTCCTTCTTCTCTTCTCCACTGGACTAAGACTGGAATTTCTTTTCTGGGAAGGCTGTATTTGGACAGGGATACCACTGAAAAGCAGTGAAGAATAATAATTCATCAACATCTGCTAGAGCCTCTTGCTTTGCTCCTGAAAATTCAGATTCGTTATTCTGTTCGTAAGGCAGGGACTGGTAAATGCAGTGGTCTCTCTCTGCCCTGAGGTTGCACCCTTCTCTGATTTTCCACATTGGAGCTGTACACAAGTGTACAAACTGTGTCCCAAACTTGGATCTCTGCCAGCTCAAGGGAGAACTGGGCATGCAAGAATACTTCTAAAATGTATAAAAATACTTTGACTGCAGTGGTTTAACTTGATGCTAGATTTATTTAATGATAGCGAGGGTGTGGTGTAAATCTCTATAGTTTGGTTTGGTGGGGTTTTTTTTCTGGACAAAAAGTCCTAAAATTTGCTGTAATTGAGCTAAAAGATATGGAGAGATACAGGATACAAGTGACTTTAAAATAATTCCTCACAACATCTGTTAACACTGAGACGAGCTAATGTTACTTTATTTCATGAACTAAGGAAGTGGAAAAGAGCCTTAAGGAAAACACATTAGGATAAGCTTAAGGAAGAACGTAGAGCATATGGTGGTACATGGGTAAGGAGGTCTGGATTACCTCGCTTAATAACTCACCCAACACATCTCTTTTCTAATCTATTAGTTTCCCTATTTACCTTTAAGTGCTTTACATAAGAACTTCCTAGACCTAGCTGTGGCTTTCCAGTGTATTAGAAAGTTTCTGTTTAGTGTGGAAGGATTTGTAATCAGCCAAACATTTCATGGCCCTGTTGCTAATGTGTTAGGGAGCCTTCCTGACATCAAAATTTATTTTAAGGAACGCTTGTCCTAACAGTCAGAAAAGCCTCTGAAAACTCATCTGTTGAGCTTTGAGAGCTTTTTAGGTGCTACTCTAATGCCCACTGAAGCCAGCAGAAAAGCTCACAGTGACTTCAGGGTATATTTTATCGGGATACTTATGTAAGGAGTTGGTTAAAGTGAGTATCTGCTTTGAAGATGCTAACATTCATGGGACTGTACAACATCCATAAACTATGTGTTCTAGTACCCATTCAGTTTATTTTATTAAATAAGAGTATTTTTCATAAATCTACTGTCAACATTACCATGACAAAGAGTTGTCAGTTCTGAGCTTGGCTTGGGAGCTTGGGAGACAATCAGTTTGCTGTTAATTAACCTGATTGGAAAATTAATGGGGCACATAACAGGGTGAATGGTGTTGAGAGACTTTATGGTTCTGTCTGTCTGTTGCTAAATGATGCAGATGCATTGGATACCTTATGCAGCAAATGATGGCAAAACCTGTGAAGTTATTCAGCAATTATTTTTTTTTTTAGTGTTGGCCTTTCTGGAACTGACAGATAGCACTGTATCTGCTATATGAATCCTAACCCTTCCTCTCCAGGAAGGTTGATGGGACTTTGTGGGGATTCTTGCTTGTAAGTGTCATCATAAAAATAGGACCTGAAAAGCATTCTCTATGATTCACCACAACAAAAGACCTTTTGTTTCAGAAGCCAGACAAGACTGGTAATGGACTGCATACTTGACTAACACGTCATGTAAAACCCCAACCACTTAAAATCATGGAAAATTCAGGACATCATAAATCTTACACCAACTGCATCATTTTATTTATTCAATTTTTTTTCAGATATTTAAAATAAATAAAATATGTTCCTACATAGGCTCTAAGCATTCTGCCAACTTACAACTGCAAAACCAACATGCAATATAATTGACTCACTGCTTCTACCAAACTGAAGTAAATAAACACTGGAGCCCCATTCATCAACCAGTCCTCTTAAGGTTCCTCAAAGAGCTGCACCAACACAGGGGTCTTGCAGCATGTCCTAAAAGTCAATAAATACAGATGGTGCCAAACTGCAGGAAGGGATTTATGAAGTCTAGGAAGCTTTTTGGGAGTATCTTACTGGCTACACCTCCTCTGTTATATTGAAAGGAACATAATCCAGTCATTAGTGCTTCTAATGCCTGCATCTCTGAGAGATGCATCACAGAGTATTTGTCTTAGGAAGGATCATCCCTGGAGACTGTGGACTTCCTAGGCCCAAACCATCATGTTGAAATCAGTCAGGCCACTCAAAAGTAGCCGACTTGGGTCCCAGAGCAGAGATGCACATACCAGGTGTGTGATTGCCTTCTGCACCACAGCCTGCTTCCAATTAAACTGCAATGTGGCCCCATGTGAAGGATGTGCTGCAGGACTGAGCCAGAAATGACAAACACAGATGATGAGTACAGGTTATCCATCTGAAAGTAAGAACTGTGGCCATTTAGGCAGGCATATGTAATAAAATCTCTGAAACTCACTGTGAATGTAGCCCAGTTGAAGGGAGAGGACCATGTATGAAAGAGGGCCTTTATGAATGGTGTGCTGGAGGTTCAGCAGAGGGTGGCAGGGGCAAGTACAGAACTCCAAGAACTCAGAGAAACTGGGGAGGTCTTGAACCACTGGTCTTGCTAAGCTTCATTACACTAGATTCAAAGGAAAAGCCACTGTGATGACAGCCCTGGATTTGTTATGTGGCCTCGTAGGACATTAATTTTGATCCTTAAAGCAGAGGTTGACAACCTGAAAAGAGTGGTGGGGAAGTGACGTGTAGGTGGGTGCTGTAAGCTGGCCATCTTTGAAGACAGAAGGATGGCTTTGAGTATGTTTGTCTACCTTCTCTGAGAAGCATGTGAAAGTTGGTTATGTTTTACTCACTGGAAAGGGAAACAGTTTCTTAATGGAGGGGCTGACTTGAATAGCCAGGAAGATACTAAAGTCATAATGAATAAGAAGTTTAGAAGAAGGAACAATATACTTTTACTTAGTAGAAAATCAGACTCCTGAGCAAATAAAGAACAAATCTGCCCAAGGACATGGGACCAACAAATTCAGTCATTCCTGACCCGTCAGTGTTGAGTTAGAGGGCATATGTTTCATGCAGTGGTACCAAAGTTGGGTGAGATAATTTGCACAAGTAGAATATTAAGTGGTTGGTAATAATCAGACAAATATGAACAGTAAGGTTTGGGGTTTTTTTGCTTTATGACTTAACAAAAACAACTTTTTGAGGTAGTCGGAATATTTTTCTCATTCTAGGTGTGAATAATAAGAAAATGAATATGCAACTTTGACCATAAAAATTAACTACATTCTAGTAGCATTTAAAACTATTTTTAAAAGCAGAATAAAATTGGAAAACAAAGGCTAGATTTATTAGGCGGGTGGGTTCAAAGGGTCATTATTCAGGGGTTAAGATGTTCACCCAGGACCGCAAAGGTCCAGACTTCCTCTCTGCCAAATGTGGAGAGGATGCTTGAGTCCATCTTCCCCTAACAATTGAGTGGAGCTTTTATTTCTTCTGTTAGCATTTCAAATGCACGGAAAAAACTGATCTAATTATGACAGATAGGGAGAAATTGATTACAGAACTGAAGCAAATGTCTGCTTATGTGCAAACGGTCGTGTCTTGATTATATTTGTATGCAAAAAGTAAAAAATTCAAACCAGTAATACACATTCTTGGTTCTGTAAAAAGACCAGTTTTGTAAAGCTGAAAACAATTATAAGCCAAATCTACTGGGAGAATTTAAACAGAAAAATGTGCATGATAATTGCAAACTGTTTAAAAACATTTTACTAAAATGCCATACTTGTTATAAAACAAAACAACATAGCTTAAGTGAAAGCTGTTCTATTATACAAAAACCCACATGTAACAATTTGAAGAAAGAGTGAGGCAACAAAAAATTAATCTAACTCAGAAGATAGAAATGGTGATAAATTCATAAGGGAAGCAAGAGAAATGTAAATAGAGGTATCTGCCCAACAGAATTAAAGGTCACCCAAGTTAAGGACAAAAAGAAATTTTTGATGCATGTTACCTATCAGTGATGTTTCTCTCAATGGATAGAAATGGTGGAATTGTTTATACTAACACAGAAAAGACAAGCATAGCTTTCTGTGTTGGTTGGAAAAAAACAGCTGAAAATACAAAATCCTGCAATAGTGATGATGCATTTTCCATTACAACAGTAATTCAAGAAAATGTTTAAACAGCAGCTACTAAAGTAGGTAAGTTGAATGAGAGGCTTGAACAACTTCTGTCCACAAGTTTGAAAAGAACAAGTCAAGAAACTCCTTTGACTATAAATAATGGTTTTGAAGAAGACATTGAACACTAGAAAAGTTTGAGAGGACTGGAAAGATACAGTCTTATAAAATAAGACACGTATGGGACGAGAATGTCAATCATGTGCGTTTCCACTTGACTTTCCCTGGTCTTAAGAGAAATTAAAGTTGATGTCAGATTCTGCTAATAACTCTGTGTAAGAGATTATCATGGTAAAAATCTTTTAATAAATGTTTATGCAACTAACTATCCTTTTAAAACGAGTTTATCATTATGGTTAACACAGCTAATAGTATGTGATGTAAGGTACTTTGAATTCTGTATGACATTTAGCTTGGCACATGATGAAAATTTGATTAAGATTGCAGCATATGTTTCCTTAATTATAAACCTTAATTTTACAGATATGAAACTGGCATATCACACTGAACACGGGCTAAATGCTGGCACACTTGTCTCAAAATGCAATTGCTGGTGGAAATGGATCATTTGCTTGGTGTTTTGAATGGTTTCCTCAAACAAGCGATAGCCAGCCTTCTGCTATTCAAGAACTTTGTCTTGGATACTACATATAGTTGTACCTAAAAGGTTACGTGGTAGAAAAAAACATCAGCAGAGTGAAATACAGATATGAATGGAAAATCTCCTGAATTTTTTGAGAAGCTGAATTCAAGCAAAAGCAGGGTTTTTTTAGTAGGATTTCAGTAAGATTCTCTGATTCACTAGCTATATTTACATTAGCATATTATTTGGCCAAATAGGAGTAGAGTAGCAGATTAAAGCAGCTCACACTGGGGTTTCTGCTTGTGGCACAGTGTTCGATGTCAAATCAGATTTAGGTGGGTCCCCCAGACTCATCACCAGTTGCTGGTTCAGAGCCTAATGCCTGCAGCAGCAGCTGGGCTGCACATAGTGCACACTGGGGAGCAACTTCCTGAGCACTTTCCCCCAGCAGGAATTCAGTTCCCACAAACCAAATCTGAGTGGGTGACCTGCATCTGCATGCAGTAATCAGGGTTGGGGGAAGGATGCCACAATGCACCTCTAAACCTCCCTGCTGCAGCAAACACAAGTGCTCAGTGGATGCAGCCATTGAATCCACAAAGAATGTGGGACTGGGGGATTTGTGTGTGAGCAGAGCAGGAACTGCTGGGGGAGGCTGTCCTCCAAAGAGCTGGTCCTGAGACTGCTAAATAGGAAGTGGGAGGCTACATCTGTCTTTGGCACCACTGTGGGAGTTGTTCTTAGTGCTGATTTCCACAACTGAAGAGGGATGCTGGACAAATTGGAGAGGGTTCAAAGAGAAAAGCCACGGGAATGATGAAAGGTCTGGAAAACATGTCTTATTGTGATAGACCAGAGGAGCTCACTCTGTTTATCTAACAAAGACAAGATTAAGATGTGACTTGATCACAATCTATAAATATGTACATGGGGATCAGAAATTTGATCACAGCTCTCTCTTTTGCACTGGCAGACAAAGGATCTGAAAAGGTCCAACTGCCAGAAGATGAAACCGGGCAACCTCAGATGAGAAGAAAGTGGTTACTTTTAAACAAGAAGACAATTAATCACTGGAAATGCTTACTAAAGGTTACGGTAGATTTCCTACCCTTCACCATTTCAGAACATAGATTGGTGTTTCTTATTAAGGACGTGCTCTAAAATTACTGCCTAACAACCTTCCCTTGTCCCTCCCTGCCAGAGGATCACCTTCAGAAAAAAAGTACACAGATGGCCTGGTGGAGTGCTTACACAATGGCTTGCATTTGCAATCAGCTCAAAATTAGGATAAACTCTGGATGTTTGTTTATTCTCTTTATTTCCCCCAATTTTATTCTGTGGTTTGTTTGCATATGGGGAAATGCATACGCACACATAGGGGTGTGTTTCCCACTACAAAACTACAGATACAATGACTTTAACAAAATTTAGGGTAAACTGGTTTGCTAAATTTTGAAGATGGTTTGTTCCCCACTGAAAATGTCCAGGTTCCACAAATAGTAATGTAACAAAAAGTTTCATATTGATTTTTAAAAAAAAATTGGCTTGAGTTGAAGTCACCCAAAATGAAACACTTGGTTCAAATTTTTCTCATAGGATTTTTCTCTATAGCAAAATCAAAATCTTCCTGCGGAAAATTTTGGTTTTGTAGTAAGTGCATTCCCATTAGAAAATAACCGTGCTATGAAACTCCCAGCCAACTATAGTAATGATAGCCATCACAGGGAGGGGGAGAAAGAGAGGGAGTGGATTTCTTTACACTCTCTCACTCAAAAGAGAGAGAAAACTGAGCTTCTCCCTTCCCTTTGTTTTAGCAGTCAAGTTTCCTGCCGCTTCTTAAGCACAAAAACCATATGCGTATGCATTTATTGCTTAGGTATCAAACTGATAATATATTAAAAGGATTATGATTTACTGCTGTAATTATTGGCCTCCCAACTTTCACCCACAATTATTGTGTGCATATATCTTCAGGCTTGCAAAATCCCCACTTGCCCATATAAATGATGTGATTGCATTACTCTTTACTTTCTTTGCTGCCCTAACTGCTCATTAGGGCAAACACCTCAAAGTGTTCATGTAAATATGTTGGGACTGCTTGGACTGCCTGGCTCACTCCCTCTTCTCTCTCTTTGTTGTTTTCCCCTCTTTCCCCTTGCCATCACCCCACATTTTTCCTGCTATTGTATAACACACTGTATTCCCCGCCCCACCCCCCACCCCCCATTTTTCCAAGTGCCCAAATGTTTCTGTCTGATTTATTTATGTCTGACACTACTTCAGAGTGCCCAGTTCATTTCCTCTGGGACAATTCTGCTTTTATCTCTCTTCATTTGGATGCTTATTTCCTCCTGCTCTGCTCTCCTACTCAGCTCTTCCAGTGCATTTCTTTGCTCTGATGTTATTTCCCCCCCCCCTTTAGTCAGATCCCTTCTTCTCCTCTACCTCTCCCATCTCCCCTTTTTCTTCCTTCCTGTAAGTTTCTCCTTCCTTTATGTTTCTTCTTCCTGTGCATCCCCATATGATCCAGAAGAGCCACATTGCTCACCTCGTCCTGTCTCTGCAAAGCTTTCCCCTCCAGCCCCGCATGTTTCCCTGCTCCTTTTCTTCCACTCCACTCTTCCTTCTTTTCTTGCTGTATTGTTTTCTTCTTTCCGCGCCTTCTGCCTTTACTTGTTTCTAGGCTTATCTAAGGCTTTTTTGCTTGACGGGAGTGTGCCTGCTCCCCAGCCGCACATTCACCTGGGGGAGACGAGGGCTGAAGACAGCCCTGGCTGTCAGTGTGCTGTCCCAAGTCCCTGCCCAAGGCCGATCCCACATTTCCCTGGTGTGGGACAGAAGTGTTAAGGAACTCGGTGGAAAGGGAATGAGAGGATGCTGTTGCCCGCCCCGGTGCAGCAGCTGTGTCCCATTCAGCCCTGCTCAGCCCGGAGGAGTGTGTGCGGCCGCCGGTCTGCGCTTGAAAGAAGTCTTGGGGTTACGCAGCCCGTTGCATCCTGGCGTCTGGGCGTGCACCCCACGCTGGCCAGCACTAATAGGTAAGCGAAAGCCCCCCGAGGGCCACTCACTTCCCTCCTGTAAATCCACATGTGGTTTGAAGGGATACTTTATGAGGTGCCTCTGTATACTTGATCCCTTGTATTTTTTCCTGCTGTGAAGCCTGAGGCCGTCCTTCACAGCTCCTGCAGTAAACCAGGGCCTTGGGATCCGGAGTCCCAGGGACACCGCAGGCAGCGAGTGTCAGCTTTCATAGAAGTTGCAGGTGCTTTCATCAGGGAGCTGCTGTGCAGCCCGTGTCTGTCCTCCCTGGAGCACTGCTGCCAAGTGCTGAAAGCCCACTGAGGAGGCGGGTGAGGCTGGTCTGGCAAAGCATCATCTGTTTGCCCCTCCAGTGTTCAGGCACTGCATCTCATGGTGGGTTTCTGTCCTCTGCCAGCACAGGAGAGTGACTGTCTTAGGTTCTTTGTCCCCCCTCTGGTCCTTAGCTGACCTAGCTGATCGCTTAGGTGATCCCACCAGTGAAAAGCAAAAAAAGAACTAGGAGGGCAACAGATGGCCTTGAAAGAGGTGATGTTAAAGAAGTGCATGGGAAAACCAGCTCCTGTACCTCCTACATGGCCACTCCTCCCATGACTCAGTGCCCATAGAGCATCTGCTCTGCCAAGCAGCAGGGGCCCCTTGCACAAGGAGGATGTGGCTGATAGCTGACCTTGCCTTCCCTACAAGAGAAATGGTAGTGGGACTTTTTAGGATCCCCTCTTTGTATCCTGGGAAGGCATATTAGTCCTCTGTGAAAAACAGGGTCTGTTTAAGACCCAGAAGGACCATCAGAATGAATGCACCAAATCCACAGAATTGGCGTACTATGCAGGTCTCTGAAAAGCAGTTTTGGGTAGTGATTGTAAATAAGCAAAAAACGGAACCTGACATGCTCCAAAATCTGTGTTTCAAAAGTCTTGAGCATGGTGGACATAGGCTGTAGCATTTCTGGAAAGGGGGGAAATAAACCCCAAACCAATGCCCTTACCCCCAAAACCATCCAGTGTCATGATGTTACAAGAAGAGAATGAACTGCCTAGAGACAGAGTTTTTGGAGTCACTTGGCCTATCAACTAGTGATTATCAGATTGTCTGTCTGTAATGGCATAACCAGTCATATGTTTTCCCCATCAAACCCAAAATAAATGAAAGGAGGAAACGAAGGAGTGTAAGAGTCCAGCACTTCATTCTTCATACTTCAAGAGCTGCAGCAACAAATCCTAAAGGAAAATTCCCAAGTGAGAAATGATACCAGTTCAAGGTCACATAAGCTGATGCATGAAAGTACATTATAAGAAAACTAGAAAGCCATTTTGGGGACTATCATTGTTTATTGAATACTTGAAGGGATTGTTTTGATGTTCTGTGCCTGGACTCTGGGTTAGCAGTTAAACCTGGGGCTGGGAACCAGGGGTTTCTGCATGCTGCTTCCAAGAACCAGAGGATAAACTGGTCCTTCTTTTCTGAGCCTCAGAAAATTCCTGTTTTCACAGTCAGGATCATCACTTTATATGTTCCTAATAGCACTGCAGAAAAAGTTAATTTCTCAGTTTTTTAGTGGGATGGCAGTTTATTTCATGGGAAAGTGCTGTGTGTTTTCATTACTACAGCCCCCCATTAAAAGCAATATGGAGCCATCCTACCCAGAGAGAAAGTGTGTAAGAGGGGCTGTACTTTGGAGAAAGGCCGTACTTCATGTAGCTCCCACGCATAGTGTGCTGTAAAGTATGCTGCCATTTTCCTCCAGCAGCATGGGATATGGCGATCTTTTGGGTTCCCCGTTCCTACCAGAGTTCCCCCTTATGAATCAGGCATCACAGGGACCAGGAGGAAATGCTAATGATGGATGAGGAGGCCAAATCTCAGGAAACATGAAAGCAGAAGAGGGTGCCCTACAGCACTGATATGTGCCTGCCACCCCCTTCCTTCACCCCCTTCCTTGCATCCTCATGGAGTATGTCTGGGTCCTGGGCAGTATAGGAGATGTTCTGGCAGCATAGGTAGTTCTGGGAGTGGGGTCCAGCCAGCCTTCATGTGGGTCACGCCAGTGTCCACCCTGGGACAGAAGCATGAGCAGGAGGTGACCCAAAGTTTCATATCTAAATGTCTTTCTTTTGGCTCATTAGAGCTGCATGTTCAGTTGAGCAGTGCTTGCACTAACCAAAACTTTGCCTGAAGGTAAACTGGGGGTCAGGTCATGCAGGAAAATGAGCCTCATCTTCCACCTTCCTGGGGGATTCGGGGCAGCTTGTGCTTTGTCCAGGAGGGGCTTTTCCTCCCAGAAACTCTGTGGTGGGCCCGAGAAACTCTTTCCAACAAGAGTATCGTTGACAGTGGTACATTTCTACTGACCATTTCGGATATACCAAACAAACAGCTTGTATGAAAAAAATCCCCTGTGAGGGCTAATAATAACAACACTTGCGCTACTCCACCCTTACTCTGCTCAGTCATTGCAGATGATGAGTGCATCTGCACGGGGACTGACCACCATGTGTGTGCTGGGGCACGGGGCTGCCCCTGCCCTGGGAGTGCCTCCTTGTTATTATTATTAATAATCTTTCAAGACTGGCATGCGCTGCCTGTGCTTCCTGCAGCAGCTGAAGCTGGGTCTGTAAAACAGGTCTAATTTTAGAGCAGCCCAGGCTGAGCACAGAGTCAGACCAGACCCGGGAAATTTTGAGTTTTCATTGTTTCCTCAGCTGTGGGCGAAGAGCTCCCATGGATGTTTGGAGAGTTTTTCCCAGATATGTGAGCCCTCGCCTCTAGCTGCATCTCACATGAGCTCTGTCTCTAAAACCCTGGTGACATCAGCCTCTTTTTTTCCCTTTGTTTTCACGTCTTTAAAGTGGAAGACTGTTATTTTCCTACCATGCTTCAAAAAGGGAGAAATGAGTTGTGAGAATTCATAATAAATGTTGCTCAAGTATTTGAATAATGAGATGTTCAGGGCTTTGTTTGGTGAGGTAGGGCTTCAAATGTAATGCAATTTGTTTGGGCTTCCTGGGAAATTATGAGATGCATGTGTATGTGTGTGTGTATGGAGGGGGCAGGGAAATCTGAGACCTGTTTTTATGTGTGCAGGGAAAGATTTACAGAACCGTGTTTTCTGACGTCTTCTTGCCATCAGTCAGTTTAATGGTGCTGTGTGCTGCTGAGCTTTTAATGTTTTGTCGTTTGGCAATAGTGGAGGGAAAACCTACAGAGAGGCCGGTCCCTGCTTGAATGCCGTATATTTGGAAACCTTAATTAGCCCCTGCTGTATCACTGCACACGTAGCTCCAACACTTTGTCATGTGAAAGGCTATCCGGTAGCGCAGCCAGTGCAGAGTCATTTCAGTTGGCATATTGGAATATGTTGCACAAGGAAAGATACTTTTTGCACAAGAAGTTTTTCTTGTAAACAAACTGACCGGCAGGCTGAAAAAAACTATCGAGCTGTAGCAAAGCAAAAGGAAAAGTCACACTTCCTTTGTGTTCAGTGGGCTGTTGTCAGATGATGAAGTCTGCTATTACTGACCTTAAGAAGGCCTATTTTGTTACTGAAAGAGGTTTTCCTGTTCTCTGGATGGATTAACTTGAGTTTAGAATATCCAACTCTTTTTATTGCAGGCTTTCATCTCCGCCTGTTGTGTCAACATCCCCCACAAAACAGGAGTCAACTGGCAGCAAAACATTGTTGGATGTGAGCAATGGTGCCAGCGTTATTTTCACTTACGCTTTTTACTAAGTGGCCGTACAATGTTCTCATTTAATACTTCTATACTGATTAATCCTATCATTAAAAAATATTCTCATCAGACTTGAAATGTTCTTCTTGGGTCCAGGAGCCAGAATCGACCATTTGCAAGGTTGTTTGTTTGTTTGGGAACTGAGCATCAAAAAAATAAGAAAGCAAGGAGAGGGCTCCTCGAGCACAAGGCGGAGAGCACTGGTTGCGATGGCTAGATTTAAGTCAGGCTTCAGACCACAGACCAGTTATAGGGTTTTTCTATGAAATACTTAATTGGAACAAAGCTGTACTATGGATGGACAAGGAAAGGTGTTCAGTGGTATAACGTAACCATCCCTATTCTTTGGTACTGAAGACAGAGGGTTTCTAGCAGTTTCTCTTCCTGCAGTGCTGTTTCCTGGATTTTTAGATGTTGTGGCTGGAGGGATTTTTGTTGTTATCTATTACAACACAGCCTGTGGGATTGAATCACTAACTAGAACAGATAGGGAGACAGCCCATTTTAAAATACCACACATAGTAGAGAGTCTATCCCATTTGTAGATAAATTGTTGCAGTGTTTAATTCCCTCCCTTGTTAAAATCTTGGCATTTATCTAGTTTGGATTAATCTAGTGTCAGATTCCACCTACTGGATGTCGTGTCTCTGTCTGCTAATTCAGAGATCCCCCTCGTATCAGAAATGTAATACAGCTACTTGCAAGCTAAGACCGAACAAAATTTGGAATTTTCACACAGTAGGCAGATGTAACTTGTCAACATTTGTTTTCACTCCAGATGATACCAAACCCCAGCCTTATTAACGTAAAGAAAACCCAGAATGGAAACATACCAACAAACAAATAAACAAATCTAAACAAAATTCTCATTGTCTTTAATGTAGGACCCTTGTTTGAATTTACTGAATTGATTGACCAGAGGCTCCTTTTGTGTCAGGTCAATATTAAAAAGAAGCATTTTTCCATAATGCTGCATTGCTCCTGGGAATTATAGCCTGAACAAATGCTATCCTTATTCAGCTTAGGCAGAAGCTTCTTGGCCGGTCTACAGCTCCTGTAATGTTATATACAACTCTGAATTAAGTGACAAACTACCCTGTGGCTGGCCTGTAGGAGAAAACAGGTACCTACACGGCAGATAAATGTGTCCACAAGAAGGTGAAGTTTAAAATTTCCTTGAACAGAACAAATTGAGGTGGAATAGCTCACAATGAACTATTTAATTTTGCTTGTCCTGAAGGAAAATTAACATTATTTTTTTGTTATAGAAATTTGTGTGGAAATTTCATTTTCTATTGTTGAGACAGAACACCCAGCCAGCTCTGTTATAAACCACAGACAAATCACCATTTATTCTCCTATTGGATAAATCAAATGAATTGATTTTTTTTTTTTAGTATCTCACTAACACCTTTTGCCAATTGCAAATATATTAGTAATTCTTTCTTGAACTCTTTCCAGTTTGTCAATAGTATTTTTATAATATGGACATCAGAGCTGGACTTGCTTTCCTTCTGCTATTAATATTCCAAGGAACAACGAGCATCTGCCTTTCCATCCTTGTGTTTTATAGTTCCCTGCTTGCACATACCAAGACCACATTTTCTCTCTTCGTCAGTGCATTGCATGGAGAACTCTTGTGCAGCTCAGCTGGTTATCAGCCGTGACCTCTAAATCCTTTTTTAAGTCTCTGTTTCTGAAATATAGCCCACGTCCTCAGTGTACAAACTATCTGGGATACTCAGAATTATGCTTAACTGTACAATAAAATATGTTGGGGTTTGGGTTTTTTTTTCTAGTGAGCTCAGGTTACCATACAAACCAGATTGCTTGTAGAACAGATCTGCTTTTCTCATTATTTACCACTCCATTATTTTTGTGTCATCTGCAGACTTTGCAAGGAACGGGTGTAGATTTTTTATACTGGATCACAGTAATGTTATCCAATGTATCCATCAATACACCATTTTCTGCCCAAGTGCAAAACAGCCCTTTCCGGCATCATTGCCAAAGACCTTATCTTTTCTGTCTACCATGGTTATTGTCTTACTCTTATGGGAATTGTGTTTATAACATCTGATTTGTTTATAACCTTAGTGATATAAGCTGGGAATACATACTTGGTGCTTTGATACTTGGCTACTAAAGGCATTACATTATTCTTTGCACCTATCAAAGTGGTTTTCATTGCATTCAAATTTTACTCTGGAAGTTTGATGGCTTTTCTTAAGTAGATAGAAGAAGGTGGTACAGAAAGAATTTCCATTAAGAGCAGAAAGAGCTGGAGCTAAGAAGTGTGATCAGTGTGCTGCAATCCTGCAGAGTGATACTCCCCTCCAAATCATAGCTGTGGGGAGGATGCAGGATTGCATCTTTAGTTCAGTCTCCTGTTGCAAGGAAGTTTGACATCGTCTTCCTATTCACCTACATGAAATATCAGAATTTCCCATGACAAGTCTAGGCTGCTGCTGACTTTAAAATAAACAGCTAAGGTGTGTTAATAATTTACACTCAGATGACGTGAAGCCTTAGTTTTACTTTCACCTCCTCAACAGGCAAGGTAGGTCCATCAGCAAACACTTACCAAACCAGGAGCTGCAGACCACAGTGTCTCTGCCTGGGCATCCTGTGGGCTCTGCTTCTCTCATGCCTCCTCAGCAAGAGCTGACAACTGTGATCATGCCCAGGCTCGCAATGCTAGCTTATAGCATGTGAGACCATGGGCTGAGCAACACAGCTGGAAAACCACACGGTCTTTTCAGTTCAAAGCCCATTTTGAGGCTGCGGGTGCAGAGAAAGCAGAGTTCAAGGTACTCCATGTTGGTATTCATTAGAAAAGACTATGTGTGGTGGCATCCAGTGTGGAGTCTGGGTAGGACATGCCTGCTGGAAACATGTTTTGGGGTCATTGTCCAGAGGACCACAAGGCATTGAGTGTCTTCCACTTCTAGTGGTTTCTCTGGAACCTGCATTCATCTCCTTTCAAGAAGCTATGGAAAACTCATCATTAGTATTTACCATGGAAACCCCTCTTGATCTTGGTTGTGCATACAGGAAGCAAGGTAAAGGCTTAGGCTGGAAATACAGAAGTTTGAGTTCATTATCCTGCCCCTTTGTATCAGTCTTGTAGGATGTTTCCAAAGGATAGAAATGATGTAGGGAAGTGATCAGCCCTGGGTACCCAGGTGGTTCAAGGGAGTGTG
Organism: Falco rusticolus; assembly: GCF_015220075.1. Lineage (NCBI taxonomy): Eukaryota > Metazoa > Chordata > Aves > Falconiformes > Falconidae > Falco > Falco rusticolus. The sequence goes on along the minus strand of NC_051188.1, from coordinate 29,881,215 downwards.
CGCAACATGACTGAGAGCAAGAAGCTCATACATAGCAGACAATATGTGCAAGATTTCTATAGGGGAATGGTTTCTACACTGGAAAATTCAAAACTGAAAGGAGTGGAAAGAGCCAGCCCCCTGGTCAGCAAAGAGAGAGACTCTCTGATTTCAAGAAGAGATAAAGCTTTAAGCACTGTGGCAGAGGGGAACCTCTTTTTCTCCAGGGTAGACTTAGGCTGGAGGCAGCTGTCATGGACAGCTCATAGGAAACAAACTGATGCCCTGTGGCTTACATGTCCAATGCACAGTCCTGAAGCAACCGAGAGTTACGGATCAAAGGCGAAAGTGCTCATTGTTTGCACATAGACTTCGCTGAATACTTCAAATACAGTCACATGTGAATCCAGGGAAAGCAATGAAAGGGAAAAAAGTTCTTCAGGACAATAATTTATTAGGATTAATTTCTTTGCTTTTATTCCTTCTTCCCAATTCTTTGGACTGGAGGGTTGTTAGCAACATTTTAGAAGCTGGATACAAAATCTAAGTTAAACTCATCTCTGTGTAGGGGCCCAGCCTTAGGTTTTTGTTACTCTAGGGTACCATGAAAGCCTGGTTTTGAAGGTTACCCTGGTGCATGGGCCTGGTGACACTCATCCTCTATGATCTGGTGATGCCTCTGACTGCTGCCTGCAGGCCCCTGGTTTCTTACCATGTCCCTATTTGCATAAGAAAAGACTTCCTATTTTAAAACCTTCCCTAACCTACAAATTAGTGCAGATAAATGGCCTCTTGTTGGAACTGGAGTGGTTATCCTACTTCCAACAATAGCACAGTCAATGCCAGATTTTAAGCCCTCATAATGCATATAATTGTGCGATATTATACCAGAGGGGAAATTTGTTCTGTAGTCCAGCTGGTGATTAGCTTTACATTGAGGCATTGGGATTGGATATCCCTTGAAACTTTATCCTGGTTAACGTAACTACAGCTGGTATTTTGTGGTATAACAATTCAACCCTTACTCCTGAGAGCAGTCCTGCTGGGACAGACCTGGAAGTCCTTGCTCAGATTTTACTCAGGCAAAATTCTTGCTACCTTCAGTTAAAGTTTTGACCCAATAAAGTCCAAGTGTGAGTACCAGGAGATGATCCAACAGAATTTCTTTGTTTGTTGGACATGGTTTATTCACTCAAATAAGGATTACAAGACCAAACCCCAAACTAGGCATAAATACCTGTGAGAAATGTAGGAACTGCTAAATTGTATTTTATTAGTAGCTCATCTACATTAATATCCTAACATCACTGACAGAAGCTGCAACACTTCTTTGGAGGTTACTCATAACTCTGCACTTACCTGTTTATTCTCTAGGATTACATTAAACCAATAATTAATGGATGGTTCATAAACAGAACCATACCTATTTATGTCTCTTCCCATCTGAATAACCACTTCTCAATGTGCATGGTCCTATTGTTCCTTCTGTGTCTAATCTCTTTTTGAAACTTATGAACTAAAGTGAATTCAAAGCATTTACTTTGATGGGTATTTGCAAAAGAAGAATTGTTTGTTATGAAGAATTCCCTCATGTGTCACCAGCTTTTGGGTTTTTTTCTTTTCATTTTCATTTTCTTGAAAATAAAATTCAAAATTATTTTTGAAAGTTAAATTGCGCCATTGTTGATGTTTTTTATGCTTAGCCCATTTTAAGAAAAATCTTTTTCCTATAAAAAATCAAACAGCCCAATATTGAACAAAAAAGCATATGAAAACCAATGCCAGCTGAGAGGAAAAAAGATTCTTCCTCAGCTCTCATTCTGACTGTTAAAAAATTATGGCTTAAAAATGCATGTCAAAATTTAGTTTGAAAAATGAAAAATGTCAATTGCGCTTATTTTTTTTCCAAGTGAAAACAGGGCTGAAACTCTTTAAAAGCAAACAGAACAGAAAAAGCTATTCTCTAAGAAAACAGTTAAATGTATTTGTTATGGTTATGTTTATTTCAAAGAGATGTGGTAGCAGTAATCTTCAAAAGGTATTTGGGAATTGCAAACAAATCTCTGTGCTTTTGCTTGTTGCATTTTGTTTCATTTTGAGTGCATTTTTTTATTCTAGAAGAGTATGGTTACAAATGTACTCTTGGACTTCTACACACACTGTATTTTATATATCTCTAACATATGTTTTCCTTTGTCCATTGTAAAATAAATGGTCCTGTTTATTCTTTTTTTACTTATATCTCCTGTAGAAATTCCCTCCCACGCTATTAATTCTTTGAATCATTTTCATTGCAGCATTTGGAACCTTTTAAATGTCTTCTATGTCTTGTTAAACAGGATCAAAAAGGACTCCAGAGCTGTGGATGAGAGTACATCTTCAGCCTTTCCACAACGTAACAGTCTATGTTATGTTCTTTTTTTTTTTTTTTTTTAAGTCTAGCATCTTTGTGCAATGAGCTACCCAAAATAACACCTTCATGCTGAAAATACAACAGAGTTAGGACTGCCAGACTGGTTGGGTCAGACCAAAAGTCACCGTAACCTAATAGTTTTTTGAACAGGAGTAAACAGCAGCTGAGTGGGAAGAGCAGGGAGTGGGGCAGGCTGGAGAGATGCTTCCCCCCTTCACCCTTCCCGCAGCCTGTCTCAAGTTGCAGCTAAGCCATCATTTTTATAGCCACTAATGGCCTATTCTCCACTAATCTGGATAATCCCTTTTTGACCACTTCTATACCTTTGTCTTCCACAAACCTCTTTTGCAATCATTTATGGGACTTGCCCTGTACTGCGTGAAAAACTACATCTTCATTTGCCTTGAACTTGTTGCCTCATGGTTTAATGGGTGCCCCTTGGAGCTGGTACTGTGACAAGCAGCGGTATCATTCCCTGCCTACCCTGGCTGCACCATTTTGGAGTTTATTTTACTCTCTATCCTTTTCTCTTTATCATTTCCTTAAACAGCTGGAAGGTTCGTATAGTCCCAGGAGCTGAATGTCAAAGTAAATCTCTGGTGAGACAGGAAAAAAAAGGGAGAGAAATAAACCTCTGATTTACTGAATGTATTATCATAGATGTGATTAAATTCTTGAGAGCAAAAACTAATTGGACTTAATTGTGAGTCCAGGTTGCTCTAGTAGAAACATATGTAGAGTTTATATATTTGGCTGGTATACTCTGTGGAAGCTATGCTGGCCAATGGAAAAATATAAGGGAACTTGGCAGTGTAAATAATATAATTCATTATAATAAATGTTTTGGATAAATTGATAGGCATTGGGATTCATGTCTAAGTACAGGACTGAAGGCAAAGCTGGGGAAAGTTCTAATATTGAAGCAAGTATCAGAAGATGGAAGAGGAAAACTAAAAAGCTCCTTCTGAATAATTTCCAGTTTACTTTTGTCTCCTGAGAGATCTGTTGCCTACTTGTGCTCTCTGTGAAAGTGCCAGCTGCTTTTACATGAATAGTGTTACCCCTGACACCTGAGGATGGTTTTGAATCACAGACTGTCAGGTATTCCAGGGAGTCGAACCATGCCTGCATGGGCACAGACCTGCGATAGCCGCTACACCGTATTTCCTCAAGCTTTTTGGAATAGATGTTGGTGCCATTTGACTTGTTAAATATTGTGAGATGTATTCAGCAGTTACACTTGTACACAGTCTTGTTGAGAATTTTCACATTAAGAGATACGCCTTTATTCATACTAAATGTTTGAGTAACTGGCAGCCTATGAGCTTTCTTCTATCTCTTTAATATCTGTCCGTCAGTGGTGTATTATAATTTTGAATCAAGCACTAAATTGTGTCTGCAGCCCAAATTTTCCAGCTGTTGCTAAACACTAATTGCCAACTCCTTGAGTAAAATCTTTCTGCTAAATGTGTGCATTACACATTAAAAAACTATCTAAATAGGGCATATCTTAGGTTTTAGTAGGGAGTTGGCTGAAACGTCTCATGATTCCTTTTCAGTCTTCAAGAAAATTATTCAGAAGGAAAGGAAACAAAATATCCTAAAGCAAGAAAGGGAGGATAGGGCCGGTCTGCATTGCAATGAGCTCAGCAGACTCCCTGGGGGAAGCTCAGGAAACTGGTACTATGCTAATTCCCTGCTGGACCCTGCCTCCCGAAGTGATGGAGAGGCACGCAGCTTTCAGCGATGGGAGGAGCACAGCTAAAGAGAAGTGTAAAACTTTCCCGGGCTACATGAGAGCCTCATGTCAGCAGTACTGGTGCCCAAGTTGATAGGGAAGGGGCAGGTTCATCCAGCTGGAGCATGGAGAAGTGGGCAAACCTCTCCAGAACAGGCGTGGGGTAACAGGATGATGTAATGCATCATGTGGGTAGCTTGAGCCATGCCCTGCACAAGGTGTCTGATGGACTAATATACTTATCTTACCAGTATAAAGCTTGGATGGAATTCAGGCCTCATGGCTGCGCAGGGTCCATGGAGATGAACGGGTGATGTTCTGGGGCTAGGAGGGGGCATACTGCAGTGGGTACTGCTCTTCGAGGCTGTGGCTGAGCCCTTGTGGTCCACAGGGGGACCAGGAAGGGTGGATGCAGCTCCCTGCAAGGCACTCACTGGGTCCCTCCTCCAGGCATGGAGGATGCCCTTGGCAGGCTGGCAGGGAGCTGAAGGTGGGGAATTCATGGTCCTGGCCACGAGTGTTGACTAGGTTCAGGTGGAGAGCAGGTCTCAGGGGCAGGCTCAGGACACTTGCACAGAGGATGCAGAGTCCCCTGAGCTTGTGTAACAGCTCCTCAAGCCTTGTGACCACTTTGGTAGTGCTCAGGTGATTTATCAGTGAGGCACTGGTCTTCGCACACTTCTTCCTCTCCGGCAGGAAAATGATTACCTATCCAGCTATTTGAAACATTAAAAATTTTCATACTAACGGATCTCTGTCTGTTGCCTTCATTATTGTGTGAACCACAACAATTTTGAAGAAACAAGTATTTTCCATCAAGACTATGAATAACACCACTTGGCAAACTATCCATATAACAAAGAAAAAGCCTCCAACTTTATTTAGTGACTTTACATACAATGTGCCTTAATTACTGGCAAGCATGTCAAGAGCCTATTCCCACATGTGTCAACACTTCCTTAATACACTATAATTCATCATGTTAGCATGGCAGAAACAAGGTACTCTACATCTTTACACACATCCTTCTCCAAGTTCTGGTCCTGAACCGAGTATTAAATGAACAGAAAGTCTTCATCTACGAACAAAGAACAGACCACAGCATCGAAACAGTAAGGTCCCCAGAGTCAATCATGGTTATACATCACAGAGCACTTTATCATATTCTTCACAACACTGTCTAAATCCAAGAAGCACTGCTTTATTGTCAGAAGGACATTCACTTAATAACAGCAGTAAATCCAGAAAGGCAGGCTAATTTTAGACAGAAAACTTGGCTAAGAGAGAACCCTATCATTTCCCACTCCTGACATTTTTATTCATTGAGTTCATTTTCATGCTAGTTGTGTGATTAAATGCAGATAGGGATTTATTTCCTTTTAATAAAAAAATACATGATTCTGAAAAAAGCCAAAATTGCAAATAAGGGACCTGATCCTTTTCCCACAGAAATAAACAATAGTTTTGTTGTTGGCTTCAGTGATGACAGCAATTGAATCCATGAATCTCTGTTGGAAGAAAAGGTTAAAATTCCATTTGAAAACTCTTCTTGGACCATACATTAACTCTCTGGCAGTTCTGGAGGCAACCAAGAACCAGCACGATTTCTTTTCTAATCTGCCTGTGTGTGTGTGCAAATGTGTGTGTCGGTATAGGGAGCCATTTCGTAAAGAAGCAAGTGAAAATAAATCTGTCCTCAGTGTGTTGAAGTGAAATGTTTTATTTGCACTTGTAAACCAAAGTGCTTGCTGTATTTTTGCATTGCAGTTTTATTGTCAACAGTGATACAATCTTCCTTCCTTATGCATAGATTCTTGTACAGAGCCAGGAATCTTAGATGAAGGAAAGAGGTACCATACAGTGAAAGTAAATGTGAGAAGTGCTGAGCTTGAAGAACTGGATGTGAGCTCCAGAGAGAGCGTGTATCTTCCCTATTAGTCACTCAACCCAAAGTAACTGCGTTTCAGATGTATTCAGAACAGGATCCAATCCTTTTCTTGGGTAGCAATTGCTTGGGTAGAAATTACTGAGGACCAAATTTTGATCATCCTTTTGCCACTTTAAAACTGTTAGGACTCTACTGAATCAGCTGAGCTATTCCGTAATAACAAACTTAAGAGAGATTTTTGAAAGGTGGTGCTCAGAGAACTGAGTATTTTTAAAAAGGCTTGTATCCTTCCACAGGCAAAATTTAAAAAGACTTTTTTTTTTAATTTTAGGGAAACAATGTAGTTTCCTTCAGTAGTGTACCTTGCCCTGCACTGGGAGTGCAAAAGCAAGTATATTTCTGCTGTAGCTTTCCTGATTGAACAGGCTTTGTGGCAGGAGATAGTACAAGGACTCCTCCACCTACTTTTTCATCTGCACCACAGATGCTTCCTACAGCTTTTCCGTTACTGTATGGTAGCAGGCAGAGCTGGACAAACAGTTCCTAGTAACTCAATGAATTTCACCTCCCCTTTCCTGTTCACAAAGTTTCCATCATCTGACCACAATTTTCTTTCATTTGATCATTACTGAAATTTATTTGGAGTGATTCATCAAATAATTTCTATGAATAATTCTTGGTCTGCAGCTTGTTTGCAATCAGTTGGTCATGAGTATATTGATACTTGAAATCCAAGCTGTTTTGGCTGGATGTAAAGAATGTTCCCTAAACGAGTATGTTTAACATTCAGAATATTTTTTTCCAGCACGATTTCTCTCCATTACAAGTCTCAAACTGACTTTGCACAAATATTCTGCAATACTAATTTTAGGTCATTTTTGTTGAACATTCCTTGCTACAAAGGTAGCAGGTTCAAGTACTCACAAAAAGCAAATGCAAGAGGATTTGCAAACACAGGTCAGTCCAAACTTCTGTCCCACCTGAATGAATATTTTCAGGACCTCATGCAGAAGTGACAAGGTTATGTTGCAGCTTTGGCATCGTTCTGCTCCTGATTTATTTCACTATAGTTTTACAATTAATGTGAAAGAATGATAAACTGATTCTGAGCACAGAGATGTAGATGTTTTTCTGGTTTCTGTGCATATATTCATCTGCAGCCTCATTACAGTATGTGCAAAGAGGATGTGTTATCATTGTTTCATGTGTAAAATATTATGAAAACATTGATGCATTTGATCCACAGTAAGGCACACACATAATATAATGTGGTTTGGATCCAAATATGTTTACTGCATCTGCCAGAAATTAAAATGACAGTAGAGCTTGTTTCTTAATGCAATAGTTTAGTTAAACAGGAACATCCAAAGCCTGTCTGACTGTTTCTAAATGAGTCGATATGAGGTTTGGTGGTGGTTGTTTTTTTTTTTTTTTTTTCCAGTTGTGTGTTTCAGCAAACAGAGCAACGTGGAAGGATTTTTTAGTGTAAAGATGGGCTTGGATAGGCTTTGTTTGTCTCTCCCTTACAATACCTTTCTGGAAAAAGCTTTCTCAGGATGGTTAGGTGTTTCTTGCACTGTTGAATACAATTGCCAGGAGCCTATTCCTCAAGGCACTGACTGCAGCCAAGTTCTGGTCTGTTCTGTACATGGTAAAGCTATGTTGCTTAGCTTTCAAAATATAAAATAACCTATTCATCTCAAATTTCAAATAATACATTTAATCCTGTTATTGTATTTACCTGCTCACTAGATAACTGTCAAACCAAAGTGTTCCTGTATCGAACAGGTTTATACACCCTTGTATATGACAGAGACAGTAGGGAAGAAATATACTTCCCCCTCACCCTCCTCGTCAGGCTTAACAGAAAAATATGGGCCAAAATTTTTTTCTCCATAGAATTAATCTTTTTTCATTGTGTGTGCTGATAAATGTTATCTGGCAACTCTGTACGAGTTTTCACCAGCAATTGGAAACTGCACACATTAGAAATCTCTACTACAGACTAGCTGGTTACAGCCCTTGCCCCCTGACGAGGATTGTCTGGTCTGATGAGTATGAGCTATTTCATTTCTACTAAAGGAGAAATATTGCTTGTGATTTCTTGGCTAATAGTAGTTTCTTCAAATCAAGTGTGGGTGTTTCCTTACACAAGCCCTAATGATCTACAGAGCTTACCAGGCTGATTCCCATTTACACTAAGGTCAGTGCAAGTAAAGACCTTCAGCTAGGTTATAAATTTTACTTTGAGCCTCTTTATGTTGCTAGAGTTTATAAGGTAACTTTAATGTAACTGAGAACCAGGGACTATTGACTTGAGGTCTATGACAAATTCAGTCCCCCTATATCAGCTGGAGAATAGCCAGGACAGGAGCTCATCGCCCTTCTGCACAGTGTTTTGGGGATGGACACTGGTCCTCTCCAGCCTTTCTGCCTCAGGACACAGATGAGATCTTGGAGCAGTGAGGGGAAAGAGGAGACTCCTCCTAGCTCTCTAGTTATCAGGGATGTGAGAAAGCCTAGTGCAAGCTCCTGATTTGGTGGAGAAGATTTAAGCCTCTCGCAGTGCAAGTGGTTGTGCCGAGGGCCCAGGGTTTATTTCTCCTGCCAAGCTGAGCCTGCAGATGTGAAATGAGCCCTGCAGTCTCCAGGTTAGAAAATCAGACTGTAAATGGAGAAGAGATTCCTGCCACCTCTCTTGTGATGGTGCGGTAGATTGAAATTCAGATTCTTGGTTTGGGACTAGCCTTCAAATCCTTTCTTCAGAAAAGAGCAAATAAATATTTTGAAAAAGAGTGCTGTTCCCTGTTCTACCTCTTATCCAGAAGCACGTGACATATGCAAGAGGCAAACCCACCAATTTTGCTTCCTATGCTGTCTTCACATCTCCGTGTAGCCTGGATATATTAGTTGGGCTGCAGGGATTAGAAGAAACAATCTCACTGCCTCCTGGTCAGGTCATGGATCAAGTGTCTGAATTCCCTCCAAGGAGGTTTGAACTACGCTCAGAAGAGGACATTGAACCCTGTTTATTATAAACATGATAAATATTCTTCCCACTCAGTCTGTGGACGAAGGAGACAGTGGTACAGTTGCAACTGCTGCTTCTTCCACCCACATTTGTGGTGAGATGGATTTATCCAACATGCATGGTACTTGTGGAGAAACCAGCTCTGAACTGCCCCTAGAGCTACCCAAAAGCTCAATGGGATTTCACAGATATGAATTTTGGAGTGAAGCATTGAGGTGACTGTTAATCACCAATGTGTTTCACCATCCCCTTCTCTCCCCAGTGTTTTCATGGCTCTAGCCCAGTGATTTTTTTTGGTTCATGAAGATGAGCTCATTCATGGTGTGACCAGAAGCAGAAGAGCATCGCCTCTTTTTTGCCCTGGCATTTCCTTCAGGCACAGGAATTTTCTTCTGGACTTTGGTTTTCCAGGTCTCATGTGTAAGGTAACCCAGAGGATGCAGGACCCTTCTTCCTTTACACTGCCTGGCACAAGGCAGGCCAGCAGAAAGAGCCAGTTTCACTCTGTGAGTCACCAAACGGTAACAGACAAACTGCTGTAATTTTGACTTGCTTTATGGAAGCTTTACTTTTCTTATAAATTATACAATGGCATATTAAATAATTACAGTGCAATGAGAATTGTCCAAGTAAGTGCACATTGTGATTCATTATCCCTGGTTTTTATTGTTGTTCTTCACTTCCTTTAATTTGGTAAATCCAGTGATTTGAAATGAGTTTGCAGTTCTTAATGTGAAATAGGGAGGACTTACTGTTCTGTTTGTCAACTTAGTCGTAAACAGTAAAAAAAAACTCTGACCAGCCAAAGTCAGTCAATAGTATAGGTGTTCGGAATCAATTGTCCAGCTTCGCTGCAGAGGAAGAAAATGACTTGTGCTGAAATGAAACAAAATATTTATTTTCTGTGTGTGCAAAGCAGGTAGCAACCTACTGTCAAGAGCCAAGAACAGCTTCCCACTGCAGGGAATAAGGCTTCCATTACCATGGCCTGTGCTCTTCCTGTTTGCACCTGTTATATGGGAAACACTTCCCTCTTTCATTTCTGCCCCTTTATCCAAGCCTCAAAGCCTTTGCCTTCCCTAGTGTCCAGAGCACTTGCTCTTTCATTTCTGCTGTTGATTCAGCTTTTATGAAGCCTTGAGGTCTCCTCTTCCATAAGTTTCTAGCTGCCAATTTTGCTGTTCTTTGTCAAGCGCTTGGTTGACTGTTGAGGTTGCAGGTGATGTGGCAGGATGAGGCAAAGATGGAGGTGGGGTGGGTCTTGCAGGTCTGGACCATGATGGAGTCTTTCAGAGGATCTTCTTCATCATGTGAAAGGGCAACAAGATGAATAAAAGGCTCAGGATTGAGTATAGAAAATCCAGAGAGGCATGAAGATGCTTTCCTGGTGTGATTCATGAAGGACATGAGGTGTCCAAATGGCAGCCCTTACATGCCATCTTCTTCCCCAGCACAGTGTCATGCTCCACCCAGCACTTCAAGGGCTCTGGCCAAAGCTTCACGAGGCCTTCAGTGGGTGGCAGCCTCCCTTTTCTGCAGGTAGAGCCCTTTCCCATTTCCAAACTGTGCTTACCAGGCTCATTTGCTGTGACAGTAGCATAGCTGTCTGTGCTGCACTCTGCACATGTGAAGATGGACAGGTTCCTTCAATGCCCTGGGGAGATGGCATGGGACCAATGGAGGCTGCAAGTACCAGGCAAGCCTCCAGGTTCAGGACGCTGCCATATCTTGTGGGACAGGACTCTCCAAGCAGTGTCTCCTCTGAGAAAGGGCAGCATGGAGCTGGATAGAAATGTCTTTTCCGCAGGGCCAGCCCATGCACTGCCACATGGACTGTGTTGGCAAAGCAAGATACAATGCTGTGACTGACTGGGAGACCCTTGATTACTGCAAAGACAGATTTGTGTGAAGTAATGATTAAAAAACCCACAGCAACCAACCAAAACAGAGAAAAAGTTGGTACGAATGAAAGCTACGTTGAAATATATAATGGGTCCACCATGCAAAGTAGTGTCCATCATACCCAGTATGGATCAGATATGTGTTTAATTTGTAGGAAGTCTAGTACCCTTACTATTTTTAGCTAGTCTGGGGACTCTTCCTTGGCATATGGTATTTCCACATTAATTTTTTTTTCAAAGTCACCATAAAACTTTGCCTCATGACAAAGATCCAGAGACTACACCTTTCCCTCTACACAGCCTCACCTTTTTGATGAATCTGAGATCTGTTCATCAGGCAGAACAGGAGGGGTTTCTTTTTCCTCCCAGTAGTTCATCGTGTAGCAATGGGCAGCTAATACTACTGAGAGCAATATCTCCAGCTCAGCAACATGTCTTTCCTCTTGCCATGTGCAGAGGCTGCAAAGCTGCAGATACACCAGGCATGCCAGCACCTTCTGTTTAAAATCTATTTTTCCTTTGGGTTTGGGCCAACAGTTCAAAGCCAATTGCAGTTGTTGGGCCCAGACTGCTATGAAATGGCTTTCTCGGTTAGCGTTTCATACCTTTCCTTGACAGTGGGCTGTACTGGAGTGCATTTCCATGTCCTGGCTCGGGGTTAGACACATTCAGCATGTCATACAAAATGGAGGCTCAAATGTGAGATGGAATTCACAGTTTGAGACTTCTGTATCCCACTGTGTCATGGCATAAATGGTAGTCCTCCAGCTGCCTGGAATGACACACTCGCCACTGGTCTCCCTGCCCTGGTGAGAAAACAGTAAAACTAGATAGGGAGATGGACAATAAAAAAAAAGATTGGATGCATGGAATGACTTCCATATGAAAAGAGACTAAAAATGTTGGGATCATTTAGAGAGGAAATGAAAAAGAAAAATATATGGTAGAGCTATCCAGGCTAGTTAATAGAACTGGGAAGATAAATCAGATGCTCTTCCTTACTATTTTTCCTTACACAAAAAACCCCAGGGGAACACTCAGTGAAACTGAGACAGCAAATTAAAATTTATAAAATCAGTTGCATAACATATATTTAACTTATGAAAGTCATTATTCCGTGATATCATTGCGATCAGGAAGATAGAGGGCATCAAGAAGGTACAGAAATGTCTGTATAGTGGAAACATCTGTGGGATCTTAATTATGAATAAATAAATAGAAAAACCTCATAGCTGCTGTATACTGTGTGCGAGACATGTAAAACCTTCTTCTTGTTTAGATGCATCTGGAGACTGTTTGGTGTCCCTGATCATGCATTGGTAACCATCTGAAGTGAAAGGAAGGTGTCTCAGGAGGATGGAGATGAGGGAGAGTTGCTGGTGCCCCCCTCTCCATGCCAGCTCTTTGAGGAGTGCAGCCATCAGCACCTTTCAAAACCATTGGCAGCTGCTGGTCTTTTTGGCAGAGAGACTTATCTTCATCAGGAGGTATGGGAGCTGCTCCACCTGCCTCCCAGGAAAACAGGCAATCGATGTGGTCCACGATTGGGTGGCTAGGACACCTTGATGGGAGTGGGTGATATGGAGTCTGAGCACCCTAAGACAAGGGAACTTACCTCTCTCTTGCTCTTCAAGGAAATCACAGGCTAACTACTGAGCTGTTAGGTATAAGACTTCAACCACCACCCCTGCTAATGACAGTGTCTCAAGCTTTCAAGACCGTCAGGGAACTTTAGGTGTGCTTTGAACATGTTTACTGGATCCAGCCTCCATGAACTGAGGCACGAGCCATGAATCTCACAGTCTTTGGCAGAGATGGAGAAAAAGTATTTGGCTCAGCCAGTATCATGGTTCCATTGGGCATGCTTTGTAGCAGAAATGTTGACGCCAAACTAAGCTTTCCTGTCCAAACTCAAGCACTTACAGACTCTCATGCATCTAAAGGATTAAGCAAATCCTTTGTGGATCACATATTTGGACATGGGTGACTAAATTCTGCCTAAACTGCTTGAGAAGTTGGTTTGTGCACATTGTAATTTTGCAGTTCCTTCCAACTAACCCTTTGGTGTTATATTGGTGATAATTACCTCTCTGTCTTTGACTGTCTGTCTCAAAGGGCACTCAGTAGCATAACTTTGCACAACTGGTAGAAACCATCTTCTCTCTAAAAACACCTCACCGATTAACATAGTGAAATTCAGAGCAATTGTTCACATCCAGATTTAGTTCTGAATTTTGCTGCCTTCCCTTCAGAACTAATGAACAGCTCCTGTACTTCATCTGATTTTAGCTCACCATTTCAGCTAGTGGGATGCAAGACGTTATTTCTTTCTATCAGCTTTACCTTGTTTCCATGAAAGAGTTAAGTGCACAAGAGTGTTAAATATCTTGGAAAAGACACATCCAACGCCACTGAGTGCTCACAACAGCTCAAATGTAAACCAAGCATTTTGTCTAAATGTGTACCTTTTGCAGCTAGAAGATAAATATTCTGACCCTGAGAGGAAAGAGGAATGAGTTTTCTACCATTGACAAAGAATTGAAGAGCTATGTAGGTAGAGACAGTTATTACAGTCCTGCTGCTCAGCCACTGTGCTCCCCACAGAAAAGCCACGCAGCTGTTCTGCTATTTTTCATTAGAGACTGACTCCTTTTCTAGCTGGTTGTGCCCTAGGGGAGCTCCTCCAGGAGCTTTGCCAGCTACAGCAAGATTTGGGAGGGCCAGGGCCAGCTCCTCATCAGGAGCAGGCAGGAGGCAAAGACTACCTGTTGCAAAGAAATATGAAAAGCAGTGAAACATCCACAGCAAGATTCATCCTGGCTAGCTGCTGATGTCAAGTGTAGAGACGTCCACACCTGTGTTAGTCATCTAGCTCCCCTGAGAGCCCATGGAGATCTATTTAAGACATTCCCCATTGGAGCAAGATGAAGCGTGTCCAAAAGTGTCTGTTTCTTCCCTCCACTCCAGTGCCAAACGTGCTGTTGTAACTAGGTCAGACATAGACATCTACATCCAACCAATCCCATCCTCAGCAGGCACTTGCTGAAGATGAAGTGGGTAGATGCTTGCCCCTTTTCTGAGGCTGGCTGGACTCACAGAACTTGCTCTCACTCCATGCAATGTGCTGCTGCTCCAGAGAGGGAGAGCAGCCATCCTTAGCCCATTCACTTTGCTCCCTGCTACTTGTGCCAGAAGGGCGGTGGCCCATCTGCATCTCTCCCCAGTCACATCTGGTTAAGGTGTGGTAACAGATCCTCCATACAAGGCTCCTCCTGAGGGCTACAAGGGGAAAACTCTGCTGCAGCATTTCAAGTAAGGGTGGCCAGCAAGAGACACTTTTTCCTTTCGTTTTGTTTTCACCCACATGGCATGTAGCTGCTTACAGAACGAGATCTGGATGTCTAGGATTTACACACGCTTGCATGTGTTGTGTGCACACACATATAGATGTGTGTCTGTATGTGGTTTATTGAGAATTAAAAATGCGTCTTTTTGCCTCAGACAGTGCTTCCAGTGCTTGCCTTTTCAGTTGGGGGGACTGTGTTTTTAATCTTGCTAATACAAAGAAAACAATGGACCTCTTTCTCTGCTAGCTGTAAAGGGTCATAAGTAAAATGAGTTTTGGCAGACTTGTTCCAACTAGACATACAACCACATGCAAAAATGACTCTAAATTTAGCATGTCATTTGTCAGAGTTAACCCTTCCCTTCCTCAAAAAAAAAAAAAAAAAAAAAAAAAAGCTTATTTGCTATCTTCTTGTAGTCTGTATTTGCAAATGGGTCTTGCCTTGCAGGAATTTATAATGGTCTTTTCTTGTGTAAGCCTTTATTTCTCTTCAGGGTAATGACAAATGCAAGTTTATCTGCTTGGGAACAGGAAACTACTTTCATATAAGAACGGGTACACTTAAAACCAAGGAAAGTGTTTTCCTCTTATGTTTTGGATGCGGGTGGGATGGTCTTGCTTTTTTATATGGATCTAAAAAACTGTTGGACTCAACCCTGTGTATTTCTGCAAGTCTCGGTCATCAGCATGAAAGTAGTTTAATGGAATAAGTTTACTGCTGTGAGAAATCACTGAATTTAAGTCAGTCCAGAAGTCTTTGAGAAATATTATATTGCACCTGAGACTTTATGCACACAGCCATTGGTGTAATACCTGTTACAGCAGGAGAAACAGGAACTGACCTTCAGCTGCAGCTATTTCCAGCAGGAAAAGAAACACTGAAAATGTCCCAGTCCATTTTCCAGCCTGTGAGGTTTCTGACCTTAGTGTGTGTTTTTTTATATGGTTATCAAAGACAAACAAGCAAGGCCTTCAGGGCAAGATGAAGTTCACATAAATCCTTGATTTAAGCTAAGAAATCAATGTCTATAGAGCAGTGCCAGTAATTATGTTGGGCAAGGCAAATGGTTTGGATGTATGAGAGGAAGTGGGAACTTACCCAGTTTGAAGTTCATTTCTTGGAAAAGTTGCTCTGAACTGGTCTGATTCTGTCTTTCTCCCTCTTACTCTCTTTTCCCTCCCCCAACCAAGAGAATACTGTTCCCAGAAATCCCAGAGGACATTCCTAATTGAAAGCAATGATCATGAGTCATTCCTGTATATTAAGTGAAATACTGTTGCATGCCTCCCAAGGGATAAAGTGATTAAACTCACTAGAGAAGGGCCCAGGAACTTCTGTTGTCCCTGCAAACCTTGTAATGAAAAATCAAGAAGATAAGCTGGGGGTACAGTGTCTTCTTTCAAAACACATCTCTCTCTGAACTACTAGAGCCCACATACAGAGAGACAGAAAATGGATTGCATTTCTTGACAGTTTAAGATTCAGATTTTGTCAACTGAGTCTGTTCTTCTGAACAAACTGTATGCTACACTGTCCTGTTGTCTGGGATATAATGGAATATAATGTTAGCTTCGGACAGTGGTTATTGAGCCAGTGCCAGCCTCACTAATGAGCATGTGGTTTCAATAATAATATGGCTACTTGTAAGATGGCTGGCCACAAGCCAAGCACTTAATATGGAGGGGGCAACAGATGTAAAAAAGTACCATCCCTGACATGATTGCATTTCCAAAAATTCTCTGGCAAAAAAGTTAAGACTCAGCAAATCAGGATAATGAAGAATCTCCCCATATCAGGAAAGGATGAAGCTCTGACAAATGAGTAGAAGCCCTACAGGCTTTGTGCACATATGGTCAAAAATAATATAAGAACAGGGGTGATAAAGGAACTGATAATCATTTGTGGAAAAAATTCAGCTGGTAACGGAAGGTGCTGGATAGTTAGATTCCTTCCCTTCCCTTCCCTTCCCTTCCCTTCCCTTCCCTTCCCTTCCCTTCCCTTCCCTTCCCTTCCCTTCCCTTCCCTTCCCTTCCCTTCCCTTCCCTTCCCTTCCCTTCCCTTCCCTTCCCTTCCCTTCCCTTCCCTTCCCTTCCCTTCCCTTCCCTTCCCTTCCCTTCCCTTCCCTTCCCTTCCCTTCCCTTCCCTTCCCTTCCCTTTTCTTTCTCATTCTCTTTTTTCCTTATTTTTCTTTGTAATTTTATTTTCTTTTTCTTTTTTCTTTTTTTGTTCTTGTTCTTTTTTATTTTTCTTTTTCCATTTTCCTTTTTCTTTATCTTTTTAATTTTTCCTTTCTTCTTTTTCTTTTTCTTTTTCTTTTTCTTTTTCTTTTTCTTTTTCTTTTTCTTTTTCTTTTTCTTTTTCTTTTTCTTTTTCTTTTTCTTTTTCTTTTCCTTTTTCTTTTTCTTTTTCTTTTCCTTTTTCTTTTCCTTTTTCTTTTCCTTTTTCTTTTCCTTTTTCTTTTTCTTTTTCTTTTTCTTTTTCTTTTTCTTTTTCTTTTTCTTTTCCTTTTTCTTTTCCTTTTTCTTTTTCTTTTTCTTTTTCTTTTTCTTTTTCTTTTTCTTTTCCTTAAACATTTTGACATTCCAGACTTGGACCTAAAAGTCCAAGTGCATCAAGACAGTGAAATGAATTACAGTTTAATAATATTCCCACCACACAGACAAAATGGATTCAATTACATAATGGTAGCATTAAATGTTATTAAGAAGGGGATCCAGAGTCTTGAGGCCAGACTTTCAGAAAATCATGATAAGCTGCTTAAAACAGCTGAAATAGCACATTTATAGGTTTTCCAGCCATAGGTTTGCTGAGGGGAGGGAGCACAGGGAAGGAGTCATTACGTTTGCTCAGAGGCTCTGGTGTGCTAATCTGTTATCGAGGATTTAGTGTGTAGAAAAGCAGTGCCAGAAAGTTTCCAATTTGATTACTACATGTTAACCTGCATGGTTTGGGGATGCTTTCTGGAGTGGCTGCCATTACAGGAGAGTGGTGAGGGAGGGGTCTGGACAGAAATGCTGGCTCCCAGGCTCCAGCCACGGCGCCAAGGGATGGCCAAGCCAGCCAAGAGCTGGGTGCTGCCGGCAGAGAGGTGGCGGAAGCAGCCCTGCCCTATGCGAAGCTGCCCCAAACCCTCCCTGCTCAGTCACCCATGGGCTCTCAGGTGGCATGAAGGTGCTGAGCTGCTTTCACACAACCAGACACCTCTGCCCAGGGCTGCTGGGGAATCCTCTGGGTGGATAAGACACCACTGAAACATGGGGCACACTGTGCAGCTCTCCCAGAATGGGGCAGGCAAAGGGAAAACATTGTTTTCTCCTACAAAACCCCCAAAAGAATTTTCTGTTCTTGATATTTAGGATTACAGTTATGGACAACATTTCATGATCCCTTAACCACATTTTTTTCCCTACCTGCGGAAAAGGAAGACTTCATTTTAAAAAATGGTAGGAAAGAAGCAAATAATCATCTCACTTGTTTTTCACTGCTTTTCCATTTTTTCATTTGAAAAATTGGAGAGAATTTGAAAAGAAGAGAAACCAGAAGAAAGAGCGGTCAGAACACAAAGGAGTTAAAAACTAAAATAGAAGGATGAACTTTTCTGATCACTAGCACACAAATTGATTGTTATTTTCACATAAAGGAATTTTTAGTTCACTTCACAACAGTGGTAAGACATAAATGTTCACCCTGAACTTTATAGCTGATGATATTGACAGGATTTCATAGCAATTTTCAGTTTCTATAGCTAATATGTTTCTGTGACTGTTCTGAAACTTCAATTATTTTAGACAATTCTGGTATAAAGTGTTCCAAATGCTCCAAACTGCTTACTCTCTTGAGGATGTCTCCCCAAATATTTCCCCAAATTTGGATGCGCTAACTGAAACTGGGTTGTTGTATACTACTTACCAGGGAATGTTTCTTTGTGAAAGCTGCTTGGACTAGAATAATGTTGCATGCCAGAGTTGGGAGACATTTCAAGCCCTGTTGAGTGGCCAGCACTTTCGTCAGGGTGCTTGCTGATTCACGGTCTCATGATAAATGGTTTGTGACCAGGAAACAGCATACATCCATTGGTGGTAGGGAAGACAGCATTTCACTTCTGTGCTTCTTCTAACAAAATGTCCATGGGCACTTCAGGACATCACTGATCAAATATTCATACCCTGCAGCAGTGGTCTGGAGGCTTATCTGAGAAAAGCTCTGAGGTTTCCGAGTCCTGAACTGTCCTGTGCCACATGGTACCTGGGATGATGCACATACCCTGGCGCTGCCTGCTGAAAAACCAGTTGTGTGAGGCTCCCTCTGCCCTTGATGGAAGAGGAGAGAGGCAGAGGGACCTCTACACAGGGTGTTTCATCTCAAACTCAGTAACTGTCTAAGGGAGAGGGGATGAATTGCCCTATGAAGGTGCTAGTTCTCATGTGTTTTTATTGTGGAGGGGGCTAAATATCTAGCTGCCAAGTGAATAGGTTGTTGAAGTTAAATGAGATGTACCTCAGCCATACCATGGGCTGTTGGCAGTGTTGGGTCCTTTACATCCTGCCAATCTGAAAGTGCTCTGCAATTGTCATATAGCTTCACTTCCAATGAATTGATATTGCAGATTCTTATTTTGGCTGCAGTGCATTAACTGTATAAACAGTCGAGTAAACTGGGCACCACAAAAGCTTGCTGGCTGGTTGCTGCATGCCCCCTAGGCAATAAAAACATGTGCAAAGAACAAAGAACTGCACAAATCGACTGCAGATATGACCACACACGTTAAGATGTAATACGTCATTGAGACAGGAGAAAAAGCCTTTGTAGCAACCAGCACTGGGTGGAACTGGCTAATCCCATTAAAGAGCACCAAAACACATTGATAAAGGGCCAGCTTTTGTGCTCTTGCTTACAGGGGGGAAAACCTATTGACCTCAAAGAAAAGAAGCCAAGAGCAGAACCTGGCACAGCGCGAGTCCCCGTCCTTGCCTGCAGAGATGGCAGTATGTGCAGTAAGTGGCAGGGCTGACATGAAAGCATGTGTGGCACCGGTTTCTCCGAGCACCCTGCTGTCTGAGGGACAGAAGGCTGGAGGAAGCTTATAAATCTACTCACGCCAGGATGTTACGGCATGTAAACGTGTGGATTTCAGAGGAAAGACAATGAGAGCTGCATAGATAGTGCAGTTCTTGGGAAACTGACTGCTCCAAGCTTTGATCCTCAGAGTCTGCAGGCTCTCCCAGGCATCCCCATATTTCAGCACAGTGTGAAGCTCTGGTTGCTCTTTGCTTGGACGCCTGGATGAGAAACTGGGGAACACTGAAGGCAAGGTGCTTGTTTGAACGATCTATGAAGGAGGTGCTGACCCTGTTCCCAGCCAAGGCAAGCATCCAGGGATCTCCAGGAGGTACTGTGCTGATACCTTGTTTTCTGGCTGAAAGGAGGTTGCCACCTCTGTTCTTGTAAGTGATCATGCAAAAAAATAAAGAGACTGAACTAACATGAATAGCTCCTGTTGTACCCTTTTGTACTCTTTTGGACTTTATATCAGTGATGATTTGTCTTATACAGACTTGCTTCCTTTGACTACGAATGCCCTGACCCCATGGCAACAGCCCCATCTTATCCCAGCTCCCCTCCAGCCAAAAGGCACCATGTAGCTGAGTGTACATTTGTAGCCTGTGTGCTCACTTGCCAGCCAGAAAGGCTGTGCTGGCTGCCCAGGTGGTCCCTGCCAAATATAACAGCTGAATTTGGCATGTCCTTCCCTCACCGGGGTCACAAACTCGGGTCTATCTTCTCTTCCCTCACTTAACGTTAGTTGAAACTGGAATCAAAATTTATTAGGGTGTGTGTACTGAGAGGAAGGGTAGGCTAAAAGGCAGACAAGCAGGCAGTGCAATTGCAGGATTTTTATTTCCTAAGCTAAAATTAACCAAAGCTTACACAAACTTTGGTTTGGGGTGAGCCTTGGTTCAGGGAGCAAACCCTGGTGTCAGGCTATGGGAAATGGTCCAGGGGATGAGATGGGATGAGAGGAGAGAGCTCTCCTCCACCCAGGGATCCTTCTCGCCGCTTCATTCCAAGGCTATAGCCTTGGGGTGACAGGAGAGGAGGCTCCCTCTGTTGTGTTTGTCCTGTGAGGCTCAGTCAGGGATCCTTCCCACTTCCTAAGGGAGCCACAACACTCTCCAGCCCTGCCTGGGCTGGGCAGCCTAGGGAGCCAACATGCCCGGTGATATGCTCAGCCTTGCTCAAGTGCCTACTAATGGCAGGCACCAGCCTTTCCCAGTCTACTGTCTCAGGCCACGGTTTGTTTGTGAGATCGTTTGCCTATGTGAAAGGTTTAAAAAGTTTATGTCTGTCTAGTTCTGTTTAGTTAGTGAAAAAAAAAAGAAAAGAAAAGAAAAGTAATTCTTGAATTCTTGGTTCTTTCCAGATTGGCCCGTTCCTGTATACAAGAAGTTTAAAATAAAGGCAGGGAATGCATCTCTGCTTTTACAATTCTATCTGGGGACATTTGCCACATATAGTTACATGTATTTAATTTTGAATGAGCTCTTTGCAGTTCACCTCTAAGCAGATGTTCGTCTACACCTGAAAACATGAGAAGGGCTCAGAGCTGGCTCAGCCAGGGGAGGAGAGGCCAATCAACTTACAAGTGAATTTTTACAGGGAATATATTTTTAGACTAAGAATTTTAAAACTTGTGTATGTCTGTGAATCTGGTTGTGCATGAGGCTTTCTTTTTGTCTATGTCCCAGCCCTGCTCCCTCCTTTCCTCCTTCTGCCTGTTTCCTACCTCTCCCCTTCCCCATCCTGCCTCAGAAAATTAGCTTTCATTGGGCTTTTATAGCTGCACTTTTAAGTCAGTCAAGGTTATTTTCTGGTGCTTAAATTCCTAGTTAACATGTCATGGTGCCATTCAGTGCTGGAAATGATGTAATTTATTGGGTAGCTGGTCAATTGCACAAATAGCTGGAAAAACAAGTTTAGCTTGATATAAATAACAAGACACAACAGTATATACAGTACAACACCTTGCCTCCTGCTGCAAATCTCCTGACTTCTGTTATTCTGGTTTCAGCACGCCTAGCTGCCTCCTTACATCCACTACTATGAAATAAGATAATTATAGCACAAGTAAATATTACCCAATCAATCTACTGTAACAACTGTTAAAACAAGCCATCTTATAAATTTTGCTAACAAAATATGCCTCAACCCAATATACACAGAAGGTAAGTTTCTCTGACCTTGAAACAAATTCCAAGAGCAAAGAACATTACATGCATAATGAACATCCAGTGATGAGAAGCAGAGTTGGGGTCCAGCCCTGTTTCCTCTGACCCCCTGAAATCTCCTCAAGCTCAGTGGCAGAAGGATGGTGTGTTTTGGGACAGCTTCTCTCTTCAGGTACAGTGTAAGTCCTCTGAAATCACAGATTACCTTCTTCCCTTAAGTCCAGTGGCTGAGCTCGGACAAACTAACACTCCTCTTCCCTGCACAACATCAGGGTCCAGTTCTTATGGGTGTGACGGCTGCACACGCCAGCAGTTTGGTACAAGGAAACCATAAAGCCTCTTCAAAAACCAGAGTATCCCTACCAAATCCATTTAAAAAGAAAAAACCTCAAACAACCAAACACCAGCAGAGATCAGAATAAGTTACTCAGTGGTAAGTTGCTCACGTTTCTGTGCAGAAAGTACTGCATGAGCTCATAACATTGTGTACTGCAGAAGACTGCTCAAATTAGGGGCAAACTTCTGGACCAACAGCAGCAGCAGGCCTGTTTGGAAATGCTACTGGATTTAAGGTTCAAATCCAGGCACTGCTCTGTAGGTTTACCTAACTGACTCATGATGAGAAGACAGTTTCTGTTGGGGTGGGGAGAGAGGAGGAAAAGAAGCCAAAATGCCTGATTGTGAAGATTAATGCCTTTTAAAACAAAATAAAGATGTTCTGAATCTGTGTGTGGCAGAGAGGGGTCTCAAGGGGGAAGCTAATTATGATATACTGCTTGAATACCATTATGCACTAATTACTGAAAAAAAGATGATGGATTCAAAAACCTTTGTATTACTAAATGCAAGCAGACTAAGGCCAGTGTTGGCAGCTTTTGAAAACCCCACTGCAAGAAGCAGCCAGATCATGCATTGCCTGGACATCTCTCAACAAGCACGTGCTGGATTTCCCACACAAAAGGTGTAGTATGGCCATCTAACCTCTGCCAAATCCAGGTGTCAGAGCGGGTTGGTTGTTCTGGCCAGACCTTGCGTGGGATGTAAGTTGGGAAGGATGGCATGCACCGTTTGTACAACTGGTCTGCGAGCTGCCAGGAGTGCATGGTCTGGACTTGCAGGAAAGGAGAGCTGTTTCCTGGTTGATACCACTCAGAAATATTGCCTTAGATTTATCTCTTAAGGTCCCTCTAAAGGAAGGACTTGAGGTATGGTGGTAGCCAGCTAGGACTCCTCAGGACTCAGTGGAGAAAGGTCTCAGAAAGTGATCTGGGGTCCAGGGTAGGCTGAAACATCTTTCTAAAAAGCTGAGTAAATTTGGTGTCCTTCCCTCTGCCTGGGAAAGCACCCTGGGGACAGTGGCAGGGTAGGCCTGGGCTGACATAGCGTGGCTAAAACCCCTGTAAAATGCACCCTCCATTTCATATGTGTTATGTGGAGGAGGAGTGGGGTGGGCTGGAGGAAATGGAAATATTGCATTTGTGCCTGTAGTAGCTGAGAAGCACAGCTTACTAGCTCTGGTATGCTCCATGCTGCACCTTGTCTACCAGTCCCTGGACCTCTCAGCTGGCGCCACATGTCTGCTGGGAAACCAGATGCATGTGCTGCCTCTCACAGGGGTTTTGTACATCCCTAAGAATAAGGTCTGGCTCATGTTGCTGTCTCTCTACTGTGGTAAACTAAATGTCCTTATGACCATTTGTTGTCATAGAATGGCCCATTTCCTTACCTACCTTTGGACTGTTTCACCTGCCAAAAAGGGGCACCTGCCAAGATTTCCCACCTGAACAGCCCCTTGCTCATCTTAACCCATGAATCATGCCTGGAAACTGAGTGGGAGAGTACTAGTTGGCATGGGACAAAAGCCATGTCCCAAATTTTTCATGCCCCGTGTCTGTAGCAGACTTCCCAAGGTCCCTAAAACTTGTCCAAGGTCTGACTGACCTGAAAAATTTCTCAAGGTCCATCCTAGCAGCTGAGCAGAACGGACAGTTGACCTCCAGGCATAGGCACTGTTTATTACACTAACTCCTTGGTGGCCTTATGGTCCTGTTCTCCTTGACATGGAGTGACCAGAGAGTAAGGCTTCAAGCATATGGGATGCAAAAAATGCAGAGAACAAGCTGCATTTGCTTGCTGGGGAGTGACTTCCCCTGGGATCCAGTCAAATCTGCTCCTTCTGGTAAATCTTAAAAACCATAGATGAATGTTGAAGAACATACAGAAGATGTCTGGAAATGGAGTCCATGACCTGGTGATCTCCTTGGGTCAGAAAGCAAACCCGCTTTTCCATTACCTTTGATACGTTGTCGGCTAAAAGAGGAGGACGTACTTTCTGTCTCTCCAAGGAGACACTTCTGGTTTGCTTGTGCCAGCCATAACCATCTGGCCCATAAAGCTGAATGGAATTCATTGTCTGACATATGTCTTTTGTTGTTGCTTTTTGCTGAAAGTCTGGCTTTCTCATCAAGTGAGAATTTTTTTGCAGGAAAATTCTCAAGTCTTTTTTTACTCCTGCTTTTTTGGACAAAAGTTTGAATTTTTTGAAAGAAATTTTGAATAAAACCAAAGTATTTTTGTGGGTTTGTGTTTTTGGTTTTTTTGGGGCGTTGTTTTTTGGCTTTTTTTCCCCCCATTTTCATGAGAACAAGCATTGCTCACCTCAAGTGAGGGGCTGACCATTCACCTAGAGAGGAACAATCCCAGGTGCCAGGATACGCAACGGACACCCTGCTGGAAAGCAACTTGGCAGAAAAGCACCTGGGGCTCCTGGTGGACACCAAGTTGACCATAAGCCAACAATGTTCCATTGTAGCCAAGGTGGTGAATGGGATCATGGGCTACGTTAGAAAGAGTGCTGCCAGTAGGTCAAGGGAGATGATCCTTCCCATCTACTCAGCCCTGGTGAGGCCACACCTGGAGTGCTGTGTCCAGTCTCGGGCTCCTCAGCACAAGAGAGATGTGGACATACTGGAGAGGGTCCAACAAAGGGCCACAAAGATGATTAAGGGAGGGGAGCACTTCTCCTATGAGGAAAGGCGGGAAGAGCTGGGACTGTTCAGCCTGGAGAAGGCTCAGGGGGATTTTATTAATGTATGTAAATACCTGAAGGGAGAACGCAAAGAAGATGAGGTCAGACTCCTTCCAGTGGTGCCCAGTGTCAGGACCAGAGGCAACGGACATAAACTGAAACACAGGAGGTTCTCTCTGAACATCAGGAAACACTTTTTTACTGTGAGGGTGACTGAGCAACTGCAGAGGTTGCCCAGAGAGGTTGCAGAGTCTCTTGGAGATATTGAAAAGTTGACTGGATGTGGTCCTATGCAGCCTGCTGTAAGTGGCCCTGCATTAGCAGAGGCTTGGACCAGATGATCTCCCAAGATCCTTTCCAATCTCAACCCTTTGGTGACGCTGTGATACCAAAAGCCTACTGGGAGATAACACAGCAGTTCTATAGGAAACTAAAGCAGCTGTAGTCTTGCCTGTGATCTCCACAGGAAGCAGTCCTTGAAGTCAGCTGTTCCCACAGTGATACATGGATTTAATTTTTTGAGAGAAGTACTTAGAGTAGACAGGAGATGGGGACCTGGGAGTGAAGGTGATGTGGGAGGCACCTTGAGCTGGGTCTGAAAGGAAGGAAGTGGCTCCCAGGAGAAAAGCAGTTGCATTGGCAGAGGCAGAGCCTGCTAGACAGTGTAGACAGGGCAGCATGGGAAGGCAGCTGCGCTACTCCTGTTGGAAGTGCTGGCATGTTTGGTGCTGCCTTGTGTCCTGCCATGGGACCAGCTTTCTCCAAACTCATATCACCCCAGGGTGAATGTGCAGACCCAACTGCATCCAGCCAGAAATGGAACAGGCTTTGCTGGTTTTAAAATGTGAATGTTTCCTGCCTTGATGGAAACACCTAGATTTGTTATTGCAAAGCTAGGGGCAATCTCACAAAGCCAAGCTTAGGCCAACCGAAGGAGAAAAGAGCACAACACACTGTGCATGCAAGGGTGGAGAACAGGAGCATGGGATTTGGGGTTGTGGTTTTGGGTGTGCATGTAAATTGTTTGTGTGGGCAATTTGCTGTTTTTACAGTGAAAAATCCTGATCTTCCAAAACTGCCTGTGTGGAAAATAAGGGAGTACAATTTTCACTACTCAGATTTATAATCTGCTCTCAAAAGTATGCCCACAGGAAGCAAAATTAGAATTTTCTTCTCAGGACAGTGCTAGCTCAGGATTTTAAAATACATCTTGAGCTAACATTTTTGTGAGTCATCCTGCATCACCGAATAAAGATATACATGATGTGAGCACTGCAGATTTAGGAATGAGCCAGGGTTGTTTTGTTGCTTTGCTCCATTATTGAGAATTTTCTGATTCTGCCACCAGTGGTTCGTTAGGTTGAGCCTGTCTGTAGTACAGCTTCACAGGACATGATGGAGAGATTACTCCGGTTCTATAAACATGCTGCTAAAGTTTGAGCAGCCAAAATATGTGACTATGGTTTTTTGTGGTGCTTTCATGGGTATCATTACACAGAATATATAGGTAGGTACCAGCTCACAGTCTTATATCCTCAAAGGAAAAAAAATAATGTCAATTTCCATGTGTGAAATTATTCTGTTTAACAGGAGATATATCAATACACCACAACAGGGTGTAAAATATGTTTGCTTTGTAATTAGACCAGCTGTGTTGGGAGAACAAAGCAGGGGTTAAACAAGGCCACATGTTTAATCAGAGGTCTCACAGGGCTATGAATACAAGGAAAGCTGATCTTTTTTCATGATATCAATATAATGCAGTCATCCTGTGTGGGTTTTGCATACCATCCTGTCCACAACCAGAGAAGTGACTCCTATTTCAGTAAGAATTAAAGCAAAAGCAAAGGAAGAACAAAGGGGTGAGGGAGTTGATCTGGAGGAGATGATGATAAATCCCACTGCATCTTGTAACCCCCTCCTGTTCTTTCCTCCACAGTGGCATTATTTTCCCATCATAACCACTTCCTTAATAAACAATTAAGCTTTGTGTTTGGAACTTAAACATAATTTTTGGGGCTGAGGGAGAAAGGGACTGGGTGGCTCAGGGCTTGGCGGTAACAAAATCAAGTCTACAGTGGCTTGAATTTCATCCAGGTTGTGTTGCCCTTGATTTATTATCTGTCCTCATGGAGGGGAATCACTGTCTCCCCTCCACACTGTTTTGGTGTGTCTACCCTGTAGTAACATCAAGCAAGACAAAATATCATGCATTTATTTTCTCACAAATATTGGACTGATTTATTTCAAGAAGCGAATTCTTGGTGATGCTCTTCATGCTCCTCTGTAATGGAAACTCAGCTCAATAGCCAAGTGAATGTTGAATAAATGAATACAGGTATTCAGTCCTGATGCTTGATTACAAAAGTGATAAGGACAGAAAAGCAACGAGCCATGTGGCTACATCTGCATGTACAGTCCCTACCTTCACTGATAGCTGTGGGTCAATCTGGTGTCGCTCACATTTCTGTAATGCACAGAATGGGGGGACAGCTATGCCTCTGCTGTCCATGCTGGTAATTGTCCGCGGCCTGAGATACTCCCTTGCTTTTCAGTGCCATCAATCTGGCAACCTCCCATTGTATGTAATTATTATTAATTTCCTCCCCCCACCCTCAAATGCTTGGAAAATGATGAGATAGTTTGCTCACAAACAGTTTTCATGAAAGAAACAGCTGGGTTGTTCTATCTCTTTACAAAGGCTTTCTGCGTATCTGTCGAGCTGGAGTGTAGCGTGATGAGCTGTTTCTGTTGAGAAACCAGAGTTTACAGAATAAACAAAGTTGAGGTAAACCCTGATTATGAGGAAAGTCTGCATGTTAGGCTCCCTTGCAGCCTTCATTCACACGACTGGTCTGTACTTTTGGAAACACTTCCAAGGTTTTTCATTTGTGAATTGGTGTAAACGGCTTGTTGGAGCCAGGCGTGCCTAAATTCTCACCAACTTTTCCTTAATCTCTTTTGACTTGAACAGAGCCTCAGACAGGCGTGAGGAGATCAAGGGGGTCCCTGGGGAGTGCTCAGTTAGTGTGGTACCATCCAGCAGAACCGGTTCGGTGCTTCCAGCTCCCAGCCACACACTTCATTTTATGCTTTCGTAGATGGGAGAAGAAGCAAAGCAATGTGTGTCAATAAGCTAAAGGGAATTATCTCATGTACAAGGAACAGCAAACTCTGTGTTTTCCCTTGTTCGCTCTGGGATTTCTGCTATTTGTACTAAATTCAGTGCACCAGAGACTGAGTGCCGCTCCTGCTCCCTGAGGGCTATGTTCAGACATGTTGGGTCCTTGGGGTGGGAGTAGCATGGCAAGCAGGATCTGATGGAAAATCAGCTGCAAGGGGAAGTGGCAGAGCTCAAACATATCTTTTTCTTGGACTTTGTGCCTCTGTATAACCTAACCACAGCCTAGGTACCCTTGCTACTGCCAGCTCTTCTCGCAGGGGCACTGTGACATGGGGTGGGAAGGGTCCCCCATTGCCTTCGGCTTTTCTGGCTCCTCTTCAGGCCCTGCTTGAGCCCTCACTTGATGACAGCACACAGGGCCCAGAACCTTTTCATCACACAGCTATTGATTTTTGCAGTTACTAGTATTGGTGTAGGTGGGATGAGGCATGTGTTGATGTGCCTCACCAGCCCAGAAAAGATCATGCAATTCAAATGCTGATGTAAAAGCCTGATTGCCTGCTTTGCCATGTGGTGGGAGTTAGAAAAGTGTCCTCAGTGGGTGTGAAATGCTAGATCTTTATTTGGACAGCCAAGAAGCCCAAGGTCTGCTGTTGACTTTACTTCAGTCCTTGCTTTAACAAAGTGTCTTCCCTCTTCGTTGTGGGATTACCTGTAAGAGGCCTGGGTGAGATCTCTAGGTCGTGTGGCTTTAGTTGCTGCTGTTTCCAGTGCAGTGGGATTTTGCAGTTTTGAAGGCAGGAGGTGAGTGGCTTTCTAACTAAATACTCCAAGATTTCTGTTTGGTTTATTTTGCTCAGAAGAAGGTTCCAAGATAGAAGGCTGATTAAGAATGATTATGTGCTCACACTCTGTTTCTGACTGTCCTTTAGCCAGATCTTCAAAGAGAATTTTATTTGTTTGTGTTATGAACCAAATTTCTTGAGATCTGTGCTTACAAGAGGCTGTGATATTACCTGGGCATTATTAATTGGGAGATGCTTACTACCTTCTGCTGCTCAAAAACAACTAGAACATGTTGTTTGTGAAATGTGAAAGAAAAATGAAAACAATTTCCTATTTTCTGTCTTTGAAGTTAAGGGGGAAAAAACCCTCAGAGTATAGCTGAATTACCACATAAAGCAAAGTTGGGGTTTTTTTGTTGTTTTTTTTTTTTATTATTATTATGTAAAGATCAAAGTAGAGGGAGAAAAGTATTGAGAGGCATTTACTTTGATGAGTTTGGTTAAAAAGCAAAACTTGGTTTGATGGGGGAGATACAAACACAAAACACTATGTGCCGCAGATTTGCTGAATATGTTAAAATAGTGCTGAGCAGTATTAAATTAATGCAAAACTGAAGATTACACAAGGGTAAACGCTGCAGCTAATGTTTGACTAGAGCTGAACTGAGGGCTGAGTGCCTCCACTTAATTTGCAGACCATGCCCACGGCAACCCCCAGGAGGCTGGGAGTGGAGGAGACAGACATTTTATAGTGAGGAGCCACATTATTATTTTTAAATTTAGGAAAAAAAAATCTGGCTAATGTTACTGCTTCTAAACGTTGGGGAGAGGCAACTGAGAGAAAGCAAGAAAGAAGAATCAGTGAGTGGCTTTTGGAGCTGAAAGAGAAAGATCTACTAAGCTAATACCCAGTAGGTGTGAATGTCTCTAGTAAATACTAGATCATAAATAGAACTAAGAAAATCAGCGTCGTTCAAAAGGCATGCTGCAGATAGCTAATCAGCCTAAAAGGGACTTGCAGCCACTGCTCAAGCATGTGCATGAAAAGTGTGCTTTTCATGAGCATTCATTTACACACCATCCAACAGTGGAACGGTTGTGGTGAGTGAACATGATGGCATAGGGAAAGCAGTGAAATACAAAGTGGCTTTCAAGTTCAAACAAATATTTGAAAATTATTTCTTCCACTCCACCCAGCTCAGACCATGGGACATTTTCCCTCCCTAGCAAGACTGGCCTTTCCCATCACACTGCCTGGCGGCCTGATCCTACTTTCTGGAACGAAGAGCACAGAAGACTGCTCTTGCTTTGCAATTAAGAGTTTTGTACAAGATCTTCCACTTTGGAAGAATATGTTTGAACCCCTGACAAGCTGTTGCAATTCCCATTTGCATGAGTAGTTGGAGAAATGAAAGGAAAGAGGAGGGCAGCACCAGGCTGAGACTGTAGCTGGTTTAAACTTATTCCTCAGATAATTTTGTTTTGGTCATTGAAGCCCTAAGTGCCTTTTAAGCATGATATGCTATGTCCTCAGTAGCACAGCAGTGGATATCTTTAGATTGGGTTTTCATCATATACTTTAATTTTCTAGGCCAGGGGATGACCATAATTGCTGAACAATTCAATGTAATGGAATGGGCAAATTCAGCGCTTTTTACTGCATTTTTCCACAGAATATCTAAAATCTTCTTTTCCACCATAACCCATGTTTATGAAAGCAAGTACTTAACCCGCACATTTCCTGGACTTGAATCATTTCCTTAATAAGGCATAAAATTTTGCAAAATCACTCCCCTTACATTAACACATCATTATAAGGAGATATCAGTGTTTAGCACGTCAGAGGCAAACACTAGTCTGTGCAATGTACAGCTACACCACTCAGCTTCAGAGCCACGTACCGTGGCTTTCTAATAATAATTCTATAAAAGCAAGAACTTTCCTTCCTTTCTTTCCTTATTTTTTTTAATTCAGTGTTTTAGTCCTAGCTGTTATAGGCTGTTCTCTTGCACAGGATGAAGTATGTCAAACATGCTAGCTTTGCTTTTAGTTTTGGCTTTGATTCTGATAAGCAGAAACAAAACAGCAAGCGATGGCTACAATTTGAAACTGCTATAACCGCAGTTCATAAAATAATATTAAAAGATGACAAAAGTCATAAAAATCTCTGTGTTCCCTTCTCTTTCTGTGTTCTGTCAGACAGGAATCTCCTTTTCCAGGGAGACACTGGAAAGGCTAATATATTACTTCAAAAATAAAATAAATGTATACAAACCAGAATTTCTCCTGTCATGGGGCTGTGAACTTACTGTACTGCTGTAGGACACTTGAACGTCCAACACCCAGTGACCTGGGCAAACAGGTAGTGTAACTCCCAGGAGCAATTCCTCAGGCATCAAAAGATTTGCTTGCTTGGATTGACTTTAAGCACGTGCTCAGAATCTGGTCTTCACGCAGATTTCACATTGCTTTGTGACCTTTGCTTTGGAACAAGACTTCTTACCAGAGCAATTTTGCTGCAACAGCCTTTTGCGTAGAGGGGGTCACCAAGCTACAAACATTCTTATGAGTTGAACACCTCTCTTTGTCCATCGAAAGGGTGGAGTGAGCAAGTCTCTGCAGAACCAGCTGCAGGGATGTGAGCCTAAGCCTTGCTTTGGCTTTGTGCACTTCTGAGCTCTGTTCATTCAAACAACAGAACACACAAGGTGTTTCCTAGGGGAAGGTCTCACAGCTCTTGAAAAGTAGTAGTCAAGAAAGTAAAATCTTGCTTTATTTTTGACTGGGGACAGAGCTCAGATCCACCTGTGTTTCAGGCACTTGGACCATCTATCCCAGGACCCAACTCTTGCTCATGAGAAGGTCACTCAGCAGCTTTGTTCCTGGCTAAACCATAGCAGGCTCAGGTTTACATTAATAAAAATCTGTAAGATGCCATCGTTTCATATGTTAACACAAGTCAGACTCTGATGGTATCTCTGAGCCTTCTCCTGTTTTGTGAGCACACAGTCTGGGTTTTGACTGTTCAAGACACATTGAGATGAGCACACCAGCAAATAAAAAGAATAACAGGTTTAATAAAGACCTGAGTGATACAGGGTTAATAAAAACTAAACACATGAGGGCTAGCTACAACCAGAATTAGCACTGGTAGCATGCTGGGTCAGTTCTTTACAGTGTGTTCAGGGGTAGGATGAGTGGCTAGAAGCATGTTACTACAGTGAGGCTATTTGTGTGGGACTGGGCTTAGTTGTCTCAGAAATGTGAAATCATAATTATTGGGTTCCTTTCAGTTTGGAGCAATCCAGAAACGATACATCTTCTGAGTGTGTGGGAGGAGAATTTCCTTCTTTTCTTGTTCTTTTGCTCTCTTTCTTACATGTTCTTTTCTACTTCTTGATCCTAATGTGTGACAGTAAATAGTACTGGGAGAATTATTCATACTGAATAATTTTGTTGATATATTTCACCCTGGTAACTCTTCAAGCACATTGTGATTTCTCTCGAAAGCGTTTGAAAAATGCCACTAACTGTAAGCCACGTGATATGGTTTCCCTTCCCTAGTTGGGTGACTGGCTCTGCGATGATGACTCTGATGAGACTGCTCAAATGGGTGAGGAATGTGGAGCATGTCTGGGTCTCTCGAATTTTTCATGAGTCATGGGTTTTCCACCAGGTCAGAGCCTTTGGTTAAAAAAACCCCTGCAAACTTAATCTCTGTCATGAATTTCAGTCCAAAACAAGAAAATCCCACTCCCCCTCACTCTGGCTGCCCATTTTCTTCTCCTGTGTTCTGGGTGAAAAACATCCCAGGATTGCCAAGTTAATCCAAATTTCACAAGTAGTTGTGTTAGGGACACTTAGTTTCTACAAATTTTCTGCAGGCACAGTAGAGTAGAGAAGCCCTATCCAAGGTTTGGGTAAAGCAGTCTGAGCAGAAATCCAGCTGCATGCTGAACACCAGGGAGAGGAGGTGTCACACATGCTCCAAGTAAGTGAAAGTTTTCAAAGCTCATGTTTTATTCCTGGCCAGATAAACCAGCAGTGGACAACAAGGAACTGTGGGTGTTGTAGATGAAAAACGGATTAAACTGTGAACGTTAACAGGCAGCAGATAATTGGGTGTATGTATGTGTGTGGGTGAATGCCCCAAATGAGCTTTTGAATTCTCAAGCAGAAGCCTGCTACTTGCTAGCTGCAACTGGTACAGGCTTGTCAGTTTGGGGGCTAAACAAAAATAGCATGTCCTGAATTCTCCATTAATAAAGGGATGTGGGGCAGGGACACCAATTAGGAGATTGATCATGTATTGTGCTTTTGTGTAGAAACTATTCATATTGTGAAATCTGGGGCTTGGTGTCCTGGAAACTAGAGTAGCCTGAAAGGAAGGGCTCCTGCAGAGAATAACTGGTAGTGGAAAAGGGAAGAGGGGATCAGGAAGAGGAAGGTGATGATCCTAGTAGGAGGAAACTCCCTGGTAGAGGGGAAAGTTCCTGAAGATCAAGGAGATGGGGAATCATTGCCACCAGTCCTGCTCAGTCACAGGATTGTGACCAGCCCAAGCAAGAGCAGCATGAAGTCTGTAGGTCTGAATACAGTCCCATTGCCTGTGTGATTTTCTACATGCTTTCCTTGGCCAACCGGGGATGTGCAGAGCTTGGTGACTGTGCTCTGCCTTCTACCCCATCCACCTCCTTCTACCCCTGGGCCTACCTGAATAAGGGCAATTTGTGCCTGCAAACTGATTTGCAATATAGTGTTTCCAACAAAATAGTGTTTGCAATATAGTAATTCAGCCTGGCACTTTTTAGGCAATCTACAAATATGCAGCATGCATGTCCCTGCTTTGAGGACTTTTGTTGAGGAAAGCAGACAAACGACAGAAAAGCACAGAAAGCAGAAATGACAGTCTCCAGTTTCAAAAAAGGTCAGCAGCACGACAGGTCTAATTCCTATTGACACCGACCTACTGGCTCCTCACATTTTTGTCCTGGTACACAACTATCCAACAACATGTGCTTCATTGCCTTGATGTACCTTTAGCATCAAATGCCTAACTGAAAGCACTACTAGTTTGATACAGTTCTCTGGACCTTACCCAGGGCCCTGTTTCCAGATAACTTTCTATCATGTTCAAGCACACATGGTTACACTTGGGTGGAGAAACTCTCTAAAAAGGTCATTTGTAATTTGGAGAGAATTGTCTCAAATGAAAAGATTTGGAAAAGGTGCTGAATGATCTGGGAAGTGAAAAAATCCCAGTGAAAGCATGGAAAACTAAGGAAAATGTTGATCATTATGATGTGACTGAACTGTAAAAGAACAAAACCCAACAGTAAATAAGCTAATAGCAACACACATTTCCTTTCTGTGTTTCTTTCTTTACTTTCTGTCTTTGTTGCTCAATTCCTTGCTTGCCTTATCTGCCAACCTTCTCTTCTTCCCCTTCTTCCCCTTCTTCCCCCTCTTCCCCCTCTTCTCCTTCTTCCACTGCCCTTCCCTCCCCTCCCCTCCCCTCCCCAGCTGTAAAGAGGAAAGAGTTTGACTGGTCATAGGTCTGATGGGGGGGGGGGGGGGCGGAGACAGAGCACCCTGGGGTCACCCCAGCTGACTCAGGATTTGTATCTACTACCTTTCCCTGCTTCAGCCTGGGAACTAGGTTCCGCCTGGTGATGGTGATGGT
Organism: Falco rusticolus; assembly: GCF_015220075.1. Classification (NCBI taxonomy): domain Eukaryota; kingdom Metazoa; phylum Chordata; class Aves; order Falconiformes; family Falconidae; genus Falco; species Falco rusticolus. The sequence goes on along the minus strand of NC_051188.1, from coordinate 29,847,072 downwards.
GATGGTGGATCGAGGAGGTTTGCTTATTCACCAGCTCCATTTCCAGCCCACAGGGACCTAGTTAAACTGAGACTTGTTGCTGCAGCCCAGATACACAGGTTAGGAAGAGGCTGCTGCCCAGGCCATTTCTGTGGATGGGGAGCTGGTCGCTGGTGCTCTCAGCAAACCACGAGGGGTCCTGACAGTGCAGAGCTTACAGGTAACGTGTCCTTACCCTGTTCCCAGACTGGGTGCCCTCTCTGACAGAGAAGCAAAAGACAGAGAAGCAAAATCAAAGAAAGAGGGAGAAAAAGAGGAAGAAAGGGTATGGGAGAAGGCGGGAAAGAGAAGGAGTGTGGAAAAAAAAATAAAATAAAGACTCACAAAGAGTCTTTTACTGAGGATCTTTGAGTTTGGCATAGCTCAGAAGGTTACCAGTAAGGCACAGGCAGAAGTGTACAGGCAGGGTAATGTCCCTAAAATAAAGTATGAGCCAGTAATAACAGGGTCTTACAAATAACATGTTACACCTGGTCAGAAAGTCTTGCACAGTATCACACCATTAGATTTAGCGATCACTGTACATGTCAAAGCATGTTCCCACTCCACAACAAGCACTGGGGATGCACAGAAAAGGCTTTTGCTCCAGCTGATAATCCAGTGTTGGAGTAAGGCAGTGCCTGGGCTCAGAGAGACTCTGAGCCCCAGGAGCTGAGGATGCTCTGCTTCATTAGTACAGCACCAAAGCAGGCCTATGCATGAAAAAGTCACTGAAAGTCAAAAAGGTGTCTCTTAGGGTAACATCATAGACATTTGTCAATGTGGCAAAGCAATGAGCAGGGCAAAGACTGTTCTTTCTTGCTCAGTTTTCATATCTGCTGGGAGCTGTTCAGGCAGAAATGAATTTTTCCAGGTATATTTTTAACAAAGAAATTCCACTTTATGGCAAACCTATAGATATTTCATGAAAAGACATGGAGTCCTTTATGCCTTAGAAATGCAAAAGGAGCCAGAACATATTTTTTGAAGTAGTTCACATATTTTTGTCAATAAATTCTTTTATGTGCTTTAGGTACAAGTTCTTCTCCCTGACACATGTTCATTTGCCTCCTAACACATTAAACATATACTAGACTATTTCTTTAAGAAATATAGTCTGAAAATAATCAACATTTTTAGTTGCAATGTCAGTTATTTCTGTGCTCCCCCATGCCATTTTATTATGGTGAAAGCACAAACAAAGCCACCTGGATATGAAATATTGCGCCTGATAAAAAAATCCATACAGTTGGAGAAATTTAAAAATGACAGGAATGGAACAGTAATCTATTCACATGTATAACAGCATCCATTCAGCAAAGGGCACGCTGTGCAGTCACTGGGAACCCAAGGGCCAGTCTCCCAGGCTCTCTGCCTAGCTCTGCTTTTCGACAGTCTCATGAAGGCACTACAGGTTTTTGGGGAGGCAAAGATATGGTGCAGGGAATTAAGAGTAACTCAAATAAGGGACTTACACCCTGAGGAGGTCAGCATCTCTGTTATCTGAATATTTCCATGGCTGTCAGGGTAGGGTCTGGCTGAATGGGGCTGCTCAGGAGCAAAGGCAGATGTTAAACAGGATTGCCAAAGAGCAGGGGTTTTCACAGAGGGATAGCCAAGATCAAAGGAAAATGGCACCACTGGGTTGACCAGGTTGTGGCAATCTGTACCTGTGTAGGAGCAAATTCCTATGTGGTCTGTCCATCTGTAGTTTCTTGCAGGATGAGGGCGGTTGTTTTTTTTCTGAGAGACTTGATGATTCAGCAAAATAAAATTAGTTTCTTTTTCTTGGCATGGATACTCTTTTCAGGATGTTTCTCTGCCCAAGACTGAAAATACTTTCATAAAGAGATGAAATTTGAAAGGTCATTGACAAAGAAACAAACAAACAATCAGGCAGCAAGACTGGAGAAGACATCTGTCCTTCCACAACAGCGTAGATGATATGGAGAATCAAGAAAGTGTTAGCAGTAGACTGAATTTGCAGTATATGCAGTTAACATGCAAGGGACACAAGAAAAACAATAGAGGGCAAGCATTTATTGTCTGCAACCCAAGAGATTTTTTTCTAATGGATGTGATAACTTCCTGAGAGTAGGAAATCCCCAGTTAATACTGGGTGGTTAGATAAAGAAGAAGGAACACCTACAACAGTCTCAGAAGGACCTGCATCCCAAGACTTTATAACATGGGCTTGTTTTATGCACAAGTATAGGCAAAATGGACCATTTGAGTAGGAAGAGTAATGTCTGGAGAAAGAAGGTTTGGCTTCGTTTGCTTCAGGGAAGGACCTTCTTGCCCTGGCACCTCCCAGCTGCTCCTATGTTTGTGTGAATGGAGAAGGCTTGAAGGGTTGAGAGGTTGCAACCAGAATGTGGTGCTGCATCTTTATTTAACACCGCTATGAATGAGCAAACAATTCCTCACCCCAAATCACCTGATAATCTACTGCCTCTCTTAGGCCCGCTCCCACCACCGCTGCTTTTAAACCCTTGTAATGCCGCTGATTTCAATGGAGCTAATCTGAAAGGTACACACATGGGAGACAGATAAGAATCACTTTGCTACTATTCTGAATGACATGGCCTGCACTTCACAGCTGGCAAACACGTATATTTAGTGGCACCACCACACACTGGGGATAGTAGATGTTGAAATTACATTAATCTGAATTGAATATTCCAAGCAATAGTACTGCCAAAACACACACCCGTTTTGGTAGTGGCAATGGAGGGAAGCCAGCGCTCCTCCTCCCACCCCCCCCACAGGGTTCATGTGGAGTCTTTCAATAAGTTTCTGAATGCATAAAGTGGGGGAACGTCATTGTCACCTGACAGGAATGATCACATTTTGATGGTAAATAATTACCAGCTCCCAATTACAAATGTGAGCCTCTTAAACTTCTGTAATTCATGGCAACATGCTTGCTGCCTCCAGCCATAAATCACAGTTTTTGCTAGGGAGTGGGTGAAAGAGCCATCTGTGATGATTTGCATCAAAGTCTCCAAATAGCCTAATTTATCAATATTATGTTCATCTTTTTGCCAATCTCCGTTGGCCCGAGCTCGTCTGAACAAATGTCCTGTTCCTCCCTCCCAGCACAGGTCACCAGGACAGATCCTCCTACACACACATCTGACTCTGCAGCACCCATTCCTGTAGTCTGCCTGCAGTGCTGGAAGGGCAGTTTAACCCAGACACGCTGGTGACCACCTCTTTTAACAAGTCACTGATGCGCCTTGCTTGGTTTTCTGCAGCATGGCATTTATTGCGAGACTAGCAGACGTTATTCATTTTTTGCCTGGAGGTACACCCAACAGCACGGCGCCTCAGTAAGCTGGCAGGGCAGCGATACTCCTACCTTAGTGTTCACATCTCTGCCATGGTCCAAGTGACTCATATACAGTGCTACAGCTGTTTCAGCATTCTAATTTTTTTTCTTTTTTAAAGCCAGCTCTATTGGTGACTAAAGCTTATGTAAGTAATCTAAAACCTCAGTATTTACAATATAAAAGCACCACAAGAAACCCCTCTCAGGCCTTAAGCTTCTGTAGGATTCAATTTGGGGGAATTTTATTTGAAGATGCAATATCCTACCCCCCACCCCCCCTTCTTTCTTTCCTACGTGGAATCAAAAAAGCAAATCTTGGATGGAAATTCACTATTTATAAAAATTAACTTACCTCATTTGTGTAAGAAAGACTGTCAACCTTGATTAGAAAGCATTAATTCTTAAAAGGAGTCACGTAAAGGTTTAACATTATTGTTTTCTCTAGGCCTGAAATGATAGAAGTTTTCAGAAATTTTAAATAAAAAGTGAAAAATGGATATGTGACTCAGGAAATGAGTGTATCTGAGAACTACTGCCAGGGCTGTTTAAAAAAAAAAAAAAAAAAGGCCAAAATAGCTCATCCTATTTTAGGGTTGTGAATCTTACAAAATGCTGAGAGGAAGCACTATCAAACTATGTTCCATTCTGTTTTACTACAGCTATGGCCAACTACAACTCTACAACAGCAGACTTACATTGAAGTATCGCAGTACCGAATCAGTTCCTAAGCGTCATTCCTTTATCTAGTTATTTCATTCACCATTTTAGGTCACGCTCCTTGGCACAACAGTGGGATATGGTTCACACAAAATTGGCTTTAAAATTATTTAGTTAAACTGGTGCAAGATGTGGTCACTCAGGCTGATTTAAATCTGCTCTATATCAATTTAGTTTAAGTCATTTCCTGATCAGATTAAGCTGAATCAATACAAACCAACTTTAAATAGATTCCAGTATTTGCACTGGCTTAACTAATCTGATTTTAAAACACACCTTTAATTAAAGCAGTGCGTTTCTGAGTGTGGAAAAGGCTTTGCAAGGCAGAACTGCTTGTCCGTGATAATTGGCTAGTATTTTACTACCCTGTTGTGCTAATTGTGACCTGTAAAATACATTGAAAAAGCAATGCTATGCCTGAGAAGCATGACAGTAGGTGAGACTTCCAATAAATGCTGCATCTTCACCGTGGCTTGGCGCAGTCCAGATCCAGATGTGGGAAGAGAGTTGTGGCCTGTCAAAAGACAATTAGCATATTTACCAGGCAGACGTGTTTCATTTATGCAATAGGCCACTCTCTAGAGAACCGACAGTAGTTGGAGAAAGCAGTTGTACCTGCAGCTTGGGGGTTGTTTCAGTCTCTTTTTTTATTTTGTTTCAGTCTTTTTGACTTGGCTGTTCTGAACATTTCTCACAATTTTGTTAGCAAGGAGACATCGTGGAGAAACATTATAGGAAAGCTTTACTCATAAAGAATATATAAAACTTGCACTTTATCCCAGGGTTAGAATTGTGACCTTTCTTTGGATTGTTGAAGTAGGGGTTTTTGCTATCTCCGTGAGCACTGTTGTGTATAGTCTGCTAGTCACATACGTTCTGTGCTTGATTCAAACTCAGAAATTTGCACAGTATTTTTGGTTAGCAGTCCAAAAGTATTAGAAACATACTTAATCTCCTCTAGATAATTGATGCTCCAAATAACAAAGTAGCCAGGAAGCTCATGCGTCGTTATTGCCTTTTTGCTAGCAGGGAACTGAAATGCAGGGAAACAAAACTAAGATGCAGCCCACCTCTCCTATGCATCTTGCACGTCACCAAGTGGCCACACACATCTGCCTGCAACATCTGCCTGGGCTGCTGGGAGAGGTGTGTGGGAACAAGAGAGGCAGAGAGGGATCCACTCAGGATCATTTTGGCTCCTCAGTCATTCTGTTGATTCTGCAGGGACATGGAGCTCCTCCTGGGCTGATCACATCTTCTTAAGCAAGGTGCCCTCTTCCTCCTTTAAGAATTGAGAGACCCAGCAGGAGACTTTGTGTGTCTCCACATACTAAGAATGTAGATTGCCCAGTTTTGTTTTCTTGTCTTTTGTATCACATTTCATTAGGTCAAAGCAAAATGGATGTTATGAGACTAACCAGGTGTAAAAAAAAAAATATCCATCTTCTCTATAGTATGAAATTTAAAAGGTTTTGCTGCTGTGTCTTAGAAGTCTGTAAAATAAAAAGAGCCTGGCAGGCTGGCAGCAGTGTGAAAATTTAGGGACAGTGCCAACTGTTGCAGCAGGAAATAATGGGCTTCCTGTATTACTCCGCAATGCCCCAGTGCTGTATAAAAAGGGGAGCGTGAGACCTCTCTGCTTTGGAGAAGGAGAGAAGGGTAGTCAGAGCTGTTACCCCTGTGCTCTCCCCATCCTCTTTGGAAAGCTGAGGCAGAAAAGATGCTGTCTTAAATACTTCCTGGGGAGTAGAGTGGGAAGGCTGTGTAGAAACCTTCCAAACACTGTGAGATGAAGCAGCTATGGAGAACGAATGTCATCTAAAGTGGTGTAGGCATAGTGTATGGGTCTCCTGCACGTATCTCCCAGCTCTGAAGGGTGAGGACAGGATGGCAGAGGACATTCTCCATCCCAGAACAGGTCAATAAGCCCAGACTGAACTTGGTGCTCCTTGGTCTAGTTGACTAGTAGCTAACTTAGGTATTGCTGCATGGTGCAGATACACACCTCACCCTGTGCCTGAGAAAAGTGGAGCTGCATTGTTCCACTTGTTGCTTGGTTTCACTGTGGAAAACACACCTAGTAGTGTCTTTGTTTACATACAATGTAGATGTAAAGCAGACTTTGTTTTGGATTTGATGTGACACAGTTTGCTGCCCATAGGCCAATGTCACCCAGGAAGTGCTCCACAGTAGCCTGCAGCTATTGTCCCATTTTAATATGGGGCATGGGGATATGAGTCCATGGAGCCCAAATCTCACAGTGCAGTGCCCTATCGTGACTAAAGGGCGCTTCGTCTCATCAAAGTGAAACAGACTATATGCGAACCTGAAGCCTGGAGGGGTCCCAGATGGATAATGGAGCTGTGCTAGTTAATTAAAATTGGTTGGGACCCTGACAAGCTGCCAGTGTGCCTAACAGGCAGAGCTTGAACATGCCCTTGCTTAGGATATTTTTGGAGAGCATACAAAAAGTTAAGAGTGTGCAGCCAGGCACATTATAACAACTTGCATCCCACCTTGTAATTTCTGGTTTTAAAACCTATCTGGATGAGTCAGAAGCAGCACACTAGTGCAAAGAAAGCACACATCCAGGACCCTTTCTTTTACTGTGGGATTAAACCCTGCAATTGCCTGTATTGGTCTGTTACTCTTTGTGTTTCCAAAGATTTCCAAATGATAGTTGGGGCTGAATACTGTAAGTGCATTAGGGACCCTGTGAGACCCAGACCCTGGCCCCTGAAGCTGAACAGCTCAACTGGTAAGGTGTAGAAGGATGGGGTGAGAAACAGAAGCATAGACAGATGGAGTGATTTCTGCAAGATCATGCAGTAAGCCAGTGGCAGAAACAAAACTAGATAAAAATCAAGTCTGGTGTGAAAGGCTATTCACCATGTGAATTCACAGATGTGAAACACACTTTGATGGGTCTCAGACCTGGTCTCACAGACATGTGCAGTGAAGGCAGGCTAGGATTTTGGTCCTCAGACAGAAATACCTCTGCAAGCCAGCCATGCTGGGACTACCACCCTTCCTGTCACAGGGCTTATGATATCAACCCTATTCAAAACTGAACAGAAGACTGAAAGCTGGGCCAAAGTTTGTCCTTGTTAGTGATGCAGAAAAAGTCTGGGCAGAGGAGATGGGGAAGAAGAATCTCAGGGACCAGTCTGAGGACAGGTAAACATAGCTGAAGGTGGAGTCAAGTGCACACACTCTTGCTTTGCTAGTTGTAGGTGATCTCCTAGGGAACGATCTCATTCCTCAAAGGACTTGACCCTAGCCACTGGAGTTTGTGCAGAGGCTCGTACAGATGTCAGAGGAGCTGGATCAGGCCTTTGGAAAGAGTTGGTGATATTCTAATGAATAAAACCCCCTGTGTCTGGTGCCCATAGAAAGCTGCAAAGTTACTAGTGCAGTGCTCTACAGGACCATGAGCTCACACTCACAGAGACACCCAGCTCTGCACCAGCAACACACCCACATTATTCTTGCAAACTCCTGAATGGAAACTTTCCAAAAACAATACCACAAAATACATATCTGTCCTTCTCTTTGCAACAGGCAGTGGTGTAGTTAAGGGTAGACTTGGTCAGACAGAGTATAATCACTTTTTATTTTTGGAGGCAGAAGTTTGCCTGCTTTTTGGCAGCTGTAAGTGTGGGTACACCAGGAAAAAAAAAGCCCCAACAGCCTTCTTTACCTTACATAGCTTCTAACCCTTTCTCTTACTGAAACTGCCCCTGAAATGATATCCTTTATGTAGACCACAGATACGTGATGGTGCTGTGATAGAAGCTTTGATAATATCCCAACTGCTCGACATTCTGACATTGTCTTTGCATAATTATCTCGGAGCTGATTAAACAAAACAAAAGAAAACCAGAACTTTGCCTACAGACTCCTTTTTTCCCCTTGCAGGACCTATTCTTGCCAGTACCAAGGGTGGCTGGCTTTCTCAGCTGGCTCCTTTCTGACTTGTCCCCCACTGAAAAGCTTGAAACGTCATCACTCTTCACAAGAGTTCATCTTCATGGAGTGGGTTTCCAGAATCTGCAGCCACATTGACGTAGATGTTTAAGTGACAAAAGCACTGTGGTAAGTCTTATCTGGCAGCTGGCTTGCTGAAAAGGACCAAAATGGAACAGGCTATTTGCTGTATCTTCATCAGACAACTCTCCAACAGTCAAGATTTTCAAAAAGAGCGGCCTAAAGCAAGAGAGTTTCGACATGTGCAGAGGTACATGAAAAGTGGTCTTTTTCCTAAAGCAGCAACCAAAAGTAGACTTAGAAGGTAATCAGCAATAGCAATTTATAGATAAATCTCCTAAAATATGTAAATATAGGGTCCTAGGCCTTACCTGCCCCATTTATGAAGCTAGTAAAGGACAATAATTTACATTTCACTTGGGACTGCATTAAAATAGTAAAGCTTGTTTCCTGCATCTGATACAGTGAATAGGCAGCTTTCTGCTGTCATTCGTAGGCTTTGGATCAAGCCAACAGCTATCATTTGGCCTGTTTTACTCAAAAGCCAAAAAACATCAAAGTCAATATGATTTTGTTTTGCTTTGTCCTGTTGTGCATAGCCTGTATGATTGCAAACATAAGGGTGAAAAATATTTTTCCAATAAACAACTCTTTTTTAGTGATTTTTTATAAAACTTGTTTCTAAGACAACTTGTTTTCACTGAAATTTGAATCACATTTACGAGACAAGATGCCACCAGTGAGAGGTGCCTTACTTCTACATTCACTGACTTTGCACGTTTTAGTCAACTTCAGTGTTTCAGGAGCACAGATTCTTCTCCTCCAAAGTCTCATTGTTTATTAAGCAAAAGAAGGGCACGGAAAATAATGAGATGTATTTTTTGGAGGTTTACTTTTGCAAAGTTGGGTAATTTTTGCAGTGTTAGGCAGGAGCACTTCAAAGTTCATTAAAGAGCCTGTGTCAAGAATTTAAGGACCCATTGCATTGCAACTGTGTCAAGAATCTGAGGACCTGTCATCTTGGGATCCATCCCTCTGAGTGAAGAAAACTGAAGAAGACAAAGGTCCAACTCTGTATTTGAATCATACTCATAATTTCTTAAAATTCAGGGATGTTCTGATCGAAGTCTGACTTTATTTCCTACTAGATAAAGGAGGGAGATTCAAAACTTGCTTGTCAACCCAGGTTCAAACTTCTCCGAAGTTTATTTCAGGGCTGAATAGTTCTGCTGCTTAAATGGCTGGGAAGAGGCTCAGTGGAGAATTCAGACTACAGGAGTTACACGATGATATAATGTGTTAATCTTTTGCTATTTCTCCATGTCTGTTTAAAAAGCATCCATCAGGATGACTCCACACACTTGAGTAATTATTTTAAATATATACACAGCTATGGATGAAAATCCAAGATATCTTAATATGCTCTACTGCAACAGTTCCTGTGCCAAAGCAAGATGCTCCATCAACTTGCTGTCTTGATTTGCTCAACCTGTCATCTCCAATAAAACCTAAGAAAATAGATGCATCTTGCCAAGATGCCCCCAAGTCAGCGAATTTGAGGTTTTTCATACAAAGAGGGCAGAGGCTGCTCCAGAATGGAAGACCCTGCAGGGGAAATGCCTGCTATCACTGCCTCCTTCCTAAACAAAGGATCTCCTTCCCCAGGACTGCACCTGTGGCAATATTGTGTGTGGGAGGAAGATCTCTTGAATAGCCACAAGACAAGCATGCTAGTTAAATCCATCTATTCTTCTTTGACACTTTATATTCCGACTTAACGTTCCAGTGGTTGTAAAATGCTAGCCTTTTGGAGCTCTTCCACACTGGAAAATTGCATCATGATAAAACACAACCCCGAGGAATCTTGGTAACTAAGACAATGCTAAACATGCTGCTAAACATTGAACACAGACAGGGACTGTTGTGTTTAACATCACATCAGCTGGTTGTGGTTAAGCCCATGGGCTGACCAGCTGCCACAATGCTAAACATGATGGTATCTGCCTGTGCTGAATATTTAACAGTGTGTTAGCAGCCTTAACTCTCAAGGGTCTTTTTTCTTGCAGGATCTGGTTTTCTAGCGTAGGCAAACATTATACTGATATATGTGACTGTTGTGAGGTACCAGATTAACCAGATTGGAACAGTTTACATGGTACTCTGATTTATGTCAAGGACTTCACTCTCTTAGTTGAGCTCCTGACTAGAGCAATTGCAAACACTCTGTTAGTTCATGCCTCGCCTTTGTTCCTGCACAAAGTGTCTCTGACCCCAGCACAGCTGGATTGTTATTGCACTGGACTGATGGTGAAAATAGCAGACACATGGCACCCTGACAAACGTTGTTTTTTCACAGAGGTCTTATCCGAGCTCAGGAGAAGGGGGAGACAAATGCCTGAATGGTATTTATGTACAGCAAGATGGTGAGGAAAGAAATGACAAGCATCTGCTTTCCTTCACGTGATTGGGCATGATGTATTGGAAGTACTCTCAGCTCTGTAATGCAAAAGTATAACACAAAGTTAACTCTACTAATGGATCTGTTGCAGAATTATTTCAGCCCCAAGACATATGTGACATTTGGATGTCTTTTTTTTATTTATTAGCAGATATCAGACTCCTGCAGAAACAATAGATCAGTATGTGAATGGTCTAAATATTAAGGCCAAGTTTGTGAGTTTGTGCAGCTTGATGCATGACAAACTCCCCACAATACTGTTGGGATGACCAGATAGTTGGCTTTTGAAAGGGAAAATAAAAGCATATGAGTGAAATCAGTGCTTTCCCTGAAAATGAGGGAAAAAAACCCCAAACAAATGACAAGCATGGCTTAAAGGTAGGAAATGGAAACCTAGGTAAATATTATTAAAATAGCATATGGTCTGAGAGATGGTCAGCTCTTATTGCAGCTTTTCCATAGGCAGAAGGGCTGTTAAGGGTCTTTCTCTTCACCTTAGCTGCTGATGTCGCAGTTACTGAAATAATAGTTTCAGCTGCACTACTTAAAATGTCAGAGTTGTTGGAACTGAGTATTTTGGGGTTTCTTTACACCTACTGGTAAAGTAAACTTTACTGAAATTCATCAGTGACTTCATGAGGCAGAAATGATTAAAATAATGAAGGAAATGTTAACGTTGTCTTTCCTAAGAAAATGGGTTACAATGAATGTGCTACATTTTAGTAAATGAAAAATTTTTCTTCTTTATAGTTTTTGATAATTTTTTACATTTTTTAATCATTTTTATAAGAAGGGAAAAGCAGACTGTAAAGAAGCTTGTATTAGTAGTGTTGGTCCAAAGAGAAGAGGCAAATTTAGAAGATACCAAGGATGAGTTTGAGGTTATGAAAAGAGCACTCAAAAGAGAGAATGGACATATCTAAGCTTTTCATGCAAGCATGTGAGAACTTCAAGGAGGAAAGGGAATATGCACAGGCTGTGGAAGAGGAGGGTAAGCTTTGCTACTAAGGAGGCTGAAGAGAGATGAGATGGGAGTACAGACGACTGTAACAAAACTAAACCCTGTGAGAGATCCTTCTCCTGACTCCATTTTCATTTCTTATAAAAGCCTAAACCCAGACACAGAACCTTCTGCGGGAAATAACATCCATGCTGGGGATCTGGTTTTGTACATAAACATCACAGTTTAGATGATGGCTTATATTAAGTGAACTTTCCTCCAGCTTCATGGTGTTTCCAATATTGTTGGTATATAGTTGGGTGGAAGAGCTCTTCTTCCTGGTGCTTCCTTAAGCATTTCCCCCTCAGTGTAGACCCCAGGAAGAGTAGGCATCTTCCCCACATTGGGCTGGCAGATGAGCTTTTTTACCTAGGCTGCCACCTGACCTCAAAGCCACTGCTTGGGAGGCAACGAACATCACACAGACAGAGGTGGAATTCAAACCTCTCAGAATCCTAATCAACATGTGACAACACAGCTATTTTGGGGTTTATTGGTTGGGTTATTATTAATTATTAATTGGGTATGAAACTGAACACAGGGCCATTAGCTATGGGGAGGATGAATATGACTGAGACTGTAGAAATTCTGCACAGAGGAAAGACTGGGAGAATGAAGAGGGCACAGGGAGGGAAACAAGTTTGTTCTTGCCAGCTAGTACGAGCGAGTGGCAAGATATCAGTGAGGCCGTATCAGAGATGTGGACCTGAGCCAAGGGGAACTGGTTGGAGGAAGAGAAGATTTAGGAGTCCTCAGCATAAAGATGATCAAAGATGTGTTGGGAGACAACGGGGTGTCACACAAGGAACTTGCTTTAGAGAGAGAAGGAAGGGCAAATGGAGGTTGACAGAAAGGCTACTGGGCATGCCAGCTAGGATAGGAAGTGCATGGAAGAAGGAAGATTATAGAAAAAATGCTGGAAAGTTGGAACAGCTTGAAAAGGAAGGAAGGAAAGAAAAAGAGGAAAGAAAGGAAGGCCATATTTATGTGTGGATCCATGGATGGTCTTCAAGAAGATTTGACTCCAGCTGAGATTTTCCAGTGACAGGGAGTGAGCTGCAGAAGTGACAGGTGCAATGCTTGGGTCAGATTACATGCTACAGAGAAGGATCTGAATATCCTGACTCTGGGATGATTCTGAGATGAATGAGTGTGCAGAACTCTGAAGGTGGGATATAATGAGCAAAAAGAATATTTCATTCTCAGTGCATACCCACAGCTTTCACTACGTCAAAGAAGCACTGCAGGTACTAGTGAGGTTGCAGAAACCCTGTCCTTCATCTCCTCAGCAACTTGCAAATCTATTGTCCAGGCCCAAGGACTCTCCTCACTGAAAGGGAAGCAAGACTGCTGATGGCTATTTGTTGTCAATGCCAATTTGGCTCATCCGGGTAAGGATTTGACTTCTAAACTTCATGACCAAAAATAATCCTCATTTGACCTAAATTCCATTGCCATGTCTAAATCAAGGGCTTCCTAGCTCTTTCTGGACTCATTAAAAGATGCACAGGAATTACCTGGAGTTTAAGCTGGATTCATTTGGGCCAAAGGGATCATGGTATGATGCTGTCTGAATTTCCCTTTAACGCCAGCCATCAACAGAACTAGTTCTGCATCCCTGGTCCTCCAGTTCTCTGAAGGAGAAAGATGTAGGTGCGCCCCAAGAAGAAGTGGCAAAACCAACCAGCCTGCTTTCTACACCCCAGAGTATGTGGTAGGGTGAGTTGGTTGTATTATCTGTATTGCTGTAGCCCTCAGGATCCTTTATGCTCACAGTTGTATTCTGAATTTGAAAGGGAAAAACTAGTGCATAAAGAGGCTCTGTCACCCGGATTCTGCAAGAAATGCACCTTAAACACTCAGAATTTTCTACTTGCAAAGGCATAGGATTGTGAAAAATCTTCTGGTCTAGCCCCAAATGGGATATCTAATGGGATAGCAAGCAGAACTGTTGAAGGATTTACTTGCTGAGGCAAACAAGCCTGTAAGTAGTTAACCAGTGTTTAGCCTTGCTGAACTTTCATACCACTGCCATTGATAACCAAGTGGGACCTGGACAGCATGGGCTCATGGAAAAAAAGAGATGGTCTTGTCCTTTCTCAATCATAAGAAGACTTTTAAGCCCCAAGTGGTGAAAGATGTCAAAGTTAAGACGCCAGTAAAGAGAGACAGCTGAAGGCAAAGCCGTTGCCCATTTTCTTTGACAAAATGTAGTAAAACTACCAATGGGGTGGTCTGGTAGCATGTGCAGTAGGAGTTATGTTGTGTTCTCCTGAAATGTGATTCTGGGGCACAAGACCACAGAAAACAGAGAGATGTTCAGTGCCACAGGGGAAAGCCTTTCTGTTCAAGCATTTTGGTGACAATGTAAGCACATTGTGAGTAAGAGGTTACAGGAAGGTTAAACCAAGGGTATTCATGCTTTTACTTGTAAGTCTGAAACCAAGGGGTTTTTTATATATATATATATATGCAGGCTCATTTTTAACTTGACTCCTGGTATTCGAAGACTCATAGGGCTTGGCCCTTCCTTGTTGGTTGAAAACTGGCACTGGAGTAGGTTTTAAAAAATTTTCGTTTGGTGACTGTTGTAATACTAAAGCAAACTCACTCAAGACCAGTTTTTATAAGTGTTTTCCCCCACAATGGAATGGATTCAGGTAAATATATTTATCTAATTAGAGGACCAATACCCAAACATTTAGGCAGTTGTCTTCCAGGGATATGAAATCCAGTTGGAAATATTCAGTTTTTTAAATTTTCTGTGACTAATCCAAATTTATGACTAGTGAGAACCTAATTAGATTATTCTCTCTTCAGAAGTCAGTGAACACCCCCAAGTTACCGAGGTATATGTGGTCTGACTCACCGGAGCAGCATGGCCAAATTTCTGAGCTGCATGCTAAAATACGCAAACAGCCAAAGAACTATCAGTTGTCCCATCTGTCAGAGGGCTGTGAGAAGGGAAGGCCCAGGAGCAGAAGCTTTGCTGGCCTGGGGCTGAGCATGCGGTGGTCTGGGGTTAACCAGTGGCGTTTGCCAGAGCTGTCCTCCTTGCCCACCTTCTCTCCCAACTGGAGAAGCAAATTCCCCAGCAGTCTTGGTGCTCCATCAGCCCCAGCTGCTGGTTGTTTGACATAAACCTCAGGGGGAGAGCTGCGCTTAAACTCTTCGCCATCACATATAGCTTAAGAGCAACAGCATGCCCCTTCGTGCCCTAGCGTGAACTATCATTAATAGCTCAGGGCATTTAACATGATGGGTTATGGTACATGAAAGCTTTATGCAGCCAGTCTACGCTGGATTACCCAGGTTGAGAGTAAAGGTAAAAATACAGAATGTATGTAGATTTGGCTCTAAGAACATACATTTTGAGTGTGTCAGAGGCAGAAGCAGAAGCCAGGGGCAATTCTGACTGTAGGGCAGCAGTATGGTGTGGTGCCAACTTGGCCTGAACTGCTTCAGGATCCAGGGAGGCTGTTGTAGCTCTTTGCTGGGCACCTCCACAACCACAGGGCTTTTCA
Organism: Falco rusticolus; assembly: GCF_015220075.1. NCBI lineage: Eukaryota > Metazoa > Chordata > Aves > Falconiformes > Falconidae > Falco > Falco rusticolus. The sequence continues at coordinate 29,832,037 of NC_051188.1, read as the reverse complement.
CAGAATCTACATGACCACCTTGCTGTAATTAGGCACAAACTGTTCAGGATGCCTTGCAATTGCTACTGGAGTCTTTGATTGCTATTGAAGGGTTGGTTTCCTGTTTTGCATGCAACTATACAATGCAGCCAGCAGCCTGAGAGGCTGTGTTCATACCACATAGATGCACAAATCCATCCTTCCCCTTGACAAAGTGCAATTTGTTGTGCTGGTGATGGAGGTCCCAAGCAGCAACAATCTGCAGTGCTACATCTAAACACTTCAATGCCAGATGTGCATGCAAAAGCATGTTCCCACTCTTCATCTTGATAGGTGGTTTCTGTCTGAAATGCTATATTTGTGCATAGATCTGTAATAATGCAGAGTTGCTATAGCTTTTCTAACAGTTGCCCGGTCTGCTGAACAACAGTGTGAAGATTACATTTTCCTCTGAATTCAGCAGAGATCTTCAAACAGTGCTTGTGTGAGTATAAGGAAAGTCAAGCCCAGGAAGCCTGTAATTATCAGATAAATAAATAATTTAATTAATACAAACTCTGGGCTAGATCCCAGCCTGACTTGGCAGTTTTACTCTGTTTCAGGGAGGTATAAAACAGTGCCAAAGCCCCCACATCTAGCCTTTAGGGATTCTCTTTTTGTCAGAAAGTCCAGGTGTCATGCAGAGGGGAGGACCTAGCCCTGCAGGTTAGCAAAACGCTTCAGAAACAAATAAGGATTGACCCAACTGAACCTTTTCTTGCCTTTAGTTTCTCAAAAGCTCAGCTCTGTTCCTCACCCCATCTCCCATCATTTTTTTTTCCATCTTTACATACCTCTAAATTTCCTGCCTTTTGGCTGGGACCATGCATGCAAGAGCCAAATACTGTTATAGCTGTTTTTGTGTTGGTTCCAGCCCAATTGGAAGCAGGAAATACTAAAATTCTCCTGGGTTATCCTTTTCTCTGGAGACTTCCATTCCAATTTTGCAGATTCATGAGTATTACGTGCTTTAGGCAAAGTTCAGAGATGAAACCAAAGCCAATTGCTACAGATACATAGACATGAGACACACAAGGAAGGCAGTGAGCTTTGTATGCCTCTAACATCCCTTGCAATCCAGATGCTTGCTTGCACCAAACTACTGCAGAGTCTGTTTAGAGCTGAGTCCTAAATCATACTGTTTCTGCACTCTTCCAGAACTTGTTCTGCACTACTTATTGTCTGAGGGTTCAGTTTCAGGGTGAAGCCAGTGGAAGAGCCGTTTCAGGACCTGAAAACAGAGACAAGAATAAAGCAAGCAGACTGCATCATCCTTACTTTGGTTCTCATCTTTACTCCTGGAGCTTTTCTCTTTTGTGATGTTGGTGGTTCTGTGTTGCATTATACCTCCCTGCCTGTAATGCTGTGTGACAGACTTGCCCAGCTTGGCACAGTGGCTGGAGATACCGTTGGTGCTGCACACAGTGGCAGTGTTGAGAATTCAGGATTCAACCTGTATGAAGGACCGACGGGGCAGAAACCTCCAACTGCCCCGCACCCCCAAGCAGCATTTGCACTAGCTGTGGTGGGGACAGGACATGTAAGCACTGCTGGAGTCCCTCTGGACATCTTATGCCACCCTCTCTTTTCTGGGGGCAGACAGCAAATTTAAACTGGGTTTTTCTGGGAAGAGCACTCAGAGATGACAGTCCTGCAAATACGGTTCCTCTCCATGGTGAACCTGAGCTCAGATCTGCTGATGGCAAGCATGTTTAGAGCAGATACTATGCAATGGCACTACTATATAATGGAAATGTCTACTGGCAGTGGCAAAAGTAAAATCCTTTTGAGAAAGGAAAAAAAAAAAAAAGGGACTGCGAATAATCTGGGGAGCTGATGGAGGAATGGGAAAGGATGAGTGCTGAGTTCTACTCATATCAATGTGATTTTTATCACTAGCGCACAAACAATCCCACGTGATACCCCTCTCTTCACTGTGTGCCCAGCAAATAGCGTGGACACAGAAAGATTTATGGACATCAGCCACTGTCAGAGAACCAGGGGGATTTGCTTCATGAGGTCTGTTTCTGGGGGGAAAAAACCTGAGCATGTGTTTCTTTGCCTGCCCTGGAGCTGATCAGAAGATACTTGTTTAATAAGACTATTATTTCATATTGTTTGCATGACATTAGCACAACATTAGCGCCCATTGAAACTGGAGACCCATTTTAAGTGACACTGTTCCCAAGCACAGTAAGGGACAGTAGTCACTATGCTTATCAGCTGAACAGACAAGATATGGCGTGTATCCTTTCCAAACGGGGAACTGATACACATAAGTGATGAAGTAATCTATCCCACAGATATTCAATATACAAACACAAGCATGACAGCCAGCTGCAATACTGAGCCATGGTAAGAGGTTTAACAACTCGGAAAACAATAGGCATTGTATACTGTAGGCTTATAAAACAGGACTGGATGAAAAAAGGTTTTCTCCCCTGAGAAATGACAGATTTTTGTCAAACACAGTTTGGCTGGAAAGTGGAATATCTGCTGATTGGAATATTTTTCGTTTGGTAGCCTTGATTTATTTTAAGATAAAATGCAAAAGCAAACACCTCTCAGAGAGATTTTGTCTTTGACCAAAAAAAGAACAATTTTCAGTGAAAATTTGCTTTGATGAAAAAATTGCAGCCAGTTTTGAGGCAAAGTACCTTATGGTAGGTGTTTCCTCTCTGTTTGCTTTTGCATCCAGCTCTGCAATTCTGCACTGCATTGGCTTTTACTCGAATACCACCTTCTGCTCCTCATATATTGCTGCCAGCTCCGGCAGCTTGGGCATAAATCTTCCTAAATTTGAGTGTTGTAGGAGAGGAGGAGAAGGAGGAGGAGATGAAGAAGGGATAGACTAGCCGGGAACAAGAGAGAATTTGAATCCCGGTTTTAGAAGGCAGGTGTTCAGTTTGGTTAACAAATTATAAAGGAAACAAATGTTTAGCTGTGGTGGTCTTGGAGACAAAATCTAGAAAACGTGAATTTCACAGGCTCAAAAACCAGTCAGCCATGGACTGATTGTCTGCTTTGTTTGTAATGCTGGGGGTTGAGGGCCCTGAGCGGGCCAGGTGCACCTCAGCTTGCCGTGAGCATTTGGTGCAGCACCTTCTACCAGCATCTCTGTCCTGGTGCCTGTCCCAGGGTGGCCAAGGGGTGCTGCCGCGCGCCGGCTGCCCCTGCTCACACATAGACCCTGCACACCTCCAAAGTCTGGGCTCCACACACCAGCCCTGGGGAGGAGGAGGATGAAGGAGCAGCTGGTTCATCCCATTGCTGAAGCTGACTTGAGTTCTGCCCGACTGGCTGCAGAGGTGGAAAGCCCATAAGACGGACCTTGCAAAGACCACGTATGGGCTTTTGTCTGGAGTGGCTCCGTTGCAGTAATGCTGGATGCAAGCAATGTGCCCAGCAATTGCATCGCCACCTCTTTTTGTGCTGCTAGGGATACTTACATCCATATGGTGTAATGCTACTTGTATCCAGATACTGCATGCTGGTTTTGTGAACCCTACATACCATCTTCCTCTTCCAGCACGTGCCATCTTTGCAAACTTTCTTTCTGCCTGGATCTCCCCTCTGTTTGAAAATCGGGGTTCATTTTCTCAGCATGAAACTACCCCTACAGCAATAACACAAGAAAGGCTGGTTTTCCTTATCTCAGGTTTGTCATTTCCCTACTCTGAACCGTGGGCTTGAACCACACCGGTCTCTTACTGGCAGCTCTGGGAGGCTTTCGGTGCAGGGCCAGTTGCCATGAATCTAAACAATATGTTGAATAATCTCAAGCACTTTGAGAGTGTCCATTGCATGGGAACGTGGGTGCTGAAGAGGGGGTTGTTGCAGTTTTCAGCTCCCTGGGCTGCCTGTGAGGTGCTGGGGGAAGACAGGGGTGGATTTCAGCTACCGAAGCAGTAACTCTGGGGACAGTTGGCAGGAACAGAAGCAGAACAGAAGAGGGCAGAGGGGGGTTGTGAAGCTAAGTGAAACTGAATAAGAAGAGATTATTTATTGCAGGAAAGTGAGAGCTTGTCCAGAGGGTACAAGCAAGGTGCTTTCCAGCAAATCCGTGAGGAAAGACTGAGAAATGCTGCACTAGAAATGTGCACCTCCAAGGACCTGACCCACCTGTCAGAAAGGCTGTTACGAGCTTCTGGGAGTGCAGGGGAATATGTCTTCCCTGAAATTTTGTTATAGAGGTAGTAGAAGCAGTGTGGAGTCTTGTCTGGCATCTATCTTTATCCTAGCCTGAAACAATGCTTCTGTGAATAAACTCACGTGCCAACATGCTTAAAATGGTGGAAGATCGTCATGGTTTAAGCTTTTTCATGGAAGTGGTTTGACCCCTAGTCCTCAGTACATGACACTAGACCCCACCCACAATGCTGCTGGAAAATTTTTCCTCTGTTGAAAAATGGTATCATTTAGTTCTCAGGAACTACTGAACTACTAGCATATGCATCAAGATATGTAGATCAAATGATCTTTATCAAAATAATTTAACAAATTCTAGCAATCTAGTTAGAAGGGTATTTAAATCAAAGCTAATACCAGATGTTCTGTGACATAAACACCATAAAAAAGTACGTTCAGATATTTTTCTCTTCCTTGCCTGTTACTTTGTGTGAGAAGTATACCACGGAGTAATGAAAAGGTTATGCCAAGCATTTAAAAGAAAATTCTCAGCTTCAAATACTACATAAAAATGGAAACATAAACACAGTTTTTAGAAGGACGTATCTCCAGGGGGCTGACTGGGTGGCCCTAATGGTACGAAATGCCTCATTACACAGGGTATCTTTCACATAAAGTTACTTGGAGGACAACACACATTGTTTGTAAATTAATTCCGTAGCAGAAAATGGGTTGAAAGGGTGAAAACCACAAAAATGCAGAGAAAAATGTTTGCAGATCTGCCCATATCTTTTGAAGTAAAATCAGTTGAATACTTACAGTAGCAAGAAGACTTGTTTGGGTGGAAAAGACCAGCATACATATATTTTAATGGAAATTCTTAGCAACTCTGTCTCTGCATCATTTGTTTGTTTTACGGGATTTTTTAAAATTTATTTTATTCTTATTTTTCCAGTTTCCAGCACTAAGTTGTATAAAGACCCTTCTCTTCTCCTCACTGGAGTGTTGGGTGTGAAGCGTGGAGTGCTGGAGTGAAGAATACACCAATGGGACAGGATGCTCTCTAATGTGAGACATTAGTATGTTTGGAACAGTCATCTTAGGTCATGAGTTATTCTTGATGTGAATGCACTTCTGCAAAGGTTCTAAATACAACCTCCTTGACTGATTTGCAAAACCTTCTACATTCTGGATTGCCATTTAAGTTAGCAGGTACTTTATGCTCAAAAGGGGAACTGTGTGTAAGCAACCAATACAGCTACATTTAACATTGAATCCCACTGAATTGGCCCTATTGAAATGGCCACTGAGTCAAGACCATCTGTGTATCGCTTATTAGGCAGTGGGAGAGCTTGAAGCATTTTTATTAAGTGTTTATCAAAGCATGATACAGACCATCTGCATCATGTTATCACCTATGCTCCATTTGTGAACAAAAAGGTATACCTAATACCAAATGTCTCTTTTTTTCCTGTAATAATTTTAGCATGTCTAACATTTAAATTTCTTCTGATCACAGCGATCTGCTTTTTTGTATATTTTTTCTAACTGCCTGTATGTTTCTTAAGTTGATATTCATCAGCAGGTGATAAAAACAGTCTGTATTTCTCAGCTTATTTTGGTTGTGGAGCTACTTCTAAGTACCCACATAGGAGCTTTATTTTTGTCCTTACTATTTTGTTTTGCTAAAGCTACCATACCAGCACCACCTTAGAGACAGGAGAGAGTGTGCACACAAACACACACACACACACGTATATATATATACATGTATAAAAAACCCTGTACAAACCGTACTGATTACAACTAAATTGTAAATAGCTCTTCCAGCAGGGAATCCCCCAACTCTGCATTACTCTGCTCTACAAAAGTAGCAGATGAGTCAGATTTCCCGGTAAACAGGACCAGAAAGCAAGGCAGTGAAGAAAAGCAGCAGCCACAATGAGATGTGTCATGACAAGACTGTCGTTACTTTTTTCGTCTGCCACGTATGTGTTAATGAAGGGTACCTTGGTCACTGAGTTATTACCTAAGGGACCAGAGGTAAATCAGGGAGGTTACAACTGCTTTCCATGCGAACAGGAGACTTTGAGCGTTTTTCTGAGCTGTTGATTCACTGAAATGCTCTAGCAGGGAGTTCAAGTTTCACGTATTGCATCATGAAAAGAGAAGCTGCCACTGGCTGGTGAATTACCTGGGGTTCCTCCTAGGACCTCACAGTCTTTTTCTGGCTGTGCAATGCATTGCACATCTGGGATACTAGGGTCTGACCCTTCCATACAGGAAAAAAGGTACCAGTTAGAGTTGTTTGAGAAACTGGGTTTTTTGACTGGCCATCAAGATCTCTACAGAAGAATAAAATCAGGCAACAGAGCTGGTTTAGCTTCACCTGATATTTTCTTCCAGTTTTCCTAGCTGATGTAAAAACCCAGTTTGGCGTGAAGAAAAAAAGGAAAAAAGTGGTTTGGGGTGAGTGGAATATCTCATATCAGAAGAAATATTTTCCCCTTTCTGATACTACTGAGCAAATCAAAAGAGAAAAAGGACTAGATGTGAAAACAGTCTGGAAAACAGTGGAAATATGCCTCTCTCATCCAATGATCCAGTGGCCATGGCAATGCACCCACCTCCAGTCCTGTTCTACTGAGAAACTTCAACCCAGATCTTGACCTTCCCAGGCTGTCTCCTCACCACTAGGTAACACAGGTGGGACATGGGGCATCTCCTGCTGGCACCAGTCTCCTCCACACAGTGCCTATGGGGACTGAAATACATCTATGCCTCCTGCTACATGGGACACCTGGTTTCTATACCCCACTACACCAAACATTTGGCCATTTACATATGGCAGGACAGCATCAAGAAGAGAGGCTGAGATTGACCCACAACCCCAGGAAGATGCTTGGTTTCTGTCTGAGGTATACACAAGGCACACACGAGAAAAAGTGCTCAATTAATAGAATTTGATGCTAAATTGGTCCTGAATAAAACTGTATAGCTCCTGCTGCAGTATTATACCAAATCGTCCAAGTACATAGGTGCAGCAAAACCTGGAAGATAATCCTGGAGTTCATTCATATTCTAAACCCATGACAACCCAAGAATTGAGGCAAAAGATATTATTAGGCTGGCAAAAAAGGGCAACATGGGAACTCTAACCATGGTGGCTGGCAAATAATTTTTAAAATGCTGGTGGGAGGAGTTTCAGGGGAAAACAGTGAGGCAGAAGTGAAGTTGCTTGTTCAGTGACACCTGAGACAACAGCTGTGTATGACAGTTATGATAATTTTAGATGGGAAGGGAAGAAATCAGAGAGACAGAAATGGGGGAAGAAGGGGGACTTACAGAAACCCTCTGCTATTTCAAGTGAGACTTTAGATGCAGGAGGGGGTACCTATTTGTCAGTATTCCTGAATTATGTCTCTAATGTATGTGTGTGTTAGATCTGCCAGTCTGTCCCTTGTTGCCTGAAGCCCTGTTAATGATCCTTATGTGGTGTTTTAAAAAGTAGGCGTAAAGAGTTCATAGCAAAATTAAAGTGAAAACCAACCTGAATTCCTACTTTCCTTACAAAAGAAGTGCAGAGAGTTGTACTTATTATAAAAACTGAATGGAAGGCTGCAGCCCTCAAAAGCTGAGGTATTGTTTGTGTGCAGAATCTCCTCGTGCTTCGTTGAAGCTGGCATTTAAACCAGCTTAATTAAAACGAGTTGCTTCTGTCCATTCTGGTCAAGCAGTTAGTCTGGTGTAGCTCCAGCCATTAAAGAATTAGCTGCAGCGAAGCCAGCATTAAACCGCTAGCAAACTGAACGAAGTAAGACCCTCTCCAAGTTAAGGAAATTGTTTCTCAAACACACCCTTGGTTAAGTGGTGCATGTCAGTATCGATAATGCATAGCTGCCGGCTGCCTGCACGCTGTGCTTCCCTGCCTGCAGCTAGTGGCGTGGCTCTGACCTGGGGCGCTTGCTGGGAGCTGCGAGCTCCCCTTGGTTTGGGCGCTGACGAACGCAGCAGGGAGCAGCAGGGGTCTGGACTTAGGGTTTCGGCAGCAAAGTGAACGAGGCACTCGTTTTGAATAAATTGGCTTTAACTCACGTTTATTTTTGATCCTTGCTTTCTCTTAATAGCTTGTGACTCTGTTCAGGATCTGAGATTTCTGCAGAAAGCAGTGCTGTGGGGGAGGTGTCTTCATTTATCAGCCTATTTTACAATTTTTTGCTTCACTTCTGAGGCAGACAGATTGATGGAATCACTATTGTATGGCAGAGCCACAGTTGTAGAAGTGCACGTTCTGTTACATTTTGGTGTGGTTTTGTTTTCAAACACTGGCTATTTTTTGTTGAAGTAACTCTTTTTTTCCTAATACCTCCAGCCACAAAGTAGTTTCATCTCAACAGATGTCTTAAGCATAGTTCAGCTGCATCAGCAGATATTCCGGCGATGGTATTGCTCCCCTGTGACTCTCAACAGGGATTTTATTTTTTTTTTATTTTTTTTTTTATTTAAGTGCTGGCAACATGGTTTATTTATAACAAGGAACATATTTCAAGAGCATTTTCTATATCCATATCTATTGCTTCAATCTTTATCTCAGTAAATAGAACTTTGTGTTCGCATTTAGATTTTTCTTTTTCTTCCCCTCCCTGTACTTTCTGCTCCTCAAACAGCACATGGCTAAGAAACATTTGGGTGAAGTGCTGTTTGACTAGTATTATAGTCTAGAGCAGACTCAGCGGCACTATGCAAACATTTTCTTTACAGCATTAGTTCTTTCACCTACCAGATATATCAAGCTAAAAGTTTGTAGCACTGCTTTCTTCCCTCATGTGTGTTTCAATCTTTCTGACATCTGGAAAAAGTGGTTTTTGACTTGGTTCTTCCTGCATAACTTCTGTTTAAACTCGATTCACGAAAAAGATATAGTGTTTGCCTAGGGTTCGGGTGATTAAGACTATTTCTCCTTTTGCCTGGCAACACTACAACTCCTTGGTAGAAGGAGCCCCAAAAGAACTACTCTGGGAATTGTCACATTTTATGATGTATGAGCTTCTTTTTCTTTTTAATTTTACCACAAGAAAAGAAGGAGCAGTCTCCCATCTGCACAGATCTCCTCAGCCCCGCTGAAGGTCGAGGCTCAGAGCTGGTTAACCATTAAAGTGAAAGGCTGAAATCATGCAGCCTCCTCTCAGGCAGAGCTCCCATCCCCTTCGGTAGATGTTCTGCATGATTAAACACGGAGGGCCAAACCCTTAGCAGATGGATCAACAGGCTTTGTTGGAGGATGGCCCTGGCTAGGTGGACTGGGGCTAGGATGGGGCCTTTCCCCTGAAAGCAGGAGCAGGGCACTGCTAATGCAACTGCTGGGGTCTGGTAACAGCTGGCATCTTTTTGTTTCCGTTTAAAGGGAGGGTTTTTTCCAAGTAAGTGATTCTCACACTTGCAGACCCACTGGCTGGGCCCCACCCTCATTTCCTCTGGATGCCAGCCCTGAGCAGAAGCATGGCAAGGGCCAGTCACTTCTGTGCTCCCAGGAAACCGACTGGTCTTCGCTTTAAATTCAGACCCAGAATAGCCGTTCACATCACCAGTCAGGAACCTGGGGTGGGACCTTATGCTGGAGGTTTCCACTGCATAAAATGATCAAAGTAGAAAACTTCCAGTTCCTGCACCTTAAACATAGTCAAGGGGAAGATGATTGAGCTAAATGCAATTTTTCTGTAGGGTAAGGTATCATGGAAGTGAGGTCCAGTGGGACCCTGACTACTGATAGCTGCTGAATGGTGGCTCCATATTTCATCCCCATTGGCTACAGGCAAGTGGTGGCCCACAGTGCTAAACTGTTAGCAGACTTTTTAGCATGGGTTTGGCTTAGGTCACCTGTCACCCTCTGTTCCTGGCTGGTGTATCCAGAGTTAGAACATGGGAGGAGAAACTCCCAATGAAAGTTTGGTGGTGGCTGTCCCATTTTGGAGAGTAAGTGAAGTTAGTAATACAGATGTGGGCTGCTTGCAGCCTGCTGCCCTCAGGGCCAGAGACTGGTCCTTAGGATGTTACTGCCATAGACTTCAGTGCCCCCTACTATTTCTGTTATGGATGTAGAAAAAGCATGAAAGAAGCAGATATCAGTGTTCCAGCAATCTGCTTTAGTCTTCCTTGCTATCCGTTGCTTGAAGGAATACTCATTTACTGTGTTCATCTGAAGATGGGACTGTTTTAAAATGCTGGTCAAAAGCATTCTCTTCCCACTCTCATCACTAGATCCTGTCATGATTAATAAAGCCATTTAAAGAACATTTTCCATTTCTCTTTTCCAGCTGCCCTACCTCGCCCTGACCTCAAATTAGTTAAATGAAATGGTGACCTTCCTGAATGTGCCTTCTCTTTCCATGCTGTAATCCCAGGCCCTGTTTTGTCTGACTTAAAACATTGTTATAAGGATTATCTGTCCATCTCCAGCTCTGCTTTCACACCAACCCATGGCAGCTCTGCTTTACAACCCCTGTCATTCATGAGTGTCTTGTATTTTCACAGGAGCACCGCTGTGGATGGTACAAATGAAAAGAAGAAAGGACTTTGCCTCCCTATTGTCCATAATCACAAAACACGATCTGACCATTCAGCTGCAAAACCCTTCAGAGCAGGGCTGTTGAACCCTGTTTTCATTCCTGGTAGTGTTGCTTGTGCAATGGAGAAATAATCAAACCTCTTTTCTTCATGTACATTTCTGGAATGTCTGGGACAGATCTGTTTATAAGTAGTACTGAAATGTGCATTACTTTATCCACCCTTTGTAACCTTCTTATGGTCACAGGGAAGGTTTGCTGAGGGAGAGGTGTGATTACGTGATCTCTTAACTGGTGATTTGGGTCATAGAGGTAGTTATAGAAAGGATAGGGATTGCAGCTGTGGTATTTCCTTAGTGAGGGACCAATTCCTATCCTGATGCCCAACACTGTGCTCAGAGTCTCAGGGTTGCCTGCACACAGGCTGTGCTTGGCTGTTGGCGCATGCCTCCTGCCCTTGCACTATCGTGACTCTTCTGGGAAGGGTCTTATGTGCCTTCAAGCCTTTCCAGCCTGATGTGGTAACTGCAAGGTCAGATGGCTAGTAAGAAACCTGGGAGCGCCTGCACCACAGGTAGAGTTGCCCTTTGTTAGCACTGTAAACCTTGGCCAGAGGCTAAGTGCGTCCCAGGGAGTGATACTGGGATTTCTGCAGCCTGGCAGGTTAGGTGTTGCTCCAGGTGGGTGATGAGGACTCCTGGCTTCCTTAGCCTCAGACCTACCCTGCAGCTCACTTGGTGCAGCCATGCAGGTGGAGCCATTTGGAATGTCAAGATTGTGGTGTTTACTTCACCAAATAGAAGCCGTGAGACTCAGCAATGGTGACAACTGAGCTGGAGATGGCAGCAGACCCTTATCATGAAAGAAGAGGCCTATGGTTTCAAACTGTCTTTTAAAATTTTCTGTTTCCAGAATGTTCAAGGTGCCTTTTCTGAATGGAGGCACTATTGTTTCAGATCCTTTTCCTGCCATCTTGATTCTATAGGCCTGACACCCAAAGCCACATTCATGCCAACCTATGCACAGAAAGCCCCCTCTGACCCTGAGAAACTCTGCCTGGATTCTCAGAGTCCCTGTCTCAGCCTCTTCCCTGTTTGGCACCCTGTGCTTCATGGCATCTGGAGCCTGTTGAACTTTGGGGGAGATTAGCACCTCCACCTTGTCACAGGAGTCCATCAGAGAAACAATCCACTTCCCTTGTTCTTCTGAGAATAGGGGCGGAAATTTGCATTGCTAATATTTCACCAAGTACTAGTAGAGTTGCCACCTACCTGCATGCCCCAAACATATGGGTTATGCCTAAACTGAGATGGCCATATATTTTTACATGTTGCAAGTGTCAATCCTATTCCCCCATTTCCAAACTTGATGAGAAACTTTCCATTAAATACATATGTTTCACTCTCACTTGGTTCTTTTCTCCCATTATCCTGTTTCCCCTTCACCTGGGGACAAGCTCAGCTCTGACAGGTGCAAGTTTAACTCCTTTGCATTAAGAAAAGCCACATTTTTCCTTTCCCGGACTGTCCCATCTTTCACTTAGAAATTTACCAGATAATGTTCTCCATAAAATGATATAAACACTGGATAATTCCAGAAACAGGAGTTTCTCCAATTCTTAAAACAATTTGGCCTCCTAATGTGTCCAAATGTGTATGTAGTGGGAGAGGGGAAATTTAACAGTGGCATGCTACACCACAGTAACAATTTCAGCAGGTTGTATGCTATCAGATTTCCATTCTTTTTGCTAGCATCCCTGCAAAGATGTGTCATTCATTTAAAAAAATGCATTTAGCAACAAAATCCAGACCAATTAGACAAGGCTTAGGAGTGTCTGTATAGGATCACAACAGAAAGTTGCTTTTTTGTTTGTTTCACTGAGAAGGCTTTAAAGCACAATAGCTGTTTGCAGGAAAAGAAAAGAAATAAAAAGTTGCAAAGAAAAATTACTGATATGATAATTAAAAAGATATCCCTAAGTAACAATATTGAATTTTTTTTTCCTGCTGACAAAAAAAAAAGGTTCTGAAAGTCACGCAGAAAAAGTTATTTCACTTGAAGACCTTTTAGCCAAAATACCATATGCTACTCTCAGTGCATCGTAGTAACTGAGCTTCTTAGGAGACTAGCTAGCCTAGGGAGTCTTCACACCCTGATGTCAGTTGTCTGGTTGCTTGCAGCAAGCTAAAAGTGCAGCCACAGTGAAGTGTGAGCGTTGGAGCCCTGCATCAGCTGACTGGGTGAGGTTTTGTTGATCAGTGCTGATGCTCTGGAAGAGGACAATGGTTCTGATGAATACAGGAAAACTACATAGTGCCAGATCTATAACAAGATTGCTGGCGTTTGGGTAGGTTTTAAGTGAATAAAATCTGTGATTCCTCAGACTCACACTCTCAGCTGATTCCTCATCTGGCCATCTCCTTTTTGGTCCCAGAAAGCCTCTGGATGCTGAGAGAACCACGTAGTCTTTGGGCTGCACCATGTTCCCAACTATCAGAGAGCTATTTCTCATGGTTACCTGAGGGGTGTGATTGCAGAGGCATGCTCCATGCACAGCAAACATGAGGTAAGTGTATGCTCACCATCCGCAGTCCTTGTCTCATTTGAAAAAAAAACCCAACCAATCAACCTCAAGGGCCTTTTACATATTAGGTTGTGAGTTAGGTGCTATGACTAAGGTGCAGGAAAGCTGGGTACACCACCCTCGAAAGCCTGAGGGCATTCAAAACCACATTTACTACTGAACTGGGGAGTACCTTGAAAATATGGTTGTGTGGGAGGGCTCTTCCAACCCTTCCTACTGAAGTGGTGCTATGGTGTTGCAAATGGTGTGGAATTCATATGGCTGGAATGAAAGCCAAGAGGGAAAATGACTCAGGCTGCTCGGGGTCAGGGTGTTCAGCTGGTGCAGTGCTCACTGGGGGCTCTGGTCTGTGCTCCAAGGATTGCTCATAAATTTTTGTTCAAATAGACCCTGAATCAAAAAAGAAATAGTCATGAAAGCCTGTCTACTAGGTTGCAAAGTCATATGTTCTGTTCTGAATGAAGCTTTTGCTGGTTTTGCTGTGTATGTACTGAAGGGGGAGAACAGTTCCTGGAGACCAGTTTGATGGCAGGAGGAGAGGGCAGAAGTGGGTGGACTTCAGATTCAGGTGAGAATGGAGCCTTGGTCCTCTGCTTCCCAAGCGAATGTGTAGTCACCAGGATATTAAAAAAAAAAACAAAACAAAACCAAAACTAATTTCACTGCCAGATACTGAGATAATTAAAAGAGTGAGCCTAGGCCTGCTTTTCTAGGTAATTTGGCAGATCCTGTGGAGCACATCACAAGCACCAAGTAGCTGGAGACACCTCCTGCATTTGGTGCAGAAGCCCCAGAGTAGGGCAGGAGTCCAGGCACTTCGCTGTGGCTTATGGTTCCTATTGGCCACTGCGGAGTGCAAAGTCTGGGGGTTTCAGGTTTTTATTTTTTTTTAAGCTACAGCTCTGCTTTACTTGAACCAATCTGTGTCCTGGATTTTTTTCTGGTGACCAAGATCTCTGCAGATCCATCTTTGGCTCAGCCTGGCCTTCAATGAATGCCTTTGAGCAGCTGTGCGAATCTCACTGCTTGAACGCAATGTGCTGTGCCATCTACTTTTCTTTAACAGCCAAGTGTCCAGCATTGTCACTTCTTGGTAACTAATGCATACAATTTTGACTTTGCACAATGCAGTGCAATACATTTGGCTCCACAATTTGAAAAGGGTCTGCCCTTTGTCTCTCTTTATCAGTATTATCTGACATTGAGTTATGAGCTGCTAATGACCCAGAGATAATGAAAGTCATGTCTCAGAGAGCTCACAGCCTGAAACACTGATGCAAGAAGACAGGAGAACCACTCAAGAAATCCAGTGGGAAGAATAATCTGTGGCTTTGAGCATAATATGTATTTTAATTACTGTTTGTTTGACACTCTGGTAGGCAATATGGAAGAAAAAAGCTTTTAGGAAAGTTTTCAATGGGCTGACAGCAGTGGTTTCATTTTCTTCAGCTGAATTCCCCTTCCCCCCTTAGTTTTTCGTCTCAGAGTACTGGCACTTTGATAAGTGTTGATGGAAAACACTGTCTTTTATGCTTAATGTGGGTGTGAGTAGAGGGGAGAATATATTGAAAGTGCTGCATGCAAGTGCCAGAAATGCCTGTGGTTCCCACACTTGGAGCAGAAAAACTCCCCTCAGGAGGCCCAGCAGTGTCAGAGGGTGCAAAGCAGAGGGAAGGTGGGCCTTAGCCCAAACTTCTGTCTCTTCCCTGGTTCTGACTAATTTGGGGAGCCTAGCAAGGTCAAGTAAGTTAGGAGCTCAGTGGCCTGGGATTGCCTTCTGAAGATCTTTCTTTCAGGTGTCTTTACAATAACATCTTACAGACTTTGCTTAGACCGGTGTCCTTTTGGAGCCTGTTGGCCACTTATTCTTCTCAGCTGAAAGAAGATAGTGATTCCTGTCTAAATTGCTCAGGTTTTACACTGGTATGATCTGGATGAGAATCTGGTGCAAGTATCCTGCAGATATGCCAAGGAAGGAGGCAGCTGTATGTGAACACATTCATTATGTGCATTACCCCAGAGAGGCAAGCCACTGTCTCCGCTTGCCACTTCAAAGGAGTAGAGTCGGTCTGTTAAGAGAAAAGCAAAATCCTCAAGATGCCTCGAGGGATGATAATTGAGATTTCGTTGATTTGTACAGACAGCAAAGGAGACAGATATCTCACAAGATTTTAAGTCTATACGGCACCCTTTTCTCAAGCATACTGTTGTATGTGAGTCTGAAATCTTCAGCTAAAACACTGTAGCCCAGCAATGAGGCTCCATGATCTTCACAATATGCCTTTGTTTTTGTTTTTGTAAGTGAAGAATATGCAGCTGATGAAAGACTGTCACAGATTCCCTGCAGAGCACTCCCAGTCTGAACCTCTCTCTCATGCCACCAGAATGAATCAGTTTGCAGACAGCAGTTTTTAGCAAAGATGCTTTATTACCAGGGCTGTAGCACCCACTAGAATGAGGGAACTCATTACTTTTAGAAAATTATTCTGATGTTTGAAGTTCTTTTACAGCCCCAAACTGGAGAAATTGCAAAGCTCCACATTTCTTTTTTAATGAGAATGAATGCATTGGATCTCTTTAATTAGACAGAGGTGGAAATGTATTAATTACCAGAGGACAACTCTCCATCTTCATGTAACAGTACAGATGGACTGGCCCGAGCTCCCAGTGGTAATAAAGCATCCTGACATGTTGACTAACAGCCTTAGCGCCTGCTGGGATGAAAAGAACTGGTGGGTATTTCCAAACCTTCACTATCATGAAGAACCATCAGCAAGAACAAATGCTGTACACCTTTGGAATGCTTATTTTCTAATTACACACAGCGCTTCTATCAAATCTTACTGATTTACACATGAAAAATAATTGGTTGCTCCATTTTCCCCTCTGGTTCAACACCATCCACATTTTAGCAGTAGCTGTCTAGAGGATGGAAGTAGTAGACTATGTTTAAAACATTGTTACTTCCATTTTCGAGTGGTTAACTTTAAAGTATTATTTGCTGAGTCTAGGAGTTTGTGAGAAGTGTGGTTGCTAAAAATCATGCTGAAACTGAAGGAGAGGAGGGTGATAATCAGAACAGCCTGATTTTAAAGTGGGATTGTGAATTAACTTATTCAGCTGGAGTTCCTTTCTGCTGTTATCTTTTATCAGTTGTTGTCATTCTCTCATCTGTTACAAATGCCTAAATAAATTGAATGGAGAAAAACACTGGACGTCAAAAATATTGACTAGAATTGGCAGTGGCTGGGAACAGTTGCAGTGCCTATGGCTTGAACAGGGAATGAGCAATTGTTCACAGCAGCAGCAAAAGCCTGAGTGCAGAACAACCTTTCTGGAGTTGAAGGGTAATTATTGACGTTGGGATTTGCAAAGCATCAGAACTTTATTGTAAACAGAAGATCGTGCATCTGTGTGATGAATGTATGTTTCTCTTCCTCTAAACACTGTATGAGGCTTCAAAGAGACCCTAGATATTCCCTGGCCCCTATAATTTTTGTTTTTAGGTCTGACAAGTAAAGAGAAGCTGAAGAAAGTCTCATTCGGTTGGCCAAGGTGATTTAGTCAGGGGAGTAATGCTAACTTAACTACCTCTGCAACTCCCAGGTTTTCTTCATTAGCTTGAATGGTGAATTAACTTACTGTTTCGAGCAGTTCCATAATGTTACACACCAGAAAATGTTTGCAATTGTGTGAGAAAATTTCTACTTCCTACTGAAGTTGCAGCTTTTTGTGTGCTTCTGTGGTATCAACAGTAGTTCTTAGAGTAAGGAGATGATGTTATGTAGTCACATTGTGGGTGTGTATGTCAGTACTTTTACTCACTGTGAATGTTTCAATTAATTATCTGATTTCATCAAGCTTTAACAGAGGATTAAGTCTCCAATATATGAAGCTTCCGCAAAAGGTCTGTGAGGTCTCTGGTGAAAGAGCATAAGGATCTACATCTACTTAAGTAAGGGTCTGTCTGATGTCCCGTATTGACCTATCTTATCCTTCCAAAAGAGATGTGGGACAAAATTTGTCACAGGGCAGCTGCAGCACTGTGGTGGGCTGGGCTGTGGAAAAGTGTTTCACTCCTGACCAGCTGGTTTAGCAACCAACATGTGTATCCTGGCCAAGCAAACTCTGTTCGCGTAGCCCTGGTTCCTACAAAAATATTGATGTCTCTTGACCCACCAGCAAGCTAGACAAAGTTGTTGAAAGACATGGTTAGGAGAGGAGAGAGTAGAAAGGGCTTAAGGATGTTATGGTAGAGGAGTGAGGAGTCCTACATTGAGGAGAAATGAGGGAACTGAGGTTATTGTGGTGGGTCTGTAGGTGATATGAGGATGAGTTCATCACTGTGATTTGTTTGGAGGTTCAGTCAACCATGAAACATAAGTCCAGTGGAAATCAGAATTAATTAGTGATGAAGCTCATAGAGTTCCTTGTTGATGTGTTGCATTCCTCTGCTTAGTTCCTTTTGCCACATCAGGAAAGTGTTCCTCTTTTCAGACCTAGTTATGTGAAAGGTCATCTTTTTGACCCAAAAATGTTTATGTAATGGCTTTAAATGATGTATTGCTCTGTATCTTAACTTCATGACAGTGGCACTTGAAAAATATGGTGATGTATGGATGAGAAAAACAAGGCTTAGATCCTGGTCTCATGCCAGGATCATGTCAGTCAGGCTGTGGTGTACCCTGTTTTGTTGTGTTCAAGTATGTGCATAGGACCCATCAACGCTGCACTCAGAGCACCTGACTTCTGTAGTCACACTGAGCAAATCATTGGCCTAACTCTGATCTCAATGTAGGATAAATCAGCAGTGATTTGATTTAAATTGACAGAGATAAAGCAATATATTTAACGTGGTGATGTAAGAATCAGGTTTCTAGGATTTGATCTGACTAGTGTACTCATGCAATAGATGGAAGAAGTGCTAACTGCAAAACAATAGGCTCTTAGCCTTTTTTTTTAAAAAAAAAACCCTTAGTTTTTACAGCTGGCTCTGAAGAGTTGGAGTCTTTTGGGAAGCACTGTAGACTTCAGGCCTTCATTTATCCACAGGCCAGGAGCAATGCTAGTAGCTGAAATGTGAGCTTCTCTAGAGCTCTCTAAACGATCTTCCGTTGGTCCCAGAAGATCATCCTCTCATGAGGTAAGAGGCAGCTTCAATATAGCCTGGTTTTCTGAGCCAGTTTTTATGCTTAGGACCAGTGGGCAACCTGTTCAAAGAGCATATATGCCCTTTTTTTAACCTACACTGAACACTTTCTGAAACATATCAGGTATGAAAACATGTTCTGGCAGCACCTCAGCCATCCCAACCACCCCCTTCTGGCTTTAAATCTGGTGGTTCTGTTCAGCTGCATAATTGTGCAGCTGTGGGCTTTTGGGGTTGCAGTTCTGGGTATTTGTGATGGGGATTGTCCATTACATTTTGCCACTCATCTCAGTTTCTGATGATTTCTACTTACCTATGTAAGCTCAATGTTTTTTAGCTTCAGTCAGTTAGAGATTACTCTTCTGACTGTGGCCAAATCATTTAACAATTTTCTCCTTTTGGAAAAGATGCTATCGGCTGGAAACATCCATCTTCTACAGAGAGAGCACCACGGCTTTCACCTTTTATCGTAGCTAACAATGTCTGTATGTCAGAAATGAGTCAGAAGTAATTTTTCTCTCTCTGCATGAACAATGTTAGCATCTGACTCAGCAAAGAGCCCTGCGTTGCTGTGCAGAGGTCCTCAGCACTGTCATCCTGTTACGCTGGCAGGCTGACTCATACGGCTTCAACAGAGATCACGGATTCACGTCTCAACTAAGCACAGGCCCAGGAGCCTCCTTATCACTTCTCAAAAGACATGGTGCCCAACGGGAGGGAATGACTTGCTGTTACAACCACTGATTTTATTTTAACCTTGAGAAAGTTCTCTCTCCTTTTGGGAAGAAAGGAAAGGAAAGGAAAGGAAAGGAAAGGAAAGGAAAGGAAAGGAAAGGAAAGGAAAGGAAAGGAAAGGAAAGGAAAGGAAAGGAAAGGAAAGGAAAGGAAAGGAAAGGAAAGGAAAGGAAAGGAAAGGAAAGGAAAGGAAAGGAAAGGAAAGGAAAGGAAAGGAAAGGAAAGGAAAGGAAAGGAAAGGAAAGGAAAGGAAAGGAAAGGAAAGGAGGAAAGGAAAAGAAAAGAAAAGAAAAGAAAAGAAAAGAAAAGAAAAGAAAAGAAAAGAAAAGAAAAGAAAAGAAAAGAAAAGAAAAGAAAAGAAAAGAAAAGAAAAGAAAAGAAAAGAAAAGAAAAGAAAAGAAAAGAAAGAAAAGAAAAGAAAAGGAAAAAAAAAGAAAAAAGAAAAATTTGACAATAAGTTGATAACTCAGTTGTTTTAAGGCAACATTGAGGTGAAAGTAAGGAAAAGAGCAAGACACTTTCTAAAAGGAAAGGTGAAAAGTGAGGGAGAAAGCACTATATCTAATTACAGGGTTTCACAATCCTAGATAGGCACCTTTGCCATTAAGTTGAGGGAAGGTTTTGCCAGCAAAAGATAGCACCATGCTTTCTTCCCTCTTCTGGCAGCAAATAGGAAACACTCACTTTCTCCTGTGACGTGGTAGTGCCCAGCAGCCTTTAGAAAGGGTTGCTTTGTGTTGCTGCTTGCCTGAGAGCTGTTGTCCTGCCCTGACTGAAGCTATGTTTGTCTCATGTTCTGCTTTATAAACAAAATGTTCCATTTCATGTATAAAATGTGAAATGACTTACCATGAGAGTTTGATTAAAGTAGTTGAAAAAAACAAGAATTGCGTGCGTGGGATTAATTTTTCTTTGATATCAAAGACCCTTTGGCTTGGGCTTTTTTGTCAGATGGGAGAACAACTGTGCAGATAAATGACTTCGGTGTCTGTCTGCCTCAAATAACACATGTGATGTGAGAAGTGCTCAGAGGATTTTGGTCTGGAGACTTTTTTTTTTTTTTTCCCATGCCAAGTTGATGTAAGAACACTACAAAACAGTTTATGTAGCATTTGGGCTAATATAGAGCCAGGTGGGGAGCTTGTCTGAAGGCCTAAGTGTTTGCAGCCATCCCAAAAAGCACATCTGTAGGTCACTAAAATGCATCCTGTATTGCTATATAGCTGTTGGATACTGATCTGTACTGAGAATTTGCACGTGTGAGTAGTGATGACAGCGCTAGCATTAGGCACCTTATAAGTATGTAGCACTGCCTAAAATGTGTGTTCATCACAGCTCCCTACGGTGTGCCACGTGCCATGTATTTCCCACACGGAGTTTCTATTAGCTCAAGAAGCAATAAACGTATGGGTACCGGGGGCTGGAAGAAATGAGCTCTGCCCCAGGGTATTGCCATGAACCTTTGGCAGTCAATAATGGGCACTGCCTGGCCAGTTTGATATAATGAATACTACCAACAAGATTAGAGGAACTAGCAGAGGAGTTTAATATTTTCTAACCAGTTTATTAAGATTCCTTGGACAAAACCTATTTAAACACATATTTTTTCAGAGCCATGTTTTCAAATATGGTTTATAGCCTGAGAGCTGTCTCAAAGTAGCTATAATTAAAACGTGTATAACTGTAGACTATACAGTTGTTAAGACAGCAGAGGTAAATTATACCCGTGCCTATATATGGATTATACCTAATTGTTCAGTTTCAGATATGTGACTGAGAACAAAATGTATCTTTTAGCTTTCTTGTAAGACAGTGAAAGACCGGACAGTAATTCATTTAATTCCTACACTGTGCTCCTCTCTGTAGTATTTGAGTGTCTTGTGATATTACTATCAAGGTAATTTCTGCTGCATGTTTGCTTTTTCAGTTTCCTAGGGAGAGAAACAGGCATAAGGGAAAGGTTTTAGTTTCAACTGTGTGAAATATGAGTGTGTTTTTATAGATGTACACGCACACACCCAATCTGATATATCTATATATAAGTTACTTAATGGTCACACGTGTCATTGGAAGTAGATATGTGTGGTTCAGTACAATCCACTGATACTCTGTTTCAGGTTCTCTTCTACTTCAAACTTAGTCATCTTACATGGGAGTGTAGCCAAGAGATCTCATTGCTACATGATGTACTATGAAATCAACACACAGTACAGACTAAACTAAAACTGGTGTTAGATAAACAGATCCAAGCATGGAGTAAGTCTGGGTGACCTGAATGGATGTGTCATAGATTGCTATGAGTTATTGATGACCTTTCATAATTCACAAGTGGCTCAGGTTCCCTCCACCACTTCTGAGCTATGAGATCATTAATAATGTGTGCAAATAAATAACACATCTTGAGTCAGCTCATTGTATTTCCTATTGCTCTCTCTTACCCTCCATGTATGGTGTGTATGCATATAATATTTATTTCAGAAACAGTGAAATTCCCACCAGCAGCTGTTGGGAAGAAAGTTATATCTCATAGTTATATCATTGGAGAGCTATATTTCATAGCTGTGAGGTTATAGTCATAAAATATAGCCTTTTAATGTGTTAAGAATAACTTCTGCAGTTACTTAAACCAATAGGACTATTGTATTCCAATTAACTAAACTTTACAGTACGGTCGCATCCACTGGGTCAAATTTTACCATGACTTATGCACTGAATTCATTGGAAATTGGAAATGCCATCATCAGTTAGTACAAAACTGACTCTTCAGATCCCCTGGGTATGGTGGAGTCACACTGTTGGTGAATTGGTCCAACTATTAAGGTCTTTTGACCCTAAATGTGCTGTAGATTCAGTTATCATTTGCCAAGTCTTCTCTCTTTTAACTTGGAGTAATGCAACTCTCAGCCAAAAGCCAAAATGATTGCAGGTCCATTGAAGTTAAATCTTTCCATTGAATTCAGTAGGCTTTGGATCAGCTCCTAAGAGCAGCTGCCCTCTTGGAAAAAAAATCTATGTGAAAATTGTCCTTGATTTCACTATTAATGATCTTTACCCTGAAGTAACTTCATTCCCATATTTTTCCAATACTGTATTTAAACGCCGTTTTTCATTCCTCATTGTTCACACAGCTTTTGAGGTCTGTTCTCATCAGTGGTTTTCTTACTGTGCTACTAAGAAAAATACTGCCATTTGTAATCTCTTCTTTCAACTTCGTGTTTATTATTTGTTGAGAATGTATGCAGTTCCATGGGTCAGTCATGCCAGTGAAAGAAGTTTGGTCGTATTGCTCAACCTTCCTGCTTGTAGCTGCACAGCCTTTCATTCCAGTTTCTGATAGGTCCCTCCTGGAAAATGCTGTAGGAATTGAACCAGTAAGACATATCCATGGGATAAGTAAGCTGACGGCTATAAAGTTCGTATTGATACATATACGGCAGTGTCTTGGTAGTTCGTTGTTTGGTTACTTAAGGCTATTTCAACACATGGGCAGCAATCTGATGTGCCAGTAGACAAGTATAGCTGTGTTGTTAATCAGACCGGTACCAAGTTAGGAAACCTCTATTAATCTGATGTTTGCATCTGCAAAGTTAGGTTTTCAAACAGAAGAACCCTTAAATAACAGTATAAGCAGATGGATCTTGTTTAGACTATTTCTTCTTTTTGGTATTAATTGCACTGCGATTGTGCAATTAGTCAGTTACAGAAAAAACTACCAGTGTGATAAGAATTATGTACCTAATTGAGTCTTCATCCTGACACCTTTAGCCATACTGTATGGTTCTTCATTCCAGGTCTGAATGGGAATAGTTTGCTCCCTCCACTGAGCATCTTCTCGGTGAGGCTTTTTCACTGAAAAAGCAGTTTTCACAGTTCAAAGCATCCAGGGGGAGGAAGGCCAGCAGTAGGGACTTACAACTGGTTTCTGTATGGACCAGCCTACTTAGCACAGCCAGTAGTGCTTTACTGCAACCTGTAAGGGATTAACTTAACTTACCTCAAGACGGCTATCCAGTGGAGGAGGAATTTGGGTGAGAGATGTGAATTCAAGATGTGTTGACCCTAAGGTAGCACGGAAGGTCTGGATGGTGGTCCCCTCTCTGGAATGAAGTGATCCTAGTGTTAACAGCAACTATCTGAGGTTATAGGTGAGCTATTTAAAGTTATATCAGTGCATTCACTGAAGGTCCACTTTCCACATCTCTCAAAGTGATCAAGAAACTTGATACTTTGAAAAACTGCTACTGAAGGCACTGCTGCTATTAGATCACCCTGTCTATGTTCTTCAAACTGAGGTGTCCTTCACTTTAAATATGATTTTTGGGGGAAGCCCAAAATGTGAGTCATTTCTTTACACACAGTCTTTCAAAAATTGTTGCCTCTATGTTAAGATACCCATCTTTCTGTCAAATAAGCCAAGGATTCTGTTAGCTGTGCAGAGTAAATCACCCTTTGGCCCCTGGAGGCAGCAACCTTTCCACTCCAGCCATGAAGTAATTGATGGAGTAGTACAGAAAAGCTTGCATTCTTGCTGTCTGGCAAAATAATAAATAAAATGTATCATTTCTTCATGGACTTTGGAGAGACAAGTAACTTAAATATGGTAAACATGAGAACAGCAGCCACCTTTATTTTGCCCGGGCAGCAGGGGAAAACATTGCTTTAAAAATTCATTTAAATATCCTCCTACATGAAAGGAAAAGTTGTTTCTAATCCATCTAAGTAAATGTAACAAATATGTTTTGTTCAGGCTAACTAGTTGCAGTACTGCCCAGGGGGGTCCTGGTTAAGCTTCCACTGACAGAAATTAATGGGAAATTTGTCCATTAACTCTAATGGGGCTTGTTGAGTTGCTCAGTGCTGGTTGGAGAATAACGGGGAAGCTGGCAGCAAAAAGCTACTCTGATACGTTGGAACAAGGAACAGGTTTACCCATTGTAGGAGTGCATAGATAACTGGTTTTCAAAAAGTTTTGGTTAAGAAACAAAAACCTCTACCCGTGTCATCTCTGACGTGAATGGGGGAAATCCTACCAGTATCATCAGGTGCAGTACTGAGGCTTTTAAAAACACCAGAGAAGTGCCTGGAGAAAGGGGCTGACAGGAGCCTCACAAAGTTCAGCAAGGGGAAGTGCAAAGTCCTGCATCTGGGGAGCAACAACCCCAGGCACCAGCACATACTGGAGGCCACCTTGCTGAAAAGCAGCTTGGCAGAAAAGTACCTGGGGCTCCTGGTGGACACCAAGTTGACCATAAGCCAACAATGTTCCATTGTAGCCAAGGTGGTGAATGGGATCATGGGCTGCGTTAGAAAGAGTGCTGCCAGTAGGTCAAGGGAGATGATCCTTCCCATCTACTCAGCCCTGGTGAGGCCACACCTGGAGTGCTGTGTCCAGTCCCGGGCTCCTCAGCACAAGAGAGACGTGGACATACTGGAGAGTCTGAGGAAGGGCCACAAAGATGATTAAGGGAGGGGAGCACTTCTCCTATGAGGAAAGGCGGGGAGAGCTGGGACTGTTCAGCCTGGAGAAGGCTCAGGGGGATTTTATTAATGTATGTAAATACCTGAAGGGAGAACGCAAAGAAGATGAGGTCAGACTCCTTCCAGTGGTGCCCAGTGTCAGGACCAGAGGCAACGGACATAAACTGAAACACAGGAGGTTCTCTCTGAACATCAGGAAACACTTTTTTACTGTGAGGGTGGCCAAGCCCTGAAACAAGTTGCCCAGGGAAGCTGTGGAGGGTTAGTCCTTGGAGGGATTAAAAAGCTGACTGATACAGTCCTGGGCAGCCTGCTGTAGGAGGTCCTTCTTGAGCAGCGGGGTTTGGACCAGATCAGCTGCAGAAGTCCCTTCCAACTTCAACCATTCTGTGATGAGTGGAAGAGAATTAAAGTGAAGTAGATTGCAGCTGTCCTCAAAATGGAGACTGTGAAGAGTACATGTAGCCTCAATAGAGATTATACCATTGATTGTGACTTCAGATCACAATGGGACATCAATGGTAATAAAATATATGGCAAGGGCGGAGGGCAAGGAAACCTAGCCAAGACTACTCAGAAACTGACTGTTCAGTAACTGTTTTTGCTGTGGAATAAATGTAAACTGGATGAACTTGTGTGTATGGTGTGGATTAGTCATCGAGGTTAAAGAGAATTAAGGTTAAAGAGAAATAAAGTTTTCTCTTTTTTTTTTTTTCTTTTTGTAGAGAAATGGTTCTCTTCTACATCAATGAAGTAAATACAATCCTTATCCTTGACTTTTAATGAATGCGAGATAGAAAACCTAGGGAAAAAAATCCACTATGAATTGAGAACACACATGTAATTAATGAGAATCTGAGACCAAGTAAATGAATACCTTTTGAAAGTGTTTCTCTAAAAAAATAAAAATGTTGCTAATTTTGCAGAATTCCATCATATGGTTGCTTAAGGATAAAGACAAAACAGTTGGGAAATATGAACTATGTCTTAGCCAGATAAAAAACTTACCAAACCATGGGCAGTTACTTTTTAGAGATGAGAGCACTGGGACCTGACTGGAACAAGAACAGAAGCACACTGGTAATCCTCAAAAAAAGGAATATACTTAGTAGTTACTATTTTTAAAATTAATCCAAATTCAATATTTGATAAGGAAAATAATCTTTGAACATCCAGAAGACAATAAAATTATGATAAATAATCAGCACTGAGTTTTCAAGACTAAATATTGCCAGACAAATCATTTTTATAGCCTAGAGTAATTAGTGAATGAAGAAAATGAGGTAAATATTGTATTGAAGGTCAGAATCTGAGCTGGAGAAAGGAAACAACCATATTGACTTCATCATACTTACTAAAGCAAGCTGAACACCAGCATTTATACTTTAGAACAGCATTTCTCTAAGTCTAATAAAGGTTTACTTGAAATATTGAATCAAATGGTTTCTAAACATTTCACATAACATGAAACCTGGGTAAAATGATCACAAAACTGAGCAATTTGGAATGCTTCTAAGTGTTGTAAAGATTGTTTCTAAAACACATTTTACTTCCTGACTTTATTAACAATCCAGGAAAGATCCAATTTTTTTATTAATGCAGCCTGATTTGTGCTCTGAACATTTGGAAAAAAAATATTAAAAATATACATTAAGTTAGGGAGAAAAGCCAGGGAGTAACACAAATGTCATATTTTTCGTTAGGGAGAAAAGCCAGGGAGTAACACAAATGTCATATTTTTAGGACACCCCCCCCCCCCCCAAAATATTGATATTCAGAATGAAGAAGAAACCTGACAGAAGTAGTGCCATTTTGCTTGCATGAACAAAGATCTAAGCTCAATTTTTATTATGTGTGTGTTTTGACATATAACCTGTATCTTCCATGTATGTGTTTCCATTTGAATTAAATTAATTCAGTGGAAAGAATTTCCATTCTTTCCTTATATTGTTATGTACTGAAAGAATTACTTGGTGTTGACTTTACATAATTAGTGACATGTTTGCTAATACTCATAACTAAAAATACTTTAATACATAGAATAAAAAAGAACAGTATTTTATAAGCTACAAGACAAGGTAAGATTTAGATGCAGACAATCAAGAAGAAAACAAAAGGGCAGTGACACAATACTGGCTAGTCTGATAAGCGATGATTTTGGTGGAAGTGATGTGAATCTGTTCATTATTACCTCTGTCTTCAGGATAAGCCTCTGCTCTCAGGTCAATGTTGGTCAGAAGTTACTTTCAAGATGAGATTCTCCAACCATTTGCTACATGAGCAGTCATACCTTGGACATTACTTCAGCCCAAGATCTTGAGCTCTCTAGAGTAAAATCATATCCTGATGATGATTACATGCAGAGTAATTCAGATTACAAGGATCCTCCAGTCCTGCTGCCCCGCAAAAAACAGGACAATTTAGAGTTATGTTAGGTTGCTGTAGGTCTTAAAAACACTTCGTCCAGGCCCACAAAGTAATACAGGTGGAAAAGGTGCAGACTGGGCCACCTCTGATATTCCAGAGATCTCTTGGTTTCTCAGGTAGGTAAGAATTTAGACACCTAGGCATTCACATAAACCCAGTGCTTTTTGATATGAAGCAGTTGCATTTTTGGCAGCACTGGCAGAAACGTCACAAGAAGGAACTGTTGTCGTTGTCCTGCAGGTGTAGGTAAGCATAAACAAAGAAGGAATCAGCTTCGTCCTCCTGGATGTTTGTGAGAAAATAATTAGACATATTTGCTACTTGAAACTCATGCGTCCAGACTTGCATATAGGTTATATGCAATATTACTGTTCCCATTCTACAGTTTGTAGTGAGAATGTGGGGCAATTATGAAAGTAAAATTTGCTTTTTCTGCAATGCATGCAACATTTATTTAAAGTTAATTGTTCCAGGGAACGCATTTGCCAAGAAACTCTTTCAGGAGATAATTTAAGGAAAATGACCTGAAGAATGGAAATTGTAGGATTGAATTCGCTTAATTCAAATGGAAAATGTCTTCATGGTTTCTACCCAGCAGGTAATGCACATGCTTATTGCATTATAGGAATTACAGAGCTAGTTAAATTATTTCACTATTTTTGACATTCTGAAGATCTTTCCATTCCTTGTGATCTGAAATTGATACCTTTTCTGCTTATTTTACAATGTATTTCCACAGATTTTTGCCAGCATTTTTATGAAATCGCTGTAGAAAATTCATGTTTACTAATAATCCATTTTCCTCCTGAAAGTATGGAAAATAATGAAAGCAATAATGTTAAAATACATTTTAAAAATATTGACATGTGCAGTTGCCAAAGTTTTATTAGGAAGTACTGATACTGCTTGAAACATTCCTCTTATAAAAGTATAGGCCATTTTTTTCAACAACGTAATGACACAAGATTTGCTAAGAGCTATCATAAATCATAGAATTATGGAAAAATGCAAGCTGGAGGGGACCTCCAGTGGTCTTGTAGTCCAGCCTTCAGCTCAAAGCAGGGCCAGCTTTGAAGTTAGATCAGGTTGCTCAGTCTTGTCCAGTTGCATTTTGAGGATCTCCAGGGATGGAGATACCACAGTTTCCATGGGCAACTTCTGCCTGTGCTCAACCACTGTCATTGTAAAACTTTTTCCTTTCTTCTGACCAAGGCCCAGAACAGGACACACTATTCCAGATGTAAGTTCAGAAGTCCTGAGCACAGAGGAATAACCACTTTACTCAGCCTGCTGCCTATGCTTCTGCTAATACATCTGGGTACATGCTAAGCTAAGAATGATCCCACAAGGTCACAGTGTGAAGTCAGGTTCAGCAGGGTCCTTATCTGCGGAGTTGCTCCTCAGATGGCTGGCCCTCAGTCTGTACTGATGCAGAGGGCTAGCCCCCACCAGGTGCAGGACTTTACATTCATCTTTGTTGCATTTAATGAAGTTCCTTCTTCATTGCTCCATTACTTCATTACCCCAGCTCATCTGGGTCCCTAAATGACATCCAGTGTACCAGCCCCTCCTCCCAGTTTGGTGTCAGCAGAAGACTTGCTGAGGGCTCATTATGTCCCATTATCCAGGTTATTGAGGAGTTTTCCATTTGTCAGTCCATGCTGGTCGTTCGCAGTTGCTGTCTTTCCCTTCATGTGCAGCGAAATGACCTGCACGAAGACTTGCTCCATAATTTTCCCAAGAATGAGGGGAAAACTGACTGTCTTTTAGTTGCCAGGATTTTCTTGCTCATTTGTTTCAGAAAACATTTTTTTTTTACTGCAGACCCAAAGAGGCAGTCCTGCCTGATGACATCTTTTCTCTGTGGAGACATTTGGTCAGAAGAACCACATATCATTGTGCAAATAATCAAGCTGCCCTCTCCAACCTAAAAATATTCTGTTTCCTTGGGAGAATAGGGCCTTCATGGGGCACAGCTCTTCAATGTCCCCAGGCATGTCAATGTTGTCTATTAATCATGACTTTTTCTGGAATGCCACATCCAGGCTTCTCTGTTTGCATGCAAGCATATGCTCAGGTGGTGGCACAGGCTGAGTTTTGGAATTGTTTATGAGAGCCTAAACACATCTGGCACCTTTGCACAAGACAAAGGTCTTGTTCACTGAAGCAGACTGGGTAGATGAAAGATGAAACATTCCTGCTAGGTCTGCTGACCCATGCCCCAGCCATGGCTATTTCTCAGCACTTCATGTAAACTTCAAGCCCAGGTCACATTTGAAGAAGTAGTCAGTGATAGAGACAGAAGTGGTGTGGGTGAAGGGCTCCCACCCACCGTGGGAGGGGGCGATAGGCAGTTTCTCATTCCTTTCTAGTCCATGGGAAAGTGATGGGCTTGCTGTGTTGCATGGTTTTGTAACTGGAGTTGAAGAAAAGGTTGTAGGGTTAGCTGGGCTTTGCTTGTTTCATGTACTCACTATGAAAGACATGCCAAAACAACAGCTACTGAGTCTATTAAAAGAAGACATGTTTGCTTTCTCAGAGACTCTAGGTGACTTTAGGCAAAATCTGTGGAGAGGGATTAGGAATCAGGCTATAAAAACGTTTCAGCTCTACCTTTATTCCACACTTCCCTATGGCTGAGCACACTCTCACAGCAGATCTCAGCCAATTTGAAGAACTGGATCCATGAACCATTCAGATAACAAATGTTTTATCTTCCCTAATCAGAATCATAGAATCATTTAGGTTAGAAAAGACCTTTAAGATCATCATGTCCAACTTTTAACCCAGTATTGCCAAGCCCAGCACTAAACCATGTCTCTAAGCACCACATGTACGCATTTTTTAAGCACTTCCAGGGATGGTGATTCCACCGCCTCCCTGGGCAGCTGGTTCTAATGCTTGACCACCCTTTCAGTGAGGAAACTTTTCCTTATATCCAACCTAAACCTCTCACAGCAGCTCCTCTTTTTGTTAAAGGATCATCCAGAAATGAAGGGGACTTTCACATTCGAGGGGTGTTTCTCAGTTGTGATTGTCCTTTCCGGGCTCTGAAAACTCCTGTTCCCCTGTAAACACAAAGGCGGATGAATGCTCCCTCCTAACACACTGCTGATGGCAGGGCTCAGCCTGGAGCTCCCAAAGGAGCCTGTGCAGAAAGTGGCATTACCTCATATGTCACTGTGATATTTTAAAATAGTTGCATAATTACTTTGACTGTTGCACTCGGACTGGGTGACAGGGCTACGAAAACTGAAATTTCTTCCAGAAACTGTTTGGATTTTGTTCTTCCCCCCCCCCCCCCCTTTTTTTTTTTTTCCCTTTGTAGCCTGGGAATGTTACACTGGGAGGTAAAGTCACTGAGGAGGGGAGAAATAGGTGATCCCAGACCCACACACACATTTTCCCTTGTTACTCAAAGCTTAAAGGAAGGGCATGCAGCCACCAGATACCAGATTTCCATTACCATGACAGGCTCCACCAGTGGTGCCCAGCAAAGCATGCTTGTACATCACCAGTAGGTATTTTGGCACAAGGCAGCCATCTCCGACCTGTTGTAACATGTAGGAGGAAAGACAAAGCCTTACTCAAAGACACCGTGTGCCTGAGGCCAGCTCCTACAAGATGACCAGATATGGCAGCAGATGTTACCATGTTACGCACCCCTCTGCCCTTTTTGAGGCAATGCCTCCTGGTCTCTCTCCCTGAGAAGGCACTTTTGGAGGCACAGTGATGCCCGCCCTGCCCCCGAGGATTGCAGTCTGTGTTCAGTGGCACACAGGGACCTGGTCCTGCCTGACTACTGCAAGCTTGGTACCTGACCAGGGCATGCAGTACTCTCACTGAATGATGGCCTCAGTACCAAGATATAATGAGATTACTCCCTGAAAAGGAAAATCAGTTCAGTGCAAAGTAGTTGTCCTTGGCTTTGAAGAGAATAAGGAGAAAAAGAAGTCTTTGTTACCTTTATAATAGATATTTACATTCAGTCTTTAGACCGTGACCTGCGTTATCTGATCTAGACTAAACTCCTGTTGGTTTGGGGACCTCACAGGACCATGGTTAAGATGAGCATCCTTTGAAGCATGTGAGGATATACGGAGTGGTCTGAGCTTTTACACAGATTCTGTAGGGCAGAGATGAAAAATGAGTTTCAAGAAATGCATTTCTCACAGCCACATAGAAAGCCCTTTAAGTGTGGACTGTGCTCCACACAGAAAAGAGACCACATTAAAAAGGCATTTAAACCCCCAAAAGTCTTTTTGACTTGTGACTTCAAAAGAGTTCTCTTGCCGAACTGTACCCGCAGTAGCCATCTCCTGATCATATGGTCAGGCATGAGGGAAGTTCAGCTGATTTCTTCCTCAGCTATACAATGAAGTGTGTTACAAAATATAAAATTGAAAAATTAAGTTAGGTTCTTAAACTTTTTAAGCCAAACAAATGGTTTCTTTATTTTCCACTATATCTACTAGAAATGCAGACAGTGATATACAAAATTAATGTGGAAGCTAGAGGTTAGTGAGGTTAAGTTTTCAATTTTTTTTCCAGGGACAGGGGGACCAATTAGGACTCCTTGCTGCCTTATCCAAAGTGAAAAGACAACTGGTCCTCTCAGGCACTCTGATGACTGCAGTCCCAGATAGGTACAAGATGCCAGAGAGAAGCCTGGGATAATTTGGAAACAACTGACCTGTCTCACCCAGACAGCATCTAAATAAAATGAATGTGGGAGAAATGAGGGCACTGAGACTGGATTGTGTAAATAGCCAAGTAATATGCTTGTTGGCTGATCTGAAAAGTAATTGAAATAAATAACTGAAATGTAGACTGTGTTCTACTCTCCCACATCAGGATTTTTTCCTTGCCACAGTGAAAAGAAGTTAAAAAACCCAAACCAAAACTTTGGGGTAAAAAGTTGCAGAAAGTTTTCCGCTTGGAGTTCTGAAGTTAAAGCCAAAAAAATTAAATGTTAGATTGATAAAGCTGGCAGCAGCTTGGGCATCTCTTTGACTTGAAAGGAACCCGTGATTATTCCTGTGCCCAGGGTGCGGGGGAACATGGGGTGGGCTGATGCAGGCAGCTTTGCTGGCTGTGCCCTGCCTGGGACTCCCTCCTGTGCATGGGTCATCCTCACCTCCTGGCAGTGCTCTCCTCCTTGGAGCATCCTCAGCCTCATATCTTTGCAGGGGATGGCAGGGTACTGGCAAAAACTAAGAGGGACTCACAAATGGTTAAGTGGCTAGTGACCCCCGAAGGGGTAGAAGACTTTAGTTCAAGTCAGGTCTTTTAACCAGAAAGGACACCTAGTTTGCAGAAACTGCAGCGTTGTCCACAAGGACCCATGAGAAACAGAGATGTGCTAGCACTGACTGGTGGTCAGTGCAGTTTTCTGGGATGTGGGTACAGCTCCTCGAGCATGAGGGATAAATCAAACCTGCATCTTTCATTTTCCAGCTGATGACATTAATACTGTGCTATTGGGTGGAAGGTGAACTGCCACCTGTGTACCTTTATTTACAGGACTTTTATTGTAAGTACCCCCAAAAATAAATAGTTCAAAAATGTGAAGGGCTTATGTTCAGAAAGTGTCCAAACAAAGTTTCTGACAGTTAAAAAAAGCCAGTCTTCATTTGTTTTGGCAAAACCTGTTCATTGAATTTGGTCAAACTTTGGAAAGTCATCAGCCAGCCTGAAATAGTGAGTTTTTTTGGCAACTAATGATTTACCAGAAGAAACAAGCTGTCTTCTTCCTAATTCATTTGGGAGTTCATGGTAGGTTTTCCTTTCTTCCTTTCTCCCCTTTACCAGGGATTTGAGCTTCCCCAGGAGACAAATTGCTGCCTTTGCATTGTCTGTGATTTGGACTTTCAGATAGGGAGGTTCCTCACTTTCTCCTTTGGACGGGAGCAGTGGACCATCCTTTTTTCTCTGCCTCACCCAGGGCAGGGGGCTGCTGTCAGCACCGGTGGGCTGTGAGTGCAGAGGCTCCAGCAGCTAAGGGAGGCTGAGATCGTGAAGGCTGCAAAATCAGAGTCAAGGAGGTGTCTTGCCTGACTTTACATTCTGTGTCTGGGCAGATTTGAAAGCAGACAAAGGGCATTTATTTGCCCATATTTGATTCACAACATCTGCAAGCATGCTATGCAGTTCACCGAACCCATTTGGATCCATGGCTTCTACCTGGAAGAGCTTGCAATCTAGTTTGAGAAGGGTGGGCTGAGAAAATACCAGGTGAAGCTGCTGAGGCACTCAGCCCTCCTGGTGCTCCTCTAAATCTGTCCAGCTGTTCGCTTAAATTAGCTCCTTCTGGGTAACACCTCAGAATTTCAGCTTTGTCACAGTGCTGACGTAACTGCAGGAGGACATTTTCCTGGGAGAGTTTGCAACAGCAGTGAATTCAAGCCAGAGCAAGCAGTGAAAAGAGTTTCCTGGGACTCTTCCATCACAGCTAAAGTGGAGCCTGGCCCAGGCAAGGGGTTAGCAGAGGGAGAACAGCTTAAACACCACGTGGAGCGCTGGGGGGGCTGGGGAAAGCACCATCTCCTGACGAGGGGACCTCCTCCATGTCCCAGTCTTACTTCATGTAACATGAGGGCGGGGATCTCTCTGGTCACAAGCTGAGCATGGTATGGGAGCCTGGTTACATTAGCTCAGAGTCATTCAGCTGTTGCTTGTGGAAAGCCTTCCAGGAACGTGGGTGGTTATCTTTAAAATTGTTTTCATCCAGCAGAGCAAGGCTTTGGTTAAATTTTGCAAGTGTGGAATACTCCCATAACTTTAAATCGTATCAGGATTTGATTGTGAGTTTAAATATATGTAGTGAACATTTAAGTCCTGTGCAAACAAAGACCAGACATGGGGCCAAGACAATGTGATGCGTGAGCAGCCATGTTGTTCCCTCTCCAGTCCAAGAACTGGATTCTTCCGCAAAGCCCTCTGTATGGCAGTGATAAAAAGATGAATATTTGACATAGTTGTAAGATGACTCTGACACCCTAGTAAACGTAAGTGAATTAGTGGTTATGAAAGATACCCTATAACAGGGGTCCTCAAACTTTTTAACCAGGGGGCCGGCGCGCGGATGCAGTGGCAGGCAGTCATCTGCGGCTGCTTGGTTTCCCACCCCCCCCCCCCCCCGCCAACCCCCGGCGGGGGGGTGCGGGGGGGTCTGTAAATACCGGGGGCCAGATTGAGGACCCTGGGGGCCGTATCCAGCCCGCGGGCCGTAGTTTGAGGACCCCTGCCCTATGACGTGGATACTTGCAATAGCAATGGGTTGCATGTCATGCCCCAGAAGGCAACCTTCCAGCCTGGTCTTATACTTTGCTGGTACAGATTCATAGGAAGATGTTCAAAAGAATTTGGGCTACTGTTTTGTTTATAGAAAATCTCTACCCTTGCTATATAATGCACTCAATGTGTTGGAGCTACACTTGAAAGAATAGGTCTGGATGATAATATCTCTCCCTTTCTCATCAGACCAAATTGTCACACTGCATTAGTAATCCCCCAAAGGTCAGTGCAACTACTTGTGGAACAAGCAGTGCTCAGCACCCTGCCTTCGGCTCTGCTGAGCGTCCGGGAAGCACCGCTGCAGCTTAGTGGTGGTATAGCAGCTGCCAGCACCGGTGCACCCGCCTGCTGAGCTCAGGGGCCCACCGGAGAAGTCACACTGGTGTTCACCAGGATGCCAGAGACTAACTGCATAGTCAGGAAAACTGGAGAGACTTTAAATCTCTGCAGGCTGTAGCTCGTACGATATTAATAAAAAGCTCAGATGGGAGAGTTTACCAGCATACGTCCAATTTGAAAATTGAAATAGATGGAATTTCTGCAAATTGGCATATCAGACTCTTACAACAGCTTTCACAGTCCTTGTCCCTCCTACAGCATAGCTGGTTCTTATTCCCTGAACTTGATTTGTTAGCATGTCTGCTGTCAAAAGGTCTGTTTCTTATTTTTGTTGAGTTATACCTTAAATGTGTCTTTCCTTGGCTACTTATGTTCTTGTTTCTGCACAGCGGCAGCCAAGCAGGGGCCCAAGTACTCATTCCTGGCCCTCAGATTTATTCCCATCGCTTTGATGGGTTGAGTCTGGTGCTGCCTGTATCACAGAGCACCTGGATGGGCTGATCGCAGACGTTCGCTGGCACTGCAGTCTCAGCTGTGGAAACAATTTTGCTGGCAGTGGAAGCCCAGTTTCGCCTGGGAGGGGCCCATATTTCTTGTTTGAAATGTGTGAAGCCTCATCAGAGCTCTGTTATCAGACCTGCTGGAATGTTTTTCCCCTCTCTCTCTTCTTGGTCCACCTTCTCTCACCCCTCGAAATCTTACTTCTGCTTCTTCTCAGAGTCCCTAATGTATCTCTTCTGGCTTCTTTTGCTGTAATCTCTCCCCTCACTTTCTCTTCACGTATTAGCTCTTCTTTCACTGCACTTCTCCACTGCCTCCTCCGTTTTCTTTGCCCCTCCTGTTCATTTCTCAGGAACCTCCTGTTTTTCTCCCATGTCCCCACCTTCATCCCTTTTCCAGAAGCTCTGTAAATGATGATTCCAGTAATAGGGCATATTCCTTGAAAAGTCAGCTGTCTCGGTCCTCAGAGACTCTGTGAGGTGCAGGTCCGGGTGGTTAATATCGTTAATATTTTATTACCAAGTGATGCTGGGGACCTGTGGTGCCAAGCATTGCATAGCTGGGCAGTAAAAGACAGCTCTTGCACCAGATGTCTTCACATGCTCCACAGGCATAAAGGGATTACAGCCTCAGTCTTACACATTGGCAACTGAGGCTTACAGAAAATAAGGATAAATGTACTAAGCTGTTTAGGCACGTAAAGTTGCAGATACATATTTTCTCCTCAGCCTGACCTCCTTATGCATGTTAACTGTCTAATGCCATTTAATCTTTTGATTTTGCTGGGTATAGGAATGACACCCATCTAGAAACCACAGAAAACTTTGCTCATGGTGACCAGGGTCAAGGTCAAACAGAAAGTTCAAACCCATCCATATATTTATATGTTCTCACGGGAGAATGAAAGCTCAGCACAATTTTAGGCAAGAAAAGAGAACAGGGGGAGAAAACCCAGTGAAACATTATAGTCTGTGCTCACTGTGCTGTATCTGACTCTGGCTCAAGGGCCTGGACTGAGGAAGGAGAGCTGAAAACTGCAGTATGGTCCTTGTGTTCTGTGATATTCCAGTACAGCATTCATGAAATGCTGTGTCAGCTTCACGTATGTGTTAAGATGGAAGACTGCAAAGATCTAAGCATGAATATCATGATTCACATTCTTCTCCTTTGTGTCACTCTGATGTTTAGACTTTAGGTAGTATCTTCTAGTTAGCAGGTTTTGATGGGCCACAGGCTTTTCTATCAACATATGGTTATATTGTTTCCTGTTACTTGGAGGTCAGTTGGTGCTTGGCCAAGGAATAAGAGACCTGTTAAGTTTGAGAGCAGTGAAATGGTTAATATGATAATATTTAACTTGCCAAATCCTTAACATGCAGAAGCAGCATGCTCAGGAGTTGAGCAGGGCAGTGTGACCTCTCTTAGCTATCATTTCAGGATGCCTGCAGAAGCAGGAGGACTGTGTATCAGTTTACAGTCAGCTTGGTAATCTTGCATGGGGCCTGCTTGTGTCTCTTGTGCTGATTGCTGAATGTAAAATGAACATTGTTAGCCAAGAAAGCAAATAAAGGGAACAATTTCCCAAGGCATTTTACTCTGTTTATTTAATGCCTCTGAACAAACCCCTTTCCACATCCTCTGAACCTACTGGCCACTTCAGATAGCTCCATTTCCTGCTGGGTGAGTTTTTTCTAAAATATTTATTCAGCTCCAGGAAATGATGATTTCCTGAATATTCTGAAACTTCATATTTTTGTTGTATCCCTGTTTATTTAATAGTCTTACTTGTTGTGCAAGTGTGCAATGCACAGCAACACCTCTTGCAACGTAACTGTGAGGAAGGAGTAGAACTAGACGTAGCACATCAAAAACCAGCTTAAGTGAAACTAAATCTGGTTTTGCTAATTTATGCACTAGTGTATTTCCATTAGCATGAGCAGTTACCTCTTATTTATACTGGCCTTAAAGGGTTCAGAAGTAGGCTTTTAAATTTAACCTGCTCTTTAAGGAAAAGTACCTACAAACCCAAACTAGTGAAGGGGAATTAATTAACTTAAAGCTCAAGATTTTATAATTCACAGTTTATATTAATGTCTTTTAGTTTTCTTTAAGCAGCAAACCAACGGAAAGGACTATATGTTTTCCTCGCCCTACACTGGGACTAAAAATAAGCAAAGCTTATTTTGTTAGGTTGAAGTTAATCTACAGCCAGCACTGCAGTCTGACATGGATTTCACTAAAGCGAGTGAAGTTTGTGCACAGTCTTAATGAAAAGGCCATAATACTTATGCGCAAGGACAGGAACCAGAAGTAACTACTCTGAAATGAGAAGAGATTTTTTTAAGTAGATCAAATGGGATTGGTCCCAGAGGAAATTCAGGAATTGCATAGCCTTGCCATTAACCCTGGACTGAGCCATGTGTGTCTCCCTGCCATGCTTTTCTTTTCTCCCTTTGTGTCTACTTGTTCTTAACCTTCATCTGCTGACATTATCGGCTGTGACTCCCTTTGGTTTTTTACAGGCAGAATAGATAGTTCACACCTCTACTGAGTCTGAAGAGAAAGGTGATGTGGGCATACTACACTGCCATGCCCCTGAATTACAAGCTCTTACAGCACCCAAGTACAACTTGCCCCATACTTACCTAGAAGTTCTACCCTCACAGAAATTACATCCTTCAATGGCTACCATGTCTCCATTTGGAAAATATTTTGAAGGAGGAACAGACTGATGATTAGACTTTCCTTTTCTCAGGCATCTGGTTATCTACCTTGCTCCATAAACCAGCCTCTTCCTCTCCTGTGAGTCATGTGTTGCCACTCCTATACTGTCTGTGGTGAGGAGGCTGGTTGCTTTCCCCCACTTTTAAATGCTCTTTTTACACTTTTAAGTATTCTTTTTAGAGTTTCTCTGTTCCCTTCCCTCCCTCCTCCCTCCCTTCCTCACTCCCTTCCTCCCTCCCTTCCTCCCTCCCTTCCTCCCTCCCTTCCTTCCTTCCTTCCTTCCTTCCTTCCTTCCTTCCTTTGTGCTTTATTATGCATCCCATACTCATCCACTATTTTTCCCCATTTCAGGTGGAAACATGCTGATGCTGATGCCTCTATCACCAGACATTGCCAGCATGTCGCTGTCTCTGGCAGAGGCTGAACCCTCTGCAGGCACCAGGCTCTCAAACAACCCCTTGTGAAGCAATGTGTTACCACCGTGCCCCTGTCTGAGAGGCATTCTTGCTTTTGACACCAAATATTTGAGATCCACATTGCTGAGCTGAGTAAACTCTGACGATGTCCTTTCTGCCGTGTTACCTCCTCCCTGAGTTCATGTTGTGTAACTTTACCACCAGGGTGCAGGACCATGACCGATTTTTGAGTGGGCTTGCATTGTTTTTAATTAATCTCTGATTAATTCACCTTAATTTCTTGTGTGACCTGCTTTGTGCTTTTGCAGGATGACACCTCCCACTCTTCCTCCTGTCTAACATGGTCAGGCAAAGCCACAACACTTTTGCCTTTTTCTTTCCAGGAACCTTTGTCTTCCTACCTTTTCGGCTCCACTATAGCTCTGAAACCAGACCATCAGCTCCAACAGCTTCTTCCCCAGCTTTAACAGAAATTTGCATCATCCTGAGGGATTTGTTATGTCTTAACTCTCTCTAGGCTTGGTGAAGTTTTCAGAGGATGTAGGGGACCCACAAAGAATGTTTTTTACCTCCTAGAGAAGTTTTGGCTACTTGGCCTCTGTTATCACTTCAGCTGCTGGGAATCATTTGCAGCACCATGTTTAAACCTGGAATTTCATGAGAAAAATCTACCCCAGGCTACTATTGTATTTGTAAAGTAAGCTGCTAGGTGCTAAGAAAGCAAGAGAATCACACAAATAAATAGGTTTAAATTAACTCCAGGTCCTATACTAATGCATGATGACATTTACAGCTGCCTTGGCTTACCCTGCCATCTTCTGGTGATACCTGCTGCAAGATCAAAAGTTAGAGGTGAAATGAGATGAAATATTTTATTACTAAGAACACAAGGGTTGGCTTCAGTCCAACAGAACAGTTTCCTTAAATAACCATTTTTAATATACAGCACCATATAAGATTCCTGCAATAAATGTTAGGATTTTAGATTTTGATTTAACTTCTTTCAATAATGTATTTATTTTACTGAATGATACTTCACTAGGCTAAAGAAACATTTCTGGCCTGGCAATGCCTGTCCTGGCAAAGGCAGATAAAAACCCATGTACCACTTATTTCTCTATCATTATAAAGCAGCCAAGGATATTGAGGCAGTCAGAGCCATTGACTGGCCAAGTATTCAAGACTGTGACTACTCGGTGTCCAAGTCTTTAGATGTTCAGTTACAAACTGCTTCTTAGCCATCCACGACTGGAATATTTGACACTTCGCACAACAAAAAAAACATTGACCTGAGCCCCAATTGTCTCACTGTCGCCCAGCTTAATAACTTCAATGATTTCCTTTTTTTGGTTGTATTGGGTTTGCATGTCAAAGTATTGGTAGTAGGGGTGAGCTATAAGGGTGGCTTCTGTGAGAAGCTGCTAGAAGCTCCCCCAATGTCCAAGATGGACCTGCTGCTGGCCAAGGCTGAGGCCATCAGTGATGGTGGTGCCTCTGGGATAACTTATTTAAGGAGTGGAAAAACCTGTGCAACTGTAGCCAAAGAGAGGAGTGAGTATACATGAAAGAAACAACTCTGCAGACACCCAAGTCAGTGTAGAAGTAGGGGCTGGAGGTGCTCCAGATGCTGGAGCAGACATTCCCCTTTAGCCTGTGGTGAAGACCACAGTGAGACAGGCTGTCGCCCTGCAGCCCATGGAGGTCCATGTCCATCTGCAGCCCCTGGAGGCCCCACACCAGAGCAGGTGCCCGAGGGAGGCTGTGACCCGTGGGCAGCCCACGCTGGAGCAGCTCCTGGCAGGGCCTGTGGCCCCGCGGGGAGAGGAGCCCGGGCTGGGGCAGGTTTGCTGGCGGGGCTGGGGACACCGGGGGGACCCAGGCTGGAGCCGGCTGTGCCTGAAGGACGGCACCCGTGGGGGGACCCAGCTGGGGCAGGGTGTGAGAACTGCAGCCCGTGGGAAGGACTGGCACTGGAGAAGTTCAAGGAGGACTGTCTGCCGTGGGAGGGACCCCACGCTGGAACATGGGAAGAGTGTGAGGGGTCTTACCCCTGAGGAGGAAGGAGTGGTTGAGATGCATGATGAACTAACTGCAACCCCCATTCTCCGTCCCCCTGTGCTGCTGGTGGGAAGGAGGCAGTGAAAACTGCGAGTAAAGTTAAGCCTGGGAAGCAGGGAGGGGTAGGTGGAAGGTGTTTTAAGATTTGCGTTTATTTCTCATTATCCTACCCTGTTTTGAATGGTAATAAATTAACCAATTTCCCCAAGCGGAGCCTGCCCTGCCCGTGAGGGTCACTGCCGAGCGATCTCTCCCTGCCCTCACCTCGACCCACCGGCCTTTCGTTACATTTTCTCTCCCTGCCCAGCCGAGGAGGGCAGCAATAATGCTGCTTTGGTGGGCACTTGGTGTCCAGCCAAGGTCAACGCACCATGCTGGTTTTCCTGCTTCTTTCCATTTCTGTTTGCAGCCTGTCGAGAACTAGGCTGTTTGTCTGCTTGGTTTTGTCCTTTGACTGGCCCCCAATACTCTTTCTTTACATAGACCTCAGCACTGGCCATCACTTAAGGCTGGAATTGAGCTTGCATATTATTTTTTGACATTTAAAGTGCTGCTGGTTTGGAAAGTCCCCCCACCCACCCAGAGGAAAATCTGGACTTTTTATTGGAAAACCAAAAAATATTCAGTGTTTGGCAAGAAAAGGATTAGTCATGTCTCAAAACTACAGGCCATTCTTTAATGCTCACCAAAAAGGTTCATCTTTTTTTTTGTCTGAAAATGTCTAGTTGCCATAAACAGAGGGTTGGGGTTTTTTTTTTGGTGTTTCCACAAAATGTTGAAAATTTTCATGGAAAGCAGCTGTTGTGGGTAAAAAAAAAATTAGAAAGAGGAATCATATAAAAGTACTTTTTTTACTGTTCAGTAGAGAAGTTTTGATGGAAAATTTTGACCAGCCTTGCTGTAAGACCTCTTATGGTGCTGTGTTACAAAAGGATTAGACTTAGACACTGGCTACTTCACCTATTTCTGTTTATACCTCAGCATGTCAATCTCTTCACTATTCTCAGGTCTGTAATCCACTTTTTTTTTTTTTTTTTTTTAACATTTACAGTATTTACTCGCTTGCTTTACTTAAAATGTTTTGCCTACCTTTAGTTTCATTTAATGAACTGGGCATCTTGGTTACAGGTTTGTTGCTAATCTGCCTGATTTCTTCCTGGCTGCCCAACTCCGCTGCATCAGGTTGCTCCCAAGGGCTGCTCTACTGGCATGGCACCAGGTCTTTAGGGCACTTCAGTGCTGTAGATCTTTGTGGCTCCTTTGATGTGCCCCAATGGCACAAGGCTCCTTAGTGTCATTGCAGCATCTCTATCCTGGGACTTGGCAGCACATTCAGATTCCTGTTGTCCTTGGTGTTTCACTACTGAGGAACTTCCATTTTATAGCAAAAAATGTTATTACTCACTAACTGAAGGAGTGCCTACTTGGTCTTATTGCATTATTGCCCATCTTCATTGTGTTCAAGTTGTGTCTGCTGTTCTCTCTACCTCCTTCTGCCTCAGCTTACGTTACCCGTCCTGCCCTGGGACTGCACAGTACTCCCACAGTAGCAATAATCAGGGCCCTAATTATGGAAAATTGCCCAGGCTAATTCCAGATGATGTTGACTTCTGGTATCCCACAGGGAAAAGCACCCTGGCGATGCAGGACCATCACTTTTACAGGAATGTGGACTTCAGAAAAACAGAGATGCTTTTGAATTTCTCCATAAAAAGCCAATAACAGTGGTGTGTAGAGAGGGTGTACAGAGTTGTGTCAGTGTCAAAATTGCATATTTTTTTTCTTTAATGCACTGAAGGTGTCCAGGGAAATGGCAAGTTAATTTAGCTGATTGGTGTCGTCTCCCCCAAGTGTGTTTACCAGAACCAAGACTAATTAGCTCTCCAGACAGTATGAGAATGCAAACATATTGGCATTTATTTTCCTTCCTCTGACTTCCATCTGATCTCACTCAGTTGCATCTTTGAGCAGTGAGCATGCTAGGAAGTCTGTTGTCAGTCTCTGGAGCTCAGGAGCAGGGGATGCAAGGGATGCAAGTGAAGGGTGATTCACTGCGATTTGCAAGGTCATGGTGGACAAAGCTGATGCCCACAGTATGCTGCAGTGGCAGGTCTGAGTCTCTGCCACCCATCAGCTGAGGCAGTTTTAATTCTAGCTCAGAAACAAGTGTAAAACCCAATCAAGTCAAGCTACCTATACTCTATACCCCATCTGTACTTCTAAGGTTTTGAAGAAACTGTCACTTTTCTCCCCAGGTAGTTAAAGCCCTAAGCCCACTGTTGCAGACAGAGCAACCAGCTTACGTGGAGCATTGGTTCAGATAAAAGAGGGAATTTCCTGCATGAAACTGGACAGCTACAGGTTATGAGGGCTCTGCCTTTCTCTCCAGCCTTGCCAGGATCCTTGTGTGCAGGCTCAGGCAACATCCAGGCTGAGCAGTGACCCAAAATATTCTGCCTGCAGTGACACTGATCATCGTGGTGCTTGCTTCCCCTGTGCTCCCTGGAGCACCTGATGCTGCAGGACCCTGTGAATTTTGCAGAGGTGATGGTAATATTTGAAATAAGAATGACCAGATGGTTAGATGTTTCTAATAAACAAGGACATGCTCTTAGCCAGTGCCTGTACCTGTGAAAAGATATTTTTGGCATCTTTTCCTAAATATTGTTCTTAAAACAGGCAGAGAGGCAGAGTTTGATCACAGTGGCACTGGTGCAAGTCCAAAGTACCTGCCGTGAGTGACTGAATTATGCTAGATGCACAGCAGGGTAATGAGATCAGACCCTGATCTGCTGTGACTGCTCTGGTCTGCAGTAGGTGTGTGAGATTCCTGTTTGAAAGTGGCAGGGGCCGCAGGCATAAAGGCTGGTCATGATTATTAGTGTGTTTTGCAGAAGAGGCAACTGTCCATTGAATATCTATTATTAAAAAAGCACAAACCCACGTGGTTTCTGTCTCATTTCAGGGACCGGTGGCACATTGCAGGTGCTTTGCTAGGGTAGCCACAGCAGTGACCTGCTGGAGGCTCTGATGCGCACAGCATGGGGAGCGGGCAGCCAGCCAGAGCATGGCAAAAACTGACACTGTTTCATGCTGCAACACCACAAAGAAAAGCTTGATTAAGAAAAGTTCAGTTCCTTAATTTTTTTCTGTCTTACGGGAAGATGGCAGAGTCATCTCTACATCAAGAATTCTCATCAGACTGTGTTTCCAAGATATCACACACTTACTTAGTCCTGTTTGAAGTGT
This sequence comes from Falco rusticolus, assembly GCF_015220075.1. NCBI lineage: Eukaryota > Metazoa > Chordata > Aves > Falconiformes > Falconidae > Falco > Falco rusticolus. Next base: position 29,788,372 of record NC_051188.1, on the reverse strand, counting down.
GTGATAGGTGGATTTTAAATCTCTGCATGCTGAACAAAACAGCTGTTCAATGAAAGTGTACAAGAGATCAGAGCTTGTGAAGACTGTGCTAAAATGCCAACAGACTGTATAGCCTTGCAGCACTTAAGAGAAATATTCTTTAAAGGAAACATAAACAGCCCCTCAAAAAAGCAAACTGACCATGGCTGAAAACAAGTCAGCATTGAGATATGCTTATCTGAGGGAGGCATGAGTAGACAGCAGTGAGGATGGTGGAGGATGGATAGACATTGCTGAATATGGATCAAAAGAAATTTTTAGTTTAACTTTGGTAATGGCATTTTAAAATAAAATTTTCCTATGCTGACATTTTCAGTGTTTTCTTCGCTGTGCTTCCTAAGTAGAGAACTTGCATTCTGGTACACTGAAGAATAAATAACCCCCAAAAAAGATTAATTGATAAAAAGGGAGGTGTTTGTGAGAAATGTATGTTTTTAATCATAGCTTGTGTTCTGGAACAATCCTTCAACAATTCTGCCTTCTGGCTGTGGATTTCCCCATCCTATCTATGACAGGATCTCCTAATAAATCCCAGGTTTCAAGGTGAAAAGCCTTTCTGTATTTTAGGTGGGCTTGTTTTAAGGGAAAAATGCAGGCAGATTCACCCGATCTCCACATCTGGCTTCTGCCACACCGTCCCATCCTGTTTGAAAAATAATTAACAGCAAAATACATAAGTTTAGCTGAGACAGTGAGGGCTTAGCATTTGAGCCTGCCTTTGACGTCCTGTTGGGGCTAATGAGAGAGGGTATTCAGAGCTCTCAGTTGTGGTTTGGGGCTGTGGCAGGCACATACCACAGTCCTTATGCCTGTTTGATGGCTGGAAAATTATGACTACCTAGAAGGTCAAAGGCTCAGCTTTAAAAAATAAACAGAACTGGAAAATGGGGTTTCTGTAGCATCCGGGCATGCCAGGTAGACACAGCAAGGGACTGGTGAGGCCCAGGCACTTCGTGCTGCTTGCTGCCCGTGCAGTGTGGGCTGAGAGGCTGCAGCCCCCGGTGGTGCGGGAATGCAGGCATGGACAGCATCTGACACCCACCCTGGAGGGGGAAGCCATCGCCTCTTTGCTGGGCTGACACAAGCAGCAGATAGGATGGGAGGTGGATTTGGCATGGCCCCTGCCAAGTGTGAGCTGAGGTCTCCACTTGGGCTGGTTGTGTCTGGGACCAGGAAATTGTGAGCAAGGTTTAGGGGGCAAATACTTTGATGACATGCAGGGTTGCACCTGAGGAAAGTCCTATTATAAGGACTTGAAATCAAAATGTTAACCTGTCAGACAAACACTGAAAAACTAGGTAATAATTCTAACTTTTCATTCCTTTTCCCCTTCTGAAATAAATTATTATGAAATTTACATTCAGTAGATCAGTAACTGAAAGAACTTTTTCGAAAAGGGATTTAAATGCCCAGATAAATCTGGTAGGACATTAACCTTCTGAAGTATACAAGATACTCCTTGGCATGCTGTTTGTTACTTAACACAACCATTAAAAGGTGGTTTATCTGTGGAAGGGGAGGGGGAGATTAATGAGACCAGCAGAAACAATGAATGAACTGACCATGATGAGATGCACTGGCAGAGTGAGCTACTGTGGCAAACAGTTTTGTAAAAACAAGAAATATTAAAGCTGGATCTCTGGGGAGGATCAAAGTCTTATGGCTATAGACAAGGTTTCTGCTACAGGGGCTGCAACGGGCTCTTTCCATGGGAATGGGAAATGAGCTTTTTATAGGACCCATGGAAGTCCTGTAGGACTCAGGGCTTCAGGGTACGTGTACAATCCTAAGGTATGACATCTCTCTAATGCTGGGCATGATACTTTGGCAAACTGCTAAGCATGTTTGTTTCAAATGTAGACTCAGCCTTTTCTGAAGTTTCTTGGGATTTCTGAATGACTCACGTTCGACAGAGCATCAGAGCCTTTGGACACACTTGAAAAAGACTGAATACAGGAATGGAGCACTGGCCTGAATAAAGTTAACTTAGTTAAACAAATTTAATTTGCATGAAATAGACTTTAGAAGATATTTTAGTGACACCAGTGCATAGCTGTGAATATGCATGGGTGAACACCAGAGTCTTCCAGAAATGTGAGCAGGAGTATGACAGAGCCAAAGTGCTCAGGGAGAAGGAGTGGAGGAGCTGGCGGTAGCTTAGCTCTACTAAGCTCCTGTTTCCTAACTGATTTTGGACACAAGGCTAAAATTACTGTTAACTCCTCAGAAGCACCGGCACCTGGAGGTGAGCAGTGTCAAGACATAAGTGGGTGCTGCATGTATTCAGTGCTGTGGTGCTGCCTGTACCCCACTAGCTGTGAAGCCGCTCTACCTCTGGTTTGAATGACATAGGCTTCAACACTCTGAGATCAGGTCTATCCCCAACACCAGGTTATTTAATTTTGGGCATGATTATTTGTGTTATAAAACCCATTTAGGCACCATGTTACAATCTGCTTGCAAGAGAGAGGTTGAGACCCCATGGTGAGGTCAGCTGAGTGACTGCTTTAAATTTTTTTACAGGAGGAAGCTAATAAATGTGACAAATGTGGTTAATCCAAAAAGAAACTTTGAACGTAAAAGTAGAGAATCAATTTTTTTTTTAAACACAATTGTACCATGAATATTTTCAAAACAAGATGTTTCACTGAATCAGGACACAGGGAAAAGGCTTTTCTTTCCAAAATTAGAATAAAAATTTCATACTGGGTCAAATGTAATGGTTTGGGCTGACCCAAAAGGGAATGTGTCAATTCAGCTTATACTAGTGCTTTTTTTCCCAGCTAGATCACGATTGCCCAGCTCTGCCTATGGCTGGTCTGTTCCTCCCAGGTGAGGACCTGGGGGAGCTCAAGGATGGCCAGCAAGGACTTGGATGCCTGACCCTATTGTGAGGGCTCTGATGATGTCTTCAGAATTGGCCCAGGCATCACTAGGCTGTCCCTGTCCCAAGTTGCCTTTAACAGCACAGGTAAAAAGTGCTGAATGTCTAGAAAATGGTTACAGCTGCATGTTGGCCAGTCCTTAGAGGCACTGATACAGAAAACCCTCCTCTCAGCGGCCATCCTTGACCTCCTACATTCCCCTCACTCCCTGGGAGGGTTCCTCTGTAGCTGCCAAGTCTTGAGTTAGCTCTGGGCACACTGGGCCAGGGTAAAAGAGTGTTAGGACATGGCGGAGAGGCTGGGAGGCATCCTCCTCCAGAGAGCAGACAGGAGAGTAGAAGGGATGACAAAAATCTGGCTTGATTCCCAATAGAGTGTACTGGGTGTTGGGGATGCTGTGCCATACTCTGCGGGAGAGAGGAAGGACTTTGGTGCCTCAGTGTTTGCATGTCATACCAATGAAATAAAGCTGAAGTCCTAGGAAAAACAAGGGCGGGCATGATTCTGCAGGAGGAGTGTATGGTAGCAGATATAGGAAGCACCATGCTGGGCCGTACTAAAGGTCTGTCAGGTAACAAATTTTTGGCTGTGGTCAACAGTGGCTGAGTGTCTACGGTGAGGGTCCAAGCATACATGCCGCTTGCCCAAATGCTGTCTCAGCATCCAACAATTGGCAGCTTGGGGGCTTCCTGAGGCAGAAGCGGCTGTAGTACACTGAACCACTTTCAGTGGATTTTTACTTCTCCAGTCTCCCCTTGAGCCCATGTTCAGTCTTAGCATCCATGGTTTAAGTGCCCACTGTGCAAAAACAATCTCTTTCACTAGTTTTGATCCAACCACCGACTGCAAGTTCCACAGTGTGCACTGGAAGAGGCAGTGAATGGGCATTTCCTACTCACCCTTTCCATGCTACTCTTGATCACTTGATTTTTGACTGTATTAAATCCTTTCCTCCACTCCCAGGTCTTCTGTTTTCCAGGCTGAAGCATTCTAGGGCATTCAGCTGTTCCTTGTGTGCAAACCACTCTGTACCTTTGACCCTTAGTGCTGCTTTTCTCTGAACCTCCTCCAGATTCCACTATATCTTTTTTAAGATGTGGGGGTGGAAGAACAACCAGGACTGTACAAAGTGTTCATGATGCAAGCCCATCATGGCTTTATATGATGGGAAATGCTGCTGAGTTGGCTTTTGGCTCAGCTGCACCAGTCTGAATGATACTGCAAAGAGAGATGGACAAAGGAGCAGTGGTGGGGACAGACCATCTGGGAAAGGGCAAAGTGCTCCCCAACAGTGTGGGAGCCATGTGCCCGGGAGGCCCCATTAACCTGGTGGGCAGAGCTACCACAGACTGGTCCTGGAGGAGAAGAGGAGGAGAAAACAGTCATGAGGCATCTGGTCCTTCTCCTCAGAAAAGCTAAAAGCCCTCCAGCTTGTAAGCTGTGATGTGCAGTTCCCCATCAATGGCTGGGTGCTCTGTGCAGGAGCAAGGGAGATAGGACACAGAATGGGCTGTTTGCCAATGGGCACGGGCTCAGACAGGGCTGGTTTGATAAAAGCAACAGACTGAGGAGGGGTAAAGACCTCAGAGATGTCTGGAGGCAATAGAGGACAACCCCTTGTCAAGTAAGTGGTCTATTACGGTCTGGTGCTGGAGCCTAAGAAAGGGACATTTATACAGGCCACCCAGGAAACAAGTCTTCTGCTGGGATTATGTCTTTTCCAGTAAATGGAAAACAAAAAGAAGGGGGTGGTGGGGTGGTGGGGGTGGAGGGATTGGGGTTGGGGGTGGAGGTAAAGAAAAAGAAATAGATGCAAACAGGGTCCCAGTTGCCAGGTACTTCATTGCTGGAACTGTTCATGCCAGTGCAGTTAGTGGTCCATATTCTGTGTATAAGCAGAACTGAAGATAGCTCTGGAAACCTGTCTTGTTTGAAGTGTCTCTGCTGTAAGCAGCAATCTCTACTATAATACCAGGTAAAGGAACAGAATTGCATTTTAACCTCATTTATTCCCCCCAGCACGTGAAACACATGTTGAGGAGCTAGAAATCACTCGTCCATTGGATGCAAAGTCTTGGTAGTTGCCTATGAATGAATAAATGCTGTTAAAGTCTACCTAATTTTAAAATGAGTGAGGTTTTTGAAGGATAGACACCAAGTATTTGCCCCCAAGCTTGAGACCTAAGGATGCTGGGTCTCAGCTGCTGCTGTTCCAGCTGTGTCATCTCTGCCTTCAGCAAAGCTACACTGATATATCCAGCCAGGGAGATGCCCCCCCCCATTTCATCCGCGCTGCATTTGCTTTATAGTATATGGTTTGCCAACAGCTTTCGCTCTGTGTTTGTGGCTCAGTTTATCACAAGCAGAGCCAACGCAGGCGGTTCTAAGGGTGGGGCCGTGTGCTGCAACTTCAGTGTGTACAATTTCTGTTTCAGATTAAAAAGAGATTAATTTCTGCTTTTCTGTGTTTTGTTTTGCAGATGGCAGGTAGCTCTTATTTACTTGAAGATGTTTTTTACATCTTCTGTTGGAGTGTTTGGAATAGAGTAGGTGGTATGAAGGAGAAGTGGGAAGAGTTAATCCAAGTAGGAGAAGTTTTGACTGCAGCTGTGTGAAAAATGGGCCAGAAAGTGTTTTATACATTTATCTTTGTTTCAACAAAGCCTATTTCTTTTTCATACTTCAAGTACATGAGAGGGGGTAGTCAACCTGAAATAGTTTATTTAATCCAAAATAGAACATCTTGGTTTTGGCCTGCTTAATCCTAATAAAAGAAATAAATAAGAAGAGTCAGTTTCTAACTGAAAACATCTTCTAAAGACCAATTTGAGAACATTTCAGTTTGAGAATGGTGAAAGAATACACATTGGCTGTAAAAAAAGAAGAAGAAAAAATATATTATTATTTCTGATCAGAAAAATCTTGTTTAAAAATAAAAATCTACCTGGGGAGAGAGATGGACAGAGAAGTTCACTTTCTGGTGCTCACAGTTAGCTCAAAGGCAAGGCTTGCTGAGCAGGAGTCTTTCCTGTGTGGAAGATCCAGAGATGCGCTCAGTGAGACAGCTTCCCCAGCCATGTCACCTGCAGCTCACAGATTTGGTGTTCTTGAGGAGCTGGGGCCTTTCAATCTACCTTTGGTGCTCCCCAATGCATGATCTGACTGATTTGAGGATGTCTTGGCAGTACCACCCCACCACAGTGGCAAAGAGGCCACCCAGGGTCCTGGGGATCTCTTCCTCGAGCCTATGGTTTAGGTAACCCTGTCCTGCATCACCTTGGTGCTTTTCTACTAGGCATAAAGCTCTCACCCGGGGAAACCTGCTGGGTTTGGCTGTTTGGTGGCGGAGCAGGGCCACAGACCCTGTGTGCATTCTGCTGCCATCAGCCCGGTGCAGGCACCAAGGCTTGGGCGGCCGAGCTGCCTTGGACAATTATTGCAGCATGGAAGCCAGATGAAATCTTGATTGAATCTAGCTCATAAAGAGTAACTCACTGAAAAGTCCTTGAGTTACTTGCACACATTTTTCTAATAAATGAGCCATGCAAATACTTAACCCTATTATTGCTTCTTAAGAGGAAGACATTAATAGTTCATCTTTAATAGTACACTTACTGAAAGGTTATCTGCAGTACATTAAAGTTCATAATGAACAATTTAAAATCAAATAAATAATCAAAGGAGGCCAAATAGGGCAGGTGAGAGTGGGAATAACGCACCAATAAACTTTCAGATTAAACATTTGGAGTGGGGGAACAAGCTTTTTCCTGCAAACGGAGTCTTGAGAAAACCTGCAGGCATCCCTGCATTTACAGGCAGGTTTCTGTCGGGGATCAGACCCATTCCCTGGGAGCTCACAGCAGCCTGCTGGATTTGCTGACACCTTGGGTGCTGTGGCAGCTCTGCTGGGCACCTTGGACCCTGTGGTCCAAAAATCTGGGAAAGAACTCAATTAATTGTTCTGGAATAAATCAGCTCCACATCTTTTTAATTTATTTCCTTTTGAAGGATAACCTGTGGCAGTCTTGCCTCTCTAGTTCAGAGGAGAAACTTTCTATTTAGTATCAGAATTTGCATGCAGTGTGGAAAATCCTCTTTCACCAACTGTTTCCACAATGGAGGCAGCAATGCAAAACCATGCCCTGGGCTTCTTACTGATTGTTGGGCAGTGCCGGTGTGTGGAATGTGCTCATGCACTGGTGGAAAGTGCAAACAAAAGGTTGTCTGAGAGCCTGGGCATTGCTGGCAGGAAACAAGGAGGCAAACTGGGCAGCATCTGCCATTCACAAGAGATGCAAACTGCCACCATCGGTTCATCCCTTTTCTGTCTTCTCATGGTGCACTCAGTGTGTTTTCCTGCTCACCCAGTCCCTGTTTCTTCCCATCTATTACAATCTACCATCTAGTAAAGCACTTTCCCTGTTTCTCTTCCCCCCTCTGTCTCTGCCCTGGGTGGCTTTCCCTCTCCCCATGAAGGCAGGTGGTGAGAGCCTGCTCGCTGCTGCCTGCTTCAGCTGCAGGGAGGGATGTTCTGCCCGGCACTGGGTGAGTGGGGCAGGAGAGGAGCAGAGGCGCTGTTGCCCAAACCTCACCCCTGCTTGAGGCTGCCGCAGGAAGGTTTCCACAGTAGCTGGGAGTGGGGGGAAGGCAGGCAAGCAGCTGCTTTTACAGATCCCAGACTCCTGCATAAGTGTTGTGTGTCTGTAGCTGGGCATGAAGCTTGGGGAGTCCTGGAGTCACATACTTCCCTTCTCCTGCTCCCTTGCTGCTTATCTTCTGCCTTCCCAATTTAGGAGACACTGACTTAGGATCTCCCCCAGCCTAAAAGAAAAAAGGAAAAAAGATTGTTCTGGCTTTTGAGGCATGCGATGTAGTGTGGGAGCAGAAAACCCTTGGCGCGGCGGTCACAGAAAGCAGAGCTGTTTGCTGAGTCAGGTCCTTGATGAGCTGGCAGCTCCGCATCTGCCGTCTGGTATTCATTGTCGGCAACTTGCAGTCTCAACTTCCTACATCATCTCTTAATCCTCTAAAAGATGTGTTTCTCTGACTCAGAGCTGAGCGCGCTCTCGCTCCCCGTCCGCTGAACATGTGCCTTTCCATGCAGTCACAACGCACTGGGCTGACCTGGCCCATGGCACCGCTGCTGTCGCTCCTGGGTGATGCCTGTCTGTCCTGTGTTTGGACCACCCACCACTGGCCTTCCTCTGGGTGGTGGGCAGATGTCTCCAGTCCATACCTGTCCCTGTGGCTGGAAAGTTTTTCCTACTGGATAAAGTATATTCCCCCTGTGCTCTTGCTCTGCTCTTGCTGCTGTATGCAGCGTGGCATGGCGGCATGGTTTCTTTGTGCTGTACTATTCCCACTAGTCTTGTCTTCTTCAGACTAAACAGTACCAGGCCTTCAGTCTTTCCTCCAGAATAATTTTTTCTTGACCTCCTTGCTTTCCCCTTGGGCTTTCTCTGCTTGCTCAAGATCCAGTGTGCTAGAAGACATAGTTATTCCTTTAATGATCAGTATTTTCTCAGGGACCCAGGAGATTTCATTGCAGGTGGTAAAAAACCTTTACATTTGAGCCAGATCGAGCTTCCTTGTTACAAAATATTGCTGTTTGCCACCATGTTCTTGGCCTGGCCTGTAATTTTGGGTGGTGGCTGGATGCGCAAAAGTAAATTAATGGAACTGGCACTAACTAGCATGAAAAAATAAGAGGGCAATGAGTTCTTGAGAAATAAATGATGTTTCTAAATCAGTATAATATCTTGGTCATTGTTTAAGAACTAGCAGATCTTCGTAGACTAGAAGGTTACATGACAGACCTTCAGTTAATGTAAATAGGTACAGCTCTGTGGTCGAGTTACGCTGATTTACATCAGTGGAAAATTTGTCCCTGTGCTGACATTTGGGGGCCTTTAAAGGAAGACTATCCAGTTTAAAAATAACGGTTCTTTGATTATTTTTTTTTCTTTAAATGAATGTTAATGTCCCAAGAAACATAATCGAAAGACAGCAGGGAAATTTTTTCTTTCAGGTTTTTAATGTTTGCTTGTTTGCTGGTGTGTTCAAACTGAGCCTTTCACATCTCTGGTTATTGTTATTCACTGCATCCAGATACAGAGCATTGTTATTTGTGCAGGTCTCCCTGTACCTGGAGGAAGGAAAAGCCTCTTTAAAATGGAGAAGGCAAGAAAAGAGCCCTAAAGCTGCATGAGAGATTCAGGAGAAGTGCAATGATTGAAACGTATTTAACTAACTTTATTTTTAAAACTGACTTTAGGTGGGGAACCTGCGGAGAAATTACGAAACTGTCATCATCCTTGAGGACATGTTCAAACATGCCTTCTTCTCGCAGGCCACTTACTGCTGCTCTAATCATTGGAGTTCAAGGTTATTCTGAAGAGAGGAATTAAAAGGAAGGTTCATTTAAATACTGCTATGGATAAATAAATGCTATTAGCTTCCCCATTCCCTGAGGTGTATTTTTAAATCAAAATACTGCTACTGTACTCTTTGCTGGTCCTAATTCAACCATACACTAAGTAGAAATAATGCTATTTGCACTTACAGACTTGCACAAGCAGTAGAAATGCTGTATGAATATTAGCTACAAAAATTAGAATGGGGTCATTTTTATTGCTAATTAAATAATCACTTTATGCAAAAGCAGTGTAAAATATGTTTAGTAAAAGCAATTACCACATTTAATAAACAGTTTTGTTAGAGGTCTCTTCCACTGAACTAGAATTAATTTGAAGCCCTTTAAGTCCTTTCCCTATATTTTCTCACAGTACAATGCAGCAGTTAGTTAGTGGCACAGTTGACTGATTTTATTGTACTCTAACTTAAAAGAAACAGTTATGGAATTGTAAAGTAGAAAAGTGTGCATGTCTATATATTGCTACGGTAGCTATCATTGAGATTATAACACTTAGATGTCAAGAAAATCAATTAGGAATAAGCACTGAGGAGAGTGATTTCCAGCGATGTCTGGGTCTTTTTTTCTGTTTTCTCTATGTGGGAGCACACAACAAAGTTGTTCATTGCCTTTCCTTCTCCCACCCTGTTGTTATAAACTGTTGTGTGAAATCCTGTTCGGACATTCTCCTTTTCCCGTGGCATTTCAATGAGAGTAATTGATCTCCTGGCCTTCTCTGAGGCAGACTGAGCTAGCAGAGCAGGCTCTCCTCATGTTATTTCAGGAGAATTATTTATGGCGAAAGAGCTAAGGAAATAGGGTTATTACTAAGGACTTGGGAACAGAGGAAGATGAACAGAACTGGAGGTTGTAAATTAAATAAAGAATGGGACCGAAGAAAAAAAAACAACATGGCAAGTCACGGGATCCGGTTCTGCTCTTGCTTCACACCAGTTTGCTCTACTGACCTAAACAGCTCTGAGGCGAGCTTCAGAGTCTGTGTTGTTACTGTACATAATAGATCTGAGCAAAAAAATAGATCTGGGGGAAAAAATAAATAAATTGCAAAATACATGCGCATCCCAGGACAGAACCCCAGCTGAGGGTAAATGAGATAAATATCAGAGTTCAACAGAGCTGATTTGAGCTTTTGGAGGGTCTGGTCTGTTTCATTTTTCTCGCGTTATGAATAATTGCTAATGATGCAAACTGTTACTAAACTTGTTTCGCCATTTGGTGTATGGCTTGCTATTTTTTTGAGGGAAAAAGTACTGTATGTATTTAGCTCAATCCAATACAGAAATACCCCTCAGAATGTCTCCATTTGCTGGATTTATGCTGTCACAAAGTGAACGCAAATCTCAGTTTGGTGTTCAGGTGTTTTGAAATAAATCACTGAACTGCAGCCTTCATATCTTGCTTCTTTGACTCACTGCACAGCGGACACCCTAATTCAGCGAAGTGGCTTTTTCAGCCTGATGCTCTTCGTTGTCTTGTGGGCAGGGCAGATGAACAGACACTTTTGAGGAGAAATCTTGGAAGTCACAACTAATTTCATGTCAGTCTTTTCTTGAATGTTTTGGAAACCTGCTGTAATTTGCTGTATCTTTTATAAATCATCCAAATGATCATTGAATGGGAAACCGCAAGAGCAAGTAATCCAGCCACAAATTAACGATGAAACATAACGAACTGCCACTTATCTGTGCAATTGATATTTTCATCTGAAGGGTCCCTTCTGTTCAAATGTCTGGCTGAATTGCTTCTCCAGGATTTCTTTCAATTATTTGAATCTCTTGTTGGCCAAATAATTTTTGCTTCCTGTAGCATTTCAGATAAATGAGATTGTACCAAGAGAAAAGCAGAGCTAACACCATTCCAGTGGAGAATTTCTTGGCTCCGCAACTTGTCTTTTCTCACTTCAGAGACTCTCGAAGTAACAGAACATATAATATAGCCGTTTAATGTGTGCATTGTTTCCAGCCTTCTGTCTAATGGCAATGCTGTAAATTGAACTAACCGTTTGGTCATGTTTTAATAATTAACACTTTAACACAAAAGAGTCTTTTTGGTATCCTGTCATTGAGTGAAGTTACATAGGTGATTTAAAAAGTCTGTTTTGTCAATCTGCTCTGTAGTTGCAAGGAAAGAGATTCTAAACTAAACCTAACGGGCCGTAGTTTTTTTTTAAAGGGCCTCAGCCTAGACTTAATTTGTTCCTGTAATACCATGATATGATATGTGTGATTTTACTGCCTCTCTGTAGTAATGGCTTTGCAACAGTTGCTGTTCCTGTTGTAGCTGAAGGAAAAGCTTTGCCTCAGGTTGCGTTCCTGGTGCTGGAGGCACAGCCTCTGCTGCCAGGTGGGATGGCTGCCCGGGGTACGGCCAGAGACACCCCCTACCCCCTCCTGATCTAATGGGAAACAGGTTGGTTTGGTAGATTTGCCAGACGTGTTGGTGTAAGGAGTTGGTTCACCAAGGTGTGACCTGATCCACTGGCTATAAATTGCATTTCGCAGGGTATGACCAGGACACGTTCAACAGGCAGGATGCCAGTATAAACCTTGGGGCACTTGCCTAGCACCTTCTTGCAGGAGGTGTGTTTTGGGGTAGCAAAGGCATTCATACTCTGAAATCATTCAGCAGTGCTTGATCTAAAGATACATTCACATCGCTACCTATCGGGCACATACCTGAAGTACCAAAATTCAGAGGCTATTCTTAGCTTCATATCCACGGTCAGCTGAGGGAAAACATGCTCCAGTGCTTATTTGCATTCTGGAAAGTGAGAGAATCTGCTGTAAAACAGGGAGAATCTTTCCCAACATAAACACCTGCCACAGGAGGTCTGGATACTCCCCTCCTCGTGCTTGCTTCTGTGATTGACCAGAAGTAACGTTTCTTTGCTCCTTGTGTGACCATGAGGTATAAAAAGGATACTTTGTGTGTGGCACCTGCTACAGACAGCTTTCCATTGCCACCTTCTGTGTCCTTCCTCTTCCCTGTTTTCTTACCCCAGAGCTACAAGAGACACTTCAGCGTAGGTAGGTTTATGGTCCACAGTCAAGTGCTCTGCAGAGAGAGATAACCTTGGCTAGTTTTGGACAGAGTACTGAGTTCTGGAAGCAGTCTAGGAGGGTGCCAATGGATGGGGAAACCAGTCTGTGCAAGGCTCTGTGCTGCTGCTTCTGGTGGGTTATGGTGGTAGTTGAGCCACTAGTCCTGAGGAGGACCCAGGACTGTCCCAACAAAGTGTAGCTGGTGACTCAGATGAAATAGGTGATTTGGTGACAAAATGGGAGGTAAAATAAAATCCTGCCTAGGAGAATGGCATACTGCTCACTGGTGTTCTACCAGAGAAATAACAGTTTGCAAAGATTTAATACAGAAGAAAACTATCTACAGGGACCACACCCACAATATGAACCTAAATTGCCAAATAACCCGCTCTCTTTATGAAATAAATACATAACCACAATGCCGCAATGAAATGGAAAAAGCAATTTTGCCCAGAGAATATTGTTCCTAAAGGCACACAGGGCAAAGCTCAGAGCCCACCACACCCAAAAGTCAGGACAACAGCGAGAAATCAAATGCCAAAAAAATAATGCAATCTTGTAAAAAAAACCCAACACACACACACACACACACACACAAATTACTTCTCTCCTTCCTGCCCTCCCTCACTTCGTTCTGTTTCTCATCCTAAGCAGATTTCCAGATAGCTCTTTAGCTGTATGGAATTTGTGAATACAAATCCAGATCCTGGACATGTACAGCACCCCTGCTTGTCAAAACCCGCCCCAATCCCTCAGCAAGTAGCTCAGCACCCAGCACCCAGCACATAGCCAGTACTCAGGGTACTGAGTGCTTTGAAGGAGTAGTGTAGACTTGCATGCTTTGTTCAGCTGAAACTCTAGCAAAATGATCTGCTCTCAGCCAGCCCTCTTGCATTGCTTCTGGCTGCTCACCCGCTTCTGCCAACATCTTTCTCTTGTAATCATGGAATAGGAGGTTTATTTTTTTTTCCAGCTAGCCAGGATTTTTCTTGATCTGAGATTATGTTACTGCTGTTTTTAGCATGTAAACAGTCAAAATATGCTTGATGGCTGGGACTTCCAGAGGTGTTCTCCACTGGCCTAATTCTGCATGTATTAAGACAGCAATGAAATTCTTACCAGCTTCATCAGGAGTGGAGTTGAGATAGCAATGAATTCTACTGGAAATCCCAGTAGAAAAAATGTGTTGGCAACATTTTTTTCCCCCCTTTCCTTCATAATCTGAAATAAAACTGACACTCCTGTCCCTCTTCTTTTTCATAGCCAGTCATGAAAGTAGAGTGGGTCTGTTGCTATTCCAGTATGCTTCAGTGCCACATACGACCACACCTATCTTATGCATTTAGTGTTAGTATCACATTTTTAATGCTTTTATGCCCTTAATTAAGAGGTTATTTTAAAACAAGGGCAGTCTTTTTTCTTTTTTTCTTTTTTTAATATGAGTTTTGTCAGGAGGCTGAACTCTTTGTAAAGGCAGCGAACACAGATGGATACGCTCACTTGGGTTATTTTGCTCGGGGCCATTAACGGAGGAAGTTTGTGAGCAATGGTGGCATCGAGGCTACCACAGCCAACATCCATGCCTTAGGGGAGAGATCCTGCTGAATGGGCTGGGCAGAAGGAGCCAGGCATCCCTCTGAAGGGGCTGACACATGGACAAAAATGTTGATGCAATATTGCTTAATGCCATTTACGAGGAGGAACGAGGCACCAGGGATCTTCTCTATGTGTTGCACTGAACACAGCCTTCTCCAAGGGAAGTTTGTAAGAGGAAGGAGGACAACTGACTGACACCTTTCCTCAAAACCAAAACATTTTGCTTTGGCATCCATTCCAGTGAAGAGTGGCATCTTCCAGAGCAACAAGACAGTTGTAATAATGAATGAGGCTCCAAAGTCTCAAATTCTGCTCCTGCCTGGCCAGTGTCCCAGCACTGCGATCCCCAGGTAGCAAAAATCATGAGTCAGCTCACTCCCTCTTCCCAGCAGCCCACTCAGGCGCAGTCAGGTCATGTTTTCAAGTTTTCCTCTGCAAACAGGAGGGATGGAAACTTCTCCTGCAGGAATGAAAGTTGAGGTTTGTGTTCAGTCTCTCCGTTCCAAGCTGGGACTCGAATACCAGCTTTACATCTGTGAAATGTTGGATAAATCAGGAGAGCTGGCAGCAATGGGGAGTGTTTTTATGCTGGTTTTTGTGGGGATGGAGTCCAAACTACACCCCAGGATCTGAACGTTTGTGGGTTTGAAATTCACCCTCCCACTTTTGAAGTTCTTTCTACTCTGAAATAAATTTTGAAAATAAGAAAATAGTATAAAGTGTATCTAAATGGCACAGCACAATGCCATGAACAGAGAGTTAAAACCTGCCCAGGACTTTTTAGCAAAACTCACTAAGTGTAAGGTGGGAAGTAGGTTTTCTTGAACTACTGGATACTTCTCTCTCTTACCCTGAAAAGTAACACTGGATGAAATAAAAAATAGGCTTTGGATGCAGACAACAAGCTGATTAGGAGGCTAGCAAGAAGTAAAGTTGTATGACTGCTCACAGGCAGGTTAAGTTAGATTTTGTGGCACACTGTGCTAATGAAGCTGCCTAGTTTCCCAGATTTGAGCAGGCCTGTCTAGAGGTAGTTCAGGTATCTTTGTCAGCAGAAAGAAAAAGCAAGGATGGGTGCAGGGAGGCTGAAATGCATCACTTTCCTTTCCTTGGCAGGGGCAGTCTGCGATCCACTGTTCCCTGAATATTCCTGTCTTTGACTTTTAAATGGAAAGGTGATTGTGTGGTTTCCTTTTTAACATAATTTTTTAAAGAGAGAAATGAGGGAGTGAGACTCAATGCAAAACCTGTGCACCTCAGGATGAATGAGTAATGGAAGAGCACCATCGCTGCGGCCACATGTGGCATTGTTTACTCATGTCACTGTAAATGATTAATATTGAAAAGCTGCACTTGAACAAGTGAGATTGATGAGAGCTTTACAGGCTATTTTTGTGTAATTTAAAACAGTGCCTATACTGGACGGTAAAAAGAAGAGTGAAGACGAGACAGCCAGTGCTGTCAGCTTTTCTCCCTCCTGATTCAGGCTTTGGCCGTGCCCTGCCTCTGCTCTAGAAAGCCAAGACTTCAGATGAAGGATGGAAGGAGAAAAACAGAAGGCTGGGGGAAGATCTTGGTCTTGACCACACTGGCAGATGTGGAGATATTTGAGCTCACTCTTCCACATTAACACTGGAGCTTGTAGTATGAGGAAAGTTTTGTGGTGGTGGGTGCAGAGACACTTGAGCTGGCTGCATGTGTGCTGGGGGGAGAAGGGGAGTGCCCAGATGTAATTTAGCCATTTGTCCAGGTCCAAACTAAAAAGTTCACAAGTGTTGACACTGTCTCCTACACAGTGTCCAGGCTACTGAGGTAAGTTCCATCATGGACACCAGCCTGTTAAAGAGGTAGGTGCTATGCTGTGTCCAGGGGTCTCTACTAATGCACCTCTCTGTACTCCAGTTCTTCATAACTTGCAGGTATGTTTTTAAGGTCACTTAAATCTGAAAGCCCAGTTTTCATATAGTTATTTGAAGCAAAAGACAGGTTACAGGTAAAGGTCTTCTATAGCCCAGCAACAATTTCTAAGGAGATAAAAGGAGCTGTTCCTTAAGCATCTGTTAATAATTTGTATGAGACATGGAAAATAGCAACAGTCAAAAGGCAATCAAGAAACTTATCATGGATTACTTCAACCAGAGGGCCATTTGCTGCTGATCTCCTGTGGCCAATAACAAATTTCCTTAGTGTTTCTATAAATAATGATGTTGTCCCCTCAAGACAGGTAGTCCTGTATCCAGTACAAGGTCACTTTATATTGGTCTCAAGTCTGCTGAATGAGAAAGTGTTACAGACCCCAAAAAGCACAGTTGCTGAGGTACCAGAGATCACAGTCAATTTAAATTTCCTTTATACTAATGAAATAGGGCATTGACCAAAAATCTGCACACTTGGAACTTTAATAAGGACAATTATCCAAAGCTTAAAGCATTTGCTGGCATAAATGACTGAGCATATGCATTTTAAGTGGGAAGGCGCTAAGAAAAAATCAGGAATTTTTCAAGAATATCGTGCTAGTTTTTCCAAGTCCCATGATTCCATCAACGAAAAAGGGTTATGTAGAAAAACAACAGTGAAAAACTTCCTTAGCTAAACAGAGGAACAATAAAACACTCAAGAATATACCAAGAACAAAAAAAGATCTGATCCCAAGGGTTGTTAAAAAAGATAAGGTATTTTTTTAGCCTGTTAAGAGCCATGGTAAAAGTTAAGTTCTAGATACATATGATAAAATCATGAGTGCTGATACCAAAATGCAAAAAAGACTGGCAAATACTTTTATTTGTATTTATCTGTGCCTGTCTGAAGTGCTGGATTGTGGGAATGGAATTTTATTAGCTGTAACAAAAAGGGATATGAACAATTTGCTAAAATTAACACTTATCTCATGCCATGGAGATGTAAATTCATTACCTGAGGAATTATCTAAAGCATTATTATTAATTTCTAGCATAACTTTGAGGATGAGTAGCTTCTGAAGTCTTGCTGTATAGTCATTGTCATTTTGTTACCTGTAAGTGAACCAAAAGACTACAGAAAACTAGATGTTCCACAAAATGCTGTGGTTAAAATGTTCCAATTTGGGGGGGGGGAAAAAAAAGGAAAAAAAGAAAAAAAGAAAAAAAAAATCAAACCTCAAAACTCAAGCTTTGGTCAGTGAACATAAGACCCATCAAGGGAGATTTTTCACAGAAGGGTGGTTAAATACTGGTGCAAGTTGCCCTGAGAGGTTGTGGCATCGCTGGTCTTGGAGGTGTTCAAAGCCTGACTGCACTGAGCAACCTGATCCAGCTGGACCTGTTGTGAGCAGGTTGGGCTAGATGGCTTTCAGCAATCCAACCTAAATTATTCTGAGTCAGTGGTTAAACTGATTGTTCTGTTGTTTAAACCTACAGAAACGCAGAGAAAAACAAAATGAATGACAAATGAATTTTAAAATAAGATCCAGTATAGAAAGGGAAAACTTTATTAACTGTGGTTTCTTAAATCTGTAATATCCCTTTAGCATACTTTCTATATTCTCTCCATAGTGAAGGTAATCAAATATGGGACTAAAATATTGGATGAGACGGAAACAGTGCTGCTTGGGGTCTTTTAAAATCAGCAAATCCATCCCTAATGTAGCTGCTGGCAGAAAACATAAATCATAGAATCATAGAACCATAGAATTGTTTAGGTTGGAAAAGACCTTTAAGATCATCAAGTCCAACTGTTAACTGCCAAGTCTACCACTAAACCATGTCCCTAAACACCACATCTACACATCTTTTAAATACCTTCAGGGATGGTGACTCAACCACTTCCCTGGGCAGCCTGTTCCAATGCTTGACAACCCTTTCGGTGAAGAAGTTTTTCCTAATATCCAGTCTAAACCTCCCCTGGTGCAACTTGAGGCCATTTCCTTTCATCCTATCACTTGTTACTTGAGAGAAGAGACCGACCCCCACCTGCCTACACCCCCCTTTCAGACAGCTGTAGAGGGCTATAAAGTCTCTCCTGAGCCTCCTCCTCTCCAGGCTGAACAGCCCCAGTTCCCTCAGCCGCTCCTCACCAGACTTGTGCTCCAGACCCTTCACCAGCTCCGCTGCCCGTCTCTGGACACGCTCCAGCACCTCAGTGTCTGTCTTGCAGTGAGGGGCCCAACACTGAACACAGGATTCGAGGTGCGGCCTCACCAGTGCCCAGTACAGGGGGACAATCTCTTCCCTTGCCCTGCTGGCCACACTGTTCCTGATACAAGCCAGGATGCCATTGGCCGCCTTGGCCACCTGGGCACACTGCTGGCTCATGTCCAGCCGGCTGTCGACCAGCATCCCCAGGCCCTTTTCCACCAGGCAGCTTCCAGCCGCTCTGCCCCAAGCCTGTGGCATTGCATAGGCTTGTTGTGACCCAAGTGCAGGACCCAGTGCTGAGCCTTGTTGAACCTCATAAAAACTGACCTCAGCCCATTGAGCCATGATCTGTTCTTGGTTGCACTGGGTCTGTGCTGGGTGCCTCTGTACTTTGGATACCTCTTTAATTCTTCCTGCTCATCCCCTATTCTGACGACCTTGCAGGAACTGGACTGTGTAGCCCTCACAATGTTGAAGTCTGACACCTTGCATATTTACCTATTTTGCTCAAAAATGCTGCAGTCCAGCATGGTAGATTGAGATGCACCGTTGTCAATCACACAGACACTGTCTGAAGACAAAGGAAAGGGAATAGAAGATTATTCCTGTATTGAAATATTAGTCTTATTTTTGTACATGTGACTGCTTTCTTATCACTCAGAGAGTCTATACCTTTACAAGACTGTGATGGGACCAGCTTGACCTTATCTCCAGGCTTGGGCAGGGAGGTCAAGGTAATCTATTCTATCTTAAATACAAGCTTACTTGGCATTTGGGGTACCTACATACTTCAGCTAGTAACACAGCATGCATGTTAAACCAATTGCTTTGGCTTTGAAATGACACACTAAATACGGGGTTATCTTCATGAGATGTGACTCAAGGAATTTAATGGCAATCTCTGCCCATGGTGACAATTCTCTTGGTTTGAAGAGGTAAGTATTTGTCTGTCACCAGAGGTGACTGAAGATTTCTGAGCAGATGGATGTTGCAGAGTGTACCGTTAGCACTCTAGACCTTGCCCATAGTGAAATCTGCTAATTTCAATCTCAGATTCATAAAGCTACCTAGCAAACTAACCCAGAGTATCTGTTTTCTGGATTGCTGTTACCTGACAGTTTTTAAGGTGATTGTCTTATCATAGCAGTAAGATAACCCTTCTGAACAAGACGGATGTGTTGGTACGCTGTCTGAGTGAAAACACTCCTGGAAATATTTACACCAGACCCTCCAAGTCAGGTTCAGTGGATTTGTTTCCCTTTGGTTAAATAAAAATAGTCTATCTCTTCTCAAGAAAAGCAGCACTGGGCAGAAATCTGTAGTGTATAAAGCAAAAACATGCAGGTCAAGCCTATCTTTGTTCTGTATCAGCTAGTATTAACTAATGAATACTTCAGCAGTGAAAATTTCCATACATTATTAAACTGAACCAGACTGAACTTGTGGTTTAGGCACAAAGTGTCTGAAGCCCATCAAGCACATTACAACTGCTTCAGCTAGTCAAGACCTTCTGTATTTTGTTGATCAGTCTGCCTTTGACTTAGATAAAGGCTAAACTGATTTGGGGTTCTTGTTCCATTTCATAAGAGCACACAGATTAGGAGAATATATGTGGCATTATTTGATCTGTTCAAACTCAGAGATTTGAAAAATCAGCTGGAACATTTTCTGAGAAGACTTACTTCTTGGCTCTGTTAGATTTCCAGTATTTCGGGCTTTATCTTCGCTTCTCCAAGAAAATAACTTTCACCATGCAAGAATGCAAGCCCTCATCTTTTTTCCTAAGGCCTGTGTCTTGATATGTTTGCTATATACTACCACAGTTTCTCAAGGAGTAACGTGATAGTTTTCAGCAAAGGACAGCTATCCAAACTTTGCCCAAATATGGCATTTGGAGAAGTAAGCTGTACAACGTTTCTCTAAATGAGACAAAGATAATCAGAATGCAATTAGCTGGCCTTCTTAAGCTTCCCTGAAAATTTCACAGACTGTTCAGATCAATATGATCTTCTTCAGCAATCTGCTTGTTAGAGTACAATGGGATAAAGCCCTGCAAATTAAATCTGGCCAGGGATATCAACAGCAACCAGAAAAGCTTTTGTAGGTATGTTGGTGATAAGAGAAAGACTATGGAAAATGTGGGCCCTCTCCGCAAGGGAACAAGAGACCTGGTTACTGGGGTCATGGAGAAGGCTGAGGTACCTAATGATTTTTTGCCTCAGTCTTCACTGGCAAGTGCTCCAGCCATACTGCTCAAGTCGCAGGAGGACTGGGAGAATGAAGGCCATCGCTACAGGAGATAATCAAGTTTGAGACCATCTAGAGGAATCTGAAGGTGCACAAATCCATGGGGCCTGAGGAGATGCATCCACAAGTCCTGAAGTAACTGGCAGGTTAAGTTTCTAAGCCACTGTCCATCATATTTGAGAAGTCATGGCAGTCTGGTGAAGTTCCGACTGACTGGAAAAGGAGAAACATAACCCCCATTTTTAAAAAGGGAAATAAGGAAGACCCAGGAAACTACAGCTGGCAGTCTCACCACAGTGCCCAGCAAGATCATGGAGTAGATCCTCCTGGAAACTATGCTAAGGAAATGCATAGAAAACAAAAGAGATGATTGGTGACAGCCAACGTGACTTCAGTAAAAGCAAATTGGGCCTGACAAATTTGGTGCTTCCTATGATGTGGTTACAGCATTGGCAAATGGGGGAAGAGCAACTGATGTCATCTATCTGGACTTGTGCAAAGGATTTGACACTGTCCCACATGACATCCTTGTCTTTAGATGGTTACACTCAAAGATTTGCAGTCAACAGCTCAATGTCCAAGTGGAGACTGATGATCAGTGGGGTTCCTCAGGGGCTGGTACTGGGACGGGTGATGATTAACATCTTTGTCAGCATTATGGACAGTGGGATTGAGTGCACCCTCAGCAAGTTTGCTGAAGACACCAAGTTGTGTGGTGCGGTTGACACACTGGAGAGAAGGGATGCCATCCAGAGGGATCTTGACAGGCTTGAGAGGTAGGCCCATGCGAACTTCATGAAGTTCAACAAGACCAAGTGCAAGGTCTTGCATATGTCTCAGGGCAATCCCAAGCAGAAATGCAGGCTGGGTGGAGATGGGATTAAGAATAGCCCTGAGGAGAAGGACTTGGAGGTGTTGGTGGACAAGGAACTCAACATGACCTGGCAATGTGCACTTGTGGCCCAGAAAGCCAACCAGATCCTGGGCTGCATTGAAAGAAGTGTGGCCAGCAGGTCAAGAGAGGTGATTCTTCCCCTCTACTCTGCTTTTGCGAGACCCCCACCTGGAGTACCGTGTTCAGCTCTGGGGCTCCCAAAATAAGAAGGACATGGACCTGTTGCAGTGAGTGCAGAGGAGGGCCATGAATATGATCGGAGGGCTGGAGCACATCTCCTATGAGGAAAGGCTGAGAGAGTTGGGGTTGTTCAGCCTGGAGAAGAGAAGGCTCCAGGGAGACCTTATAGCAGCCTGCCAGTGCCTGAAGGGCGCCTACAGGAAAGCTGGGGAGGGAACTTTTACAAGGGCATGTAGCGATAGGACAAGGGGAATGGTTCTAAACTGAAAGAGGGAAGTTTTTTGCATTTGCGTGACTCAAAGTGGAAAAATGAGTTATAGAACATAAACTCAAGCTCTTCTAACATGAGATTTCTTTAGTTTGATAACACAGGACGTGATGTTTTGAGAGCAACTGGGCAAAAATGACCTTGTCTGAGTGTAGAGTAGGAGCTTATTCACCAACAAAACAATGCAGAGATTTTGGTGACTGCATCTTTCTCAAGCTGCTGATTTAATTCCTGCATTTCACAACTATTGCTTTAAGCACCAGTGAGAGAGTGGCATTTCTAAAACACTAATTCCCAACTGCCTGGGTTTCTTCATTGTACTCTGTTGACAAACACCTACAATGAACTCTAGGAACAATTTTACATAGAATATTACACTGAAATATCTTGAAAAAACAAATGTTTGTTTCTTACATGTTTCCCCCCTTGTGTTTTTTCATTGCCATCATGTCCCCTTTCCTGTTTAGATGTGTGGCCACTGGATGATTTTCAAAGGCTCCAGGGCTTAGGACTTTGATCCAGAATCCCACTGATGATGGAGGGCTCAAAGGAAGAATACCAGCAGCTTTGCCTTCTCACAGAAGGTATTTCAGCAAAACAAAGGGGAACTTGAGTTTTCTGGAGTTTGTCAATAAACCTCTAGATGAAACTGAAGAATTATGTTTGTACTTCAGGTCAGATCTGCTGAAAAATGCCTGCGAACACCAGTACATTGGAGAAATGTATTCAAGAACATTTCATCCTTGTGAAAATATTACTCTGTTACAACTGCCAAGGTCACTGAGACCCTGAGTGATCTGCTGGTCATGAAAGTTAAAGATGCCTGGCGGCTACTATAATTAAGTTATGAGTGCTAGGAGAGCAGGGGAAACAGTTTTCCCACAAATATTTATTTGAATTTAGAAGTGACTTTAGACATGTCCATGCTCAGAAGTCCTCTGAGTTCTGGGGTGTTTTTTTCTTCCTCAAAACATTTAGGTTCTGAAGGTGGATGTGAGTGCCCAGGCCATCCCAGTTTCCGCAGCCTTTTCCTTCAGCACAACTGGAGAACAGAAGCAATGCCTCAGATTTGCATCAAACACAGTAAGCCTTTTAGATTTTTGTAACTGTTTGCATTTCATGGGCAAAATCTAGGCTATTGCCTGGGTGAACTAACAGACAGATAGAACAAGAAATGGATTTTAAATTCTCACCAGGGCTTTTTTGTGGATGAACCACCAAAATAAAACAACAAAATTTTGATAAACTGCCTTGATAATCAACAGCTACTCGTTTTCATATCAATGGATGTCTTAGGAGAAAAGCTTTAAAATTCATGTTGCCCATCCATTTGGAAATGCTTTTTTTTGTTTGCTTTAACTTTTGCTTTTTGGATTTTGGTTAATTTTCCTTTTTTCCTACTGAAATGCTGAGTTAGCAAGTTCACAGGTAGGTGCATGCAATATCCAAAACGCTTCTGTTTCTAGACCCCAGCATAAAGTGGAAAAGACATCTTACACTACTTCTTTGATGGTTGTGATTACATGAAAATCCACAACACTGTGTGTCAGGGAAATCAGGAGAGATGGCCACAAAACACGGAGTGCACACATGTGGGAAACTGAAGTGCAAGGGATGGTGATATGATAGGTTTTGTAGGGCATATAGTATTGCTGTGCCTCCAGACTAGGTGTTTAACAATATTCTATTGTCTTTTTAAATGGAGAGATATAGAGGTTAAAAATATATATACAACAATAAATGGCAAAAACTCTCCAACTGTGTCTCATGTGCTATTTTAACATACTATATAAAGAACATTCAGCATCTTAAAGTACAATTAACCTGCAGCTAGATGAGGGATTAAACATGACTATTCTCAACTTGAATGACCCTTTCCCCTAAGCTGAGCTGCCCATTTAGTGCCCTTAATAAATACAGGGATAATTTAAACCATGTGGCTGCAAATTGAAAACATAGGCTTTTGAACTATGCATTTTCTTTCTCATGTTGGAACTCCTCCCTGGAGATAGACTCAAGTCCCATGATCTTGTAAAAGACAAATCTGTGTATCTTTTTTATTAAGTGTTTCATGATATATATTTTTTCAGCTCCATTGCAGTGGATGCATCTGAAAGATGTATTCCGTTGACAGTACACAATACCCTCAAAGACTCTTGATCCATTTATCAACTCAAACTAATAAAAAGAGGATAATATTTCTATGAAAAAGAATGGGCTTTAAAAGCAGCTTGACAGCTTGGTGGAATACATCAATTAAGTATACAGAGAAATCGGAGGAAAAATGGGGATCTTACTTTCTTTGCTAGCATTAGAATTAATAAAAAATATTTAATCTGTCCTTCAACAGGAAAAAAATAGAGTTCATTCCCAGCTTGCATACCTTGTGGTTTGAGCTGAAGAATGTTACACTCAAGTCTATATTCAACTACTGGTTTAAATTATAGCCTTTAGAAAATAATCTACCATTCACTTTAATTAATATCAACAATCACAGAGTCAGTTGGAAAAAAAACCAACACAACACAACATGCTAATGTGAAATTAAAATTGTTTCTGTCCATTTTTTCCCCCTGAAAAACATCAAAGAGTCTCATCTATTGGCAACTTTGGTACTCCGTAACCTTAAGCTTCTTTCATGTTGATCCAAGGAAGGTTCACAACCAGTTTTCTCTAGTCAGTGGCCCATGAGACACATCTGGCCCCATCATTTCATCTGCGGTCAGGAGAGACACAAAGTGCTCTGCTAGACTATTTTACCACAAACGCTCTTTAGTACCTTCTTCCCCTGAGACAAAATCCTTGGGTTTGTCTTTCCTACCGCTGTTTTGCAATTTATCCCCATGGAAAAAGTAGTGGCTGAGGTTCCTCTCCAGCACTGGGCCAGAGAAGGCAGCTGTCAGGATTCAATCTCAGATCCTGTTGGGTGCCTTGGCCAGGCCTTCTCCTGTTTAAACTGGCAATGCCGAGGCAAAGGATTCTGTCCTACTGACAGAATAATCTTGCCTTCAGCTGAAAGGCCCAGGTGTCACAGAAAACAGGGTGGTAGCAAACCAAAAAAGCAAAGGAGGATGTTTTGCTCTGCAGATCTTACGTGCGAGGACTTGTATGCAGCTGAAATGGTTCGACATTACATAGCGGAGAACAAATCTGGCCTCTGAGGAGTTTGGTGGGCAGGTTTGCAAATTCTGACTGAGTGTGGTGTTATGTTTTTCTGCTAGGCTGGTGCCAGTGATCATTTGTATTAGTTAGAAACTTGTCTTCCCATTGTCAGCCTGGAATCTGTGCACAGCCCTTGGATCAACAAAGCCTCTTCTACTGATGATTTGCTGGAACAAACTGAGTAGTATTAGGGCGCAGTATACAAAGGGTTTATGGTAAACTGTTCAGTTTTGGTTCATAAGGTAAAGCAGTTGCAGAGACAACATTTTATGAACTATATTCCCCCTGAACAGCAACATTCATTTCTATTTTGTTATTCTATCACACTACCATCAGCTCTATAAAGTTCTGCAACACACAAATCTGCAGCATAGTCTGCTGAAATGTAGCCAATTGATGGTAATTAGACAAGCTGAGAAGATTTTTTCAGCTGTTGTTCTATCATCTGACAGTACACGGAATATATTGGGACTGTACAGTTGTCTCAATACTATGGGTTCTAACTCTGTATCACTAGAACAAGTTGTGCCGGTGTATTTCTTACATTTCTTTGCATCTTCTCTTTTGTGAGGGTGTAGGATGAAAAAGGAGAAGTCTATGCCTTCAAATCTTGAGAACAATTTGTGCAGGATCTGATGCATCAGGTTTCCATCTCTGCAGTGCCCAGAGGCCCTGCAGAGTGGTGCAAGTACCAGTTCTGTTCACCCTTGGGAAATGAGCAATTGGGGTGTTCGGTATTGCTTGTCTGGTTCATTGTATAGTGCCACAAGTTCAGTAAGAAATCTGCCATTAGTGTGTCAGCTTTCTGAATCTGCTTTTTGAGTTTTTAAAAGGTGGTGGGGAAGAGGTTGACTGATATTCCTAAATAATATTATTTTTTCACAAGGTTCAAAAATGATAACTGGAAATTTTGCTTGACTAACCAGGAATGCAGTTAATATATCTTTTTTTTTTTTTTTTTTTTTTAATCCCCATGCTTTATTGCTTAAAGTTTTATGACTGTACATTGATGTGCAGTAACTTCTGTGAATGTTCCTTGCTTTATGCATTGTCCTCCAGTTCCATTCCCAATACCAGTAGATTACATTTTTCCTCAAGAAGGAAAGCAAAAAAGAGGTAAATGCATGAAGTGGCTCAGCCCTGCAGCCCCTTGGTTCATACTTTCATGTCTCTAACAGAAGCGTGGCCCCATGTATTTTGCTGGCAAGTGGGATCTCTGCTCACATGCTAGAGTTACATCACCTCCATGGCATCAGGAAAACTTTGGTATATGATAGCAAGGGACAGGAAGGTTCAATTACTTCTGTCAGAAAGGCTGCCAAAGGAAAAAAAGCAATGTTGCATACTCTTAGGTTACACATATGATACGGATCATTCTAGATGTGGTTCAGCGCTTTGCTGAATGGGGCACTTTCTGAGTTTCTAAAATTGCAAGTTTTCTCTGGGTGCTTTCTCTTGCATTTGTCGTTCTTCCACTTCAGTGCTGCTTGTGTACCTGAGGAATACCTACTGTTTAATAAATATAAAGAGATGTTAATGACTTCAGTTGATTGAGCATCATCTGCTAGTTACTGAAGTTTAGGTTAATATTTCTATTAAATCCTCCAACTTTGAAATGGATGTTTGTCTTGATTTAGTTTATTCCTTATGGTATCAAAATGTGGTGACAGCTTAAAAAAGAAAAATAACATACTGCTTCAGGGAGCAAAACCAGAGTACAGCATTTTTAATGGTTTTAATTATATTACAGCACTGTTAGTCTTTTTTCTAAGTATTCACTCCTCATATTTTTCTTTTGTTAGTAGCCAGTTGACAAGGGGAAGCTCTTATTCCCTCTTCATATTATTATGTTCGGCTTTGCAAATTCCCGTTGGAAACATTTTGTTTATCAGAGCTATATGAAGAGTTGTTAAGTGTGTCTTCATTAGCTTCAGCTTTTAAAAGATGCATTTGGTTAAAACAAAAGCATATCACTCCTCTTTTTCTGTGCTCCCACATTGATTCTCCTGGTACAAACTCCTTGCCGCTGTGTAGGGGGGAGAGGTAACATCAGGATCCATGCGAGGAAATCCTGTGGAGTGAAACATTTCTGTTTATGAGCAGTGGTAATAATGAAACAGCTGAGCGAGAGCTGGAGCAGCCTGACACTCGTGGTTGGCACCTCTGCTTTCAGGGCTTACGTGCTGCACTCCAGTGCCAATGCCTGTAGGATAATGCTTCCACCCTGACCACACTGGGCCAGGCGGCATCTTCTGGCCTGAGACCCTGGCTAAATAGAGGGCAGGGAGAAGCAGTTTGGGCAGGACCCTGTCTGGGGCAGGGGGTCCACATGCATGAACTTGTGCACAGGGTGGTTCTTCAAAAGGAAAACAGTGGTATAAAATCACAGCTCTGAGGGAAAATTTTGAGTCTGGGTGAAACTTCCAGTCAGCCCCTGTTGGGACCTTCAAAGTCTTCTGTCCCTGCAGCCTGCAGAAACTCCCCATGTGCTTCAGGCCCAGGGAAACCTGGCAAATACTCAGTACAACCAACAGTCCTGCCAATGTATCTGTGGCAGGGAACTGACAAGAAGAGGAGGGGTTTTTTTGTCTGGTTTTGGCTGAAATCAGCCTAGAACCAAACGAGAGGGGAGGATGGGGAGAATTTAGTTTTGCCCTGTGCCAGGAAACCCTGCATTTTGCCACCTCCAGCATGAAAAATTGCTCTATGGCTGAAATCCTGCCAGGGAAGTGCCAAGTAAAGTGCAAATTATGTATCAAGGTTTGTGTGGAGAGGCCTTGTATTTAAAGATGTTATCTCTTCATCTTATCTTTATTTCCTGCATTTACTGTAGTTGAATGCTTGAAAGAGAAAAGAAATGCAGGCCTCCGTCTTCACAGCTGGTAAATCTATCCTTATTATGCTTCTGTTCCCTGTGACTATTTTCTGATTTGGAGCTCAACAGCCATATGTGGCTTTAAAATATTCTTTAAAAACATCCATGTATACTTTTAACGTGCTTAATCCTCATGATTGTATCAACATACAACAAACTTCTACCTTTGGATCGCAATAACCATGGGGTAGGCTTCCAGGAAACTGGAGACATGCCACCACTGGAAGTTTCCACCATTGACCTGTTAAATCTTAAAGGATTATCCTGAATCACTTCAACTTGCCCCAGTGCAAGGAAACAGACTAGATGATCTCTTGAGATCCACTGTATCCCTTCACTCTGTGATCTTATTGAAGATTTTCTAGTGGCAGTATAGTGTTGTTATTATTTTCTGCTGTGCCAAGTACCACAGCAACCTTTGTGAAATGAAGCTTCTATTTTAATAAGCAGACACCCTGATGGGAACCCAAAAGGCAGCACGAAGAGGTTTAGAAAACATAAGCTACAAGGAAAGGTTGAGAGAATGGGGTTTTTCTGGAGGAGAAGAGACAAAGGGGGATGTGATACATTTTCCAGAATGCAAAGGCTGTAACAGAAAGAACAGAGATTAAAATTGTTCCCTGTGGCTTTTAGGAAAAGGTCAACAGGAATTTAGCTTAATTTGCAGCAAGGAAGATTTGGGTTCCATGTTACAAAGCAGCTTCCCAGCTATGAGGGTGATGAAACACAGCCTGCTTAGGGAGGCTGTGCCTCTCTCCTCTGCTCGCCTTCAGGTGCAGGTGAGAATAACATCTGTCATGGTCATATCCTCCTTATTGCCCTGGGAGGGAGGCAGATCAGATGAAGCTGATCCTCTTCCAGTCTTTTGTCTATGAAATAACTGGGAGCTGTGGGCAAATTGCTACCACTGCTGACTCCAGCCAGGCTGGCTTTGAACTGGTGTTTGTGAGAGGTGAAGTCCTCCAAAGTGCTGCTTTCAGCCACCCCAGTCCTGCTGGCCTGGGTGTCCCGGTGGGTGGGGCATCTGAGCATCCTCATGGCCGTGGGTCCCACCCAGGTCCCTGTGCACCCCATTTGGGCTGATTGCTGGATGCTGCATTGTGCCCAAGTTACCTATTTCAACTGTGGCTACCCGGCTGAGCTGTAGCCAGCCTTCATGTCTTGAATGAAGCAACATCTTGTCCAGGGATCAGGTAAATGCTCAAAGTGACAGCTTCAAGCACTGGAAGTGAAAGGGGATATGGATGAAGTGAAACCTGACAAAACACCCAGTTTGCTCTCAGCTCAGCAGCACACAGCTTGGTGTAGCCTGCCTGAAAGCCTCATCCAGCAGCTCTACCAGCCAGCATCCACCACAATGCTTAGTGAGACAATCTCTGGTCTCCTGGCTGGGGGACACCAGGAGTCCCTGGGATGCAGACTGCTGAGGCTGACATGGCATTTCAGGGGAGGGTTGTATATGCTTGCTCTGTTCTCTACCCTGAGGAGTGCATCTGGCCACTTTCAGAGATGGGATACTAAGCTAGAAAGGGCTTTAGTGTAACCAAGTATAACTACACTTCATTCTCACCCTGCTCATGTTCAGGATCCTTATTTCTCAGGGGAAGTACTACAGAAGAGCAAAACAAGAGTGTTTTCCTGTCTGGGAGAGACTGGTTCCTCCCCACCTGGTTCCTTCCTGCCATGTTTTTGATTCTCACTTCACCCACCTGTGATGCTAAGGTGAAGAGGTACAGCAGGGCAGGACATGGGCAGCCAGCTCTTCCTCATACCGATAGGAAATTCCTCCTGGCTTCCCTAGGAGGAGAGTGAAAGCCATCATCGTGCTGCTTTGGCCAGCTTTCTCACTTTTGTCATTAAAACTTACTGGAAACACAGCTTATGTACAGATACTAGTGCTTGTGAATCTAGGAGTTATTTCTTCTAATGACCACTTAAGGAAAATACTTGTAACACTGAAAAGCTGAATTCCCATCTTCCCTGCAGTAATAAAAGCATCATAAATAGATTTCCTAGTCAGGCACTACCCTATCTACGGCAATGAACTCCCTGCAAGTGTTCAAATCCCAATAAACTATTCAGTCTGGAAAACGGATTCCGCTAAATACTTGTTAGTAACAATGATCGAGGAATCCAGCTTGATGCCAGCCTCCAATATGCAGGTCTCTGGCACAGCAGCACCCTGTACCATGCTCCCAGCATGCAAACAGATGTTGGACTATGTGCAGAAAGCCTGAATTAAAACCGTGGGAGCTCAGATGCTCATCTGGGAGTTAAATGGTGCCCAGGTGTTTGTAGGTCCCAGGGACTTTTTTTCCTCAGCGTTACCCAGTTTAGCTGGGAGCTGAATTTCACCCCAAATGATGGCCCAGCATGATCTGTTTGAACTGCAGCAGCAGCAAAGCAGGACAAGTAACCCTCTGAGGAGGCTGTCCCAGGGGGCAAATGTGCCTAACCTCTGGAAGCAGTTGCTGGCACCCAAATAAAGGATTTGAAAGAGGGATATGAGCAGGCAGCAGCGCCTGAAAAGAACAAGGTCCAGGCAGGGGACTGGGGGCGTGGAAGAGGCATGGAGAGAACGCCAGGCTCCATAATGTCTCTGTTGAGAATACTGATGGTAGCACATCCACTACGGAGCCTGCGTGGAGCTGATCTCAAAGGGGTCTTTGTTACAAGGGTTTTGCAAAACAGCTGTGTATTTTTAAAGTTTTCATTATTAAAATATTTTGCAAAGACTTCTTGCAAAACTGCCCTGTTCTGTAGAAAGAGGCTTGGCAGGCCAGGATGCTGAAATGCCAGACCCAGGTTTCAGCAGGTCCTGCAGCAGCTGACACAGAGCGTAGTGGCTAATGACTCTGAGCCATGCCAGCTCTGAATGAAAACTAGAGCTAATTTTAAGCTAATTCTATGCTGAATGTTCCTATTGGTCTGGCCACAGGGAGCCGTCTACAGATCATTTTAATCTGGTGATTTTCTTTAATGTTTTTATGTCTCATTTTAGAATAGAGCACGTCCTGCTTTGCAAGTTCAAAATCTATTCTGAATTAATTCACAAACTAGGCAGTTTGTAAGACCTAACTACAGCTAATGACCGATGCTGCCAGTATTTATAATCTGAAGGATATTTCTTTCTTGCATTCCTTTGCACACTTTGACCTACCTCCTGCAGTAAAAGCACATTTTTTAGTAGTTCAGTTCAACTTCAAATGGGAAATGAAATCAGAAACCAAACCAGAATACTTTCTGCATTTTATCAAACGTGATTTGCGATACATAGTTAACTTCCCTCAGTTTCATATCTACACTTCTGTAACCTTTTTAACTCCGTCTCCTCTCTCCTCCCCACACCCTGACAGCTCTGGTTCATTTCACTTCTAAAATTTTCCAAACTTGTAATGTCAAAACGCAAATTGTAGCCCATGCAACAGCTTTCCAATCCTGACAGCCATGGGGGACAAGGTTTTCAAAAGAGGCCAGCTTCACTGTTGGGACAAGACCAGACCCTTTGTATGCTGTAACAGGAACTTACAAAAAAACTATAACAACAATAGTAACGAGAAAGTTCGGGTCAGTTCCACTCCCCAGCTACACCCTTGTGGCTCCTGGATATTTATTCCCTGTTCTGTTCCCGAGTTAAGTCCTGAAAGCCTTAAGGTGCCCATGTAACTTCAGACGGAGCATTTTGATGAGCAGGCTACCCTTGCCAAGATTTGGTCCTCTGATTTAATGTGGATACTCTGCTACCATCTTCTCAGTAAAGGGTGTCTCCGAATGGAGAGGCTTTGCCACTGCAGACTGCACTGGAGAAGGAGACATCCCAGCCACTTCTGCCTCCGCTCGGTCCCTCCTGTGCATGTGACCTGCCATTCCTCTGGAATTGTTTCAAGCCACAGAATCAACAAAACTAGTTCACAAAGTCTTTGACTGAATTTATCCCCTCCTGTTTTCAATAACACAGCAGGAACAGAACATTATCAAAACCTGGTTCCGGACCATTCCTGAGCCCTAATTCTGATTACCACTGGGATGGCTTTGGGAGTTGACTTGGAACTGCTTTGTGGGCTGGAAAGATGGCATTGGTCTTTCTCCTTTGTCACTCTTCCTTTGGAGATGACAGCAATGTGCTCCATCCTGCTATGGCTACTACTGTGCTCACAGCTGAGCAGCTGCATGGACACCTCCTGCATCACCTTAGGCCCCACAAACATGGGGGTGGCAGGTTGTGTACTGGTATATGGCAGAGCAAAAGCCCCTTCCCATGTCACTCCTATCTCCTACAAAGAGATGCTTTGAAGTTTGGAGGGCTCCATTTTTGCCATGTTTCCAGGCTCCTGACACCCTTCATGCCATCCCACTGGCCAGATGCTTTTAGAAGCACTCTCCTGCTCTGTCTCCTCCACCCCACAAATATAATCTTGTGAGTCTAGCAACATGTGAGCCTTGCTGCATGTTGATTTTCCAAGATTTTCCAGGGTCTTTATCAGGCCATCCCTTGTTCTTTATACCTGAATTTCTTTCAAGTGTTGTTCTACTGCCTCGGAGCTCTCCTGGCAATATTTCTAGAGGACTCCCACTGGGACACCATCCTCCTCCATCTCATTCACGTATGAGTTTTCCAGAGGCTCAGAGTTCTTGGTTGGTTGATATTCCAGTCTATAGTTTATATTCCCCAAAGACAGTGTCTTTTGCAGCTCAGCTGTTTCCTTTGGTTCCTCAACGTGAGAAAGCAGTCTTCCACCGTAACTATTACCAGGTAATGCTTTACTCCCTGTGGGCTTCCCATAGACTGAAGTTATGTTTGTGTCTTGAATCAATATCTTTAGGGTTACGTCTCTGAATGAGCTTCTCCTCTAGATCCCCAGGTACCACTGTGAATGCTCATACAAGAAAACATTCACTCTGTGTATCTGTTACTCCCTTTCTGAGATTTAGAAAAGGGTGCCTTTTTCTGCTATTGTTTCCCTCATGCTGCTTAGAAAGCGTGGTCATTTCATGCATGTGTGGGATTTGGTCATGCTCCTCAATACATGTTGCTTACTATGGGACTTCTCATGACACTACAGGCAAGTGTCAAGGCTGGCTTGAGCTCATATACAAGGAATAAAACCGATCACCTGGTGGATTTACTACCTTTAATTTTTTCTTTTCTTGGTACAAGCAAGTACTTGCTATAAGCAGTTTTCTCACTGACATTGGTAGCTGCATTCACCTGATTTTTGTAGTGGGACTAGACTGGGCCTTTACCGTGAGTCAGGCTAAAATGACCAGTTATGTCTTCCATGTTCTCCTGTCCATAAAGCTCTTCTAGTCCTGTATTGCACCACCTGCAAAGTTCACATTCAGCTGCTGTGACCTCAAAGAAGTGGTTTCAAGGCAGGCTGAGTGTATCTTGACTCTGAGAGAGTCCAATGACAAACTAGACCTGAAGCAGTGCTGGCATGGCAGTCAGGAGCAATAATTTTGCCCCAGCAAAGTGCAGGTTACTCGAGGTAATTTTACTCTGATTTAGGTGACCACACAGTGAAGATGCGGCAGCAGGGAATTGCTACCTGAATACTTCAGTCCCTGGAGAGTTTCTACAGCTAATGCTACCAAATCTACTCCTCCTGCTATTACCCAGGCTACCTGCAGTGTATGTACCCATTTGGGATTCACTCCATCAAGGATAACCCTGCTTTGGTTCAGCCTCAGCTTTTGAACGCTGAGTCAGGAATGAATTTGCTGTGAGGCACTAAGGCTCCCGCTGTGCATTGTGCTCTTTATGCCCCTAAACCTCCAGGGGAGCTCCCCAGCATAGCACCTTCTTCCTGCTGCATCCAATCCCTCTCAAAATGCTCTTTTGCAGCTGTCTTAACAGCCTGGGGAGAAGGGAATATGTTTTCAGCAGGGAGCCACCTGTCAGGGACCTGTTTCAAATGTCTCTTTGGGACTCAGCCCTGGGAAGAAATACGTCCTTTGAAAATGTTTAAGGAGTTTGAGGTCCTCCTTCTTGCACAACCCTGTAAGCCAAAACACCTTGCCACTTCAAGCTGCAAGATGTGCTGAAGGTGGCTCCTTTCTCCCTGCCTGGATCCAGCTTCTCTTTCTCAGCTTTAACCCCGCAGCCCCTCGGAGCTGGTAGCACTTCTTGTGGAGTTGCCTCTTCCAGCTCTCCATTTAATCTGATGGAAGAGAAAGCAGCTCCCTCCAGAGAGGCCTCTCAAGGAGGCACCTTGTCCCCCCAAGAGCCCGGGGAGCCACGGTGGGGTGGGAGCAGTGTGTGCCCACACCACATCACTCCCCTCGCCTGCCTTTGTTCGGGCTGTGCCGACTGCGGGCACCGAGGTGGTGGGCAGCTTGCCACTCTCCAGATGGACTTCCTGCCTCTAGCTTTCTTCTGCTTTTTTGTTGGTTTTCTTTTTTTCTTTTCCTTGCTGCAGGCTAAATCCTGATCCCAGGGATGTCGGTGGCAAAACTCTCATCTGTTTCTCGGGAACCTGGATTTGGCCCTATATAAATGAGTCAGGTAAAATGGCAAATGGGTTGTAGCAGAATATTTGCACCAAGGCAGATAGGTGAAAACTTGAATCATCTCGTGTAATTTTGGCTGCTGTAGCAGCTGAACTAACACCGAATCTCCTGAATGCTGACTGAATTATCCACGCTCTTAAGATTGTGCTGAAGCACCCAAATACATCTTTTCCCCTCAGAGTTTGTATGCAGCCTGACGTGTTAAGGTCAAGATCCACGCTCCAGAGAGAAGCAGATGGTCTCCTGAGTGATGTGTTTTCACTCACTGAGCATGAATATGAAAAAGCCTTCTTATTTTCCAAGCATATGAAAGTCAGTAATGTAGAACAGTCTCAGGGAATCTTAATATGTGAATAAACATGTGTGTTGCAAGGGTTTATTTTGGTCTTTGTGCTCACTATGGATTCCTAAGATTAAATGATACCCGAACACTATATATCATTGTTTTTATTAACTTGGTTCAAATGTAAGAGCCATGCCAAAAGGCTGTTTCAATTCGTGCAGATTTATAATAATTCTGACCTTCATAATGAACTAAACAAAAGGAACTCTGGGGTCAGTAAATGTTCACTTTGCAGCAGTCTCTATATATTATAAATACCAAATACATCAGGGATATTCTGAAGTGGTTATGGTGTAGCAGAGCTATATTACTGAGGGAATGGGATGAAGACAATTGCTGGAAACTCTCTGTATAACAAATTATGTTGAGTTTTAAAGCCCGATCCTGCTCTCTCACTGTATCATGCAGCCTTTAGCAAGGAACCTCAGGCAAAGGCACCAGCTAAGGACTCTCTCCATCCTTTATGCCCCACAGAGCACAGCACACCAAGTCCAAGAATGTTGCCATGCTCATCCTCCCTATGCCAGCTTCGTCGTCAGGCAGTTTGAAGGTCTGTGCCCTTTGTGGCCTTTCTTCCCCCATCCCCCACCCATACAGGTAGGGAGAAACCAGTGGGACCCCTCACCCCATCACCTGCCATGTTAGGACCGTGACAGACACATTGTTTGGTCCTGCCATGGGCAGAGTCAGCTGGGTGGTTTCTCTGAGCCCAGGCTGCATAAAGATGCCAGTATCTGCTCCTTTCTCCCAAAACAGTTGTGTTTAAGAGGGCAGGGAGGAAAGTCAAAATGTTTTTAATAACCAACACAACATCTGGAGTGCCTGTTTCACATCTTATTGAGCCAGTGGGAAAAGACCCATGGATTTCAGGGACATTTGGATTAGGGTCTGAAATTGCTTTTACATCTAAGAGGAGTACAAAGTAGAAAATCAGGGAAAAGGCTCTTAAGCATTTTCCCCCCTAATCCTTCACCTGTACCAGCTGTTGGAAAACATCTCGCCAAACATCCTCTCTCATCATGCTCACTACAGAAATTTCCTGAGCTTGTCCAGCCAACCAAAACATTAATTTCTACTAAGACACACACAACCCCCCACCTTTCTCGCCAGCTCAAGTAACATTAAATGTTTTATTCAAACAGAAAAACACGGAGATTCAGAGCTGAGGCTGCTGCTTCTCTATGAGCTCTGTGTATTTTTAATGTTTCTGGCTAAAGATGTGAGGTGAGGAAGAAGTGGAAGTGAGAACGGTGAATTCCATGTTGAAAGAGTCATATGCAGGTTTTTAACAGCATTTCTGAGTGCACCTGAAGAATTTGCAGTTGCATCCGTTTTGTGTGCAGAAAATTGCATAATTGTGCAACTTCTTTGTGCACAACAAAGAAGTAACTGCAAATGGCTGTGTAAAATGTCATTTCTCTGTTCGTTTACCCACTTGCCAAATGCAAATAGATGTGCCTGCAAGTTCTGCAAAAGGGCCGTGTGGGAGTCTGTGTTGAAAATATGCCCTTTCATGGTCTTTAGATGTTTCCTCAGTTTGTTCTTGTCTTCTTATTCCCCCGGCCCCCCCCCCCCCCCCCAACATCTAAGCCACGTAACAAGGGTAAAAAAAACCCTCTAACAGTCTGAGGCACCCCCATAATCAGTTCATTGGTTCTTAAAAACATTAAAGCCCAGAAATGAATGCTGCAAGAAACTTTATCTGGGAGCTGACTGACTGATGGATGAAACAAACCATAATGGTAGGCATTTAAAAACCCAGCTGTCTGTGCCACGCTCACACTCTTGAGTGTGAGCAGAATGTATTGTACCTCCTCTGAAAAGTCTTACAGCACAGTCGTTCCTTTATGAATTTTGATAACTGGGTTGCACACCATGCATTTTAAATCCCCCAGGACACTAACCCACTGTTTGTCTGCAATTTTTTTAATGTGGCTTTTTTTTTTTTTTTGGTTTAGAGTGGGGTAGATGTATATAGTTGCCAGCATACACTAACACTGTTGGATGAAAATTGATGTTGAAACACTGTTTTGCTTTGAAATAGAAGGAAAAATCCTTCTAAAATCACAAATTTCTCTTTCATTTTTTGAGGGTGTTGTTAGATCTGTACCCTAAGCCTGCTTTTAACCTCTTCAGACTAAAAACTTATTTGTTTCTTGAGAAAATAGGTTCCCAGAGATTTTGTTTGCCCAGTATATGCACTGTAATCGAAGCCACAATGTATGGGGTTAGCAGAGGGATCTCACTGGTCATATTTTTTTTTATTCTAATTCTGACTCACTTGTTGATTTGGGGGAAATGTTTTTGCCAAGTAAGATTTATTTCACCCCATTCCTAATCAAATGAGCTTAGCCCAGTCATTATGGCAGCAGCTTGGCACAACAGAGTATTAAACATGCCTGCCAGGCTTGCAATGTCCCTGTGCAGATCCTCAGACCCTTTAGCACTGACCCCAGCTCCCGGTATCACAAAAAAGGGGACCTGGGTGTTAAAGGATGGGACTCCCAGAAGCCAGTGTGATGAAGGAGATGGTACATTGTGAGAGACTCAAAGAAAGGGTTGTGTTTCGGATCCTTCCACTGCAGAATTCTCCTGCTCCCAGGTAATTTCTGAGAGGCAATTCTGAGGTTTAGAAACTCTGGTTTGAGTGTCCCCTGGGGAAGCCTCCTTGGATGTATCCATCTGATCCCATTTATAAGACGGAGGGACCATTTTTCTGCTGTTAGCTGGGCTCAGCCACATCTCAGATACTCCAGCAAGCCTTTCAAAAGCCTACAGTGATGGACATGCCATGGTTCAGTTGTTCCTGTGTGACCCCACTTTAACATTAGGAAAGTGTTTCCTGATCTCTAACTTCGGTCTTCCTTCCTTTAATCTATGCCCATCTCTTGTTATCCCATGTGTCATGGCAGAAAGTCCTTTCTTCTCGAGCAACCCTATTATTTTAATCTTCTTCTCCTGCATTATGTTTGTAGACCTTTAATAAGCCTGACTTAGTACAACTCAATCATACCTTTCTTGGAGAACAGTGCCTCAGACCGCACACAGATATTCACATTCACTTTGTAGAGCTGAAAATTGATTATGTGGTGTAATTCTGCTTGTGCATTGCCAGTCTGCGGCCACCCTATTGTGCAACAACACAACGTTGCTGTTCAGCCTGTGATCCACTACAGCCTCTAGACGTTTTTCTGCAGATAGCTCTCCAGGCAGCTGTTCTGCATCCTGCAATATATAGCCAGTTATTCCTGGTGAGGTGCAGAGTCTATAAGCTTGTCTCTAGAGTAGCATGTTTTTCTGTTAGACCTGAAAAACACTGGTTTGCCAAGATCATTTTGAATTCTAATCCTGTCCTCCAAACTCCTGACAGTCCCTCCCTGCTGGCTGCCATCTGTATATCCTCTCTGTTCCATCGTCTGGGGCATGAATAAAAATATTGAACACGACTAAACCTGGGAAAGGCTGTGCTGCACCTAACCCATATGTCCTTCTGCTTTGACTGGCAATACAGTATTCTCCCAGTACAGCTTTCCTGTACCACCATGTCTTCCTCTGGATTACACCTCCCAAAGCTGACTTCAATGACTGTTTTCATCACTAGGAACAAAAGCCAGACTAAAATGAAAGGACGTTATTTAACTCCTTTCCTTACTCTGTGTTTGTGTTTACTATTATTAAATAATTATTTGTTGTAATAACAAATTCTGAGAGGAATAATCTGATAGGTGCATAATTTATTTGGAGGTAGACGTGACATTAGCCCTTTCCTACTCTCCTGCCATAGCCAAGACAATCTCTTTCTGCAGACGGTGCAGAACAGTGTGTCACATTAACATTAATGCAAATACATTAACACAAAACTTCCAGATGTATTTGAGATATTTAAATAGATTTTTTGGGATCCTTACCTATTTACTTCTTGATATATTCTCTTGGGACTTGTGATCCTGACATCCCCTATTATTTTCTGCTGTTACTCCTCCTCCATGCTGTCCCACGGTCGTTCTGCTGCACTCTGCTCCCAGGGGCTCTCTGAGCAGGTAACAAACATCATGTTTCAGTGCTGGAGGTTTCTGTCACTTCTCTAAAAGCACTGTCAAACTAACTTTCCTGGTCTGAAGGATCAAAGTAGCTCTGTGCTATGACAGCAGTTGTGCAATTTTTCCCGTTTCATTGCCTCCCCCCAAAAAAAACCCTCCTCCTCAGGTTGATCTCTTATGGTCTCAACCTTAGGGCAAATAAGAGCATTTTAGTCTATAACACAGTATGATTTTCAGAGCCCCCTGTGCCTCCCTGTCTCTGGGGGAGAGACAGGGGAGTGGATAACCCTCCCAGTAATGATGACAGCAAAGAGAGGCTGAGCATGGGGCTCGATAACTCCTTGTCTGCAGAGGGAAGCTCGAATTTTGGGCTTGTTAAATTGCCCTGTCATTATAAAAGCACAGCAGTGGCTCGGATCTAAAACCTACCCAGGCAGATTAGGAATGTGTCAGATGCTGAACCCCTCAAAAGTGCTAATACCTTGCTGCCCTTTTATGTGGTTTAAGTCCTGCATTTGTTTTGGAGCCAGCAGGCAGTGCCAGGAAAGAAGACGAAGCAACCTTTGCCAGTCCTTCCTTTGTAAACCTTCACTGCGCAGTGGGAAGCAGGAGAATTTACTTTAACTAAAGCCAAGTCAGTGGTTTAATCTTTGTAAACATGTCTTAAGTGCTCTGCCTCTTATCTTTATGCCATGGCTTTTGTACCAAAAAGAATGGATAAAAAGCTGTTCAGCCAGAAATATCACAGTTCTGACATGAAACTGGTCATCAATCACTTTTCTGTCGAGCTCTGTGTGTGCATGTGTGTGTGTCAGTGAGCCTGTATGTGTTTGTGCTCCTGTGTTGAATCAGCTACTGGTGGCCTACAGTGCAAACACAGGCTGCTCCTGCAAGTGCCAGCACACTTTAAAAAAAAAAAAAAAAAGAAAGAAAGAAAGAAAGCAATGATTAAACAGCTAAAAGGAAAAAAAAATCCTCATACAGTGGAATCTGAATTCTTCTGGATTGTCTGGAAATCTTTCAAGGAAATGACTTGTGGACACCAAGGATGCTGCAAGCTAAACTCAAGAGTAGAAAATGATCTAGTACTCTGTACGTGTGCATGTGCATGTGTGTGTGTGTGCACAAATCAGATAAATGTTTTAAAATTTCTTTTAAAAAATGAAGTCATCATGCAAGTCCTGTTTGCTACCTTTTTCAGCCTTTGTGGACTAGATTGGCGTTGTGGATGCTGATGGTGTACTAAAAGCCAATGTGAGAAATAGTTGTCTGAAGGCTTGGCTTTTCATCTAAGACCTTCGGAAAAATATTTCCTCCCTATGACATTCAGATACATGTTCATATTTAATTTTC
Source organism: Falco rusticolus (assembly GCF_015220075.1). Classification (NCBI taxonomy): domain Eukaryota; kingdom Metazoa; phylum Chordata; class Aves; order Falconiformes; family Falconidae; genus Falco; species Falco rusticolus. Next base: position 29,748,393 of record NC_051188.1, on the reverse strand, counting down.
ACGGAGCAAGATAGCCTCTTATATCATAGATCTCCCCTCACCACAACACAAAGAATGCAACATAGAATATATGGAAGTTTGAGGCACAAAATAATACCACTTATTGCATGTAGCACTGAGTAAGGGGACTCCTAAAGTGAAACTGAGTGTGACGTGATGCTGGTGGGCCAGAAAAAGCTAACAGCATAACCCTTAGATACAGGGTGAGCTTCAGGACCCGCTGGAGCTGCATGAGGCAGTTACATTTACCCCATCTTTCTGTGCTATGCAGATGCAGGCACCCAGGGGATGTTTTGGTGGGTGCTGGGTTTACAAACCTTTTCTTCAAGTGCATCATCCTTTTTAAGCCTTTTTGTTATACTGATAACAATAAAGGGCAAACCGGGTACACTCCGCATTAAAACCATGTTACCCAGCTTTGTGGAGTACCTGCAGCCAGATTGTTTTGGCTTTGACATCAGAGGGGATCCCTTTGTGCAAATGAGGAGCCTGTGCATCTTCTGAATCCCTGCTGAAGGAGGGAGGGTACTACGCGATGGTGACATGCTGTGGGCTGCTGAAGGTGCTTTTTCTATTAAAGTCTGTAAAACATTGTGGGACTGGTTTCCAGAGGGGCCAGCAGGAAGTTTCCTCAGTATGTAGTCAGCTGTGAAAAGAGGCAAAGAAGACAGATAGATAGATACAGATATAGATATAGATATGTGTTTCTAAATAAAACTAGAAAGAAAAACTTCTATTGCACAGGAAGGGTGACCTGGAGGAGGATCCTCGGTGTCCTTGCTGGCAAGCCAAAGCAGTGAGGGGAAATCAAGAGTGGGAAGACAACTGGGCTTTGAGAGAAGCTGGGGTTGTATTTCTAAAGGGTGGATGGGCACCGCAGTGCTCAAGCATCTTGGAGGTGCAGTCTTGAGCTGGAGAAAACATTCTTTGGGGGCACCACTGGGCCATGTGTCTGCTCAGCCAGACTCACCACGCAAGCGAGGCGCTGGGCTGACATAGCTCAGTTCTTCCCAGACCTACTAGGTCTGGGTCTCGTTTGTTTGGGTATCTGCGCATCATGGTGATGTGTGCTCCACAGAGGTACTATGTGCTGCATGAGGATAATCTGGATGCATGCTTTAGACACCAGGAGAAGATTTGGCAGACCACTAGAGAGAATCATGGGCTGTTTTCTTGATGTTTTTTGTTGTCAAGTTTTTTACCTTTTGGGTACCCTAATTTTTTTAAATAGTCCAAATTTTCTGTACTAAACCAATATGAGAGAAAGGCTACTATTGCAAATGCTACAGACAACTTCAGTGCTACGTCCAGCTAGGAAATCTCCTACATTAGGTCTTGTCTTTACTATAGCAGAAAGACTGATTATGAAATGAACAATTAGGAATGGCTTGGGTATAACTGATGACAGTGGGATTATATTTATTGTTATCTCCAAACAGAATGAAGTCCAAGCCAATAGAAGATTCATTGTGACTTGAAGAGAAAATTTCATTTTAACTGAAAACAATGCTGGGAGAAGGACTTTATTAACAAGAAAATCTGAATGATGATTGATGACCATTGGAAAATACTTAAGTGGATGCCCAAAAAAGCCACACCCAAGAAATAAATATGCAATCATTAAGTGGCCTGCCTCAGAAGGGAAGTAAAATTTCTTCTGCATATTTGTACTTAGACCCCAAGAGAAAATGCAAAAAGCACTTAATGACAGCCCATATAAAATGGAAGGAAGGTTTTGGAGAAAATTGATAAAAGGAGCAACAGGTCACAAGGAGAGCCATGACAAGAAGAGCTGAGGAAGGCTGCCAGTTGAGGAGTATTTTGTTATATGTTTGTTTGGGATTTTATTTAAGTATTTCCAGAACATAAAGGATACTAACAACGACATGAATTACAAGATGGAAATGGTAAAACTGCCAATAAGAAAAAAAGTTAAAAAGAGGCTTATTCTGTAATATTTTTGTCCTTTATTCAGGGCAGGAAAAAAACCCTAATCATTTTTTCATGTCAACAGACAGAGATCACATGGTTTTTGTTCTAGTTGTAACTAATGTGGAGGTTAAACAGCAATAAAGTCTAGCAAAGATCTGAGTAACCTGTATCCAGGAGGCTGAAAAAAAAAGCTAGCCAAAGAAAATAAATCTTAGCACACTGGGGAAGTTCCAGATGCCTGGGAGAAAGCTAGCACAATAAATGAATGACCAGGATAGTTTGTAGACCTCTCAGCCTGATGGTGATTCTGGGGATTTGAATTGGTACTGCAAAACATTTTTATCAGGCAACAACGGCGATGCAGCGGCATCAACAACAGAGCATGTGGCAGATGCACCAAAGGTGGGCAAACCTCTGGTCTCAAAATACTCTTGCAAAGGGTTATGTTCATCATCTAAAGGTGTTTCTGATATATATGTGTTTCTGTTCATAGCGGGAGAGAGAACTGGGGGGAAAGGAATCAGATGGAAGTTAGAGATCTTACACTGATGTTGATGTTCCTGAGACTATTCACAAACAAAGCACAAAAATATGCTGGACTGGAAAATGCACCTGATAGAGAGAGATCTAAAGGTCCCATCAAATCTGAAAGTGCATTGGTTACAACCTATAGCCATCTATATGTTAATGGCTGACTGGAGAGACTGTTTTAGTCTGGCAGATAGAGACACAAAACAAGATCCGGTGGCTGGGGTTGGAAATAAAATTTTAATTAAAAGTAATTGACTGTAAGAAAGTACTTCATCATTGGAGCAACTTACAATGGTTAAATAAATGTTTATACTGGAAGTTTTTCCAGAAAGATCAGTCTTGTTCCAACCATTGCCTTTGGGCTTAAAGCAGGAGCTGATCTGAGTAAGTCCTGTAGTCCAGGCAAAAAGGACGTTGGCTTGAAGGTCTGATACAAGTCCTGTCCTTAAAATCTATCACCTGCAGAGAAACAAAAGCAGCGCTACATGCTGAGGGACCTGCTCTACGTCAGGTACCTAACAGAGGAGGCCCCACTCCCTGTGAAATAAGCAATTTCTGAATTGAGAAGGTGTTTCATTCAAGACAGTGAAATCATTTTTAGGGCTAGTGTAACAGCTTGGCAGTTCAAAAAAAACACAGTATAGTAATCTAATGATAAAATCAGTAAACAGTGCAGTGGGAGAAGGGAAGTGATTCATTGTCTTCAACATTTTCTTTAGCGCATCACTTTCAAATATTTCCTTGGACTGGAAGAGATACTCTTCATTGCATAGATTTGATTCAGCCATATGGGAAAAAAAGGGTAGAGGAAGAAATATCAGAGTGGGTTTGCTTTGTTCCTTTTCGAGTCATTGTATCTTGCTGCAAAAATACCACTGAACAAGTTGCCAGTATCATCAGCTCCCAATAGAATGATTTCACCCCCTTTTGCCCAAATCTAAGGAAAAAAAAATTAGAATCTTTAAAAAGCAAGAAGCACTACATAAGGTAAAAGACAGTTAAGAGAAAGTCCATCAGAACTGCCATCTCCAACGTCTTTTCACTAAACCAGCTCAAACTTGAATGAAACCAGCAGTTGGGGACATCTGCAGGCTGTTGAAGATGGTGCAAAGGTTGATGAAAATCTCTGTGGTCTCTGCAACTCGTAGATACCAGCCAAATACAAACAACAGCTTTTTCTTTTGTGACATACATAGTGTTGTGGCTTGAGTCACGCTGAGCACTGCTGTTGAGTTATTTTATCTTCTTCCTTTTGTAGATTCAAGTGGAGAAATAGGCTTAAACAGCTTTTGAGTCAGAGCCTGTCTTGCCTGTCTTGCATGCTCTCGCAGCTTTCTGTCCTTGGCCCTTTCTTCACTCTCATTACTTGTCATGCAGAGACATGGGTGCAGATGGGGCCAGACCTCAATTGGCTGTAGGTTGCTGTGACCATAGGCAGCCTCAGTGCTGTTTTCAAGAACCACCAGAGCCTTGGGTGATTATTTGGGAGCTTAAAGTACACTCAAGTCCAAGCTGCACTAGCAACATTAATGGCAGAGCTGATCTGGGATCTTAAACCTAGCTCTACAGTCCAGTCACACCTTTGGTTTTTGAGGAAATCCAATCAGCCCAAATAATCCCTTTTCCTAGTACTTGATTCCATATTTTCTCAGCAAAATTGTTGAATGGACATAAAATAAAACCAAGCCACGCCTCTGCAAGTGATCTGTTGTAGGGGCTGCCAAACGCAGCATCCTGATCGAGGTGAGGCAGTCACAGCTCCATACTAGATCCGTACTGCAGAGGGGCTGAACACATATCCACCACAGGCATATGTCCACACCTGTACAAGATGCACATGCACATGTGGCTGGCCACACAGATCAACACAGATCAAACACAGGCAGCTCAAATGGGTTAATCCTGTTCCACTCTCTGGAGGTTCAGGATGAAGGTCTGTGAGTGGGAAATGCACACATGCATGTAATGTGGGTCTTTGGACTGTCGGTCTGCCTAGCAGCTGACCCTGGATCCCAGTTTCCCCAGGCACTGGCACCTGGGCATGCAAACCCCTGTGGCAGTGGCCCCACTCCAGGTACCTGCGGTACAGACCCGTTGCACACACATATACAGGCACACACACAGAGAGATTTTTTAGTTGTCCTCCATGTCCCTTGGTCCCTCCAGTAGCTGACTTGCAGAACCCTGGGTCCACCCAAGGTGTGGCCCAAACCTACAGGCACCTCAATATCTGGCTCCGAAGTCTCTTATCCTACTCCCCAGCTGGTCTGGCTTGGTATTTGATTGTGAACACACACTGACATATGCACCTACACAATACACACACACACTTCAGTCTCTTGTGTCACATGTCCCTCTGACCCTTCTTCTGCTCCAGTGGCTGGACTCAGACTCCACACACTGACAGATGCTGAATGGGGTCCCTTTCCCAGGAGAAGAGTTAGAAACAGCATTTAATCAGGAGACAGGACAGACTGCTGATCAGGTGCAGGGCATGGTCAGACAAGTGGAATGACCAGCTGCCTGTTTGCACATGACTGGCCCCTTTTCCACTTTTACCCCCTTCTCCCTCTATTGTCACATGCTTTTTCCTTCCCAGATCCACCTGGTATCTCCCTTTCCTGACCTTTGGTTCATTCCCTAAATGTCCCATACTAAGTCTCATGCAACCCTGAAATGCCCTTCCCCAGCACCCTGTTCCCCCCCAGACAGTAACCCCCGCAGCCCGTCAGATGCTCCAGAGACCCTCTCATGTTGACTCACTTCTGTGGGTCTCACCCACTGTCCATGGGGCTGATGCTTTCCTGCAATGGCCCTGGGAGGAGCTGGTTCAGGATGCTTTGTTTTGTCTGATAAGGTTATTGGGGTCCGCAGCCTGTCATTGGTATTACATGCTTTGTCATGGTTGTGGAGATAAGACTCTAAACACAGAAACCAGTAATGAGAATCCACTTGGCTACCTCAGTGGCTAGTGGTGCAGCGTCAGTGCCCAGTCACAGTGAAGGGCAGGGAAGAAAGCAAGCTGAACTTCTGAAGCACCACCGGAGAAATCTGTTCGAAAAAATCACTATAGCACATAGACCACCATTAGTCATCTCTGTGTCGGTACCCTCTCACAGAGTAATGTTCAATTTGCTGCAGTTTTGCCTCTCTGAAAATTTTACATAATGCCAAGATTCCTGATGTGTGGCAAGTCCTTTAGCTGTTTTACACTAGTGAACATCAGGACAGGCAGTGACACCTTCCATGTCACAGAAAGTGCACTCCTGACTCTGCCTGCAGTATGCAACTCCCATTAATGCCAACAGAGCTCATTCACCGCTTCCCCTGAAATTTCTCTTTATTTTTTAAATGAGCAGGAGGGAGTTTAGAGAGAAAGGGAAAATATTAATTTTCTTCTCATTAGGCCTGGATGGATACCACTAACACATTTCCTAAGTGTCCCCACCCATCTAAAACATTTAACTTGTTTCACCCAAGTGCACATTTCGCAGATACCTCAGTGACAGAGTTTGCTGGCAGGGTATCTCACAGAGACAACAGACGTTAACAGCAGGTGATATTACATTTGCAGATTAACAGACAAGTGCAGCTCATAAATAGAGATTATCAAGCTCAACATTATTTCAAGCTTGAGAAGTGTGCCCATGTGGACCTCATAAGATTCAAAAAGGCCATGTGCAAGGTCATGCACATGGGTCAAGGCAACCCCTGGTATCAATACAGGCTGGGGGATGAAGGGATTGAGAGCAGCCCTGCTGAGAGGGACTTGAGGGTACTGGTGGATAAAAAGCTGGACATGAGCCAACAATGTGCACTTGCAGCCCAGAAAGCCAACTGTATCCTGGGCTGCATCACAAAAAGCATGGCCAGCAGGTCGAGGGAGGTGATTCTGCCCCTCTACTCTGCTCTTGTGAGACGCCACCTTTAGTACTGTGTTCAGTCATGGAATCCTCAGCACAGGAAAGACAGGACCTGTTGGAACAAGTCTAAAGGAGGGTCACAAAAATGGTCCTATGAAAAAAGGCTGAGAGAGCTGGGGTTATTCAGCCCAGAAAAGAGAAGGTTCTGAGAAGACCTTATTACAGCCTTTCAGTACTTAAAGGGGGCTTATAAGGAAGATGGGGACAGACATTTTAGCAGGACCTGTTGTGATAGGACAAGGGGTAATGCTTTTAAACTAAAAGAAGGTAGATTTAGACTAGATATATGGAAGAAATTTTTTAAATTAGGGTGTTGAAACACTGGAACAGGTTGCCCAGAGAGGTGGTAGATGCCCCATCCCTGGAAACATTCAAGGTCAGGTTGGACGGGGCTCTGAGCAACCTGATCTAGTTGGAGACATCCCTGCTTATTGCAGGGGAGTTGGGCTAGATGACCTTTAAAGGTCCCTTCGAACCCAAACTACTCTATGATTCTGTGATGATTCTACGTTTCTATGCTCAAGACTAAGCATTCTGAAAATCTGTTCATTAAAAATTAGGTCATAACCGGCAGAGGCAGCAATGAGATGCCTGACCACGCTGAGGTTGAAAAGGACTTTGAGGCCTTTTGGTGAAAGGTTGAGTGCCATGCCTGGCTCAGGAAGCTGATTTAGCATCCATCTCACTACAGCAAAACTGTGTCTTGGCTGAAAAAAGGAAAAGAAGGTATGATACTGATAGACCTTTCATCTATTTGATGTGCATAGAGTCCTGTAAGTATTCTGCCAATTTGCCACCATCCCCAGTAGTCCCTTGTTACCATAACTGATAATGAAGGATGATGCCATGACAGCACTGCCTGTACCAATGGGCTTCTTTATCCTAGGATAGGCTGGGCCCCAGCACTTCTGTCAGTCTAGCTGTGACTGATTCAAGCTCCCTCTCTTTTTTCCTTTATAAACTAGCAGAAATACTCCAGGCTTCAACACTAAAACCTCTGTGCAGAAAGGTGAGAGACTTGGCTTTAACTCAGTCTGACCAGAGCAAGCATCCCAAAACTGTGTGGGTTCTTCACCAAGATGCTCCATGTGCCAGTCTTTGATATCACTATAAACTTCCACCACTGAAGGAGGTCATATTGAAGTCTTCTGGTCTCACCTGTCTTGACTCCCTTAACAGCTGCTTTCTCAAGCAGAACTGTGGTGCTGAAACAGAGCAAGAAAGGTTTCATAAGGCTGATTAATGAGGCACTTCTTTCGTCCTCAACTTCTTCACATCAGTCTATAGGCTCCTTCTCTATTGCTTTTTTATTTGATGATTCTCTGAATTTTTAGGTGGCTCAGGCAGTATTTAGTGTTTTCCTTGGCATACAAATTCCCAGAGGCTAATAATCCCCAAGAGAAAAAGGAAGCCCGCATTCTTAGCTGAAGCAGGAGTATCTAACAAGTCAACGAGCCCACATCAAAAGATAGATAATCTGCAAAAGACAGATAATCTGCAAGTGACTATTGTTTTGTTTAACCTCCTAATTTTTCAGTGATGAATCTCAGTGTTTGGAATTGGCTTTTTTTTTTTTTTTTCAATTCTTAGCCCCACTCTCTCCACCTCTTTCCCACTTTGGTCACAGAAGGAGTTGTTGAGATGGTCTTAATCTAAGTGCTAGCCATAACCCAGCAGAATTCCCAGTTTGCTCTTTCTAGATGTTTGTAGCAGTTATTAATATTTACCTTTCCTGCAGTGGTTTTGGAGGACTAACAGATGGTTTTGGAGTACTGTATCTACAGATATTCCAAGGGTGGAGTACTTGTGTTATTTCACTAATGTGTTTGGCCTCTCTAGTGGCCACTTTAGAGCTTCTAATCTGTGGATGAAATGGAGCCCAAAATCATGCATAATTTTTGCCACATAGTTCCACAATACATCAGGAGCTGGACTTCCCCTTTACTACATGCCAGTTAAGAACTACACTCTCATCATCTTTTCCACCTATTTCCCCTTCTGATGTAGCCAGCATGTTGGAATCCTTCATAAAAACATGTCATTTATACTTATGCAACATAAGGATTTGCTATTGCAGACAACTTGCTTAGAGTTTACTGGCACCAACAAGAGCAAAGCATACAATGGTAAATGGAAGCTAATTTCTTGAGCCAGCTTGATGCTGGGGGTCTTTGTATTTGCTGTTTCCTAACTGAAAATTATATGGAAGGTTCTGCAGGTATCAGCATTTTGCTATAATCATTTCCATATAGCCAAATAGAGGAATTCAAGATTTTGGTTTCTGCACCTGAATTTGCAGGATTTTAGAGCAAACTGAAAGACCTCTGAACAATATCCTTCTACATTTACATCTTGAAGTGTAAAGCTCTTGAGGGTGGTGACTCGTAAAGCATTTCTTCCTTCCTCAGAGGTCCAACTAGCAAATGGAAACAAGGTCTGCAATTCCAGTGAGGAAGCTGGCATGAGGGGTGGGGGGGTGTCAGGGCCTACACCACATTACATGATGATGGATTGATGGGACCACATCAATGGACCTTGAGAGCTGTGTGGCGCTCTGGGTAAGAGGAGATGGCAGGAACAGAGGAACATTGTTAGCTAACCCACCCATGGGGCAAGAGAGACCTCAAAACTAAGGACAACAGCCTGGAGGTGTCTGGGGGCTCACAGCTGAAGCCAAGCAGGTGAACGTGGCTTCCTGATGAGAAATCTTCAGCCAGTGGAAAGTCATCAAAGCCTCCATCTGCTCCTGCACTTAAATCAAAGTCACAAGGTGTCACGCCGTAACACAAACAGAAATAAAGTCCGGCTCACCTGCAAGTTATATATATAAAAAGCAAGGCAGGCCTTGCTAATGCCATGTAGTTCCCTTTGCAGCTCCTGATTGTTTTTTAAGTCTGGAAGAAATTACCCAAATCTAGATGTGTTATAAGCTGAAGCCAGAGCACCTGTCTTTGCCTTTTCTGTCACCAGCTCCATGATAACTCCAGTGGTAAAATCAGTCAAAGGAGTAAGAAGGAGCAGTTAGCATTTCCTCCACAAATGCTAAAAGCAGCACCAAATGATGTGCATGAATCATCACATCTACTCTTATACAAGCTAGGATAAAAGTGTAGGAGTCATGCAAACTGGGATAAGCCATCAGGCTCTGGGACATAATACATCTCCTAAAGTTAAGCAGAAAGTGTTCCATGAGCAAGTCATTGCATAGTGACACATCGTGTGGGGTTTGCAACTGTCTTCAAAGCATCTGCACTAACAACTGCCAGAGGCAGAACACCAGATTGCAGAAGGCATTTGACTAACCTGCAATGGCAATTCCTATCTCACTACAGGTTATATTCTACTCCCATTTCAGGTTTTCTTTCAGAGGGCTGTCAGGGTGTATTCATGTCCCTGCTATGAGCATGTATCAACAATGTCACTCAAAGGCAAGAAGTTTACATCCAGTGTTAGGTTTGCCGGGTAATGAAATTGTCCTTTTAATGCATGTTTAATCAGAGTGATTTCTCTGGTGCTGTAATTCATGTGTGATGAAATGATGATGTCTTACTTCCACAGATTATATGAGTATCTTTGTGTTTAATGCACTCACACTTCTTGTGTTGTGCAGTAACACAAGTTACTGCTCCTTTTGTTTTGCCTCCTGCAACAATACTCAGAAGACCATATTCTTAAGAGTAGCAATTAGCACATTGCAGTGGTACAAACATCAATTAATCCCCATGGTGATGAGATCCCAAAGGCAAAGCGTGTGCTAATAAACTGAACAATGCCAGGAAACATTTCTGGGCACTGAGACTCAGTCATCTATATTGCTAACGTGTCATAGCCCTTCCAGGCACATACTCAGCCCAGCCCAACCACCACTATCTCAAACACTTCTCAGTTTGGGAGTTAGCATGGGACACTGACTATTCCCCCCAAGCAGTTTGGATGTGGTCACCTGCCTCTGAAGATCTGCACAGTGAAAGTGCAGTGCAGCCCATCCTTTGCTCAGTGTCCTTATTTCTATATGACAGTTAATTTACCAGTGTTGATAGCTGAATTTCTCCTATCTCATGCTCACATCTTATCTTCATTCCCTGTACTCCTGCATTTCCTATTCTTACCAGCCCTCTCTTCTGCTTTACCACATTAACAGAGCATGCTGCTGATGGGTTGGCAAGGTTAGCCATCATTCTTTATGTGCTCCCATAGGCAAGGTGTTAAGGGCTGCAGGACTGACAGAAGGTGCTGGATGTTACATTTTCTCATGTCCACCTTCACTCAGAGTCAGGCACTACATCTGCTGGACAAAGAGTGGGATCTTAAATAGCCAGTGATCTGAGAGGGGTGAAAGACTGATGAGGGGGAAAGTCCTAGAGAAGAGTGGGGTCAGTCCCCTTCACAGAGCCAGAGCTGTGTGCCTTTGGATGCTCCCTCCAGTGCAAATGGATGCTGTCTGCCATTTTCTGTGATTACATTCTTAAACCAGCCTTTTCTTAGGAGCCATCAGGTGCAGAGGAGACTTTCCAGGCAGGCTAACAAATGCTTTCTGGGTTCAGGAGGAGCAGGGGGATTAGGAAACATGCTTATGTTTACAACCTTGCAGTGGAAATAGGTTGCCCTTTTCTTTGCCTAAATGATTTGTGGATGAAGCCACAAATTAGCCACTGCAGAGATTTATACAGTTTCCTCTGACTAAGCCTCATCCACCCTGCATGCCTTACCACAGCTCCCCCTCACAAGTGCTCCATAGGGGCTCTGGCACAGAGGGCCAGACCAAGGTCAGGATACCTTTGAAATGATTAAAACAGGGCCTAAATTAAGCTCATACAGCATCGAAACACTGTGGTGTCCCCATGCAGATGTCCCTCTCTCCCCAGCAGCTCCCTTGTGTCGTCTAGTGCTGCATGACATGCAGCAGCATAAGCAGAGGCTTCCTCCACCTCAGCACACACCATATTGGCACCTCCTTCCCTTTACAGGTGGCTGCAGGTTTCCTGCTGCCTATGTTCAACCTCCCACAGATGGAAGCAGTAAGAGGTAGCTTATCTACATTGTCATACGCAGGAAGGATTAAGTTTGCAATTTTTTAGCACTCTGCATGCTAGCAGGTCTACAACAGGTTTGCTGGCTTTATGGTTGCAGTTTTCATCCTCCTGTGAGAAGATGCATGTGCTTCCTGCAGGAGGAAAAGGCTTTTCTCACTTTATCACCTCACTGTCATGGATCTCCGTCCACCACTCACTAGTTTGTGGAGAAAAAACAAAGTCTTCAGCATTGCTTCTGTCCATCAAGAGAAAGGGTTGAGCTGGCACTTTGCCACGCTTGGCAAGTGTGGGTTGATACAAACTGTCTGAGGTTTTTTATAGCACCTATCACTGGAGTATCAAAGTGCTGGAATGTTGTTAGTCATGTTCGACTCCCCATTGATCTTATCACCGAAGGCCAATCCGACCAGAGACCATTGGTCTCCCATGTGGTATTGCTTAGAGAGTTTGTTTCATCAGATGGGCTGATCTGTAGCCAGTGCTGGGATAGTCTTTAACACTGGGGTCAGATTGCAGGCTTTAATTAGTACTGATGATAAACACACTGTTCGTACCAGCTTTTTGCAAGATGACTTTAGTGCTGTTTATAGACTTGTTTTCTTAAATTGATTTGTTTCATGTAGTGAACCTGCCAGTGCTTAAGGAGGTCTATGGACAATGCAAGTCTTGAAATTGAGGTAAAAAAGTCCTGAGACAGGTGGAACTCTTGTAGGAAAAGGATTAATAAGAGGCCTGTGATGTTTAGAAATAGCTGACTCTGCCATTCGGAGTTGACTGACAGTTTTGTCCATGATCTATATAATAGTTATATTAGACCTTTTAAATTTCAATATATTTTTATGCTTTGGCACTCTCCAGACACATTGAAATAAATCTTGTGGGTTTTTGCATGTTGCAACAACTGGGTGCGTGCTACTGTGGTCAGTTTTAATAGGTATTAATACAGTGAGTAGCAAGCAAATTATAACTGTTTCACATTAGACATAATTTTACAGCAGACAATTTTATAAGGAGAACGGAATGAATCAAATACAGTAATTTGTATTAAAATATCTTTTACATTCCCTGTGTTCCAGTGGAACCGATGACAAGCCTAGAGAAGCATGCTAGGACAAACAGACCAGAAAATTAAATTCTTTTAGCTTTCATATGCCACAGCAGGAATAATTTGCTGCTTTGCTTTTTTTTTTTTTTTTTTTTTTCTCCCTTCCTCAGCCTTTATTTTCATTTTCCTTTTTGGAGAGAGGATTACAATGTAATCATACATTTCTAAATCCTATCAAAAATACTTCTTTTTTTTTCAGTTTCATAGAATTGTGATGTGGTTTAGGTTTGTTTGGGTAGACTCTAACATGGTATGTGTGATAGATGGCATTTACTAGCATGTGAAGAAAGCCAAATGGTTAAAGTCAAGGTTGCAATCTCAGGACTCTGGGTCTTTGGGGAATGTTTATTCTCTCAGTTAAGCATTTACATATATTTGCCAGATGTCCAAGATCAGACTGCGTTTTTGACATGCAACCCATGCTAACGGAGTTGTGCTCAAGCTCTAGCTACCCCTGAAAGCAGAGCACTTCAACACGGGGAGCGCCTCTGGGCTGAGGCATTGGCAGCTTTGAGCTCACTGTGGCCCGTTAGTCAGGAGCTGCCTGCAAAGGCTCTGAAGGGCTTCATGGCTGCTGGCAACAGTCGAGCCTTCAAAGTCAAGTCTTCCTTAGGATAAAGTGAAACTCCTTCAGCCTGATTTTAGGTGCCCATAGATTTAGTGTTTTATCTGAGTCACTCACCTAGCTATAATCAAGGCAGAGAGAGATACATCTGTAAGGGTGCCATTCACCCCAGACCTCTGTAGGTATTCAAGACCAGCGGGAAGATTGGTGCCTGCCTGTCCATCAACTACAAGGAGATCCCAAATAAAGGGCTTGGCTAGATGTCTAACATTTAGATAGCTGCACTATAGGCCCAAGCTGTTGGTGGGCTGTTGCTGGGGCACAGTCAACCATCTACATGGGAAGCATGGAGTGATGGAGGTCACCATGGCATGTAGGTTTTGGTTTTTTAGCCCTTTACTTGGAGCAGATACAGCTGGTTCACGTCGCTGAGCCAGTCATAAATCAGAACAATTACTGCTTTCTTCACCAGATCTTTACCACTTATAAAATAAGGGCTATCAAAATATTTGTGATGGTTGTTACACAAGGCTGATGCATGATTATTAGTCAGTGTATGCAAAGAGCTGTGCAATTCGTGTGGAGCCTTTCTTTGGTTTAGGGATTTCCATTGCATTCATCCCTTGCTCCAAAGTCCTGACCTCAGAAACACTTCTGCATTTCCCTTTTTTATGTGAGGAGTTTCACTGATGAGCTAAGCTCTGATACCACTCGCTGCATGGTTACTTATTCCTACTCTGTTTATAAACCAGGAACATTTCTCAGAAGTTCAAAAGCTCGAGGCACTGTATACACTTATGTGAGAAAACAGGTATATTTCTATTTGAAGTGTCCTTATATCTTGGTAATAGAAATAGAAAATATTTTGCTTTCAACTAGTACAAGGTTTGTAAATATATAATAATAAGAAAAAATTACTAGAACTTTTTTCTTCCCCCTTTCCTGTTTATTAATAGTCATTAATGCTGTTTCTCTGGAGAAGAGTTTAATTTTTGTACTACTGGTACTGGTGATATCTAGAGCTAAGTGGTGGGAAAGCTTAAAAAAAGATGTCACATTTCTTTTTCATAGGTGTTTTGTTGTTTTTTTTTTCAGATGGTCTGCTATGATGTTCTGCATGCCTAACTTTGAGATACTGAAACCCAGCAAAAAGAAGTTTTACTGACCATTTTTTTTTCTTTTTTCAAAAACTTGTTTTCTCATCAGTGTCACAACATGGTCAATTTTTGAGATTTCATCAGATATATGTATGGCAATGAGACTTTTTTGTTACTGAAGCCTCAGTTTATACAATCATGTCATTACATGGAGGCTTGCATTTCAGGAGAAAAAAGTTGTGTGTGGACACAGGACCTAGAAACTACACTCTGACTTTAGACTTTACATAAAAGCAACCTCAGCTGTGCTTCAAAAGAAAATAGCTTGGTTTTCCAGCCAGTCTCATTAGGGGGGAGGGAGGTCATAATTTTTAAGTTCCTGAGGCTGTCAAAGCTCAAGCTAATATCAGGATGCATTGCTGTTAACTTCCTCATTAGTCTTGTATTACCCTAGGTCTGGGAACTGCTTACAGGAATTGATGCTTTCAGCTTGTGGTAGAAATTGAAGCTGCTTTCATTTGGCATATCTCCTTAGGAACCAAAATAGAAACAGCTCCCCGAGGAGGGATGAGGAGGCAGAGTGTGCTGCTGCCCCCAGAGCCTTTCACAATCCGACTGCAAACACCCTGGGGGAGCAGCCGCCCTCCCGTGCACCTGGATGGGAAGGAGAGAAAGTGTCCCTGCACTTCGGAGCCAGCCAGCTTTCCCTCTTCTTCTTTCTGCCACATGTATGCAGTTCAGCTGCTCGCTGCAGTTTCCGTACATGAGTGCAGCCATAGAGTGGTCACACAGTTCTGCTGGTCCGTGACATTATTTCACGGTCGTTAAAAGTTGTTGCTTTTGTATTAACATTTTACACTAGATTTTTAAGGGGGCAAAACAACCTGTTTCTTTACAGTGAAATCGAAGGCTCAGATCTTTAACTGCATGCTATGACCCCTCAGGGAGAATGACAGGGGTAGAGAGGCAGCCACAGGTCTCCAACAGGGTCATACTTGTGTGTAGGAAGGCTGTGCCCCGGTCCCAGCCGTGCCAGAGTACTCTGCCTGAGCAACATATCTCCTTCATCACACCGTACTTGTAAAACAGCTATAATAACTTCTGCACACCTGTCTACGCCATGCAGAATTGTGGACTGTTGCGGCTGCAGAGCATTACTAATATGTCAAGACCCATATAAATAAATGTCAGGCCGAGCTACCTGGGGACTCTCCTTGCAAGTCAGGTGAGTACAACATGGCCTTGAGGCTTTTCCCTGTGTCATCTTGTGAGACCCTCTCCTTTTCCAAAGAGCAGGAAAGTCTGCTGTTCTCTTGATCCTTTCAACATTTTCTTCTTTCAGACAGTCTCAGTTTGGTTTGGTCTGTTCATGCTCTAACTTTAAGCCTTCAGCCAGTCCCCGACTGTCTCCTGTACTGAAAAAGCACCATGCATCACTAATATATTGTTTTCAATATGGCTCATTTTACATGTACATTACGCCATAACGAACAGTTAATAATAGCTAACAGTCATATATAGAATTCACATGAGTGGTTAAAAACAGATGCCCTCCAGCCCCCATATTTGGGCGCTAGGAGTGCTTACCTCTATGAATTGTATGAAAAGCAGGAACAGCTGTAGCAAAGTCAGCACCATTCTGCCAATGCCTTCTAGTGTCACCTGTGAGAGAGTCAGCAGCCTTCTGCAGGGGTCCTCACACCTTTTAACCAGGGGGCCGGCGCGCGGATGCAGTGGCAGGCAGTCATCTGCGGCTGCTTGGTTTCCCCCCCCCAACCCCCGGCGGGGGGGGCAGGGGGGTCTGTAAATACCGGGGGCCGGACTGGGGACCCTGGGGGGCCATATCCAGCCCACGGGCTGTAGTTTGAAGACCCCTGATATAAGGTCACTCCAGTCAAAGACTAGCTGAAAGGCCAAGCAGAAGCACCACAGAAGTCATCTAGTGTTGCCTTCCCTGCCTCTTGGCAGCATTCAGGAAAGAGACAGTTCACCTTTGGCTAGATTCTTCTCCCTTCTGATGTGGTAATCTCTTTGGATCTGCTTATTTTTAGTCTAGGCAGATGTTGAGGAGGAATCTGTGATGAATTCACACTCTTCATCTGAGTGAGCTTTCCAGGTATGTTCCCTTTGATGTTTATGCAGAGGGTGAGACTCTCATGGCTGGAAAAATGTCGCTACGTTTTCTGTGTATATAGTGCATCCATCAAAAGATGTGAAGAAGGCATTGAAATGCTGGTGGACTTCCTGGCTAGAGTAGACATAGAAGAGCAACACAGACCTATCTGCATCCATGAGATCTGCATAAAAATACCAAGTCGTTCCAGCCATTCTGAAAAAACAAAACAAATGTACAATGTGTAACACTATTCACAGTCACAGCCTTAAAGCTCTCTGCCATGACGATGACAGCAATGAATATCATGCTAAAATTTAACAACTTGGAAAGAATAATCAACCCATGCTTACAAAACAGTGACATGAAAACTCCCTAAAAATATTTGGCATCGTGGCTGTAGCCATCCCTTGTCTAGAGGGGTAGCTCCGTTCCAGCAGCCCCAGGGCTGATATGCCCCTCGTTCCCACCTAAGTAGCTGATGAAATAACTGAACTGTGTAGCACTGAGTAGCATTCTGTAGAAGGCTGCCTGAATTTGACCATAAGGTCTATCACTATGAAACAAGGTCTTAGGAGACAGTCTTTCAAAGAGCCCTGTGCTTCAGCACCATGGCGTGCACAGAAGAATGAAACATACATAGACAGAGCTGATTAAAGAGGTGACCACTCTTGACAGTTTTCCAGGACGCCAAGTCAACAGGGCACTTCTTGGGCTGGTTTATCAGAGAGGTATCCAGCAGGCAGCTGGAAAGAGGGAGCAGCCCGTATTCCCAACATTTGCCCAGGATCTCTGTGGATCTGACACCACCTGTGGAGCAAAGCTGTTGTGTTTGCAAACAGCCCGTCAACAGAGATGCTGCCAGATGAAAAATCTTTGCTGACCATCCCACATGTTGTACTGGACATGCTCATTGCCAGCTCTCTCATGTAGATATTTCAACACTACTAATGTAGACAGTCCAACATGTCGATGTCCTTACACCACCAGTGCTGCCCAAGCCCATTTTCTGGGTGATATCCAGAGCTGTCCAGAGGGCCAGTGCCACCTTCTTGTGTCCTTCAAGACCCACTTGAATCTTTTTTCAAGTATTTTGGGGAACATGGGACTGGATGGGTTTATCTGGATTTTCAGGTCAACACCCCTGCAGTTGTGGACAGCATGCTATCAGTTTAATGAAAAATGCCCAGGATAGCTTCCTCCATGCGACTCCTCAGGTCATTCCCCATCCCACTATAACAAACTCAGTCTGTGCACCATCCAAGAAAAGCAAGGCTGGAAATGGCACATATTCCTTACAACTGATGCTCATTTGGAAGAAGCTGATTGTCCACATGATCAAGCAGAGCCCTGGGCAGAGCAGATTGTGCAGCCCCCGGTGTCCAACACTGCACTGGCCAGTGCTGGTGTAGGGGAGAGGGGCTCCCACCTCCCACCACAGTACTTCCATTACTGATTTCTAACTATTTCAGCATAAAAATGTATTTGTTTGTTTCTGATTTGCTGAGATGATTTCTTGATACAAACAAAGTGCTGTATCTTAAGGTATCTGCTTTTTAAAGGTGTCTTTAATTACATAAGGTTCCCGAGAAATTAAAAGTAACAATTTAAGTAAGATGTGATTGGTTGTTTCTAGGAATAAAAATTATGGCTTTTGGCATTTCTTTCATGTTTCCTCCTTTTCAGTGGAGATTCTGCTGTTACCTTGTTCCACTGGAGATTCTTTCTGAGTTTTGAATTCCTCCCTCTGCCTCTCCCCCTCCTCATGGACCGTTTTTCTGTTTTCTACCAAAAACGCAAGCAGCAGTGAAGTTTCACAGGATATACCCAACCAGACCTGAATGAATTCTTGATAGCCCACATGCACAGGGGCAGACTTTCTCCACATGCAATGATACTTCTTTGCAAGTTCTTCAGAGTCACAATAAAATGATGCTATATGGGACATGCTGACAGGCTCATATGTCTGATTAGTTCTTTGGCTAAGAACTTCCCCTTTTCAGGACATTCAAGAGCCCTTGGTCCATGAATGCCTTTGGTTCCCTGCATCTCCAAGGTGCTATCTGTATAGTGGTGAGTTCCTACAGCTGCTGCTCTAAGTGCTCACATAAAACCTCTGCTAGACTGAGTGCAAGTCAAAGCAGCCCCTGAGCAGGCTTAACTCATTCAGCAGCGTGCTGGGGAACAGCTCTCAATGTTTCTTTTTACAGCTTGGCTTTTCCTGCACTCAGTCTATACAGTCTGCAACTTTCACGTATTCCCCCTGGCTCCATGTGGACCATGATTTGATTGACCACTGATCCATGCAGACCTCCTGGAAATAGCCTTCAATCCTATGTGCTTAGAGAAAAAGACATCTAAAAGAAGCCACAGGTTCCTGGGCTGTGAGAGGACACACAGGGAGAAAGAGTCCACTACAGAAAGAGCCCATCCTTGTGCAAAAGCCTGTCCCACCTCACAGCCAGGGATGTGGGAGGAGACATGGCTTTACATGAGGTGAACAACCCCTGCCCCAGGGCCCTTTAGAGTCCCTGGCTTTGCACGTCTCCACACATTGTCCCCACGTGCAGCCACAAGTGTCAGCAGTAGCAGAGGGTCCTCCAGCCTTGGTTATACTTTGGAGCTACATTTCTTAATTGTTTCTTAAGTTCATCTTAGGCAAATACCATTTGAGCATAATTTTATTTTCACAGGGGACAGATTAAACCAATAATAATTATAATGACACATATTAGGTACAGCTGTTCTATTTTGTTCCCCTAAGCAGGCCTGCAGCGTTGTTTTCTAATGGAAGCCCTGATCCTACAAATCTGAGTAAATTTTAGACATGGTAATATTTCCTTTGGAGCTGGTTGAAGCTGCACAAATGTGCAAAGCTGAGCCTTACTACAAGTATTTTCAGGATTGAGCCCATAGTTTGAATGCCCCGGTTTAGCTTAGTTTTTCCCCATACTTCAGAAAAAAAGAAATTACCAAACATTACCACAAACAGGGCCAAGGAATCCCCTGTTACTTTTCCTGACCAAATTTTGATGAATATGTAATGGTAGTCATGGCAGTAAAATGGCCTTTCTCACTTTGGAAATACTCTTGCAAAAGTCTGTTTATCATTGTTTGTGTCTCGTCTTAATGTTGTACAAATCTGAAAGGCTCTGTGTTTTAAAATTTAACAGGAATGAAGTTTTGGAGTTTTTTTCCCTAAAACTAGAACCCAGTAGGTTACCTAAAATACAGAAACAAACATGAGGTAACTTCCCAGTCAATCTCCTTAATATGTAGCTGAACATGGTGAATTTATATGCTGTGGAGTAAGTGGCAGACTCCTCTCCCTTTTTCCATTTATATGTATAATACATAAAAAGTAACAGAACCCAAAATAAGAAAATGGAAATGAAGAGAAACTGAGGGCTACCACAGGAACCTATAGGAAATTCTTTATCTCCTTACAATTAAATGTATTTCCATTAATAAATATGATATAACTTAAAGTATTAAAAGTATTTTTAAATAGTCTGAGTTTCTGCACATCTAAATGCCTTTTTTTTTTCATGCAACAGGAATAATAATTGCTTCACAAAGGAGCTGTGACATTGGACTTTATAAATCATGCAGAGGTCCTCACACAGCACGTATAATATAAAACATTCTACAGTAAGTGATTAATCTTTACTTTAATCAAGCCTGAAGACTAAATAATTTAAGTTTCTAATAGCTCAAGAAATTTTCAGGATGTTCCATAGACATTTCAGGACATGACCCTCAGCTGGATAACAGAGCTGTAGCTCACTGAGTCTTGTCTAGTGGTTGATGATGACTTCTATTATTTTTCCACATTTGTGATTTTTTAACTCAATTTTCATATTTTCCTGTCATTGCATTGTTTTCTTTTTGTTAGCTTCTGCCTCCTCTGACTATGATGGAAAAAAGCAGTGAGCTATTGTGGGCACTGACAAATGGGGACGGGGGGAGGCAAATTAATTCTGCACAGGGCATTTGGCACTCTCCGAATTTTGCAGATTTGTCTTTCCCACTTCACAACATTCCCACTTAACAACATTAAAACCTATTTGCATTTAATATAGGGGGAAAGCAGAGGAGAAAGTGAAGCAGATCGTGCTGTGACCTTAATAGATAGCGAAAAGGAAAAGGAAAAAACCAGTATTTCAATGCTTGATGTAGCTGGAGGCCAAAGCCTCTGGCTGTTGTTACAAGAACAGTGTTAAAAATATTATTAACAGGAGATGAGACAGATGATGGAACTGGGAAGAACAATTAAAGGGAAAATGACCATTCCTCTATTAGACTTAGTCACATACAGGCACAGAATGGTTAGTGTCGCAGTTCTACAGCTGAACAGCAAGAAACTAGCTGTTGGATCACTGTGGGTACATCAACAGCAAAACAAAAAAAAGTGGCTAAATAGCGCAAAATATACTGTGAAAACAGGAAGATCATGTAGGTGGAACCATATGGCATAAGCTTCTACAGTAACTATAGAACATTCCTCTTCCGAGAATGAAGAAATAGAGCTTGATATAGAAATGTTTTCCCATGCATTCAAAGTACTTGCTTAATATAGAACCTAGAGGGAATCAAACTTGAGATTGTTGCTGGTATCTGTATCTTTGATGGAGGTTTTTGGGCCACAGTCATTGAGGAGCATGAGCAGGGATGAAAAATCAATGATAAGTAGATGAACTATGTGCCCAACTAGAATAAACCAACTCTGGTTTTTCTGCTCATTTTCTCCTGAAACATAGCATAACTTTCTGGAGGAGAAATTGTATAAAAATTGATCTCTTTTCTTCTTTCTTTGTCAGGAGAGGCTAGGGAGGCAGCAATTCCATGCCATTTTATTTGGGGAGGAGTCCTGAAACAGTCAGCTTGCAACAGAGAGGACAGGAGAAGACTTAAGAAGGGTATGTATGTTGGGTGAGAAAACACAGATGGTCACAGGCAAGAATGGAGAAGCATGAACCCTGTGAAACTCTGTGAAGATACTGTGTGGAGGTTTCCTGGAGTATTGGGGTTGCAAAGCCTAGGATGTAGCCCTGAGGAGATACGATGCAGAAATTATTTTCTGCTGGTTTGAGTGCTTTCAACATTGAACTCCTGATTTTGGGTGTTAGTTGAGGTGGAACAAACTGAATCCCTGTGCGGTCGCAAGGAAATGCTTGGGAAACTCACCTTGGGCAAGAGAGAGGGTTCGATTCATGAAGGACATGCAGGAAGGAGAAGGGTGAGACAGGACAGCAGCTCAAAAAAGCAAGGATCGGGATAGAGTAAAAGAAAAAAGGGAATGATAAGAAATCGGATAACATTGTTACTGTAATTTCATTTTGGACTTTCATTTCCTAGAAGGGACAGAGGAGATGATTTACACTGAACTGCCTCAGTAATAGGTAACTGGGACACTGGCCTCAGGCTGGCAATGGGTTAAAGGATTGGAGAGCTTTAACGGGGAATGCCAATGTTGGTACAAGTGGTGTGTAGGCTAGAAAATGGATTGAAGTAGCAGAATACACAAAGTTGCACAAATCTAGGCTTCAGTTGTGGAAAAAAGAAGCTACATAGACTTAATGATGCTGGTATTGGAAGAGACAGCTGCAGAAGGAGAAGGAAAGTGGACAGCCCAGTCAAAGACTATTCCATCCAAGGGCATGTCAAGAGCATCATCCTGCTTAAGTGATTCAGACATTTGACTCAGGAAAGGGAAACTGCACAGATGTGTCCTCTTCAGACACATCTCCCAGATTTTTCCTCAGGGACATCTGGATACCAATATCTTGTGGTTAGCTGGACAACCTGTGCTATGTTGTCTGGATGCAACCAGTCCCTGATGGCAATATTCCCAGCTAAAGCAATGATATTTTTCATTTACCAGTGGTGCAGACCTAGCAGACATATCAGACCATAACTGTTTTCTCTCTTTTTTTTTTTATTTTTTTTTGTGTGTGTGTGTATGTGTTGTTAATCACCAGACAGTGATTTTACCTTAAACAAGCATGACAAAGCAAGAAGGTAGCAGAAGCACATTGTAGGAGCTGTGGCACAAATGCATTTGAGCTGTACCAGACATCCATGTTCCTTTTAACCAAAGTTATTCCTGCAACAACAAGGAAAGGAAAACTAGATGAAGCCCTGGGCTTACACAGCAAGCCTTTCAGCAGACTAGTACTTACGGAACTGCTGCCTTCAGCAAGGCCCAGGAATCTCAGGGAAAGCAAACATTTACCGTCTTCTAATATTTCTTAGATCTGAATCTTCCCTAAATTTCAGTTTTCTGCTGGGGAGACCAAGACCCCCAGTGGGCTTTTCTGTCCCTCTTCCTGGCCACAAAGATTGCTCAGTGAGTGTGGAAAGAAAGATAAAGGTGGCTGATGACTCCAGCTGGGACAGACTAAGTCAGTTTGCAGTCTCAACACTGTTGGCTCAAAGGACGCTGTTCCTCTGTACAAATATAATGTTGCCAAGCAGTCAAATATGGGAGAAATCTATGACTTTCTGCAAAGAAAAATGAAATCTAACTGCAAACAAATTATTTTTTTCACTCTAATGGTTGAAAATGCTGCTATTTTCTACAGATAGGAGGAATTTGTCCTCGGAGTACCACGGTGAGGCTATAGAGAAACACCTGCCCTCCCAGTGCCAAGGGAAATGTTGCACTCAGAGCATCCTCTGGCTATGTAAAATACCATGTGGCCCAGAAGAGAGGATGTTTGAGTGAGCACCTCATGGCACAGCACCATTAAAGACTGTATAAGGGCCAAGGAGACTTTTGCCTGGGGCATTTTTTAATAAGAGACAAGGGATGTGATCACCCAGCCCCTCTGTAAAATCAAATTCCTGTTAAGCATGTTGGGTGTGATGGATCTAGCAGAGGCAGGCCTTTGCACTTGTGTCAGTCATGCAGGCTCCCCATGCGGTCACTGGAGTGAAGACCCGCTGCTGCTCAGCTCGGCTCGGGAAGCATGCTTTGGACAAGCCAGGTGAGTCATGCTCAGAAGAGCCCGCTTACCTCCTGTGGCTCTAATGGGAGCTGACGGTGACTTGCTCAGATGCAGAGGTCTCCCCCATGAGCCCACCAGGTCAGGTGAGACAAAGCGTGCCACTGAGTCTTCTGATCTCCTTTGGTTTTGGGCATTGGAGAGTGCAGCTCTGTGAAAGGCTGGACCCTGGGCAGAAAAGCAGACACACGTCTAAACGTGCCTGTAGGCCAGCCTGGGCATTTGTGGTTACTCCTGACAGGACTGTAGATCCCTGTTTGCTAAGTGCAGCTCTGTGAAGCATTGCAAGCAGGGGAAAGCAAAAGCATGTGGGAGGTTTGTACCAGAGAAAATGAAACAACTTTCTTTCGAAACCTGGTTGTCATAGAACAGAAAGCAGTTATCTCCAGTGTTTGGAAAGCAGAGTTTCTTCCTAATAAACACTTAGGATCGTGTTCATTCCCTGCTTAATAGAGTCTGTGTGAGACTGCAGACTTAATTGTAATAATAGTCTTTTGAAATGACATATTTTCCTGCTCCATGATCTCTAACACCTATTGAGACTATCAGAGACTTAGAACATAACCAAATACTTAGAACATAACCAAATACAGCTGACATTTTCCATGAAGTGGAAACTGGAAACATCTGATGATTTGCAAAAGTTCATTTCAGATTTTTTAAAAAATTATTTTCTACTAGTTAACTTAATGTGATTTTTCAGTTTTATCCTCATTATTTGTAGTATTTCCCAATGTGCAATTAGTGATAGCATGTCATTACTTAATTGAAGTATTGTATTATTCTAACTATCTTTAAAAATCATACAGGGCAAGTGTTATTTGCCATGCTTAAAAGTTTGATCTTTTCTATTTCAAAGTGTCTCCTGCTTGTGATTTTTGATGAAGGCATAAATGCCATTAAATTGTATAAAAATAATAAAATTGAACTTAAAGATTAAATTCCTTCAAAACTGAATAATGAAATTCTGAAAACATTTTTTTCATTGTGAAAGTGATAAACCAATAGCTTTATATCAGGTGTTATGAAAACCTAGGGTTTTTTCAACTAAGTTTAGATTTTTAAGAAAACTGCACTTTCAAACAGTACAAAAAGCAAGACTGGGAATAAATTCACACTTGTCTAGTATAGAATGCTCTTCTCCAGGGTAGTTTTCATACAAATTTTGTTCAAACATATAGACCTTTGATCTAGAGCTCTCCTTTCAGAGACAGACTTGTAATTCCCACTAACCCTAAGGGATATGTGCACGCCATTGCATGCATAAATCTCAAGAAAGATTTGGGCCTAAAGTTTTAACAAAAGAAAATGATCAGATAGCCAGATAAATTACGGTGATGGAAGATGTGACTAGGCAGGGATGGCTAAATTAATTCAAATTGCTACATGTTTGCCATAGGCAAACACATACCACAGGTTAACTCTGAAACTTGCTGCAACACTAGTTTTTAGTGTGTTATAATTCTTTTTAGCTAAAGCTACTGAGAGAAAAACTGTTCTACAAATAAAATATGCATTGATACTATTATTTTATAAGCATAAATATTGAATTCATTACTTATTTTGATACAGCATACAATGAACCAGTGTAAAACACATCAGTATTTAGATAAACAAAATTATCCAAAAGTTGGTGTTGTCTTAATCTGGAGGGTGGCACCTGGGTGTGCAGAAAAACTAAGAGAATTTGAACTTTCACACATCACCTTAATGAAGAAAAAGAACCATCAAGTGGGGCTAAATGAGCCCTACAAAAGTGGTGTCCAAGTGGTGGGCAAGGCGAAGGAGAGTCAAGATAGCCCAGTGGAGCTCCTGCATCTTTCAGATGTGACCTCCTGGCTTTAGTGAATGCCACGAGAAGAAAAGGAGGAGGAGGGAGAGGAGAGCATCAAGGTCTGGGCACTACCTGGGACTCCCGTTGTCACCCCTGTGCAAAATCAGCTTTTTCGTTCCTGGGGATTGTGACTCCATGGAAAATGTACGAGCCCCCACTACAGCTCTGGCATTCAGACCTGGAATCCTCTCTCCCCAGATGAGATAACATCTGCTGCTGCTGCTGCTGCTGCTGTTAGATTATATTAGTCAAGCAGTTCAAGTGGTAGCAGGCTGTGCAGGAGTAGAGAAAGTTCAAGTTTAAAGGCAGCTGTCGATGCATGACTGAACAGGGTGGGAGGGAGAATTGTTACAGCTGCATATAATGGCATTTATTTCTAGGGGGGGGGGTAAGGATTGGGGTTTTTTTCACTTAAATAAAACCTTAGAAAATAATTACTGTCTGCAGTCAGTGCAGTGTGCTAAAAGGGAGCCAGTTGAGGAGCTTTTCTGGGGCAAAGAGGCCCCAACAAGAAACACCACAGACTGATTGTGGCCAGGAATCTTGCAAGTGTGTCAAAGCTGTCTCTTTCTCTGCACCACATTTCACGTCTGCAAGCTTACAGTGAAGAGCGTAAAAAAGCGCTCTGACAGCACATAAAACCCCCAAAGTTACACCCACCTCCCACAGAGCAGAGGCCAACTCCACCACCCTGTCCCCATTCCATGTGTGAGACAATTTGTATTCATCCAGATGCTGGGGAAGTTACGTTTCCAAGACATCTAGCATGTGGACTCAAGAGGTTCTGGATGGCCTGTATGATCCTAAGGGTGGGGGAAATGCAAACCCCTGAGCACTGCTGTAGGCACCTGGTCCCTGTAAAACAGAGAAAGCAAAGCAGGACCGTAAGGGCAATCATTCAGCATCCAGGTGTTTCAGAGACCAAGCACCTGGCTGGCCCCCACCATTTAGAGTGGGCATCACAGGCATCAGCAAGGTGTTGCAGCCACCTCCTGTATTTCACTGAGAAGATTTTGCATATTACCCCAGCACCCAAAGCCAGACATTTGAGTGCTCTGCAAAATGACCCCCCTGCCCCAAACCTGGGCCTCGTGGCAAGTCTGCGGCATCTCTTCCTTGGAGTATTTGGCTGATGCCCAGTTTTTGTGGGGTCTGAGGTTTTTTTTGGTGTGTGTTTGGTTTTTTCTGAAAGGCTAAGTCAACACAACAATTCAGTGAAAAATACAGGGATGGCTAATTTTTAATGGAAGAAATGTGCAGAATGTAGAGCAATATACAGCAAGAGACAGCTCAAAACAGAAGGGTCTAGGATTCTTTTTCTACCAAAAATGATTGTCTTTCTCCTTGACTTCTCATGGTGTTCTGGGGTGTGTGTGGGAAGGATATGAAGGTCTTTGTCTTTGTTATTGCAACCTTCCCTATGTGTGGAAATTGTGATACACACAGGCACCGATCCTCCTCTCACCAGCATAAAACACACAATAAATCTGCTGATTTTGAGCAAGCTGGTTAGATTTACCCAGCTGCCCCTGCCCTGCACCACCCCATTGTCCCTGCAGTGCCCTGAGGAGCTGGGTGAAGTGTTCGGCCAAGGGCAGGAGTAGGGGAAAACTGAGGGGGCTCAGTGTTGCTGTGTTACGAAGTGACAGATAGAGCCAGCCAGGCAGTGCCCTGGCCCTGTGCACGATGATATTCATTTCACACAGCCCCTGCCTGTTCCAGCTGGAATGATAGGAGATGCAAACTTTGACTTCTGCTTTTGAAAGAGATATTGTTTGATGGAAGTGTGTGGGTGGTGGGTAACACAAGCAGCTAAGTGTCAGCACAAGAAGCAAACATTCTCCTTCCACCCCTCCCTGATGTAGTTTTTGATGTAATGAGCATTGCTCCCAATTTTCCTTCCAAATAGGCATTGCACCCGTCCCCATGGCAACTGCCATGCTCAAAAGATGTCCTGTCAGGAGCCATGAAAGGCCCAGAGACATTTGTATTAGACGGTCACAACCGCGCTAGCTAATGCTTAACAAATACACTACGAGGCTGCATGCGTCAAAATGAAGAGCGCAAACATTTGTGTTTCATTAAACAGAAATTAATAAGATTCAAATAGGAAGAAACCAAACTGGACTGGTTTTTTTGTGTGTATACAGCTGTGTTATGAAGTAATACAGGGAACGTTAGTATGAATAATGATTGCACATGTGCATTCAATTTATTTCTTCTACTTCTTGTATGGTCTCCTTTAACCCTTTTTCTCTATAGGTTTTTCAGAAATCAAACACAGGTTTAACAGCTGGGCAAGACAGGGATTTCAACTGTTCCTTTCACACTACCGAGGGCCAATAGCACTTCTTTATTTAAAGGCACTCTGGGTCATTGGGAAGTTGTGCTTTTGAAAAATGTTCACGTACTTGATGATTGAGCACATGAATGTGGTGGTCTGATTTTTACCAGGGAAAACAAGCACTCTGGTCGCTAAACAAGGCAAGTCGTATCCTGAACCGCCGTGCATCCTCCTACCTTCCTCAGCTACAGGCAAGTGGAGCTGATTTATCCCAGCTGAGGCTCTGGCCTCAGGTCCAGGCACTAAAAAGAAAAAAAAAACAATAAGGGATCTCATTTCCAGCTCAGCTGAAAATCAAAAGTGAAAGTTCAGGAAGACAGTAGAGCCTCCTCCCACGACAGCCCCTCTCCTGGCTTCCCGTCACCCAACATAATTTAGAGCCGTTCCTTCCACCCGCTGCTGCAAGGCAACAACAAAGGTGGACTGTGTTACCCAGCCTGACAATGACAGTCTGTACTCGGCATTACAGACCACAAAAGGCTATGGTAGCTTTGCTTTCTCTGGTCAGCTTAACCTCACTCCTTTTCTTCCAAGAAGCACGGGGGGGAAGGAAAATTGGCCAGGGGCCTGGCTCAGCAGCAGGCCCGGGCCAGCCGCCCAGTGCATGTGTGTGTACCAACGCCTGGGCTGCCTCTGCCTTCGCTGCTCATAACTCTTCTACACTTATCATTTTCCTGTTTTAACCTTCTAGCTGCACAGGCAGCAGAAACAATCATCCCAGAGTCCCTGTTTCCATCACATGAGGCTTTTATTCCTACAGTGCCTAGTTCTGCAACAGTTTGAATGCTTAAATATGTGTGCCAGGACTCTTACCTCCTCTCTCCCTTCCCCCTTTCTCCTCACACTCCCATCCCTTTCTTTTCATCTGTGAAATTCCTGTTATCTCCCCAAACCTCCATTTTTCAGGCTGAACTGAATAAGACCCTTATCCCAGGCCCGGCAAGTGGGAAGGGAGGCAGCAAATGGAAAACATTTCTCTTTCTAGATGTAACTGCAAAATGGAATTTGCTATTCCATGAGTATGCACGTCCAGACCTGGACTTTTGTAGGAAAGCCAACTTTTACTTAATCCTTTGGATTAAGATAGCTATTCTTCAGGCAAAGTTTCACCATGCCACACTCCCATATTCCTGTCCTTCATTTTCCCAGGCCTTCAGGACAGGACAGCAACTGAAGGAGACTAACAGTCTTCCCCAAACGAAACCACTGTGTTCAAACACAAATGAGCTCTGGGCAGTCGTGGATGACTACAAAAATGCCCTGGCTTGAGCTCACCCCTGCTGTTGCATCTCTTGTGTGTGCACCATGCAGTCCCACGAGATGATGGGCCCTTTCCACCCACATGGAGCACCTTCCACCTTCCTGAAGACCTCCACGCTCTAAAGACACCCAGCCCTGGAGCAAGACAGGAACTTTTGTCCACAGCACATGTTTTGAATTGGAAAATGCCTATTTGCTGAAACCAAAATCTTTCTTACAACTAAGTCCTTATCAGCAAAACTTCTGCTCAGAAGCCCCTGACCAAGCTTGACTCCAAAGAGAAAGGAGAAAAATCCCATAGAAGCATCTCTTGGGGCAGCCACTCAGTCGGGGTTTCAGAGACTCAGCTCAAGTCCTGGCCCCAAACCCTGAGAAAGGAGTTTAAGCAGTGTCTGCGCCCTTCTGGGTTTGTGCTTCAAGAAATCATCAGCTATTCCAGAGTGTATTAATCAGGTAGTAAAGTCTGTCTCTCCCTCTGAATACTTATGAAAAAAAATGGTTTTGCAATGCACTGGAATAAGGATTTGTTGTTGTTTTTTTTTTAAAAAGAACTTTTTAGTGAAACAGAATTCTCAGTTTATCCCCTTTATTTCCTTTCTTTATCCAGCAGCTTCAAGGAGAACAAACCAATATTCAGTACTCCCATAGGGGGTTCAATTTTCCTCCTGATTAGCTTACATACATAATAATATGCGTTACGAACAATTCTTGCCATATTCATGAGCTAAAGTCACAACAATGGATGTCCCTTTTAATGCCAAGCCTTTTAGAAATAGTCCGTATTTCCCAGTCCATATCCATATAAAAGATTCCAGGGTTTCGTGATCTGGTGTTTGACATACCACACACATTTGCTCGGCTCAGGCCATTGTTTTAGTGAAGCCTTGGAGTCCTTGCAATCTCCAAGCCTGCGTTTTTGAATGATGTTGCTGGGCCAAAATCAGGCCTCAATTTTTGTGTTTGACACTCCTCAGTTGGACAATATGATAAATGACAGGAGGCATCAGCATTTGGGAAATGTGGTCTATGTGCCTCTTCAGCAACGTGAGCTACCATAAGCTTGTCAGACTCATTCTTTCCTCTCTGTAATCTTTCCCTATAATGTTTGAAAGAAGCCTGAAGTTTAAACTTTAAATTTTAATTAAAGAAGCAGAGACAGGTGACCCAGAAGGAATACAGAGATACTGTCTGAGCATGTAGGACCAGGGTTAGGAAAGCCAGAGCCCACCTGAAGGGTGATGAGGAAAGGCTTGCACAGGTATTACCTACCAGCAGCAAAAGGAAGACCAGGGAAAATGTGGGCCCACTCCTGCATGGAGTGGGAGAGCTGGTGACAAAGGACATGGAAAAAGAAGAAAACTTAAATTTCTCCTTCTCCTTGTCTTTACTGGTAAAATCTGCCTTGAAGGCCCCTGTGAATCCCAGGGCCCTGTGACTGGTGGGAAAGACTGGAGCAAGGAAGAACTTCCATTGGTGGAGAAGGATCTGTTTAGGGAACGTTTAAACAAAATTAATGCACCCAACCCCATGGGACCTGGCAAGATCCATCCATGAGCGATGAGGGAGCTATCAGATGTCATTGCAAGGCTACGCCTGATGATCTTTGAAAAGTCATGGGGATTACAGGAGGCTCCTTAGGACCAGAGGAAAGCAAACGTCACTCCTGCCTTCAAGAAGGGCATGAAAGAGGATCCAGGGAACTACAAGCTAGTCAGCCTCAACACAATCACTGGGAAAGTGATAGAACAAATCCTCCTGGAAATTATTTCCAAATATATTAAGGACAATACAGTGACTGGGAGTAGTCAGCATGGACTTATTAAGGGGAGAACATGCCTGAGCAACCCGACAGCCTTCTGGAGGAGTCAGGCACCTGAAGTGGGGCTTAGGCAGGGTACAGATACCAAACACAAAATGGCCTTTTTGCCATTTTCTTTCTTGAGATTGCTCCATAAGAAAGATGGCAAAGTCCCTGGGAGGCCTCTGACCTCCCTCATTTCTGAGCAAACTTATTTTTATGAGCAGATAATTAGTGTCCAAAATATCTGTAGTCAAGGCTGAACAACCTGAATTGGTAAAAGTCAAACTCCAGAAAAGGTATAACCTTATGTGTATTAGCCAAAAATTCTACCCTTGTTTCCTTGAAATCTGTATTTTATTTAGTTAGTCTACATGAATATGTGGCTATGCCTGCAGTGTGAAAATTTTGGTAACAGTCTTTTTAACAATGCCCTGGACCGAATATTCTCCTTTGTATCAGTGAAATTTCTGATAATTAATTTTGACACCCTGTATTAAAATAAAAATAAAGAGCTCTTACTGAGCTTCTTGAGCCAAAAACGTAGCATAACAATCAGAGAAGCTTGAAAATTTTCCAGAAGACAGTTTTTCTGTCAGAAAAGGTTGGTCGATTTGACAAAACGGAAATGTTTCACAAGTGTTTTACTGAAATGTAGGCATTTAATTGTAAATATAACTTAATTTTAGCTTTATTGAGCTGTCCATAAATAATTCCATTCTGTCCTACACCATGAAAACTCCTGAGTTTTGAGTTAAAATGCTGAATCTCTGAATGACAGATGTGGAGAAGGTAAATAAGGACCCCTCTTTCACCCAGGACAAGAACCTTCACACAAGAAGATGCTAAAAGTTCAGGGGACAAATCTTGTGAGTACTACTACCTACAAAGACAGCAACCCCAGCACATGACTCCTTGAAGACTACAAGAATATTCTGGTGAAGAATCACCATTTGTTTGCTGTTTGATGTTTGGTAAAAGATTCCTGGTGCAGGTCAAAATGCGTCTTTGATCTTGTATTCCCAGGGAGGCAGGAAGTGGTGTTTCTGATCAACCGCAAAATTTTGTTCCCACCTGAGTTATTTTCTGCCTGTTTGCTCTATCCTTATCTTTTTCAGGAAAAAAAACAAACAACCAAACCAAAACAATAAACAAACCACAAACAAATCAAAACCAAAACCAACCAAAATCAAACCTGATATTCAGAGGGGGTTATTACAAAGGAATAATTTTTTTAGAGAAAAAACCCAACCTTGATTAAATTTCAAATATAGGATATACTGAAAAGGTGTTAAGGAGAAAATTACGAATCATAGGAGAAAAACTTCAGTCAAACTCCTTTAAAGCAGGCAGTAACAGGACTAAACACTCTTTTTTCTTTTTCAGGTTTTCTTTGTCCAAAATTCACTTAGTTATTTCTGCAGTGTACCCTGCCCTATGTAACATCACAAACAGATGCCATTCTATAACTAAGCATAACTTAACAGACCTGGATTTCTGCTCTTAAGTCTGTAATCTGGAAGAATTCAGGTCAGGTGTACCCTGAGCTTTTGGAAGAAGGATTTCATCTATTTTCCTCAGGGGACCAAGAGAGGCCAGAAGCATGAAAATTACTTAGCTGGGGTCAAAATCTAGTTTGGAGATGTCATCTTTAATTTTTAATGTCCTTGGCTTTTCCTATTGGCATGAGAACCACAATGTTTTATTAATTTAGAAAGTTTATTTCTTAATATTTTAATGTAAAACTTAAAAAAAGCAACATGATTAATAATTCTGGGACTAAGTATGAAAATTGTTAGAAGGAATATTTACAGTTTATTGAAACATTTTCTAACTACCATGTGAAGATATATATTTACTAGCCCTTTAAAACCATGATTATTTTTCCAGGAGACTGGAAGGTCTTTTAAGATCTGTTACAATCCAATACGAAATACTTGTTCAGGGAGATTTCATATCACAAAGTATTGAGCTATTTATCTTTATGTGATGCATGGCATGTATATGCAGTGAGTTTGCAAGTTTTAGGCTGTCATGAATGTTTCTTGAGAAACAGCCTTGGACGGAAGTAATTTTTCTAAATTAAATAAATATGTTGTTTCTGATTTTCAAAAATACCCAAGGGAACTAGCTCATATTCTAGATCCATGGCCTGCAA
This sequence comes from Falco rusticolus, assembly GCF_015220075.1. Lineage (NCBI taxonomy): Eukaryota > Metazoa > Chordata > Aves > Falconiformes > Falconidae > Falco > Falco rusticolus. The sequence continues at coordinate 29,715,693 of NC_051188.1, read as the reverse complement.
AATTTCACTTTGAAATATAATGACATTTTTTACTTAGTGAAGCACAAAATATCTCTGGGAACAAAGAAACTCTCTGCACAGGATCTGATCCCCTGGACTTTACCCTCTCCAGGCAAATTCTCCCATTGACTTTAAGAGCGCTGGTTATCTGAGCTTTCCTGTCCGCTGAGTATCAGGATGGACCACTAAGCACGGGTGTCTATACAATCAATGTTATTTTGTAAATAAAGAACATAACTGATACCTTCCAGGATATTTGAACTTCTAAAAAGAAATGAGGGTTGGAAGTTTTCTGAAGAAAAAGAAAATTCCAACCCTCTAACGGATAAGGATTTTTGAGGGTCAAATTCTGAATAATTTTAGACATGATACCCAAATAATTTTCTGCATTGTCAGTTTGTATAAATTGTGTTCAAGGCTCCCGGTTAGGAAGCACGGGAAGCACGGGGTAGGAAATTAAGCCCTTTGAAGGCTCTGGCCTCTCTGAAGACAGCAATTCAAATTGTGCCGGAGGCTCTGTGTGCAGCAAACCACCATAGACACAAATTAAAGCTGCACGAGATTGTTGCTGGGTCCATTTCAAACATGCTAAAGCCTTTGGGAATCGACAGAGAGGGTGCCACAGAGATACAGTTTTAAATGAGCTCTTAGGGATAATGGCTTCATTATAGAAGGGGGACAAGAGCATTTCAGGACTTCTATCTCCCTGATACCACGGAGCATTAGAAATGCCAGGGCACAGATGTGCGCATGGAGAGCAAAAGCAGCCCTGAACAAATTCAACTGTCATTTAAAACCATGCAATATCAGTGAGGAACCAAAGGCGAAATTGGCTCCAGGGTGTTTATGACTTCGCTGTTTGCTTGCAGTTATACATTGCTTTGGCTTAGATTTCTCTGCAAGCAGGGCTTTGTCTTGCATAAGAAACGCTTCTTGTTAGCTTTGGCAAGAGCTACACAACTATGTCTCCTCTCAGTTCTCTGCCAAAAAGGTAAAATGGATGTGCAGGAAGATTTGGGTCCCCTCCACAAAGTGTTATCTATAGAAATAGTCAGAGTCATACAGATATGCCCAATTAGATCATCAGGACGGATTTCCCAGCATAAAATAGGCCATGTGTTGGGGTTTTTTTGTTGTTTGGTTTGGTTTGGGTTGGGTTGGGTTGGGTTTTTTGTTTTGTTTTGTTTTTTAAATCAAGTTTCCATATCATGTTGTCTACCTGGAGTTTCTCTGAATCACAGCCTTCCATATAGACATCTAGTCTTGAGGTGAAAACTTTTGGGCCAATAACTTAAATTACTTTGGCTTTCCAAAACATTTGTTTTATTTCTCTTGTGAGTTTGTTTCACTTTTATTCTCCATTGCTCATCACAGCAGTTTTCTCCACACCACTCCAGAGCAGTGTCTTGTGATGAAAGTACTTGTGGTATATTCAAGTTACCTATTCTTTCTCTTTTTGATCAGGTCTTTAAGTCTTGCATTGTGCAGATATTTTTTTTTCCCAGAATTGGAATATTTTTCCTGGCTCCTTTTTTGTATCTTCTTCAGTTTTTCAACATCTTTTTATAAATATGGCACGACCAGAACTGTACATAATGTTCCAACATCTGTGTCCCTGCAGCTATGTACAAATGTAAAATTATATCCATATTTCCACTGGTTGCTCCCCTCTTTTTACATTTAGGGCTTGTATTAGCTGCAGCATTGCAGTCAGAACTCTAATGCAACTTCTTGCTCATGAGTCCCAAGTCCTTCTCAGAGGCACTGCTTTCACGAGCCCTGGATTCTGTGGACATCCTTGCCTTCCTTGGTCCTACATGCAGATTTCTGGGGTTTGCCTGTGTTAAAACACACGCTCTTTGTATGTCAAGTCCATATAATTTTGTCCATGTGCCCAGCCCTCACCATCACGTACCACTCTACCAGGTTTCATGTCAGTAAGACATTTTCAGTAGAAATTTATATTCCCCTCTAGATTACCAACAGAAATACAGACTAGCATCATCACCACTACTAATTCACACAGATTTCTATCGTAAACATTTGCATTATCATGTGATTTCCCTCTGAAAATGCTATTTAGGATCTGCCAATTATTCAGTTCTTCACTTACTGCAGAATTCCTTCACAGATTTTGCATTTATTTTGAAATGCTGCATAGATACATGGTTTGATATGAAACCAAGTAGCATTCAGTAAATATTTTATATCTATATGGTACCTTTCATCAATGAGCCATGATCAGACAATGAAACCCATTTGTTTAACATGTTTTATTTTTCATTAAACCATCCTGACTGACAATATTTTCACACCTGTTATTTCCTTATTACAGTTGAATGGAAAGTTTCTTTAAAACTTTAAAATTTTCTCACTGAAAAATACAGATTTAAATAGCCCAATGTATTTTCTGAAATCATGTTAATTTTCTCAAATTATTTCAGCTGAAAACAAGTGTATCTATATATGTATGAGTACAAGAAGAACGTGGAAAAAAGTTTAAAAGAATTGGGTTAATGTTTTTAAAATTCTGAATTTTTATTTTTTTTAAATCTGTTTGAATTTTTCAACTGAAATATTTAATTTCAAAATTTGCTTCAGCTTCATTGTAAGAATGCTTTGTACTTGAATACCAAATACAATATTTCTTTTTGGCTCAAATCAATTTTGTCAATCTACTGTATTTTTTAAATAAATTCTCATCAATTTAGAACAATTTGAAGAATGGAGTTGAAAATGGATTAGGAAAGACTTCTATTCACACATCTGCTTCATTTATTGATGAATGCCATTTCATTTTCTCCACTTTTTTCCTAAAATGTTTGTGAGATGAGAGAACCTCCCATTACTTTTGTTTATGATTATGTATTGGCTTTCATGAATCCTGGCACAAAGTCAGCATCTCCTCAGTTATCTGAAATTATCCTGATACACTAAAATCTCTTAAGCATCTCTTAAATATAAAGCCAATATGCCAAAGGTCCCCTCAGATATATCTTCTGCTGGAGCAGGTGATTTTTAATAGCCTCTGCAGGTAAACTGTTTTGTAGAAGTTGTGTGAGCAGCGTGCCTTCTTCCAGTGCTTGTGAAGTGTCTCATGGAATGATTTATTTCAAACATCACTGGCTATGTCTTTATTAGAAATTTTGCCACCTCTAAACACTGAAATTCCTATAGTACTCATAGGGCTTTTTATCTTTCGTGATCCATCTATACAATTCTACAATAGAAAGACAGGTATTTAATAACCTATTTATTTTTTTATGTCTTTACTTTCCTTATTGCGTTTCCACTTTGCCATACTTTGTCTCTCATCATCTTTTTCCTTCACATCTTATATATTGTCACTATTGTGATTTTATTCCTAGCTACCTTTCTTCTTCCCTTTCTTGTCTGTGGAATTGAAATGTTTCAGTCCATGCAGTAAATGTCTTCTAAAAGGCTTTATTTCTCACTATGCTTTTTTTCTGGCTTTTCTTTCTGATTTGTGAAGTCTGTAAGAACCTGTCTCCACACATGGTTAAAATTGTCCTAGTATTTATTCTGTGTAAAATTGCATTAAGCACCATTTGCCTAAACTCCCTAACCCAAAGCTTTTTATCATATACTACTAGCATAACTGCAAACAAAGCACATAGAGCTCACAAATATGAAATGCTTGAGAAAAAAGGCAAGGTACGAGAAGGTCATTCTAATTTCAAAGTGAATTATTTTCATCATATCAGTTTTCACTGGTGATGATTTTGATTTTTGTCTGAGCATGTATTAAGGAGCTCATTGCAGTCATTTAGGATGCCATCACTATTCGGTACCCAGTCCTGTCCCCTTGTGCTCTCGTGCTGACTAGTGGGATTCACAGCTGCAGGCACGGCTGCACAACCCGTGGTCCTGTCCACTCTTGGGTTTGGGCATTGCTTAACATACCACTGGCACAGGAGGATGCAGCCAGCCTGAGACTATGCTATAAAAACCACAGTACCTCTCAAATGTGATTTAATTGCAGAGAGGAAGAGCACTTGAATAAAAACTAACTTTATTGACACTGGCAGGGAACACCCTATTCTGTGGAGCTGAGTATGTAAATGGTGGTTAAAGTAACCTCTAACAAGGAGGATCTTAGTACTTAAATAATGGGATCATGGGGTCATATGAAATCCCCTCTAAGAAGGCAGACTCTTTATATAAATCATGGGAGCGTAATCTCTCCAAAAAGCACAAATAACAAAGAGGGCTCAGTACATAGATGGTGGGACCACAGGTCACTCAAGTTTAAGTCCCCTCTAAAAAAGGGAATTCAATACCTAAATACTGAGAGAACAGTGTCATTGTATACCATCATAATAATAAAGAAATTATTTTTAAGATGGAAAAAGCAACCGGTTTTCTCCTCCATGGAAGTCTGTTGTTAATGCTGTGATGTGCATTTCTATGCATTTGCACAGCAAGGACTGCCATGCCCACTCCGAGACACTGCCTGAGACATTGTGACATTATTAACTTCCTTACCTGTGTGAGGATGTGTTCTTCTACCCAGGACTTACACCAGGCATGTGGTGTCCACATTGTCTCACTGCTCCCCTCCCTTTGCATGTTATCCTTCCCTGCTCACACTGCGCCCCTGTGCCATTGCACTGTGCTCACAACCTTCTAAAAATGGTCCTGACTCCATCATGTGGCAGCTTTTATTTGGTCTGAAATACTGCTGGCTGCCCTGACCCAAGGCAGAGGAACTCTCAGAGCGTTCTCAGGACCATCTGGAGACAACACGTTGTTTGCCAGTGCAATGCATGGAGGCAGGCACTGCAGCAAAAAACAGCAGCTGAGTGGGACATGAAGGGAGGTATGGCTTTCCCACAGTGTTTATTTAAAATTACCCATCCCTTCCCTAGACAGCAAGTCAAAGATCTGGTGTGGAGATGCCAATTCTATAAGTGGAACACATTCTACATAACTTCTATACATTATAAGCCGAGCTGCAAGGTGTCATAAAGGGAAGCTTGTTCTAGGAAACCATGGGCTGCCGGGACCCTTAGTCCTGGCTCTTTTCCAAGTGATGCTATCAAGATTCTGTGCAGTGTTGAGCAAACCAGTGAGCCCTGGCTCAGAACCCATCCAGTGCATTTCTTTGGAGATTTCAAGCCCATTTTCAGATGGTATTTGCAAAAGCAAAGGACTCTTATCTGTGAAACATCCTGCTATGCAGACTATCACTTCGAAGTGAGAGAGCATTTCTATTAAATTTGAAACATGTTATACAATAAGAGTCGGATTACGCACAAATATCCTCCCATAAAATGAAGTGCAAGTGTTTTATTGCATGTTCGCAGGCAAAACATTTTATTTCATTTTTATACGTAATGCAGTCATGTCTACATCCATATGTTGCACTCAGGGGGAGAAGAATAGCTCCCATTATGAATGTACACACATCTTCAACTCAAATGGGCCCACTTACAGAGATATAAATCCCACTGAGGAGCACAAGTTCTGACACGTCCTTTATGTCTTCTGCTCAGAAGAAGTACATCTGCCTGGTGTAACTTCAGAAGGATGTCTTTCGTCTTGAACGAAGTTACATTGATATAGCCAAGAGTAAAATCTCTCTCTGGGCTTAATAGGGCTTCATGTCATTTGGATTACATGTCTACATATATTTCTGGAAAAAGTGTTATCTTGGCTTAGTTCAACAAAGAGAACTGCAGAGAAAAGCAATTTCCATCGTTAAAATAATAATGGCTCGTACTTTGATCAGAAAACAGGTTTGCACAATTCTGGTGAAACAGCAATAATAATATACGTATATGCATGTATGGGGTGAGTGCATGTATGTACGTATAAAAATGGTATTTACACACTCTTCAAATCTATGCTTCTAAAAGGAGACTGATCTGGTAGTCTAAGATGCTGAGAACCTCCAAAAACACAGGCCATAGACATACTTGCTCTATTTCTAGTGCTTGCCAAGGACTGGTCCTGAACACACTGAAATCAAGAGCAAAATTCTCAGTGACTTCCCAAGTACAGAATCAGACCTGCTCTGCAACCCCAGCTGAAATATTTGAGTAAGCTTTGCTTGAGCAGAAAAAAAAGAGTGGCAGGCTGTCTGTGTGGGGGCGAATTTACAAGTTAACTCTATGGTCACAGGGAAAAGCATTGTTCCAGTTCAGAAAAGGGAAAATGTAGGCTTTGGTCCAGCATGCAAGTGTGTGGGTAGCATCTCCAGGGTGTCAGTCCTCACAGTGACTTCAGCAGAGATCTTTAGATACTTGGAGATAAGGTATGTGTTTAAGTACTCTTTTGGACAGGGACTAATTACTGCTGGTTTAAATCACATGAAATGGCTGCGGGTAAAAAGGCTTAAGCAGTGATTAAAGAGATGATAATGGGCACTGAAAAACAGCCTGGTTTTACTTCAACATCATTTTTCATTTTCATTATATTCCATGTTTTCTGTACTTGAGATCACTCCTTGCAAGTTTTTGAAAAAACCTAACTTTCCATAGGTGTCGTCAGTGTGGCTACATGCTTTTCTGTTCCTCTGGAGCAGCTTAAGTCATTAAAACCCTGAGGAAGGCACAGAGTTGCGAGGATCAGGGTTGCGTGTTGGTAGAAACTTTTCTTTTTCCCATTTAAAAGAAGCTTAGAGCACAGTTTTGGAGCCAGGTTTGATCACACGTCGTAAAGGTGAGCCAACTCTGCTCATTTTGCCCCTATTTCTGCTGCTGGAACGGGCCACCTTGTCATGATGTGAGAAGTTCTGGCCCACCGTTGATTTTAGGGCAATGAGGATGCAGAGCTGAGTCTAATCCAGACAGCTGCAGGAATTACTTCTATAGCACTGAGTTTAAAGTATTTTTGTTGCCCATGCCTCCAACATCTGACCAAGCTTATGAACTTATTTTTTGTTGTCAGCCATAGGCTCAGTCTCCTGTCTCAGCCTGAAAGTGCATGAAACACATCTCTTGGCAATCCAAAGCTGTGGAATCCAACACCCCCTCCACCCCAAAAAAAAGTTTTAAATCAAATTCCCTCCAAAGGTTTAAAACATTGTTTGGGGTCTTTTATTCTTCTGTTTTCAATAGTTGTATTTTTTTGGCATTTGGCACCTACATTGTTTCAAGCTTATTTGTTATAAAGACCCGCCTGTGATGTACATAAAGGGCACTATATAAATTAACATAAGTCATAAATAATTTCAGCAAAACATTTGCTCTTCAAAGCCAGATCAAACTCGAGAGAGGCTGATAGTGAAAAAAAAAAACCGACAGGGGAATGAGGGGAGAATCACGTCCATCCCACAGGAAGATATCACCAGTTATTGTCACCAGGTTGTGAGATACCAAGACCCACCAGCCCTTTCTTATGAGCAGAGGAGCAACCGCTTCCAGCTTTGGGCTCCCAAGTGGCTTCTTGGCTGCACTCACAGGGTGTGGGGTCAGGGGGATTGAAGGTACAAGAAGGAGCCCAACCTTGGCAGCTTTGGGAGAGAAGGAGTGTGTTGGCACAAGCTCTCCTGCCTCTCCCAATTGGATGTGCAACTTTCAGGCATAAAACTATTGTTTTGCTTGCTGGGCCTTCCACGGCAGCCGGGCCAAGCTTCCAGCTAGGAGCCAGAATCTGCAACCTTATGAAAGTTGCAGGGCCCGGCAGGCTGTCGGTATTTTCAGCTGGATAGAGCCCAGAACGATTTTATTTTCATCAGAAATGTTCCCTGGCCCTACCACATGTGCAAGCCTGTATGAAACCACCAAGAAGGCTCCCTCCCCCAGCTATCTTATTTAGCTCAAATTCAGCTGCCCGGCAGAACTGTTTCTTATCCAAGCCCTTAGAGACGGGAGAGGAGTGCAGAGATTTAATTATAATCTTTCTCTCTCTCCACCTCCCACAGTACATTAATGCTTTTCATTAGCCAAAGCCAAAACCTTGCTTTATAAGCTGCGAGAGTTGTCTTTTAAAAATACGTCCAGCATTAAAAGAGTTCTGAATGGCAGTAACAGCAGTGTAACCCCTCATCCACAGGTGTGGGAGATTCGCTGGAGGATTGCTGGTGGAGAGGCGAGTTTTATTTGAAAGACATCTGATTCCTATTTCTGTCTGTTGGCTGATTACCCCTCATATTACAGCACTTCTGTGCCCACTGACAATTTCATATACACGTCCAAATGAATGAGAGAAAAGCCTCGACATCCAGGAGCTCTGAATGATTTTTATAAGTATCCAGATGTTTAGACTTTCATCTGAAGCTTATCCAAAAAATATGAGGCCACTCCTAGCAGCAGCAGCCTGACAAATACCCACGACCATTTATTCTGTTTGTCGGTCCAGAGCATATATTCATACGGAGATATCACTGGAGCAGGTACCTCTGTTGACCTCGGTGGTATAGAAATACAGGTAAATCGAGAATGACATTTTCGACTCACAAGTACAATGTGACTTGAGTGACACAATTAAGTCAGTGTCTTATATTGACAGAAAAGTTCTGGGGAAATACAAGACACTGACTTAATTGTCATTGCCTTGCAGAATACATAAAGGTGATTTTCATCTTTGAAAAATCAGTTTATTTCCAGTACTTCCCCAGAAGTACACCATCAAGAGGTCAGGGAACACTAGGAGGAAGATGGACACTGGTTCCTCCCAATGCCTGATTTTTAATTCTTTTTCTTTTTTTAAACAAAATACTACTTTTCTTCTTATTCCCTTGCTGTCTGCCAGCTTTAACGATATAAATAGGCAAATGGACCTCGGCAAATCACACTAGGGTGGCTTCAGGGTTATTCATTTTTTTTATCTGGTAGCCCTTGGAAGCTTCAAGCCGGCAGCTCCACTGTGCCACCGCTGTGCAAACACATAGTGTGGTAGGAAATCCTCCTGTGTGAAGAGCTGACAGCCTGCTTGGAGGGAAGAACACAAGCAGCATAACAAATACCTGCCTGGTCAATAAAGGACAAGTGAAAGGGCCATGGGATTACATGGATTACAGTTGTTGGTTACACAGATTAACCAGGCAATTAAAGGCAGCAGGAATAATAAATATCCTTCCAAGAGAAGGAGCTGCTGTTGGGCTGCAGGCTGAATGTAGCTGTTCCAACTGCAAACTGTTTTTGCCATAAACACAAAAGCACAAAAGCTGAAGGAGAGGGAGAAGGCCTTGGAAGCAGTCCCACAAATGGGACACGCTTTCCTTGATTCTTCAAGAAATTTTACACAGTTGACGGGGTCTTTTTAATGTACATTTTGATGGCTTCTTATCTTACATTTTAATAGGAAATCTGCTGAATGTCTAAAATGCCTTTTGGCAGTCAGACCTTTCGCTGCTGATCTCTGTGACTTAAAAACAGTTCAACTTATCAAGAAGCTTTGGTGTAGATCTGGTGTAAAGGGTAGGTTCTTTTGGTTTTTAAATGCTTTCTTTTGGATCACTTTTAATCATCACTTACATTGCATATGGCCATTTATGCACTGACAGGTTGATGGGGACTTTAATGTACATAAAACTTTCTCTGTCAGGACTTATGCCTTTCTGTCAGATTTTATCCTGCAGTAGAAAGGGTTCATGTACAGTTGCTGACAGATAAAATAAGCTCCTCCAGCAGCTGCAGCTCTGCCTCCCACAGATTCTTTTCTGCTCTGATCCTGTGTCCCCAGCTAAGTGCTGAGAAAGCACAGGCAGCACTGCGGGGCTGTGCCAGGATGGGCAGGAGCACAGCACCAGACCTGCAAGAGGGAGGATGGCTTAGCCTCACTTCGGCCGTCTCCTGTAGTCCAATACCAAGTCCTGCGACATTTGGCACCTTTCTTTAGCCCTGGCTGCAGGAGATGGGTGACAGCAAGAAAAATCTTGTTCTATTCTAAACAAAAGTGCATTTCCAGCCCAGATTCCTGTGAAGAAAACTTAAAAGGCAAGAAACTTACTTAAAAAAAAAAAAAAAAAAGTTTAAACTCACAGATCACATAAAAACTGGAAAAGCTCATGCATTTTAAGTATATCCCATGATCTTAAGGACCAGAAAAATGAATTTGAAACTCTTGCGTTTGGGTATGGGGACCTGCCATGTCCAATTCGGAGGGCAAGCACTAAGGTTTTTCACAAGCCTGGTGCAATCACAGAGTTGAGGTATGCAGATATTATATCTAATATGAAAAGGTGCCCAGCATCTGTCATTCCCACAGAAGCCGATGGAAACTGAAAACACTCAGTTCTGAAGGATCAGGCCTTTAATCATTAATATGTTTCCAGATCTATTAAAAAAATGTTTCCTAAGATGCTTTATTTCTGCAAGAAATTCCCTGTTGGCAAGAGAGTTTTCATAGCTCCTTAAAGACCTATAAGGAACTGTGCAAGAAATAAAGTGGGGCTTTACTTATGGAAATCAGACCTACTGGAGAGCAACTGGAAATGTTTTTTATGAGTTTTTATAATGGAACTACAGTAGCAGTTCCATGTTGATTTTTATTCTAAGGCCCTATTTTTTTTTACTTCTTCATTTTTAAGCCAATTTTTTTCCCACCTGAAACTTCACGTGTGGTCTCTTGGCAAAGAAGAATATTTTGAGAAAGTTTAAGGCTGATCTGATAAGCTTTATTTAAGTAAGGAGATTTGAAAACAGAGAGATATTTTACTTTTTAAAAATCTTCAAAACTTTCCTTGTTCATTTAGAAGTTGAAAACTGCTTACAATAAAAAAATTCCACTTTGTTTTTATATTTGCCCTTAATGAGATACAGCTCATGAACATATTTTTAGTAATTTCAGTGGTACCAAAATTTGGGATTTTATTAAGTTTTCTGCAAAAGTAACTTTGAAAAGCAAAATTAAAATAAGACAAAACATGAGAGATTATATTGATAGAAGATTAAATTATGGCACATAGGTATGTCAACCAGCATGGGGATACAAAACAATGGAGACAACAAAGTTTAATATATACCAGAATCTTTGAAATAATTAAGGTGTTCATGTGTATTAAAATCATCCAGCCTTCCTCCTGTATTGATGATAAGCATTTTCGGAAATAGTTTGCTTCAAGTCATTGCAACCCAAACTACTATTCCTGTCTAATAACTGGTTTCTAGTAGTAGCTGAGAACTGGCATGTTCCCTCACTGACCTGGTACACCAGCAGCAGTTCCTGTAGGGACAAAATAAGAAAAAGGTATTTTCAGTGAGAGCACCATACTGAATCTTTACACAGATCTATCAAAATGGACAAACACTGAAGTGCTCCACAGATGACAAACACAGCTCTGAAATGATAGTCTGAGCTACCTTAGTATCTCTGCAGAGAGCTTTGGAGCAGAGAAGCTTCTTCCCTGGACAAGTTTGGAAAAGAGCACGTAGCAGACATTTCTCTTCTCCACATTAAAATGCCTTTGAGTAAAGTTTTAGCAAACAAGTTATGAAGTTTTGAAAATGGATGCGTTTTAACTTGTGGTACATGACCAGATCATAGAGGTCACTGGATCTGAGCTCTGTTCATGTTTCTTTGTTCCAGCCTATCCCCCACGGTCCTCCACAGCTGTGTGCAGCCCCTCAGCCTCACCTGCCTTTCAGCATACTGGAGCACTGACTCTTCCTCCTCCTTCTCAACATCTTTGATGGACACTCAAATTGCAACTCACAGAGATCTCACCTCAATTTCCATTAAGGCTGCTTCTGAAGAAGTTCTGTGGGTTTTGCCACTTTGTTTTGTTCAAGACAAAAATTGTAGAAGATAAGTGATTCACTTCATCTCTGGGAAAAGACAATCTTCCGTCTTAGCAGACAAATGCCTCTTCTCCCTTCCGTGTGGCTCCCTCTCCTTCCTTACTGTTCTCTTTTCCTTCTCCCCCTCTCACATCGATTAATCCATGCTTGCTCATTTGCTTTACTTTCTTCAGTAAAGAAATTTTCTTTCTTTCTTTCTTTCTTTTCTTTCTTTTTTCTACCGATACTTTTTGTTCCTTTCCCTTATATTTTTAAAGCAATTTATAACCAGAAAGGAGAGGAAATGAGAGGTTCCTCTTCCAGTTATGCTATTACACCTATCATGTATACAGTAGAGTGTATAACCAGGTTTTTTCTTCAATTACAGCAAAATATTAATCCACCTAATTCTTTATCATATGCAAATATGCTATGCTGAGTAGGGAAGAGATTGCCTGCTTGTTCACTGCAAACCTTTGTCAAGGTTTGATGAAGAGCGATTGCAGGAGACTCCGTCACCAGGGCCCCCTGCCCAGCTGTTCGGTCACCATCATGGAGCTTTCTTGTTCTTCTGACTTCTCTCTGTAAGATGCTCAAGGGATATGGGGCTGTAACTGCTCAAATCTGGCTCATTATAAATTCTTTCAGGTCAAAACCTCATTTTAATCAGAATGCAACTACTGTAGGGTGAGATGTTATAGCCAGGGTAACAATAACTTCAGCAGCTCTGTATTTCTGTTCCATTGGAAGACCCTAGCCACCAAAAAGAAGAGGATTGTTAGGCAGGCAGGCGATAATGCAGTAGGCTGTCTTCTGATCCAGGGGTTATCTTGCACTCCTGATCTCAGTCAAATAAAGTCTTGCAGAAGCTGAACAACTGCTTTTTTTCCTTCTTATGGATCTTCGCATGAGTACCTGTAGCAGAAGTCCCAGTGACTAACATAATATACCTTTTTTCAGTCTTTCTGGTGTAACTAAAGATGAAAATTGTGAGTAATCTCATCAGAGCCTATTTTCATGTGTTTCATAAACCTCTCAGCAGTATTCAATGCTTTTAGTGACTGCTTGACTCAGCCTCCTGGAGATTCACCTTTCTCTGCTAATCACTGTTTCTGGGATTTGATCTGTATACCTTGCCACAGACTGAGATAACCTTTTTATAGGTATGTCATTTATATGAGGCAATGCCATACAATACATTCCATACAGCATCTCTAATGCCCACCAATTTCATATTGCATTGATTTCAGTGAACTTGGTATCAGGTCTTGGACAAGGGTCTGGAAGACAGCACTAATTTTATACCTAGATATAAGCTAAAGTTGCAATTGCTCAGTGATTTTCTGTGTAGGTTCCAGGGTCTGATGGTATATAATAACTGGAGATGTCCTTGTGGGTTGACTTTCGGTACTGAAGTAATTTCTTATGTGGTGCTTGGATGGCTCCTTCAAAAACATGACATGGCTGTCTCAAATAGTATACTTGCTAAGAAACAGTCCTTCTTAGATCATATAGGTTGTCCACAACAGCATTCTTCTCAAAGCAATTGTCAAGATGGTAGTGGTATGTGAGTGCTTGGCTGCATTGCTAACTTTCTCAGATATTTGATGGGTATATTGAGTTGGTAAACTGGTCTGTAGGTTGTATTTTTATATATATGTGTGTGTGTGTGTGTATGTATATATATATATGTACACACACATATTCTATTCTAAGGATTAACTTTTTTTATGTTATCCAGGGTCCAGGAAAATTATACTTGAATAGGCTATCCCAGGGATAGAACAGTAGCAGGCTAATGATTATCAAATTTATGGTAGCAATTGGTACGGAAATCCAGCTCAAACGATATCATCTTAGGTACAGGTTGGGCTTGGTGACAGAATTTATAAACGTACCTAGAAATCCTTTTACAGGTGTCCCATGAAAAGACTGACATCTTGCAGGTCATTGTGACTCTCATGTCTCTACTCTTATTCTGGAGGAAATGTGGGCTATTGAAAGTAAAGTTGTTGGTGAGGACAAAGTAAATAAGGTTGCCACTGCCTTCAGGTTGATATGCTGTATATTAGTCCCACTCAAGTTGAGTTTTGATGCTATCATGACCTGGATTCTTGATTTACAAGCTAGTGATAAACTTAATAGCTAGAACAGTACTGATGTAGAGGTGGTTTGAGTTATGTCTTCTGCCGCAGAAGTCTGTTGTAGATTGCAGAAACATATTACTACAAGGTATTTAGTTAACAAGGAGTGTTGGAGATGGTTTTGGTGAACCCAGTAAAATTTCAGTACCAATCCACTCATCAGATATTATCAGTCTGCCAGGATTCCCTAATTTGTGGCTCTTTAAATAGAGGAACAACAGTAGATGAGATTCCAGGTTGTACAGTTGGGTTTTTTACAGTTGTTTGGGAAGTAACTTGAGGTTATTGTTGAATAACGTGAGGATGCACACAGGTTCATCCTTGACTTTCTTTTAGTCAGCAGCAGCAGGGAGTTGTCCATTGTCTTCATTGCTAGAGGTAGTTACTGAGGTTTAGGATTACTTTATCTCTTCCTCTGGGTTTTGACTTAACCACTGATAAGCCAGATCTGGAGGAGTTGGTACTCAACGGCTAGCCCTCTTTGATAAAAGGAGGAGTTCAGATAATCCATTTTAGATATTTTGTGTGGAATTCATCTCACCAACTTTAGGCATCAGAGTTTGATTTCTACCATTCCAAAACAAGTGCACATAGTGGAATCATCTCCCCCCTTGTGAGTGCCTGCCTCTCTGGTTGACTCCAGAGGGAACCTAGAAAAGCAGCTGAGACCACCCTTTGGAAGTCGAAAGGGGATACCATCATGTCCTTCAGGGCCTGGACATGGCAAACAGTCAATTTATTGTGGTTTAACAATTTATTCATCATCTACCAAGCTACAGTAATTGATTGTGTGCATGTTCCCAGCCCACCCGAGTTAAGTGCTCCCTTAAAACATTCTCTAGAGACACTCATTAGGTTGTGGTAACTTAACTGCTTGTCAGTGTCTATTCAGATCTTAATTTCTCAAAGTGCATAGTCAGGTTGACCAACTTTGTTCCAGAAAACTCTAAATACTGGCTAATACTACACACATGAGACACACAACATTAGAAAACATGAGAGAAGCAATAGGTCTACAGTTTTTCTTCTTATTCCCTGCAAACCTTCCAAGTAAGGAACAACACAAACTTGCAAAAGTGAGAGCATCTAACTTTCCTTTTGGTGTAAAGTTGACTTTCTGAAGGAAGAAAGGCAATAAAGCTATTTAAAAAAAATTAAAATCATAACAGTCACATGGTAGTTTTATTTGTTTTCAAACAGGAGCTGTGTGGCTCAGGGGAGGGATACACTGACCTTTCACTTCTGTGCTCTCCAGCTCCAGCGCTGCCGCAGGCCTGAAGTGAAAATGAGCCTATTGGTCTCATCCAAACCCCAGTGCATGTTAGCCCACATTACAGAACACCAGAGAATTTGGCACGATCAGCAGTTTCTGCTCAAGAGAGGCCCAGGACTGCAATAGCAGAGGTGTTAGAGATCAGGACTCGGGAACGCTGGTTGAGTTACATGGGAAAGCAAAATTCTCAGTCTCTCGTTTTCATCAGGACTGTGTTCACTTGCACAAAATAAACACGGTATATATAATACAAAAAAATATTTATATCACACCAAATGATACTTATAAATAAGGAAAACAGCTCATTACCACCATTCATCCAAAGGTCATAGACTGCTTTTTAAGCAGAACTTTAGCTGTGCCAGTGAAGTAGTGTAACATCAGTCTTATTTTACAGATGGAAAAACTGAGGCACACAGACACCTTCCTATCCAAGACCGCACAGGAAATCTGTGGCAAGACCAGCATAGGCTCCTGATCACTGGAGTCTGCGTGTGTTGGGGTTTGGGGAGGACCACTGAGCTCACTTGCCCTCATTTGCCTGTGGCAGAGCAGGAGCTGAAGAGCACACAAGTGAAAGGTCAGTCTATCCCTTCCCCAAGCCACAAAGCTCCAGTCTGAAGACAAATACAAATGCGATGAGACTTTTCTGACTTTTTTTGATTTATTTTAATAGTTTCTTGTTTCTTGGCCCCAGAAGTCAGTTTTACACCAAGAAGAATTATGTTACATACTGTTATTTACATAAATTTGCACTGTCTCTAATTTGGAAGTTTTAATAAGAATAGTGAGAAAAGCTGTAGACCACTGGCATCTCAGGGTGATGTTGTCCCTTTAGCACCATGTGATGACGAACTGTTCTAGCTGAAATGGGTGAATGTCCTCTTCTGCCTTTTTTTCCAGGTTATTGTTTTTTCCTGAGCTCATAACCACGTTACTTCCTCCTTACATCCTGTGAGCTGTAAACTACATTAGACATTGTTCTGGGTCCCAGACTTTAGGCTATAAATGCATTTGCTTGGAGAAAAATCAAGCATCTGGGAGAAACCAACCCACATGAAGCAACACTTGTGTGCTGTGACAGAAGTAGCTTGCGTGGGCCTGAACCTGGAGGAAGAACAGCCTCTCCGTGGCTGGGGACCTCCCTGAGACTTCTGCAGGGCTGGGGACATGGTCGCACATCCCCAGACTGTCACTGCTACAAACTATTCTAGCCCTCATTCCCAGGTGCCTGATCAAATGCCTTGGGCTGCTTTTATGGACACCAGTCCCCTCCTCCACACCTTTCCAGCTTTGAAGGCTGTCTCCTAATCTGCTGTTTGCTCTCCACAGAAACACTGTGTTGTGAGTCATTAGATCCCATGTGAACTTTTCTTGGGATTCCTTAATTAAAAAGAATGACTTGGACACTTGCCACCTAGTTACCCTGCATTACATTGAGCCCCATGCAGTGGGATTACTTGCTGAGGACACAGCCACACTCACTAAGCACTCATCTGGTGTTCAAAGCAGCGTGGAGCTGCAGGACTCCTCGAGGCTTCAGGTAACTCGACAGTCTTTGGCAACGGGACCGTCCACTGGGGGCCAGAAAGATGGGCTTTTCATTAGAAATTGACTGGACACCACATTTCAGTGGCGTTCCTTGTACGAGCTTTCTGCCTGCGAGGAATGGGATGGGACGCAAAAGGGAGTCACAGAGGACCTGGTGTAGTAAATGTCAGGCTGGCTGTGGAGCAGGTTCAGCCTCCAGCATGTCCAGGCAATAGTGGTATCTCTGGCTTGCAGTGTGAAGCACCAGCAGACAATATTACAGGCAGGCTTCCAGGAGGAAAGGAAATCAGAGAAAAATCACTCTGTGACTGTCGTTGTGGCTTAACCCCAGCTGGTAATTAAGTGCCATGGAGCTGCTCACTCACTTGCCTCTCACCCGGAGGGGTGGGGAGGAGAATTGGAAAGGAATTTAAAACTCAAGGGTTGAGATAAGAACAATTTAATCGTTGAAATAAAATAAAAACGAAAGAGCAATAATAATAATAACAGTTATAATGAAAATGAGGGAGGAGGAAGAAGAATGGAGTCCAAAGGGAAGGGAGAAAAGAAAACAAATGACACACAATACAGCTGTTTACCCCCCGCTGACCGATGCCCAGCCAGTCCCCGAGCAAAGATCTGCCAGCCCCAGCCAACCCCCCCCCCCCCCCAGTTTATATACTGGGCATGATGTCCCATGGTATGGAATACCTCTTTGGGGCTGGTTCAGGTCAGCGGTCCTGGCTGTGTCACCCCCCCCAATTTCTTGTGCCCCTCCATCCCTCTCGCTGGCAGGGCCTGAGAAACTAAAAAGTCCTTGACTTAGTATAAACATCACTCAGCAATGACTAAAAACATCAGCGTGTGATCAACATTGTTCTCACACCAAATCCAAAACACAGCACTGCACCAGCTGCTAATAAGAAAATTAATTCTATCTCAGCTGAAACCAGGACAGTGATGAAGTTTCTTAGTGCTGAAACATCTTATAACTTTTAAAGCCAAAGCACAGTGGTAGTGTTAATGCTGCTCAAGTTAAATAGCCCACCTTCTTCAGACAACTCTGGAGGAGTGAAACTCGCTCTGAAATAAGTTTCCCAAAGGTGAGTTCATAGATCACAAAATGTGGAGATGGAAAGAATCTATTCAATCATCTGTCCCATCCCTCTGCCAGTTCAGAATTACTCCCCATGATGTTTTTAACATAACTGCTTTTCTCATTAAAAAAAAAAAAAAAAAAAAAGAGAGAGAGAAAGGGTGTGTGGGGGAAATACCTAGAAATGGTCTATGAGATTTTCTATCAAAAACTACTGACTTCTTGACTAATTCTAGCGTCTGCTGTTGCTTTGTTCAGATGAGTTCAGCATGTGCCAGGATGAAGGGTGAACCAATATTTTCTGGAGGGACTCTTCCACTATCTGCAACATCCAGCAATTGGAAAAATCCTCCCAATATTTGGGTTGGATCTGCATTTTCTTAACTGTATTCAATTTTTCCTCTCTTTGCATGAGATTGAGGAGTTGTTCTTCCATGGTACTATTCTATGTGGTTATGGACTAGCCAACCTGGAAAGTGCTAGAAGTCCCCTCTATTTCAAATATTATGGGCAGACTGAGACACACCTTTGCTAAAATAATGGAAATAAGCCATGAAGCTTAGAAGTGGTTTGGACGATGAAGTTATGAAAGAAATCATCCTATTTTGCTGTGGGGAAGAGGAGGACAAAGACTGTTTTTCCGTCTAACCTTATTTTGTCCCCAGCTTAATTTATGTCCTTGTGTTGCAGAGTCTGGATCTCTTTGAAACCTGTGGTTCAACACTGCAGCCTGTTTCACCCCTAACACGAGTTTCTTATTGGTCTCTCAGAGTCCAGACTTCCAGACTCCTTGCAGGGCTCCTTGATGATACAAGTATTTGGGACAACGCTACCATGCAAAAAAGTTTAGAAAACTGAAGACAACACATGTAGTACTCAGAACATCCTTCTAACACAGGTAAATGGTAACCCATGCAGGGAGCAAGACTTCTCCTTACTCACTCAGACGTTGACGCTGCAGTGGGATGGGTGTCAGCAAGGGCCTGGCTTCATATGGAGTCCACCCATTTTGGCCTTGGGACACCTCAGCCTGCGCTACAGACACTGTAGCCACTGTCACACTGCTGAGGTGTGAAACACTGGTTGTCAGTGTAACATCAGAACTGACAAAGCTGTATTTTGTCAACACACAGTAACAAAAATATAAGGCTTCTTGCTCTGCTTATCTCTTACATTCCTCCCAGTGAAACAGGAAAATGTGTACAGAGTCGTGCAACAAGCTGTCGCATCAGCTTCAAAAGCAATGGCCCACACAAGCAAATTTCCCTACTATATAGTCTTGGTATTTAAGATTATGTAAACAAAGGTGGGTGCAAGCAAGAGGGCTGGGGTTTTTTTCTCCCAGAGAAAGCACTTTAGCCACTTCCAGAATGGGCCTGGGTTTTGACAGCTGCATCTACCCACAGACACAAGGTACGAAATGCTTAATTATCTGTGAAGATTACAGGAGCCATGTCATGCCTGACTCACCAGCAGTTATTTAAAAAGGAAAAACAAAAATGATTAGCAGGTCCTTTTGAAAAGTTGTTTTATTCTAGCTTTCCTTCATGTGCCCACGGGTATTGCTGTGTGTCTCCTGGCAGGACTGTGGCCATCCTCGCTGGTGTGCAATGGGCAGGGGCCAAATGAAACCCAGGGTTTGGGCATCACGATGCTAAGAACCGTCCAAGGGACAGTGCAAAGAAATAGAAGAAAAGTTGGGAAATGTGATTTCCTGAAAAAAAATTAAATGAAAAAAAAGTAAACCAAGCAAGAAAAGTCTTTGGGTTAAAGACTGTTACTGTAGCACTAAGCATCTTTCCTTCATCTGATTCTATGTAGAAAACTTTCAGCATTTTCAAAATCACCATTAAAATGAGCAGGATCAAACGATACTCCATTTTATGTACTCATACTGCTGATAAGCGCTGAGCCATTAGTGTGACTCTGACCACAAAGCTGACCTGTGGGACACCTCGGGACACTAAAAGTGGCACAGTCTTGCTGATGAGCCTACAGTTCCGCACCAGCTGTAAGTTTTTGGGGTTTTTTTTATTGGTATAATTTTTCCCCCCTTAGAAGAGGCAGGTGCTATACTGGTACATGTTACTACTAAAGAAGGCAAAGCTACACTTCTGGTGTCACCAAAGTAACTATATGATTAAATACAGAAACCTGTCTCTTGACATAGTCATGGTGGTAAAAAAACCCAACAAACTATTTACAGAGGGGGCATAATTCAGAAATTGGGCTGAAAGCCTCAGGCAACCCCTTTTTGAGATTTCCAGTGCTTTGGGAGTTTTGCAAATATTATATTTGAAAATAATCTTCCTGTGGTATTTGAGTTCCTCCACTTTCAATCCCAGCAGATAGCATGGAAGTGGGTGGGAATTTCATAGCAATAATTGCTGTAATTATTTTGAGCTTCTGAAAAAGTTTGGGGAAAAAGCACAGGGAAGTTTCTTTGTCCATTTGTCCATCTGTCCCGTCTTCCCTTCCCTTCCCTTCCCCTCCTTTCTTTCCTCTCCTTTCTTCCCCTGCTCCCTCCCCGCCTCCCCCCGTTACCCCACACCCCTGCGGCCACCCCGCCCCCAGGCGCCGAGCCCCCCGCAGCCCCCCAGGCCGCGCCACTTTCTCCGCTTCTGCCTCCTCCCCCCTCCTCCCCCCGCCCGCCGTGGCCCCGCTCCGCCCGCGCAGCCCCGCGCACCCTCCCCGCGCCCGCGCAGCCCCGCGCCGCGCCCCGTCGGCGACCCGACAGCGCCACCCGCTGGGCGGCGGCCGGAACCGCGCCCCCCGCTGGGCGGCTCGGGGCGCCGAGAGGCCTGCGGGCGCCGTGGGGCTGCGCGGCGGCGGGCGGGAGGCGCAGCCCCTGCGCGGCGCGGCCTGGCTTAGAAAGCTGGGTGGGTGGCGGTGCTGCCGCCCGCCCGCCGCACCCTTCGTCCGCCACCCTGAGGGACGCAGCCCCACGCCGAGCCCGGCCGCGCCGGTGGAGGACGCCGGGCGAGGCTGCTGGGCTGCCTGGGCCCCATGCCGAGGTCCTGCAGGTTTTCTTCTGGGGGAACCGAGGTTGCGGTGGACGTCTGCGTTGCGCGCAGCCATGTTACAGTGCCGTGAGCTGGGCTGCGGGGTGAGAAGTTGGTACGAGCCCAAGTGACCAGTCCGCCTCCAGTGCCGGCTGGTGCGTGGGCAGTGCTGGGAGCCATCCTGGGCTCCCTGGGCCCGGCCTCGCCCTGCCGGCCGGAGCGCTCAGCCCAGGGCCGCAGCGGGCCGGGGCTGTGCGAGGCCCACGGCCGGCACCAGGCGCCGTGGCAGCTGCGGTGCGCGCTGGCTGGGCCCACCGCACGGGTGGCAGCTCTCAGCTGTCATCTCTGCGTGCCGCAGCTCCTCCTCTGCAAACGGCGGTGCCTCCCGCCGCCTACCTGACGCAGAGCTGCGGGCAGCAAACACCAAGCCGCGTGCTGAGCTACATACCACGTCGCTGCTCGTTCGGCGAACGCTGTCCGTTCCGTGCAACGCAGCGGAGCAGGAGCCTTCAGATAGGGGTGTCTGTAACCACGGAATTAAAAGCTTTCACATTATGCCTTTGCGAAAGGGAGCAAATCGAAGGACTGGCAGGAAAACTTCACTCTGACAACCCTTTTTTTTCCATGGCTTGCTTGATGCCATTGCCGTAACAGTGCTCTTTTCATGCTGTCCTTCAGTAATGGCCACAAACAAAGCTAAGAGAGAAAACAGAACATAGCGTGGTGGGGTGCAATTTTAAGTTTTCCTGGAGCAGCTTTGGATGCTTTGCATGACACATTTGTAGCACATGCAAATTTGCATATAACTAAACACAAATTGTAACAACCTCTGAATTGTCTGGATAGGCTCAAAGTGACATCACTTCTAAGCAATGGGATATTCAGCTTAAAATTGTTGAAAATACTGAATTTCTAGCTGTGGTGGTCGGTCAGATATTGCACATTTAGCCTGGCATCGATCTAGGACCAAGTATTTGGAGTTGGCTGTGAAGGAAACATGCTTTAATGTTTGACAAACAAGCAGCTGTGCTTCTTTGAAGCTGGTCAGCAATTTGGAAGGCTAAAGCAGTCCCAGAATAGGGATTCACGAGCACAGGTGTGCTGCTTAAAGGTGAATGACAGGTGAAATTTATTACAGGGATATAAAAAGGCTACCTAGATGATAGGACTCATCAAGGCAAAAACTAACACCCTCTGGAAAAAAATGCTCCAGACTTCTTTTCTGATTTAAATCTCAAACTATTTCCAGCAGCTAAAATAAAATGCAGGGCAGTTATCATGGAATTTATTTAGGTAGAAACATTTACTGAAAAATCATTAGCACTTTTTTCTAATTTATTTTTTCAGTCTTGAAATTTCATCAGTATCAAGGTTTTGGAAATAAAAGTCAAGTAGTTCTATGCATGCAATAAAAAGGGTTTGTGTGTGTGTGTGTGTGTACATTTTTTTTGTGTTACTATATGCATTTTCTATTTTCCTGGACTGCTTTTCCCCATTTGTTAACCTGAACCTCATGTGATGAGTATTATAGGAAAATACTTTTATTAGATAGAATCATTGATACATTCATGCTCAGGGTTTCTTTGCTCGTCCAGATTCTTATTCACTAATTTCCTGATATAACTAGTGCATCTTATGCTTGAAACCTGGCGTGCTGGTGGAAAAACATCCTGATCCTTTAGATGCTACTGTAGGAAGACCCAGTTGAAACAACTGAGTACGTGTCAAGCAAGAACTGCTCACGTGAGTAAGCATTTGAGTCATCAAAGCCCCAAAAGGACTGGTAAGGAGGAGGAAGCTGTTTCATCAAATGCCTGGTAGCAGGAGATGTAAACACATAACCCAGACGAACAGGCTGATTTTGTGGATCATACGCACAGCAGTTGTGCTAAATTGAGTGGTGGTGTTTGGCAAACACAACAGAAAAGAGAAGATGCATATGGAGAGCTCTGAAACACAGATGCTCTGGAGCAGGATGTTGGGGTGGGTATGTGAAATTACAGACGTGCAAAGAGAGGTTTTCCATCTGAACTCAAAGTGGAGTATCTTAGCATTAAAAAAGTGAGATTTTTTTAGCCATGGCAGCAGTGTGTGTGACGCACAGGCTGGTGACATAGTCCCCATTGAGCAAGGGCAGCTACTTCTGGGCAGCGGGTTCCCTTCCACCATCCTTGCTTCCCATGTTGGAGGCAGGAAGGCACATTTCAGGCTATTCTCTCTGATGCTCTGATTTTCATCTGCTGCATAGCAAATACAACACACCGCAGAGAGCAGCTTGGCACCCTGGCTCGAGGGCTGCTTGACATGGCAGGGGTCTGCCAGCCTGCCGAGGCCATGAGTCTGGGAGAGCTGTGAATCCCCACCCCAGAGGCATGGATGTTCCTGTCTTCTACCACATTTCATCTCAATTGATGAAACGGGGCCTTGAGCCTCAAACATAGCAAAGGATAACTTGATATATATGTGCAGCTGCACTGATCTCCTGAAAGGGAGTGAGTTGCACGTTTTGCAATTAGGGTGAGCTAATTGCATGTGCACAGGCAGTTGCCACAGCTCAACTGATGGGTGGTAACTTACTAAACCACAGTTATCTGAGCACTTTGAGTCATGAAACCATACTCAAAATGTTTGCAGACTCAGGGCCTGAGAACCCATTGCCCTCCCATTCCATTGCACCACCACCTCAAGGACAAGGAGAGGAACTGAAAACCTGTGCTGTATAGTCCAATGCAAGATGATGTTTCCCAAGGGATTCTTAATTTTCTAGCCAGAATTTCAAAAAAATTAACGATGCTTTCTTTTAAAATGAAATTGAATCAAAATATTCAATTTAAGTGGGAATGTTTGGGAAAGAAAGAGTTTGGAGATTTTCAGCATAAACATTAATTCTTTTAAAAAAACACGAAGGGTCATATTCAGAAGGCCTAAATTTCCCCAGGTTCCTGGGTCTTCTGCTTCTTACCTGCTAGGGATCTCTGCAGGCCTAGAGCCATCCAGAAGGGGACCTGTCCAATTTGGTAGAACTGTGTCTGGAGTGTTATTTTAGGTCTAATGTACTTTTGATCTGTAGCACTTGCTAGTTTCTTAGAAAACTGAAGAGAAAACTACCTGTGAAATGCTTTCGCTCTCTGTACTTGGTCATTACTTTTGTGCATACATGCCTGTGACTGAGCAAAGAGAGTTGAAATCAGCCTGTGGCTTTGTTTTTTTCAGAGCCTTCCTGATGCCAACCCTGCCAGCAGTGCTGATGACCTGGAGAGCATAGATCAGATTCTGGCCCTGGTAAAGTCAACAGGATCTTGCTATTGATCTTCAGACCAGGATTTCAGCGCACTGAGCTGGATATAAGTCCTTGTGAAAGCTTTTCTTTTAAGTGACTTTTTAATGAAACTGGAGATAAAACCATTTGTGCTTGGGGCTAATGCCCAGCTGAAGGAGCAGAAACACAGACCCTGTAAGAGAGTGCTTGTGTGTGAGAGCAGATTCAGTGAACTAACAGAAACAACCAAGGAAAGCCAGGGAGTGACCTGCCTAAATGGTAGGAAATAAAAAAATAGCCCCTCACAGCCAGAGCAAGAGGGGTCTGGGCTCCAGTGGGTGGCTGTCACACCAAAGCTGAGGGGCAGGCGGGGTGTGTGATGGCACCACTTTGCACTCTGCAAAGCTGGGGGACCTCAGGGCTGCAGCTGCAGCTGCCTTCACCCAGATTTCCACCCCTGGCCTCTCTGCTGCCCATGTATCTCTCCTCTGAGGGGATAACATTAGAAAAATAGCCAAAAGACTCATTTCACAGGACTTCTGAAGGCCTCTGTCCCTTCACTGTGAGGGCTATTGCCAACCACAGTAGATAAGCACTCACTAATACCTGTGCAGGCATGCATGTAACACCTTTGTGTGCATCCCCTCTGTTTGCTGCCTGCTGTTATGCTCAGCGTTGCCCTGGAGATCCCAACATTTCAGCAAACACCACCATGTTCTGGTCCCAATGGAGCCCTTTTCCCTCTTCCCTTGAGGGAGGGAGTCACACTTAAAAGAAAAAAAAAAAAAAAAAAGAGATATGTTGGTCTGACCTTCATGTTTTTTCTTCCCATTCCTAAATAAATTCTAAGCTTAGGCATTCCATGCAAAATTTCAACCCAGGGCAGTTGTCTGCATTCGCACTGAGAACCAGTGAATAAGTGTTTTGAGGTAGCCTTAATTATAGCTGTGAGAATGACACCAGTGTAACATTTAAAGTGTGAACATAAAATATGGCAAATCAATCAGAGTATGGAACCACACTCGGAAAGTATTCAGCTGATGATGTTCACGATCACACATTAAAAAAAAAAAAAAAAAAGAAAAAATTACATGTGGAAATTCACTCCTCCAGCCAATGGAAAGAGATACTTTTCTATCTCATAATCTACAAAATTCCCTGACCTACTACCCAAATCACAGTTAAAAGGAGCCTAATTTATCCCTTTGAAAAAAAAAAAAGTTTTACAAGTCGTTATTCCTGCTCAGCAATCACACAGACATTAAATCTTATTGCAAAAAGAGGGGCGGAATGCCTCTTCTCAGCATTACAGCTGCAGCTGTTTGACAGAAGTGACTTCATAAACCCTCCTGATTTGGCAGTAGGAGAGCAGAGTTTTATGCTGTCTGCTGCACAGTCACAGGGGCTGAGAAAGCTCTGCAAAGCAACCTTCACAAATGTTTCACCTCAGTTTATAAATACCTTTGCTTCACCGTGTTAATGCCTCTTTTGCTTTGCTTTCCATTCACCTCCACTGTATCATCTACCAAGACCTTTTATTGCTTTAAAGTGATTGATCCCACTGGTCCCACATATTTTTCTTCTTCTTTTTTTTTTTTTTTTTCTTTTCTCAACGGAAGATACCGCACCTTCACCTTTCCATTAGTTTATTAGCTTATTAGAGTAAAATGCAGTGCAGATTTAGCAGGCTGTCTTCATTTGCAGCAGCATCAGGCTGTATACCTTCTCATGAAAGATCTCAAGTGTCAGCTCCATAACGAAGTACTTGAGAACAGTTTCCTGAACTGTGATGAAAATACTGAGATTTCTGACGGTTGCCTTCCCAGCCTCCAACTTTCTATATTCATTTTGAGACCTTATTATTTAAGAATGAATTCCAGTTCCTCCAAAGCAACTTCTGGAGGTGTTCCCATCTCCCATTAATGTGACTTTGGTATGAGTTTGATATGAGAAGGCTATTCAGTACTTTTCAGGAATACCATCTCCATTGGAAAGTCTTCACCGATGTAAAGTCAGCAGGAACTCTTGCTACAGTAAAATCTCCAGGATTCACCTTTCAAGTTATTTGTTATTTTTATAGACCATTACAGCTCATAGGCCTTGCATGTTCCTTGGCCAAGCAGCCTGTTGTTTCACATTGCCAGGAGATTCTGCAGGATTTGTCTCAGAGCAGATTGAACCGGGATGTAAGAATCTGAGGGGAAAACTGCAAATGAACAAATGAGTTTCTCAATGATGGTCTTCAAACACTGGTGGGCTTCATGTAAGTCTCTCTCAAATTGTTGTCCCTCTCCTTGTAAAGCCATGTGACTACAGATACTTCTAAACTCAATGCTATCCTGAAATGAAAAGCAAAAGCAAAAAGGTGTGAGTGAAAAATAATGCTCTATAAGTTTTCTAGCCAGGATTTTCTAAGCAGAAAGTTCTTAATCATGAATGTTCATCTCTGATTTAGTGTTAAACATCTTCAGTTTTGAGATACATATACTGTAACCACTAAATACTTGGCAGGAAACTTCGGGTAGCAGTTTCACCTGTTCACTTCTAAGGGACACTTTCTTCCTCAGGCATCATTAATTACTTTTTTTCTAATTCTGTTTCTAACAGACAGACCTTTCGTAGCTGTCCCCAAAGCAATTCCACTCCCTCTACACTGACAGGCAAGGGTAAGACCTCAGAGAAATGTTATATCCAGATTCTCTGGAGAGCTCCCAATGGCTCCCAGGGGGACTTTGTGACAGCAACCCTCACTGAAGCATCACTTCCATGCAGTGTCTCTCATGTTATTACATAACTGGGATCACCAGTGAGGCAGGTGACCTTGACAGCTCTGCTGGTTGCGCACCGTAACAAATTATGACGACTTCCCAGTCCCTCAGATGTGGCGTGGCCTGCAGCATGGGAAGTGCTGTTCTAACACCTGGCTGTGCTAAAGAAATACTCTGCATGGGGCAAATCCTTAATCCAGTCAACCCAACATCACATGTTGCAGCTCATGGAAACCCCTGCCTGCTGTGCTTAGAAAAATCTAAGTGGAGCCAGTTTTTTCCTTAAGGATCTGTAGCACCACCAGCTGTCAGCCTTGCCTGTGGCAGGGGAAACCTTCTGCCTGCCATTGAGCTGGGCCAGCACAGGTTTGTGAGCACTGGAAGGGGGTGCTCATCTACTATACACACACAACCACTAAAAGAAAACATTTGCCTCAACCCTCATCTGCTCCTGCCCCTACCTAAGAGAGGGTAGGAGCAGATGGTAGAAGCAGAGCTTTAACTTGCAGTGGTTCTCCAGCCTGGTTTACTCTAGGAAAGTTCTGTGTCAGCACAAAGGGAGGAGCATCTCAGCGCTGGGAATGAACATTTAGAGGTGAAGAGGACAAGACACCTTCTGGCAGCAAGATCAGCCTCTGTCATCCTAAAATTTAGGTGCAGATGTGCTCTCAGTCACAGCCTATGCCTTCATGAGGTCTCATACACAATGAATGTTCCAGGAAAAGCTGTTGCTGATGATACAAAACTGGATGGAGTGGCTGATGCACCAGAAGGCTGCGCTGCCATTCAGTGAGACCTGGACAGGCTGGAGAGTTGGGCAGAGAGGAACCTCATGGAAGTTCAACAAAGGCAAGTGTAGGGTCCTGCACCTGGGGAGGGACAACCCCACGCACCAGTATAGGCTGGGGCTGACCTGCTGGAAGGCAGCTCTGCAGAGAAGGACCTGGCAGTTCTGGTGGACAGCAAGTTGCCCTTGAGCCAGCGGTGTGCCCTGGTGGCCAAGGCCAGTGGGACCCTGGGGTGCATTAGGAGGAGTGTGGCCAGCAGGTGGAGGGAGGTTCTCCTGCCCCTCTGCTCTGCCCTGGTGAGGCCGCACCTGGAGTGCTGTGTCCAGTGCTGGGCTCTCCAGTTCAAGCAAGGCAGGGAACTACTGGAGAGGGCCCAGCAAAGGGCTACAAAGGTGATTGGGGGATGGAGCATCTCCTAATGCTCCTTATGAGGACAGGCTGAGAGAGCTGGGCCTATTTAGCCTGGAGAAGGGGAGACTGAGAGGGGATCCTATCAATGCACACAAACAGCTTAAGGGCGGGTGTCAGGGGGATGGGCCAGGCTCTTTTCAGTGGTGCCCAGCGACAGGGACAAGGGGCAATGGGCACAAACTGCAACACGGGAAGTTCCGTCTGAATACGAGGAGAAACTTCTTTACTTTGAGGGTGGCAGAGCACTGGAAGAGGCTGCCCAGAGCGGTTGTGGAGCCTCCTTCTCTGGAGACATTCAAAACCCACCTGGATGTGATCCTGTGCAACCTGCACTAGGTGAACCTGCTTTAGCAGTGAGGTTGGACTAGATGATCTCCAGAGGACCCTTCTAACCCCAAACATTCTGTGATTCTGTAGGGGACAGAAGAATCTTCTCCTGTAGCATGTGGTACACACCAGATTTTGGCACTTCTCCTTCACTTGATGTATTTACTCTTTTAGTTAGTAGCACCCTGTGATTTTAACTGAAAGGAAATTGAGTTTTAATGTTATTCTTAAAAGCATGAAGTTTCAGACTTATTGTGGGTTTTACCTTTGTTATTAAAAACAACAAAGAAACCATTTTTTAAAACTCCATTTCACCCAGACAATCCCAGCTTCATAATAGTAATAGCAAAAAGGATTTGCAGCTGAAGGATTGAAGTGTGGGTTAACATCAAAACCAGTGCTGAATCACTGCCCCAGCCAGCAAATAGAAGGCATTTGTTATATGGGAATACCGAAACTAGCCATCCAACACCATTCTCGGGCCCTTAGGTATTTTATGATAGCGGTTGTGGGTCTGCTGTGGGCAAGGTGAACTCATTGCTCTGGTACACCCCTGTGCTGAAAAGCCAGGGAGTCCTGAGTCAGGAGGTTAGCTGAAAAGCAGCCTTTTTCACATATATTTCCAAAGTTTCCTTTTTCAGAAAGATTTTGATGCTTTCTTTGAAGGTCGCCTTTCAAATCTCTTCTGTAAAGTTGCCTTAGGTATAAAATCCTTACTCAAATATATTAAAAGGTCAAATAAATTGCACTAAGTAAACAAGCTAGCTTTGCTAGCTTTTGCAGGTGTCCAGCACATGGGAGCTTTAGGATACATGACAGAGAATAAAAACTTGACTTATCTCTCTCCTTTCAGTAAAAGTGGGCAGTAACTAACTGAAGGAAAAGAAAAAGTTTCAGACTAAAAATTCTTTCCATTTTAACTTCAGGAAATAGGGCCCTTGTGAGCTGAACTGATAGAAAGCAACAGCTCTTGTAGTACTTTGCCATTTAAGGGAAGGTAACAGGAATATTTGCAGTGATTTGATTTTAAGTGTTTTCAATTGCAGGACAGGAGCAGATCCTCCCTGAAGCTTTCATTTGTCGAGATCCATATGTTTAGACAGATGAGTTAATAAAGAACTCCCCCTGAATAAAACCAGCATGGCCTACTAGTTTCAAGGCTCTCTAATTTATGGCTTAAAATTTTCCACTGCTCTAGGTCTGTTTCATGCAGTTGTCACTCAGTGGTAGGCTGAAGTTTCAGGATGTTTCTGATGGCCCAGCTTTTATTTTTGAACCTTAACATAAAATTGATAGTATCCACCAAGTTGCTTTGCTTTTATAAAGAGGCCACTTTTATAAAGGCTTCCTTAGAGAAGATACAAACTGCTTTCTTCCATTTTTATTTTACTCAGAGGTGCCAACTGGACCCATCAAACAGATTCCTACAGCTGGCTTTTACAGACAGCTCCCTTTTTCTTCAGCACACTCAAATTTTAGACCCTGGCCTGCTGCCAACCCTCAACATTTTTTCTTAATCTTTATGCGCCCTGGTAGACAAAATTTCCACTAAAGGCAAAGTGGCCATGGTGGTGCCCTGGTCCAGGTGCTGGATGCTCTCCACTATTGGCGGGCCAAAATCTGGGAGCTGGTTTGGAGTGCCAAAGCTCCTGATGTCCATTCCTGGTAACTCAGTGCCTCCACCCCCACTGACCTATTTTGTATTTTTCCAATATAAATTCTCAGGATAGCTCAACTTCTGGAGGAATAAAATAGTTATTTTAGAAAGTGATTCCTGTGCTTTTCCTTGGGCTCATGAAAGTCTAAGCTGGAGCTTTCTCCAAGAGGTTCTGTGTGTGGTCAGTGGGGAGCAATAGAACAGTTTATCTGATCCATCTTAGATGGCTGTTATAGGATGAACTGAATCTGGAGTGCCTCTTTCTCTCTGATAACCCTAAAGTGAACACAGCTTGAACAGCTCAATCGTTGGGAAACCTCTGTGGGGCAGATAAGTCCCACCTCACATCTGTACCCCTCTCTCACTTGCTGTTTTCTAAAACAGTTGTGTTTGGAAGATATCTCCTAAGACATATACCACTGAGAATGGTGGAGCTGTTAATTTCTTGTAAAGTCACCATTCCTGTGGAAATAGAAAATCCCCCAAGACCCTAGCGTAGTTCATTCTGTGGTTTGCTGCCGCAAAGCCTTTTTCTAATGCAGCAGGTGCATGTGGAGTGCAGCACTATTAATAAAATGGAACTGCCTAAACATATTTCCTGCAACCTTCCAGAAAGATCTTGGAGGCAATTCCTCACTTGAAGAACTTCAAATTGTCCATTTGTCAGTATTTAAAAAAATATCCACTCAAACGAGTATTGATGCCTACAGCTTGCAAATAACTTCATGGAGGGTGAGGCAATTTTTTCCAGAACCACTCTTCATATTAATTACTTTAAAAAAATGAACATTCAGAGCTATTAGGTCCAGGAACAACTTCATAATATCAGTGGCTGCAAAATGAAAAACGTGCATGCTGGCACATTTGTTCAGTCCGTGGTGGCAAACAGGGACTCTGCTGCCGTTTTATGCGAATTCTAATGAAAACAATTTATCTTGTTTCCGTCACCCCTAAGCCATTATTTATGAATCAGTCTTCAGATCTCGCATAAGGAAAAACAAGTCACTTTGGTGCCGAGAACCGATCTCTGATTTGTGTCAGGAAATCGGCGACCAGAAAACAAGCTGATTAAGTACCATTAGAAATGTCATCTAGCAACAGCCACCCATTCCATACTCCTCCCCCAAAGTGTGCAGATCCCCCGGGTGAAGAGCCCTCGGCTTATGCTGTGCTGAGCAGCTGGCAGAGATGCCTGTCTGCACCAGCCCTTGCTGCTCTTCTCCTGAGAAGCAGGACATCTCTGGGTCTTCAGTTCACTGCTGACCAAAGTCAGTGACGCCTGATGCTGTGCTGTTGTTTGGCCTGCAATGAACTTGTGGTTTCTGTTTTGTTCCTCAGGGATGGGTCTCAACACAGCAAGAAAAGAAAGCCTGCGGCTGGCACTGTGGCAGGCAGGCTTAGCGGAGGCAATGCACCATACCCCTGCCTGCCTGCCTGCGGGAAGCCTGACAGGGCTGCCTCCATGCCATCCTTTGAGTCCTGGTGATGCGACTCGCTCTTGGTACAAATTAAGTACCACTGGGCTGATTTCATAGCAACTGAGCTGTTTCGCCCTGACAAGAGATGCAGGGCAAGGGGACTACAGGTGGATATACAGGTCTGCTGAAGCTGTTCCTTTTGGATAGCAGTACCGAACCTGCCACCCCAGACTTCTTCCTCTGCGCTGGGCAGAGCAGTGGCACCGTAGCGCAGGGGCAGGAGAAACTTGCACAGTCAGAAGTTTTTTTATTATCCCACCCTGCCGATCTGGCACCTTTTAAGGACACTGTTTTCTTTTCCCCCTTAAAGAAAATACCATGACTGTTTTGCAAATGGGATGGCTATTTTAACTTCTTAGCGTGATTTATATTCCATTCCCTGCTGGCTGCCATTGAGATTGGCCCAGTCCAATCTGCTACACATTTCTGATTTAGTACTGTCCTCGCGACCCCTCGGTAACTTCAGCGCAGGAGACAGGATGTTATCAGAAAGCTGGAGTAATGCATAGCTGCACCTGAGCACAGCCAGGGCAAGCCACACGCTGCTATTTCGGGAAGCTTTTATACCTTGTATTTTTCTTTTCTAATGCACTCACATTGCTGCTTAAAATACAGAATCTCTGTTAAATAAAAGGCTGCTCTGTTCGCCTTGGCAGTGTGTAATTACAGGAGAGAGACAACGTGGACATTATTAGGGGGCATCTCTGTGGAGGCAGGAGGCGCAAGGAGTTCGCTTGTGGGTGCAATGCCAGTGCACAGCTGGTTAGGCAGCGGGGTGATGCAGTATCCTGGGTCCTGGGACAGTGTGGGAAGAGGCCCCTCGCCCTTCCCCATCTTCACGCAGACCCTTTGGCTAAGCAGTTTCTGCAGCCCTATTGCAGGCAAAATCAGTAACAATGCACTTCCTGTCACTAGTGAAAGATTTGCTCCAAATCCTTGTGAAAGTGTCACTTTTCATGAGAAATTAACACCCACCTTTTAATTGCTGAGGACTGGCACTGTCTCACAGGCACTGGGGTGCAGCAGAAAGCATTCTTCCCAGTACCTGTAGGGGATGGGCTATTCCAGTGCTGTCCTGCCTATTTCTTCATCTAATTTTCCTTCAAGCCTGTCTGGTTTAGATTCATTTTATACAGTGATTTTTTGAACTAGTTCGGCTGATAAACCAATACTGGTACCGTAAACCAAAAAAAGGAAAACAAGAAACAACCCCTAAAGAAATGCAAAACGGGAAAGTCAGGACATCAAGAAGGAACTGAAAGAGACGTAACTGTAGCAATAAATGAGAATTATGAAATACTGACTACTAGCATGAGTGACTGCCTCTGAGACATAAACCCAGAACTTTCCTTCAAAAACACTGAGTGGAAGGACATGCTACCAAGGGCTGCCATTTTGAAGGGACTTTAGCCAAGTCGTTGGCTTAGAGCTTATTTTTAAGGGCTTGTTCATATGAATTTATGAACAGGTTATAATATAAATGGATCCCTTGGAATACAATTTACTTCAAAATCAAACCTGCAGCAGTGAAACTACTCACAATTAAAGGGCTTGGCTATCCGTGACGCAGGGTCTGAGGAAAGCTGGTGCAGAATTTATGTAACCTCATTGTATAGGGGAAGGGGGGGAAGTCCCAGAGCTCAACAGTCATGATAATGGGTTTTCAGTGAAAAAAGGACCTAACTTAGCTTCAAGTAGAATAGGAAAATCAGAATTCAAAGTATTCCCAGTGGTATCTAAACACATGCTTTTATACAAGTAGATATTAAAGTAGTTCTGGGAAAGAAGAGGAAGAAAATAAAACCTTCATTGAGGTGGCTGTATTTCATCAAGCTAGCATTTGTTTGTACAGAAAACAAATGTCGTTAGTCTTGTTTATTTTAACTTACGAGCAACAAAGAAGTCTTACTGGAAAATTGGTATTGCAGAAGTCCAACCTCTCACTGTACTCTCATTTTTGAAGAATGATGTCTAACAATTTCATTTTATTTTTAACACACTCTTTTTATGTCATGCATAGCTTCCAATATTGCCCTTTCCGTCTCTAGGTGTATTTATTCCTAATAGATTCTTAGATGGATATTCCTGGAGACTGAAAATATTTGGACCCAAACGTTCAAAGGTTGCTTCTGATTCCTGGTGACTGAGTTGTAGCTTGACTTGAGGTAGCTTGAATTTGCTTTTTAACAAATTGTGAACAAGTGCAAAGCCAGATGGACTCAGTATGTTGATCTAGCACACGTGGAAACAGTATCTTGCAATACCTCAAATTCATCAGCAAGATACTGAGAAGCCAGAAGTCACAGCAAAATGTTGTTCACAAATCCACCAGATGAGATTTAAAGTGGTTACATCTTTGCGGCTGCAGTATCCCCCAGCTTCCCACATTGTGCTCATCTATGCTGGGAAGGCTGGCACAAAAGTAAAAGAGCAGGTTCTAGTTTTAGCTTAGCTGGCCCAGCAATTGGTGTCTATTCCTGATGAGTTTTTTGTGGCATGCATCATTGGTACTAAAAATTGGATAAGAACTGCTGTCTTGTTCTACATGGTATATCCAAGACTCATCATAAGATAAAGACCTTTTGGGCAATGCCAAAGTAAACTGACTTGGAACAAGGCATAGGACATGTATTGGACTTGAACAACTAAACCTAATAATTGCAAGCCCATACCTAGGATTTTTCTGGGCTTCTTCCTGGGATAGTATGCATAACCACTGCATTTTTTTGAAAATTGAGGATTTTTTCAGGTGTATGTTCATTGGGTCTTATATGTTGGATACATAGTGTATTGATATGTAGTGGAACAGCCATGGGCTCTGCTGGTCGGTCATGTTTCACTTACAGGTTACTGGTCATCTCAGCATCTTGTGTTGTTTTTTGGCTCTTTCAGAACTGGAGAATAGCTTTATAGTTTAAGACTTTATGTGCATTTATAGAAATCTAGACATATAAAACTGGCTTCTGAAAAAGCTCTAAATAATCTTTCCAGGCTACTCAGCATGTCAGTAAGCCTTCATTCTGCCAAAAAGTGTTTTTATCCCCTGAACCTCTCTGATGCAACTACACTGAACTGTCAGTAACTTTCTGTTTTGCAGGCTGTAGCTTAAATTGCTTAACTGCAAATTAATGTAAATGAAACTCTTACAGTCCACATGGCAAGACCCAGCACATGCAATTACGAGTGCAGTCCACTGTCCTTTACCCAAAAGCCCAAGATAAGTGTACTTCTGTCTCGCTCTTGCTTACTTTTGGGTGGAGAGGAAGAGGATGCTGTACAGGGAGAAGGAGAGGGAGCAGGAGAGTCTGCTCTACTTGTACAAGCCGGGAAGTTGCTTTTACTAGTTGGGACATCTTGCTGTGCAGAGCCATCTCTCGAAGTGTCTCACACCTCGCCAGCCTCTCTGGCCTGGGATCACCTGGGCTAAGAGGAGATAGGTCTCCATTCTCTTCCCCTTCCTTAGGGCTTTTCCCTGGGGCTTTTCTCTCTTCCTCCAGCTCCTGAGCCCCACCAGGCTTGGACACCTCCATCTCTTCTCCCAGGCTGTGCCAAGCTGTGCCAGACCTGCTGGTGCTGAAGTGCTACTGGGTGTGGAAAGGCTGTGGGGGGTTGTGGGGAGGGTGGGGGGCTGCAGCAGCCCAGAGGGTGCGGAGACCCCCTGCCTGGTGCCCAACGGACACAAGCAGAGTGGCCGGACCAGCCATCAGCCTTCCCACCTCCCTTCCTGCTCCAGACCTGTGTGTGGCTTTTTTAAAGCCAGTTTGGCCCCTTCCCATCCTCTTCCCTCGCATCTCTGGCCCCGCTGCGAGTGGCCACCCACCCCACCCACCTCTCCAGCCCCCCCGGCCTGGCTTCAGCAGCTGGAAACCTGGGGGTTCCTGGGAGGGATGGGCAGGTGGGTGCAGAGCTCAGGGCTGACGAGCCTTTTGCACGAGGCAGCGTAAACCCTCCCGTGGTCCCTGGTGGGAGCGGGCTTGCCCAGGCTGGCCCCTTCAAAGGGGTGGGGTGCACGTGGAGTCAGCCCTCCGGAGGCTGTGTTATAAAGCTCAGTGCTGAAGGATTTTACAACGTGTTTCAATGTGTAATTTTAAAGGAGAACAAGGGCCAGGAGCAAAATCTTTCATTCCAAACCCCTCTTGTTTTCGGGGATGTTCAGTGTGGGTCTGGTTGATGCTCCTGCATCCCATGCCAGGTGCCTCCCAGTGACACCCACACTAAGAGGCAGAGACCCCTGGAAATGCCCAGCCAGGTCTGGCTGTCAGGGTTTCCACCAAAAAGTTATGGCTGCTGTGAAGTCAAATCTTCTCAGCCTGCCCTTGGTTTTATTACTATTATTATTATTCACAACCCCAAAATGCATCAAATGCATGCGAACCTGTCAAGCTGACAGTACTGCGTTTGGAGCACGGAAAAAAGAAGAAAAAAAAATCTCAAGTAGGAAAACAGTGGGTTGGAAACGGGAAGGCTGAATGAGCCCCACCTGAAATAACTCCAAAAAAAGGCATTTCTGGCTTTGGCAAGTCAGCCAGAAGGATTCTATATGTTTTTGTATATGGTTCCCAGAGGATTTAAAACTGTAAGATTTGATGCTAAACCTATTTCTGTGCTGTGAAACCAGGGACAGCTGTACAAATATTTGCTGTTTTTAATTAAACCTAACATTGCTACTTCCTTCATTTAAGTTAGGTCAAAGGACTGGCAATTTTATGCTTTGATAGATGAAGAAAAACAGTTGTGGGTGTTGTGTTTTAGAAATATGTTATAAAATAAGAAGTCTGAGGGAAAAGGCCTCAGAGGCTATAATAGCTCTACCCTTGTGCTTTCTTCTCAAAGATGTTTTCCTTGTCAAACATTTTGCCTTATCCATATAGCAACTGTTTCTACTGTAATTCTGCTTATTATTTTTCCTTGAAAGACTTTCATCCAAACTTTCCATTTGCTCTCTACTTAAACTTTAGGTAGCATTCTCTCAGCTGTGTGTTCTTTATAAATGTAGATAAATCTGCTTTGTTAGGGGGAAATGAGGAGGGATGTACCTGGTCCTGCTCTCTTTGGACCCCCCTACGTTGCCTCAGTCACTCGGCAGAAAATCTTACAGCAATTCCCTCTGGAGAAGTGCTGGTCTTTCTACTGCTCCTCAGAGCAGGACTTTAGTCTCACCATCTCTTCCAAAATCAGGTGTATCAATCCCATCTCAGGGCTAGAGATATGCTATCCGTTTGGAGACCCATTTTTTCGGTCTCACAGCAAAGATTGAAGAGCACCAAGCTGGGACTAGCAGGGGAAAGTTCTCGTTTCAGCTCCATGGCCTGTTGCTCATCCTGGGGGCAAGTCCCTCATTCTTTCACTATGGGAAATGACGATGATGATGCTGACTCCCACGGTGATGTGTTTGGGGACCTATACAGTAAAAGTGCCAGGTCTTAGAGTTCCTTGGGCTTTTAGAGGAGGGCAAAGATGACTTAGAATTGAGCAGAAATTTCCACCAATTTGTCTTTTTGTCAAGAATTCTGGATGCCTGAAAATGCACTGTCTGTTGGACAACAGCCATTTTCACCATTTTTTGTTTAAAAATCAGGAAAAAATGTTTAGGAAGTCAGAATAAGACATTTAAATGCCTAAGCATATATTTTAAAGTTTTATTTTTTAATGTGATTTTTTTAGTCTTCTTTTAAGGCAAGGTATAGACAAAAGGCACCAAGGAGAAGTAAGGTGTTTTGCTTGTGTTAGTACATATTTTGTGGTTTGGGTTGTTTTAGAATTTAATTTACAAAATTTTTTGAGATTTCAACTTTTCATCCTCAGTGAAAAATCTCGGATTTTCTGTGGAAAAAAAGTGCATCATTTCTTCCGCTTTGGTGCCTATAGTGGAAAGAGTGGAGGGATTGTCCCATAGTGGAAAGAATGGAGGGATTGTCCCTGCTACCTAGTTTGTTATTTCTGCTTTAAAAATCACATCTTACTGTGCTAAGTGAAATTAGTATGATAGGATTTAAAAATCTTCACTATATTCTCAGTAAATTGGTTATTATTAACAATGTTAGCATGGTTTACTACTTCCAGCAGTTTTACTGTTGCTGTCGTGGTGGTGCTAGGCACAAAGTTAATTTGACTTCAAAAGAAAAAACTTTTTTTCCTATAGGTGTAAACCTCATCCATCAGTTGACAGACATCTGTCAGCAGATAGACCTCTGTTCCTTCCTACAGTGCAGGACCCATGCCAGGCACTCAAACCAAACCACAAAAGAGGCAAAAGAGTGGAGAAGTGGGTACAGGAGCATGGAGAAGAACACACAGATTCACAGTTTATCAGCTTGCTCACTTTTTAAGTGCTAGAAAGAAATGTGTTTGTCTTAGGTGGTCTGAAGTTTTGGGGTGGATTAACATTTTCTAAAACTTTTTTTATATATAAAAAAAATAAAAACTTCCAAACCCTCCAATAGACCTTTATCAATAATTTTCTTAGCAAAATGTTATACATGGACAATTGCAGAAATGAGAAGTGGAAGTCTGTCTTTATTTCCAGCATCTGCCTTCCTATCTGCTCATTTTTTAGCTATGTACCATGTGGACCCCTGAAGATATTGAGCCATCGGCCAAGTAGAGAGTAAACCAAAAGGAGATATATCACAACTTAATGCCAAATAAATTATATGCTGTCAAATCTACCTTTGTTACTGCTAGCACCCCTCACCTTATAACTAAAACCATGGCAGAAGAGGTCTGTTAACTGATTTTAGCAGGGTTCTAGTGTGTATCCATAAATGCAGAGGCTCTCTTCCTGACACTGCTGCTGTCCCATCTGCTTTGCCAAATGTGTCTGAAGAGGCAGAAAAGGGTGTAGGAGCCTTTGCCCCCCACTCCAGGACATATAAGAAAAGCCAGGTTTTTCCCTACTGTAATTCTGCTATAACTCAATGTGCTTTTACAATCAATGAGTTTTTCTCAATGAGTTAACCACCCTTTCAGAAAAACAAGATGAATAGCTGCTTATTTTAATTTGGCAGCACTTTGAGCAAATACAGCATTTTTTCTGTCTCATGTAGCTCAAGGCTAAAAACCCAAAAAGCAAGAAGACTTCTTTTCCCCCCCTCCTTCCTAAACGAAATTCAGGGTTTTGTGGGATTCAGCACAATCCATGGGATTTATGTTGCACCTGTTGTATTCTCACAAGAAATATCAATTAAAATATTGTGACTTTGGAAGGAACATAGGAAATCTATGAGGGGAGTCGAGCTCCACGTCTTTTCTGCACCTGCAGCCATCTGCCGTCCCAGCTTGCTGCCCCTTGGGTGAGGGGGGCCTGCCGGGCCGCTGTCACGCGCCGCTCCGTCTCACCGGTGTGCAGGGAGAAGCCCATTTCCCCCACCTGTGCTGTGCTCACTGTTTCTTGTTTGAGTTGGCACCTGTTGGTGGTATTGGGGTGACAAGGCCTTGCAGACATAGTGCTGGAGTGTTTGGTGGTGCAGATTTGGGATGCTCTCGGTTGCCCTTGAGTGTCTGGGCTGTGAGGGGGGAAGGAGAAGCTGAGATCTTGTAGCAGTTAGCTCCAAAGCCCAACCAAACTTGATAATAGTTTTTAAAAACTGCAGTGCCTGTGAGTCAATACGCCTTTGTCCCCAGCTGGTGATAGTGGGATTTTCCTGGAATGGTTGGGTTCTGCACTGCTGATGGTTGCTGCTGTTGCTGTTTGCACATTACGGTGCTGGTGGGATGGCCCCAGTGGAGCAGGACCTGAAGGAATTCAGGCTTGAGAGAGACTGTGTGTCCAGGAAATTTGCTCAGAATGTGTTGATCTAATTTGAACTTGATTAGGTTGTCCTAATTATATCTTTTTTATCTTTTATTTTCTTTTTTATCTTTTCCTTTGCCTTTTCTTTTTCTTTTCTTTTCTTTACTTTTTCTTTTCTTTATTTTATTTTCAATGTTATTAAGGAGAGCTCTGAACTGTTGTGGAGGCAGAATAAACACTTGTAAAAGATACAAAGCCTTCAGCTTCAAGGCAAAATCCAACCAGGAACTGACGAGAATTAGAAAGAAAACTGTCTCTGGGGACAATGCAGTGTCATTATGTCCCCTCACTGTACACCCTGCACTTTTCTTAGGAGAGTGCTGGGGCTTGTTATGGGCAGAGGATGGATGTATAGTCTGATCCACCAGACCCACTAAACGATCCAGGTTTATAAAATTCACTGCTACAATAAATAGTTTTTAGGGCAACCCCTGCTCTTATCCACATAGTGGAGGAAGGGTTTCAACTCTCAGTTCTTACAGGTGTGGCCTTACTATGAGCTGAGAAGCTCTTTGGGGAAATGTTGCATCCCTTATCTTCAAGCTGTGCTAGAAGAGGATTCACTGCCTCATTGGGAAAAGAGCCTGAAGAAGGGAACACCGTTTTGTAGCCCTGCCATTCTGGGAAAAGCAGGTGCTGGGCTTCTGGCCACGGCCCAGGGTTGTTTTGGCCTGGGAAAAAAAGTTTGGTATAGCCTATACAGCATAATGGGAACAAGGATTTGGAGCCTGCCTATATACTGCCCTCCCTCTACCCTAGCTGAAGGCCACAAACAATTATTTGCTCACTACTTGTACTAATTTCTGGACTGGCAGAGTATTTCTAGCAATGTGGCAGCAGGAGGGGCAAGGACCATGGAGTGGTGTGGAGGGCACACTCCTTGGAGCCCTCACAAGGGCAAAGCAAGTGGGACATTCCTGTTTGCCAAGGGAAATATACCTGGGCTCTGCAGTGGCTGCTGCCACGTGGGGAGTTGGGCAGCAGGAATAAACATTTCACTTATCCCTGAACTGTAGGAAATAGGAGTTAAAATTCCCTCACCCAGATATATCCAGACCTTCGTGACTCCCTTTCCTGGTGGGGATATTAACTACCGGACTAGTCAGCAAGGCAGGGCAGGAACCGCTGGTGTGAACACTGCTGAATAAAAGAGGGTCAGGGTAGAGCCTGAGCACCAGCCCCTTGTCACCCACACTGCTGAGCTGCTGCTTGGTCATTCTTCACTAGCAGCTGTGCTGTAAAACCACCCAGAAAACCTACCAGTTTTCTACCAGTAGCTATCGCTATTATACAAAGAAGGGTGGAAGCTACTGCTGCTGCCCAGCATGGAGGTACTGGGGGGTGCTTTGCTGCTGTGCAACTGCCCGTGGGGATGAGGCCCATGGGTATTTAGGCAAAGAAATACTGGGATAGTGGATATTAATGGAGCTTAGGCATAAGCCAGGCACTGAGCAATTACAGATGCTCAAGAAACTTTGAGAGACCCATATAAAATACGCATGGATAACAAGTAGAGGATTTCAGGAGCATAGTTTTGAGCACAGGCATGTGATTTCTTCCATTTAATTATCCATTGCTTTGGCTGGATGTTGAACATAAGGACAGCTGTACTGATTTAGATCGGAATACCACCAGCCCACATCCTGACTGCAAAAGTAGCAGGGGATACCCCCAGTGTTTTCCCTGAATAAGGCTCATGCCCAGCATTTTCGGTGTACTCACCTTGCAGCTGTCTCCAAAACAGGCAACTCGTCTGCCTGAACTGTGGCAGTGGGGGACCACGTTCATGGTCTCCCTCAGGGAAAAGGAAAACAGTGACCACAACGGGACGCCTGTTGTTGAATGAGAACAGGCAAGTAAGCTGTATAGTGTTTCCACAGCCCCTGATCATTCTCAGCTAGAGTTGAGTATTTTTTTTGTGCCTGTGATGGGGTTTTTTTGTTTAATAACTCACAGTGGATCCCTCTCCAAGTGCTTGTCTACTCTCCTTTTAAACCCATGCAGCCACAATGTCTTCTGGCAACAAAGTCCATGCTTACTTTCTCCTTGAAGAATCACTTCCCTACATTTGTCAGCATGGCTCCCCCATAGCCCATTGGTCTTGTACTGAAAGGGACAAGTGAGTACCCAGTCCTTCTCTATGGCAGCCAGCATTTTACAGACCTGTATCGCGTTTCCCCTACCGCTCCTTTCTAGCCTCTTCTGATTCTCCTGCCGCAGGTTAGTGTCCCCACAGAGGGCCAGCTGGGACTGTCTCTTGTTCTGAAAGCACAGAGTCAGCCCAGTTCGCTTACAAAATGATGAACACCTGAATTAGCGTGGGTGGCTTAGCACTGGCGCGGTGGAGACAACCCACGTGGCTGGTTCTGCTGGCTCAGCTCTGGGGTCAGGGCTCTGCAGCTGAGGGCCAGGCGCAGCAGCTGGGCACTGCAGCCTCTTCCACCAGTGTGGCTCTTCCTGTGGTGAACACTTGACCAGACTTAGGTGTATGTTCCTAGGATATAAATACAAAAATATTTTCACTCTCGTATGTGTCATTCTGGGGAGACATTTTGCCCTCAGAACCGACCTTTTTATATAATACCACCAAATACATGTTGCACCTAAGTGGAGATACTCTGTTAGAAATAAATGTGCTTATAAGCATTTGGAAGTGTAAAGGTGATATTTATAAAGTGACCAGAACACCCACTATGCACTGCATAAGCCAGTGAAAATAACAGCTGCTGAGTTTTATCAGCTTTAGAGCACCACGGGAGCAGCACACAGAGCGGTTCATCTGCAATGTGTCAGTGCTGAGCACAGCTGACTAATGTGCTGCTGTAGTTAAAGACAGGGTAATCATAGAGAGACTGTAAGTAGATGATAAAATAAGTAGCAGTTTTATGGCTTTTCACATGCTTTCTCCTAATATCCACATCTGTGCTGTATTTGTGAGAGTAAAAGCAATGAAA
Source organism: Falco rusticolus (assembly GCF_015220075.1). Classification (NCBI taxonomy): domain Eukaryota; kingdom Metazoa; phylum Chordata; class Aves; order Falconiformes; family Falconidae; genus Falco; species Falco rusticolus. The sequence goes on along the minus strand of NC_051188.1, from coordinate 29,673,527 downwards.
ATTCCTGCAGGTCAAAATAACTTTATTCTTAAGAGTATACCTAGGGTGTTGTCTTCCCTCCAGCTCAGTGGTAAACATGTTGATGTTGGAGTAAAGAAAGGGCTGGTATTTTTCCTGGATGAGTGAAGTACAGTTTTACCATTCTGCATTAACTGTTTCAGATGCTGTATACAATTTTTTAACTACTAACTGTGTTCTGATGGTTTATAAGTAAAAAAGCTTTTCTTTTTTAAAAATTCGGAAACCACTAAGAGCTCGACATAAAATGTGGGGAGTAAAATCTGACAGGAACAGAAGAAAATGTAATTACCTGAAGTGACAGTTTTGTTCTCAGAACAGTTTCCACCATGGAATGGCATTATTTTTTGAAATTTTCTGGATCTCTGAAAGAGATGCAATTTGCATTTTCCTTAGGGGCAATGTCAGGTAAACTAATTGAAGCTGCAGTTCAGTGGACACTGAAAGTCAGCATAAAGTGGCACTGGTGCTGAAAGACACAGTCCCACCTTCTCCCAGTCTCGCCTTGAATTCCCGTTCTGCATCACCTCCTCCTCTGTAGTTGTGCAGAGAACTGGAATGAGAAGCAGCACTGGGTTTAAACTTACCCAGAAGAAAACCCAGTCTTCAGATGGATTCCTCCCCCAGGGAAGCTTGTTTTGCAGATATGCAGGCTGCTGTGCTCTCAGAGGGAGGGATGCTCTGGGGCAGGAACAAGTGATGGGAGGTGGGGGATTACTTTTCTTAGCGATACTTTGGCCAGTTTACAATGTGCAACAGACTGCTACCACAACTAACCTAACAGTAACTATTAATATTAGCCAGGAATAAGTGGGACTAGTTACTTATTTATTAAAACCCACAAATAAATATAACCCTGTGTCTTTAGAAGTGGGGATATAAGAATGGTTTGCATTTTTCTGAAAGTCTAAATACACATTATTTGGCATGGAAGGGAGCTGCTACAGGCTGAGGCTCACCTGTGCTGGCTACAGTTCACCTTGCAGATGTGCTGAAGGATGGTTCGTGTGTTAAAAGCAAGTGACTCATAATTGGACCTTCTGGGAAACATTATGGGTCACCTAAATTCAGCAAGGAGTTCAGGGAGAGGAAATTGAGATTAAAAGAGCTGAGGGACTTGAGCTTGTGCTGCACACAGGATATCAGGTGGCAGGAAGAGGAACCGACTCTGACCAGAGGGGCCTGCAAAAGAGCCTGGCTTGGTAGGGACAGACCTGCAAGGCTCCCAGTGAGGATGTGAGCTGGCTAGGAAGGTGGGAGTCTCTGGATAATTTTGAACTTTGCAGTAACAAAGCTGTTTCCAAAGTGGGAATGTTCTTGGGAAAACAGGAAGAGAAGGAGGTTGAAGTAGAGCCAAAAATTAGGCTGGGTGAAGAGCAGGATTCATAAATCTGTGTGCCATTCTTGCCCGCTCTCACAGAATCCCCATCATGAAAGGAAACCATACTTCCATGTTTGAAAACTGCACAGCAACACGTGAGTTGAGCAGCTGAATGAGAGACTGGCTGTTGGAAGAGTCAGGGATTGCAAACTGAGAACTACTTATGTTCACAGGAGGAAAACGGTGTACAAATATCCTACTGTTGAAGAATCAAGGTCAGGTCAGGTGAATAGGATGGATAAGGCACATTGTTCATCTAATGAAGAGGCTGAGTCAGGCCTTCAGTGAGGTGCGGATGAGGCTACATAAATAAAAACACTAATAAATCTGCTGTCAGTATTGTACTCTTGCTTGCTGTTTATGCATGTGGGCTCAGTAAGGGGTCTACTGGGTGCACATTTAGCAGTAGAGTCCTAATTTTAGCTAGATAAAACTTAAGCATACCACTCTAAATGGAGTCCTGTATATTTTCCCTTTTGTCAATGGGAAAAAAAAGCAACCTCGCAGGGTGACACATTCCATCGTCAAACTGCCACAAAGCTCCCTATAAACGACGTTTCTAGATAGGTGGTTCAGACCATGTGCCTATTTTCTTGATGGCTGAGGTCAGGTAGGTGAATCCCAACCACAGAAACTACTTTTTTTCAGAGTCATTATAGAGTTTTCAAAACTAATGGCTGAGAAGCTGGATGAAGCTTGCAGTCACTAATATTGATCTGTAAGTACATTTCCATTTCCCCAAAATTATTTATTTCGGCATCTACCCATCTTCCACATTTATGATGGCAGCTCCCGCTAGATTTGACCAAAGAGGTATTGTTTTGCCATTGATGCTCCCACGATACGTGAGTTCATCTCAGTCTGCTGTTTGAAACAAGCGTATGAGGGGTGAGTCTGCTGTTTGAAATGAGCATATAAGGGGCCAATTCATTGAGCACAATTTATTCCAGATCTTTGCAGAAATATATGATGCTCTTGAGCCCGTACAGATGTGTAGGCAATAGGGAGCTGTCTGGCTGCACAAGTTTTTTATATATTTTTCAACTAAATCAGAAATCCAAATGCAAAAGTCAGCACTTGAGGATGTCTACATGGATTTGTGACTCTCCTGCCTGAGTTCTAAGGTTATAAACCAACGAAGGGATTAAACGCACATGTACATTTTTTTTTTCTTTATGTGACAGACCTAAGATGAATAACATCGCTCATTTACCAAATCAGAGAACATTTAAATGGGAAAGGTTTCTTCAAATCATTGAGGTAAAATCCTGGCCCTTTTGAAGGTGGTTTTAGGTTGGTTTTGATAGCACTCAGTGTCACTGTTTTTCACAGGAAGACATTTCTTCTGCCAACTCTGGTAGTTTCCCATGTGTATTTTATAGGGCCTTGTCCACTCCAGCTTAAAAATACCAAGAAATGGGACATATGCTGCCAATCTTGAGGCATATACTGACATAAAAGAAAGTTATTTAATAAAACTATAATATAATTCATTTTATTCAGTCCTTTCAGAAAGCCATGTGTGAAAGAAACAGAAGGCAGTAGAGAAGTGATGCTGTTGGCAGTGAGCGCACAAGTGCTGTGTTTGTCTGAACCCACAGAAATGGGTTCAAGGAAGATTATAGCTCTGTATATGTACACATTCATCTCCTGAGTCCTGTCATGTCCGTCCCCCTGACCCTAGTGCTGCCCTCTTCAGAGGTGAAAACCAAAACCACCAACAGCTAATCAGGTGCTCGGCCAAATACCAGTGGGTTGTGTCACACTTGCTCCGAGAGCCCTCCTGCCAGCAAGGCGTGATCCGGACTCACAGCAGGCGCATCCTCGGGAAGCAGGAGCCTCACCCGCAAGAAGGTGGGCACAAGCCTGAACTGGCCATGGGGAACGTGGACCAGTGGGATTCTGGTGGATAACTAACTGCCCCTACTTGCAATCGAAGTTTCAGGCAGAGGGAAACACTGAATCACTGTGTCCCCCTCCACTGCTGCTCCTGCTGCTGGAGAACTGCTCTGAGCTGGGAGAACAGCACAGGGCGCTCGGCAGGCAGCATACACTCCCTTCATACCTCTGCACAAGCAGCACAGCTTAGATTGAGCAGTGACATGGAATGTTTGGCCCGGTTTGGCTTACACACAAACTGTCCTTGCCTGCAGATGCTAACTGCGGGCAGCAGACAAAGCTGTGCAACGCCATCTCTGAGTATTTCTGTGGTGCTAAGGAAAGGAGGGCCAGGGCTGAGCTCCAGTACTGGACCCTCTGTTACCCACGCTGCTTACTGGTTCACTTTTTCTTTTTCTCCCTAGCCCTACTTTGGACCTCTCCAGATAGCTCTGGCCAAGACAGTGCCCAAGCATAGTTTTAGTCAAGCCTGTGCCAGCTTTGCTTCTCTCTATCTTACGTTATTCCCTAATTCTATTCCAGCAGGTTTTTCATCCACAAACTCCCCCACATGCTTTTACATCATGGCCCAGGGCATGAAACATGGACCTCACAGTCTTGATGTAAAAACATAATTCTGGTGGGCTGCAGCCTTGGCCTGCACAATTTTAGAAACTTTGAGCTTGAAAAGGTTACACAGAATAATGATGACACCTGAGGGCAAGGTGTACCACATGAGGCCTGCAGGAGATGTTGAGACGAGGTGGTATGGATGCAGTTTGCTCAGGAGGAGCCTTGTCCCATGCAGTGTAAATGAAAGCCATGTGGTGCCTGCTAAATGGGCACTATTAATCTAGTTAGACCTTGTACCAGGGTTCAGATTGACAGAAACTGGAAAAGATGATATCTGTTCCAACTTTCAGATGATGGCTTGACTTCCCTTTAGCCTAGGGTGTTTTTCAAGTGAACCCCAGATTTTCTTGGAGTTGTGGTTGTTGTCACTGCTGGGAGTGTATCGCAGACCCTACAGCTGGGGAAATGCTGGTGGCTACTGCATAGGGTCATGGAGGTCGGCCAGCCCCCGCTGGGAAAGCTCCAGAAAAGATGGTCCCTGAACTCCAGGGTCTCATGGTTGCCTAATCAGAGAAGAAGGAAGGCTGTATCTTTTACAAATGGCTTGAAGAATCCAGGATCAGGATGCGAGGCAAAAATAGGGTCAGCCTGGGAGAAGTCTTATATTTGCAGTTAGTTTTTCAGTATAGAAAGAAGCGATGACAGCCTGTTCACTTCCATCCAAATCCCTCTGTCATCTAGTCTTGGGAGAGAACCAGGGTCTTTACATGGGGCACACTATATTTTTAATCCAATTATAATATGGCTGAGTCCCCTTCCTAGAGCTCAAGCTGAAGCATGAATACAATTAGACAGCAAGTGAGTTTAACAGCCAGGGCCATAAACTTGATGGTTTGCGTAATTTAGACAGGAGTTTCCTTGGAGATTGGCTCTAAGTATTGAAATTCAGGTTTTGTTTTTGTTTTTTCTTTCAAAGGTAAAAATGAAGACCACAGCTCTTTTGCAAAGGCCATAAATACAAGGTTAATTTCTCTAGAAAGAGAGGCCTGTGCAGTGCATGGTCTTACCTTGCAAACATTGTCAAGGACTTCTGGTAAGTTCAGTGTGGCCTTGGGTCTTAAGGAAGAGCCTCCAGGTTGCAGGATTTGGCCTAGATCCATGGAAGTGCATGCAAAATCTTCCCCAAATCTAGCATTACCTGTTTTCACATACTGTTTTTTAATCAAATGTGTGACAATCAAATGTGCCATATCTACAGACAAATTGGAGAAGGCGAATACAAAAAGATAACCCCCAAACTGTTCAGCTGTTTGATGGCAGAAGTCAAGCATGTGCTTACAAGAAAGGGTAAAAATGATATAGCTGTCCTGCTGTCATTAACACTAGCCAGAGGATCAGCATGACATGGAAGTATTTGTGTAGCTACATTGCTGGCCCCCACCCAGATCAGAGCTATATCTGACCCTGAAAGTACCTGACAATGCAGTCCTTGAAATGGAGAAAAAAAAAATCTCAGTTACTGACAACTTCCTGGTGCTTGCTGCAGGTGATTTGCTTTTTAATGTCATTATAAATTAACATCCTATTACCATAATATGAATATTAACCCAAATTTAATTTTCTTTTTGCTGCTCTGTTAATTTAATGTAATATATTTTGGGCAGTAAGCATTTAAAACACATAATTCAACTAAACTACCACAATTAAGATATGACCCTGACCAAAGAGCACTGAGTTCCTTGGTGCGGAAATTGAGACAAAATACAATGTCTCATTACTGTACTACAGCTCTGTGATTCTATTAAGGCAATGTGCCCAGAAAGAATCAGGTTCTGTTAGATGTGGTAACAGGGCTGTAAAACACACATGCATGTTTGGGTCCTGTTTGTATAAGCAAGTTGTTATCATTTTCTTAAATAGTTGGAGAAAGTGGTTAATTTTCCTGTGTAGATCTTCATTCACCCATGTCTGAAGATGTAATGGGCTATTGGATCTTTTACAATGAATCCTCTGTATCTTCACGCACCTGAATGCCCCATGGTCAAACTAAAATTTAGTTGGAAGAAGTAGAAAGTCCAGGGGTGTAATTTTCTACTTTCCATTACAGGAAAAAAAAAGGAAAAAAAAAAAAAAAAAAAGGAAACTTTAGGTTCTGGCAGGCTTCATTAGAAACATTTCTAATTTTACTTACCTATAGATTCATACCATGTGGTGGGTTATTTAGAGTTTATATTATGGATGGTTATACTTACTTAATGCAAGAACATTCGTAAAAAAGACATGTGCACTGGATACAATAGCCAGTCTATCTCTTCCCAAGTAGAAAAAACTTGCAGAAATCTTCCCCCCTACCCCCTCCCAAAGATCTGGGACTTTGTCCAGGTATCTGTCTGCTTTTGCTCTGAATTTTCCATCCAGAGCTTGTGAAATATATGTAAAGTTAATTCTGTAGGTCATACTTATGGCAGAGCTAGAGCTAGTTACACAGGGCTCCCAAACCAGACCGGGCAGTTAGCTCAGCAGGTAAATGGGAAACCAGACAGAATAGCCAGACAGATGCCAGATTTCTCTGACTTCACCTTTGACTTCCACGGAACATACATTTGTGAATGAATTTCAGTTTTGGGCCCCAAAAAGGTGGCAAGGAAGAAATGGCCTTGGTCAAATGCAGCCTCCAAGGAGGATGGAGTGCTGTAAAGTATCCAAAGACATCCATACAGGGCTGACAGATGAGACACAGGGCTATGGCAGACCAGTGTCTGTCTGGGGCAGCAGCTGAAACCAGGTGAGATACAGCAGAACATCTCAGGCAACGTCGCATGGTTACATTTAAGCAATGACGTGAACTCCTTACTATTTTCTTACGGTGACTTGTAATTAAATTTTCCAAGTGAGTTTAAACAACTCTTAACTGGCTAAATAAACAACCTCAAATGAAATATTTAATTAGAATTTCCCAATGAGAAAATGCCTTATTTAAAAAAACAAAACAAAAACAAACCAACAAAACTACAGTGTTTTCCAGTGTTGGTTTTGCAGAGTACCTTTTCTTGTCTGGAATGTTAGCCCAAACAGAAAATTCCCAACGAGCTCTAGGTTTAAAAAGTAATGTGATTTTTTTCAACTTCTGAGACCCTGAAAAGTACAGGCTGGAGCTACTGTGTCTTTTCACAGCGTTTCATACTGGCTCATTTGTCTCACTGTTTATGTAGATAGGGGGCTGCTAAGAAGTCTTTTCTGGACCTTCCCATCTCAGATGTCTGGGACACTTTTTGCTCCTTCATTTTGAAATCGGACTGAAAGGATCTTTTTTGCTCCCTTTTCATTTCTTTTCATGGTGCCAAATGCTGTCTTGAATTATGCAGCTTTTGTAAAACTCCTTCAAATGTGTTTATATAAGAACAAACCGTAAAAATTGAAGTGAAAGGACCAAATCCTGCACTGCACTTACTCTCCATTGATGAAGTACTCAGGGAAAGCCTGAATGGCAGCATCTGAATAAGGGCAGAACAGAGATTAAATTATTCTCTAGGGGAGCTGAGGCACCATGGGCAGGCAATGCAAATTTCTAACATACTCGCCTATGGATCCAATACGTAATGGCAGAAAGACAGTTCATTCAGGGTAGTGACACAAAATAAAGATTGAACTTCTTTCCCACTCTGCATGACAAACTTCTGAGGTAGCTGAAAGACAGTTAGTTGTTTTTGTAGCAGTCATACTTAGAAAATTTGTATACGGGTAAACAAAACACAGCTCACCTTCACTTTAACAACTGGTTTCCTCATGGCTGGTGCATAGTACTGCCCAGTATGCCATGCATGCTGGGTCATGGCTGGGGAAGACGCTGCATGAGAAAGCAGGTCCCCTATGCAGGGGCTATATCCTCCTGAGAGAAAAGCATGCAGACTTGTGAATGCCCTCTAGAACTATAAGTCTTGAAGGTTGCCAGATTCCTTTTTCTCTAAGGCCTTTTGGCACTGTCATTGCCATCCAAGTTATAATCATATTTTAGCATAATTTTTTACTAAAATAAAATCACTAGAATCTCCTTATTGCAAACGCTGCCTTCTGACCACAGCCGCTGAGCCCCTGCCCCTTTTGCCTGGGCACTGATAACAAAGAATCTGTAGGTGTTAGAAACATAAAGCTGAGGGACTTAGGATCTCCCCAGAGAGGACAAGTATTCTAATTGCTCCACAATTAAAACTTTTCTTTTAAAACACCGGGGCCAGATCCACAATTTATGGAAGCAGACATGCTTGCATAAACAGCTGTGGGGATTCATGCTGGAGGAGGGACTGGGTCTAGAATTTAAGATGTTTTAAGGAGATCCTTAACAAAACATATCCTAGCTTATGCTTCTGGGTATGAAAAGCCACACAGAAGAAACTTCAAATATTCATTTTTTTAAACATTGAATTTATTATTGTATCAGAAGTAATCAGGTGACACATTGTGGGGGTGAGCTTTTAGTCACATTTGATGTTCCCTTTATTCCAAAGAAACTGGGAGGTCATCTTTGTAGGAGACACTCTGCTGGGAAAGCATAAATGTGTCACAGCAGAATACATGAGGCTGGAATAGCCTGTCCTCTCAGTCTCCCCTATGAAATGACAGCTCAGTCATACCATCTACATAGCTCCCAGGCTGTCCAGATTTTTTTAAGACGAGTTGTAAGTCTGCCTCTCGCTCAAGAGAGTTTACAGCATAAAAGTAAGTGGCATCAGCCACATGTCTACCTTCCTGCTCCACATGGAAGCTGTCCTGTGGGGAACACCAAAGACCCTGCTGGCTCTAGGAAGGAGCCTCCCTTGTAGAAACCATGAAGGGTACCTAGAAGACGCAGCACTCCCCAGCCACACCTGACTGGCCTTAGCTCACCCTCCACTCTCACCCCAAGGCCACAGTATGGGAATTATAACGGACCTCAGCCTTCTGCTGGGAAAGAGACTGGAAAAGAAAAAGATTACATGACTTTTTTGCCCTCCCACACATCTGTTCATCCCCACCGTATCACCACATACCGCACCAGCACAGACTAACCCCCTCTGAGGCCTCTCCCCTCCCCTGCAGTGTTGCTCTGTGCAGTGATAAGAAGCTTCCCTACTTCTTAGTGTCTTATAAACAGAGGATAAAGCTCAGCCTTATGAATGTGACTTTCCCTGATCTTCGAGATACCGACACAATGCGTATTTGCAAAGACTATTCCTTCCTCGGGCCATCTGAGTACAGTGTTTGAGAGAATATTTGTGTTTGGACACATGAGATCAAAGATTTAGGTGAACAAAGGCTTCAACAGAAAAATAATAAATAGAAGACACTTCTAAGAGCTGAACACGGTTGAAAGCACAATGAATAAGAGGATAAATACAGGTCTGTGTGCAGCTGCATGGTGAAAGGAAGAGACCAGCCATAGATGCAACAATTAAGCACAAAGGCAGCATGCTACAAAGTGTTTACAAAACCATGTTCATCAAGGAGTGCATGAAGTAGGATCTGAACTGCGTAATGTAAAAATCAATGCACAGATGATCTCAGCCAGCACTCAGAAAAAGCAATAAGCTGAGCTTTGGAAGGACCTAGAACAAGCCCCAAAGACCAGAGGTGATGTTTTCCCAACCTGTCAGGTCTCACACACAGACAGTGCACATGCTACAAAAAACACATGCAGTTTGCCAGTCTGCTGTCCCAGCCCGGGCTTTCCCATCTGGTACCAAAGGACTGTTGACCTGTCAACCTGTCTTTGACCATGAGACAAGAGATTTCAAACAACTATTTTTCTGCAAGGCAAGAAAGCACATGGAGTTACCCAGAGATGATTTGCAGCTAACATTTGAATGCTGGCTCTTCTCCATGGTAGTTTACCTCTGTCTCAGCAGAGTCCAGTTGCAATGCAAAGCTGCAATGCAATTAAACATAAAATCACCTAGTGGAAAGATCCCTCCCAAATCCCTACACATATTATGCTGTCCCTCAGCTACCTCTCAACTTAGACTACTGCTTCATTCCTTCTGAAACAAAATAGCCTAGCAGTTCGATACTCACATGTTGTTTCCTACTAAACTTCCCAACTCATTTACCCCAGGAAAGAAAAACTCCTTTGCTTTAGCTGTAAATAAGTATTTTGGATTTACCTGCACCCTAAACCAGTTCTCTGAAATCTCTACTGACATGCCCAGTAAATTCTGGAGAATAGCTTAATTTGGCATTACATTAGAAAGACAGGTAGAGAAATGCCTGAATTCATGCACTTTTAAGCTCATAAAGAACAGGGATGAACAATGCTGCCAGAACTCGTGCCACAAACAGCAGTAACTATGCTCACAGAGCAAAATAATGGAAATAAGGGAACTAGACACACTTACAGACTGAAAATGATTGCCTAAACTAATGCAGAGCACAGCAAATAAGGCATCTTGAAGTAAGATACACATGAAAATTAAGATGAGCAGAAAGCAGAGGAACTGACATGTTGCAGGAATTGTATATTTTCCAGTGCAGGATCTCAAGCAGATCACGTACCTAAGGGCTACGTGCTTTACAGGAATCTGTCAGTTTAGTGCCTTGATGCTGATGGTTCTTATCTGCACACTGCTGGAACGCCTGATGGTTCTGGTTTGCAGTTCATAAAAGCAGTAATGCTGAAAGCAACATTTTATATGTGACCCATTGTGTTCCCATTTTCCCACCAAAAAAGCCTAAAACACATTATGTCATTTTTCTGGGGAAAATTGTAATAGCTCATCCATTTTATGCACGTCCACTATCTTTTCTTATTGTTTCTCTCAGGTATCTTCTGTTAAATGAAAAACAACCATGGAAGACAATTGAACAACTGTTATTAAATACTCCAACATAAAAATACAATGACTATTCAGTTAAGCGTTAGTTAGACAGCACAGAAGCCCTGAAGAATAAGTGAGAAAAGTTTAAATTCTGATGCTTTAGGATGAGTTTGCATAGACTGAGAGTCCAGGCTCATACAGCATGGCCTCCGAATCATTTTCTTTAAAACATTAAGGGTATGGGGTATGTATCTCTACAATAAAGATGGGTGATGAATGTATTGTTCTTTAAAACAGTGTTCAAAATTCTTTTTCTTCCAGAAACGTCCCACCTTGCCACTCAAGGTAGGATTTGGATCCTTTAGGTGTCTATATGCAGGTGTTTATCTGTAAGCATGTTGCGTAAGCTCTTGTTGTAGTCAGCTGAAATCTGTTTCGTACAGTCAATGGAGCTCATTCAGGTGCCTAAACATAGATGTCAAGTTGAGATTCCCTAGTACCGTAAGGAGGCACCTATACAGGGTTTGCCAGATAAGACAGTTATGATGGGGCTTACGGCAAATCAGTACCCAGCTGCAGCAGCAGCGGGATGCTGCAGGGGTACCCTTTACTATCTAAAATAACTCTTGACTGTGTTTCAGCAACTCAATGAATCCCAGTGAGTTCTGGGTTTGGTTTTAGTCTGATCTTAATAATTACACTTTTTAACATATAGTGCCTTTTATTGAGTCATCTGCACCTGATCCTTAGGTGCAGGATAATTCTGGACAAGCTGATCATAAGATTTTAAAGAGTAAAGATACTCTGTGATGTACAGCAGTAAAAAAAAAATCCACAACATTCCTTCACAGTAAAGTCTGCTCTAGCACTGGTGATGATCCTGCTTTGAGAGGGAGGTCGGACTGCATGGCCAGGCGACCTCCAGACTTCTCTTCCAACTAACTTTCCATGATGCTATGGGCCTGTCTCATTCAGTTCTACACAACAGAGCATCTTTCTAATCTCTTCATGAGGTCTGCTCCATTCTTGAGTTGAACCAGAAGCCAGTATTTATGTTTTTCATGGCTTTTCTGTGTGAGTTTGAATTGGTTCAGTGATTCCCCAGGCCATGAGCTGTGTCTCTTATTTATGTTTGTAAAGGCTCCAGCACACCCTCTGTACCAGGCAAAACCCAGTATCTCAAGAGACTGCAACTGTTCTTAAATTGTGCGTAATTATATGGAGGCCTTATATCAAGATATATCTCACTGACTTAAGGAAAAGCCAAGCATGAACTTAAAGCTGATCATATATTTAAGCAGTTTTCAGAACACAGATAATAAAGAGCAAGTATCAATTTTAACCAGACCAAACGTGTTGTTCTATGAGCAGCAAAGCCTTCCTTATTGTGACAATTTATTGAATTTATATAAACTTATGACATGTTTGTGCTGTTAGGAAGTGTGAAGGTGGCCTGCTACTAATGGAAGGAGACAAGGATGTGAGCTTGAGTGCAAGGTTTCTGTTGTCCCCACTCCTTCACTGCTGCCTCCTTTCCTGCTTTAGCTCCAAATAGCTCTCCCCAAAGCAAAGCTGTGAGAGAGAAGAGCTGTAAGCAGAGTAAATGGGGGCACTGACAGTTCCTAACCCTCTTCTACTTTGTACTAGAAACAGCTTGAGAGGTCAACACTGGTGAGAGAAGCCTAGAGCTCCTTGGGCTAAGAGATATCACAGAGGCTTACCCAGACACTGCTAGCAGCAGTGGAAGAGGAGAAGGAAGGGATGGACAATGCCAATGCAGTAAGTGTGCTAGAAAGCAAGCACCCCAGGGGTGTCCAGCTTCAGGGGGCTCTCTTGCACGGTGTCATGGTGAATTCATGGTGAATACTGGTATAACCAGAACAGCTGCATCAGCAGTAATGCAACAAAAAGTCCCAGAATAGGACATTTATATGTAATTTATCCTTTTCATCTGAGAAATTAATTTCAGAACAGACTGAAGTAACTGGATGTAATTGAACAGACATCCAGCTTAATATTTGTCTTTATAATATCTGATAACTATATATTTTTTGGAGAACACAGTGTTGGATTCTCCATTGACTCATTCATTGTGCAAGTATCTATTATATTTCCAACCACTGAGATTTATTTCTTTTCATTAGAAGTCTAGATTTTTATTTATATGGTCAAAAGCATAAGTAATGTTGGGAAAAATAGGTATTAAAGTCTAAGAAAAAATATTCAAGTCAATAATAACAGAAGAAAAGAAAAATATGTAATACATATTAAAAATGAAAACAATTGTTATAAATATAATGGCCTTAAATGTTTGCTTTTATGTGACAGATGTTTTTAACAAAATGTCTGTGTTGGCAGTTTGAGCACACTTATGATTTTAATTTGTGTAATATTCCCTTCTAGTATTGATGTCTATTTACAACATCTGTGAAGGGTCTGTAACCTGAATGTGACAGTGAAAAACTAACAGACTGCTATTGGAATCTTTCCACTGGGTCCATGTAACAGACTATTAACAAAAATCTTAAATAGCTATTCTAATCATGAACAGCAATCATACGCAAATTATATCAGGCCCAAAGGACTCGATTAACTTTAAAATGCCTTACAGACCTGAAACATAAATTTTGCTCCTCCTGCCTTCCTCTGTAGAGTCAAAATCAGATCATATCACAGGCAGTGGTTTTAGCTAGGCACACACAAAAGCAGTAGGCAAGGTAGGCTGCAGACACACAGGCAAGGTTCTGCCTCCATGATAAGGAAAGCACATTTCTGAGCATTGAAGTAAATATAATAGTTCTGGGGGTTTTTTTCCCCTCCCCCCCCCCCCCCCCCCTTGTTGCTTTTCTATAAATCTCCAACTGGAATTTCCATTCCATAACAACTCTTTTAACCAGCTGGAACTTAGGCAACATCCTGGCATGTGAAGGCATTAATATGTCAATGAAGTGCTGCTGTTAAAGTGGTGTCACTGATAGAGGTAGATACAGGATTTCTGCTTGAGGAAAGCCAAGTTTTATTTATCAAGATAGTTTCAGAGCATAGGAAAGTGTGAATGAGGGAACGTGAGCTGTCCTTTGCTATTAATCGCTTAATATTGGCAGCAAAATTAGAAATGTTAATTATTATTGTTATGTCCCAAAGGCCTTTTCCACAGAGTTCTTGCTTGTTCACGCCTTCTAAATCAGGAGCCAAGATTCCCCCCACCTTTTACCACTTAGCCCCTCTCTTCCCTCCCCTTCCCCTCCCTCCCACACATACCCTTTGTTTGACCCCATCTATACTACAATAACTATTTAATTAACAACAGTTGTTAAATTTGTTTATGGCCTGACCTTATAACACAGTTTGGCTGGCCAGTTAGGATGGAGCCAAACTGTTTTATATCTAGGTTAAAAAAAAAAAACAACACCTAGGTAGAGACCTAAACTAAAGAGCATTAATCTAATAACTAAAACCCAAAACACAACAGAAAGAAGTGATTCCATTTGTATCACCCTTTGGCCTCATCCATCGTGCTGTCCAAGCTGCATTTTAACCAAGTCTTTGAGAACGGAGCCCAACAGCCATTGCTAAAGTTTGCTATTTTTCATACAGTAAAGGCCAAAGGGGGACAGTCCTTTGAAAGTGTTTTTTTTTTTTAAGGCAAAGCTTTATATTTAAGGCAAAAAGCTCTCTTCTTCTCTACTCCTGTTTTCCTTGGCATTTAGAAGTTGGGTCCGGTTTCTGGCAAGAGAGCCCCAGGGTCTCTGAGAAGTCTGGGTTTCTGCTGGGTACAGCTGCTTCCTTCTGAGCCACTGCTATGGTTCCGAGGGTAGGAAATTTCTAGTGTTCCCTGCAGTTACTTTTTCTTTCTCTCTCACTAGACATATTTCACTTCTGATTTTCTTTCTGTATCTTTTCATCTGTCTTTGCCAAAGTCCTCCTTGTTTCTTGTGGTTTTATTTCCAGTTGTTTTTTCCCTCTTTTGCTTTTTGGCCTCAGGATTTCCACATTAAATCACTTAAAAGTAGAGCATAAAAGTCTTAGTTTAACCAACAAAAAGGTGTCAGCTTTTGTTTACTGCTCTACTTCTAGGTGCATTGAACGTGGAAATCCTGTGAGGCAGAACTAAGGCATCCTCCTAAAGACTGATACTGTTCTAGATGTGTTCTATATAATTCACAAATTATATATTAAAGAAATACTTTTGGGATGTTTTCCATACTATTTAGGTTTCCTTCTTTTTCAGAAACAATCCAATAATGGTTTTAGTACTTTAGTATCTTCAGTACCTCAGTAGAAATACCTCAGTCTTGAGTTCAGACGGTTCTCCAAGCATTCTTCTGCTTAAGCAAAACTGACTTGGAAAGTTTTATTTCATCTCTGTGAAGAGAAATGTGACTGCAGATGGGTCTAAAGCCAGACCATGGCAGACTTCAAGTGTATTTGCACATCAGGGAAGGGAAGAAGCAAGGCCTTACCGCATGTGAATGGAAGAACCCAAAGGAAATCACCCACTTACCCTCTGAAGGGAGGCTGGTTATTGGTAGCAGGGAGAACTACTCCTTGTTCTGCCAAAGTCACTGCTCATAGAAGAGAATTCAGCACTGCTGTGGATGCTCTGAGACAAAACAAGCCCAGGTGATTAGAGATTCATTAGCATTTTCCATCAATGCATATCCAGCCAAACTGGCACTCAATTTAAAAAAAAAACAAAAAAAAAGCATGGGTGGAAAAACAGACAGTACTGTGAATTTCAGGGTCTTACAGTAAAGTCTTCAGACATTCACTGAAGAAAACTAGGTACACTCATTCCCAAACAGCTCGCTGCTGCTGTCTGTGCAACTGAGCTTGAAATGGACTTCCGTGAGACTTCATCCACTTCTCAGTTGCATTTGCAGTCGAGCTAGCACAGCAGTGGAAGTGCTGTCAGAGTATGTCCTCATTCCAGCTTCACCCCAACAGAGCAAGAAGGCACAAAACTTTATTTCATAGTGTATTCTTTGTTCATACAAATGTGGAAAAGATTTCAGCTTGAAATCAGTCAGATTTTTGGATTCAGGCTCAGCCTGTTTCTTATTTTATTCAAACTGACTGATTTCAAGTTCTGTTACTGTCTTTTTGAACTAGCTGTTCTCCTGCTCTCTTTGTGTAATGAGCTGTATGTGTTCCAAAACAGTTGAGTGAAGTTAAATCATAAAAAAATGGATCTCTGCTGAACCTGAGTGTCAAGGAAAAATTAAAAACATCTTTTGGAGAGAGGTTAAGGAATCACATCAGCCACCAATCTGGGTACATTCAGAAGACTCAGGAATGTTAATAAACCTGAGTTCAACCGGTAATGTATGGCTTTTCTGCACAAGTTTGTGTTGAAAATGTTTTAGTCTCCTGTTCAACTCACTTATGATGTATGTAGCAGAACCAGTTCCCTTACCCAAAATGAAATCCTGGACTGAACTCTTCTGTGTTTCTTGCACTAGATTGTTCCAGGTAGACACAAGTTTTGGACCAATATTCACCTATTCATAAAAAGTTTTAATGGAACTAAATGAAAATTTATTATATTCTTTGCCATATTTTTCTACATTATCTATAGCAATATTAAAGCTGATAAATCACTATATTAAATACACATGTTCCCTAATTGCTATTACTTTTAGCCTCATTTCCCATAATTCCTGCATCAGGGCAATCTGTCTGTCCTCCTCTCCTGACCTCCATGGGCAGTTTCAATCAAATTAAAAAGAGTAAGCCTCAAACTGGAATCTTACCTTGGGTTCTTAACTTGAACAGACATTTCAGGGAACTGGACAAGAAGCCCTCCTAGAGCCAAGTTTCCGTCTACAGTCAGTGGAGACCGGTAAATGCCTTTGGATGTCCCTGAAGGCAGACCTTTGCCTGAGCAATTTAGATGCCTAGGCTCAGAAAGGCAGCGATGATCTGTTGCTTGTGGTAGAGGCAAAAACACTGAAGGAAGGCTGGCTCCCTAGCGTTCTTGAATTTAAACTCAAGTTAGGTCCCTCTGTTAGGCAGGCTTGATCCCATCTTAAGCATCTATAGGTCAATTAAGATCTTCTGGAGGATAGCGGTCCTCAGACAACTTGCCCTCCCTGAGACAAACGTGCTGAGCTCAGCTGTTGCATGGTCTGCCTGCCCGTGGCCAGGGGGCTAACCAGTACACCCACAGCTCTGGGTAAGCTGCAGCATAGGATGAATCTCAGCTGGCTGAAGTGGTGCAAAGGACCTGCACAGGGGAGCTGGGGTTATGATGGGGGGGGGCTGCACAGCAAAGGTAGAAATCCCTAAGAAACAATTCAGTCCTTTAGAATTTGTTTGCATTCATTAGTTCTGCTGCTAACAAAACAACTTACTCAAGTACGTGAGTTGCTTTTGTTTACTCTTGTAAATGCCAAATGCATTCGAAATTCAGCTGCTGGAGTAACAAGTAAGCCTACCATACCAGTTGCTTTTCCAGGACATCAAATTCAAGTCCTGCATTGCGGGAATATATCTTTTTGGGAGGATTTGCTGATATTGCAGTTCAAATGCCTGACTCTTACAGGAACAAGCATTGCACTGACTCTTTCTTACATTTTTAATCTTTTTTTGGCCCCTGGCCATTTTCTAAATAAATGAAACATGCCTCTATTGTTCCATCCAGCAGACAGATGATAAAATGTCTGTTTCAGACTATAGGCAAGTCAGTCTTCAGCCAGTCACTTCTAAAGATATGGAACAAGTACAGCAGTCTTTAGGTTTAATACTACCCTTTCACATTTTAAATCAATTTACAATCTTTCTATGTAATCAGTTTGGTTACTTCCCAAATCCAGTACGAGGGATGTTTTATTGCCAATTTTTCATTTCTGGTATGATGTTCTTGATAAGGGTTATGTCAAAGACAACACTTCTTGATCTGTACAGAATCTTTGATATAGCATCTCACACAGGCCCTTTGTTTCAATAAAGCCATGGATGGTACATATATCTTAACAAGTAATTTTTCTACCGATCGGCTTTGAAGGTCACAAAATACTGTTAATGATGTTCCAAATAACAAGCACCCTTTGCCTTCTAGAATTCCCCTTGAGAACATACTTGGCTGAAATCAATTTTTATGTATATTAATAATCTCTTTGCAGTGCTCACAAAATAATAGACTTACTTGCATTAGTGAAGACACAACACTTCATAAGCCAATGCATAATTCAACTGAGAGTTCTGATTTTCAGTCTGATATAAAAGTAACCTTGGAAAATAGCTAGTTTCAACATGATTAACACATGCAGCAAGCTAATAATTCACCAAATATCTAATTACCAGTGAGATTAATTTTGCACATGAATTCAGAAGACTTTTAAAACATAAATGAAAAACTGTTGTGAAATAAAATATTTTTTATAGTATGGCAGCTGAAACCATTAACTCAGAAGCAATTGAAAATCTCAAATTCTTAGGCATATATATATAAAAAACCCACCTTAGGTATTTCTGCATATTTCCACAGAAAAGACCCCTTTTTCCACCTCAAAATTTTGTATTGTCATAAAACAAAAAACATGATCATTTGTGAAGGATTCCTGCATGTCTGGCTGTTCCATTTGGAGCCATGGCAATAGCTTTGCCAGGGCTGTCAGTTCTGGGCAAATGGCCACCATGTATGCACTGGTACCTGCACTTCTTATAAAGTCTTTTTGCCCAAATTATAGATGTGTATGTACAGTATGTTTTCTGCTTGTGCAATAAGCCCCATACTTCCACAAATGCCAGGTTCACAGTGCATGAACTGGCCATCTCTACACAATCTTCAACCTCAACTCCTAGAAACAGATGAGCCTCATAAAATTCATTTGAATACTGACTTCTTGTGCCTGCTTGCAGTAGACCTGTTTGGCAAAGATTCTCACTAGCCACATTGTGAGCCATACTGAAGCATGGCTGTCTCTATACTAGTGAATAAATCAGGCCAGGGTGCCTTCCACGGCCCCAAGGGAAGAAGCAGGATGCTGATGCTGCATTCATTCCCCAAAACAGGGTGTCCCTAACCATACTGCTTATTGGGAACAGTCACGTTGTGCCTTACATTGTGCTGGGGCAGTGTCTGGGAGCTTACGGGTAGGCACAGGGCTATGACAGCAGTTGCTATCAATTAGACAATACAGATAGCTTCCAGACAGTGTTTGAGGCCATGCTCTAACCCTGTTATTTTACTTCTTCTGATGTCACTCACAGTTACAGTAAAGAAGCCACAACCAGGAATTACAAAAGAGGCAGGCAAAACAGTCTGTGTCCTAGGGGACTTGGGCCACTGTTATAAATACATTTCTTTGTCTGCGAGGGCAGTGTTTGTGTTCCACTTTACATTAGCCTCCTTGAATTTGAAATTCAGGTGTCTCAAACTGCTATAGACATGATTGTTCTTTCAAAACCTGCTCATACAAGTGCCCTCTGCTTACAGATCTCCCTGCTTCCACCTGTAAGCAATGTTCAGCTCTCCCACAGCCACTACACAACCCACATTTCTGGCCTTGTGGACGTATTTTTGTGCATAACCACAGATGGGATACAAGTACAGAGCAGGCAGATCACCCCTTCTAATATATTTGGCTTTCAGAGTAACACAAAACAATAGCTCTAAATTCACCAGTGAAGCCTGGTTTCTGATGAATGTGTGTCCCATGGCTGATTTAACTTTCCTTTGAACTGTGGCATGAGCTCAAGTTCTTATTAGACATCAGATAATCCATGCAGATACTAGCCATTTTATTAATGTTGTCATTCATAGCTGGGAAGCCTGCAGGAATATTCACACCTAGTGTGATGTTAAAGAATTCTTACAAGAGAGAAATCTTGGCTATGATGTTGATACTTCACTGCCTTCTGGGGCCTGAACATCAAAATACTCATGGCTACGGCATTTAGGATTCATGTTTCTTCATCTTAAAATTATCTTCTCCCTCAGAAAAGTCACTAATGCCATCTAAGATACCTTAAGGTATCTGACACATGCATATGGAGCTAGAAGATATGACAAAAGACCTACAGGAGACCAGTGCCCCCATGGACCAGAAGTGGGTGGCCAGGTGTTCCCACTCTGCAACTAAATTAAGCCTGCAGTCAATACGTGCCATGGATTTTAGAGACCATTTGGGCTGTTCAAAGGTGGGCATCTGTTTTAGAATATCACCTGAAGGGTGTTTCGCTCCTCAGCCTAGCTGTGTGTTCTCATAAAATATGAACCTGCATTGGGGGTGGCTGAAGTCAGTGACTACTTACTGAAGGAGGATTCAGACATGCATATGTCCACACAGTATGCTTCCCCTAAGCCCTCCTTCCTTAGGAGACTGGGATGTAAGCACCACTCAGAGCTTCCATAATTATTTTCTGTTGCTGTTAGTTCCCTATCCCATTCTATCCATTGTAGAGGACAGAGACCTTCTACCTGATCTAGAGGAGGACTATTAAGCCATCCCCAGTGACAGAAATTCAGTCGGTCTGCTGGGGGACTACATCTGGGTTTGAAGCATGTGAAAGACCACCCTTGGTGACAGTTGTGATTAGCAGATTGGCCTGCAGTATTTGCTAGGAAAGAAACTGAGCCTGTGTGAAAGGACTTCTCTGAAGGCAGCAATATAAACAGGTTTGTTCTTTGAGGTCCCACCTGGAGGGTTTTCTGCAGAAGGGTAAGTCTGTTGGTTTATGCTTGTATGACTGAAAGCAGAAGCTAGCTATTCAAGTTTCACAATTAACCATCATGGACCTCTGTAATGATTTCTGAGGATGGAATGATGTCTTAGTAATTGCTGGATATTAGAATTATGAATGTGTTGCTTTAGTAACAGAATTGCTGTTAGTAAAAAGCAGGGAGGGAAAAAAATTGGCAGAAATTAAAAACACAGTGGTTGTTCAGAGAGAATCCCTCAAAGAGGAAAAATGGGAGCACAGAAGATGAAAGGGAATTATAGCTGTTTAAAGATGGATGAGGAGAAAAACCCAGACATTTTCTGGACTATATAGATAGCATTCTAGGATACATAGCATTGATTTGCCTGAGAAATCTAGGCTTCTATTCCTCAATATCAAATAGACAAAGCCTCAGGTCCAATAGACTGGTACATCGACTTCTGAAACATTTTGGTGAACCGAACAACACACAGATAAACATATACATATGAATATCTTACATGGAAAATATCTATATGTATTTTAAATGGTTGTGTCTGTGTACACAGATATTTTCATGTATATGTATCCATTTGTGTGAATTCTGGTAGAATGGTATAGTTTCTGTGTTTTTTATCTTACAGATACTAAATTTCTAACCACTGATACTGTGGAAGGAAAGTCCAGCACCGAGACTGCCAAGGTGCTGTCAGTTTATAATAACCCCGTCACATGGCACTTATGAGATTCACTGTAACATGTGGGGGAAAAGAAGGTCACCAGGAACAGTCTGGACATGGTGAACATGGGTTCACCGAGGGCAAATCATACCTGACCAACCTGATAGCCTTCTCTGATGGAATGGCTGGCTGGGTAAATGAGGAGAGAGTGGTGGATGTTGTCTACCTTGATCTCAGCAAGGCTTTTGACGCAGTCTGCTCTAACGTCCTTATATATAAACTCAGGAAGTGTAGACTAGACGAGTAGACATTGAGAATTGCTGAATGCAGAGCTCAGAGGGTTGTGATCAGTGGTGCAAAGTCTAGCTGTAGGCCTGTAGCCAGTGATGTTCCCCAGGGGTCAGCACTGGGTCTCATCCTGTTCAGCTTATTCATCAGTGACCTGGATGAAGGCACGGAGCGTACCCTCAGCAAGTTGCTGATGCTACAAAACTGGGAAGAGTGGCTGATACACCAGAAGGCTGCGCTGCCATTCAGTGAGACCTGGACAGGCTGGAGAGCTGGGCAGAGAGGAACCTCATGGAAGTTCAACAAAGGCAAGTGCAGGGTCCTGCACCTGGGGAGGGACAGCCCCATGCACCAGCACAAGGTGGGGACTGACCTGCTGGAAAGAAGCTCTGCAAAGAAGGACCTGGCAGTTCTGGTGGACAGCAAGTTGCCCGTGAGCCAGCGGTGTGCCCTGGTGGCCAGGAAGGCCAGTGGGACCCTGGGGTGCGTTAGGAGGAGTGTGGCCAGTAGGTGGAGGGAGATTCTCCTGCCCCTCTGCTCTGCCCTGGTGAGGCCACACCTGGAGTGCTGTGTCCAGTTCTGGGCTCCCCAGTTCAAGAGAGACAGGGAGCTACTGGAGAGGGCCCAGAGGAGGGCTACAAAGGTGATGAGGAGACTAGAACATCCCACTTACGAGGACAGGCTGAGAGAGCTGGGCCTGTGTAGCCTGGAGAACACTGGGAGGGGATCTTCTCAATGCACACAAACACCTTAAGGGCGGGTGTCAGGGGGATGGGCCAGGCTCTTTCAGTGGAGCCCAGTGACAGGGACAAGGGGCAATGGGCACAAACTGCAACAAGGGAAGTTCCCTCTGAACATGAGGAGAAACTTCTTTACTTTGAGGGTGGCAGAGCACTGGAAGAGGCTGCCCAGAGAGGTTGTGGAGCCTCCTTCTCTGGAGACATTCAAAACCCACCTGGATGTGATCCTGTGCAACCTGCACTAGGTGAACCTGCTTTAGCAGTGAGGTTTGACTAGATGATCTCCAGAGTTCCCTTCTAGCTCCAACCATTCTGTGATTCAAACTCAAGAATTGCCTTCTTTCTTGCCAGTCTGGACATTGTATTTGCATAGTTGATTTTTTTCATGCTCTACTTTTCAAGAGAACACTTGTTTTCTGAGACTGTCCTGATGGGGCTGAGAAATTCATTGAAATCTACAGTACAGGAAGGCAGGGTTAATATGGCCACTATAACACTTTTGATGCAACAAATTTTAATCTGAAAGTGTTCAGAAATGTCTCCATATGTTTGTTGTTTTTTTTTAAAAAAAATGTAGTGTTGTCTGTCTGTTTTTGGTTTTTGTTCTTTTTTTTGGCCAGTGTCTGAGTCATAATCTGGAGGATATTTTGCAGTAACTTACTGTTGTGGATAAATGTATCATGCACATTAAACAAGTCTTGCTACTGTTCACTTTAAACCAGCTCAAAATCTGTATACTCTTTCAACTTTTATCTCCAAACAGTTTACATCATTCTGAGCAGCTTCTATAAACAGACCAAGCTACCAAGTTCTGCTTCCTATAGCAACACACCTCCAATAAGTGAATTTGATTAAAAAGAGGAAAAATAATATTTCTTAGGTTCTCCAAAAGAAAATTGAGAGATCCAGCATACTTGGGTCAATAAATATCTGCTTGTGCTAACCCCACAGTAAGGTCCTCACCCATCCTTAGGGTGTGATGGATGCAGAAATGACAGGGGGAAGAAGAGTTAATGATAACAACTGTATGTAAACTGAGGCCTGTCCCAGTACAGAAAAAAGGTAAGGCAGAAAGGTTTTTACCTGTTCATCTGAAGTATCTGCAATTTGGTTATCTACCCCTAGATAGATGGGCTACCTCTGAGATAAAGTTACAAAGTAGGTCCGATGAATGTTGCTCCCTGTTTATGTTTGATGATAAAAAGACACCACATAATCGGCTTGAAGCTAGATGTTTACAGTATAAAATGAGATTCATACAATATGAATCCCATGGTTTCTGTGGGTGTGCCTATATTTCCCCATTTAATTCTGATTTCTTTCCTTTTTGCTCTCTTACTCCTATTCGACCTCACATATGGGCAAACTTTAGAACCCAGCAGGCTATTTCTGTTAAGGCAAAAATCACTAATTGTTACCTTTAGGTGTGGTACAACCTTGTTTAGTGCAAAGGACAAAACAATTTCTGCTTATAACTGGTTATAGAATCCATTTCATCATTGCCAGAATACTTTTAAATGGATACTGTTATTTTCCTTAAAATGGACTATTTTCAATAAGTACTTTCTTATGTCATGAAGAACTATTTAAAATAATTATTTTTCAGATTGAAAAATTGACTTAGAATTTCAGTTAGAAATTCAAACATGATTTTGAGAGTTGTTTTATAGATTTGTAATGCCTGTATGTGTTCTTTCTGGTCAGTGCCATCTCTACATTAGGACTCCATACATTCTTTTGAGTCACAGCAGAACCTTCTAAGGTTACTAGGACTTAAATATAAGGATTAACCAGCTCTTAAGTATTTTTGAGTTAAATAAACTGAGATTGGGAAACCATTTTGTGAGGCAAGCAAACCTATTCTGAAGGACAAGAAGGCTGCACACCTGGACCCACCATGAGCCAGCATGTGTGTGTTTCATCTGACCCACATGGCAATTTTTCCTGCCACAGAATCAGACTGTGCCGAGGCACATGTGACAAGATGATCCCATTACTTGAACTGAGAAAGTCGGATGTCACATTTCAGTCAAATCAGGGAGTATTTTTGGTCATATGATGAGGAAGCATTATGGTTTGCTTTGGTAGGTCAGAGCACAGATACTTACTTCATCACCAGTTTATGTTCTGTTAAAGTATGCTAAGAATATACCATTTGTCATTTAAATAGGCTTATTTTAATGTATAAAGAAGCATGATTCATGTTGCCTTATACAGTTGTAGTAGGCTTTTCAGTTTTCATATTTATCTGTTGTTTTTCTTTTTTGCCTGTATCCATCATTAGTTGTGAGGATAAAGGGATGTGATTTTTATCTAATAGGAAGAAAAATAAGGGGAAAAAGGACAGAATAAAATATTTTCAGTTTGTTTCAATGCCACACATATTTGGTTTTGAATAAAACCAAACAAAACAATCATTTGACCTGTGATGAGCAGAGAACAGTATTTCAAACTAGGCAACTTAAAATGAATCATAATTATCCTGATACATCAGCTAAAGTTACATGTGTCAATAGGCCTTTTACTGAGATGAAACGTAACAATTGCATATATACATCTGACACTTAAACGTGCAGATCAATGGATTTAAAGTTATGCAGGTAAATGTTTGAACCACTGAAGCATAAAACAAATAAACTTGGCCCATAAATATAATTTGTTTGTTGAAATGGTGTAAAATAGAACACAATCTTAAGTGGAAACATTTTTATCTTTTAAATTACAACTTTGACTTAACAATGAATCGCACTTCTTTCTAAACATTGTTTTGTTTCTTACTCCAAGCCAGGTTTAAAAGTTGCTTCACTTAAAGCTCATATAGCAGGGGAGGAGGGGGGTAAATTCCGCAGCTGAAGGTGGATAATAGTAGTGTTTCTTTGGCAGCAGAAAGTAAGTAATTTTGTTTGGCAAAAAGGGATGCTTGCTTTTGCACAGACATTTGGATTATGAGAAGCAGCCCTAGCAGAAATGAATGAATGGACAGCATGCAGGTGAAGTCTGAATGCACATCAAACGGCTCTGAAATGTGTAAAATGGTTGTCCTCAGATAGGATGCAGTCCCATATTGCATGCATTTAGTTTCTGGACATGATGAGTCATACGGACCCAAATGAGAATGCCCATGTGTGTAAAATTAAGATTTGAGTACTTAAAATGACATCACCACAGCAGTTCAGATCAGCCTAGTGTTTTAAACTTTAGCATTTTCTTTCTGGGAGTTATCACTAAGGTTTAAAAGTGTTGGCAAGCCTGGAGAGAAAGTATTCAATTCTTAAGCAAATAAGATTTCAGTATCATCAGCCTCTGACAGAAACCCCTAATTAGCATACCTTTTGTTTATAATGATACAGTATATTTTCTGTTTATAAAGACAGACAGTATATCTCAGATGTGCATTAGTAACAACAGAAAGTTTATAATATTTAATATGTACAAATTACTGCATTATTTTTTATTCCAAAACCGATGTAATTCTACAGCCTTATTCAGGCCTATTTGAGAACTTCTGTTTGGGGCATTTTAAAGTATCTGGGAAAAACATTTCTACCTGAATGTTCCTGGAAAAGGACATTATAGATCCCAGGGCCAATATGCATCTGTTACTCAGATATCAAAAGAGATGCTCATAAATCAAAAGAAACAAACAGCTGAAATTCCATTCAGTTCAATTGATGTTATTGAACTCAGCACCTCTGAAAATTAGCTTGCTTACCAGGTACCTAAATAAGGATGGATTGGTGCTTTGAAAAATGTGAACTTAGTCAGTTTTGTAAACGTACAGCAATGTTTGCTATAACATTTCCACCACACGCCACAGTCAGGGAGGAAAACGGATGCCTGGAACAACTGCAGGTTATGCCTGTAGACTTGACCCTGACACACACTGCATCTGGAGGCTTGCAGGGTTGGATTCCTGGCTTTTCCAGAGCTTTCTTAAGCTCAGCACTGTACAACAGCCTGTAACTGCTTGTCATTTTCAGAACTGGAGGCCAAATCTGTGTTGTTACTTATGGAGAACCTTTTCTCCTTATGGAAGGCTTACCTTCTAAGAAGGTTTCAAACACAGCAACCAGCTCTGTTCTGCTCTTCCAGTGCCCTTGCACAAATTACAGTGGGTCAGGAGCCTCTTTCTCTCTTCACTAACACAAATCTTGAGGGGGGGTTTACAAGACCCATCAGTGAATGTTGCAATCCAGGCATATGCTGTGGCAAGTTGCAATCGCTTTGAAAGCAAGTGATTTCAGTGGGGACTTCTTCAAAACACATGGTGTGGTGTGGTCTTTGGCAGTTAGATCTTGCCCTACTTCAAGAAGAGGAAAAAAATCAGGAAAATTAAAATAAATTTAGATTAATGTAATCTCAGAATTACGAATGTATATGCTCAGACTTCAGGAAACTATTTTTTCAGCCTTATATCAACTCAGCTGTTTTGCATATGTTGGCCTTGGTTAGTTGTGCTCTGGTTTGGGGCATAGATATTAATATGTTTTTAATATTTGTTTCAAATCTCTGAGATTTACAGTCGATATGTGTTCTTTAATACTTTTGATAATATATAATTTTTGCCTCCTAAATCTCTGGGATGGTGGCCATCAACCCATCCTTGTGTTGGTGAAGCTGAGTTTATGTACATATGTACATGTGAATGAAAATTGCATAAGCATGGATCTTATTTTGCGACTATAGCTCCTTGGTGTGACCTGGAGGTATAGGCCCTATTTAACAGGATCATATTATACACCAGGGAGGATGACTCTTATGAGAACTCTGGTTCTGCCCATGCCCAGCATTGGAGAACCAAAGCTCCACAGCACAGCAGAAGCTGGCAGGCACCTCTGGCGAGGGTCTAGTCCCTGCTCAGGGCTGGGCCAGCTACAGCAGGTGCTCAGGGCAACATCCAGTCAGGTTTTTAACATCTCCACGGATGGAGACTCTGCAGTCATTCAGGACAACCTGCTCCAGTGTTCAACCACCTGCACACTCAAGGCATTTTTACTTATGTTTAAATTGAATTTCCTACATTTCAAGTTTGTGCTCTTTGCCTCGAGCCAGTTGGCACCATTGAGAAAAGCCTGGCTCCATCCTCGTTACTGCCTTTGTGAGGTATTTGTTTATGTACATGGATTAAGATCCCCACCCCGAGCCTGCCTTTCTCCCAGCTGAACAGCCCCAGCTTTTGGCCTTTCCTCAGGTCGGATGTTCAAATCCGCTAATCACCGCCGTGGCCCTGCATTTCTGTTTACAGGTCCAAACTCATCACACCTAATCGAAGCTGTGCCCCCCTCAGGACAAAGCTTTCGGCCGTGCTGCTGCCTCCTGCCAGGGGCTGGCGGCGATGGGGCAGGGGCGGACGCTGCTCAGCTACGGCCGCCCCAGCGTCTGCCACAGACCGCTACAAAACGATCACCTCCCAGCCTGCGGCGGGACTGGGTGAAAAGGAAGACGTTGCCTGCCAGCCCTCAGGGTACGAGGGGGGAGGCATGTACGGGAAAGCAGCGCTACAGCCTGTCCGCTCCTGGGCCAAGAGCAGGGAGAGGGGCTCCGTAGCGCTGCCCGCCTCCCACACGGCCAACTGCCCGCAGAGCTGCATCTGACAGGACGTGGGGAGAGGGGAGGCTTTGCCACGCTCTGTCCCGCCCGCAATGGCTTGTACCATTCTCTCCCCAGGGAGGGGGGGAAGAGGGGAAGCGGCAGCGCAGCTCTAGCCACCTCAGTGCCCAGGGGCCGCCCGCTCCCCCCCTGCCGCCCGCGGAGTGGAGCCGTCCTGCCGCCACGCACGGGGCTGAGGAGCGCGCGGCCGCCGGGCGGGCAATAGGGCGCGGCGCCTCTTCCCGCCTCTCCTGCCCTGCTGTGCGGCCACGCCCCGGCCGCCATGTTGCGGTGGCGGCGGGAGCGGCGGCGGGAGCGCGGGCGGCGGCCGGGCTGTACGGAGCATGGGCGGCGCGAAGCAGCGTCCCGGGGACGCGCACCCTGGCCAGTGGGTGCTCATTGCACCAGGTAACCCAGCGGGGCTCCGAGGTGGGACAGGTTCTGCCGCAGCGCCGACCGCTGGTTCTCCACCGCGCCCCGCTGACTGGCCCTGGCGGTGCCTGCCCGCATCGCGGCGGGGCTGGGCCGTCGCTCGGGCAGGAGGCGGGTGCCTTTCTCCATCGGACGGAGCAGGTCTCTGGGCTGCTGTGTGCAGCCAGCCCCAGGCCTGGTGTGGTAAGGACGGTTTGAGACACAGCCTTTACACAAGGCCCTGCAGAGTACCCGTGTTCTCCTCTCCAAGGTCCTGTTTGCCTCACTGCATCTCTGCGTTTCATTTTTGTGTGTCATTAGGTTTTTCCAAAGGTAAGCTCGCCTCTGGTTTGCAAACAGCGTGTTGAGGCCTGGGGAGAGGAGCTGTAGAAGAGAGAGGTCTTGTCACCAAGGTCCCAGATAGAGCCTCACCGTTGCCTCTCTGCTGCTGGCAGCCCACCTTGCCTCCATTCCCAGAGTCCATTCCTGTGTTTTTTGAAGGAAACAGTTTAGTGCCCTAAGCCTCAGCTTTAAAACAAACTCCTTGGAAGCCGTAAGTCCGAAGCTGCAGTGAAATGTCTTCGGCTCTTCCTCTCAATAGGTTGAAGAAGCAGACCTCCATGTGCGCAGCTCTGCAAGTGCCATATACACAAGGCCTTAAACACTCTATAGGCTTAGTTTCTCTCACTTCGTGCTGAATAAATGTGAAGATGCCTTTCCCCCTTTTATTTCCAGCTACTATCAGGTTTTAAAATTTTAAATTCACAGATCACAAAAGGGTTTTGTGTTAGAGTGAGCAAAACAGGATGCTCCAGGACAACAAGAGGAAGGAGGTGTCTTGTAAGTGCTTTTTAATTGCTTAAGGAAATGCAGCTTCCACAATTATCTGTGGGTCAGCTTTGTACTGTGCCTGTTTCTTACCCCACCCAAAACTTTAGAGCATTAACTTCGACTAAACCTGATAAAAAGGAGGAGCTCTTTGGAGTAATTTTATGAGCTTTGTGAAAATGACTGTGATGATGTGAGAAGTGCTGTAAGTGGGACTGCTGAAGGAAGGGTATAGCAAGAGCTTAGTCCAGCAAAGGTTGAAAACAAGGCAAGAGCTCAGTCACACGTGCATCTGTAAGAGACCAGGCTTCTGTAGTTACATGAGAAACAGAACCAACTGTTATGATTTCACTGATTCCTCTCTTCCTCTGGTTCTACCTTTTTGATTCTACCTTTTGGTATCTGACATGCTTGATGCCTTAGAAAGGAATTTCTAAGTGAGGAGTTTTTTGGTTTTTTTTTTAATATTGACTCTTTACAGACTAGGATTTAAAGCTGCATCTTGTATCAGATGACTGGCTATGCCAACAGATGTCCATACTGTGCAAATATTTACAAATATGCTTAACTTATGCATGAGTAGTCAGTTCTGTGCAGTAAGTTAAATTCTTCAGTAAGCGTTTGCAGGACTGGAGCCAGAGCTTGTAACTTTCATGAAGCCAGACAGTTTGTATTACCAATTATGCCAGCACAGCTCTGAAAAAATTTATATAGTACTCCAGATCTGTAAGAAAGTTTATTAAAGCCTTAGTAGAACCTCAGAGCACATAGTGATTTTAAAAAAAGTCTGGCTGATAATTTCAGAACTTCACAACTGATGAGACTTGCCAATTATATGAATAGAACTGCTGAAAAATAATGCTTTTGGTTTGGTTTTAACTTTTTTTTTTTTTTTTCCAGAAAAGAGATTTTTAAAGTTAACATCACTTTTCACATTTCTTAACTGGTTTGTTGAATGGATCTCAGAAATTCTTCACTGGCCATTTAGCAGAATTTGTAGTAGGAATACCTGATTGCTTTTAGAAACAAAGACAGATGCAGTTGGATTTATGACAAAAAAATGCTGCTGCTTTGTGTTAAATTTTGGTCTCATGGCAATCCATATCTTCATAACACCCGCATGGCATTATGCTACATGCATGCATAAAAATGACTGGTGTAAATAGTTACAGGATCTGCTTCTGGATGAGAGTTTAATACCATCTGTTAATAAATCTACCAACACCTTCTAGGTGTAAATAGCTTATTTATCTTCTTGTAGCCATTGTATGGCTACTGTAGCTATCTGTAGCCATTATCCTGTGCATAGGGAGAGGATGGGGCAAGGTGTTTTAATGTGATGCAAGAAGCTCCAAAACTTTTCTTGTAATAAAGGCGCTTTCTAAGGTCTGGTTTCAAGTGCTTAAGTTAGTTTGAACTAACCACCTAGCTAGCCTGCCTCCTAGAATAGCTTGTGAGGTTAACAATGTATACTATCCTACACAACCTAATAGCATCTCACTTGCATATGTGCCATTCATCTCACTTTGTTTGTGACATCTTAAAAGTGCCTGTATGGATGGAAGATCATGTTGATGGTGACTAGTTCTACAAAGAGACTGGATATCTTAGCCAAAAAAAGAATAAGTCTTTCAGAAGTATAGAAGTAAAACAGTGAGAACTGAAACTTGCTTTCTTAAGAATCAGTATTTTTCAATTATTCGGGCTGTTAGAGGTTCAACAGTAGCTTTCTAGAACAAGGCAAAGATATGGCTGGAGTTCTGAAAAATGGTGCATGTGTTGCTCTGATTCCATAGTTGTTATGATGTTCTGAGAATCTGGTTTTGCACAGGTCTCTGACTGGTTTTGCTGCTTATGTGACATGTAGAAACACTTAACTGTAAAAAGCACGTGTAAGAGAAAGGTGAGATTCTTTCCAATTTGGACATCAGCAACTAACAACATCAGGTTGATTATCTGGAACACAGCATCTAAAAAGCAGGCAGATTTCATTTTCTATTGCCATAGAAAGTGAGCAGAGTATGCTTGTCTGCTTTAGTATTGAAGATTGTAAGATTATTACTAATCTTGTTTCAGTCCACATTGCTACACTATGTTCTGATGCATAGGCAATAAATTGCTGCTCTGATGTTCAGAGCATGTTTGATGACCAAGGAGATAAGTTTCGATTTTGTTTCTGTTTTCTTAATTTTGATACTGATTTCAGTGTTCTGGAAACAGCTCAGAAACAAGAAATCTCCTTGGTCAGGTGAAACTGCCCATGTTCTTTGTTGAAGGCATGATTATGGCTGGAGGAGTAATGCAGTTGGACTGGTTGTTTTACTGATGATGTGTGTTATCCCAGCCCTCTTGAACCGTTCTAGAAGGCCAGACTTTGTCACTTCCTTTTGCAAGTGGTTAATTCTATCATTGTATTTCTGGTACTGTAAAACTTTGATTGGTGATGTCCATCTCATGTCTATACATCATACTACAGAGGTACAGAGCTACAAACCACATATCTCAGCAGGTATTTTGCATGGATTATAGAGGTGCGTGAAGGTGGGAAGGGGAGCAGAGTTGCCTGAGTTGAGAGGCAGCGGTGATGTTCAGCAGGCCAGTCACCCTGTGCTTCATTTCAATCAGTCTTTGCCTACCCTCATTCTTTCCAATGGCATTCTTTCCTTCTTTTATTTTTCCTTCTGTTTTTATGAGCAGCCTGATGACAATCTTTGCTCTCACCAGCCCTTTCCCACACCAAGACACTCAGGCTGTTTGGCATGGGAGAGTCACACAAGGGAAGTCCAAGTTGGAGTTGAAAAGGAGACCCTCAGTCAGTCATATCTGGGCTGGCTGGTAAGCAACTTCTAGGTCAGGTAGCAAATTTTACCTTTACAGATGGTAGCCTGCCCTTGTCCTGGTGAGAGCTCTTGTGATGGTGTTTCTGCTGATACTTACTTTTTTCACATGGAGACAGGATGGTTTGATATGCTGGTGCAATCGTAGTTTTGTTTTGTTTTTATAAACATAATTTTTCCTGTGTTAGGGATCAAAATACCAAGGATAAGACAAAGGGCAAAGCCAGAAGTCAGGGGGAGCAGTTAGGAAGTGTGGGTCTGGTGGAGAAGGTAGGATAAGGAGAGGGCAGTAACCATGTTAATCACTTCTGAAAGGCTGGAAGCTGCTGGTGTATGTTATGCAGCCTTATCACGGACATTTAGAGGAAGCTTGAGAAATGGATGTTTATAGTCAAGAGAGAAAATGATGAACAAACAGGAGGAGTCAGACAGAGGCACTTGTCATAGGGAGGGAAACGATGAGGACAGAAAACTTGAGTGTGTGGGTAAGGATAGAGCTGTGCATGCTGGGCTCGAAATAGAGTCAACTCTTTGGGCAGTTTCTCCAGTTGCAGATGAACTATGCCGTGCATATACAGGCACCAGATTTGGCCTAGAGCAGACTCAGCTCAGCACTAACTGTTTATTAGTTCAAGTACTGTGCCATGTTAACACATCTCTGCTATTTCCAGAACCAGCTTTGCAGTGCAGCTGCTTTCAGACAGTGTCTGAACTAGTAAGTCCTGATGGACCCAAGCTGGCTCTGTGCAGGCCCACTTGGGTGTTTCTGTGCTGTGCTCCACGTTCCAGGGGATTTTATTAGCTTGGCTCGAAATCTGGATCTGAACTTGCTTTGTGCAGGGTAGTTGACGATGGTTAAGAAGACCTCCTGAATCTGGAGTTCTGGAGGAATCAAGATACCAAAGCACTAATAAGTCCTGAAGGACCCACACAGACTTCATTGGTGGATGGCCGAGTTTCCAGATTGTGCTTTTCTCATAGTGGTTGAATAATCAGGAACATTATATTACCCATGTAGCTGAGCCCTCCTTTACCCTTGAGAATGCAGAGCTTCCTGTACAGGCTTTCTGTTGTAAGCTGTAGCAACTAGACAGGTACAAGGGAAAAGTAGCTCCTGAGAATTGAAACCTGGCTATCCCACAGCTAAAAAGTTGCTAATGAGGTGCTTTAGTAAAGGAGATTGTGTCTGTGTTTACTGAGTATTCATGTAGTTTTTTTAAAAATCCCTACTACCTGAACCAATGAGATTTTATTTTTTTTCATGTGCATATAGGAAATTTCTACTTGCTTTGTGAGTTGGGCCCCTGGAAATACTGTTTTTTATGTTTTCTCTGACAATCATAAGATCTAGAAATTAATTTCTAGACAGAAATAATACTGAGACCCAACTTAATTGCAGGGTTCTAAGGGCAGGGCTCTGTAAAAACCTCAAATGCTGCGGCAGAGTCACTGTGGGTGACAGATCTGATCTGGGCTGTGTATAACAAATAAACATTATTACATAATGGCTTCAAACTGGTCTTACTGATAGCAACCAAAATCACACTAGCTGCTTAACAGAATGGGTGTGAAGGGGGCTGTCTCTTTTGAGTACACTTTCTCAGGGATAGGTGTTATATCAGAACTTGGAACTATTTACATCCACTGATTTTAGCAAAGAGGTCAGAAATTCAAGGCAGTTTTCAAAGTTAGGTGTTCCGCTCTACACCTGAAGTTAATCATAGAATGGTTTGGGTTTGAAGGGACCTTAAAGACCATTTAGTGCCAAGCCCCTGCATTGGGCAGAGACACCTTCCACTAGATGCTCAAAGCCCCATCCAGCCTGGCCTTGAACACTTCCAGGGATGGGGCATCCACAGCTACTCTAGGCAACCTATGCCAGTGTCTTGTCACCCTCACAGTGAAGAATTTCTTCCTAATATCTAACCTGAATCTACCCTCTTCTAGTTTAAAACCATTACCCCTTGTCCCATTGCTACATGCCCTTGTAAAAAGTTCCTCTCCATCTTTCTTGTAGGCCCCCTTTAAGTACTGAAAGGCTGCTATAAGGTCTCCCTGGAGGCTTCTCTTCTCTAGACTGTATTTAATTTGTTCTGTTTGTCTGTAATAGGAAAAGAAGTAGGGGTTAGCTGCAAGCTGAAAATTATTTTCAACCTTTATTTTTCTGAACTAGAAGTTTAGTTGACTACATTTTTTCAGTCTGTTGTTTTCTAAAACAGTAAATTGATTAGCTTTGTTGTTGTTGTTTAATGGGAACTGCTGTATGAATAGCATGGGAAGGATTGCAAGGGGGGGAGGAAATTTAACAATCCTATTATTTTTAGGAATTACTTATTTTTTTTAAAAAGGAGCAGTTTCACGTTAGACTTGGCAAGTTGTTTGAACAAGTCTCATGTATGCCAAAAGTCAGATGGAGGCAGAAATAAATGGACTGTGATGCCAAACCATAGGACATCAGCAAACATTAATTTAATCCTCCATTCTTTCAAATGAAACTAAGGAACTTTTCTTTCAGTGCAACAACAGAGGAAGCATTTGACTTGAAGATTTTGGGTCATATTGAGAGAAGATATAGCAAAAGAAGCTGTGGTATACTTAATGCATGGAAGTAGTTTGCTTTAACATCTGAAGTAGGCAAGTTGGGGGTTTCTTTTTTTCTCATTCTCACACCTTGCACAATGCTTTGATACATGCTTTTATTTAGCTTTTGAAAAACAGTTCAATTTATCTGCTGCAAAATAGACCACACTGCTGGGCTGTTAGGGAGCTTGGTTCAGAAGTTGTAATGAATGTCAGAATTGAGCAGGATACTTGAACATTAATACTTCCAGAATAATTTAGATAAAGAATTTGGAAGTAATGTTTACAATAAACAAGTACGTATGTTTTTTAAGAGCTGACTTAAAACATTAGAAAGGTCATATAAAAATATGTGCACATATTTATATACCTTTTAAATAAGGTGAACGTGAATACGCTTATTTTAAAGTTAGCACTCTCTGGGCATATTTTACTTAACCTCCCACTAAATTGGCATTTGCATCTCCAGAACAAAGCCTTTTGCCTGCAGGTAATTTGCACGATTCCTTATATGTCATCTCTTAAAAGGCATAGTGAGCTCAGCTGTGTATAAAGCAGATATAACTGGCAAGCTAAGGAGCCAGAAGGAAGCACAGCAAATAAAATAACTGAAAAGAGATGTTTTAATGTGTAACACCATCTCCTACTTCTGCTTTCTGCCATCTGGCTTGGAAGAGGCCAACTTATGCCAACTTAGGCCTCTCTGCACATGGGAATAGGGCTGATTCAGCCAGTAATACAGCTGCACCAGTGTTGACCCTATAAATATTGAGAAGGGAAGTCTGAAGTTTTTATCCTTTCAAGTGATAACCTGTTCTTGAACTTCTCCAGATTGACCTCTCCTTCATTCAGCTCAAACCCCTGCATGTTCTGTCAAGCATCTAGATTTCAGTAACAGATGAATTAGTACTGTCCATTGCTGCCAGTGAGTCCATGAAAGTTTTATTGGCGTAAGAAGTGAACTGTGCCAGCATAAGGACAGCGATGCTCTCAGGAAGAAGTCTTAATATTTAGCTGTATTGCAAGCTGTGTACTGGAGCAAAACACCACTCAAACCATCTAGTAGCCTTTCCATGTGAAGTTTTGCTCAGGATAGAAAACAGTGCCATTTTTAGATACCATTGTGTTTTATCATAGGATTAGCAGGTGAAGTGGGAGCCAGAAAAACTTTAAGGGGTATAAGTTATGTCACATTAATTGTTATTTCATTAGGTCACCAAATAATAAATGCTATAATTACCAAACTGAAAACCATTCTATCTTTTACAACAGGCATGTCAGAAGTCTAGTACTGTGTATGGTAAAGGAGAGGGTAAGGTGGTGAAGTAGCATCAAGTTAACATAACTTTAGTAACAACTAAAAAATTTTACAAAATCAAGTGTGTGCAAGTGCAAAGCCATACCTTAATTATAAGCACCTGGAAAAGGGGCTGCAGCAGTAAATTGAGCTGTGCGCCATTTAGTACCCCCCTGAGAGTATTGGGAGCCAAGGAAGCAACAATGTAGTCTTGTGGCTCATCTCTTGTTCTCACCTCTGTAAAGTCACATACAGTGTAGTTTTCCAGTTAGCTTACAGTGGTTAAAGACCCCAGTGTCACATACAGGGTAGGTTATATTCTGTGCCATCTGCTCCTGCCATGGGTTCTGTCCCTTTGTTCCGGTGATCATGTAACCATATGGTAAGTGAGAATAGCTTACTGATCTGCTTGAAAATTAATACTTTTTTTGTGACTGGTTATTTCTCAGCTGGATCAGTGAAATGAGCTGACTTGCTGTGTGGCCATGGGATTGCTAGTTTAAATGGAAAGAAAGCATCAGAGATGTGGAACAGGGAGGGAGGAGAGGTGGGGACCTCAAGACTACACTTTTGAATGGCCTATGATCTTTGGTCATTTGAAACCATTCATGAAACTGTATCCTCAGCCTGTGCGTATGTGAATGCATTCCTTATATTAAGAGTTAATTGCCTTGTAAATTATAAAATATGTCAGAAGTTTGGGTGATACAAACTACTAGATTTATTAATTTTCACTGGACTTTTTTCAGGGCATGCTGCAGGACAGAGGACACAGGCGCTGAATTAAAACCATTTACTTCAGAGTTGACTGATTCTAAAAATAACATAAATAAAATGATTATTAGATCTAACATATCTGTACCCTTAGGCTACATAGTTTAAAGTCTTCCATAAAATGTCCATTTAATGGGCTCCATCATAATGTCTCCATCTGACACGCCTTTCATGCATGGTTAGAAGTTAAGAAGGGAATGGAAAAGACTTGTGTAGGTGACGTATGGTTTAATATCTGTTTTTAAATGAAATCTTAACTTTATATTTCCAGACTTTTAAATAATCCTGTTTTTTTGCAGGGTGATGGTGGTAGGGAAATCTGTGCTCTCAGAGGGTTTTTTCCTCTTACGCAATTGACAGATATTTACAGCCTCTTTGCTTGCCTGGCTGGCAGCTTTTTGCATGGGAATTCCATATAACTTGATATTAGTCTTATATATATAGTATTCTGTAAGCATTTTTTTTTTTTATAAAAAAGGTGAGTAGACCTTGCATCATCCATAACAGTTTCATAGATCTTAGTGGGAGTTTTATGTTCTTTTCCAATTTATACATGTTGCTGTACCAGCTAACACTTCTTTTTTTAAAATGGCCAGATTCATTAGTGCCTCATATCTATCCATTGTGGAAGAATTATTGGCAGAAATCCCTTGACAGCTGGTTCATTTTTACTTTGTTCTGTTTGTATGTTTTATAGAATTTGCCTGGTTGTATGTCTGACCTCCATGAAATACGATAGGCTTTTCTCCTTTTCTGTAATGGAAAGCTTTCTTTAAACTTTTATAGTCTCTTTCGCTCAGCTTCAAGATTCAGAGGTTCTGTCTGTAGACTCCAGTACAACTGACGTATCACCCACATTTTTAGGTGGACTTTGTGTGAGATTTGGTTGTTAATAGTGAATGAACAGTAGACTATAACTTAAGCAAAGTAGACATACTTACCAGTCCAGTGTTGGCATTTAATTGTCTTGCATTGTGCTTACCTCAGAACTCCCTCCTCTGGTATAGCGGTAGCAGTACTGCAACCGGATGTACTCTGTGTAACTGGAAGTGTCTGTAAGCTTCATGGAGACAGAGGCATATACTTGCAGGGGATGGTACAGGTGGGTTTAGGCTTTAGGTGGGTTCAACTGCCTCCTGGAAGTGCCTGTCATCTGTCTTCCCTGGCAATTTAGAGAGTGGCTTGCTAATTGAGATGCCTTCTTGGGACAGGATTAATTGAGCCCCTCCTTGTGTCAGTTTTTTGTGTCCTGTAGCCTTGTATCAGTTTTTTGTATCCTTGTAAATGTTGTCCCAGGAGAAGAGCATGCTGTGCTGGCACATCTGTTAGTAAGCTGACCTGTACTGACTGTGTGTTACCTGCAGCTTACAGCTGCAAGACAGTTGGTAGAGAGTATAGTAGTCAGAAAACTCTTACATCTCTCACTTGTTCTTGTAGATGAACAAGTTTCTCTGGGCTGAGCTATGGAAGCTGTTGTAGTAAGCATAGTGGCAATCACCTGATGTTTTCCTTTAGGATTTAGCAAAAAAACCTCTTCCTGTAATATCCCTTTTGTCTGCTTATTTTATGTAAGATTATTTCTTATGTGGATGTGAATCTAAAAACTAAAAACAAAAGAAACTAGTTTAACTTAGTTTTGTTAGAAAATTTCTACAGTACTGTTTTTTAAGAAGTCTGTATTTATTTAGCTATAGGAGATCCTTGCACAAATACAAGGACTGATAATGTAATGACATTAAAGAAATCCAGTTACCTTTCCTGGCTAAAGGCCAAAACACACACAAGTTAGCTTTGGACACCTAACTTCAAAATTCTCTTGCTCAGCATTTTCCTAGTTATACAGTGTTTAAATTCAGATAAATAAGGCCGCCTTCGCCGTTAAGGCCATGTTAATACTGCATCCAGTTTTCCAAGCAGGCATTCGCCCAATTGCCTCTTTTTAACTGCCAATTTGACATCTAGTAGAACCAATCTATAACAAAAATATACTTCAGATGCCCCTGGAAATGGAGTGTGGTGTTGCCTACATTTTGAGGAAACTGAAGATAAAAGAAACTCAGAGAAACAACTTTTGCCTTTGCCCACTCCTTCCCTTCTTCTTGTGTGTGTGTGTGTGTGTGTCCCATCTTCTCTGGCAGCTGTGTGGAGAATGTGACGTGTATACTCTGATTCCATCAGCATGAGATACTGGGACTGAAGGCTGCAGCTCAGACTGTTCAGTGGGGTCTGATCACAGCTGTCCTCTGTGCGGTGATGAATCCCACAGAAATTGGAGAGGACCAAAGAACTAAATGGGCAGTGCTGTGCTTCTCTTCACATGGTGAGCTATTGGCTGAGCCAAGGCAGCTGCAGGGCCAGGTTGCATATACAAAGGGGCAGAGCAAAGGCTGCTGAGCCTGGGATAGCATGGGGTGTTGGGAAGGCAGAAGATTGATGAGGAAGAGATGGGACACTGTATCCCTTGGGTTTGCTACAATGAACGTTCCCTAAGTGCAGGTGTCTCCCAGGCTTAGCAGGGCTAGATAAATTCAGTGTGTTACTAGAAGGTTAGGAAAAGAACGTGTCAACTAAATAAAGATGTGAACTTCATTAAAAACAGCTACATTAGGAAGGATTGTCTACTTAATTGTTCACATTATACAAGATGCAACTTAGGGCTCAGCTGGACTCATTCCCAGTGTTCATAAATCTATGCAAGAAGAAAGCAGAGCAACTGAGTGCTAAAAGTTCCTTTGGGATTTTTTTTGTTTTGCTTTTTTTTTTAATTTTGAAACTCACATTTAGTGTGTATATTTTAACATGTTCATGTGAAACATCAAAGTAAACACAGTGTTTCTTTCACTGTCATTAATCACTGTAGTGTTTTAAAAAGTAACAAAAAATACCCTAATGTTAAACTGTGGTCAAGAATTGAAATATACACAGCTCTAGAAATTTGAAGTTTGCCTTTGCCAGGGCAAATGTAGCTTGACAACCGTGTGTGTTTATGTATTCGCATGTGAAGCAAGTCTGGTTAGCAAATATGGACTTTTTCCATTAAACCCCCTCAACTTACATTGAAACTTTTTGAGCAGTTTTTCAAGCCACCTGAAGACTCAGCTAAAAATTCGGGGAAGGAAAATGACTGTAAATTCTCCAAACAGCTCTGAGAGTTATTATCCTCCAACACTATCATAAAACACACTTGCTTTTTAAGCCTTGCTTACGTCTTTATCTGGGCAATTTCTGTTTGTGACACAACTGAATAAGCAGGAGTGGA
The DNA here is from genome assembly GCF_015220075.1 of Falco rusticolus. NCBI lineage: Eukaryota > Metazoa > Chordata > Aves > Falconiformes > Falconidae > Falco > Falco rusticolus. The sequence goes on along the minus strand of NC_051188.1, from coordinate 29,633,961 downwards.
TGTAAAAGTTGAGGGTTATTTGGAGCTTTTTTTGCCACTGAGGTGCCAGTGAACAACCTGTGAGAAGTCCACCTGTCCTTTCTGAATGTGTTGGGGATAGGATTTCAGCCAGAGTGGAGGACAGCTATTTTTGGTTGTGCTTGAGGTTCCTAGTTCCCTGTTTTCCACAGAAAAGAACTGTGCTATCTCCCACTCTGCAAACCTCCTGGATGCTACTGAAAGGGGAAGGACGATGTGGCACTTGTGTTCCTTCCAACAAGCCTTTGTGAATAGCTGTGCGGCCCACTTCTGCTGCTGCTCTCTGCTTTCCTCAGCAGCACCGTAACTAAATTGTCAGCCTGATCCCTGTCAGTCCATTCTCTGGGGTCTGGATACTGGTTGTGTATGTGAAATGCTTTAGTAATTTTCCTTCCTCTGATGAATGGCTGTATGAAGGGAATTGGGACAGAACTGGCAGTATGCAAGCTAAGAAAGATGATGCTGTCATGTTGCTCTTCACTCAGATGTGGGAAGTTGTTTTCATAAATATGTTAGACTTTCGCTACAAAGAGAGCTTGGATAGAATATTATTAACTGGGGATCCTTATAGATGTTTTTTTTTCAGACTTGATTCAGCATCCTTGTGGGAACTGTTTCCTTTATTTCTTTTTTTTATAATTTCACAGAGAAATTGTACTTTGTAGCTCTGCTTTTTGTCTTTTTTTTGCTTAAGGACACAGAAAAGAGAACAACTGTCAGAGGCTTAAGCCAAAGGTGCTGTATTCTCTCAACTTCTTTTTCCTGGGGAGGGGAATTAAATGCACTCTTTATTTTTCAAGATTATACATAAGAGATAAACAAGTGTGCATATTTTTCACAAAAACAATGGCCACTCAGACAAATCATGCTGCATATTCCTGCGTAATCTGACTTCCTGAAAGCTTTAGAGGACCACTGTTTCTTCCCATAAGTATTTTACCTTTTGCACTTTTAACTTTTTAATGCCCACATTGTGCTTGTCCTAACTTACCAAAGCGTTCTCATTGTCTTTTGTGACTAGTCAGGGCGACATATCAGTTCATCTTGCTTAACTGAAATGTCAAACTTAGGAGATCTCTTGCCTGAGGCTCTCTAGGGCGAAGTGGTTTTCAGAATCTAAATCATTCCTAGGTACATATCTTTCCTGTAGCAGATGGAGAGTGCCAGGAAGTCTGGAATGATAATTTTGGTGCCTTGATCAGGTAGGATGAATTTGAGCTGAGACTTACAACTTTTAGGTGGAAAATACGTGAGTTTTCAAGAAGTGTCAATCCAATTCCGAATGTCTTGGAGAAGCATGACAAAACTTGAAATACTTCTCAATTTACAAGTTCATAACTTTTTCCTCTCCCTCTACAGAGGCTGCTACTGACCCCCCTAAGACACCTGACAGCGAACCTTTGTTTACAAAACTGCGCAATCCAAGCACAGGCAAGTTTTGGAATTGTGACATGAGCCTGTTAATGTTCTGGTTGGTTCCCTCCACCACCAAAAAATTCATATTTTGCAAGCTGAAATAATGATGATAGTTTAAGTCTATGTGCCAAAGATATTGCTGGTGATGCCAGATAGTTAATGCTGTGCAAACATTTAGGATTTCTTTTATAATTTTAATTGGTTGAACTGTTTATTCATCAGGAATATTGGCAGCACAAAAAAGAGGTGTAATTTAAGTTCTGTTTTTAAGTGCATTAGTTTTGGGAAGCTTACAGTGTTGGGTGTTGAGCCTGGGCTTTTTTTAATCCAAATTTAGACTTCATAGCATTCATCTTATGCTATAAAATAAATAGTTGGAGCTAGAAGAAGTGTTTCAGTTATACTTACCAAGATTTTTGGGTCTTTTCATTTTTAAATCTAATTTTTCTTCTTTCCCTTGTCAAAGTGGTGGTGTCTCTTTTCTCATGATGAGGCACTTTGAATTCAAAGTACATTGGAAAGACCAGCAAATGCAGGTGATACCATGACACCACCATCCCACAGTTACTTTCTTATAATCAGATTGTTCTTTTTGTCAACGATTTGTTATTATTATATGAGTAATGTAATAATTGGAATATGAGATACTGCAACAGAAACTTGCAGTAAGCCTTTGTTAGGGTTAATGTATTTTGTTTGAAAAACATGTTTCATGCTTTTTTTTTTCTTTTCATAAGCTCCTTTGGTTTCTGTAGATTTAAGTTGTATGGTTTTGTTTTGAAATTCACTGCTCATATTTACGTGTTTGTAAATAAAGTCTTCAGGTACATTTTAATGTCACAATGTACTAACTCCTACTTGTTCTTGAAAGAGGAAAAGAATTAAAAATAATAGAAACAGAATGTGAAATCACTTACTAATCATGATACCTGTTTTTTGATTGCTCAGATTTACAGTGGGAATGTATAGTCATGGATATTTTCCACCTGTTGTATTATATTAGCTTTCTAATTTATTGTTTTTAAAAGCATAGATATAATTTGCTTTATTCTGTGAAAGAAGAGATCTGTTTACCTTGTAGAATCAGAGATCTTCTGAAAGGTTTCTGGGGAAAGCCTAAAGCACAATGATTGCCTGGGTGTGTTCCTTTAGAATTTACAGGAGCTTATTTATAGACCTGCATAAACTTCCAGTTATGTAGCCTATTATAACTATAGGGTCTGAAAATGGAAGGACTGAGAACACCCTATTAATGTATTTTCCTTATGTTTGGGTCTAACTGATGAATTGTTGATGCCAGATACTGTATAAATATGCACTGAAGGACTCAGCACGCTATAGAATTGATGCTAACCACTTTATTAAATAAAAGCATGCATGGTCCTTTTTATAGACAGGCAAAAAGGACAAAATGTCTGTCCTTTACAGAGACTATAAGTTAGGGTTCAGCCTGCAATTCAGAAGTACCACTTCTGAAAAAGAAGCATTTTTAAAGCGCTGAACTAAAAGAAGGGAAATAACCGTACCATAAGACTTAAGCAACTAATTGAAGTGGTAAAGTTGTGAGAAAAGCTGCCTAAGTTCTCTCTCCATCCATTAGTATTTCTGTCTAATGACACTGTTGGGAACCTGTGGTGACTGTCCTTTTACATAATCAAATAAATTAAGGAGCTGGAGGTAGGCAGTAGGAATGGTCCCTTTCTCAAGATTTCATAGGTCACCATAGTATTTGGCTTGTGCTGTCACTGGTAGGAGTCTAAAGTTGTTCAGTGAGCACTTCTGTGAGTAGTTTGATGTCTGGCACTGAGCAAACTATGGTATAGACCCTTGCTGAGAAGCACATGGTAGTGATTGAACCCTCTGCTCTCCCTTGTATCTACTCTCCACTCCCCCTCAAAAAAAAAAAAATCATGAGAGAACTCAAACTGTATCCTTAGGTGAGGTTAAACATCTGGTCAGCCTTTTGGATAAAGGGGGGGAAATGCATTATCAGTAATTTTTTAGAAGAGGTGTGTCTGGCCATTTTTGCTGACCTTCCTATGCACCAAGGGATCTCTGCAAACTTAGAACAGCAGTGCTGACATCAGCTTGCAGGTGCTTACATTTGAAACTTTTTTTGAGCCAGCCCATGGTCTGCAAGTCAGTGCAGCTTTGCAATTTATGTGTTTTGAGCAGAAATGCCCTGTTGTAGTTGCTCTTGTCTCTTGAAGATGCATTGATACCCAAGACAGGACCACTCCAGCCAGCAGACTCAGCTGACCAAATTTCAGGGGCTCTTTCTGTAGTTCTAGCAACTTCCTGTTTTAGATATGGAAAATGCCAATCCTGCTTGCAACGTATTCCTCACCCTTTTATTGTAACCCAGAACTAATGTGAAATGGCAGAGCTGTGCTATGGGGTGGCCTAAAATAAAGTTTTCCTTTCCAAACTATGAAGATTCTGATGGGCACTTCAAAGCAACTCCTTTTAGCTTCCTTGTTCACATTGTTTGTCTACCCATACTGAGTCATCGACAATCCATTTTGATACACGCAAAAAAAAATATTTCAAATTGTCACTTGGAGGTTTGAGACTTTTGTTTTTCTAACCTAGAGACTGATATCTTGGAGACAAACATGATCAAAGGAGAGGGTATTTTCTTGTTTTTCCACCTTCCCCCTTCAGTACAGACAAAAGCTGATTTCTTGAGTGATTTTGATTTGGGTTTGGATCAAAGGCTTTGTGTTGTAAGATGAACTATTCACACATATTATTTATTGATTCAAATTCAGTTTAGTTTATAGAGCTGGTAAATGAACATCTGTATATAATAGTTTTCTTTGTCTGAGCTTTCTTTGTAGTGAGTTTATGTAGAATGTGTGTATGTTTGTGTGTCTGTATGTATATAAGGCACATTCTTCAGATGTATTGGGTATTCTTTTGATTTTTGTGAAAGCTTACAAACACAAACCAGATTTCTTTTCAACAGGGGAAGCAACTCTTTACTTATTCAATAGCGGTGCACAGCAGCTGTTTGAAGTAAAAGCTTTTCATGAGGAATATCGTTCCTGGTTTATAGGTCAGACTGTTCAACAAGGTGAGTACTATAATGTATCCTTCTCCCAGCTGTAACTAATGTGCATACACAGACCTTCCCTCTCACTTCTAGTAAATTTACAGGTGTTTTTCCTAGTTGTTTGAGGCATGCTGTATCATATCCCCAGCTTCTGACACACTCATTTGCCATCTGGATTTAACCAGGGCTGGGGGCTTTGTGGTCTCTCTTTAAAAGGCAGCCTTTGGCAGCCTCAATTAGACAGATGTTCATTTGTCTTTGGGGGTTGGGGGTGTGTGTGTAAGTCATTCAATTGTATTTAAACTGAAGTGATTAGCTTGCCTTGTCAATCACACCAGCAAGTTCTCGGCGCAAGAAAAATATGTGTGATCTTACGGGAGGGAAAAAGGGCTGGAAGGCCTTAGCTAGCTGAACAGCCGAGTGTTGTGTTAGAGCTCCAAGTGTTGGAATGTAAGGTCTTGCTTTCTTTTAATTACAGCTGTAGTCCCGTGTGTGAGTGCTGGGATCTGAGGATAGGCCTGCTGTCTGAAGGTGCCATTTCACTGTTCTGTCTGAAGTGAGCTCATCTATACCATCCCAGTCATACTCTGTACCTAGCTTGCCTTTCTGAAAAGGAGGAGGAAACTCATGTAACTCCTTGTGACAGCTTTAACAAGCCTTTATCAGTAACAATGTCACTGAAGTAGTGTTTCTCTGCCAGCATATCCACAGACCAAACAATAAGTATTAATTCAGGAGAAGAAGGTATATTTGTTTTGTCCTTTTTAACTAGAAAAAAGACCGTTTATATCGATAAATAAAAGCAAATAAAAGCAACCCCACTGGACATGTGCCTTCTTTAATGGTAATATCCCAAAGCGTGTGTTAGCTTTTAAACATCCTCTGCAGGTGCATATAGCAATCCAAGTGGTATGTCTGTGAGCTTTTCCTTGCTCCATCTGGGGCTGAGCCAAAAGACTGAGTCTGCTCCCTGCTCCCAATTATGTCCACGTTGTATTCTCCCCCCTCCCTTTCTAACCTCTCTTTTGGCCCTTGGGAAACAGTTGCCTTAAGGAATCATTGCCTGTTTTCTTTAAAAGATAGAGGAGAAGAAATTGTTCCTGAATGTTAGGGCTGCTGCATCTCTGAAAACAATCAGGGAACGAACAACAGAAAAAAGCTGTGTGTTTGCAGTTAAAGCAAATTATCTTATTATCTGCAGAGAAGGGGGAAGGTCTTTGTACATCTAGAGCCCAAATTCTTTAGAACAAATAAAAATACCTCTTCCTGGATGTACAGTGGAAAGCATTTAAATGGAAGCAGTGAGAAAGTGGCTAGTATTTTTTCCCCTCCAGTTTTATTATCAAAGCTTTCATGTTTGTAAGTAGTCCTGGTGCTTGCTTTGTCTCACTTAGTGCATTATGTTAGTAATACAGATGTTAGATTGGGTATCAGCTTTGCCTTCCCACTTCATCTTTTGTTAGTTTTAGGGCCATTGCAATAGGATTTCCTTTTCTTTAATTATCTTAATCATTTGATTTAAGCCAAAAAAATTTACATTTATTTGCTTTTGGTTTGCTAATTGATGTCAAATTGTCGTCAATTATTTGGTCTCATTAGTGAGTTTTCTTGATGTTACATTGTTTCCAATTATCTACAATTATACAAAAAGCCTGACTAAGCCATTGTCCCGCAATGAGCTCCAGATGGGCAGAGGTGTCTGTTTCAATGGGAGACCAAGTGAATACAACATATTGAGCCATACTTTCTGATCTATTTAATTTTTTTTTTTCTACTAGGAGACAGCGTGCAAATTCTCCCCTTATAGATGAGAGGCAGCTCTAACTTAACTAGCTCTTGAAATTCTTTCTTGCCCTGCCTACCTCTTCTGCCAGCACAGTGTTGCCTTGCCCAGTGTTTGAGGTGAAGTATACTGGATACATCTGGTATCCCAAAATAAGTTTCTGTTACACCTAAATCTGCCAATAGAGGGCAGCTTCAATTTTTATGTTTTTAATATAGTCCAGAAAAAGGCAAAAATAACGAGTACTTGAAGCTAGCAGACCTGCAGCGGAGCTTCTGCTTTGGTTTGGCAGGGTTGAGAATTGAGTTAGCTCTGTATTTTTAATATACAATCACAAATTCTATTTTCCTGCCCATCTGATTAAAATACTGAGATACTTACTAGAAAAAAAGATTCTTCTCTTCTTGCCTCCACTCCTGAAAAACATCCTAAAAAATCCAAAGGTCAATATATTGTGTCTCTTAGTACTAAGCTTGCTTTTACATTTCTGTCACTTAGATGGGCGTCTGCTATTTGTTACACCGATGGACCCCTTATTTCTGATACTTCACTACCTCATAAAGGCAGACAAGGAGGTAAGGCTGCTTTATTTTTTCACTGGAATTCTCAGGAGAAAATGTTATTTCTGACTTGAGAAATTACGTTAATTCTACAAAGAGGGGCTTCCATAATAATAGAAATTTAATTTGCATGTAAAGCAGTGAAAGCCACCCTAGCAGTACTTTTGTTTGCATCAAGTTTTTTGGTTGGTAAAGTATGTTCCAGGAGTCAGCTTGCAATCTCAACAAATGAATCACCTGCTTTTTAAGAGCAGTGGAGAATCTCTTTTGTCCTTTTGTGTGAGCCTGTCCCAGGACTGTTGAATTTAAAATGATGAGATATCATCAGAGTGAAACAAATCAGTGCCCTTTCTGAGGCACCAGGAGATGAATTATTATAAGAAAGAAGAGAAGAAGAAGGAAGAATTTGGATGCTAAGGAGGAGGAGCAAGGAACATTTCTGTGGCAGTTTGAACTTGAAAGGAAGCATTGCCTCTTTAGAAGAAGTGTCTGTATAGATGCTATATCACAGAACAGGAACAGGATGATCAAGTATCCAAAAGTCGGATAGTTAATAAATGACAATTGATTTATCGTGGGTGTGGCAAAAGTTTATTTAAAATTTGGAAGTGTATCAAAAGGCAAAGGCAGTTCCTGATTTATTGTTTATAATCTGCCTGTGGAAAAAAGGGCATAAAATAAAACGTTAATGTTGATCCTTGTTTTTTGTTTCATGGAGGCAATAATTTCACTTTATGCATCCAAAGAGTTTTTGTTCCAAGAGCATTTCCTGTAAGGTTGGTTGCTATTCTCTGCTTTTGATTGCAAGTGGAGAATGCAGGAAAACAATTTTTGTATGGTGAAGAAATGAAGCCCAGCTACACATTTGTAATAGTAACCTATTGTTCTGTAATAATTTTTAAATTATATATGGTATAGGATGCGCAAATATATCCTGTGTATCTGTTCTCTTTCTGCTTCAGGATAGCCCATCAGAAGTCGTCATTTCACAAGGAATAATTTAGCTCATTCTCTAGGCACTGTGCTCTGTTTGAATTCATCATCCCTTTGAAAGCTTTATACCAAACTTAAATTAGGGACACAGTAAATCTCCTCTATGTGGTAGAGTGTTTGAGGTAGCCTGAGTAAAAGACAACTACTGCTGATGTTCCTGTTCTTGGGAATAGTCCTGTACTGCCCTTTACTTTCCTGGTACGTTGTTTTCTAGGTTTTCTGGTTTTCTAGGCCAGGCATGATGCCAGATAAGTGCACAGAGTTCTGTGTCCTAAATGAGGGCAAATGCATTCCTGCAGTGCCCTGCTTAAGTTAGTGTATTCTTCAGTAAAGGGGAAGTCTTGAGAACTGTGTTGCAGATACTTTGTCTAAGGCCAGCTTGAATGCAGCACAGTCACTTCTGGCTTGAAATAATGGGTATCCAGTGGGTATCTTAGGATCATCCTTTGTGCAATCCTTTGGTTTTGATACTGTGATGCAGAGTTGCTTGATGTGTCTTCTGAGCAGAGCCATCCCCTATACAGCAGGCTTTCTTGGTTTAGGCCAGGGCCCCTGTACAATGTAAGCGTGGCTGTCTTGCTTTGAGACACAGGCAGGTTTGTGCAGGTTAAGTTATCTATAGGAAGCAGTTCATTGTAGCTTTATTTCTGCATCTCAGCCTTCTTTTTGCCAGTGTTATTGTGCCTTTTCTTTTTCAGGAGAAAAAAACTTAAAATCCTTTCTGGTTTTGGTTTTTGTTTGGGGTTTTTTTTAATGTGTTTTGAGGGAGTTTTGGCCTGTTTTTATTGTGATTTAACAATGGATGGTTACTTTTATTAAGCCTCTGACTGTCTAGCAAGAGGATTAATTAATAGTGAAAGCAGTATACCCAAGTGGGTTTTTTTCATGCTGATCTGTATAATGACTTCAGCTTTGGCTCCTGAGACCATGCACTCTGAGGATGGAGAGCTCACTGAGTCTTTGTACTGATGCGCTAAAGGATCTTTCCAAAGGGAAGGCTGCCAGTTGTGCCAAACTGTGCTGAATGATTATGCATTGTTTGGCAACAGCAAAATTTGTTTGATGGTTCTGTCATGTGTGGGGCTATTTAAGTTATGCCAAAATCACTTTATATACATACTCTGGCCAAACTGGAATTGACTTTGCAGAGGTGAAAGGTTAATATTGTGTTCCAGAAGCTGCCCTGCTCCTTTGAGATTTATCTTTATGGAAGGAGAAGCAAAATTTGAATGGAAGTTATGACACTGGGTTTAATCCAACAGGTTTTGGTCTAAAATACTATTGGCACACACTGACTATGGTGCCTTATGTCATCTTCCAAAAAATCCCACTGTACTTTACATTAGTTTCTCCCCATGTTGTTTTAAATTTGGTCTTTTAAGTGCAGTAATTGAAGAGTTAGGCATTTTGCAGGTATTTACTGGTTTGAAATAAATACTTATAGCTTGCTTTGTAATCAGTTTCTGAATGTCATGTGTTACCATTCAAAATGCGATCTTCTTTAAATCCTTTATTTTAAAGCTATGACTGTTCTACACATATATATTTCTATATATGTGTAGTGTATATATGTGTATTAACATTATAATAATGCTTTTATAATCTCTTTGATGTATTTTCAGCAGCAGGGAAAGTTCCAGCCACTTGATCAAGTTGTGCTAGACGCGGAGTACCCTAGCTGCCCATTGCTGCTGAAGTGTGCAGATGTTAAACAGTACATACATCATATAACAGAAGAAAAAGGTGAAAAAAGGGGCTGGGGGGGCAAAAAAAGACTGGATTTGTTAATGTCACTTCATTACAAGATAGATCTAAATACTGGTTTTTGCTTTACCAAACACCTAATGTGCTGCGTGCAGCTGTACTTTAAAAACAGAAGCTTAGGCTTAGAAGTTGTCATTGCAGTATTGTGAATAGTGATGTGTGGATCTCAGATTATCTACTGTAACTCTGAAATACTTGTGCAGTCTTGTTGCTAGGTTTCATAAAAATGATAAACTGAGCAGAGCTGCCTTCTTGACATTACTGTATGTGTTGTGAACTTTCTTTGCCTTTTGAAGAAAGTTTTATATCTCTCTAAATTCTTTATTTAGTGTAGGATGGTGTGGTGGGGAAGAAGTTAACCATTGTCCATTTGGCTTTTTTTCTCCCTTTGTTGCAAAGCATTCAAATAAGTAGGAAGAAGCTGGAGAAGAGAGAATATACTGCTGAGAAAGGAGAGCACAGGTTTTCTGGCTCTGCATAATTTCATGTTGTGGGTTTAAGTTCAAAGATTTAATTTTTTAAAAATAGAAAACTTGATTGGGATGCATAAGTGTATAAGAGAGAAAACCTAAATGGAAAAAAAAATAGCAAAGTATTAATTTGGTTCATAGTTTTCTCAGTCTTTGCACAGAACTCCCTTTGGTATAAGGGCTTTTGGTTTGAGGACCATATATGTTTTCGAGGGAAGATGAAGGAGCATTATGTAATTTTGGCAGCCTGGCAGACCTGCAGAAGATGCAAGACCTCAGTTTTTATATTCAGTTCTTTAAAGAGCATTCTCCTTATGCTTGCTGACTTCCTGATAGGGAATGGAGACTTACCTACGTGCAGATGGAGTTCTACAGGAGGAGGTACAGGAGTCTGAGAACATAAGTCTACCACCAAGTGCATAACAACTAAGCTGTCTGACCCTTATGCACGTAGAGCTCCTCCAAGCAGTTGAGGTACACAGATTAAAAGCCAGAAATATTAGGAGTTTGCTTTCACAAAGCACTCTGCCCTTGTCATTGATATACAAACATATATGAAAGAAGAAATATTTAGGTGATATACAAATAATTAGGAAGTGGCTAAGGAAGGGTGATGGACGAACAAAAACCCTGCTAAGAAGTAAAACACCAGACCTCTGTATTGCTGTATAGAATATTGGGGGGGTGGGGGTGGGGCTGTGAGTTTTTCGTTAAAGATTCAGATGCTTAAGCTTAAGTATTTCCTGTGTGATATGGTGCATATGCAGTCATGTAGGGCAGTTGCTTCCCCCAGAAAATCAATTTGAATTTTAAGGCAGGACATATTTTCACTGAAAATGATCACTTTAACAAGAGATGAGGAAATCTGGGCAGCAAGACTGTTGTTGCATTCTTGCTGAGACTGGGGTAGTTGGAATTATGTGCTGTTGTGATACGCCTGCATTTCTGAAAAAAACTTTGGAAAACATTTAGTTATATTCAGCATCATTAGGAGCCGGCAAACTTTTTCCTTGGGTGAGTTCTGACTTTTGAGGCTTCTTTAAGACAGGTGCATCTGAAATACAAAACTGCTTTTGCCTTCCTGTGAAGTGATAAATACTTCCAGAAAGAACCATTATTAAGCCTTTAGGCAATTACTGTGCCCTGCAACTTGTCTAACACTGGCTAAGGAGCTAAGGGTGAGAGAAGGGGTACTAAACTGCTGTGCACCCATCTGAGAAGGTGAAAAATTATGCCAGATCCTCTTGGCTGTCAAACTGAGAAGTCTGTATAGGAATGTAGAACTAGGTCTGGATTATTTTTCTGAAAAGGCACTTCCTCCTAACAGCAGTGCAGCCTTTGAGGGCAGTATTTATTTATTCCCTTCTTAGCAGCAAAGTAAAAATAATAATAAAAAATGAAGTATTTGCTATAGACAAGGTCTTGTGTCTTGGTCTAACCTCTGTGTCCATTCTTAAATTGTATTTGCAGTTATCCATCAGCGCATCCTCTGATAAACATTATTCTGTTAGATAGTAGTGAAGATGCTTTACTGCTTGTTTTTTTTGCAATTGTGTTTTTACATAATATGTACACCTATACGTTTTTTGTCATTTTGCCAGCAAATGATACTAACTGTTAAAGAATTTGTGTTCACTTCCTGGGTTTTGTTTTGAAATGTAAGGTAAAAATTGCCTTTGTCATTAAAGCTGTACACACATGCACACACCAGCATTATGTGATGTTCTTGGATGTCCTTAGGTATGTGTCTGCATGTACCTGAAGCTTTTTTTTCTTATTCCGGTTTGGGTTAAATGTAACAGTGGGGTTTATTCTTAGGATTTCTTTCTTTTTTTAGAACACCAAGCATATTGTTATGCAACAAACACATTGGTGCTTCCTGGCCTGTCATGCACAGGTCACCTTTCTGTACAGTCCACTTCTATGTGTTTCATACTCTCACGTCTTTCACTGCCTGTAAAATTATTATGACTAAAGTACTCTTTTCTAGGTCTAAGACCTGTTGCCCACTTTGTAGCCTTTCTTGTTTAAGGAGTAGGGCTTTAGGGCAAGAAGTATCTGTTGTGTTGAGTCTTCTGCAGCTCTGTTCTGTTTGGCAGAACCTAACAACATAATTATTTCAATCTTAATTTAATCTTAAGGCATTTAACATCTGTCTAACAAATTCTTACCCTAGAGTGCTCACGGTTTACACAGTTTACTGAATTAGCAGAAAGTCTACCTTCCCTGGCCTCAGTATTGAAGGGCACTGCAAATTCATTTTGCTGGATTAAATTCCTGGTTACCTGCTTTAGTAGTTGAGGAAAGAGTGTCTTAACAGCTCGCTAAATCTGGGTGAGGCAGGTTGTTTGCTAATGAATTCAAACATCGGGTAGGAAATACAATAGAAAAGGTTTAAGAAAGGTTTATGAATTCCAGTTCTAGAGTTTTACTCTTTTATTTCATTTCGCAAGGCAAAAACTGCACTGTGATCTTGTCTGATGTGATTAACATGAAGAGCCAAGAAAACTTACCTGATTAGAATAACAAAGTAATATTGCCAAGCTTGTATTCCCAGAAGGTAGGAAAAAAGGGGCCATGTGAGTTTCAGAGTTATGGAAAACACTGAGAAAATGGATGTTAAAATGTGCTTTAGGCAGTTTGCTCAACAATACATCAGGGAAACTTCCAAGTCTACATAGCGATTACCCGATCACTGAACATATTATTTAATTGTAGAACCACTTATATTCCATCTGTATTTCTCAAACCCAATCTTTCCAGATGTCTCAGACCAGTTTTATAAGCACCAGACACATTAGGGAACAAAAGGCTTTCCAATATATACTCATATTATCAAACATAGTTGCTAACTCTCACCAATATCAAATGTGCATCACATGTTAAATCCACGTTCCAATATTGAATCCTTTTGTCAGCAGTTTGTGACTTTCATAACTCACTTCAATTCTTCAGAGGTCTCAAATACTGTCAGTTTCTAGAATTTAATAGTCAAAACTGTCAAGCACACAAAATATTTTCAAACAAAGTGATCTCTGAAGGGTTCAGTGTAATTATTTTTCATGTTTTAATGAAAATGGCTTCACAGTTCTATGTTTCCTTTCCCTAACTGAGTCACTCTGAATCATGCTGTTGTGGGGGAGCCTGCCTGGGAATACAAACTAGAATTACTTTTCAGCATGGGTTGCAGGGTGGAGGCTGGAGGATGTCCCTTCCTCGAACTTTCTTAGATAAGATAAGAATCCACAAATCGTACTTACTGTACTTGGACCTAGACCATGTTAGTTCTTTGAGAAGCAGGTTCATGTATCCAGAGCATCTCCCCCATTTTCTTCTTTTCTTTCAGAGCCATATAGAAGCTTCTAAGTCCTAAAGGCTGCAGCCAGCAGTGCCGCAGCTAATTACTTTACCTGCAACTCATCAGCTCCATGAAGCAAAGTGTATATTAGTGGTTTTTTTCCTTTTTGCTATGAAGAATTTTGGCATTTTACTCTTCTGCGAGTGCTGAGATAGATTTAAACTTTATCTTGTAAACAGCTTTCCTCGACCTCTCCATACCCCCTGCCATGTATACACAAAGAGCACATAATAGTTAGCTATTTGTATGCAATTTGAAAGAGCCAAGATAAATCCCAAAGAAGGAAATGCTGCAGGAATCATAAATAATATGTTGTTGTTTGCAAGGGGAGAAGGAAACTCCATGAACTGAGTGTTGGAATATGATACTGGATCAGTAAATGACATGAAACAGATGTAGGTATTTATGGGAATGGTAAACAGGAGATTAAAACTTATTGAAATACCTGTTAAAGAAAAAGACTGAAACACTCTGGGCTCTAAAATCTCCTGTGAATTCTCATTAGGCATTTCATTCCATTTCCAAAATACAGCTTTCTGTGAATTACTACTGAATTTTTATACTGAAATTTCAAGGAGCCTTTGTAATTTTCTCTCTCCTTTGCCTCAGCATTGTGAATTCACATATCTCCAGATAACTAATCGTATGTGAATAGCAAGTGTTCGTGTTACCCTAGTTATCACAGGGGGAACACTTTCTGAAATTCTTATACAATTGAGTTAATTTATGTTGCTCAATAAATGATAAATGAATCACGTACTTCCTCCCACAAGGAGTGTGTTTCACTGTTTTGGATTCTGTATTTTCTTTTAATGCTGTATTAAACTACGTAAAAGGGGGGATAGAAGTAAAACTTTTGCTTTAGTCACCCTGTGAAGTGAGAGGAGAGAATTGGGAGAACTGAAAGAAAAAGGGTTTATTGAAAGTTTGAATGGTTTGTCTTCACTAACCAGCTTTGTGTCTTGGCCCCTTACTAGGTGCTGGAATTCAGTACGTAAAGTAAAAGCAGTCATGGAACGAACATTTTGTGTTGTGAACTATGTAGCTAAAATGACCATTCTGGTGACACAGGGCAGTGAAGGTTTGGTAAACTACAAGGGCTTGAGAAGCGTCTTAGTGAATTCAGGCAGCCCAAGATTACACATAAATATAACATGTGCTTTACTGGATTAGGGCCTAATTAAAGAATTGTCAAGTTCAGCTGTCTGTTTATTTTTCCTGTTTTCCAATATTATGGAAACTTATTGCCCTGATATCAAACATGTGCAAGCCACAAAATAACTTTGAAGCTGTATCTACAATTTAAAATATGTTAAAAGTAGTGAAAATGCAGTCCAAACCAGTGATCGCTTTCTTCCCCTTGCTTGGTTTTTCTCAGAGATTGGCAGTCAGAAATTCCACAAATACAGCCAGGAGAAGACACTGAAGTGGTTAAAGAAAAAGGTATTGTGTTTCTCTTTTGCTTTTGAAATTGCTTTATGTTTAAAATGCAAATGCTTATTAGCTTGTCCATCTCTGCATTTAAGCCATGTAAAGTTGCACTTGGGAATGTGGTGAGGTATTAGAGAAATGACATACGTTTCTCTTTCTGATGGGGCTGGCATGAAAGGAATTCATGGAGTGCAGGGAGGCAGAAAAGGAAGCTGAAGTTCAGCTTATCACTGTGTTAAGCTTTGCATAAGGTGAAGGCCTTGTCTTGTGCTTCATCCACTTCATGGATGGGCTAGAGGAGAGCTTTGATTGTTGCAACTTCTAAATTCTGCCATGCTTTAAAGCTGGACAGAAATGCCTTGGGTTTGTGCTACAAGTGAGTTTCCTCATGAAGTTTTGGCACAGTCTCTCAGAATGGTCCTGGTATGGTTGCTACTGTCCTGATCCAGTCATGCTGTTCAAGACGTCTGTACAGCTTGCAGAAAATACACTAGTCTTATAGCTGAGCTTGATGTGTCTGTGTTTTGGTGTAAAGAAGATAAATCTCATTTTACATACACACATGTGCCGCTACTGTTACGCCACTTTGTAGAATGTCTGTATCACATGATACGAGGAAGCCTCCTCATTTAAATTAGTGTCAATGTCAGTACCAAATCTGGTCTGCTTTCTGCAATGATGAGGTATTGGGATATGTATTTTGCAATGAATACCTGAATATTTACATTTGAACATGTTAACCTGTTTGTGGTGTTAGAAATATCTTCTTCTGCCAGTTATCTCTCTGTTAGATCCAGTATTGCAATGCCTTGTAAATGCCCTTTATCTTTGATTTCCATGCAGACTGCCTTTGCAATCCAGCTGAGTTCACACATTTTCTGTTCTCCAGGCAGGTGTATTTCTCACCTGTGTAATTGTGGCTGTTGCATCTGAGCAGCTCAGCTCATCTTAGGGTACTGCAAAACTGGTGCTGTGTTGCCAAGGCAACATGTTCAAAGACATGCTAGTTTCTTTGGGTTTTTTTGAGCTCATATGCTAGTCATTACAAATGTATATTAAATTTTACCACAGTCCATAACTTGAGTGTTTTATATGCTTGAAACAAAATTACAAGAGCTTTGTCACTGTATTAACATGTGCATAACAACATTGATACAGATATTTCATTTTGTGGTTTCCTATAGGTCAATCAAACAGTGAAAGCACTTAAAAGCAACGATATATGTGTAGGTGAGAGGGTACGGGCAGCTACATTTATCAGTGGTAAACAGATCACAGATACTAAAGAAGGTAAGGAAAGAAAACATTGTAAGGAATTTAAGTTTTATGAAATCGCATATGTGGAGATAAAAGTGCATGATTAGAATGTAAAATGTACTGAAATCAGCCTTTGCAGTAAATGTGTTCCTTGTACAGAAAATTCCATATATGTTGTGACTGTGCCTTGACTTACTCTGGGTTCTTTGGTGTCTTCATTGGATGACATTGTAATTAGCAGTAGGTCTCAGCTGGCCTTCTATTAGCTTCTCCTTAGTTCATGGAAGACATTTTTCTCAGTGAAATATGTACTGAAGTGCTTTGCTGAACTGAGACTGTCTTGGACAATAGGACATATGCTTATAATATATATAAGCATCGACCAAATAAGTGTCTCAGTATCAGAACAGACTTCTTTTTTATTATTTTTATTAGCTCTTCATAAAATTCCCAAAAGGGAAGGGATTGTAGGAAGTCATAGTCACAAAGTAAAAGCTCCTGGTCCAAACATTACTTTATGTGACAGATGTATAGAATGTACATGTTTCTGCTGATTAAAGACAAAAAAATTAATAATATGTTTATTAAATTGCCCAGAAATGTACAATCCTGGTACCAAAAAATCTGGAGTAATCATGTTTGCTTCTAGTCGCCTTTTCCCTGGGGAGGACAATGTCCTGAATGTTACTGGGAATTAAGTTCTGTAGTTGTATGAAGTTGTGTAGAGAAACCTGAAAATGTTCTTGGAATAAATTCCTGGAATGTTAATGAAAATTAAGGAAAGTTTAGAACAATATGAACAAAAGAAAATTGTTTCTTATTACAAAGACATGCAGAAGTCTGCATGCTGTTGAAAAATAAGGAGAAACAAAGCAACTTGCTGACAAAGTGGAAAATGAGTTACCGAGTAATGATATCAAAGGAAACAACATAAATGAGATTTAAGAGGCGACTAGACAGTTTTATAGAACAGAGATTGTAATATATGTTTTTTAAAAAGAGGAAAAGCTGCAAAACTTGTAAGCGACTTTAACTTTACAGTAGCTTTTCATCCTTTTCCCAACCCCCATTTTTTTAAAGAAAGGGAAAATTGTCCTGACAGCAACCATCTTGATTATGCTTAAATACTTTATCTCTGAAATTTATAATTAAATAACTCATCTGCAGTGTTTTTTCCACCTTCCTTCTTACTTATAGTAACAAGGATATAACAGTCTTTTTAAAAGCCTTTTTTAGATTTAAAAGAGCAGCATTGTAATAGGGAATACTTAGAACAAAAAGTAAGTAAGTTTTGGAGGCATTCCCACTGTGTGTAGCAAGGTGAATGACAAGGAGTCAAATGGACCTTACTCAACACTTATTTTTAATAAGACTAATTTTCTTGTCTGATCCTTTCACTGCCATGACAGTGCAATTTATTTCTGTAGATAATTGCTTTCATAGGGGTATTATGAAATTTCAGTACTTTATAAATAGATGGGTCTTTGTAGTTAGCATCTACAGATGTTGTAGGGCAAAAATCTGGGAGGATATAATGAGTGCAAATAGGGAAGGAAGGGAAACCTGAATATTTCATTCAGAAGACAAAGGGAGATGCGCA
Source organism: Falco rusticolus (assembly GCF_015220075.1). NCBI lineage: Eukaryota > Metazoa > Chordata > Aves > Falconiformes > Falconidae > Falco > Falco rusticolus. The sequence goes on along the minus strand of NC_051188.1, from coordinate 29,616,256 downwards.
AGTATTCCTGATGTTCAATAGGAGGTTAATATTAAAGCAAGGGTAGAGTGAGAACAGAGGTTCCCTAGAAGGCAAACAGTGGTATTTTTAAATTGGTAAAGGAAGTCGGTAAAGATTACTTCAAGGCAGAAATGCAAAGAGAATGGATTTTATATTTAGTACAGAATAATAGCAGTTGACAAATAATAGCAATTGGACTCCCCATTCAGTGTCATAATGCAAAGAGTGAAGTGATGGGAATATTTTTTTAAGCAATAAATTGGACATATTAAGTGCTGAGGTGAAATGGTCTTGGACTGAAATTATTTTTATTCTCTCCTGATCCTAAAGAGGGCTTAAGGAGTGACAAATCCTTGATGAATCTAGGCAGTGGAGGAGGAAGAAGTGCAGATAGGAGATACTAAGAATTTGATGTCAGTATAGTTGAATTGCATATGCTGGTGTCAGTTTAATGCTTTCTGCTTCAATGCCAGTTTGCACTGGACGTTTTAGATTTTAAAAAAAAAAAAAAGGAAACTGTCTCTGGCACAGAAGAAATAGTACTTTACCACCCTGAGGCTAGTTTATCATGTGTTGCTGAACTCTTTAAGTGTGTAGGCATATGAACAGATAGAGCTGGCCTGTTGTAGATGGAATTCAGATCCGAGATTTTAGCTTAATGTCTGTCTGGCAAATACTTCCTCTGCATGGTCATAGTTACTCCCTAGCAGCTCTGACAACAGCGGATTTAAAAGATCCAGCCTGTGATCAGTAAGCACTTGTATAGAACGTGACCGGAAAAGATCTGGTTTAGGACTTTGTGTTATAAAAGGGTCACTTTTTTCCCCCAGTCTCTCAGAAAAAAACATCTATAGCAGAAGTGCCCTATACTGAAAACAGCTTCTAGTAGTTCATATTTCCGCAGATAATTACCTCGTCTTGCCAGTGATGTTTAGATAGGCCTTGGCATTTTCTGTAAAGTACTGAAATTAAGTACAAGACTTTGAAATAGACTCATTGTCTTATCTAACTGTTTTCAGTTGAAGCCAGAAAATGTACTTTAGTACTGAAGCACTTGCCAAATAATTGTAGGATCCAGATGCTTTAAAATTAATGATTGCGTGTTCTGTTGAGTCAGCTTTTTATTTTTGCAGGTTTTTAAAATTTAATTTCTTTGGAAAAATACATGATATCTAGTATTCTCAAAAAGCGAACAGCTTTTGTAAAGTACATACAGCAGATATTAATAACATGTGCTGACAAAGTGAGTGTAGTAAGTCTTTACTTTTTAAATAAACCTACAAGTGTCATATAACATAAACACAAAGAACCATCAGAGTGTATCCAATTAGAAGTCTCTTACTATTAATTCAACCTTATGATTTATAGTAGTGGATGCAACATGGCTAAGGCAATGTGTCTATATAATGTGAATGTTCTTTTTGTTCTCCTTCCCACTCCCTGCCCTGTTCCTGAAGACTATGTACGGTATGCCCATGGGTTAATATCAGAATATATTCCTGAAGATCTGAGTAAGGAGTTGTTAAAATACTTAGGGTAAGTATTGTTGCAGCTAGCTGCTAGTTTTATATGGCATGCATTAATGTCCTTTTGGTCATTTCTATTGAATACTGAGATTTGTTTATCGAGGTTGCAGTGCATGACACAATGAGATTATGTTTGCCACATTTTACATTTTTTCAAATGTACATAATGTCTTTCTGTTGTTCCTGTGATGTTAAGGACCATGCGCTGGAGGAGAGATGTAAGTCTGATAGGTCTTTTATCACAGTTGCATCATGAAACCCTGAGTAATGTGTCCCATTTTAAAGCAAAGTGGGGAAGGAAATCCAGAGTTAAAGCAATTTGTCTAGAATTGTCAAGCCTGAGCAGCAGAGCCAGGAGTAGGACCCTCATCCCCAGTCCTCTTACCCTGCTCACTCAATGCTGATGGGGTTTGACTTCACATATCTAACCTGCATTAGTTTATATTTAAATCTGGAAGGTGAACCAGCTCCTCACCCTGGTGTTCCCTGCCAGCAACAGACTTTGCCTGGAGCGTCACTGGGACCCTGTACCGGCCCCTCCATTCAGTTCTGTTCAAAGGGTTCTGTTATGATGGCCTACAGAAGTATGTGCAATTTGCAGCTTGAAGGCTCACAGCTTAACAATTTCATTTGAAGAGTGATGTAACATGCTTTCTAAAATCATCTTACTAATAGCCAAGATTTTCAAAAATAAGGTGGAGTTCTCCTGTTTTGGTTGCCAGATCTAAGAACTTAAAAAGAGCCCGTGTTTCTGTATGGTGCCTGGCTTTGTTTTAGTTATCTAAGTCAAAAATAGGGAGTCCATGAGCTGCTTTTTTCGCAAATGCATGCCATGTGTGAGCAACTGATAACCAAAGCAGCCTTTGTGAGGAAGGAATTATAAACTTTAGGTTGTGCAATCCAGCTGACTTTGTAACTTAAAATCTTTTGTTCTACAGGCTCCCAGAACTTAAAAGCCCAGCATCAGAGCCACCATTGAAGGTAGGGAGGACATTAAGATACTGACAGATACTTTGTGTTGTAAGCTAATTTCTCTGGATTATTACTAAAACTAGACTAGGCCAAGCACTGAGTACAATACAGTTAGTTGGCCTTCTGAAAAGCAGTCTGAAATAACACAAGAAATTTACCTGGTACTTCATATTTTTAAATAAGGAATATTTCAGTTGGTTTTCCTGTTTAAAAAGGGGGAGGGAGGGAAAGAAAGAGATATATTTTATGTTTCTGGTCAGCAGTCTTCTCATAGTGTTTTGCTTACTTAAGTTTTACTGAGGTTGATGGGACAATATGACCTCATAGGTTTTCTTTGATATGTAATTTATGAGGACCCTGAAAGGGACCTCCTGGGTCATGGAATCCCAGACAACCATGTTGGTTAATCTCTCGTACACTGACCATTCTTCACTCTAAGTCTCATTAGGATTTTTTATTTCCATTACCTCTCTTGGAAGACTGTTCTATGGCCTCATTCCTCTGATGCTCAGAAACCTTTCTGTAAATTCCACCTTGAATTTATTCATGGCCAGTTTATTCCCGTGTGCTTTTGTGCTAACATTATCATTGGGTTTTTTAATTGAAATGGCTCTTTTCCCTACATTTCCCTAACGTTAATTCTCTTGATGTGTAAAGGGAAAACATAGATCCTTTCTGTTTTCGTTTTGTGAAGCCAAACTTGGTTGTGTAACATGGATTCTCTGTTCCCTCGTCATTGCAGGAACATTTCTTTACACCTATTCCAAGGTGAATTCAGTTGTTTCAAAGCAGGTGACCAGAATCATATATAATTATTCATGATAAAACCTTTACTGGTACAATATGATGGCATTCTTCCCTTCATGTCTTAACTGGAATTACGTTATCTCATTACATCTTAGAATCCCATTTACCTCTATTATTGTGCGATGTACCAGATAGCTCACAGTCATGCTGTGAACAGTTAAGACACACAGTTGGGGTTTTTTCCTCCACTGCGATTTTTAGTTGATCAGCATTCAGATTTACAAGAAATTCATGCAGTTAACTGCTGTGTACGTGACCTTGTACTTCTGTACATTTCATCCGTTTTTAGTGTTTCCAGTCTTGAAGGTTCTCTGGCTTTTCCATCACAGTGTTAAAAGCTCCTTAGGTATTTATAATGCTACTCAGTGGTGTACATTCAGCAAATGTTAGCATGCTGTTATCTTTAATGAACAATTAATGAACATTTTGAATAGATACTGTGCATGGCACTCCAAGTAATAATCTCCATCTGATCCATCCCTTTCTGCATTATTTGCCTTTGTTTCCCTTTTACTCAGTTTCTTACCTATGTTAAAATTGTTAAGCAGTCTTTGTTCTCTATAATTTCAGTTGCTTAAGTGGCACCATGTCAAGTTCTCTGGCAATTCTTCACATTTTCTGTCACCAGAAAATGTGCTAACTTTGAGAAAAAAAGCTAAGTTGGTAGGCATTACCGATGTTCAGTTGTTGTTTACTCTTCCTTCTTTCACTTTTTCTCCCCCCTCCATTTTGCTGAGGCCTACTACTGTTTCCTCCTCCTTACATAAATAGGGGTGTTTGGCTATTCCACAGCAGTATCGTCCCTACCTGATAGAACAGTTGCCAGGTTTTGCCTCTGGACTTGTGATTTCTGAGGCAGTCTCTCAACAGTGTCAGCATATTGAATTTTACTTAGGTCTTGAATAGACTGCTTTCTAGTCTGTTTTCTGCCTCTGTATTTAACCTCTTCATCTTTATTGAAAACAATTTACTGAGGCAGAGGATTTATTCCGTGTTGGGGCTACACATACGTTAGCTTTAATATCTAGCCAATCCTTACAGTATAGCAGCTTCATTTTTTCTTTTTGATTCCCTTTTTGCTTCTGTGGCTAAACAACCTTCCACTATTTGTTTTAATTTCCTCTCCAAGGTCTAACTCAGCTTGATGTTTTGGCAGTTCTCACTATATCCCAGTATTACCTGACCCCTAAAACAAATCTTTTTTCTTTTTTTTTGGCAGCCGCCTTTTCCCCATTCATTGTAGAATTTTGTTTACTCCTAGCATCCTTTTTTTTTTTTTTTTTAATTTGGGGGGGATGTGTGTGCATCTGTGTGAGCAAGGGGGAGCATTCATATAGTTTAGTCTTAGAAGCTCTTAACTTTCAAGATTTTTCACCTGGTTTGTAATAAGATACACAATCTCTTCTTCCATCTTTTTTCTTTTACATTCCAAGTGTCCTCCCCACACATCAAGTCCTTTGGCTTTGGCTTAGAGATGTAAGACATATGGTTTGCAAAGTTTGCCCCTTTAAAGTCAAGAACCCCATTTTTGGTTATTCTTCTCATTTAATTTAAAGTGAGACACCCCATGTCTACTGAAATTAGGTCACTTACTACACTGACCTTTCCTGCCATGTCCCTGCTACTTATGGAAACAAAGTCTAAAATAACCTCATTTCTGGCTGGTTCAGTGACTGTTCTGTTAAGCAGTATGTCAGTTAGCACATGCAGGAATAATTGGGCCCTACTGTTATTAATAGCATTTGTTCTCCAATGCATATCCATGGATATAAGTTATTTCCATGTGGTTGGACAGTTGTTCTGGCTGCACAGTTACTTGGCCCTTTGATTCTGTTAAGAACCTTTGATTCAGTTAAGAATTATCTTTATGCATTGTAAGAAATATTAAACACAGATCAGGAGCCAACTGATATTCATTAGACATATAAGCATATTACAACAACTATATTAAACTACATGTGATGTACATTACATTTATATACGAATAGCTTTTATACCATTGGGATAGTTCTGAGAATCTATTTTTAAAAATAGTTTTATTTCAGCAGTTTGGTTACAGAGGAAATGAGGCTTAGAACTGTTCAGTTGTTGGGCAGTGAAATCTTGCTGAGGATCTGATTAATTTCCAGAGCACTGACCAGGGTGTGTATGATGCTTCTGCATTTAAGTCTTTGCAACTTCAGAGGTTAAAACACTCCTTTATTTCACAGTCTCACAGGAGCAAGACAACCTTCTACACTGGAACCTATAGTCTCCTTCAATCAAAGCATTTTTATTCACATGCATTGACATTTCTCTTCATAAGGGCAAGATGTATTGACAGACAATAGTATAGGATTATTGCAAATAAAGAAAGGGTCTAACCTATTTCCTATTATGGAGAAGTAATTGCATGTTTAGAAATTATGTTTGAATAAATTCTGAAAGTAGGAGAGGTTTAGAAACTTCAGTGGTTAACAGAAAAGCTACAACAAATTCTCTGTCCTGTAGTACAAGATTAAACTGGGTACAGTCTGGACTCTGTGATTTAACAATTAAATCAAAATTGCTTGTTCTGTGTCTTAATTGTAAGCCGCTTGTCAGCGTTAGGGACTCTGGCCATAGGCAGATGATCAGAGACATCTACAAAGAATACGCAGACTGCTACAACTAAACAGCAAATGTTTTGCTGAATAGCAAACATTTTGTTGTAAGTTTTAAAAACTTGTTTATAAGATTCCAAAAAGAGGAGAATAGTAATTATTCATTAGATTGTAATTTGGAAATGTAATCACAGCCTCCTAAAGAGGCTGGTCCAGATCCCATTGAAATCAAAAGAAAAGGCTGCTGTTGGATCTGGTTCTAAGAGCTGAGAAATCTAAGCTGCAGACCTGGCTTCTGTGCCAAAGAGAGAGAGGGGGAGGGGGGGAGCGAGAGAGATCACAAGCACCATAAACAAAATGAATAAAACAGGATCTTAAAATGTGTGGTACCATCCAAGTTGCTTGCAAAATCACTCTCTTTGGCACAAAAACTAGGAAGGCCGCAGTTTAGATTTCACAGGATATTAAGGACAGGGTAGTAATATCAGATATATAATAATAATAAAAATACAGTGTTGTAAAAACCTATATACTTTTTTTCCCTTTTGGAAACATACCAGGAAGTTTTCACCTTTAAACTAAACACATGCTCACAGTTTATGGAAAGAAATATTCATTCTTACGGCCTGATCATGTGAAGTGCCGAGAACCGTTCACTTCCATTATTTGTGAAGTTAGAAGGCACCCAGCACGTGCAGCATCAAACTTCTTTAATATACTGTTGGATTCAAGTGATGAAGCAGTTAGCAGAACTATGTCAGTGTTTCACTGTTGCCAAACTGTAGAAACTAATTGCTTCTAAAGGTTGTGCACAAACAGATAATGGACTAGACAGTGATCCACTTGTGTTGGCAGACAGCTATAAAATAACACTGAAGTTGCTGCACAGTTCCACAAGACCATGGGGACTAGAGCCTGGGTTCCCTAGCTGTTAGGCACTAGCTTCCAACAACTGTTCCATAAAGGTTCTCTAAATAGAGTGACACCAAAGTCACAGTCATGGAAGTTAAAAATGGAATTCAAGTGATTTCTAGAAGTCGTTCTTCAGAAGGCTAGGAAGGAGAAAATGCTTCCCATGACACTGAGTGATCTCTTCTGAAAACTGTAGAGATGGTATATATTCACGTAAGTAGATGACAATTACAAAGAGGAATCTTCCACTGTTACTGCAGATTCTTCAGTTGATTGCTAGTCCTATTTTGGTGCTATGGTTCCATTATAAAGCCAAAGTTTTTAACTTCCATGTGTGTACATCATAAAAGTGGTTGACAGAGCAGCTTCCTCTCACTCTTAACATTTCAGAAAAGGAAATTATCAGATGTCCCTGTGGAAGCAGAAGAAGACTATACTAAGTTTAACAGCAATCTGAAAAACAAAAAGGTAAGCAAGCCTTGCATTCATGCATGTTTTGCTGAAGCATAGGTTAATATCCAACATCAGCACAAGAGTGCCTATTTTTCTCTCCAAAACACATCAGAAAAACAAATACAAAACAGAAGATACCCATAGTTATAACTCATTGAACTTCTTATTGAGGTTTAATTTGACTTTGATAGTCTTACTATCCCTTTTTGAACTCTTCTATACTGTTACTGGTCAGCTGTTTTATCAGTGAACATTCCAGTGAACCTCACAGACTTTGACATTTGTTAAGGTGCTCAGCTAATGTTTGCAAAGTTCTTTGAGATCTTTAGATGAGAAATCCTATGGCTTAATAATAGCAACTGTTACATTTCAGTTATTTGAAAAAGACACAAAGATGGCAGCATTCACTTGAATTCCAAGGGATGCTAAAACAGGTTTTATTTTTACCTAGAAATACTGCTTGTGCACTTACTTATGTCAACTTAATGAAGTTAAATCAACACAGAGCTTGCTGATTGCCAGCTCCAACGCAAGTTTGGAGGCCAATTCAAATCTGAGTCCAGTGATGCCTGCCACTGTACTATTCCTAGGAGAGCAACAGAGATGTGAAAAGAAATAGATTCTGTCTTTGTGTGCCAAGGTTGTGAGGCTTGCACTGGCTTATTTCTCTGAACATTGAAACAAAATGAATCCTTCTCCAATCCATCGGGAGCCAAAAAGGCCCTCTGTGCTGGTTTTGTGACCTTCAGGCTAATGCTGACTACTCTTTATCCCTTTGCAAAGAGAAGCAGCTGGTGACAGATGCATTCCTTCCTCCCCACAAAACCCCAGAATTTTTGTACTCAGGGCACGTGCTGTTTTTGAAGTAAGAAGAGGATTGCCCCCTAAGTGAAGGTGCTAAATAGTTTAAAATATGCATGTTTCCCCCCTGCTTCCCCCATTATGTAACTATAGCTTTTGAACTGAGCATAAAGATAGAAAAAAACTGAGGAGAGATAATTCATTTTAACATTAAATATGATTTACTTCTGAAATAATGAAGCACGTTGATGAGAGAATCTGGGAAAGAAAAGATAGCTCTTGGACTCTGTGCAGTATACTACTCTTTTTTAAATACTTTGGCAGTGTTTTTGTTTGTGTAGTAACACAGACGATTATACTGTTGTTGCGTATCTCCGTCCTATCCATAACCTTCTAGCTGATCCCAAGTATTGCAATTGTGAAGTCCTGCAGACTGAGGAGTATCATAAAGGAAAGGTCAATGCAAAGTTTTCTTAATAGGGAAAACAGCTAGAGGTTTAAAACATAACATTTTAAAATGTAAGAAAGAAAAGAGGTCAGCTGTATAAAATGTGGCTCATAAAATGTGTTTTAGGTGTAAAAGTCTGGGAAGTTGTCCCAGTGGCCTCAAAGTGCTTTGCAAATGTTAGTTACCTTCTTCATTCTTAGTTCTTCCATCTCTCTTTCTTTCATTTCACTGTGTGTAGAATCCTTGATAATAAATCAGTGTGAATTATTCATCATCTGTAATGCAAGGCTGTAATTCAGCCTGCTGACAGCATAATCATGAGATTGAGTCAGAGGGTACAGTATGCATCTGTTATATTGCATGCATTATTCCTCTTAATGTACACTTAGGGATTATCCCAAAGTAAATGTTTGAGTTGGGATACCTCATGCTGCAAAAAGGAAAGTTGTTTCACCTCGTTGTCCTTGTAATTGATTCTCTGTCTTTGTCTGAGGTTAAGTAATTCATGACAAGTATTTTTCTGTTTGAATAATCTCAAATTTGTTTTGTAAGGTTTTTCTCCTACAATTTAAAGGCTGCATAACATTATCTTTACTGCTGTACACAAAAAAAGCAATTCAGCTTCTTGCTTGACTTCTGTATTTAGGAGTTTGTAGCTTATACTCCCCTCTTATGCAGATGCTGCTTAACTTTTTCTGTTTATCATTTCACTAACAGGCAAACAGCAAGATGTCTGCAGCACAGAAGGCTCTGGCCAAAGTTGATAAGAGTGGAATGAAATCTATTTCTGCTTTCTTCAGCTCCAAACCCAAAGCATCAAAATAAAGACTTGTTCTTGAAATAGTTGGGTTTATGTTAAGCTAAAGATGTCTCCTGGATTTTTTTGTTAGTATACTATATGCCGAGCGTGCTGTGTACATGATGTAGTGTGATGAAGAGATCTGTGAGCGAGTGTGGCACAGAGCTGTTAGGCTGCAGTGGGGCGAGGCAGTACCATGTGTATATTCCAGCCTGGGTGGGGAAGACAGCTTAGCTGCGTTAGCATGGTTCTGTTAGCTGAGAAGCGAGGTTTAGCATGGTGCTGTGCTGTACTGCTGCTTGTTCTAGAGCAAGCTCAGTCAAGGCCACCACAGTTTTCTGCATTGCACTCCATTCTGGGCTGGAAATGTGCCCTCCTTTGAGATCTTAAGAGGAGATTTTTTTCATTTGTACAGAGCATTATTTTTTGAGACTTTCTGGAGATTTTTACACAGTATAACACCAGAGTAGAATGGCATCAGTAGATTTTTATGTTGACCCAAATCTAAATGCTGATATGTTTCTATATTGGGATTTGACTTGTTTTGAATATGCTAGGAACAAGTTGCAATAAATGCCAATGTGCATGTAATTCAATAAAGTGCTTTCTGTTAGAAATTTGTGCTTGTTGTATTTGCTGTATGCTTCAAGAGTTGGGATAGGCTTCAGGACATTTCTTTAAGGGAGTTTTGGTATTTTTCTGTGTATAATTCTTAATCCCTGAAGAATTACAGTGTCACTTTGGGCTTACCTGATAAATCTCTTAACACATAGCAATGTTGGGATATTTTTATGTTCAGTTCCAAGGTCAATAGGTCCTTACAGAAATAATTAGGGAAAGATTTATTTAAAGGCAAAACTGGGGGTTTTAATGAAGTCTGTTTGGAGCTGGATTCAAAAGCTTAAGTATGAGTGCCTTAGTTAAGGTTTAGTTTTATCGAGTTTTGTGTAAAGTAGGACTGTTACTAAAAACACACTACTTGCTCTTGCGTGTGTTCTTACCTCGTTAGAGAGTATTCCTATATATTCAGAGGGATAGCTGTCTGCTACATTGCAATGTCCTTGATTCACGAATTGAAAAAGAGATGAGGTCACTGGATTGTATAGGTCTAGCCAGTTCTGTGCAGCACTCATAGTTTCATCTGTCAGTTGTTGCACTGAGTCGTTACTGTGGATCAACTGCAGTGTGTGTTTTACAGAGGCACTCTTAAAATTGTCATTCTTTGCTACTTCAGCTCAGTAGAGAATCTGCCTGTGTCCCTTGATAGTAAGGAGTTTCAGAGAAACTAGGATTTTCTTCATTTTTAGTAACTGTGCTTGCTGCTATTTACAACCCCTGGATTACAGTGGTGTCTGCTAGGTTAAAAAGCTCTGTGGCATTCTTTTCCAAACAGAAAAGAATGAGAAGCCTTGCTGTGTGTTGTGTGCAGTTTTGCAATTATGGTTTGTATGCCTTTTAAACCAGTGTTTTTCTCAAACTTTCAGACATTGTAAAGGGGGAAGTCAGTATGGTTGGAATTCCAGATAGAGGGAAATATTTGAAAATCTGTGGAATTGCTATCTCTGATTACAGAGAGATTTATTTAACAAATGCAAATGGCTTCCCAATACCATACAGTAGATGTTCCCAGTCTTAAATATGTTTGTCTGAAAGGGATTATCTAGACCCAGAATTAAGTTCCTTAGAAAAAAATACTTTTCAGGTGTTCTGAGGAATCACTACTGTAAGTCTTCCTTATCTCTGAAAATGCGCTGGTAATATTAGTGTTTGACTGTAGGTTGGGAAGTGTGTGATTCAGATGCAGAGACTTTATTGATTTTTCAGTTAGAATAATTCTCCCAAGTCATTTGGTGCTTTAATAAAATTTGAGTCATGAGTGTCAACTTTCTGAAATGATATAAGAGGGCGGGGAGCAATAGTGGACACACAAAACCCAGGGATTTCTACATGGAGCTGTAGAGCAATTCATCTTATACCACACTGCCTTGTTCTGCTCTCTTTAGCAGAATTTCATCAGCCCTATTGGTGAAGTTTTCTTTTCTGACATTAACCATGAGGCAAGTTTAAAAGTTAAAAAAAGGCACATTGTACGTGACAATTTCTATGTGCACAACCTTTAGAATTGCCATCTTGCCTTTTTCCTACCTTACTTGTGTGGGCTGTAAGTGAAGACCAGCCCTGTTGCAGCATGTATTGGTTTATCCGTTGGGTCTTCACTGTAATTGAAATAACTAGTGTTTAGTGAGCCCAGAATGAGCAGTTGTGGTGATGAACTTGGAAGGTTTAGATTTTGAAAAACATTTCAAAAAAATGCAGTTTATTTTACAGTTGAAGAAGCACCCCAAGTTCTTATCAGTAGGAGAAGGGATGACAGCTTTGGAAAACCACCACTCAAAAGTGCAGGATAATGTTATGAAAAAAAAAAAAAAAAAAAAGAACAGACACATGCCATTGTGTTAATGGAGATGTTTTGTGCTGTAACCAACATCTTAGGGAGTGTTTTGGTAAATGAGAGGAATGGAATTGTGTATCTATTAATGGAAAGCTAATTCCAAGCACTAGAAGATTTTGAGAAAACAGACAAGCATGAGATGGATGCTTAAGTGGAAAACCAAGAATGGGGGAGTTATGTTAGGAACAGGAACTGTGAGTAGGACAGATGTATGGTAGAAGCTCTTCTGGATATTTAAATCTGCTAGTTTTAGGGGTTTGGTTTTAATAGTTCCAACGTTTTGTGAAGCAAATTTTCAAAATGTGTTTTCATTGACTGAACAGTTCAAGAACCTTACTTCTGAGAAAAAGTCTGGTTTCTCTGGTCAGAATTTAGGACAGGAGGAGGACAATTCTGATAGAGGTGGGAGGCCTTTGTGCTGACTTCTGTTCCGAGGTGGCAATTTTTATTTTTCCTTTCTCTCCACATGATTTTCACATCTGCCGCTGCACTCAAGGACATAAGTTTAGAGTTTTTCCTCTGTGCATAGATGTGTTGTGCTTTAGTGTGTCACATCTCGACTTCAGCTGTCAGCTATGCCATTAAGTTACAACAATAGTAATTTTATTAGTGACTGTGCTTTTGGTTGAGCAAGAATTTGTGCACGACAAAAAAAAGTAAGCCATTTCCAAAAGCCATTAGTGCTTTCACGTGAAAACAAAAAACTCTTTTCCCTTTAGGAAAGAATGAAATACATTTAGTAACTTTGAAACTTCCTCAGTGTGTAGCTGTAAGAAGTTATGAAGAGCATATAGAGCCAAATACATAAAACAATATTTCCTACCACAACGAGGATTTAAATATAGTTACTCTGCCTGGCCAGCAGTAGCAGTAGGTCATTATGAAGCACTGCTTTGCTATTTCTTCCTTGGTTAGCTTAGTATGAAACAATATGCCAACACCATTACAGAAATGCAGTCTTACTTTATTTCTTTTTCTGGATTAACATGCCATTTCTACCTGTTCGTGTAAGTATCTGATGAGTTGTGATGCTTTTATAGTTGTTGTTTTGGGATTAAGCAGCTGTTGTGTTTCCACTTTTTTTAGACGTCACACTGCAAATGGATTGACATCAGTGGGCCTGGAAAACTTCATATGGAAATACCAGCAGTGACTTAGGGATATGCAGGGGTTGAAATTGCACGTCATTTTCAGTCTTAAGTAATAAACTAGTTCTATTTGTAGAAGCGACAATTGGTGATTTCAATATTTTCAGTGGAAAAGGTGGCATAGTTGGCAGAATTTTATTCAGGTCTGAAATCTGGAAGAGTTCGGTGATGCTTGTTTTCAGGTGTTTAGTTGCATTTGACTTTATTGTTTTTTAGAGGGAAACTAAATGCATTGATGCATATTTGAATAAATAAATGTTTATGACTAGGGTTTTCTCTTTCCTTTTTAGATGCCTGTGCAAAGACATGCAAAGAAGAAATGAAAGGAGCATAAGGAGACTCGCTAACATTATTTTAACTTGCCATAATCTCAAAGCAGCTTTTAAAGGCTTGTTTTACACACTTTCTGAAAATAAATGCTTGAAGTTAGACATGCCCTGTTCCAAGAAAAAGCAAATCTCAGCAGATTAACATTGTTAAATATGCAGTGTGTAAAACATACACTGCTTCAGATTTTATAGCTTATACACTATTGGTCTATCGGGCCCTTCCAGGAAAGCACTTACGAGCATGCCTAATGTTAAGCACATGAGCAGTGATCTTAAAGTCAGCAGTGTTGTTCGTGTGGATAAGTGCTTTGCTGGATCAACGCCTAAAGTCCTGTTAGGTGCTGAGCATCCTGATCCATATCCAGCAAAGCACTTAGATCCATGCTTATCTTGAAGTGGAAGAGCCAGTCTAGTATTTGTACATTAGTGTTCACCATAAAATCTGTCTTGGCACAATGACTTTCATGCTTAAAATTAAGCACCTGCCTAAGTATTTTGCAAGGCCAGCCCAACAGCATCCTTTAGGAAGTCTCAAATAATTACTTGCTTTTGAACAAATTTCCTTTTTTTGTACTCGTTTTTCAACAAAGCAGGTGATTTTAGTGGCCATAATTACAAGTTTTAGAAGCTGCATAGCAAAATATGTTGTATGCAGTTTTCTCTTTTTCAAAACCTAGCCAAATTCAGCAAGATGGCCTTTGTGGACTAGAAGTCCAATGCTCAGATACAGAATCATCCAAAATAAAAAAAGTTAATTCTATTTTTTAGGACATGTACCTTTTTTTAAATAATTTCGCTGAGTCTGATTTACATGGTTTTGTGCAGCCCTGACTTATTGTTCAGGAGAGGTCCCTGAGCTCTGGTTGTGTGGACAGTCTGACTCTTGAAGTGCTAAAGCTTGAGGTAGGATCTGTGTTTAGAAGGGCAGATAGAGAAGCTGAATTTTTATTTTACTTCTTTTATTCTAAGGGATTGAAGCCTCAGAAACATATAGAAAATAACATGTACATTTTTTGTTCAAAACTAAAGCAAAAGCTATGTAATCCTCCAGGTAAAAAAAAACAAAACCTAATTTTTTCTCTTGTAAAGACACTTTCCATGGAGTGAGCTTCGACCAAAATGTCAACCAGAATCTACATAAAATATGCACAAGGTGAATGCTAATGAGATCCTTAAAGTTATCTGTCAGATGTTGTCTGATGTTTTTAATTTAAATACCTGTTTATCAAACTACCATTAATATCTAACTCTGTGCTACAGAACTTTTCAAAAGTAATACTTGACAGGATTTTGAACACAGTGAATGTGTACTTCTGTAAATTTTAACTATAACCCCAGTTCTTAGACGCCTACAGCAAATGGCCAAAATGTTCTATAAAGCCTGAATTTATTTGAAGAATTCTAGATAAGAAGTAAAAAATATTTTGCTTCCGCTCTGGCAAATTCTGCCTAACTTGAAGTCATAGAACAGCTCCAAGAAGAGTTTATTACGACATTGCTGAAAACTAAGTTCCAAGACAAAGGGCAATAGCTTATTCAACTTTATTTTCAGCTGATTCTGGTCCACTCTGTTTCAGAATATGAAAAACCTGAACTGTTAACTATTTAGAAATCATGTATGAAAGGAAATGTAATCTGAATGCGTATTTTAGAAATACGCACTGAATTCTTTTTGTTACTTTTATACTTTCCTGGTTAAATAATGTGCACTGCCCCTTTTCAAGGAAAAAATATTTAACATAGTTTTCTAAGCAGTACTGCAAGAATATTATATATGTCCAAAATGAAATTTCTATTTTTCTAGCTTATGTTAAAAAAACTCCTTGATGTATGAATAAGATTATATATTTCAGTAAAAATTTTTTGGAAAGATTTTATTTTTAATCATTTACAAGAAATAAATAAATATATTTGGAATAATTCTATGATTGTTACTTCATTAATTTCACAGAGAAATGCAAAGAAAAATGCAGTGCAGTCAGACTAATACTGTTAGTCTCCACAGGGTAGTCAGTAGTTCTTAGACTGAGTTGAAGGAAGTAATGAATCCTGATAGGAATCGATAGGAATCGATAGAAATCCAGAAGTTCAATAAGACAGATTCAGTGAAGCAATTAGACTAATACTGGAAGGCCTTACTCTACAGATGTTCTAGTGAAAACTCATTTCTGTGTACGTATAGTTGTTGACCTGAGTACTCAGGATTTTGAGTTTCATGAATATGGCAGTGAATCTCTGAGCAGCAGTGGGATGAGGAGAATGAAAGTGAGGAGAATGATGTGATATTAATGTCATTTTTTACATATTTCATAATCTTCTCCATCACATATGTAGTATATAGGTGCTCCATCACAGACTTACACAGAACTGATAGACAATTCTTTTCCATGTTTTTTGTAGTGACAGTCGGTCAAACACATGGGGAAAGCTGGTCCTGTACCAAACATCATCCTGGTATCACCACAGTGCTGTGCTAAGTGCCATGTCGTGGTTTAACCCCAGACAGCAGCTAAGTACCATGTGGCTGCTTGCTTACTCCCTGCTTTCACCCCCCTGTAGGATGGGGAGGAGAGTTGGATAAAGGTAAAACCTGTGGGTTGACATAAGAACAGTTTAATAAATTAAATAAAGTAAAAAAAAAACAAAACACAACAACAAAAACCACCACAATAATAATAATTGTAATGAAGAGGAGAGGGAAAGAGGAATAAAACCCAAGGGGAAAAAAACAGGTGATGCGCAACACAGTTGCTCACCACCTGCTGACCGATGCCCAGCCAGTCCCCAGGCAGCAATCGGCAGCTCCCAACCAACCCCCCCCCCCCCCCCCCCCAGTTTGTATACGGGGCATGACATTCTATGATATGGAATATCCCTTTGGCTAGTTTAGGTCAGCTGTCCTGGCTCTGCTCCCTCCCTGCTCCTATGCACATGCTCGTGTTTTCATAGCATGGAAAGCTTCAGAAGTCCTTGATTTAAGGTAAGCACTACATAGCAATGACTAAAACATAAGTGTGTTATCAATGTTATTCTCATACAAAACCCAAAATGTACCAGCTACTAAAAAAATTAACTATCCCAGCCAAAACCAGGACATGGTGACATAAGGCTTCAAGGCAGTTAGGAGAGTTATTGCCATTTTGTTTGTAAAATCCAGAGAACAAGAAGCAGAACAAAGGGGTTGGGTTTTTTTTTTTTGTAATTTGGCAGTCAAGTTTATTGGTATTAATGAGAACCAAGCAAGAAAAGCAGGAAAATTTGTA
This sequence comes from Falco rusticolus, assembly GCF_015220075.1. Lineage (NCBI taxonomy): Eukaryota > Metazoa > Chordata > Aves > Falconiformes > Falconidae > Falco > Falco rusticolus. The sequence continues at coordinate 29,599,764 of NC_051188.1, read as the reverse complement.
CCATTTTATAAGCCCATCACTCATCAGCATTTCTCTGTAAAAGCAGAATTAATAGTGCTAAGGACAAAGCGCTAAGGCAGCTTCTATTTAAATATGAAACAGCATTTATACTGCTTAGTTCAATAAAGTCAATTCGCAAAGTAATGCAAAGACTGAAGAAAATGACACATTGTTTTACATCTTTAAAGAACTGCCACAGCTCAAGTGTCTTAAGCTTAGCTCTCATGTACCCTCTGTGTGCACAACTGTTAACATCTGAGGTCTGTCACACTGCAAATTGTGCTAATTTGTCCAAAGCTCCCTTTTAAAATTAATTTGGTACCCTGAGATAGTTGCAAAGCAAGCAATGTTATCAGATAAAACAATGCCCCGGTAAGGCTCATCAATTTTAAAAAAGGGAAGCTAACAGAAAAAATTAAAAGCTGTGCTTTAAAATCTGGCTTCTAATTTGGGATTATTTTTATTGTTGTGTTTGCCCTTTGTCTTTTCACTCTGAGGGCCTGATTATTTTTCAAAAGATGCTAACTCGGTACAGCCCCACCTCCCCTTGACTTCAGGCCAACCAAGCAAACTGTTGCAGAACGGGCACCCACATTCATGAAGACAGCCAAAATCAAAGCTATTTGCAACCCTGCAAAATAAGTGAAGCCGGTCCTGGTCGTGAATGGAGCAACCAGCCGCTTCCTCTTGAATTCCCTGTGCAGCTGGCATTGCTACAGTTTCTTCATAAACAGTTCAAACCTGATTTAGTAGGAGTGAAATTTAAAAACCAGCTGATACACTTTCTGATCTTGTAGTCTGTGTCAGAGAAACTGAGATGAATGGCTACAGAGGTTGCTAGTTAGGGATAACTGCAGCTTCCTTGAAGGAAGCCGTTAAGGAGTCACTCCTACTCCTTTTAACCACCTGAAGGTTAGGTCTCTGCACACCTCTACACAGCTTCTCTGTTATTCATAGCTAGGATCCTGAAAAGGCGGCTTTTGTATTCCAGGAAGAAGGGTCCACTGGAACTGTGGCTGTTTCTCTGCAGGGTGAGACGAGCCTGGGCATGGTGTGTGCCTGCACACATGGTTCGTCAATGGCTGTCTTCAGCGTGACGCCAGTGCCTTCCAGAACCGGAGGCAGTCCTGTATCAGAGGAGTTGGACTTAGCCTCCAGGCTAGACTGGGTAAGTCAGGCTCTCAAGATCTCCTCAGCTTTCCAGTAAGTATTGTTCCTCTCTCTCTCTCTTCTCTCTCTTCATTTAATAAATACATAATAAACTTAAATTTTAACCTGTTCTGTTGGAAGGGGAAACCTCCCCTCTCCACCCTACAGATTACATTCTGCAGAGTTGCCATACTGTTTTCCCCTACAGCCCACTGAATCATTGAAATTTTGCCCTATTACTCCCCCTGCCAAATTACTGTTCCGTGTTTGAGAAGGCAAAACTTGTTTTTAATAATTTTGCAGTCCACCCTCTGGTGCCTGAAACATTCCCACCAGCCACAAGGGAAGCACTGAGGAACTGGACTGGACTATCTGCTCTATCTGCAAGCAGTGGAGGTAAGTAAGCTGATCTGGGCCTCTCCCCCTCTTTCCAGATGTACTCCTGCGACTGATTTTAAGGGGGTTTAGCCCCTTAATTTCCAGTTATTGTTTCTCAGCTGTTAGCTGCCCCCTGCCCCTTTAGCTGCGATGCTGTGACTTGTTGTGTGAGGCACATGCAGCCTTTCAGCGTGAATTAAAACAGCAACCAACAACCTGAGGGCCATAACTGTTTAAGCTGTTAAGGCTCAACGGAAAGAGTATATCCAAGTGTACTTCAGCTCTGTCCCTCAGCCTTCAGTCTGTAAGCTGTGAATTATATCTCCCTGCCTCATCACAGTAATTTGTGACAGTTACTAGCTCACAGGATTACAGTTTAAATAAAAATACATTTAAAACTGAATCCAGTGAACTCAACCTGAACTTCTTTGAATTCCCATATGCCTACCACAAGCAGGAATACCTCTTCGGAGACCAGAGCTACACAGAGACATTGATTTGCTTCGATTTCAGGAAAAGCAATGCGAGATTACCACTTGGTCTGTACTACTGTGAGAGGCAGACAACCTACTGCAAAGTAACTGGGCCCCAACGCAGGCTCTCAGATCTTGATGGAGAGTTTTTCTCTACGTCCAGGTCATGAGTTGTTGGTTTAGGCTAGGCTCTGCAAGCTAGAAGCTTTGTAGAGGATTTAATGCTGCCATTTGTTCCAACAAACAAAAGACCCTTCCATTTTTGTACTGCTTTGGTCTGATTTTGCCCTTAGTAAGCATGAACTGTAACTTGTGGCTTTCCTGGAGTCTGGTTATACCATAAGGCGGGGGGGGGGGGCGGGAGCAGAAATCATGGGGTTTTAGCAGGATAGTTTCTCCCAGGGTATCTTGTTGAATGACAAGTTATTTGGACAACTTGCAAGATCTGTGAAGACAAGGAGAGATTCCCCATGCACACTCCTCACAGGCAGGACAGGATTTTAACCTTTGCACATGCTCCGCACCCAGCACAGGTGTAAGCATGTACTCTGCACCAGCTCTAAGCAGGTGGAGCACTGGCAGAACTGAAGTGAGACTGAAAGGAGGAAATAAGTTTGAATGTAGTGGGGAAATACGGCAGAGAGACAGACGTGATCATCTCTGCTCAGTGTTTCTCAGGATGCACCTGGAGAACCACGTCCAGTTCTGGTCCCCACAATTCAAGAAAGATGTGGACAGAGTGGAGATGGTCCAAAAGGAGGGCCACAAAGATGATCAAAGCGCTGGAGAGCCTGCCCTATGAGGAAAGACTGAAGGAGTTGGGCCTCCTGTCCCTGGAGAAGAGAAGGCTCAGAGGGGACCTCATCACAGTGTTCCAGTAGTTAAAGGGCAGCTACAAAGAGAAATGAGGCTCTGTCTTCATGAGGAGCCACATGGAGAAGACAAGGGGCAACACATATAAATTTCACTGGAAGAGGTTTTATCTCAATGTAAGAAAGAATTTTTTATACAGTAAGAACAATCATTCACTGGGACAACCTCTCCAGGGACATGATGGAGTCCCCATCACTACAGGTTTTCAAGATGCGATGTGCAGGGTGCTAGGCTTTCCCTCAAAATGTTGAACCAGATGATCTTTCAAGGTCCCTTCCAACCTGGGCCGTTCTGTAACTCCGTGAAATCTGTGATGGATGTGCTGTCACAGAACCGCAGTGAGTGCATCATGTCCTTTTTTTCCCAGCCAGTTGGTTAGAGAGTGTGGCTTTGGCTGAGAGGAGATCTTCAGGGAGGTTTGTCTGCTGTGTTTTTTTGTGTCCAAGGCCAGTTGTCCCTGTGTGCATATGCTGGGCTCGAAGAAACTGGTATTTACTTTCCAGGGCTACTATTTAGTGATCAGCAGCATGGGCCAGATGATCTCCTGCAGGGATCAGAGTACTTTTTTTGCAGGAAGCTATGGGGGAAAAAAGGCTCATGATGGGAAGGGCAGAAAGGAGGGAAACAGACTGGACAGCACAGGGGAGCAAAGAGGACCGTGGTTCAGCACTTTTCCATTGTCTTATTTTGTCTGGGAGTTGTGCAGTAAATGTTCTTCTTTACTTGAGCCAGTGGTATGTGAAAACCACTAGGCAGCAGGCAACTACTGAAAAGCAGTAGCTCATTAGAATGGACATGCTACTCCATGTCAAGAAGAAAATGTTACTGGGCCTTTTTAAGAGAAAACCACCACAGAAATGAGTTTGCCAGTAGCACTTACAAAGATCAGAGAGATTCTGGGTCCAGAGTTTTCCAAGGCCTTTTTCAGCAGTTCTTTATAGAAGACTGTTTATTTTTGCAGTGTACAAAGAAGTCTTTCTTGGCTTTGAAGACCATGAGAGATGAAGTATCTGTCCCAGAGGACTTGCAGAATAACTACAAACAGTGATGTTCTCAGATGTCCTCATACTTGTGTCCATGTGTTCCGCTCTATGCGTGTGTGAGTATTTTCAACTCTGCCAAAGTGTAACCACACAGATCCTATTGGGCAGGATGGGAGTTGTGTACTAAATTCTGTCCTGGGGTTTGGAAGCACTGAGTTTAAATGAATGGTGCGTATTAACATATGTATGTCTATAGGCTGGCAGAGCCTAAGCTGTTATGCTCAACAACAACTAGTCTCCATGAGTGAAGGGAAGGGCTTTGGGAAGAACAGATAGTTCCAGCGGGTCAGCACCTTGTTGTACACCTGGTGTCAACAGGAACCGGGTATTTACAACCGTGGGATCCACTCTGAGGACTGATGCCTGCTAGGGAAAGATGGGATCCACCTGACAAAGTGGAGCAAAAGAAACCTTGCCAATAGGCTGACCAACCTGGTAAGGAGAGCTGAACTAGGAAGGTGGCGATGATGACCCATTTAAGTGAGGCAGCAGTGTACAAGGTCAAAAGCAGAAGCTGCTCCGTGTTGGATAAAAGAAAGACTTCATAAATGATAGAGCAGGGCAAAGGGACACTTGCCTCAAATATAATTACACAAATACAGTCTGGGAAACAAGCAGGAGGAACTTGAGCTCTACGTGCCACAACACTACAACATCACTGGTATAACAGACACAGCAGGACAGTTTGCCCAAGTGGAGAGTTGTGATGGACTGATACAAGCTCAGGAAAGTGGCAGAGAAGATGAAGAGTCTACATGAAGGAGCAGTTTGGATGTATGAAGCTCCTCAACAGCCTGGTTGAGAACTTGTGAAATGGGACTAGAAGAGAAGACTGATATGGAAATATGTCACAGACCAGGGTGAGGAAGCATATGAAGTCTTTAAACAGTTTGAGGAAGTCTCTGGTGACTGGAGAAAGGTGGACATTGCACCCATTTGCAAAGAAAAGCCAAAAGAGTAATCTAGGAAGCTAAAGGACAGTTGACTTTACTGCAGTCCCTGAGAAAAGCATGGAACAAGTGCTTCTGGAGCACATATCCAGGCACACGAAGGAAAAATACAGCACAGATTACAAGAAGGTAAATCACACCTGACATACTTGATGGGTTTCTGTGATAAAATGGCTGGATTTGTGGTTGGGGCAAGGCAGTGGATGTCATTTGCACTGATTTTATTAAGGCTTTTGACAAATTTTTCCATAGTATTTTGTTGTTGGGACATTATGGTCTGGATTGGTGGGCAACCAGATGGGTAAAAGCCTGGTTGGATGGTCGGGCTTGAAAAGTCATGGTTACTGCTCAGACCCTACCTGGGTGCATGTGACTAGTGGGCTATCCTGAGATCTATCCTGGAATCTGTCCTGGATGTAGGACAGCTTTATCAGTGACCTGGATGAGGTGAGGAGTGTGTTGTCATTAATTCTGCAGATGAAACCAAGTTAGTGGGATCAGTCAATACACTGAGAGGTGGGAGCTGCCATCAGAGGGACTGAGACAGGCTGGAAGGACAGGCTGACAGGAATATTATGAAATTCAACAAGGACAAATGCCAAGTCCTGCACCTGGAAAGAAAGGAGCCCTGCAGTGACACGGGCCAGAGGCTGCCTGGCTGGGGAACAGCTTTGCAGAAAGAACATGGGGGCCTGGGGACAGCGAGCTGCACAGCAGCCAGCAGCTCGACTTGGCAGCAATGATGGGCAACAGCCTTCTTCACTGACAGGAGCAGAGCCAGTATGTCCAGGAAAGTGGTCATTCCGCTCTGATCAGCATTCGTTATCTCACACTGCGTCTGGTTTTGGGGCCCTGGTACAAGAAAGACACTGGTAAACTGAATGGAGCTCAGGGGAAGCCACTGAGTTTGTTGGGGTCTGGAGCACTTACCCTGTGAGGAGAGGGTGGGAGAGGGGCCTTTTCAGCCTGGAGAAGAAACGTCCTTTGAGGAACCCACCAGCAGACCCCAGTGCCTATAGGAAGGTCACAGAGAAGATGGAGCCAAGCTCTTCACAGCAGTACAATACAAACAAAAACACTCTGAAGTGGGAACAAGAGAGGTTCTGACTGCAAATATAGAGAAACATTTTCCCCATGAGAACAGCCCAGGTTGTGCTGTCTCCATTACCGAAGGGTTCAAGACTGACTGAATAAAGCCCTGCACAACCTGATGTGATCTCCTATCTGACCCTGCTCAGACCTTCTGAGGTCCCTCCAACGCTAATTATTCTCCTATGATACCGAGGACCTAGATGAACTCCCATATAAAGCAGACCACCATTCTTAGGAAAATAAGGAAACCCAATGTTGATTTGCTCATCCAGACTTTGGCAAGGTGTTTGTGCTTAAGTATCCTCTTGATTGAAAGTGTGTACTTTATTTTTATCAGAAGTACGTTGGGCTTTACCTTCTAGCCACTGTGTGGTTGTCCTGGTTTCAGCTGGGATAGAGAATATTCTTCTTAGTAGCTGGTGCAGTGCTGTGTTTTGGATTTGGTGTGAGAGCAATGCTGGTAGGACATTGATGGTTTTAGTTGTTGCTGGGTGATGTTTATACTAAGCCAAGGACTTTTTGGTTTCTTGGGCCCTGCCAGTGAGAGGGCTGGAGGGACATGAGAAATTGGGAGGGAGCAGAGCCAGGACAGGTGACGTGAACTGGCCAAAGGGATATTCCATACCATATGATGTCATGCTGAGTATATAAACTGGGGGAAGAAGAAGGAAGGGGGGGACATTCAGTATTATGACGTTTGTCTTCCTGAGTAACCGTTACGTGTGATGGAGCGCGGCTTTCCTGGGGATGGCCGAACACCTGCCTGCCCACGGGAAGCAGCAAATGAATTCCTTGTTTTGCTTTGCTTGCATGCGTAGCTTTTGCTTTACCTATTAAGTTGTTATCTCAACGCTCGAGTTTTACATTCCTTTCCGATTCTTCTCCCCATCCCTCTGGGTGAGGGGGAGTGAGCGAGCGGCTGCGTGGGGCTTGGTTGCTGGCTGGGGTTGAACCACGACAGGGGTGGAGAACATAACCACCCTCTGTACCCTGAGTAGTCACCACCCTTCAGCTTTTTTTGGGAAAGCTGGGTAGGTTGGAGTTTTCATCATAACACTTATTTTCCCGTTCTCTTGGTTCAAGTCCAATTTTTTTCAAAATGTGGATCCTACTTGGGATTTTGTAATTCAAAATCCAAGGATCACAATCTCCTTTTTAACCGGTGTTGCACAACGTGTGGGTGGTCCATCAGTAGTACACTAGGCCCGTACCATGCTTTTTTCTCAGATTCATTGTTTCCTGGGATGGCCTGTGGTCTTTACCCCCAGGCATGGCAGTGCTGCCATGCAGATGGATTTCTTGTGGCCCACTGTCCTGACAGTGCCACTAACTTGTTTTTCTCTTTTAGCACCCTATCAGCTGCAAATACTCCTAGGAAAGATTTTGTGCATTTTGCCAAGTTATTTGCAGAAGGCCAAAAAAGGTCGTCTCCCTCCATCCCAGCCTTGCTTGACGGAAGCCCAGCTGATGGTGATACTGATGCCCCTTCTGTGCTTACAGGGAGCTCTATCATTTGGGCTTGTTTGTTTGTTCATTTTTCCCACCTCATCTGTGGGGCGTTGATTTTTGTCTCTTGTTGAAGAAGCCATGTGGTGCTAACCTACTGGTGCTACAGCAGCGCTTGTTTGTCTTCAAGGAACACTTTCAGGTTTCATGTGGTTTATCTTCTGCAAGGGGCTGAGAATGAAATAAATGAGACAAGAGGAAGGATCAGGAGGGGGGTATCTTAATGAATGAGTGATGCTTTCCCTGGGGGACTAGGAAAAGAATTAAAACCAGAGCCTGTGACCAGGGTCAGTGAGGAGGTAGGAAAAGTGAGCAGGGAGCCACAGAAGACGGGGAGAGGAGGGCTCATGTCCTGAAGCCAATGACATCAACACTGGTTCCCAGCCCGAGAGCTGTGGGTGGCAGTAGGCACAGTTTCCCAGCGAGGCTCCCTGGGCTGTGGGGATGTGGTAGGGTCTCCTCACATTCAGCAGATGTGTCCAGGTGCCAACAAGTGCTTCTGCTCTGCATTTCTAGGAGCAGCAGACTCTCAACATCTGCACCAGCTGGACCCAAACCAACAGCTGTAGGGTCTATTCCCCTCTCACACAGGTAAAGGTGAATGGAGTGGCCAGAGGAGGAGCTTGAAAGCCAAGACTGGCATCTGAGTAGTCTGGGTTCAGTTCTTGGCTTGCTCCAAAACTTCATTGGGATCTGGGGTGAGATACATCTTTTTTTATTGCCTCATGGAGGGGAGGGAAGGATATAGATCTCTGCTTCTCCCCCCCCCGTCAGGGGTTTTGCGATGCCTTGTATTTTTAACGTGAGCTCCTTGAGGCGAGGCACATTTCCTCAGCCATGTTCATGCAGCTCTGGCTTACAGGAGTCCTGATCTTCAGTTGTCCCACTATAATCTCAATAGTAAGAATTTTGCCTTAGTGAACACTACAGGATTTGCCCTTCTAAAATATCCATTAAACAAATAAATGGTCCCTGAATGGTCCTAAGTTCTTTTTTATCTTGTCTAGAAATCCATTTAACCTGATGCTTAGTTTTCGATGTGCACTGCTTTACTTCTTTACAGCCCTTGCTGTAAAACACGTATGTTTTCCACTGAATATTTGATTGAAACATTTTAAAAAGACTTCATTTTTTAAGATATTCTCTTCCTTGGGCCCCAGATTCCCGTTGATTTCAACTGGGCAGGAATACAACCCTCTGCCTGCACTCACTGGCTGCCAGCTTTGGACTGCTGTTGGTCTATTACACTCAGGGGAGTAGTATGAAGCTAATGACTAAGGGCAGAGGAGAGTTACACAAAAGACTGCTGAATAAAGCCCATTACAAACCAAAAATAACAGGGAGGAGGCAAGGAAAAGGGAAGGCAGGTTGTGCTGCACAAGGCTCTAGACTGGCACTGTGTGCTACATTACAACGACAGAGACACAAGGGCTGAGCAGAAGGTCCCTGTCCCTATTTCATGTGTGACACTGACCTGCAGCACACGGTTCTCACCAGTCGAAGCATCCCACAGCTCCCTGCCCCAGGGACAGTGCCCAGCCAGCTAGACTAGAGGGATGATTTTCAATTAACTGGGAACCAGCGTGGCTCTTCACTCCTACTGCACTTGTCCTGGTAGCTACTTAAGCCAATTCCTAAATAAGCAGTACAAGTAGTAAACATGCACTAGCATCCCAGTTTAACCAGGCTGGAGGTGAAGATAGGGTTGAAAGCATTTATTTGTGTTCTAAAAGGCTACTGGAAACCTCCTTTTCAAGGATGAGATAACTAGCCTCATTGTCATGTCGTTACTGCATTTTGAAGTTAAAGAGCTCTGTGATCTATGAACTCGAATCACACAGTTAATTACCCCACGTTCCCCCTCCTTGCTCCCCTCCTCCTCCCACTTTGCTCTTGAAATACATTATATTTCTTTGACAGTCCACGGAGAACAATGTCTGCTTTTGTGACAGCGACATTGCCAGTGGTGTAAGAATCTATGCGTCTGTCAGGTTTCCCCATGTGAAACATAATTGCTTAATTTCCATTTGAAAGTACATCCCTGACATTAGAACAACGTAGACACACCAAGGATAACAATGATTTCCTGACACCTACAATGGGGCATAATGCGGTAATAAATATGTGTGCAAAATGAATGCTCCGCACACAGAGGGAGCAGGTCTGAATTTACAGCTGCAGATGAAGTGTTCCTCAGGAAAAAAATAATAATAAAAGGAAAGAAACCAACAGATTAGCATCAGTGTGATTCTATGTCAACCAGATGGCTTGCTATGGAAAAAGAGCTTCCCTGCTTTATTCCAGTAACCCTGGCTAGCAGGCTGAACGTCTGAGATGAGAAGAGAAAAATGATCTCATTCAGTTGAGGTTTTTTTCCTTCTTGCATACATACAGCTTGAGCTGGAGCAGAGTACAAGCTCTGAAAAGAATACAGGAGTTGTCCCCTAACGGTGGTGTGTGATGGACCAGGAGGTCTCGCAGCCGTGGGTTCAAGCATGTAGAAAGCATAGCAGTGGGCATTCCAGCTGGGAGGGGGGAGCCCGCAGGGGACTGCCACTGGTTCTAGCCAGGCATCTGTGCTGAGCCTTGAAATGATGGTGTGCTTTTTCCTCTGACTTCTTCCTCCCTTGCGCGGCCCCTACAGTGTTTGGAGCAGAGGTCATCTCCCCAGCCTCTAGTTTCTAGCATCCTTGGATGCTAATGTGATTGCCAGTCACGGCCAGGCGCGTTGGTCTTCACCTGCCAATGGACTCGGTGATGGAGCACACAGGCAGCTGATGTGGAGGCAGCTGCACCGGGCTACTGCCTGGCCCAGGTCACCTCACCTCATTTTAGGCATTTAGCTGAACACATTGTTAGAAGCAGCTTTCTCCAGAGTCACTGGAGACAGAAACATGTCTTCATGTGAGTGCTGACAAAGGGTCTAGTGATACCTCTCTCTACAGCTTGTGGGAAGAAAATCCTAGTGTAATAAGAACCTCAACTTGGCTGAAGTTAAATGGGATGAATCCAGGCTCTGATGCCTACCTTCAGGGTGCTGACTGCTTTCTTCTGCTGGAGCAGGTTAAGATGTTCTCACCAGCAGACTGTTGGAATCGCACATCACTTCTCTCTGGAGACACTGCGGTTTGACAGCTGAGTAAGAGACCTGTCACTGACAGTTTGAAGAAGGCCAAGTGTACTTATCTTTACAGACTTTTGAGACCCAAAACTAGATTTATAGTAACGGCTTGCTGCTAAAGTAACAGTTTCTAAAAATCTTGTAGAATGGTTCCTAGGCCAGGCATCTTCTTTGGACAACGTGCTTCACACAGCAGGCAATTTGGCTTGGAGTTTCTGGATTCTGGTGAGAACCAAGTGCATTTTAGTGACTCTGTGATGAGAGTCATCCTACAGAGAGGTTGTAAAAGTAATTGAGGTGATTTGACCTCTCTTATCTGCAACAAATGATGAGAAGTGACTGTGCACCAAGAAACAGATGAAAGTCCTCCTTCTCATAGGAGAAGGTGTGACGGTTTGTCAAGACCTACTTCGAGACTAGGGCATGATTCACAGGGCAAGAGCTGAAGAGTTATTTTTAGTTTTTCTTTGTTTAAACTCTGTGCCCAATGGAAATTTCTCACAGTAAGAAGGGAGGAGGATGTTTAACTTTGATTGGGTCTATGGTAGAATTAATGTGCGTGGAATATCCAGCCCTTGATTCTTTACTTGTCTTTGGCAGTGAATAAATGTCTGTCATTGCAAATGTCTACAAAATTACTATTTTAATGATCTGTTTGCTTCAATTAAGGCCTGGCTATTATCTTTCCAAGAGGCAGAGGGTTGGGGAGGGGGAGATGGATCAGGAGAAAAAAGCTGATCAGTAGGACATGTGAGTAGAAGGTTTAAGGGGCCAGCTGAAACTGAGAGTGGATTTGGAAAGGCTGTGTGATGAATCCGTGACATTGCAATATTTCAATCATCACATTTCAGATTCTGGTTCATGCATCATTTGCTATGAAAGTTTTGAGATTTTAATCAGTGTTTCAAGAGTAAATTGATACAGCCTAATCATTTAGAATCTCTGGCACAAGACCAAAGTGTATTATGTTAAGTGTATGTTATGTATTATAAAAGCTGCTTGCTGAAAATTAATTGAGTATTCCCGTGCTAGATAATGTTTCTCCATTCCCCAGAGCCCATCCCTTTGCGTGCGAGTGTTTTCCCAAGTGCAATGCAGATGCCAGAGAAAAGGTGAATATATAACATATGTAAAAGACTGGCTCAGTTAGACATAGCACAGTATCAAGCCTGCTAACCTCCCTGGCTAGATTGTGGGGCTGTTTATTTGTCTGCATGATGTGTGGGAGGAAAACTGCCGGGTACAAAATGAAAAAGAAAAAAAAAAAAGTATTTTCCATAGAAGCAAAATATAAGAAAGCTTATGCCGTGACTCTAATTCATGTAAAAGAAATGGAAATGTGTTTGCATTTCTCCTGATGACTTATGTGAACTTGGCAGAACAAGCAACCCAAGTAAATGACACGGTTAGCAGCCAGTGAGTCTAGGTTACAAATGTGCCATCATACTGTGTATTCAAAGGCTCAGTAGTCCCATGTCATGCTTGTCCTTCATTTTGTACCTGTGGCAATGCTGATAAAAGGAATGCGTTCAGAGATGAGTGGCTGGGCACTCCTTTAAATTGCCAAAAGCCAGCAGTGGGTAGCCACAAGCATTATTTATGTCCTGTGCTGACATTTCTGACACCAACGATTTCTACCTGGAGGGGCTGGTTTCTCAGGGGGACTTGGGTCCCTTTTGCAAAGAGGGGTTTTTTTTGGGCTTCCTCTGACTACTTAGTACACAGGCAATAGGTTCAGATACTTTTAACCTCAGTTCAGATAGCCCTGCTGCTTCATTCATGGCCCAGCCAAAGGGCTGCCCAACTCAGTCTCCCCACCATCAGGATGTTCTCCCCAGCATCCAGGTTGAAACTGTCCTGACTCATTTGTGGGTTTCAGTCATTCTCGATGTCAGGCGCAAGAAGATGGGTACTCACTGCCTGCAGCAGGATCTGGCTTCCTTCAGCTCCAGCCTCAAGCCCTCCTCATCACACATTTACTCCGTCTTGCCCACACAGTTACCATTTCTAGGAAAGTGGAACATCAACACCTAGGGCATGTGTCCACCCTCTCACCTTTTCATAGGATGTCAATGGAAGTACATTAGTTTGAACTGAGCAGACCAAAGGTTTTAAGCCCATTTGTTCACATACTGGGCAAGAGACCCCACTCAGTGTTGCTTAAGACCTTCAGCCACAAAATGAGGAGGAAGGCAGCATTTCTTCCAATGGCTTTGGCTAGGACACCTTGCCTCCCCCTCTGAGTCTCTTTCTTTGCCTCTTTGACTTTTCTAAAGCCCCAAGGCAATGGAAAGAAAGCATTTGTTTGGGGTCACTTCAAATGCTTCAGTCAGCCAGAATTAATTGTTTCATTCTGCTGAGTATTGGGAATTTTTTTATTTCTGTTTCGGTCCAATGCATAGTCTCCTCCCCAAATGGAAAATCAATAATTCTCAGTGGCCTTAATCAAAGCACGCTCATTACCAGGCCTTTTAAGATCAGACGTGGTCCATAAGATGGAGGAGGGAGACAGCTGGAAGGAAGCCATCCTGCACTCCTGAGGAGAGAACATCTCAAGGCACTCGAGCAACCCCTTTCTGCCCAGAAGTTTTGTTACTTCCATACAGGGGGACCTGGTTGATTAGGACCATTACAGAAGGGTCAACAGTATATTTGCTGGGTGCACACATACTGTGTCTCATTTACTGAGCAGGGAAACCCTACATCTGGCTTCCCCCTCGAGGCCTTGTCATTCCACAGTCATTCATCTGCAGTTCCACTCTGTAGTACTCTCTGACCTCTCTTTCAAAGGGCAGCTAGCTGGCCTCCTCTGTCAGCATCTTACTCATCACCCCTGGGGCTGCAAAACAGCTGAGGGGTGTCCTGTTAGTGGGTTCCCTGCTCCCAAAGGAGTCCTCCTGCAGTCTAAGGCTACAGCATTTGTTCTATCACCTGACCATCTGACATGCTGTCTTTGATCACTGGAGAAGGTACTAGGGTGTTCTATGGGAGAGGTTTCATGCTCATGGTCGCAGGTGATTTATAAGTGCAAGGAAATGCAGCTTAGCTGCCCACTCTTATAGTTAGCAGAAATAATCCCAACATTTAATCACTGTTCTCTGTTCATAGTGGCACCTTCTGGTAGGACAGTGAGCAGAAATAGAAATGTGGTATCCAAGAATGTGAAATACTCCTAAGGTTCAAAACTGGCATCCCTTTTCAACCCTGGCATTGAAAGTTTTTCCCTTTAGGAAGAAGTGGATGATTTGGTGACTATGAAATCCTCGTCTTCTCCCCTTGTGTCATTTGGACACAGACAACATTCCTCCAAGGACAGGAGGCCAAGCTTTTTTCTCATAGATCACAGAAGAGCTTGAAGAACTTCCTTGGAATATCCTTCAAAGGTATAGTAGTCTGAACACCAGACGCCAGAAGACACAAATGCTTCTGCTTCATTTAACACATATGTGAAATGGCGCAACCAGGCATAAAACCTAACAAAGAGCTAGAAGTTCTGGGCTGCTAGAGCTGCACATCTCCCTTCTAAAGCTCTGAGTCCATTTCTTCCATCTTGGTGCTTGTTGCTTACTCACTATGCAGCTGTGGCCATCCAACCACACCTGCTCCCATTTGCTGTTCCTTTCCAGAGGGAGACTGTGAGGTGTGATAAGACTGAGTAGCCATGAAGAATCCAAACAAATGAGCAAACTGTCTACACTGGGCCAGCTGGTGCATCTCAGAAAGCTTCCTTCCCAACTCCTTCCTCCCCTGTTTCATTGAGTTTGTCCATAACACGGGAATTGCTATGATCCACTATAATGCTATTAATAAATCTCTCCCCTCCCAGTTACTGTATTCCTCTCTTAGCTCATCTCTGCATCTCCCAGAAGCACAAAGAGATGAGATGACATTGGGACTTTTCCTATGTCCCCTATTGTCTGTATCCTTCACCTGGGCCGGGTAAATGCCCTGCCGCTGAATGCCCAGCCTAGTGTAGGCCATGGCATCTGTGAAGGTACCTCTGCATGACCCGTTGTGGGCTGGGGCACCAGGCTCTGCACACCACTGCTGGGCACGCAGCTCTGGAGTTTGTGTGAATGTGATTAACACAGCCAACTAAAAGAAGCCATAACACCTACAGCTCGGCACTCCTTCACTTGGCTTCCATGCAGGCAGGGTAGAAGTGCACTCATGGAGGCAGGGCAACATGAGTGAATGCTTGCCAGCTCTGCAGGAGCCATGAGCACATTTGTGCTCTTGTATCTCCCAGGGACGGGCCTGGGGGTGCTTGTGGGACCTTTTCTATGGATGACCTAACAGAAAAGAAGGGATTGCAGAGGATGAGAGCCCCAGATTTCTCTTGTTCACGCCCTGACCTTTGCCAAGTCATTTTGCTTTCTCTGTCTGCTTCCCCTTGAGCAAAATCAAACAGTGCCTATGCAACCCAGCGAGGCATCTGGTGCTCATACAATAAGGGGGCTAAATTGTGTCATGGAATAAACGAAGCTACCATAAGCTTTTTACGGGGTCTGACCTTGGGAATGCCAGCAGCAGAAAAGGAAGAAATTGCAGGCAAAATATTCAGGTGGATCTATATAGACTTCAAGTAGTGACAGAGCCCATTACCATGAAAATCAAGCAGGTGTCAGGGCCAGAAATCACAGCCCTACTCCATCCTGTAAATTCATGGCTTCCAACTTTTTTCTTCCCTGTCTGCAGATCCTTGGAAGTTTTTCCAAGGGAAGGACACATCGCTGTTTAGTGAATTTAAGTCTGCTAACAAGAGGCATTCCTGGTCTCCATAGGTCAGAGTCCCCAGGCTGAAAATATCTGCTATAGCTGTAAGTAATAACTCTTAGGTACTTGCTGTTCCAGACCTTAGAGGACGACACAATCTCAGTTTCTTAGCCAAAGTATTGCATGGGCTGCCTGCTGCCGGATCTCTGGCTCCCTGTGCTTAACTTTGTGCTGCGCTTCACTTGTGAATGAAATCAAGCATAGGGAGCCAAAGTCCTTGGTCAATGTTACCTCTGAATCTTCTGTATAGCACAGGGGACTTGAATTATGGATCCAGATCCAGCTTGTAGACACCTGCCCTCCTCCTGTATGCTTTTCATTAAAGTTGTCTCTCAGTGAATATCATATCAGCAAACTAAAGTTTGGGGACTCTTTCCCCTTTTAAAGGGCAGTCACTGTATCATGACATTATAGCTCATCATCATCTTTATATTAGCAGCCAAAGAGAAAGGCTCTAGACTGTGTTTGATTTTTTTAAAAATAAGTAATAAAACTTCATCTTTTTTCATTGTGGGACTCAATAGCAAAAGCACTGAACACTCCTGTTTACCTTTTTTATTACACAATATTGGCATACTTAAAGTCTGGACTGAAAACTCATCATCTTTTTTCATTAAAGTGCTCAATATCAGGCTTTCTGCAATTTATTGTTCCTTATTTTCCATGTATTATGACAAAACACTAAGCCTAGGATGTCCATTGCCATTGCTAAAGCTCTGCATCCTTGTCTGATTGGAAAGCCACTCTTCATTGTTCCCCTTTGTACACTCTCCATTAAGCCAACTGGCTTCAGCTGCTGGCAGATAGCAAGTGAGAACAAAAAGAGGTGTTAAAAAAAATGCCAGGAAAATCTCCAAGCAGTCCTCAGTGTGAACAGATCTAGCTTGTTAGCCACCCCAGGAGAAAATTCTGGTGAAGCTGACAAGCCCCTTTTGTAGATGCCTGTGCTGTCCTGCTTGTTCTCCTGGGCAGGGCTGGTGCATTGCATCCAGCTCGGTCTGAAAAGTTGATACTTCACTTCTGATTTCTTTTGTCATCATCTGCTGTATCACAGGTTCTACAGGTCACATAGCAAAAGCAGCAAACCCAAAAGCCTCAGAGCAAAAGTGTGCTAGAAATTTCCTGATGGAGTACAGAGGAAGACAGGCAGGGTGGAGCACGACCAGGCACAGCAAATGCATGTGTAGCGGCTTCAAGAAACGTATTAGACCAAAGGAGTGAAGAACAAAGTCCTGGGAGCAATCTCCTTCTGCTTTGTGACTGTTACTCAGCAGATCGGAGGCGAGGATGATGGGCCAAGGGAGCGATACTGTAGAAGCACAAGGTGTCTACATTTTCATATCCTTTTTTTTTTTTTTCTTGGAGCTGTACTGACTCATCTACCTTCATTTCCCCATTAAGCTAACAGCAATTTTATGATGTCCCTAGGAGATTCCAAAGCCCCCAAAACCACTTTTGAAAACTCAGTGACGAAGGCGACTTGTGACTTTGAAGTGAGGCTGCTGCAGGGCAAATGGCTGTTGGAGACACAGGTGATTTGGCATCAGCAGGTGATGGCTTGTTCAGCACAAAGTAAATGACCCTCAAAGTAACTCATCATCACCCATAAAAGTGTGAACTCTGCTGTGACCAAACCAGATTAGTACTGTATTTAATGGCAGCACTGTTCAGCATGAATAAGGCCAAATCAGGTTATGAAACTGCTTCAACTTGTGTTAAGGTTCCCACATAGAGCAAAATTTGAAATCTGGCTTTTAGCATGGCTTGCTGTTGTGGGAATGTAGTAGTGGTGCCCTTTAGCACTAACATAAACCCCTGCTGCCAAATCCTGTTGCTGCTGCGTAGGTCCACCAGGCTGGAGCATAGTTTTCCACTGGCATTGGCAATCATGAGTCTTTGCCTTACAAACAGCCAGGGATCAGGTGCAAGCCCAGGTCTGCAAACAAAGCCACCAGCAATAAGCACAGGTAATTGTTTGGGATGTGGGAACTCCAGGAGCAAAGCCAAAAGACCAGATTTTAAAGGGACTTGATTCCTTTGCTTCCCAGACAATCAGGAGGAGCGGAGCACATAAATACTGTGGGAAAAAAAACCCCATCCCTCAAGGTGCTATTTGCCATAGCAACGAGATGAGGTATGACCTGGCTTTCCTAGGCTCATCTGGATCATCCTCAGCCCACCTCCCCTTGTGTGAAGTAAAGTATCAGGACCATTTTAAAATGAGCCTTCGACGTGCTCACTGCTAGCAGTGCCATTTGTGGTGAGCAGCTGCTCATCATCAGTGTACTCCGTTAACTGTGACCACCTGGCTGCCCAGGCTTCCTACAGCATCCACCTCCAGAAGGAGTTAGAAAGCAGTGGTGACAATACCTAGTGCCCTGAGGAGCCTGGAAAACAAGACCTCAAAAGAGGAGTGGGAGGGAAGGAAGACTCAAGAGCCAGGCTTTCTTATGTTTTATTTTCCTTTAACGAGCACAGGCTTGCTTGGATCCTCACATCCACACAAGGGCATGTGTGTAGTTGCCAAGCTGTTTGTGTGTGCAGCTATCACAGAGCTATTGAGTAATGGGTCCAAAAAGGGATTAGACAAATTCAGAGAGGTAAGTCCGTGGTGACTGTTAAACTTGGTGGTCTGGACACAACCCCAGGCCTAGAAAGCCTTTAAGCTGCTGGTTGCTGGAAGCCAGGAGACTATGCCAAGCAGAGCCTCGGTCTCTGCATTTCCCATTCTTAAGGATCTTCCCTAAGGATTTTCTACTGGCCCCTGCTAGGATGCTGAGCTAGACAGACCTTTGATCTGACCGTGTTCCTCCACCTTCAAGTTTTTTATTCCCACATGTAATTTGGGCGCAAAAGTGGGAAATGAGCTTAGCTGTCCTCCTTGATCCCAGCACTACCCCCAGTGCATGTAGGATCTACACTTCTTGCGTGTGTTGGCTAAAAGCTGGCGGCTACATGCATCGAGGAGGAATTCATAAATCTGTTACTGTTTTCACACTCCCGAGGTTCAAAATGTTGCCTTTGCCAGAAACAATAGCCTTTTCATCTCGCTAAATGGGAAGTGGGATCCTGCTGACTTGCTTTCTGCCACAGATGCTCCTGCTCTGTCAGTATTTCATTCTTTCTCTATGGTTAGGTCCCATCCCTGCATGGAGTGATATATGAGCCAACAAACAGGCAAAGCGTTTGCATCTGGACTGAGGTTCACGGGCCACTTCATGGTACATTGCTGACATTTGGTTTCTTTGTTTACTGCAGGGTAGGAGCAAACACCTCACCCATGGGCATTTCAAAGACAAGCCACTAAGCGCATGTTGCAGTGAAATCCCCTCCTCTCAGCAGCAGAGGTGCTTTGGTCACAGATTTTGGCTGGCTCCTGCTGGCAGAATGCAGGGTGGTATATGGCCCAAGGAGACACACCTGTCTGCACAAGCATAGGCTGCCACATGTGAAGGTGGGGGAGCAGCCAATATTCTATGTACTGGGCCAATTATGTTTGGAAATGGGGCTCAAAACCAGCCATTCTAGTCATGTTTCTAAACTTAAATGATCCCTCAAACTTCCCTCTCCTACACACCAGGGAAAGTTTCTGTTTGCGCTTCTGACCCATTGCAATGCTCTTCCCCTGCTCCCTTGTCCTTCTGTGTGCCTGTCTCTTGGTCTGCCCAAAACTTTTCAAGACATGTTCCTTTATTCCTGCCTCTGGGTGCTTGGTGGCTCTCCTCTCCACCTTCCACTGACACTTTCCAAAAATATCAAAGTGACCGAGACAAAGAAAACCTTAGCTCTTATGGCATTATGTCATGAATATCCTATTCAGGCAGGTTTTGTGTTGCATCCTCCAGCTGCAAGTACTTGTTCACTGTCTGGTTTGGGCCAGGACAGTGTTTCCCTGTTTTACATGTTTCCCAAGCATGGGGAGGCATAGATCTAATTCTATGTCTACTCTTTAAATTTTCATCTCCACCTACTTCCAAAAGACATCCCATTATCTCATTTTCGTATCATGCAGCATGCTCACTGACAGCCAACACAGAGAAGGAGAAGGAGGTATAACTGGGCACTGTGATATAAATTGAATTTCTTGAGAGGTTTTATTTGGGCTATAAATGAATGGCTGAATTACTTCAAAATAAATTGAGCTTGCTATGTTTTCCCAAAATTCTGCAAAATATTGTTTTATCTGCTTTATATTGGCCAGCAGGCCCCCTGTACATGCCGCTCCGCTCAGCCTAGCTGCAGTAAGGCTGTGATTTCATCCTTGGTTGCATGCAGATTCTTCCTCAAAAAGCATGTGGCCCTTTTCCCTTTTACTTCCTCTTCAGTTTCTCTCATCTGTTTTGAAGTTTTGATTTGGTAGAGCTCTGCACAAGACTGAATGTGGAAGTTAGGACAAGGAAGCCTATGGCAACATGGGGACCAAGAACTAGCAAAGGGAAATTAAAAACTGAAATGACAGTGCAGCTTCATTTGTGTGGGCACATTTTGATGGCCAGAGCAATGGTACTCAAAGCAGTAGCTTATTGTTCTAAGTGAGTCTGTGCTGCAATTTGTTCTGGATGCAAACAGCTCCCCGAGTACTGTCCTTTCATACAGTATGACACAAAAACATCTAATAGCGTCAACCCCAATCCTCCAAGTAGTCAATATACCATAGATGGCTACTTCTGATAAGGATCTACCTAGGCTAGAAGGGATATCAAAAGTTCATTTGTTCTGAAAAAGGAGACCAAAAAGCTGGATGGAGGATGGGTTCTCTAGATATTACACAGCTGTACAAATGAATTCAAACAGAAAACCCCTCAGAAAACTAGTTCATAGTGTACAGCACATGGGTAGACAGCTAAACCACATGGAGCTCTCCTGCCTCCCTCCCTGTACATGGGGTAGCACTCTGCCCAGGCACGTCATGTTGCCAGATTGGGGCTCAGCGAAGCCTTCTGTAATGGCATATTTCATTTAAGCATCCAAATTTCACACATAAAACAACAGGAAAAATCAGTCTAAGAAAAAAATAGTGTGAGGGTCCATATTTGCAGCTTCTGGTCTGATTTGTTCAGGTTTTACCAGGAAATCTTTTTCATGAATGCCAGCTCTGGAACCATTTGGCCTCTGCTCTTTTCTGGCTCATGCATCATCACCAGAAACAAAAAATCCTACAACTGAAACTTAACAATTCCACTGTGAAGCATGAATCAGAAAGGAATCCAGAGTTTTCTCCTACAGCTCCATTAGCTCTGCAGTGCTAATAAAAATTATTTGTTGCTAGCAATTCCTTTGAGCAGAAAAGAGCTTTGCAAGGCTTCTCAGGAAAGGATATGTTCTAGGCATTTAAGACTTCATTTGCACACTTATTTTGCTGTGTGTTATTGCACTTTACAGTAGTTGTTGATGGTGTGAAATATGTGAAGGTGTTATATGTAGAGTACATCAAACGGCATTTCGTGACTATATTTACTGAGTATTTCTGTCCTCATGGGAGCATGTGTCAGTAATGTACAATGCAAGTCAAAGACTCTATGGTACTCAACTCTTCAAGTATATTACAAGAGCATTTTTCCTGCTTTATATAACATGTAAATTACTTGATCTCATAAACTGGGCATTGTTTTTCTGCAGATAAAACCAGAACGACTCTGGGCTGCATGATATGAAGTGATGCCCAATGTGACTAGGAGGTAAGACAGCCAGCTGGGAACCTTGGGTTTACACAGGGAGCAGAGCAGACTAGCTTCAATACTCTGTGTCACTATAGCAGAGCAGATTATAGACTGCTGAGGCAACAGTCCCACTAGCATCAGTAGAAATTTTGCCTGAGTATGGAATGCAGAGTAAGACTATTTGTTCACTAAGGGAGGAAATAATGCCACAATAAGAAAGCTGTTCTTGTAAGTTATTTATTGCCAACTTTGGGGTTGGTTTAGGATTTGTGCCAGGTACTAAATCACTACAGGTCATGGAAATTTTATTTTTAAGCATTGCTCTTTTGGATGCCCCAAAAATTGCTTTAGCTGTGAATTATTCTGAAAGACCATGACCAATAAAAATGTGTGACCCGTAAATCAGAGCCAACACATCCCTGCTGGAGAACCCAAGAATAAAATAGGAAGCCAAAATCAGGACTACTATGAAAGAGGTTCCCTTTTCTTCTGCAGGTATGGGAATGTGCAAATCCTAAGCCCAAGTTTTCAAAGAGGTTGCCTCAATTCTTCCATAAAATCTATAGGTACCTGCAAAAACCTCATGTTTATGTGCCCAAGGAACTTCTCTGCATCTTCTATATATTTTGCTTTCTTCTCTCCTCTGTTCTGTGCTCGCACTTTATTGCATGTCCATA
Source organism: Falco rusticolus (assembly GCF_015220075.1). NCBI lineage: Eukaryota > Metazoa > Chordata > Aves > Falconiformes > Falconidae > Falco > Falco rusticolus. The sequence goes on along the minus strand of NC_051188.1, from coordinate 29,578,066 downwards.
GAAAGCCTGGTTCCAGCTTAATTGTCCCACATTTAGCACTGCTGTAATGCAACAGTCTGGCAGAGCTCCTTCCAAGCAGTGTCAGAGGGGACAAGGCTGAGATGCTCAAGGACTCTTTAGATCCTCTGCAGCTCAGCTTTGTTCAGGTAAAAGCCTGAACAGAAAGAGAGGGAGAGCCTGCCAGTACAAAAGTCCAAACATGGAAGGCTCTGGATGTTATACCTTTTCCAAGTTATTACTTCACTCTGTACACCCTGTTGCTCCAAGAGGCCTGGAGTCCATGGAAACCTGTCCAGGCAGTGAGGCACACTACTGCCGAGAGGTCCGGATCTCTCTGCCAACAATTGACTTTTAAGTAAAGCATTTGCTAGGATTTTTACAAGGTGAAGGTTAGGAGAATCTTGCTCCTCCATTTAAGCACCTGGATTTTAGGTGGTGGGTGGAAATATTCAGTAATGTGAAAATAATTCTGTTCACATGGTGTATGTCTGTGGGTGGCACTGTTCACACCTCCATTTACAGCTTCCCTTGATATCTCTTAGGCATGCTAGGTTGTCCCCCTGAAGCACCTACTTTTTTTTTTCCACTGACTCACATGTTGACAAGTTTGGGACACCCCCAAATGAAATCTCCAAAGTAGCCTGTTGTAGGTAACACCAAAACATCCCTTGTTGTATGATTGCTCTAGCCAGAAGTAATGGGGAAGAAAATACTCAGGCTGATGTGTTCCATTTGTTCCATCTCTACTTAAAGGCTGCTGAGCTGAGGTGGATGCTTGTGGGAAGACTGCAACTCTCCATCTGTGAAGCTGTGTTGACAGTGCCTCCAAACAAGAGGTACTTCGGCATTTTATCAATAGCGCCAGCCAGCACTGGTCCAGAGCTGATCCCAACTCTAATCAGTCAGTATGAATGAAAAAGGAGATATGATGGGTCATATCAGCTTCTCATTGTCACTACCTAGAATGTTTAGCATTCCTTCTTGAAAAGCCATGCTATGCACAACCTTGAACAGGCTGTTCCCCAGCTCCCATTCTAGGAACTAAATAACAGCTTACTCCACAGGAACCCAGGCACTTGCTGGCAGAAACAAGGGTGCAGCCTTGGTCTGGTGATAGGGAGTGCATTGTTTGTAAGGAGAAGAGGAAGGTGGTGGTATGTAGCGGCTTAACTACTTTACTGTCTTGTGACTGTCACACTGGTGACAATAATTGGTAGAAGAGAACAATGGATTACAGCCCCATGGTACCTATGGCAAACATCACTTTGGGCACCCTTCCACTGGACCATCCTCTCCTCCTCATTACCCAGCATGCTAAAGTCAGTGTTCCATGTGCATACAATTAATGTATTTTTATGCTTTTGGAGCTGGCCAATAAGGACTTGTAAAATTCCATATTTTCTGTGAACAATTTAACGTATACCCTTCTATAAGTAGCTCTTACAAGCAAGGAGCAAGTGCAAGTTAAATCATCATGTCAATTATTTTTAATTTGTGCACAAGTTACTAGATAACTTTCCAGATATCCCTAAACACAAACACCAACAGAGATAGAGTTTGTTTCTCTAAATTGTCAGTGAACTGACTATTTAGCTACTGTTAGATGCATGTTTTACTGGATTTTGGACTGCAAAATTGAAGCCCCACCGCCCAAATTCAGCATAGCATTAACATGATTATTAACCTGGAGTGTGTTGACATTCACCAGAACCTGAGGTCTTGCCTAAATATCTACTGATATTTAACATTTATTTCAAAGCAAGAATTCAGTCATCGCTATGTGAATGGGCTCTTCAGCCATCAGGTTTATGACCTTTTCAGAGGCAACTGTCACACCAAATGCAAGACTGGCTACTTGTAGTGCATGGCTGATGATGGGGACTGTGACACCTCCAGCCGCCAGGTATTCATCTCCTCTTGTTTCATCCTGGCAGTGGGAAATGCTACAGTCACAAAATGCCTAATCCCTCTGACTCACTGAAGTCAATGGAAAAGCTCCCATAGATGTGAGATAGACTCAGTTAACGGCCCAGTCTTGCAAGGTACTAAATGCTCCCATTTCCATTAAAGGCATGGATGTTCAACCATTACAAGGATAAATAGTGACCCTTATCATGGGTAAGAATTTTTTTATATATTTATATATAAAAATAATTTCAAATACTTCCCACCAACAAATTTATAGATTGTTCTTTTTACAAGGGCAAGACTTGCAATTTGAGTTAAGATGGACAACAAATATGGCAACACACCCATATCAAATAGTTGTCAATGACTCACCTCTCACAGTGTCTATTATAGGCCACAGGATCTCCCGCTTGTCTCTGCTACGTTGGGCACCAATTGTTGTAGTTGGAGTCCAACTCAGTTACCCTCACACAGGGTGCCAATTGTTGCAGCACAAACAAACTAGTAGGCTACAACAAGGCTTTACCATCAGTCAGATTCTACTGTCCATGCTGTATCTCCTTCCTCCAGAGGCCAGACCACACTACTTCTCCTCAGTGCTATTTAACTACTTAGCAGGAACGAGCTACAGCTGCACATCATCCAGGTCAATCAACCCACTGCCTCATTCCTCACACAGGCAGGTGAAAGGGAAACCGAGAAGACCTTTAAATTCTTATCTCAAAGCATTGAAAAGAGAGTCACTTTATAAGAACTGATGTTGAAGTCCTGAAGGAACTTTGTCCTCCCCAAATTTTCAGCCAGTTTTACTTACTGTGATCACTGCAGGTTCTGTTTGGTTAGATAGAAGAAAGATCATCACAAAACAAAACCAACCAAACAAAACCCACCAAAAAACCCCAACCCCAAAACACCAAAGAAAACAGTAATAAAAACACTTAATTTATAAACTCTATGGACATTACCTAACCAATCAAACTTAGAATACACTGAATTCAGCATGTTCATTGTTTGGATGGGTTAACAGACAGAGCAGATATTTGTGAATGTTGTAACTTCACTGCAGAGTACTGTGCAGAAAGCAAATTCTCCCAAGCAAGACGTCAGCTCTTAGAGGTACATTTCTTTATAAAGGCTTCTATTCTTATTTGACTAAGTCAGTAATACAGTTTGACAACAGATGTCTGTAACTTGCCAAAATTCTATTAATTGGTTTAATGGTTGAAGAAAAGCTCCCTGTAAGTATAGGGAAAATTCCCATCTCTCCTTGTTCAGTAGCTGAATTACACTGACTTGTGGCATGGACATCTCACTTCTAACTTCCTTTTGACTCTCCAGCCTCAGTATTCTAATACCCTCATCCATGGTGGACAGAAGTTGAGCTGTTTCTGCTTTGCATCTGTTTATGAACAGTTTTTTTCTGAAGAAGTGTGAGTGCCCAGAGCTACAGAGCAGACCTCATGCTAAACAGCAGGATGGGCCCAAAGAAAACTTACATACTGTGTTGTGGAGGTGTGCTGTGGAGTCAGGGACTGACAAGTTGGGGGACTGCTGACAAGATGCCTCAGCTCCTTTACCACTCAGTGATTTTTCCTGCCCACGGAAAGCAGTGAGCTGAGGTGGGATGGGGACACAAGGCAGATGGTGCACTGTGGAGTTGGGAAGGGTGAGGATATAGATCTGCACCCGGGAGTTTAGAAGCGCTTTTGTGCCTCCCGGTTTAGCTGTAATCAGACAACCTCTCTGAACCTTATTTGTGGTGAAGAATTAAAGGTGTAAATTTGCAGAAGTAGCTCTAAATTCATGGTCACCACTTTGTGCAGTCACGCTTTGAAGCTCGGAATTCTAATGCAAGCAAGTGGCAGCAAATCATGTCTGCTAGGTGAGTAGTCAGACACCTCTGGCTGGACTGGCGAAAAAGCACTTGCTTAGCAAGTGTTGGACGGGACTTTGCTGAGCTGGTATATTGAAGATTGAAGTCCAAGCAACACACATGCCATAAATGCCTTCCTTTCCTGCTATGAACTACTTCTTCATAACAGGGTTCTCTTTTAAAAAGCTTCATATCAGTGGCACTCAGGCATGAATTTATGATGCAACTGTCATAGCTGTTGTTCCCAGGCAAGGCCTGTTCTTCATGTGCAGCCATCTGTTCCCCATGATCATAGCTGAAAGGGTCCCTGATGATGCTTGTATGCTCTGGGTGTTGTAATTCATCACATAGAGAAAAAGAATACCTTGGGACTGCTCTAAATACACTGTTACAAAGGGACCTGCAAAGTTTAAGACCAGACATACTAAGAGAACCATAAGCAAAGGAAAAGAAAGGAACCTGCAGTACTTGCATCCATCTTTTTCCCTTCCTTAAGCATCCTTAAGCTGATGTGTTTCAACAGCATGGCATACAGCAAGTTCTCTGTCTTTTCTGCCTCCAGATTCTTGGAAAAGATCCTGAGCACTTTCTTTTTCCTCTCCAGCTGGTTTGAAAGCTCTGTCTCTGCCAGGCGCCACTGGTTCATCAGGATAAGGTTGCTTGTCACACCATGAGGTGCAATGTCAGAGAGTTAACGTCTTCAGCTCCTGTAGTTACGCCAAGCTGCAAAGCTTGGGGGAGCACAAATACATCATGCATTGCATGGACTCCATCCAGATCATACACCCTTTAAATAAAAGTATGGGCCAATGACACTACCAATGCACACATTTTTCTCCTTTACACCTTCCTAACCCACAGATTAGTCTGTGATAGAAACAACACAATCTAGCAACACTTAATATTTTGTAGACACATCTAGTAGTGGTTGTCCCAACATATGGAGGCACTTGGGAAGGAAACCTGCAATACTAGGTTAGTACAAACAACCGAGTAAAGCCTCCTGCATAGGCTGAGGTACAACCATGGCTTCTTGTCATCACACTCCCTCCCTGAGAGAGCTATACCTCATTCATTGGCAACACTGTGGTCTCTTTTTGTTTCCATGCCCTAGATGTAAACAGTCAGCTCCCCTATAAATCTGGTTGTTGCACCTGGCCACAGAATAGAAGACTGTAACTAGCCATCTAGGAAGAGCTCCGCACACCCAAAAGTCTTGCTAGGAAACATATCCCACACTTGCTGCAAGTCATCATCTCCAGTCTCTGCCCTGTAACACAACAAATGCAGGACTACTTTCATGGGGCAGAATCAAAGACACTTGGAAGGTTTTCCAGGCATTTTAACAGTCATCTTCATGGAGAGATGGACCAGGTTGTTTCAAAAGAAACTGTTAGGAACAAAGATGGAGCTAACATCATTGTAATGGTGCATTAATGAAAAGATTTTTGAATATGTTCATTGGCAACCCATCTTTGTTCCCAATTAAGTCAGCACTGATGCTCTCACTGGGAGCAGTTATGGCAATGCAAAGAGAATCTGTTCTTAACAGAAAATGACATTTAGGATCTTGGGTGCATGGGAATGGAGGGCACTAACAGGGGAAAAAACTCTGTAGAAGAGCTAATATTCTGTATCACACTTCTTTTTCTATAAAACATATTCACAAAATCCTAAGTTGCTCAGTTTTTTGTTAGTTTTGTGTTTGTGGATTGCTGGGATTTTTTTATCTTCTCCTATTTCTGCTTTCATTCCACAAAGAGACAAGTAAAAAAATACTTCTGAGCTTCATCATGGACTGGTTTCTCAATGGCTTAGATGAATTTTCTCCTTTTGCTTCGAGAACAAAATTTGATGATACATTTCCTCTTTCCGAATATGGGGAAGATAACTGGTAGATGGATGATGGCAAAATATTTATCTGAACAGGTCCCTGGGTTCCATATTCCTGATATATTCCTGATGTGAACTTCTGAATATTCAAATCTGCTTGCTTGATCCACAGCTGAAAAAAGGAAGGAAAGTTATGAATAAAGATTAAAAAAAAAACCTCTTTCATAAGAAATGTAAGATGATGTCACAATGTGTGTCTGCAGATCTGTGTGGATGGAGGAGACAAGGAAAGACTGATATTGTGATGAGAGAGCAAAAGAAATAAAAAGACACACTGGATGATGTGCAGCCTTGTTTCTCATCCCCACTTTGGGAGAAAAGCCTGCTGCTACTATTTTCTTGAGGAAAGATTCAGGGGGACAATGTTTATGCAAGCACCATTAACTCTAGATTAAGCCACTTAATGTAGGGACATCATCACACTTCATGTAAGGACAATATCACTCAAAGTTCCCTCTGTAGTCAAGTGATAAAGACAGGCATTCTAGGAGCCTAACGTGTGCCCTGAACTCTGAACCTCTGAAGAGGGTGTTCTGGAGATCTACTTCTCCCCACTGACTATAGAGGGGTCCTCAGCTGACCAACTCTTAACTTCTGTGCTGCAATTTCTGACAGCTTTGTGACTCTGCAGATGACAGACTTCTGCTTCAGTTTCAGCCTCTTCCCTTGGGAAACACTGAAGACGAAGACCATGAAGCCCCAGTTTCTCAGTCTTAAAGTACATCTCACTTCAGCAATGCCAGCTAAGCTGGTTTTCATTTCCCAGCTATATTAATGCAAGCATCAAGTGAACAGTGTGGTGTTCCTTGATTTCCAGCATTAGGTAAGAAAAAGTCTGGGGAAAAAAAAAAAACATCAGTCTTTCTATTTGCATCCATTTCACAGTAGGCTGGAGCAATTTGTGCCAGGTAAGGAGTCAGCCCATAGACTTATTTCTCTGAAATAAAAGTTTACTTCCGTGTTTAACCAAAGTGTACTGCCCTACTGCTTCATCAAACACAGTGTGGGAAGGAAAGGCACAGAAGAATACTCTGTCTTCAGCTCAAAGCTTCTCTGGATAAACAGGATCAAAAATAAGTTACAAGTTCTCTGAAAAAAAAACCCAAACATAACAAGGCAAAACAGAGACACTAAGATCAGGAAGACGATTTTCAGAGGCCTAAGTGGTGCTGAAATAAAAAAGTCTTGCTGAAGGTATTGAATGCCTTTCTGGTCTTTGTACTTTCAGAAATCTTTATCTATAATAATCTGGCCCCAGAGCATCAGTCAATTAGCAACAAATTATTTTTATTTTCCACAGAACAAAATATTGAACTGATTTGTAGAAATTTGTCAAATTTTACCATAGGGTGATTTTTATGGGAAAATAGAAAATAGTTTTATTTTCAGATTTTCAAGGAGATCTGAACTATTTCAGTGAACCTTCATTTCACTCTGCCTGCAGAAATGTTTTTGTTGCACCTTTCATCAAAAGAATGAATTGAAAATGCGGCTAGCTATTTTATTCCAGTAAGGAAAGAAACATAAGCTAATGCAGTACTTTGAAATATTTCTATGAACCAGGGTTAAAGTGATTTTTTTCATTTCTTGAAACAACGTGCACATACATTGTCTAATTCTTGGTGAATGCAGCCTTACCAAAGTGAAAGCAACAGGTTCATACTGGTGTGCCAAGGAAGAGCCATACAACATCACAAGGAAGATGAAATCCGCCTGCCTGAAGCCAGGTACTGTCACATGCAATCTTGCAATGATTGAATTAATTTTAATTTCCCAAAGTAAATATAAAAGCGAAACATAAGAAAACCTTAGTTCTCATATTGAAACTGCCCTCAAATGCCAAATTTCTGCCCACAGCATGGTTTTATGAAGGCTGTAGTAAGTCTAGAAAACAGGTTTCATGAAAATGCTGCCAGAAAAAGATCCTGCACATAATAATGCAAACGTGTTTTTTACTGCTATACAAAACTTCTTTGTATAGCACTGAAAGCTACCTCAGTAAGCTGTGAGATGACGCTTTCATCATGATGTTCTTATGAACACAGAGAAGCCATAGCTGCTGTGCATGTGGTTTGGTAGAAATGGCAGTAACTCAGCTGCCTCAACCCATTGAAATTCTGTGGCTTACCAAAGTGCAGTTTTTCTCTAATTGCCAGTGAATGAGTTCAAAAAGAAGCCAAAGACATTCCGCCCAAAAATGCTGAACTGTAGCACATCTGGGAATGTATATGAATACATACTGTATATGAATTCTGTCATGTTCTGGATCCATGATCCTTAAAACTGAGATGTTGTCTTCAGCCTTATATGCGCATATAAATATATGTGTGTATGTATAAACACCAGTGGTGGTAGTAGATAGCCATCAACCATTCATATCTAAAATCTGAGTTATCATTCTGACAATGAATGAACTGTTTCTTCCTCTTCATCATCCTTCCAAACATCAGTGTCCCATCTGACACCATCTATCAAAAATGTGTTGCACTTTTTTCACTTCAGACAGTTCTCTAAAAAGCTAGCTGAAAGCAATTCTTGCCTCTTCGTTTGGTTGTATAAGCAACCGCAGCAATTATATAACCGCTGAAAACACAACCTCCTTTCAGGACGAAATGTACACAAAATAATTGAAAGAAACAAAAGGAGATCCAGAATACATTATTTTTCCCAAGCAGATAACCCAAAGCACCATACAAACGAAAGTTAAGCAAAAGCTCTGCTTCAATCTGAAGAAAATAAAGTCACTGCGTATCATGGTCTGGCTGCATTTAGACAAGAAAACCTCTCCCACCAAGTCCAAACTCCGCAATCCTTGCATAAATCAATGACATCATCTTCGGTGACTCACTGCCTACAATATTTATATTCAGCAGGCTGTCTTCCTCGTGGGAAAGTGTCTGTACTGCTGAGACCCATAACTCATTCTGATCCTTGTACAGGAGGTAAAGAGGAAGTTCTCTCACCTTGCATTAATTTCATACACTTTGCACCATATCCCAGTAAGATTTCTTTTCTTAATTGCATAACAGTGTTGGACATTTCTTTGTCTCCTGAGAAGCTTCATCTTGTGCTGTCTAGGCAACAGCATAGGGAAGAACGTATGTGAGTGTGCTCGTGTTCCTGTGTATGACATGAATAATCTTGGTAGACTGTTTTAACATGATACACTCAGATAACACGAAGGCTGAAAGATAAGCATTTACTAAACATGAGATGGCAGTGGTGCATGCAATATTCATTTTGCTTCAGTCTGTGAAAGAGTGATGATGCAGTCTTTCATTACATACTCTTTCTCAAATACTCTCTTACACATTTTTGTTGTTTTCCCATTATCTGAGCTGATCACCCCAAGTTCCTTTTATAACCAATAAAAAGAAACAGACATGTCTGTGGTGCAATTCATCTCACCTGAAAATAGACATCTAAAATATGACAGCTGAATCACACTTCAGAAGTACCCTTCGGTCATTTACACCTGTAAAAAATACAGTGACTTGCCTTGATTTTGCTCACAGACAATTTCCCTGCATCAATGGCAAGATAAAGGACAATCCAACTCATCCATCTCCATCCCTCTTTAAACTTCAAGGCTGTAATATGTGTTATCTCTAAAATATTTCTGGTACATGAAAAAAACCCTCCAAACTGGCAGATAAAATTGTAACTATTTTCCTCATTTCTGTAAATCATTGAATGCATCTCATCATTGTTATGGAAGGCTCCGTTTTCTGAATTTGTGTCCATTCTTGTTTTCCTCTTTGGGCTGTTAAACTTCAGCAGCACAAGGAATACTATATGCTTCTCTCCCTCTTTGCGCTCTTCTTCTTGATTAAAAATTTCCATTGTCACTTCACTGTTGAAGAACTCTGGCAACAGACTTTAGGTTACCTGATTTAAAAGCAGACATAGCTTCATATTGTGGCCTAGTGGTTTAAGTAAACTATTCTACATCAAAACCTGCCATTTTTTAAAGTTTGTTGATGAAACATCTTTTGCCTTCTCCCTCTGACTCAACCTGCATTTTTGCTGTAACCTAGCTCATCAATAGGACTATTGGATATAAAATATGCCATATAAGGAACAACTATAACCATATTTAATAACGATTTATATTACTGCAACTTTGTAAATCTCAAATAATTTTATTCAAGGCATAATGATTCCAGATTTACACCAGAAGAACCAAATTCAACATATAGCTCAGAATTCCATCCAGAGTAAAACTGGTTCAAAGTGAAGCTTCTGTGTGCACGTGTTAGTGGAGTGTGGAAAGTGCAAGAAAATGGTGTCTTTCTGAAATGGAACCACCGGGCAATCTTATAATTATATTACTAAAAGCTGGGAAAGCAAGTTGTGGCTCCCACACCCAACACAAAATTATAAACCCAAAAATATGATGTTCATCTGACCCTTTAAATGCTATCTCAGTTATTTTCTGTCTATGGTATTTATAGAGTGTCTGTCACTGCATACAGGCACCAGCTACATAACCACCGCTATTTGGATATGATCAAGTTAAACCCATAGGACTAAGTATAGCAACCATTAATTGCGATGATCATTCCCACTGCCCACAACAATGTGATGCTCACAGTAATACCCACACACCTACAGAAAATAAATCCTGATCTTCAAAAGAACAACCAGTGCTGTCTTTTTGCAAGTGGATAGGTCTTAAACACCAAGATCCCAGATCTCAGGCACTTTTAGGCACAGGCAATACAAGTAATGTGTTGAATCCAGCACAGAGCATTTCTAGACAAACACAGGTATGGCTCACAGTAGCTTAGGGTTTGTTCATACAGCCTCTTCTAGCTTCAGTTGCCCTGGTAAAGGGAATACCATTCCCAGCCTGCCCAAGAAGCGTGTCACTGCCCTACCTACTGGTCAGATCTGCCAGCTGTGCTGCTCATGAAACTGGCCCCCATCTATTTCATTCAAAGCCTAGCATGTAGAAACACACTGCTATTTCAGAAAAAAAAAAAAATAGGGAGTTAAAAAATTGATGTATTTTATATTACGGATCCTTGCATGTGACTACACTTCCTCAGCAGGTGTCCTCTATTCACAGGTTTCCTCAAAACAAGACTGTCAGGGCGTGCTTGGCTGGGTGCCATACACATGAGGTAGCACTTCTGTCTTACCTGGCATGACAGGGCGAAACAACAGCGAAGAAGCATTGCTCTATCTGTCCTCCTTTCCACAGGAAAAGATGGAGCATTCATTTCAGAGCAGAACTTCACAGCATTCCCAAAGACCTACAGGCACTACTCTTGGACACGTCAGCTACTGGTGAAATCAGCATACTGCCTGCTTGACCTAAAAGATATGTCTTGTGCAAACTCCAGGAAAATAAACTAACCTAACTGGAATAAGGCATCCCCTTTTGTTTTCTTTGTGGAGGTTTATGTTTATATTTTGAGATATTACTAATGAAAATCAGGGCTAGCCTGAGGCAAGCCGCACAGAAGTGCTCCTTGTCTCTCATGAGTTTTGTCTGTTCACAGGGAGAGACAGAGAGGGCTGTTGGTCTTGTGCAAGTGTGCATTCGGAGAACAGGGCACTGCCTCTTCACACAGAGATGCTAAGCTCTCCATTAGCCTGGGCAGTGGCGTCCATTTCCCCACCACTAGAATAGGCTTGAAGGCACCTGAACTGAGCTCCTCTTGAATGAGTGAACAGTGAATTACTCAGTCCCTAGAGGCAGACATATGCATTTGGTCAGCTGAATAACCACAGACTGCATTCAGTCCATCGACTAGATCTCCATTGTCTCTCACGGGAGCTTAGACATCTAACTTACATGTGGACACCAACATACAGACATCTGAACTCGAGTGTCTACAGTCTGGATCTGAATGGGGGTTGCATGTCATTGCTTAGTTTGGCACGGGCATGCTAACACCGGTGCCCAGCGAAGCCTATCTGTAAGAAGGTTGACTAGATGTAGCCAGCTGGAAGTAGACATGCCCTTCCCATGCCTTTTCACCAAGCCCAGGTGAAAGACCCTGTCATCTGCAGGACAAATCCTCACAGAGCTTACCCTGGAATGGGAAATGATTCCTTCTTGCCCTCAGAGAGAGGCTACAGGCAGACCTGCCACCATCTGACACCTTGGTGTGACAGCAAGGTCTGCCAGAAGGCACTGGGATAGATGTCAGAGCTCTCTAAGCCACAGAGAAGCAGCAAACTCTCTTTACTTAGTGTGCCACAGGCTCTTTGAATCAGTATCATCATCATACACGGGTGTTTCTGATTCCTCCCTGGGTTCTGAAAAATAGAGGATAATGACTTCAGGTAACACACAGGGAAAATCATCCAATCTAGTCCCCTCTGCAAATGATCCTGCCAGTGACAGGACTGAACACAGGAGAACCAGAAAGCAGGGCCCAACACCCTTTAAACTTCTTGTTGTTATAAAAGCAATTTCCAAGGAACAGTAAAGAAATTGAATCAATCGCTGTCAAGAGGTCTCTGGAGCGGTGGGCTGAGGGGAGCCCAGGGGGCATGTAGGGGGTCCTCTGTGCTTTCTCCAGGAGGAACGGTTCCTCAAACAGAAATGCAAGTGGGAAAAAAACCCATGTGAGAAAATAAAATTTAGTCCTTTTGCCTTATCTCTTTATGTTGGTTTCTCCCAAGCATTTTCAACTCGGTGCAGAGGGCTCTTCTCCTCCCCTGCTGATAAAGAAGATCCATAGATGCTCCAGATAAGAAAACTAGGCAGGCAGCCACAAAAAATTGTTCCTCAGAACATGTGCATAGCCTGGGTCCCTCTGCATCTTTTGCACTTGAGCAACTTCCAGAGAATCCAGACAGGACCCTGGTCCTGGTGTGTCAGATGCTACAAAATCCTGTGTAAGAAAGAGTCTCTGACCCAGTGGGAGCAGGGAAAGTCTGAGAAGGAAAGAAAGATGGCATGAGTTTAGAGGAGTGGTTAACCCCAAGGTTTCAAAAGCAAGTTTTGGATGCCCTGTTTGAAATAATTCAAAGTACCTGATCACCAAGTATTTCAAGCTGAACACCTAAAATCACTAGAAGTTTTGGAAAACCTTGACCTGTACCACTGTGTTCTGATAAACAATATTTCCCTCTACACAAGAAACATTCCAGATTGAATGATCATCTCTCTAGTGCCCTTCCCTACACTAAATGTCACTCTTATCTACGTAGTGAAACTCCTGATAGAGGCAAGTCCTGTCACGATTGCTTTCTAGATCTGAGATACCAATGGCATAAAGCAGCTACTAGTAAATTCAAGTATCTTCCCAGTGTGGCTACTGAGGTTGATCTAATTTGCAGTGTTTTCTGATGGCCCTGTAAGCATCTTCAAAGCAGCATAAAAACTGCAGAAGAAGGGACAGAGGTATGTATGTTCAGGATACCTACAGCGTGTTTAAGTATATGACTCCTTTCCACTTACCATCAAGAGCCCTGGGTTTGAGCAGCTGTGGGTAGCAGGCAGGCTGAATGGCACATTGCTCTAAGATACCATACATGTTGCAAAGAAAAGTTTCACAATTCATTTCACCCACGTGCGGATCGCTAAGTAGTTATGCATGTAGTCAGAGCTAATTGCCTGGAGTCCTTTTAAAGGCTGTGAGAGAAAGGTATTTTCAGAAGGTGATTCATCCTACCCATCCTACCCCTGAGATGAATAGTCTGCGTGAATGGCTGTCAGCCTCTGGTGACTGCACAGGGAGCTAAGGCATAGCTTATACTAGATGTATAAGTCTCTAGCTGGTAAGAGTCATCCCAGTCAGAGTTATACAGGTTGACTATGAGCCCATGTACCCTGTCCAGAAGAGTTCACACGTACGCATTTCTTTATATCTAATAGAAAATGCTTACATCAGCCAGCCCTCCTTCTCGGCATCCCCCTGTATTTTGACTACATCTATCACTGAACTTTTTTTCCTGTTCTCGTGACATGAATGCAGTAAGGTGCTATGGGAGAAATATAGATATAGTGGGGTGGGGGTGGGGGGGAAGGATGAATAAAGCATGTTGTGTGCAAATCCATTTCAGAGGCTGAGAGCAGAAAATCAGAGCACAGGCAGAACAGGCTGAGTGTTTCTGGCGAGCTTGCAGCAGGCACAACACAAGTAAACATCTGAAAGACAAAACTACCATCGGCTCAGCGTAGAAAGCAAGCTGCCAGATCCAGAAAAAAATGAGTGTGAGGCCCAACCTAAGCATGTGTGTGCATGCTGAAAAGAGCCAGAAAATCTCTACAAATGTCACCATCCACTCTGGTTTGATATACAGGCCCCAGAGGCCAAGAACTTGACTCTGGGATCTTTTTTGTGCAAACTGTGACATCTCAGGCTCACATCAAGAGGTTTCTATATGTTTTGGCTCAATATCTGCTCCCAGTTATGTTGGTGGAAGGAACTTCAGATTCACACCAACCTAACAAAGTTTATTTTGCCATCTGTCTGTGTTTAGTCTTCATATTAATAATTAAGGCAAGCAATGCTTATTGGGATGGAAATTCTTTCTGAGGAAGAGAGCTGTGTGCCACACAAACCACCTAGCAGCAGCTGAAGCTGTTGTTTCAAAAATTACCAGAGAGAAAGCTCACTACCCATTTTTCCTTAAGTATCGGCATTTCTAGGATGTCCATTGCCATGGGGCTGTTATTTAACATTTCTGCTGAACAAGAGCCTGCCCCAAAAGTAACGGGCTTGGTTAATAACATGCTATGAAATTTGCGAGGGTTTTTTGAGCTATAAATGTACTTTCTGCGGTCTGTTAATGAAATCATCCTTCCTGTCAATGAAGCGGGGCCGCAGAGAGGCAAGCTGCATGCGTTTCCCCTGATGGAGTCTTTCCCAGCCCACGCCACAGTGCAGGGTTATTTGCACAGAGGCCCCTTCACTGGCTCAGGAAATCATTCCCGTCAAGACCACCTCCCTTGAAAGGATCATCAGCATTTAGCGTGGCCTTGGCTACCCAAGAGAAGGGTGGTGGGTCACCACCGAGCCAAGTGGGTCTCTGTCAGCCATTTGCCCCTTTCTAACACAGGTTGTCCAAATGAACAAGGCTCTTTTACTATATGCAACACATGGAATCCCAGAGGGGCAGGGTGAACCTGGCAATAGGAAAAAGCATTATTCATCCCATGGAGAAACGCATCTGTTACCACCGATGTGGGATGTCTTTGCCTCTTCTGAATTGTTTCCCTACTTACACTGAGCGCAAGCCACTCAACTTCTATGGGGATATGACTCAGCGCTGAATTTTGGCACCAGCTGCTCAGAATTAATTGCGAAGTGCAGAGCTGTGGGGGCCCCAATTCTGTTGATAATCCTCCTCACCACGTAATCAGATTTTAACCCCCTTTGGCCCCATTACAAAAGTCCCCATCCAGGACCAGTACTTCTCTTCTGGAGGATAAACTACTCACTTGAGTTTTTTCCCAGCTCTTTTAACTGAAGTTCTTTATAATAAGAGATTTCAGACAGGAATTGATAAATCCATACTAAAGGGAGGGAAAACATTAACATATTATACCTCATGGAATAAAGGAGAAAAACAGAGCTCTTGAAAAGCTAGTTAAAATGCAATGGCAAGCCTCTAAAGAAAACAACAATGCCCTCATTTTTGTGTATATTTGGTTTTTTTAATAGCTCTGCTCATTTTGACCCCCAGTCCTAAATTCTTCACATCAGTAATTCAAGTTTCCATAAAGAAAACATAGTAAATTTTGAAGCAAGAATGTAATTAAAGACAGTTACAAGAAAATCATCTCTGAGTAATTTGAATCCTTTTAGAACCAATATGGCTGAACTATTGACAGAATAAAGAGGGGAAATTAATGGATCTTAGATTGGGCTTGAGTGAAAGATAACTTTTGTTTGGGAAAACCACATAGCAATTGGCGTTTGAATCTAGCTCAGAAAGCTTGCTGTTCCATTTTTTTTAAATGTTCTCTCATCACATTATTTTCCTCTCAAACAGTGATACTGAAAGCCCCTTGCCATGGTTTGCCTGTCTGCTTACAGCTTCTGCCAGGCAGCTGCTCTCCGCTCCTTGTAGCAACCAAGTTGCTCCTGCTTGTTGCTGCTCTGGCACACCAACTGTGAGTTTTTCTTCTTAATTTCTTTTTTTATAGTATATCAGTTTTGAATGTCTAGAGCCCATGGTACATAGGACTGAGAGATCCACAGAGAAATATAAACCCCAGTATCTGCCCTTCTACCTATCCTTTCCTAAGACAGCAGGGCATACTGCTCTGAAAAAAAACCAAAGAGGAAAGTACTTTTGTTGGGCTGAGTCTGAACTGAGTGGTTCAAGGTGAAAATGTGAAGTTGCTCACATGGGGGGTGGGGGGCATGGGGGGTGGCAGGGGTGGTGTGGTTATTTCTAATAAAGCAGCCTCAGTTTTGAAATCTATAGATTCTGCAAGTAGGCTGCTCACTTCTCTGAGTGCTGCTGTCAAGCCAGCTCAGCCGCTATCCACCTGTATGTGGCTCAGGGCATGTCCAACCAGCCAAGTGCAGTCCATTGCCTGCCCAGCCCCTCAGCTGGCCAGGTACCCTCCAGGAGTTGCATACCAACTGCATCTGGCAAGTCCTGATGACCTTTGTCACCATAAAGCATTGTACTGTCTGAGAAGTAGAAAGACCAAATGCTGTGTTTAGAATGGCAAGACTTGCACTGAATCTTCATCCTGAGACCTCTGCTAGGTTATTTCATTTCCTCCTGTCTTCTCTTTCCCTTCAGCCCCCTAAAGTCAACAGACAAGCTCCAGATCTACCGTAGTGAAGGAGATTAGACTCTGATCTCTCATAACTCACTTCAGGGTAGAACAAGTCTGAAATCTTCTAAGGAAAGGGACGTGTGGTGGAATGTTGCCATAACAGCTTGTCTGCAGAAAATGCCACATTGTCATGGGCAAGTGTCCCCTGGCAGAGGGGTACTTTCTCAAGAGCCCTCGGACATATTTGTGTGAATATAACAGCAGCAGCATTTCTCAAATTCACACAGCATTCATAGAAAATCTGGGTTTGTGACTTCCAGAAACATTATCAACAAATCCTTAGAGCCCAAGTTGCATGGAAGCATCAGTAACAACCAACAGCCCTGCAGGAAGAGAGTGGCAAGGGCTGCAGAAACCTGACAGAGGTGTGGGACAATTCTATCTTTCAGAATTACGCCACTCGAGGGCTTGAAGTTAGTGGGCTTAGAGGCAGACCGACTGGGCTAATTCTGGACGTCTTATGAGCCTGATTTAATTCCCAGAAGTGGAGCTGTGTCCGCTCAAGCTTGGCTCCAGACCAGCTTTTCTGAAAGCAGTCAGGCACCAGTGCAATTGTCAGAGTCACTTAACTCCCACTGATGCTAGTTACGTGCCTTTCGAAAATCCCACTAAGGGCAACTGCAAATCTGGCCCCGAGTATACTTGCTTCAGTTTATTCAGCTGTAATTACAGGTCAGCTCTGCTCACACTGGAGTTCTTCCACTGAACTGCTCACTTTCCTGGCACAGCAAAGACCTGTATCGTTGGGGTGAGGAGGGGGGCAAAAATTAATTCTGCGTATTGGAAACTGAAAAGTGAAGCTATTGAAGGGGAAGAATGTGATGAATCAGTTCTCTATAGTGAAGTGATACTAAAGCTAGCTCTGAATTAGGAACAGCACAGTGTGTTCTATTGTTGATTAATCCCCTTCTCCCTTTGCTGTTCCCCATACAATTATCTGGAGATGACGGTACTGTGTTTGTCAGTTAGAAAGGACACAGTGTCGTACATCAAACCACAAGCAAGCCTAGACTAGGAGCCTGCCTGTGAGCAGTCCCAGCGCTGATGTTATACCTGGGCCTTATTAATGCAGGGAACCTCATTAATCTGAACACATTGGGACCATGGAGCCATCTGAATTAATGAAAGCTCCTGTTACTGATGTGTAGTCATAACCAGTGCAAAGACATATTCTTTTTTTTTTTCTGTAAATGAGTATTTTGGCATAAAAAAAAGCAAAAAAAAAAAAAACCTCAACAAGTTTAGCATGCATGCACTAAATATAAACACACCCCTGGAAGACACAGCAGCAGCTGATGCAGGAGCATGTTAGCTTTTGACTAACTGAACTGCTTGGATTAGAAAATTTTGGAATAGCAGCATTACAGGACCCCAAGAAGCTGAAAACCTCATATATTAATTCTCCTGGGCCTTGGAAGGAACTTCAGAATCAGGTCAGAAACACTTAGCTCAGGCCTACTTAAGATTGAACTTCTGAATCTTCAGATCCTCTGCTTATTATTTTTAATCCATCTTTGTGTTTTCTGTGCCTAAGAGTGCATTGTTTCTGGCAATGACATTATTTTGTCCATTTGTTTCCAGATGCAGCCAGAGGCAAGTGGTCAGCATCTCAGATGTGATTTACTGAGGTCTCAGTGTCTCCTATGATGTCATGGTTATTTATTTCCTAAGGAAATAATTTCCTTGGAAGAACAAACTCATTTAAAGAACTCATGTTAATTAGAAACTGCCAAAGGAACGCTTATAAATTAAGGAGCCTAGAAGTGAGTAACAGATACACACACTGACCGTCTGTTGATGAAGCAGAACAAAACATTTCCCTTTCCCTCTCATCCCCAGTTCTCTTGCTGATCAGAGAAATAGGAGGGCTGTAGAATAGCTAGGAATGAACTGCCACCGTGTGGCCAAGGGACAGTTTTAGCTACCTTTCTAGAAATCTCCTTCAAGAGCTGTTGCCCTGAGATAAGTGACAGTCCCCAGCACTTACTACTGAAAACTTCCTGCTTGATCACACCTTTCACTTCGGCAGCACCTGCAGTGCTGCCCCAGCAGTGGCCATAGTCTTCTTGAAGGGTGAGGTCTTGCTCCCTTCTCAGTCTCACTTTAATACAGGGTGGATCACATCACTTTTAATTCCATAAAATCTTTTTATATTTTCTCTAATAGGTCACCTCATCCTCTGACAAGGGTCAGGGTATCATAATCACTGAGCCGCTCAGGTGATGATGCCTTAAACAAGATGGATAATTTTTTAATACGACAAGCCCGTTAGTAGAAAACTCCATCATGCACTAAATTACTGCCAATCAAGTAACAGACTCTACCCTCTGCTTGTCAGCCTGGTCTGAAGCAGCTGAGCTCATATGTTGTGATTTGCCCTCACAATTGTTTCAAACAACTTATTTTCTAGCCATTAAACTCAAGATAAGTCAAGAGCCATTCCACTGACTTGATGCAGCTTGGTTCCACTTTACCACAGCCATAACTCAGAGCTACAGGCTCAAAAGGTGGCAAAAGCCACCTAAACACAGCCTGATGTAACTACCCAGCTTCATGCTGCTTTCATCTCCTTGTGGACCTGCTCCACCACAGAAACATAACAGGCATTCTCCTGAATTTACCCAAGCAGAACTACAGACTGGCCCTACAGCTGTGAAAATTTTGAAGACATCCACTAGGTGCTAACCTAACATTTTTTATACGCCCCAGTCAATCTGGAGCAGCAGATAACTATATATCTTTGCTGTGCACTACCTTGGAGGACTTCCTGCATTACTTAACGCGGTGCTGACACCTTCTGCCTTCATTGTAACTTTACAGCACTGAAAGATTCAAACCAGAGCACACATCTTGTCCAGCTGCCAACTTTCCATTAGCTGCCTATATTTCTTCTTTTTCTGCCAAAGACACTTACAATTTCAGCTCGCTTACATGCATCATGGTTACACTGAGTTGCTCAATACAAAAGGACAAAATTATTTTGAATCACCTAGGACATGATTTCTTCAGCAGACTTCATCTCTCTTCAGTTACTGGATTCTTGCACACAATGTCTTTAGTTTCTCACAGACAGCTGTGGATGTGGTGTCACAGAAATTCATAGCCACAGCCCCTTAAGTGCTAGTGCTCAGCAATGACACTAGCTAGCAGAACCTGAAACGCCCCAGTACTTCAGCTGAGCTGGATTTAAAACAACAGAATAAAAGAAACTTTCCTAAAGATTTTGCCTATTACTCCAGTGCACTCTGGGAAAGAGCTTTTGGGGATTCATGCCGCGGGAAACACTCGCACACAGCGGCCTTGATCGATAGAGCTTCTAGTTGATGCGTTTCATTCTTAGGGCCTAGGGGTATGACTGAAACAGCTCACTAATAATCTCTGCAAGGGATCTAGGTCATACAGCACTCTGCCGGTCATGAATAATTCTCCTGTACAATTTGCATTGTCAGAGCTCCTACAGTAGGTGCTTAATTTCAAGCTTGCAATGTCTGAGAATAACTACATGTTGCAGCAAATTCATTTAGAGGGCCTAGCCAAGGCAGAGAGAGTTCCTTTGGTGTCTGTGCAGAGTTCTGCCTGCAAAGCCCTTGGGAGAACAATTCAGAGTAGCCAAGGAGCACCTTTGCAGGGCAACCAGCAGCTCCTGGAAACTGCATGGAAATCTGCCCCAAGCGAGTCAGTGTTAGGCAGGAGCACAGTTCTGTCCTGGGCCAACACAGAGGGTGCTGCCATCCACAGCAAACCCTTCTCTGAGGAGACAGATAACACAGGGCATGGAAATGCTTCCCTTTCCTCCCTCCTGCTCCTATTCTGCTCAACTGCCCTGTTCCAGCACAGGTAGCACAAAACCCAGCTTCTGGGCTTGCACCTTCAGCTCCCACCTCCCCAGAGAGTGTGCTAAGATGCAAGGGCCACTCTCCATAGCTCTGTTGGAGCTGAATCATGTCCAGTGAGGAGCATACAAGGGCTAATATGCTAGAAGGAGAAGATGCCTGCATTTATGGGATAGGAGATAGAAAACGTTCTCAGAGAAAAACTGCTTTATTTTACTCAATTAAAATTTCCTAAGACGATAACAGGCTTGAAGTGAGTAGAAAAGGAAAACAAAAATCACAGAATCCAAACCAAATTTATAAATCTTATTTTCCCCCTCTCTCTCTCTCTCTCATACATAAAAGCAAACATGTGTTTCACACTGGAATTTCTGTGCTAGACAGTAAGGGGACCCTTACGCTCTGTCACAGCCAGATGACCAGAGATACCTCTGTTTTACAAGGACAGACATGAAGCCACAGAGAAGGTCAAACCTCCTGAAGCAGTCTGGTTGTGCACATCACAGTGCATCCTTAAAACTATAGCAAAAAGATCATCTACTCCAATGCGTAAAACCTTGGCACTACAAACATGAAGCACAGCCCAGGGCAGAACGTGGTTGGAATCTTTTTCTTCTTCTTCTTTCAGCAGTATTTTAACTATGCACATGCCTAATTCAGTTACAGTAACTGAAAAAGACGGTGAGGTTTTCTGTCAGCATCCACCCATGCTGCAGGTACTCATAGCAAAAATGTGACCACACAGTAAAAATGTTCCTCAGCAGCTTCAGTATGAGATTCTGCTTGGAGAGGGGTTTCAGGGTGACACAGCTGCCAAAACCATGCAGTTTGGACCACTGTCCTCCTTCTCTCATACATACACAGAGCTGCAGCCTTGAGGCATGCCAGCAGTTAGGGGTGTGTTTGAGGCACACTGTGCTCTGGCTATCTGACCTGGCTGAGAGGCCTTCAACCATCATGTCAAAGGCAGAACAGTTTTAAAGACAGTTATGATGTTCAGTTCAGGACAGCCAGGACAGGACTGGGGAGGTACAGAGGCAGCAACACTATAGAGAATGCAGGCTAATTGTGAGAAGCACCAACAATAGGGAAACAAAACCTAGACCTTAATTTAAACTGTTCATGAGTATGTATCAATGATGTTGGTTAAACTGGTCATCTTCAAGAGGATACAAACTAGATGAAAAGCAGCAAAAGCACCTCCAGAATTAAAATGCTAGAGAAACAAGTCCTCCCTCCCCTTCATGAACACGACTAGGAAAAGAAACAAAATGCTTTAATCAAACAGGAGATGCCAGCTCTGAATGGAGGAGCATAAGTTTCTTTGGCACTCTCCTGTGTCATGACAGAAAAGTGTCCTAGATCAGCAAGATCTGAGAGAGGTTCTTCCACCTCATAGCAGAAATGCTGTTTGAATAACTCAGTCCCAAAGACTAGGAACACAAATCAGCAAGAGTTGCCACTTGCCAGATGTTCTGTGTGGTGGGCACAAGATTTATGAAGGTTATGATATATTGATGGTCATTGCCTTAGGAAATTCATCCAAGCCTGTGGACACAAAAAGTACTGAACATAGAAACAGGAAATCACCAGTGAATCATCAGCTGGACATACCACTGCTGCCATGATCCATCTGTCATAGTGAACCACTGATTGAACACCAGCTGAAAAAAATTGAGTAAGTGAAGGCTTGATCCCAAACACATTAGCAAATTCTTAAGACAAAGCATTAGCCGAGGGCTGTGGCTCAGACTGATGTCTGTGATATAAATGGTATTGCTCTATCTGAAGGGCCACAGGCCAGTATTTCTATAGGGTGCTGTCTCCTTGTTACTTTCTATACATTTTTACATTGCTCTACATCAGTAAAACAGGCAGAGTATGGATCTTAACAATTCCAGGTATCACATGGAAGACATATCACCTTTAAGATGAAAGAGTCTAAAGAACAATTCTAGACTGCATTCTTCCTAATACATAGTCTTTAATGATGAAGTAGCAGAATTCAAAACATTTGGTATAACCTAAAGCTGATACAGTGGATTTGTCTGTGAATTGCCTTCTGCCCTTGAGAAAAAAAACTTTTCTCCAATTTATTCAGTAAGTGTTCTTCTGCAAGACATTAAGCTTTTCTAGTGTATGCTGTGATATCTAGATTCGGCAACTGGGTGTTAAAATAGATGAAAACTAGCAGGTGGTGTAACCATATGAAAAAAGTTGTATATATACATCTTTGCATGCAGTGAATCCTTTGATGTTATATCCAAGGACAGAACCATTTCCAAAAGCAAGCAGAGTACAAGATAGCTTGTTGCTTCAAAACACACTGGAGCAATTCCTCCAAACACAGATTTCTAATGCTGATTCCTTCACTGCGGC
Organism: Falco rusticolus; assembly: GCF_015220075.1. NCBI lineage: Eukaryota > Metazoa > Chordata > Aves > Falconiformes > Falconidae > Falco > Falco rusticolus. The sequence continues at coordinate 29,555,418 of NC_051188.1, read as the reverse complement.
TTTTTCTGCTTGTACCACAGCCTGCTTGCACCTCGGTGCTGATATGTACTCTCAGATCACAGAGTCAATGATGGCACATACAGATTTTCACATGCAAAAAAAAGGAGAAAATTCTGCTTCCCTGCTCTGAAGCTGGAAACGCTGGTGCAAAAGCTCCAACATATTTGCTGAATTGCTTTGCAGTACTGGAATCAGAAGAAAAATTACTGCACCAGGCAATCTCTGAATCATTGTTTCAATACCAGCACTAGAAAAAAGGCTTGTCAAGCTGGAGTTGTCCCCAAGCTGAATGACAAAGCAGTATTGTTAGGCACAACAAACTCGATGAGTTAAACCCTCACATGAGTTCAATGTTGGAATAGCCATGGCTTAAAATATGTCCCACACAAAGAACCTTCAGTGACTACACACGTCACTTCTAAAGTGTAAGAGATGGGTCAGAGGTTAAAAAAAAAAAGCAGGTCTTACATGCCCTATTTAATATATTCTGTCTTCAGCTGAAGAGGTAATATTATTTCAATATTCTTTCTTACGTGTTTTGGGCTTAAATTTTAAAGTGTTATATGCCCCTTCCACAGCTTTGGGCAAGTACATAGGATGTCTTTCCAACCTCTTCCTAGAGCCAGTGGTTCTCCGCTGGCTGTTTCTTTGCGATTGGTTTGTAGCCTTTGCTGTTTGGGCAGTATCCTGTGAGTATCTCCGGGGAGCACGAAGGATCCAGTTTGAATGTAAACTGTGTTCACTTGTGCTTGTAGCAACTGAAAGACAGAAGATAATCTGGCATTAACAGCTTGCCAGTGATATTTTTACATGCACAGCAAGAGAACAGGGTGCCTGCTGGGTCCTTCCTGGAGGTAATGTGGAGAAACCAACCTTCTTTCACTGCAGGATGTCACTTGGGCTGGGATTCATCTTATCTAGTATTTCAATGCCTGCAGTGTAAATACATATGTCACAGCTAGTCCTTTTATCCCTTTATACACATTTCTAGGGCACAGCTAATCTGACCTGTTTGAGATGTCCACCTTAGCCTAAGACAAAGGAAAGAAATGTCTGTTTCTCTCCACTGATTATATTTGATAGATGATGAGCTCAGATGGGTACATCTTCATTTAGTTGGACAATCCAATCCTTTCTGATGGAAACATACTATTAATTACCCTAATATCTAAGTGACTTCTTTTTTGCTGGTTAGAAAGAAAACATCCGGCCTTTTCTCAATGAGAAAAATGAAAATCAGACGAAGAAAAAAATATCTTTATATTTTTAATAGCTCTTCCCCAAAGACAGCTTGGAGTAGAGAAGTGAGGGTAGAATTCAGCCCTGAGCAGAAGGCAAGCACTATTCCAGCACTATACATGCTACATTTGTTTATGTAATGGCCACACACAAAATAGTTTCACCTTTCAACAAGGAACAAGCAATATATTACTGTAGTTTCACATCCTGCATGTAATGGTCCTAAATTTGGGAAGCAAAGCTTGGAGGAAAACTCTGTCCATTAAGTAAACAAGCATGGTCTTACAATACCAGTCCTCCCTCTACCCTCTGCACACCAAAAATAATCATATTTTGGCTAGTTTATACTGCACCATCAAAATCAACATCCACGTTTGGCAGATCCATGTCAGGAACTCTCCACCATCTCTCTGAATCCAGGTCTGCAATAACTGAGTCAAAGAAAGCTATTGCTTCTCTTACATCTGAACCGGACTGTGGGCCTTTTCTCTCCATGGATGCCTGTTGATCATGGGGGGGGGGGGAGGGAAAAAAAAAGTTAGCTAAGGGTTGGGAACAATGACTTCTTAATGAGCAAACCATATAAGAAAGCTGCAAAAATTATATTTGATTCCATACTTCAAGCTGTCAGAAAAGGGCACAGGTCCAGACTACTCCACAGTTTTTAGTCATCAAAGAAAGTGGGAAAGCAGTCTAACAAATGTCCACCTTGTTACATGCTCAACGTCAAACATCTTGCACTTAGGTGCTGCTAGCCAGGTGTTATGAAATCCTTCAGAATCCCTGTGTCAAGCCATTTAATTAGGTGGCTAAATGACAGCTGGGCTTTGTGGTCAAATTTATTCTACCTAGCGGTAGGCACCTAATGAGATGCACATTAGAAATGTAGCCATGCAGGGTGTCTTCTGTATTTAATGCAGGTCTCCAGCACTTCAGAAGATGAGTCAGGCCTTAGGCAGGCTGAATCCCCCTCTGCAGGCAGCTCTTTCTCTTAGCTGCAAAGGGATTGTGGGGTAACTTGGTTACTAATTTAAGGATCTTATTAAAATGCCTAGGTTAGGTGAAATGAATCCAGATCTAAATTGCTACAGTCTTTTTGAAATGGAAAAGGACCATGTGTGCTAAAATATGAGTCATTCGATACCGTGATAATTCCCACAGGAAAGCCATAGGGTTTAAAATTAGGAACCTGTCTTGATAAAAAAGCAAATGCTTGTCTATAAATGCTGAAGCAGTCATAAAGCCTCAGTTAGCAATTCTGGTAGGTCCATACGGAATGAATACTTCCTGCCAGGCTCTATCTAATGAAAGACCATATCATTTCCCTGCTACTCCAAGACAGGTATATTGCCAGGCAGCAATACCAAGTCAGAAACTTGCTACCATGGGTTTCAAACATGCAAACAAAGGATACATGCTGTATTGCATCTCTGAAGGACCAGCTTGTTCCCTATTCTGTGGGGGCAGGGAGATAGGCGAGTTTATTCCCCTCCTGACATGGTTGATTGACATCCTCAGAAGTGCTAAAAGATAGCTGCTACCACACATCTATGAAAATAGTGACTGCTATTATGATTAAGCCCTTACTGGTTAAAAGGCATTTTAAAGAATTACCTACATACTTCCAGCATCTGACCCACCTCTATTCTTTTCTCTCACTGCACCCAGGAGGCAAATTTTGAATCCACAGGCAGTCTGTAGTCCAGGTCCTAGGGATCTTTGGATTAAAACTCTCATGAGAACAGAGCTGTCTAGACAAAGCACCTTGCCATTAATCATGCAGCAGGGAGGAGAAAAGTGTATTTCCACTGACAGGTAATTTAACACAAACAGGTAGTTAGGGACAAAACCATTCCATCCTGATGGCAAGATAAACCTTGCAGCCTGCGAACATGAAGTTTGTTATAGCCAGAATACTCTAGTTCCTAATTCTAGAAATCTTCTTGACCTCTGCCTGATTTTTGCAAAGCCATAGCTATGCAGCTGTGACACTGCCATGTGTGGTGGCAGGAATGACTCATATGGGTGGCATATTCTGCTGATGTCTCGGTCTGTTCCTTAGGGGATGGCTCATGGAATTAGCATGCCAGCCAGTACCACAGCTGTTCATATCACAGCCCTCTCAAAACTAGCCAGCTGCAACAAGGCTTTTACCACCACATACCAGGTTAACTTCAATAAGTAGTTCCCACACCTCGCCCTGGCACAGCCACCAATCCCCCACAAGGTTTCAACAGGTCATCTACTGTCTGGGCTGTTTCTTCATCCTCTTCAGGCCAGCCCACCCTGCTTCTTGCCTCTCCCACATCCAGGACACTATCTCTCCCCCCTCTGCTTCTTCCAGGCCTCCCTTCACTGACTGCTCTTCTTCCATACCCCTTAGAGCTATTTAACTACTTAGCAGGAACCAGCGACAGCTGCACCTTATCCACATCAGCCAACCCACCGCCCCTGAAGCCAGCCCACAGCTGTATATTATCAATGTTAATTAACCCAGCTTCATTCCTCTACATGTTCATACATAAGAGCTGGCTGGCCACAGTCAGGTGACAGCACTTAGTCTCAGTCTGTAGAGGATTCACTTGTTTGCCAAACCCAAGTTAAGCTTTTGGCATTTTTCTTCAGTGACATTTTCAGTGGGAAATCTCAGAAATTCACAAAGCTGTATGAAGCCTAGTTATGCAGAATGTATCTCCCAGCCTCCTGGTCCATGGTTTTAGTACCCTTTTGCACTCATTTTTTCCTGCGTGGCTGATGGTTGGTCATGTACTGCTCCCCTAGATCACTGCTCAGCTCATCAGAGAACGGGCATGCTGTAGGTCTCCCCTGCCTCAAGCCAATCTTTGTGTAATGGTGCACAAAGTCAGTTCACAGACTGTATCTATTGTGCTGAGATTTTTCTCCTGGCACCTGGCACCACCAGGCCGCTCACCTATAGCTCAGTCATTCTCTTTGGATGTTTCCCTGGCCTTAAACAGTAATGGCTTTGTAAAATCTCTCTTATCCAGCCGACTGAGCTGAGTATTGTTTCATACTATTATTCCCAGCTTCTGAGAGTCACTGTTCAAAGCATTAAAAAGATGACGTAAAGCCTAATAAACCCAAATTTAAAAGCCTACTGACTGAATGAGTATTAGATCAAAACATAAAATTAAAACCCGTGCTATCTAGTTGTAAATACGTGAGCCTTGTTCTTTGGTTAAGCAATGCCTGCAACAATGCTCAGCTTCATCCATTCTGACATTCTGCTGTGACAGAACATATACATGTGGCAGTAACTCTTTGGTGAAGTAGTCGGTAAGCCAGCCATACATTCCTTCTTCACTTCTTCCCCATTATTATCCAGTTTAAAGACTGCACTGGGTAACCTGTGAGTCTGCTGTCAAAGTCATGTTTGTGGTCATGTTACCTAAACAGATCACCCCACCTGCTGCAATCTTTCCCTTTGTCCTCACTGAATCAAGTCCAGAGTCAAATTAACCACTGAACTGTCTAGTGACACACAATCCATAAACTGCAACAAGAAGGAAGCTTTGCAATGCTTTTCTCTCTAGGATACATGGAAACAGTCTGCACTAAAGATGGTATTCCATCTTTATTTTTTTTTGTGGTATCATTATAGCAAAGGGTGAAGAATTAATGCTGTCTCAAAATGACCTGCCAACTTATTAACGCACAGAGAAAGGAACCCTTAATGATCCCTCATGCCTTACAGCGTATCAGTAGAGCTTGCACTGACGCTAAATGTAGCCCTGACAAGCTACCTGACCAGTAAGAAAAAAGTCCTATTTGTTTCAATGAATTTGCAATTATTTTGAATAAGTAATTTTATGCCAACAAAAGGACTGCCTTTTGTAAGTAAGTAAACCTAGATATTACTGTGCTTGTCAGTCATTAGCAGCTATAAATAACCACAGTGGGGAACTCTGAGGCAGTTAAGTAGCCTGTATTGAGAGAACAGCTCACTTTTTCAGAACATGTTTTCAGATAACTTCCCATACTATCATACCTCCTTCCTTCTATTTTCTCTATCCCCACACAAACATAGGCATATACATTTCTTCCCATGACTAGTCATTCATACTTAATTTCATACTACTCAGAAAGAATTTTAAGTTATTTAGCAACATTTCAAATGATGTAACAGCAAGATAACTGGCTAAGACCAATAAAGCAGAAAATCAACATAGGTCATACAGCTAATTGCTTCATGGCTTAGGACCAAGCACATGGCAAAGGTTCTTATGAATTACCTTAGAAGACTCTTTGGAAGGAAGTGGAAGAAATGTCTTCTTTCCAGTTGTGGATAATTTTGTGGATGTTGGGGAATCTGCAGCCATATGCATGGATTTCAAGTTTTTGATATTGTCAAGATATTTTTTCCTCAAGGCTAACAGATCCTGTAAGTACTTCAAGCAGTCTTGAGTCTTAGAGTACATCCAGTCTCTGTCTTCCTCTTTTGGTTGGGAGCAAGAGTCAATGCTGGTTGTACTTCTGCATTTTTTCAGTGGTTCACTAATTTTTTCCTGCTCACCTCCAAGGACGTACATAGAAGTGCTGCGAATCAATCTCACTGCAGAACCTGTGCCATCACAGTAAGGGATGTCATCTGTCACATTTCTTCGGTGGGAGTTGGGCTGAAATATAGAATGGATCTTTTTGAACATAATGTGTCACTTTCCTATATACTTTTTCTCTTTCAGCTCCTTAATTTAACCTTAGATCTGGTAATCAGCAGCTGTCTTGCCCTCAGCAGACAGACAATTTTGCCACTTACTGTAATGAGGAGGAAAAAACAAAACAAAACAAAACACCCTTTTGCTGCCCAAATTGCTTTCAGCCTAACACATTGCGAACAGCGTAATGGTAAGGCAGAAGTGTGTTTTCTGTTCCATTTGTGTCAGTGAAACAGCTTTGTCCTTTCCTCGGCTTAAAATACAGTACAGGAGGTCAAATATCATGCTTTGACCTGTTATTTGACTGCTGCTTCCCATAAAAAACATCAGCGTCGAGGCAGAAGTTCCCCCTTCCGCGTCTGCTCCGCGCTCCCGCGTCCCCGTCACCGCCCGGCGCCGGCGGCAGGGGGACGCCCGGCGCTGACCGTGGTGCTGAACAGCCGCCGCGCTCCGCCGAGCATCCCTCCGCCCCCGCGGGCGCTGCCCGGCGGCCCGGCCACCTCCGCGGGATGCTGTGTTGGAAGAGCTTGTTGAAATCAGCCTCGACAGGGACAAAAGTCTGGGTCGGGGAGGAGGGTTGCTGTCGGGTGGAGTTCAGCTGCTGAAAGAAGTCGCTCTGGGTTTCACCCGACGGTAACCAGGAGATGGCTGCAGCTACCTGATACCACAGCACTACCAGGAACAAAGTGGATTCGGGTGTCAGGCTCTATTACACTCAATACAAAGATGCCCTGTGTAAGGGATGCTGTAAAATAAAACACTGTCCCAAAGTACTCATCTGGCAAAATATTGCAGACAGAAACCAATGAATTTGTATCATTCCACATTAGTTCCTCTCCTAGATTAATGCAAGAACATTTAATATAGTGGTTTTGATGATTGGGTTTTGGCTGAAAGCTACTGACAACATTGACTATTATTGGCATATTCGAGCCAGTATTGGCGTGTTCAAGCTAGTATTTGTGTCTGGATGACAACATGACGGATGCTTTAGAGATAAATGGATAGTGAATTTGGTTAGTTCTCATGACTAAGACAATCAAAGACAATCAACTGCTTTTTAAAAACAAGCAGGAATGTCCAGATTTACCATGTTCAAAAGAGTTTTCATAATTCAGCCTGTTCAAGCATTGAGTGCTTCAGAAAAGAATTATTTTGAAAACCAATGGATATGACCCTGCAGACTCTTCTGAACAAATTTCTGCTAATGTCACTGGAAGTGCCAGCTGAAGGCTTAAGCATCCTAAGAGCTGTAGGATCTCAACAAGAAAGATAGGTTCTAATACAAATTTTTATCCATTCCCTCAGGAATTTACCGGATACTAAACATACACCACAACCATCTTAAAACATGCACTTTTTTCCTTTTACTTATAGCTAAAGTTGAAATGTCCTTATAACTAAAAATTGAGGCAAACTAACTTTTTGCCACTTTTTCAGCTTTCTAATACTAGCATAGACACAATTCCCACTGCAGCTGAGAGCAACCTAAAGACTGTTCTGCAATAAATTCAGCTGCTTAAGATCTAGTATTTTTATAGAGGTATTCCATTATTGATTATATCCAAAGTCCTACTTAATCCAACAGCTAGGTAGTAGATTAAGTTGACTGTTTGCTAACATAGACCCTTAGAACTGTGAAAAAAACCTATGAGATGTCTCCCCCAAATTACATGCCTGAAATGGAGAAACTTTCTGGTCATCAACACTAGCATAGAATGATAATAATTCCATCTACAGATTGATTTTATTTTCAGAGCAAAAGGCTACAAGGGGATTTTAATTTATTGTCCTGAGTAAGGTAAATATCTGTCATAGCCATTCTAGACAATGTGTTTATTAAGTTACAAACATGAGATTGTTCCAGAATAACCCTATTTCAAATTACTTACATTTGCTATGCACAATACTATGCTATGATATTACATAGCTGTGATATTGCTATGTTACAATACCAGTGATCCTCAGAGAGGCAGTCTAAGTGACCTCATAATCACAAAACCTGTGATTCAAGAAAATCAATGGGAGCTCAAGGAATTATTGACAGAGTTGAGTCAGTTAAGTCAATGGGAACTCCACTGAGCAACTGCTTATAGGATCAGACATTGCCTTTCAATAGTAGATTGATTTCTAAGCTCATCTGGACTTACAAAGAGCTACAGAGCTATTGGTTGAACCAAACAACAACAGAACAAAAATAAAAACAAAAAAAAAAAAAGCCAAAAAAACCAAACCCAAGATTCTGTTCATGAAACCACAGAAGAAGATATATCTGTGAAGAGTAAACCTGGTGATGCACTCTGATTTGGAAAAGCTTTCATACGGGCCAAAGATTTTCCTATTCTGCTTCAACTAAGTACTTAAACCAGATGCTGACATCTCACTAATTAAAAAAAGCTTTCAGACTCTTAAGAGGGTTTTGAATTTCAAGCATGTTAATTCTCATTTTTTAAAAAAGCTTATTGGTCCACATACATTCTGTGCCAACATATATGTCGTTCCCATTGTTCATAGTGGAAGGATTAATAAATGCATGAGACAATACAGCAGCTGCATTATATACTAGTATTTTATTTGGAGTAATAAAGGGTCATTTACAATTACTTCAGACATGAATATTTTATTCTATGCGTTGGTTATGGGCAGTGGAAATACACAATCTTCCTTTTCTGTTGTAAAAATGAATATGAATTTCTTTTCTTCAGAGTACCTACTGTAATTTAAATAGCTTCATGGATTTAAAAAGTTAAAGGGCAAAATAATGACTATATTTAAAGGACACAAATGTCTCTAGTGTGTTTTGTGAGAAGAGGAATGTTCTATGTTTTTTTAAGATATTCTCCTGTAAGTCATTTGTGTTGAAACATATTTCCTGAGTAGTGCTTTATTTATATATAGTCAGACTCTCATCCCCGTGTACCTGTAAGTGTCCCTTCTTAAGTGAATAGCAGGGCAATTATAATACAGCCACCACAGATCACAGGTCTCTTCCCCAGTTTTATTGCTGGCGACTTGAATACGCTACCATTATCTGAGATGGCTGGTAATTAAAAATCAGGGTCTTATTTGAGAATTATTTCCTTCCACACAAAGACACTCATCAAATGGCAAATACAGATGAAGAAGAATATTTAGTCTGTTAATTCAATGTACCAAATTCACAGGCAGCTATTTAATCATAAATAAAGACCTCTCAAAGAAGGAGCTTGTGAGAAGCAGATCAAATAGACCATACTAATCAAATAGACCACACTAAATATTTAACGGCATCTAAGATTACTAACTTTGACAAGGCAAAGCTCATACCTTGTTTGTTCATTTGGCCACTTTAATCTGACTTTGCTTACTCAATATTTTTTAAGTGACTTTTTTTTTTTTTTTTTTATTGCTTTCATTGTTTCTGTTTTCTTTGTAGCTAGCAGAGTGGTCTAAGTTCCACAGAGCAGCACCTGATCACTCCCAAAATTGCTTTTGTTATCTAGCCCTGGTGTTCTGGCAGTTCCTGAGCCATCATGACTGGGTAGGAAAATCAAGTTAACAAATGCAATATATGCATTCTGTTTAACTAAATTAACCACACAGTTAAACAAAACCCCATAAAATCAAATTTATACATAAATAGAATTAAAAGAATACCACACATCTTTTAAGTACTTCACAATAACTTATTTGTCAAAATGCATTGTTATCTCCAGAATAACATGATCTCATACATACAAATCTATCTACTTGATAGTTACATTTCACCCAAGTGACTGATACAAGGGAACATCAAATCATCCTTGAAACAAAGCAAAGCTCTGGTGCCAAGAAAAGAAAACCTTTGACAAACTGGATGACAAGGTGTTCTTTCTCTATCATAAAGTTGTATCAAGTTGTTGTACCTTGTTCAGGATAATTATTATATTTTAAAAATTAAAGTGAAAACACTTTCTTAGCTTTTCGAGAAAAAATCTACATTTACCAGATGTGTGAATGGATAGTGAAGTTATTGAGCTTTGTATTATTTTAGATAATTCAGAAACTAAAGAAGAGTTTTAATCTCTGTTGAACTCTGCTATGTGTGTATAGATACATAAATGGTTAGATTTTTGGAGCTAACTGAAACAGTCCAAAAACAGAGGAAAAGAGAGAAAAACAGAGAAAAAAGTCAGCACAACAGGTATCTGCACTTTGCTGCCTAGTCCCTTACTATTTACCACTTTGTATGTTCCCTTAAAGTTTCACAGACACACACAAAAGAAAAAAAGGAAAAAAACCCCAAACAAACAACAACAACCAAAACAAAAAAACCCACACACAAAACAAAAAAACCACAATCTCCTAGAGATTTAAGAGAAAATCAACAAATGCAGGAATGCTGAGACCACAGCTCAATATTAAAGAAAAATAACATCCCAAGGTTTGATACCTGCCTATGGTGGTTGTTATGACACTTACTGTTCCAAGGACCACACATACTTGAAAAGACTGCATGGTGGGGCATTCTCGTATCATAGATCATGTGTTGAATGTCAGTGCTTTTGGTGAGTGGCAAGAAAAATCCACTATTAGAGGTACAATACTACAGGATTCCTACCTTTCACTGACTGAAAGGGACGATAGAAGAATGGACTTTGTTATCAAGCAAAGAAGAATCCTCAGGAATGTTTGTTTCTTCTCTTTCAGTCCACGAAGGTAACAGCCTGGAGGAGTTCTGCCTCCCCAGAACTGCTGTCAGCAACTGCTTGCTATTGTCCCTCTTTCAGAAAATTCTCAAAGTATGGGAAAGGAGAGCAATTCTGATACTATGCATTGGAAATATCTACAACTTCTTCTCTGAAACATGAAACTGGAGGAATCAGTTTCCTGAGAATGGAGACAAAGTTTTTCATTGAAGCTGATATAGATGGAAATGCAGTGAAATCTAGATGTATTGCCCATGCCAGATTTAACGGTGATCTTTTTTTTTAAGGGTACATGCTTGAGCCTTGCTGTCACTTGGGCAACACTGACCTGCAAGACCAGCTGAGTCAGAAAATCAAGGCTTCTGTCAGAGGATGAATATAATTTTTTTGTAGATCTGGAGTATCATCTTTCCATCTAATCTAAATTTCAATGTAAGTATTTCCATTTGACTTAGACCCTGCATATTCTGCATAAATTTTCAAATGCAAACTTGCATTCATTGAATAGGTTTTGTTGCAGCGTAAGTACTGAGTGCAATCAACAAAAGCAGCGACTGCATTCCTTTCAGGCGTGAGAAAATAAAGAAATGCCATTCATGGACAGAGAAATGCTTAGGAAATGATTACACAAATGAGATACTAGTAATTTTATTTATTTATTTTTCATTTTGTTATCCTGACATCACGGTTGGGCAAAGTTTTGTGTGCATCCTGTGACAAAGCAATAAAATGCGGTCCAGTGAAACACCCCCTGCCTTACAGCTGTGTCTGTAGCTGTTGCCTGGCAGCATTTTCAGAGGGTGAGAGGTTACCACACTTATCCCCTGCTGTATCTAGCCTCCTCTTTCCCTTTGTTTCCTCCAATAACCCTGCTGTCATTAAAAACTCCATCTCTGTGACAAGCTTGACAGGGGAACTTTGTCTTGTCTTCTGTCATGGAAGGTCAAGGGACAAACAGTTGGCCTGCTTGTTTCATTGGAAGAATTCATGTCCTCTTAGTAGAAACACTGTTAGGACCTTTCAAAGCTTTGTTAGTCTTTGTTGAATTAGTTATTGTCTCGCCTCTTAAGTCTTTTGTTCCAAAGATGGCTGAAGAATTATTGTGATGTCTAGCTTGTTGCCTGTCACATCCATCACCCATTGATAAAGTCTTTGCCAGGAGAATGTGATAAATAGCTAAGATTCCTTCATGATGGCTCAATGAGGAATGGGTGTTGTAAGCAGCAGTTCTTCAAATTAGTTTAGAGAAGACAAACATTTAAATGACCTGTCTGTCTTGATCTTTAACTGGATCATCTGTTTCTTATTCCAATTAAATTCGAATACACTATTTATCATTCCCTCAAAGGAAGTCCATGAGAGGATTTACTAGAGGGGACAGTTTGGATCTTTTGGTAAGTCACAAAGTTGCCAGACCGTAACAGTCATCTCCAGGCAAGGCCCACTCACTACAGCTAAAGACATTTCCATAGGCACCCTTAGATCCCTACATACTATTTCTAGCTCCTTCCTACTCTGCTAACCTAATGAAACAGGGCAGACTAGCATAAGTGGAGAAGCAAAGAAGCAACAGTTTGGCTGGGATATCTGAGAAAGAGACTCAGTACAAGTGAGATATCATATGAGCACTAGGGAGGATGGAAAGAAAGAGAAGAAATATATCTTGAGCACTTCCCAATAGGTTTTTTGAGCATATTACCTACTTTTTCTGCTCAGATCACAATGACCCTGGGGAAAAATATATCTGTATACAGCTTAACACACAATGGTCCTGCCCTGCCTCTGACCCTGCTGCCATGACATAATTAATAAAAGGAATTATTCTCCTTCCTATATGTTTCTTGAACATATTTCTTAGTCCATCTCCTTCACCGCCTACAAAAGCAGTTTCCAATTGGAGCAGTTCTGGTCACACTGAGGAATACCAGGAGCCAGTCAGGACCTTCCAGCATACACCAGCTACACCTGCAGTGACACCCTATAAGGACTGAGTCCTGCAAAGCCATCACCGCTATGAATGCACACCACCAGCTGTCTGCTCCAGCTGCTGTTATCACTTCATGCACTGCTGGAATGGGAAAGTGTTTTACTGATAACGAGTAGCTCACTGAAGGGGAGCAACCAAAATATGCAGGATGATTATTAACCCGAGTTGGCAGGAGCAGTTTTTGTTGCCTCTCTCAGAGCGGTCAGTAAAGAATCAGGTGGATTCAGAATCCATGTTGTCCTTGCTCATTTGCCAGTTTTAACAGGAAATACCATTGCTGGTAAACATGAATTCTTCCCCCCCAGCTAGTTTGATCTTCTGCCTCTCTTCACTTCCTACCTACCCTTCCACTGCCCTTGTAACACAGCCCTGAAAGTCCATATCCAACACGACACATTTAAAGGGTGGGGAAAGAGAGGAAGCAGTGGCTGTCCAGCCTCACCCATCACTTTCAAGCTGAACTTCAAAATCATTTCCCCTACACCCACTGTGAACAGCCAAGTCATACACTCCTTAGAGATGTGGCTGTTTTCAGGGGTGAAGAGAGTTCATTTATATCCTTCCAGTAAATTTCAATCAATTAACGTCATCCTCCATAGTAGCTGACCTACTATGTGGGATCTATATATGAGGGAGAAAATACTGTGCTAAAGCAGTGGCTGCACAGAAATTGTAAAGAGACCTGTCAGCACCCTGTTGGGCATGGGGTAGCTGCTGATGGAATATCTGGATGCAAAAAGGCTTCATGAAGCCCTTTGGCAACTTGCCAAAGTGGACACTTGAGATGTCCCTGGAGTAGACACTACTTGCTGTGGGTTCACAAGTTTTGAGAAACTTTGAGATGGTTCACAAGTAATATTAAAGGAAGTAAGACAAAAGTAACTAAACCTTTGTCTCTTCATGTCCTTAAAGCAACCTGAAAAGTCTCAGGGAAGGTACCTGGGTAAGGTTTCAGGCAGGTCAGAAAAACCACTGAGACATAGATGCAAGTGGGCATGCATGCTGAACTTGGTTTGCAGCTTAACAAGATGTTTGCATCTCATTAAATTAAAAGGCTACTCATTAAATTCACAAAGTTTGCAAGCCAGCTTAGTCTGTGCTCAAAGCAACATGACGATTTACAGCTGCACCCTGAAATCAGGCAGAACATGCGCCTTTGACCAAGGTGGGTGAAATATGGAGATGCTAACTAGGTTTTTCTCTGAGATCTCCAGGTCAGGCAGAAGGGAAGTGAAGCTAGGTTAACTGAAATGGAAGGAAATATTTATGTGAACCCTGGTGAACTGAAACAGCTGAGTCTCACAGGCCTGTAATCTGAGCAACAGCGCAAACTGAAAGGGACCATCAGAATGGAAAGGGTTGAGGTAGTCAGCATTCTTTTTCTGATGTGGGGTTTTTTTTTTGGGGGGGGGGTGTCCTAAAACTTAATAAAAGTAAAGGCATTTCCAGGAAACTGTGGTAGTTACAGAAGTGCAGAGGCCAAAATAACAGATCAATTTGTGGCCAGAGCTAGCAGCAAGCAAAGGTCATTACATTTCTGAGTCAAAACACATTTAGCAAGGACTTGGTGGAGGATCTGTAACACATCCACTGGAGCTAAGCAGATACAACGGGAATATCCAGAAGAATTTGCTGCAGTGGAAATGAACTGCAATCTGTCATCCATAATTCTTCCTGCATAAAGAGAAATCCAATTGTCTGAAAACATGAGGCAGCAGAAACTGAGCTGATATTTCAATTTAATTCACTTCAGTTCACCTTATTGACTTCAACAGTATGCATAACACTATCTTTTATCACTCAAGTGTCACTGTTCTTCATTTTTTGCATAGTGAATATGGTTATGGTTATTGATGTGCTTATGAAATAGGCACTTTGATTCCTTCACAGTGTGTCTGGATTTGTGCCTATGGATATCAAGAATTGTTCTGTGGTGGCTGGGTTGGGGAGGAGTCGGGGGTAAAGAGGTAGGCTGATGTTGCAAAAGCAACCTCCACAAGGTCATGGAGCTCTTTCTTTACAGAATTCACTGCTGTCACAGAGCCTCTATAGTTTCCAGGAAGTAATCTATTTGTACCATCTTTTTGGCATGTCTTTGCAGAAGTGATCATGAGCCAGATTACAATTCTAAAGCATGTGAGAGAAAAAGATTATCCAGAACTCTTGACAGGATGATCATAACCTGGAAAAAAGTTGTTCTACTCACCCTCCATGACAGACAATTTTTTTTCCTGAAAAATGAAACCTGACAATATAGATTACCGTGCAGAGATCAGGCTTTGCTTTCTGCCATGGCTGAGGCCGTGGGTCAGCCACACAGCTCATGCAGTGCACCCGGCTGCTGCCAGCACATCTGCAGAGTGTCCTGCCTGGTTTAAGTAAAAAACACCACCCACCCCAGTGAACTGTGTTCCTTTTTTGCCTGAACTGCACCGATTGTCCCAAACCTCGGAGATGTTGTGCTTTGCCTGGCTTTTATTCTCCTTTCAGTTTCTTGCTCTTCTCGGTCTGCTGCGGTTTGGAACAAGAAGGATGCTCACCAGGGCCTCAGCCGCCCTCATTCCCACCGTCGGCTCCTTTTGCACCTTTTCGTTTTACCGCTAGATGGAAGCCTTGACCTCCAGAGTTACTCGGTCAGGCTCCCGACCGCTCCGTCGCGCATCCCAGCTCCTTGGCGAGCTGTTTATCTGCACCGAGTCAGACATTTAAGCAACAATTCGCTGGGCGCGGGCATTTCTGTACTTCACTGATTCATACCTGGAGGATATAAAACCGCATACACCTCCCAGGTGTGGTGGCATTCTCAGATAAAACTGTAGAGTTCTAGTAATCCAGAGATTACTAGGGCTATGTAAACGGTTAATAATGATATGGAGCTAGACTGGAACGGCCATGGAGGAGTAAAAAGGGAAAAGCACAGGATCACTGCCTCCCACCAGCAGATAGTTGGGGTCGCAAAGTCTGTTGAAGGCCGTTCCCTCCAGCAGCACCGAGCTGCCCAGCACAGTACTGAGGTCCCAGGGGATAATATAAATAGTGGCTGTATACGCTGGGTTTCCTACAACATTCCTGGTTGCAAGCATCACAGGAACGAAGAGTGAGTTTTGAATCGTTACTCTAAGAAATTACTTACCGAATACTTCCTACGAAAGAATATTTTTAATATCTTATTTCTGAGCAGCTCAGTGTGAATTTTTATATTTAGAATTCAAGATGTTTAGGATGTACAGCTTTCATGGGATCATTCTCTGGCCGAGGAAGTAGCTCTCAGTAATGGGATAAAAACTGCTGAATACTCATGGTTATGAACTCAGAATTTGCTTTTGAAGAAAACTCATGTTGGCTGTTGGCCAACATCAATCAGATCAATGGGAGATATTTCTGCTCCCGTGTGCCAAGTCAGATGCTGAGATCTCTACTGCTTTAGCAGACAGCAAATTAATTTCAACACCTAGATAAAACAAGCAGGAAACACAGTTTATAGATATTTATTTATACTCAGAAGGTTATTTCTGAAAAGAATTCATGATGCTTATGCGTCGTTAGTCCTTATTTTTATAAGCCTGAAAAAACTTCCAGGTACAAAGGGGCCAAGTTCCTTATTTCTTGCTCTTCAATTATTTTTTTAATAAAACCGCAAACATCTGATGTAATCTTGCTGTTTATTACTGTGATTGTTATCACATACGGTACCACAACTGTTATTTCTGGAGTGCTACTGAACTGCAGAACAATTTAGATTAGATGGTGTCCATGTCAACCAGTGGCATGTGAGGTTACCTCTGTGCATGCACATCAGATAGTGAAAGGTCAGACCTCTGGCTCTGAGGGCAACGGATATAGCATGGGTTACATCTAACTAAATAAATTCTCTCTTTCCCCCATAATATCTGGCTTTGTCTTTAATGCCAACTGGAAAGATTGTGCTGTTGCCCAAATTATGATGGGCACTGTTTAATGGGGTGCTAGTTGACACAAGTTAAAACTGCTGAAAAGTGTGTGGACAATCACAGGTGAGTTATGACTGCATGGTGCCATGGACCTTTTTCATCTACCAGTATAGGCATAGGTTTTAAAGTCTTTTTTATACCTGAGCTGGTATAGATTAACTCATTCAAAGGATTTACACACACACTCTAGTCACAGAATCATAGAATGGTTTGGGTTGCAAGGGACCTTAAAGATCATCTGGTTCCACCTCCCCTGCCATGGGCAGGGACTGTCAAGGATTTGGTATACACTAGCACAGAGCAGTACAGGTTAGAAAAAATAAAATTTCTATAGATTTGTTTTCATCATAACATACCTGGGAATTTCACATTGCCATTCGCAAATGTGTGCAGCACAGACAGGAAAACCAACACTCCCATGGACTTCACAGGCAACTCTTTGGTCTTGGGCTCTGCTTGGAGTTTAGGATTGTGCTGCCATTACTGTAGATGTCATTAATCCCTTCCGTTCATTTAAGCCAATCTGTTTCATAGTCCTGTTTGGGTTTATTGGGTGTCTTTTTTGTGGATTGGGGAAGGAAGGGAAAGATGTGTCATCTCCATGAAGCAATTGCATTTTAACAAGCAATACTGTTGCTTATCACAAAAAGGAGAATGCCTTACATGTATGAGCTAGTCCACACCATATACATGTTATCTCAGCAGGACAAACTACTTAAAGTCTAAATGAGGTATGTCTGAACTTCAAAAAGATACTGTAAAAAAAATAACTTTACCTGGAAAATTGTTTTGGGGGCTTTTTTGGTGTAATCGCAATTAACACTGCAAATTATTATAACTGAAAAGGATACAAAATCTTGGGCTTGGGCATGGTTTGTGTGCGTGTTCCCATTCCTTCTTTGTGGAGCATACAGCATGGATTAGGGCATGATCCTACACCAGCTGGAGTTTCTGGCTAAGTTTGCCTCAACTTCAGCATTATAAGACGATAGCCTGAACTAATAATATTCAACTTGTATACATCTTATATATGGTAACAAAGGAGAGAAGATATAGCTGAATGAAAAAAAAACAAACCCAGAACCCAAAGCACCAAGTGGCAGGAATCACAAGTGGCTGCACTATCTGAAAATACCTTGAATTGATTTCTGAAACCAAATGCGCTTCAGGTTGCCAGCGTCCCTATAAGAAGCACCTTTTACTGTGAAAGCCGTTTGAAGAAAAGAAGCAAAAGTCTTCAGCATTCCAGGTTTCAGTATCAGCACGGAATGAAGGACTATGTCACTGTATTTCATCCCTGCCTTCTGTGGTAGGGCTTGTGTTTATAGAATGGAAAACTGTAAATAATAAATATGGGATAAGCTTCTATAAATAGCTTATATTTGTATTTGTTATACTAATCATTTTCAGTCTTACGTGATTTGCAGATGCCTCAGATTTTGCAAGTGGAAAATGCTTATACACAGAGTGGACCCTGCTGTTTGGGAAGAGGTGAGAACACCAGTCTGATGACTAAAATTTTAATTCATAGTTGATTTTAGTTTTATTTTAATCTATAGTTATAGCACAGTCATGTGAACATTCAGTTATGGACAAACTGCTTAAATCTTTTCCTTTATTAATAAGCCAGCTGCTACCTAAATATGACCAAATTCAGTAGATTCACAATCTGTTCCTTAATCTAATTACTAATAAAGGTGACCACAGAAAACTTTTTTGGATTGCTCAATTTTATGAAGTTTAGTGGGGTTTTATCAGTCAGAGATATAAGTAAGTCAAAGGCTGCACTGGCTGCAATGTCTGATACAATCAGGTTAATGGCATGAAGCCACTAGAGTGTGGGGATGCAGGCAGACTGCTCTGTGCCCAGGAGTCAGAGCCATGGTCATATTTGCCCTTGCTGTCAAAGAGAGAAGTACGGCAGTGACAACAGTGGTTAGAATGATCTTTCTGGAAATAAAAACTGTCAGGTTCTCCTCGCATTCTCATGCCTGTAGGCAGCTGTCCTACAAAGGACTCCCACTTCCTAGAAATTTCAGTAGTTTTTCTGGGTATGGACAGAGAATTTTTCACAATAAAACCTGAACACCTTGGTCTAATGAAAGACACTAACTTCTGTGCTCCTTAGCTCTAATTCCTTCCTTCTGTAGGCAATAGCGTGAGAATGCAAGGAGAGATCAGAATGAGGTCTCTTTGCAAGTGAGAACTCATCTAAAATGACTTGCGCACCCCTGGAAAAGTCTCTGACTTGATAAACTTCTTGAAGCATCTTCCTAAGCATAGGAGTTTTCACCCTATTTCCTTCCTGCTTCTCACCTCTATTTTTGTGGAATTTTTTCTGTTTCTATCAGCCTGCTTCCAAGCTGTGTTTTAATTCAGCTATAACCAAGTCAATACTGGGATGAGTGGCACACTGTCCTCCTTGACCATCGTTCTGGCCAAATGACGGTTTACCTCACTCACCCTTCAAGTCTGTGATCAAGATGAAAGACATCAAGGTTGGTGTCGTATCTGTGCACTCCTCCCGCAACTGTTTCTCTTCTACAGACGTGTAGATACAGGCCATTTCCACCTTGAACAATACTCTCTGGCATGTGGACTTGCACGTGAATTGTATGGAAATTATTACCAAGCATTACTAAGAAAGAACCTAATTTATATGGACATGAAGCCTACTTTCATTAGGGCAGTCAGATTTCAGCTATTTATAGACTGGTTCTAGCTTTTTCTTTTCTCCACAGGGAAAAAAAAAATGCTTTCAGTCATAATCCTGCTCTGGTTTAATGTGGACAAGCAGGTGACTAGGAGGGAGTAGAAAACACAGAACAGGTCAGGTGGAACATTCTCATTAGTGAGAAGGATGATCGCTGTGCGACCACTTGTGCAAGGGTCAGACTCTGATTTCTCCCTGGCCCTGAGGGCCAGATTATCCAGTCTGTTAGGGCTGAATAAGCATGACAAAATCTCAGTCAGAGCCTTAAAGGAGCTAGAGATGCCTGGAGAGAACCCCTTCATGAACCAGAAGTGCTGTGGAGGTGGAAGGAAGGTATCTGGATGTAACGCCACTCAGGTCCCAAAGCGGTCTGTGTCCACATGGCACTGCACCCAGTTTCACAGCCCTTGCTTCAGATGCACTGCTATGTTAATTCAGTCAGTGTGATTTGGGATTTGAGCTGGTAAATCTGTATGGCTTGGGAGTGTCCCCACCGGCTGGGGAATCTCAGTACTGTGCTCCATTCCCAGGTACGGACATCATTTCTGACATCTTCCCTCCACAGAGATGGAAAGTCAGACAAGGACCTCTGCCAGTACCACAGGAGTGGAGGTCACATTAAGGACATTTACTTGTGGAGTGGGAAAAGAAGCACTTGACATTTTTTTAGCACGTAGGTCTAGACTTTCACTAAGTTACAAAAACTAGAGTGGATTTCTAATGCTCTACAAGCAGTCCCTTTCTTCTCTTGTCCGTGTGTAACTTCAAAGCAGTGGAAGAAGGCATCCACTATTTAAAGAGAGATATTCTTACAAAAGAGCTCTTGAGCTGCTGGAGATCTTTACTGTAACTTGAGTGCCTCCAGGAGTTCTGAGGCATACAACTTCTAGAGATTTTATTGTAAAATGGAATTCGGATAAACGCCAGTAGCACCTCATCACTCAACATCTGCCTTCTTTGTGGCTGCTTTCTGTCTGCCCTGGTCACCTTGTTGGAACTGATCGGTGACCCATCAAGATCAATAAAAGATCATGTCATAACAGTATACATACAACTCAGCATCCCAACAAACTTCTCACTTAAGTCATTGTCATCTAGGTCTTAATGATGTGAATTTTCTGGTTCAGGGCACGAAATCCACCTTGCAGACAGGTACACAGGCTATTGATTTCACTAACTCTAAGCAGGGAAATCAAGTGTTTAGGATACCACCTACTTGCAAAAAGTGTGCTGCCTAGTACTTGGGAGGGAACAAAGTCCTCTGGAGGTGACTCAGAGGACCTATTTCTCTTCCCTGACTTTGAAGGGAGTCCAGAAAGATAAGTTTCCCAGACTGGGTGTCTAAACTTCAGCAGCTGCACCATGTGCCCATGAATCTTCTCCAAGAACCTCTGCTACATGGGAGTGAGGGAGGTCTCCCAGAGCACAGCCACGGTCCTCAAGCACCATGGCCCCAGTCCTGGGCAGCAGACAAGCAGCTCATGGCCAAGGGCCTTGCTGTCACAGCCGTAGCAATATCCCATCCCCTGTCCCCTAGGCAGAGCACTCAAAATCAGGGAAGTTCCTTTCTGTGCAAGGGCTTTTTGCTAACCTGCAATGAAGAGGAGTGAGGGTTGGTGTCCTTATGCATTTCTTCACTGCATGGAAAAAGAAAAGACAGCCAAGTTGTAACTGAAGAGCAGCTCTAAAATCAGTTCAAAAAACAATGTGATGAATATCACCAAAAGGCTTCCTCTTATAACCAGATCTGTACAGAAAGTGAGAAAAGCAAATACTATTGTGTCACTGTTACAGACTGAATAAATATTCTGCTACTGAGGATACTGTTGAAAGTTGAGCTTGCACTTGGAAAATAAAGAGATCAGATTAGCAGCAGGTCTCATAGCCTTTTAGATTTATTAACATATGCAAAACAACAAAGACAACACTCTTACAGCACTGTGTAAACATTACCTAGCCATATACCTCAACAAACCCCTATACCTTCTCAATGCCTCAGCAAGACCAGGCTTTAACCAGACACCTGCTCTGTGGGAAGGATCACTTCCCTATGTGTCCAGCCTTTTGGTTCCCCTACAAGGTGGCTAGATACAGCTGTGGTCTTCTGTCACTCACCCTAGAAGAGAAACCTACAGCAGACAAATCACTATATAGTTATTGGACTGTAAACCACTGCTATTTTTTGTTGGCTGGTGAAATGATCCAGAGCCCACACTCAGTTCCCTAAGTCATCTAATACCATTTCCACAGCCATTGCAAAATTAGTCACTAGCTATACCATAAGCTTCTGCCATTATCACCCATTAAAATTCTTCCTTACTTACAAAATGTTTAAACATGTGTTATTATATCATGGCTGATATAATCATGGCTGACAATGTGGGTGGGGAGGTGAACAAGACTTTTTTTGGTCCATTTACTTCTTCCTGTGCCCAAAAGCTTTGCCAAAAATGCAAGAAAGGAAGCAATCACTCAAACAATCCAATAAACATTTTCTTCATGTGGGTGATCTCACGATACAGCAACCACAGTAACTATAATAGTTACTAAAAGAAACTTTTCTACCCCAGATAAATTATTTTATCCCACAAGAAATGTTTGTCTAGCAGAAACAGGCAGTACACTAAGACAGTTACATTAACTGCAGTTTATCGGTTAGTATTATAAAGCTCCTTCAAGAATGGGAAATTTGGAGGCATCTGTCTATATAGGAGGATCCTATCATATGCCTGGACAGTTTCCCTACCACCCACGTGCAGGCTGCTGCTTTAACAACGAAGAGAGACACTCTGTGGTGTGAATCACCCTGAGGGTGCCTGTCTTTCTCCACTGACTAAGGCAGGCAGATGACTTGGTCAGCTAAGCTCCTCACCTAGCAGTGCTCAGAAGAGTGCCTGATATTAAGCAAAATTCATTCTGTCCAACACTTGTTTTGTACGGTCACTGCTCTCCTGGAACACAAAATGGAGCTGCACACACACATCTTCACTCAATGAACTGCTCCCTGTTTGCACGCAATCTCCGTTCTTCTCTTTCAAATCTTCTTTCAGACAAAAAATTTCCTTTCAACTTTTCCCCAAGTGGAGACTTTTCCTCTATCCCGTGCTTGTACTCTGAGCTGGTGACTAATGCCTCTGGCTTTTTTTACCTACAAATTAACACTGCTAAGTTCTCCGGGCAAAAATCTGTTTCTCTCATATCTTCAGCACAGACTCGTGTGGTGAGAATAGAAGAAGATGGCATAGACCTTGGTTATAGCAGTAGAGATTTTCCTGTACTCCTGCACTGCCTTATACTAAATATTGTCCAAACTTCAGCTGACTGAGGACAATAGGCAGATGCTGGAACTCATAGTAAAAATACATTTTTGCTGTGGTTTCCTGAGAGCAACAGGAAAAAAGTGGATTTTTGAGGAAGATGAACAAACAAGGTAGGGATCCTGAAGATGAGCTAAAGGAGGTCAAGCTGTGGCAGTTAAAACAAAGGTACTTGTAAAAAGGTTATCCCCTTAGGGAAATGAGCCACAAAGAAAGGGCAGAAGATGGAAATTTATATGAAAATTGGAGCCAAACAGAGGGATGGTGTAACCTTGGGTGGGATAAGAGGATCCTCCGCTTTTCTGTTAAACACTACATCCCTATCTTACATGCTTGACAGATTCCTTATCCTCTGCAACCAAAATTTGAGCTGATGGCTCATATTGAGATCAATAAAAGAAATGTAGATTTTGAAGAGTGCTCCGCATCTGCATTGCCAATGGATACTAAGTGCTGAAAATCTTGTGAGTATTACGTGGGAACCTAAACACAAATGTAGATACCTAACTTTAAATGGATAGGCTTGAAAATGATTGTCTAAATGTAGGATGAGATTTTATTTGATAAATCCCAGGTGAATAAACTTGGCATCTTTATCATGACTTCATGAACAGAACTTCTGAAGAGCAGTTATGGGAGCAACTTCTGGGCAAGAAGTAACTTGTAAAACTTCTTTTCACATCGTTTGGGCAAAGGCAAGTGCTTAAAATCATGTATTTTTCTTCTTCCTTTGACAGCCGTGGAATAAAATTTTTACAATTTTTTAGACTTTTTTTCCTCTTAAGTTTTTCTTAAGGGTTTTTGTGGTGCTTATTCCTATAACATTATCATGGAAATAGCTGAAAAGGAACTATTTATGAGATCAGTCCTGCAAACACAGAATACTGTCCATAATGCATATTCCGAAAATACTATGTAGATCCATAACATAGCCTGTAGTAACAGGCTGAAGTAAATAGTCCCAGAAATGTCAACATGCACACACACATAAGGGCATAAAGGATGTATATATTCAAAATGAAATTTAACCTTTTTACACAGTAGTGCCATTTGCTGAACAGATAAAAATAATGAAAAGCGTTGCCTTAGATTTAAGATTAACAGTGCATTTTCAGACAATAAACATAACTGTTTCACTGGTTTCATGCATTTCGATTTTGCCCAGAATCCGTATCTAAACCGTTGCAGGAAAGTCACACACTATTTCTTTGAGCATAAACAGCATTCCTCACTCGCAGAGAAGAACATGCTGATCAGCTTCCTTGAATAGCTACTTAAAGGGGAGATGATGAATTTATTCCCTGTTCTCTGTGGAGTGGCATTTTTTTACGCACTGACATGCTGTGATGAGCACTTTATGATGCATTGCTGACTGGCTCTAATACCACTTGATCCTTTATAAATTAAGAGGCAAGAGGCTGCAGCCTATCGTATAACTCCATTACTGGGATTTGGATTAAGAGTGCCTCGCACATGTTACTGTCTTTCCTTTAGCTGCTACACGTTAGGTGCCTTGAGAATAGCTTTTGGAAACCTTTTTCTCAAGTCATCCTTTTACCGCCCATCTGGGCTCTGAAAGGATCTATTTGCCAGTGAGCTGCATGGGCCCAAGTCTGGGGGGAAATCCAGCAACCAGCAGAGAAAAAGAGTAAGTTTAGAAAGAATTTTTTTCTATTTCATTTCCATCTGCATTGCAAAACCTGATCTTCACTACTAGTGTAAATGCTTTTATTTGCATAATTATTTCGAGGTTCACCCTTTAAAGATTTTACCTGTTATACTATGGCAGTGACTGTTTTCCCAAGAGGTCTGTTACAGTGGGTATAACAGCAGGTACAGTAACAGTTAGGCCTTTTCCTTTCATCTTCGAGACTTGGTGGGGGTGGGTTTTTACAGTTTGTATACAGCTCGCTTGCTCCTGCATCCTTCTGGGGTGCAGGACTTCCTGCTGCAGTGCACCCCTGCCACCCAGAGTCATGCAGCCTCTGTATGCTCACCAGATTGGCCATGTGGAATTTTATGGAAGGAGTAAAATTAATGGGGAAGAAGGAAATGAGCATTTAGACCTTCTCCTCCTCCCCTCTGCCACAAGAGAGAAGCCAAACTGGTACCATTATTCCAGCTGTGGCCCAAGGGAAACAAGGCAGAGGGCCACTGGGACTAGGCAGGGCTGTGCGGGCTCAGGTCAAGTCCTGTAGCAGGATGGAGATAAAATACATTTCAGCCTTATTGTCATAAACAGGACCTTCTTCTTCCTTCAGGCAGAATATTTAAATTCAGCTGGGCTTCCCTGCACCTGTAAGCAGCTGGGCTCTGGTTCGTGCATCAAATACACTGGAGCTAAGAGGTGCAATGAGCAAATTTTCCCCCATCAAATCAAACCGACATATTCAGAAAGGCTACAACCACCCATCTGTGTACAGGATGATACCTATAAATCACTAGAAGCCACCTCCAGCCAGTAGCACTGCCAGCCACAGCGTGGAGGTCTTGGCAGATTGACCAAGAAGTTTTGCAACATCACAAAACTCTGAGTGAGGCATATCAGAGCTCAAGACAACAATCATTAGATGCTCTGTCACCTGCACAGTGCAGCTTTCCAGGGGGAATGAAATCAGAGTGTAACTGCTGCCAAGACAGCTCTCCTGTTTCGTTAAGGTTTTTTCCCCATCACTAGCTAGGTGATGATACTGGAATGCCACTAAAATGTGTAGTATTCACAAAATCAGGCACATATTCTCCTAGCCAAACTGTTACCGCAACCAGAGCTGGTCTAAGCATACCTACGCTCTGATCCACTTCAAATACTCTTAGGATCCCTGGCCTTCTTAATTATCAAATTTGCATCATGAGATAAATCAGGGAAGTACCATTAGAAGTTTGCCCTGTCCTTACGCTTTTCTGAAACATCTGCTTTTGGCTACTGGATGAGACAGATACAGGGCTAGATGGATCTTGGATACAACCTAGTACAACTATTCTTATAAATAGTTGTCTCCAATAAAAGAAGACTGCAGAGCAGCCAGGGAATCCAGGAGGCACTGCTGTTCGAAGGGAAGGCACTCACACGCTCCAGTGATGGGCAGCCATCCAAAATGCTAAGGTAGATGGGTGGTAATAAACTCCGGAGATAAGCAGATGGCTCCCAAGCTACAGAATGAGTTTACAACAACAAGTACTAATGGTCTTAAGCTATTTTATGAACTTCTTGCAAAATGCCAGAGCCGGCTATTACATGTCTGAGCTTCTTAAACATCAAAGCTATTTTTTTAAAGTTGATTTATACAAGCCAAAAGAGGTTATGTAATTTTCAGTTAAAACTTGCAGACCACAGAAACAGTATCCAAATTTTTTTCCTAACAATCCTTCCTGGCTAATGGATTTTCGGGCCAAGTTTCTGCCCTTCATCCTTTTATGTAGCCCAGCGATAGTTCTGCAACTTTTTCAGTGCAGTATGAGAACAGCAGCTGAAGTTACATTGCATCTGGGCTGCTGCAGCACTGTCCCCTGCCCTGGAGAAGCCATGCGCTGCCAGCCATGCTGTTCTGTCCCACCCTGTTGTCTTGCTGCTGCCATTTGTGCAAGCAGAAGGTGAGTCTCTCCAGGAAAATAATTTGGTTGGAGACAAACCACTTCTTTCTTTTGCTGGGCTGGTTTTCAGTCAGACCAGCTCTTTCAAATTCTCCAGGCAGTGTGGAGATGAGGACATGGACATGCACGGTCAGGGACAGGAGAGGAGGTCAGGGTTTGCAGCCTCACTTTAGCCGAGTGTTTGCTGCTAAGGAGCTCTGCTGCTAGCAAAAGAATGAGACACCTTGGTTCTGCAGGTCATCGGATGATGCAGTTTGCAGGTTTAGTTGAGACCTTTAATTTGATCCATAAGCTCTCAGAAAGGGCCACCCTGGTACAGATGGATCAACCAGAAAACTGACATGCTTTACATTCTTTCAGTGATTTGCCTGCTGTGAGAGGACATTAAAGAACTGCCCGGCCCATACGTTGGGGTACAGTGTTTCTCCTCCTTTGAAGTCCCAGTGATGTTCTTCCTGTGGTTCCTGTATAAGGCTCTGCTTTCATTCCTTGCCAGTTTTTAATAGAAGTGCACATTTATATCAAGTACGATTTCTCTCGCACCTGCCTCTCCCCATGCTGATACCAGCACTGATGCCTCTGAAGCAAAACACTCTTGACTCACAATTCACTGGCAGTCATTCCCTCCTAGCATTCTCAGCACAGGTAGAGACATCGTACATACAAGGTTGCTCCCAACGTGACAGAAGGGATATTTTAACATTTGTCTCACCATATCAGTGAAAGGAGTAGTTGTAGCCTCAATCTAACGAGGGAGGGGGAAGGAAGGCTGTACAAAGCCACCGGACACAGGAGCCCCTACAGCGGCCAGAGTAAATGGGACTTTAACAACTCCCTCTACACCAGTAAATCTACTCTTGTTTACAGATCTCAGAAGTGGAAACAGAATCAAATATCTTCTAGCAAAAATTATTTAATTTTTATTTCTGTGATCTACTTCACTATGTTTACCATGGCTTAGATTATGCATAGAACAGGCATTCCTGCTGTTCGCTTGATAAAACAGTTGCTAAAATTCACAACTACTGGATGAAGAGGTTTAGTAAAACCATTTAAACCTAATAGGACTACCTGACTGTCAATCTTACGATTAAAAATTTATATCACAGGTAATTCAAAACTGGATTTTTTAAAATGTGGTAGAACAATTAAGAAATAGAATCTCCCTTGGAGATCCAACAGTGCTTTAAATGTAGCTGCTTTCCAGAGTAAAATGTTTTACTGTCACAACCAGCTGCAAAGGAGAAAAAAACCCCTGAAGACCATTTTCCCCTTCAGAAGAGTCTACATGTGAAAGCTGCTATAATATTTACTGCTGCTGCCACAGGGATTTAATCCTTCCTCTTTGAACGCCAGTGGGTACAGGACTGGTCCTTGAAAATAACGTTTCCTCTGCCTTGTAAAGCACACTATTTTATGAAAAACTTTATTTAATAGGAGTTGCCATGGTTACCAGCATAGGAGTGCTTTTGTGAATGCGATGATCGCTCACCGAGTATATGTGAATGGCTTAGGATGCTCACCAGAAGCCAGAACTGTCTCACTGACCTCGTAAAAGTGACACCAAGTCCATTGCCCGCTTTCCCGGTAAACTTTTCACACACGTGGCACCACATGACACCTGCTGGCACTCTTTTAAACGTGACAACTGAAACATTTCCCCTGTGCTTTAATGGATGTGTTCCAATACACTCTTAACATTTCCATCAAGGGAGAAATCAAGCAAACACTTGAGCATCACCTAACACACATTCTGTCTCAAGCCTTGCCTCCCCAACTCAGCAAGTCCACAGAAGAAGATTACATTCTCCATCCATCAGCCAGCAGAGATCAGAGTAGCCTCTGGCCAAGCAGGCCAAGAGTACCTGGAAATATGTGCACATTTGTAGGTCTATATTCAGCCACTGAGATCTTGAAAGCACCTCTCCAGTCCCAGATGGAGGCCCAGGTGGCCTTGTTTGGCTTGTGCTCATGCACTCTCTCTTACAGGACACCAAAGGAGATGTGCAGTGTAATACCAGTCGCTGGTGACCAGAAAAAGGGGAATTCACCTGCATGACCTCTACATCTCTTCAAACATCTGTGGCACGTAGCCCTTGTACACCAGGCTTTCTACATTCAGGGCTGTCCAAACTGGTGCTAAGCTCTTCTAGGTTTCCTCACACCAGTGAGGGCTGGGTCAAGGTTTGGAGCAAAGGCTCATCTCTTATACATTACCTAGGATGTCAGTACTTATCAGTCCACTCAGAGCCTGGAGGCTGACGCATTATTGCTTGGCACAGAGCCACTGCCCCAAGGTCCAAGCCTGGATTGCTGATCCTGGCACCTACAGGCAGCAAAGCCACTGATTACATCCACTGAAAAGGTCTGGCTGAACAGGATCATTTGCAATGTGAGGGCAAGATTAATTCCTTAAAGTCCATGATAGTCATCTCGGCTTCCCCTGAAAAAGACTTTCCACTGCCCAACTTAGTCAGTCCTCCAACCAGATGCTTGCACAGAGGTGGGGTGCAGCTCTGCTCCCCCTTGTACTCCCATTGAGCTCTGGGCTTCAGGATGATACAGAAAGGGACTCCAAATACTCAGCTTTTTATAGCAGTTGTTACTGAGTGCTAGAAGTTTTCAATAAAAAATTTAATATACTAGAATTCAAGTAAAAAAAAGAGCAATTTGCTTATAAAATACATATTTGCTGCATTGTACCATGAACTTTTGTAGGAGTGTGCGTGCTAGGGTTTTCAAATGAAACTTAAAAGAGTGGGACCTGGGAACCAAAATCCCTTAAACTCCACTGAAAACCCTGGCCTCAGTGCTTTGAAGAAACAGCTTTTTATTGCATAGTTGTATTTTACCTCAAAATTATAGAATTTTAGAAGGTTGGGTGTCTGGCTTGAGACCTACCACAAATGAAACTGACCTCACTGTAACCCTTAAGAATCCCAACAACCCGACAGTCTATGTGAGAAACTGCCACAAATATTTTGGCAACATTTACCAGTCTGAAAGTCAGCCTTTTAGGGCTGACCTAGCATGAAGACTGAACCACATGCCAAGCCGTAACTTTCCACCTCCTTCCAAAACTGCAATTGCCTCCATTGTTTTTAAATCTGCAATCCAGTGTCTTAAGTCCAGTAGTGAATGTTAATAGTCTTGACCTGCAGAGTGCTAATTTCCACCGGGACCACTAAAGGAGAAAACCTTTTCTATAAATGCCAGATCCTGTAAACTGAGAAGTTCATCACTGCAACACCTAGACTGGGATGGAAAGTGCCAGGAATAGGATCCAGAACCCCTTATTAGGGGCGAGATTCTGCCTTTAAAGTCAGGTAGCAGAGAATGGAGACAGCACAATTATAGTCCATTTTGAAAAGTTTTAATTGGGAACGACAAATCCCATCCTTAAGCATCTTTGTCACTTCTTCATCTACACTACTGAACCCTCTGCTAAGCTAGGTTCTTGGTCTGTCTCTCAAAAACTAGGAGGACTCTAATTTATAGTATAATGCCAGAAGGAACTGCAGTGGCATCTGTCCCCTTTTCTTTGGGAATTGCACAGAAAAAGGGAGAGATCCAAAATGCTGCAAGGAAAGAACAGAATCAAGTGCTTTTTTTCCCCAGCAGAGCACCCTTATCACCAGAATTTCAGTTACATGAAAAGGGACACATTTTTCTCCTCTCTCTCTACCTGACAGTGAAGTTCTGCCACTGTATAGAAAGAAAGATAGGGGAGAAGCTAGAAATATCCCATAAGTGATACCGGAATCGGTAGGACAGTCACATGGAGCAATGAACAAAAGAGCCACTTCTTTTCACTCACTTCTCTTTGGGCTGCAAATCCAGACGCACGCTCTTCCGCTTGCGTTCCATCCTCCCGGCTGGTGCAGGAAAGATGATATCCCAGCAGGCAGAACTCTGGGGGCAGAAAAGAGATTGAAATTTGAATCCAGGTGTGGATTCATTAGGGAAATTGATGCTTTTGCTTCCTCTTCTGTTTTAGTACACGTATGATCTGATGTACTTTATCTTTCAGCTTTCTACTCTGCCTTTCTTCAGCTCAAGGCTGCAGCTACCGCTCTCCTGCACCGTGTTCTCAGTTACTAGGACCATTATGTGAGGGATGAGGAGGAGGTTCTGCTGCCTGCATTTGCTTCTGTGAGGGCAGAGGTTGTAGCAGCTGGAGGCTGTAGTTAGGTGATGCCTCACTTTGCTGATACAAGCTAGAACAGTGAACCTTGTACAATCTGGACATACAGCACCAGGTACATTGAAAGTTTCCTTTGGAAGGTAGACACATTCTCTTTAGTCATTGTGTAGGATTTATCATGATAACAGATTTGAACAGAGCCATAAAAATTGGCTTTACATCCTCTTTTAAGTACCTTAAGTTCTAATTTAGATCTGGCCCTAGGCAACTAGAGGCAAGAGAAATTTCTGCAGAACTAGCATTAATTTCATGTCTTTGGTGTTTGGTTTTGACAAGAGTGCTTTACCTTTTTAGCATCTTTGAAGATGTCTCCTGATACTTTTGTATCTGAGTTTTTGTGACCACTCCTATTAAATGTTCTGTAATGAAAGGACTGAAATTTGAGGAAACTTAACCTAGGAATATTTTCACTATTATCCTCATCTTTAAACTGATATCACAGCCTCATAAGTACAAGAAAATAATTGAAACTTAACTTCTCTTTTCAATGAAACCTACAGAGGAGCCAATGTGAAGCACGGGTTACAGAGAAAACCTAAGTAAAGGCCAGGACTTAACACCTCATTCATTAAGATCTCTGAAATGCTTGGAATTTAATAAAGAGGAGTCTCCTTTCCACCATAATTATGTGAAAGACCATATTAAAACAGAGTTAAATGAGGCAAATAGATAAATAAGAGCCTAGAGTTTGTGGTAGCTTTACTTACTATCTTAATTATATATTTCCTTCAAATGTTTCTTTTTTCCCTCCCTCAGACAGATGGAATAAATTAATCTTAAATGCGGCATAAAATCTATTCCAGATCCTCTCATATGCCAGTGCTTAAACATAACTAACTAGAATAATAAAAGTCAGAGATGGAAAAGATCTATTAGCTGACCACCTAAAACTGTACGTACAGAAATGTATCAATTTAACTAAACCTATTTCTAAATAGTTAAGGAGGTTTGGTTACATCTTAAATCAGTTCAACAGTGGCTAGAGTCAATTTATTTCACTTTGAAATCACACTTAAAAGCAAATAGAAGTGACCTGCGTTTAAGCACAACTGCAGTAACTAAATAAATGCATGTGTGTAGACTAAGAATCAGAGAGACAGCAAGGTCTGGTAACACAGACTGCTGATACCTCCTCTGGGGGGCTCAGGGTCCTCCATGGCTGTGGCTGTCAATGGAGAATAAATATTTACCCAAAACAGAGGCCCAAGCTGGGAATAAGGACATACTGAATCATTGTCTCAGATTTGCCTCTCTCTAGCCTTGGGCAAATCTCTTAATGACACACCATGTCTGAAAGCACATTAATGCCTCTTACCTGAGGAAGACGATTCAAATATTAGCAGCAGAGAACCAGCTCATGCCACGGTTCCTTTCACAGCCAGGCTCAGCATTTTGGTTCCAGTCCTAAAAGAAATGGTATGCATTTCATTTTGTGAGTAAATGGTTTGGATGGCAGTTTACCAGTTACAAAGGATAGAAGAGTTTGTTTCTGTACGTTCTGAACTGCTGTGTAGGTGTCTGTATAGGACTGTTCCGTTCTATAGAGTACTTTTTATAGCATTTCATCTAAACTAGCTTTTAGTAATTTGCTGGGGGAAAGATGGAAGAAGGATTGGTATTAAAGGGGTTTATTCGATACCTAAAGCCTTAGATTTGTGAGAATGTCTATGTGAAATCTTCAACATAAACTGAAAAATCTGCTTTCAAAATGACACCCATGCAAACCTAGCTAGATATTCAAAACAGATTAAATACCAGCTTTCCTATCCAATGATTTTTTTTTCCCAATTCTTGATGAATAGTAAAGTCTGCAAATTTCTTCTGAAGATCATTGAAGACACACAGTGGACTGACCTGTGATGCTGAGCAGCTGCAGGACTGCATGCAAGCCCGGTGTCTTTCCATGGTAGAGCAGCAGGAATTCACTGGTTTCACAATAAGCATTTCTGTGTTTGGTGCCTGCTCGATGTTCCTACAGTATGCTAACGCCACCCTGACAGCTCCTCCCAAGGTGTTCTCTCCTTTCTTTTGATTTCACAGCAGTCCTGCCTACATCCAGCTTATTTTAGAGAACCAGAGCCATATACTATTGGAGACAACAGTGGCATGAGCTACACCCAGCATAAGCCTCTTAAACAACGTTAGATGTTACTATGAATTTGTGCTGCTATACACAGCTGTACTACTGTCTGGCAAGCATGGGTATCCTGAAATGAAGGACGTCAATGCCATGCAATGTAGACTACCTAAAAAAGTGTTGGTGGCAAGCTAAACCAGTTTAGCAGTTTTTATGCCAGTGTAAGATTGTCTTGTGCAGTATATTTTTATGGTTTTCTCTATTTTATGTCTCAAATGTTGAGATTTTCTCTATTTTTCTTCTTTCTTGTAAGGCACAGATAATGAAAGAAAATATTAAAAAAAACCAAACAAACAAACCACAACCTTTTTTTTTCACTTCTGATCACTTTCTACAAGTGGCCATCTCCTGCAGCTGGTAGAAACTTGGTAGTTGGTAGAGATTTTTGAAGAGAAAATTCCAATTCATCAAAGATCACATTTGCCATAAAATATTAATGGAAGAGGTTCCCCAGTTCTGTGGTAGATTTATTTTTTTAAATTGTCCCACAGTACCTAGATTGTAGGGAACAGAGAACACATTGCAGTTTTGTGCCTGAACCAGATCCAGAAGAGACAGAGAGCTGGTCTGCCAGCTCAGAGGCACAAGCTAACAACATATCAGTGCTGCCCTCTCCTCTTGTAACCCACCACAGCCTGAATGACCAAGTGGATAAAGGAAAGACTGACTTTTATCTTTTATTTTTTAGCAAAGTGAGATCTCGGTTCAGACTTACGTGAGCGAATATCTGCATTTATGTAGGCAATGGAGAGGTGTTCACCTCCAAATCCAAACCAGTCAGACACACCTGCCACGTGCAACGTACAGGAGCTAGCCCACAACTTTTCCCTGCACTCTCATCTTACTGAACACGACTGCCCCGCTACCAGTAGGTTTCCCTACATCAGCATTTCTTCACAGGCAGCATTCAAAATGCTCTTTTTGCATCACATCGGTTTTTGTCATCGTTACAGAAATTCTCAGGGGGCTGGGAAACCATACCCTACCCGCTTCTGTGTGCAGTTTCAAAATAATCGTGTTCGGTGTAATGAGCAAGTGCCAAGCAGCGCTAAGGGAGACCACAGGGCTGTAATAGCGGATACTCCAAAGCCAGGTGGAGAGTGAGGATGTCCCTCCAGCAGGCTCTCGTAACGTTCACTGGATATGGGGCACCGCACCT
Source organism: Falco rusticolus (assembly GCF_015220075.1). Taxonomy (NCBI): domain Eukaryota; kingdom Metazoa; phylum Chordata; class Aves; order Falconiformes; family Falconidae; genus Falco; species Falco rusticolus. Next base: position 29,521,778 of record NC_051188.1, on the reverse strand, counting down.
TCCAGCCCTTCTTCCTGCTGGAAACCCAAAAGTGATACACTGAAGGTGCTGAAGTAGTTTCTAAGACAGGAGCCCCCCACCACGGCGGCCCGCCGGCGAGCGCGGAGGAAAGGTGTCCCCTGCGGGCCGGGGGTAGCCGGAGGGGACCGGCGGCCCCTGCCCCTCCCAGCGGGCTGCCCCGGCGCGGGGCGGCGGGAGAGGGGAAGGGGGGCCCGGCGCCCGCCACGGGGGGGGGGGGGAGGCCGGGCGGGGGAGCGGCTCCGAGCCCCGGGCAGGCGGGCCGGGGCGGGCCGGGCGGCAGCCGCTGCCTGTCGCACACGGCGGAGCGGCAGCGGCAGAGGCAGGTCGCGGCAGCCGCCGCTCCCCCGCGGGAGGGCGGCCGTGGAGCCCCGCCGCCGCCATGGAGAAGCCGCCCGGCGGCGAGGACGACTGCGTGGACTCGGGAGCCGAGACGGGCGGGTGAGTGGCGGGGGGCCCTTACCGCCCCCCCGGGCCGCGCCGGCGCTGGGGGCGAAGCCGCCCCCGGGCCCCAGGGGCTGCACTTGTTGCCGGCGGCCGCCGCCGAGCGCGTCCCGGCAGCGGCGGGGCTGGGGCTGGGGCGGCTCCGTGCCCTGGGCAGAGCCTGCCTGCGGCTGCCGGCCCTGCACCCTGGGGAGCCCCCCGCTCGGCACCCCGCTCAGCGCCGGGTGCCCCTTCCCCCTCCCGCCGGGCTGGGGGCCCGGGCGGGCGCGAGCGGCGGCACCGCGCTCGGAGCGCCCCGCCGCCTTTACCTGCTCCTCCGGGCTGAGCGGGGGAAGGCTCCCCATCATCCTCCTCCGCCGTGCGGGGAGGAAGATACTAAGAGACCCTGGCCGGGGGCTGTAAGTTTGAGCTCCGAAGCACGTTGTGCTGCCTCAGCGGTGGGGCCCAGCGCGGGGCTGGACGGGCTGTAGACAGCATTAGTCAGGGCTTGGTGCCGCATCATCCCTGTATCCCAGGATAACTTGTGTCCAGGATGGTCTGGAAGCATGCCCAGCTACCTGTACTGTCCCTGTGGCAGTGACACCGGTGGACAGCATCAGGCAGGTGGAGCTGGCTCCTTGGACTGTCAGAGAGCCACCCGCAAAAGCAGGTTAGATTTTTAGGCACCCTGAAATGGGTCGCTGTTGGCACGGTGCTGGCAGGGCTGACCTGGGAAGTGCCATAAAGTTTGCTAGTAGTTGTCCAGCTTGTGTCATACCAAAGTCAAGGAGAATGACTTTATTTTCTGACTTCATAACCCCACTGCGAGGCATGGACTGTGTTCATTAGTTGAATGGATGACTTCTCTTCAGATCATGGAGCTGCAGGGATGATCCATGGGATCCCCCATTCAGCTCCCACCTTCAGCCCCTCTCTGCGGGAAAGAGAGTGAAGTGTTTTCCAGCCCAGCCTACACGTTGCTGCTGTGGCATCTTGTTGGGAACGACAGGGAGCCTTTGCTCCTTCTCTGGCTCCAGAAGGGCAAAAGGAGGTTGCCCACTCCTGTAAACACTCTTCTTTCCTAGGTCTTCATTCTCCTCCCTCCTGCTTTCCCAATTGTTTTCCTCCCAGCTCCTTGTCTGGTGTATCTCCTTTGGTCTCTAGTCTGACTGTGGCAAAATTGTAATGCTAATTCTTCTTTGCAAAGTGGTATCAGGGCCACAGCACCAAAACTGAAGTAGCATTATTAGAAATTTTAAAAGAGATGGAAATGGAATATGGTAGTCTTTTTCATGCATCCAGATATTAATTAAAATTACTTTTTTTATCTCTTCTGTGGTCTGAGAAGTTAAGGACATTTTCCATCACTTTGTATTGTGGGCACACCTAACGATTAAAGTTTGAAAATATTTGATGTGACATGAGCTTGAAGGAAAAAAATCCAGGCCTCCTTTCCAGATATTGGGAAAACAGGGTTTTAGTCTTCTTTGGGGAACGTAGATAAAAGGAAAACAAAATAACCAGTGGATTCACGACCGGTTCAAAGCTCAAAAACTCCTTGTCAAGTCACTCTTAATTTGCTGTGTTTATCTAGAATAGAAAAAGGGGTTTCCTTGGGAGGGACACTTGGAAGGATTTGACCCCAACTGGTGACATTAGCCTTTGGACCTCAGTGACCAGCATGACAGCTGCCTGTGTCCAGTGTCAATGAAGTGCCAAAGCTGATGATTTTATGAAGCATCTCTGTCCCAGACTTGACACTGGAGAGCGTAGGTTAGTGGGAGAGTCTGTCTGAGGAATCTGAACAATGACATATGGCAATTAATAACTACAGTGCTTTGCACCGAAGTTTATTTTGAAAAGCAATGGGTCTCTGCATTTCAATTATTATTTTTAGTTCTGTTTAGCAGCTATTTTAGTCTGATAAACACGTTGCGTATGTCTCTTTCACAATGTTTATATTTCAGCTTTCTCACCAAACCAACTGTTCACAGCACTTGCTTTTCCCTCTTACAAGAAGATCTGCTTTTTGCTTTGTCTTGTAGTCTCATCATAGCTAAACTGAGCTGTTTTCTCGATTCTCCGATTACTCAACAGTAAATAAAGAAGAAAAAAAAAGTAACTGTTTTGAAGTTCAACTGTCATCCTCTGAAAGCATGGAGACAACTGTAAGAGTAATTCAGTTACAGTTTTACACCAAGTGGTTCCTTTTCTGTTACACAGGGAGCAATAGTGGATAGTGACTGTGGTAAATCCAAGCGCTGCAAGCCTTTGACATCTTGATGATCGTATGTAATGATGTGTGAGCTCTTATATGGAGCCTGTACCGCTGAAGCTGCTTATAGCAGCTACCTAATCAAATACATACAGTACTCGATGGGGCATATGTTCCTTAAGGTTTTGCTGCAGCTTCCAGCTACAAAAGCAGGCAAAATTCTGTGCTACAGGCAAGATCAGTTACAGTTTGAAGACTTAATTTTCCTAATCTGTTGGAAAATATGTTACTCTCTCTGTATTTGCCTCAGTAAATAGGGTTGGCAAAGAGGCTGCTAAACAAAAACAGTGTATTTCAAGCTCCTGAATCCAATCAGAATGGATTGAGCTGGTGTTGTCAAGTTCCTAAATAAAGGGAGCAGAACATATAAGCCAATTAATTTATACTATTTATTAATGAGATTTGAAATAGTTTGACCATCCTTGGTCTGAGAGACTTTCCCTGTACAAATTGTATCTTCTCAGGAAACGTATTTTTGGGCTTATCAGTAAATAAAAAACTTATTTCATCTGCTGCTGAAACCTTTTAGCCCAGAAGTATGGGAGACAGAGAGCTTTCTCTGGTAATAATTTTAGTAGTGGATTTGTGCTATAAAACCTGAGATTTTAGGAAGAAGAAAATGATCTTTCTTTGGTCTTTGATAAGAAAGCAAACAGAGGGAAAAACAAGAGGTGGAAAGATATTGAAGGGAGGACAAATAGGTATGTTTAAAGAACTGTAGACAAATTGTAAAGAAAGCAAAAAAATACAGAATTTAATACTAAGTTACTTAAAATGAGTTGTAGAAATGTTCATTTTCAAGTTTTATTGGTTTTACAAGCCATGCAAATGCTTGCTATTTCACTATCCTTACTCTGAATAGCAAAGCAAAGATTTTTGGGGCTAAAACACCCAAAAAGACAAACTAAGACAATTTTAGAAGTTTTTAGGCATTTAATTTTTAAGCAATGAGACAGATTATTGCTGCCACTGATGTTAAGGGCAAAGCATCAGCTGAATTCATTGTATTCAGGACTGATATCCCAAGTGACGCATGACAAATGTGGAAAACAGGTAGTTTCTCAGACCTAAAGTCTTGAATTTTTTATTCCTAAACTTTTTTTTGATCATTGTAGCTGTGTTCAAGGATTACTGCTATGCTGTCTCCTATCTATCAAGCATATATGCCTTAACTGAGCATAACACTTCAGTGAGACAGCTGGCATTAGTGAATATTTCAATATATGTGACAACTCCCAGCAGAACTTCACTTGTTCCCTTAGACAGCTGTAAGAGCCCACGTCTTCAAGGGTTCACACCTTCATCGTTAGCTTACTAATAGCACCAAAGTTTGCCTAAACCCTTAGTTTTCTCCTTCCTCACTTAAAAGTCATGTAAAGTTTTGAAGAGTTATAACTTTTAACTTCAATTATTTGAATTTGCAAATTTTCCACTTATATATTTCAAATAATTTATTAGTATTTTAAGAGAAAGTGGGGAGACATTATCAAACTACAAGGGGGTTTTTTTCCATATAAGTTTAAAATCTAAATATTGATGATGTAAACTGAATTAATTAGTAGTTAATTGCTGAGTGTTTGATGAATTTTAGGTAGAAGGAAAATTATAGTGTTTCTTTGGTAGCAGGCGACTGTGAAGGAACAGTTCAACGATATATAGAGAAATCCATTGTAAAACAGAAAAAGAAAAGATATTTGAAGCTTAGGACACTGTACCATACAGCAGCTATTTTTACCGTACTTTTAGAAAAATCCATTACTGTCTTGTTTGTTATTATTCAGGGGGGTTGTTTCCCCCTTTACATTTTCTCTGGTGATGCTGTCCCTCAAATTAATTTTTCAGAAGTTATGTTAATTTTTTGACTGTGCTATACTTGTTTGTTGGTTTTCCTTGTGGCTCTCACTAGCTGCATGTGTGATCCTGGCCAAAACACAAATTATTTGAGCCTCTGTTAAGTAATCTGTTAAGCAGATAAAACCCCCCTTTCTCTACTTGCTGCAGTTCTGTAAAATGTGTGAGATTCCTAAGCAGAAAATACAGTTGTTAACAAGAGACAAGGCAGCCCATAAAAAAGACGGTGTACCCCACTTAAAGGTAAAAGTTTTAGGAATATCATAATTCATGTGTGTCCTCGGTCGGATGGGTTGCCTAAATTATCGAATGAATAGCTAAATGGTTTGTTGTGGTGAGAAGTTGCTTTCATGTCACACGTTTCTGGCTTAAAGGGATTCAACACTTATGACTGTGTCATTTGTATGGTTGTTCTTCAATATGACATGTCAGCCTCTTGTCACATATTTCATCGATCTATGAGAAACTCTCAGAAATACATATCACTCACTGCTGCTGAAACCTATTTTAAGGCCTATTTTTACCTTGGGGGTTCTTTTTTTTTTTTTTTTTTTCTGGGACTTTCACTTCCTATATATCCATCATTCCAGATGTGTCAAGGTAGAGAGCTTGTCTCTGATTTGACATTCAGATAACATAAAGTTGAGCTATTTGTCACCAACTGGGGTTGAGGCACCATTTGTAACCAGATTTACTTGGTGTTTGTTGTTGAACTTCAGGGTTTGGTGGAACTTCAGGGTAGGCAGGCCTGCCGGCACATGGCACTGGGACTAGGCACTGAAAGCAAGATTGAAACATTCCAGTGGCCAGGAGGTCTGTGCTGACACCTGTGACAACTAGGTCCCAGCAGGCAGTGAGGGTCACCTCAGCTAACTGTGTGAAGGTTAGACGTTTGGTATAAATTAGCTTCTCCTGTTGTTAGTTGAGAGCGCCATGCCCTCAGGAGGGTGATTAACTCGCTGGCTTTGGATGGGTAGGTACATGCCACCTGAGTCCTGATGCATCCCTCCGGGGAGTGCTTTGAGAGTGAGTAGTGAGCGGGATGTGCAGGCAGGTGTGCTCACTACAGCCCTGTGGTCCTGCTTGAACAGGTGCTTTTTGGAAGATTACAAACAACCTTTCATCCTTATACAAGAATGATGATGGTGATATCTCTCCCATGGGGCCTCAAACACTACTGTTGGCAATAAGGTCCTGAGTGTAGTAGTTATCAAGGTGCGTGATGGGGATCCATCATCTGACTCCATTGCTCCACTAGAAATCCAGAGCAAGGCATTTTGAGACAAGTGGCACTGAGTTATTCCGCTGCAGTCATCTTGACTACACAAATAGAAGTACCGTGAAGGTAATGGTTTTGCATTAGACTGATATTAGTGAAACAGACTGTAACCTGACTCACGGGGTCTGGTGAGAAGAAACCCAGGAAAGAGCTACAAAGCTAAATCTTCTGACTCGCCCATTGTGCTTACGCTGCTATAAAATCCTTCTGTGTGCCCTGTGGAGTGCTTTCTAGGGGAGAGAAGGCAAAGAAGCTGTTAAATACAGTTCTTAATACAAAACAATGAAATCTGAAACAACACTGGGTAGAGAAGGCAGGGGAAAAGTGAATCCAGCAGGTGCCATTCTGGCAGTCTTACACAACAGAAGGATGCAGACAGCAGAAGAGCTAGTAAACTTTACACGATTTCATTTTTTGGGGTGGGGGCAGGGTCCTGGCAATGGAGACCTTGGGCATATCGTGGTGTAGTATTGTGTTAGACTAACTTGAGAGATGTGTGTTCATTTTACACAGCAGACTGCCTTGTGGAGGTGCTGTCTGGCTAAGAAACCCTAGTTACAGCCATGCCAGTGCATTAAACAGCATATGGGGGTGTCCCTGAGCACTGTTGTCCATATTGTTGAATACTTAAATGGCTGATGGCATCAGTTTGGGTGGGGCCATCTAGCTGTTTGCCATGTGGTTCTTGGGTGTGTTTTACCGTGGGCCAGGGGACTTGTTTTACCACATTACTGTGGCCCAGGGACCGTTCCCAGTAGACCACTTGCCAGCGTGTTTTGGAATGCAAGATGTTTTAATGGTACAGGTGCAGACTGTTTCATGGCAGTTGGCCTTGCTCCCAGACAGTTCTCTTTAGCGTATTTGTTTATTACTGTAGAAATCACTGCTGTAGCTATGTTATCGTGATGCTGTGCCATGGCTGATCAGCGTGCCAAAGTAACCCAAGCACAGTGCGACGCTGGTGTAGCTACATTGGTTGTGTGATTCAGAGATGTAACGTAGCTTACCCAAAGAAACAGGTTTAGTGTCCTTACATACTGTATTCAGTAACTGCAAGTCGCACTAGCAGCTACTTACTGGTATTCCGTGGGCTATTTCCCTGTCCTGGGTATTTTGAGGCTCTGCATTACCCATCAGCAATGAGTATAGCGCATGCTGATCTCAGAGGATTGCTCAGGATCTTTTGTGCTTCTGATGGTCTTATGATGTCTGGTAACACACCGTCTTGATTCTTCAACAGTGCTAATGGGAATCGAGGTCCCACATTTATCTCAAGCTTCTACATTCCTATTTTAATGTCTCTTGACATCTTCACAGCTTCTCTTTGCTGGTGGGCTGACCATTGAGCACAAATTCTTTGCAGACTGGTGTGCCTTTTGACTGAGCAATGAGCCTTCCTTTTCAGTACCTCCAACTGCTTCAGTACCCTTTTTGATCATTTTTTTCTTCATTATGTGCCTATAAAGGGAACAGTCCTCCATTTGTTCAGTTTCTGTCCTGAATGTCTCTTTCCTTTTATCTATAATATAATATCTATCAGAGGAAATAGCTTGCTGCAAGACCATGTAATTGGTCTGGAAACTCTAAGCCCCAGTATGGCCTCAGTCTGTCACCATTAAAGCCCATGAGTGCTTTACTCTTGAGTTATCCTAATGGGGAAAACCTCTTCCAAGGGAACTGATAACAGCTGATACTCGGGGATGTTGAAAACAGGGATGGAAAGCATGGGAAGGAATAAAGTTGCTTGATGTCCAGAGAATCTACAGGAGATGTTTATTTCGGTACTTATTTTTTCTAATGCATGATCTTGTCAAAGGGAATATTCGTTGTATATACTAGTCTAAAAAGCTTAGAAGACTTACAGAAACTTCAGAATTTAGTATCCTAAATAGCTGACTACAAGGAAAAAAATATATATTTTATAAACCACTTACCAGAGCGTGTCATGAATCTGAATCTTTTGCGCTAATGTTTTGAAAATGTTAAGGATTTTCCTAACACTGTTGTTTTTGTTCTTAAGGACTAGATTCAAGACAAAGAAATTCTAAGAAAGAAAGTAGTCAGAGGGAGGACAAAAGGTGTTTTAGGTTGGCCCTCAGAGCACGTAGAGAGACTCATATTCATCCCATTTAGTTTGAGGCATGTAGCCGAGAGTCCTGCATTAGGAATGTGGTTTCTGTAGGCTGCATCTCTAGACAACAGCTAGAGAGAGGCCCACTTCAGACCTCAGGGGTTTTTTTCATTATAGAGGGAGCTTAGGGAGGGTACAGTCCTCAATTCGGCATCTGAGGTTGACATAAGCCTTTGAGTTTAATTATCCTTTTTTTAATTCTGTGTATGCCAGTTGTGCAACAAACATGAATTAAATATTAGCTTGAACCATATTAGAATTACAAAAAAAACCCCAATACAATTCTAAAGCCTATTAAAATGTGTCTGTGCAATTAGTCTCCAAGCACTCTGTCGTCTCCTCCTTTCTCACTCCCTATCTTTTTATTTTTCCTCTTGTCTCATTTTTCATGTCCTGCCTGTACATAGACTGCCACTTCCTCAGTTCAGGACTCATTAATTCTCCATGTCCTATAATGTGCCTGCAGCACTTTGGGATAATAAAATAACAGTGTGAAGTAATAGAAAGCTGCCTCTACTTGCAGTAAGCAAAAGGCAAAATGTTGTCTCGCTTCCATCCGAAACACAAGCAGTGCAGATTCATATTGAATTAGCCACCAGCTGCCGAAGACAGATACACTGAAGGACAGCCCCAGGCTGTTTTCAAACAGAAGTGCAGCCTAAATGAGTCCTTGCCTGGGATGCTTGGAGGCAGCTGGATGTATATTGCTTGCCTCTGGGCTTGTGAAGAGTGACATGATACACAGTTTTCACACCCTTCCAAATATACATGGTGCCAAATGATAGCGGCATGATCTGCTGGTGAAAATGCCATGCAGCTTTATGGCCTGCACAGCACTACTTAGCCAGCCCCTGGGGTCGCTTCCCCTTGGTCCCTGCCCAGAGGTGGGCCAGCAGTGTGTATGTGGCCCAGCAGTAGGAAGGAGGAGGTGTCCTTCTCAGCTCATGTCATCACTGCCTTTACCATTCCCAGCTACACAAGGGTCCTGGGGGAGGTTGGTTGAGGGACAGCAATTTATTCATGGAGGAAGTGCTATGTAGTGTAGAGGAATTCTAGAGGACTGTATGAAAAATTTATTTGTAAAAGGTTGTAATGTTTGTTAAAAACATAAGAAAAAAAGTGGGGGCGGGGAAGTGCAGTGGAATGAAGCTGTGTTAATTACCATTGATAATATACAACTGTGGGTTGGCCAATGTAGATAAGGTGCAGCTGTGGCTGGTGAAGTAGTTGAGAGCCAAGGAAGAGAGAGTAGCTGAGGAAGAAGCAGAGAGAACACGTGCCCTGGATGAGGTGAGACAAGGAGAAGGCAGCAGAGGGACTGGCATGAAGAGTATGTTGGTATGAGATGGTAAAGCCCTTGTTGCAGCTTCATGGTTTTGAGAGTGCTGTGACAATGTAGCAGGTACATATGAGGTGACTGAGGGGGGGTTACTAATGACCTGATCCTGTGGTCTCTGCCATGTGTGATAAAGATATGCCCTTGCTCCTTGTTGTTATTGAAGTGGTTGGGGGTGCAGGTTTTAGCAAAGGAGAAAGCAAGAGAGAGATGCAAGCCCCCATCCGCAACTCTCTCCCCAGAACTGCACAGACCTTTTTCCAAAACTCCAATAACCTCATAGTACTTGACAGTATTTGTGGCAATATTTCCATAGTATTGTGAAAAATTCAGTTTGTGTCATCTTTCACTAGTCCAGCAGGATTGGCAAGAAGAGTTGAGGGTAGTTTCTCATGGTCTGTTTCACCTAAAGTAGCAGTCTTAGCATATGATCTGCAGAACACTGAGTGCTAAGCACGGGGATGACTGTAATTGCTTAAGCTTCTTCTGCAGAGAGATATCCATATTAAAATCAAAAGTGGCCGCTACAGTTATATGGAGTTGATGTCCTTTATTCCCTTGGATGCCTGAGAGCCTAGAGTATGAAGCATCCTGAGAACATGCTTAGGATGGTATCTATTTCCAGACCAATATCTTGGGAGTCAAGGCTCACATGTTTGTTTGTTTTTTATTTAAAGCAATATTGCAAACTTGTTGCAATTATTTATATAAAACAAGCATTTAGGTTTGGATCCAAGAACTGTTACGGCTCCCTGAATGGTTTGCCTGTTATATTCAGGGCACTGCAGGGCTTACATGTGAGTCATTAATTGTGGCAGAGAGCTCCGTTGAGTGGGGTCTGTTCTGGGGAGCCAGCACGTGGAGGGGTGGGGGCTGTGTGACTGTGAGCTCCAAACCCAAACACTCAGAAGTCAGACATAGGGCCTCAGAAGTGGAAATTATTATTTTTTTTTTTAATATTCAGTGAGGGCATATTTGTTTTACCTTAGTATTTCTGAGCCTTTAGGATGTAAACGGGCCATGTCTTAATCAGCCCAGAATCAGGTTTTCAGGAGTTTGGGCTTATATGCAACTGCAAAGTTAATTGCACTGTTGCTGAAAATACTTAACTGCTCTGTATTTCTCATGGGTTATCCAGAATGCTCTGTAGTAGAACCAGTTTTACTGAGAGTTGTCTTGAAGAGGAAAAGTCATTCCTAAAGCAAAAAGCTTTGTCATCTAGATGTTTATATTTGGTAGTCATTTTGTGTCTTCACTGCTAGATGTGACCAAAGAACAATAAAAGCTCTGCTCTTTGAGTAGGGTTCTCTTAAAAAAAAAAAAAAAAAAAAAAAAAAAGTCTGCAAAACAGCATTTAGAGGACATGAAGTGGGGAAGATGAGGAGCAGAGTCAAAATGTAGTAATTTCTGCTCCTAACCTATGTCTGAAGCAGCCTGTTTTGTTCTTGTAGAGAGCATTCTGAGGTTTAATTTTTACACCTAAAGTTAGGTAGCCTGAATATCGCTTAAATAAAACCCTAATTGCTTTACTCACTCTATGTAGGTGTTTTCAAAATCCATGAGATGCCGGGTTTTCTCTTCAAAACCTGTTCCAGTTATTATCTTAGCACAAAAATAATGCTAAATGGTTGTTGAACTGTTTTAATATGCAATGTGAGTTAGATTTGGTATGTTTTTCATTATCTCTTTTAGATTTAATATGGTCTAACTGAAATCTTTGTCTTGCAGGTCTGAGTACAGCCGTATGTCCTCTACCAGCAGTGAGTATAACTTTGAGAATTTTTTTGAAATTGATTTTCATATTTTCTTTTTTCTAGCTGCTAATATTTATTAACATCAACCTAGTGTTATGATGGAGTTCACTCTGACACAGTAAAGCCCCTGTTCATTCTTTTCTTGGATCTATGTCTAGGAACAGTATGGAAAATTAAACTGGTTGGATGTTTATGACCAAAATACAAGACACGTGTAAAGTCACAAATATTGGAGCTCACAAGAATGCAAGGCAAAATGAGAACAAAATCTGTAAACACGTGGCCAATGTAAATGGGTCCTCCAGCCAAATGAGTTTGCAGTGATGAATGTCATTAGAGCTGGGGGATGCAGGAATACTTGAACACTTATTGTAAGTTGATGCCAAGGAAGCACTTGAGTGCAAATTCTGTGAAGCATTTCTTTGATTTCAGATATGATAGATGCTCTAGTAAATGTCATAATCTTTCTAGATGTTTACTATAGCCAGTTGAATTTCAGGTTATCCAACTGATAAAATGTGAATCCTGGTGTCTGGATTATTTTTTTCTTTTTTTCAGCAATGCAAAATGGCAGTTTTTTAAGGAACAAGGAGTGCTTTTTCAGTCCTTTATCTACCCACTCCAACCATCTTCTCAGTTGTAGGACATACTGTATCCAATGCACTTGGAAATGCAATAGTGCTTATTCATGCACAGCTACTAGTATCTCTGTCTCGTCAAAGTGCAAGGTGATGCCTGTCTCCCTGATTCACATGTAGACGTGAGCTTTATTTATGCCAAGCAGGCAGATCAAAAATTCACAGATGACAAATTGTGTTTTATAATCTGGATCTTTAAGCGCCATGAAAATCAGAGGGGAAGAAAGCTGTCAGTTTTTTCCTCATTCACACATTCTGGCTGAAGCGTGGAGAGGGTTATTTTCCATCTCCCATGGTCTTCAGCGGTGGGCTTTTATTGATTTCAACAAGAGCTGAATCAGACAGTGTTCGTAATGTCTGGCTCCTGAGCTGATGTGACTAGCAGGGAGCTCGCTGTCTTTCCTCCATCTGCTCAGAGTGTGTGTGTGTCTGAGAAAGGAAAATGCTGAACTAAATTCTCTATGAATTCTGTTGTTCAAATAGATTTCTGGATTCCCACTGTCAGACATAATTTTTTAAATGATTGGGAGGCAAAATCCAGGCAATCGACTTTTCTGGGATAGTAAAAGCATATTGGATTTCACTGGTTACACCAGATGTGTGCCCCACCACGCCCTCAGCTCGCAATTTTGGGTGATGGCTTGTGGAGTACGCTGCCAGCTTCCTGTGTTTTTTGGGTGGGGACCCGTAGTTATTTTCCTAGTAGAAATGCTTATTTGGCAGAGAAGTTCAGAAGACAAGGTGTAAGTAGAGTATTTCTCATCTAAAAATCTGGTTTTGGTCCCTTACCAACTTTGCATGACTACTGCCTTCACCTTTTACAAATAAAGGTAACAAATTACATTTGTAAGTCTTTGTTTTTATTACATGAACTGTTTGTAAGTGTAAATTTGGGTTGTGTGGCAGCTACACTGTGTCACATTAACTGTGGTCACCTCAGTGTCTTGCTGACCAGGGCTGTCCAGAATATGTGGGGGTTACAGGGGTATTTCAGCACCAGTAATTTGTCAGTACAAGGAGGTATTATCATTCCAGCAAAGACACAGAAGTTCAGGGGGCAGGACAGTCATCTTCTTTCTCTTTTCTGCTTCCAAGGCAAGTTATATTGATACAGCTTCACAAGTGGCAGCATTTAACTTTGCATTTTGTGGGGTTTGCGTGGTTGGTTTGGTTAGACAGTGCAAGATAACAGAAACAGCTGCGTAAAAGAATTTCAGCAAAATAGAAATGCTTTCGTGTTGGAGGCTGACAGGGGGTGCATAATGCATTTGAAGAAAATATTGTTGGGGAAGAGATACTAGGGGGAAAAAAGGTGATTTGGCCATTTTAATTTCTCTGAGGGAAAGATTCAGCAAGTGATATCATCCATAATACAGAAAGCAGTCTAATCAATGATGCTGTTAGTCCCTAACATAATACAAAGTAAGCTGTTGTAAATTACAAAGCAAAGAACTCTGTTACCTACAGCTGCTTCATCTGAAGCTCCTGTTCTAATGAAGTGGAGTTTATCTAAACCAGAGGGATCATGGGCTAATTTGGTTTTATAGGGGTCTTATTCAGTGGTATCGATGAGGCTTCAATTTCAGCTTTTAATAAAAGAACAACCTTCTAAATTTCTGGATGAACTCCACCGGACGATGGTTTTCCACAGACATGCCAAGAAAAGGATAAGAGAGATTTCACAGGTGAATTAAATACAGCTGCCTATATCACTTGCTGCGATGCCAACAGCCGAACAAACTGCAGGAATTTACACCACTGCAAAAGTAGACGGGAATTCTAGACCCCCCCCAGTCAGAAGTAAAATCTTATTGGGTGCTTTATGGCTGTCATGGGTTAACCCCAGATGACAATTAAGCACCACACAGCCCCTTGCTCGCTCCCCACCCCCCTCCCTGCAGCAGGGTGGGGGACACAATCGAAAAAGTAAAACTGAGCAAACACATGGCTTGAGATAATGACAGTTTAATGGGACAGAAAAGGAGGAAAACAATAGCTATGATCAAAGATTTAGAATATAGAGACAAGTGATGCACAATGCGGTTGCCCACCACCCGCTGACCGATGCCCGGCCAGCTCTGCCCCTGGTTTATATGCTGAGCATGGCACCGTATGGTATGGAATAGCCCTGGGGTCAGCTGGGGCCAGCTGTCCTGGCTGTGTCCCCTCCCAGCTTCTTGTGCCCCCCAGCATGCTCACTGGCAGGGCATGACAAACTGAAAAGTCTTTGACTTATAAAATAACACTTTCTAGCAACAACTAAAAACATCAGTGTGTTATCAACGTGACTGTGCTACTAAATCACTATACCAGCTACTAGGAAGAAATTTAACCCTCTCCCAGCCAAAACCAGGGCAATGCCAATGGAAGGATCATTTTGTACATGCGTTATTTCTAGTACTTATTTTCCCTAAGCATGTGGCAGCAGTTATCATGGGCAGCGTATGCTTCAGCAGTTCAAAGCCCTGCCTGGTGGGTTGATTGGACCTTGGGTCTTATGCCGCATCTCAATTCTTTTCTTCTTTGCTTTTGTGTCCTGGCTGTGGGTAATCCAAAAATGTTTTTTCCTGGCAGCGTTCATCTAATGTTTGTGGCTTTATACAGCAAGTACTTTGAGAGAGAGTACCAAAGTTTGCTGAGTGTGTTTATTTCTGCAAGAAAATGCAGTGGCTATCTGCTGTGAGGGCTCTGCCTATTGTCAGGGTGACTGTGTGCCATTTTGCCTTTTCATATTGGGCAGAGTAAGCAGGCCATGCAAACCTGTCTGCTGGATGCTGGGGCCTGAGGTGGTACATTTTGAAAGGTTCAGCAGTGTGATTCCAAGGAAGAGAAACGCTAAATTTATTTTGACTTCCCCGCCCCGCCTCCCCTGAATTCTGTTGCGTATAGCCACTTTTCCCTTTGTTCTTTAGCAGGAGGTGTGCTTTGTCTTACTAGGATGTTTTGCCTGTTGGTGTGCTCCTCATTAATCTAGGAAATGTATTAAGCTTCTTTTTGCTCATGTTCTCAATTACATTTTCAATTACAGTTTTCAATTACTATTAGGGATCCCTGTTCATACATGAGAGGGAATTGTGCTAGGCACTTTACACACACAGAAGAGACCTTTACCCAAAGTACATAATCCCAAAATATAAAGACCATAGGTGGCATATGGATACAGGCAGTTGGAATCACAAAGAAATAATTAATTGGTGTTGGTCAGCACAATAAGCAACAGTCTCTGCATATCAACATTTTAATTATCTTCAAATTGCTTTGAGCTATGTATTTCAAGGATGATTTTCGACCAGGGAGGAGGAGTTTTAATGGGGACTGCTTATTTCCGCCTCTGCATAATCTTTGCATTTATGATAATGGCTCTTCAGAAAGGCTCAAACCAGGAGTGGGCATTGTGAAGCAAGACTTTTGTGATTTGTAACATTTGAAATATTCCGTACTTTGTTAGGCTCCATACCTCTGGAGCCAGTTGAACCAGGTTGTCTTAGAAATGGTTGTGGAGGTGATTATTCTGCCACCCCCACCCCCCCGACACTTTTCAGCTAGGCAATCAGTAGGGAGCTGTCTAGATACATGTTCGTACCATTCCAGCTACATTGGTAAATGAAACATAAAAGTGGCATTATGGGATAAGATACAAGTTTGTGGCAGATTTTAGAGCATTTGAGACAGTAAAAGTGTGTAGCTTGTAGTGGTTCATGTTGTGCTTCTCAATGAAGTAAAGGGCTTGTCACTCACCTGCTTTGCAGTCGGAAAGCTGGTAATTCGCCTTCCCCTGCTCCCCTGCCTTTCATTTAGCAGCTGGGAAACGATCGAGTCCTGCTAGGGTGCTTTTAAGTTGTTTGTATTCTTCAATGGTAAACCTGAGAGCTGGGATATTAAGATTTTTGTGCATGCTTCCTAACCCATGGAATTTTACCCACTTTCTGGTTCTAAAAATGAAGCGCAAGACAGTTTCTTTTGGCAGATTTAAAAATATGTGAGTTACGGAGCATGTTTCTTTTTAATACATTTTTTCCAGTTTGGCATTCCGTTCCTGTGCTAGTATAAACTCAGATCTTTGTTTTGGGATTTGGTCAGTGTTTTGTCAGTGTTATCTGCATCAGCTCCCTGGGCTGGTTTCGGACTCTGTTTTCTCTGCCAGCATTAAGAGCCCTCATGTGCAAAACTTGCAGTCTTTATGGAGGGCTAGTAAGGGCAAAGTTTCTCTTATTCTTGATTCCAGAAGCAGGGTGAGGTACTAAGGCTGCATCTTACCTCCATGCACTAGCTGTGTGTTGAAATAGGCTGCCCTAATGGCTCTTTGGATGGTAGATTTTATATCCTGAGTGGTGTTTGCTCTTTGTGATGGATCTGGCCATGGGGAATGGGAAATCACCAGCACTACAGTACTTGCTGCTTATGAAAAGCCCCTTGAAACCTGGTGTTTGTGTATGCACCCTGAACTAGTCCAAGATGACATACCCTAATCGATGTCCTTTTTCTTTCAGAGTTATTCCCAGTCTTTTTTTAGGTGCCTAGCAATCCTCATTAAAGACAGTTAGGGTAAGTTAATGGCATGTAGCCAAGTGACAATATTCAAATAAGAAAAAAACCGTTGCCCAAAACCTAGTGCTGTCCTGAACCTGAGGTAAATCTTTGTTTTCTTGGAGCTGCATTACCTTCCTTTGCTGATTCAGCGCTGTATTTACCTGCTCTCATTTTGAGTAACTGTGTTTACTTTGAAGCCAGCTGTGAAATTAAGGCCTCATTAGAAGTAGAGATTATGTTTTTGTATGCACTGTCATTTTGAGGACCCATCAAAAGCTACTTGAGCACCAATGCAGTCCATCAGGTAGGTTGGGAGGGGTCAGCATTAGGCCACCTTGCCCATTGATGCTCAGAGCTTGCCAAGGCACAGTTACATGACAGTTTTCACACCACTTCCATGCTGTGTGCATGTGACAATGTGCTGCTGCTCTCTTTTGCTCTGTTTTGTCTCTTTTTTTTTCTCTCTCTCTTTTTTTCCCTCTCACCATGGCATCTGCTTCTTGATGTTACCTGCCAAGAGTCTTCCTCTTCCCTCTTGTTAGATTGTAAGTGTTGTTGGAGGGAAATGTGAAAAGGAAAATGTATCCGTGAATAAAAGAGTCAGATCCAGCCTGAGCACTAGGTCCTTTATAGAGGGGAGCAAAGTCAGTGTCTCTAGAAGTTCTCCCATTTCTAATTTGTAAGAATTTTTGTTACCAAACACTCAGAGATTGAGGGATTGTGTCTCAGAATGGGCACTAACGGAGGTTTTGACAAAAAACAGAAGATGAAGCCTTCCTGGTTGCAGAGGTAATGGGAGCTACTGGAGTGTAAGAATCTATAGTATTAAGCAGACTTATAGGTGCCTTGTAACAATAGCATATGGAAAAATTGCTTCCTGTTACTTGTGTATCATTTCAAAATCTGGCTGCCTTCCCTTTACTGTTAAAGGTGATGGAAACTAACCAGGAGCAGGAAGGGGGCTGGGTTTGATTTGGGCTTTTAAAAATCTGTCAAAAAGCTAAAATTTTGTAATACAATCACCTACTTTAAGTTAGTTTAGTTAAAACTGGTTCTGACCCAGGCACTGCTGGACTGGGTGTCATCTAAGTATATTTCTCCAAACAATGTAATTTAATAAGTGCAAGGATATATTTATATTCTTTTACTGCAATACAAAGGTATAGTGTAGTTTATTGTTTCTTATTTCCACAGAGAACTGAGATGCTTTTACAATGGCTGGCAACAAGCTGTATTAAATACAATTGTAAAAACAATTTACAGGGGGCTTGCCAGCATCATGCTATATTTCCAGAAGGTGTTATTATAAAAGGGAGACTAATTAAAGTATGAGGAAAAATGGAAGAGGAAATTGGACCCAAATCATGTGGAGCTCTTAGCCTGCAGCATCTGTCAATGTTGCAAATTCGGGTATTTTTTATAGCAGTGAAATCTAAAGTGTCAGCTCCTGTGGAAAATACAGTAAACATCTTCTGTATATCTTGCCTGGCCTGTGTTATGCTGCTAGAGGTAAAGAGCAGTGCTGTTTCCTACTGTGGCTGTGTGAAGAAGGAAAATGTTATTGATACATACCGCCCAGCAGTCTTTGGCTGTGCAAAACATGTTTACGGAGCTGCTTGTGATCATGCTGCACCGTGATGAAGGAGCAAAGCTTGCGTACAGGATAGAAAAGTATAGTACCGAACCACAGAAAGTTGAGGTTGGAAGGCACCTTTGGAGACTGTCTAGTCCCAAAAGCTCTGCTGAAAGCAGGGGCAGTGAGAGTGGGTTGCTCAGGGCGATATCCCATTCTGTTCTGAATATCCCCACCGCCTGTCTGGGCAACCTCTTCCAGTAAGTGACCAGCCTCACAGTAAAAAAGGCATTTTCTTGTTTAAAAAGAATTTCCTGTATTTCAGTTTGAATCATCAGCCGAGAGCAACATCAGCAGGCCTTGCTGCTTTCCAGTCCCTAATTTCTCTCTAGGTTGAAGAATTTTTATTCAACTTCCTCCTGTTTCACTATGGTATTTGATCACACAGCACCATTCCCACTCCCAGCCCCATCAGCATCCCAGTCTAATCCACAAGCATCCACAGATGATGCATCCTGATTTTCAGGAGCTGATTTTCAGGACCCTTGCCTATGTCAGGAACAGCATGGAGTTATCACTGCTGACAAGCACCATTGCCTGGAAACTGTGCTAGAGAGCTTGATAGTGAGTTGACATTGTTATTTGCACTTTTACCTTTCAAGAAGTTGAGGTTAGGATGCTGTTCTAGTAGGGAGACAGTGTGTTGAGGTTGGTCTTACTGCATATGGTTGCCCAGGAGCATAAATGTAGAGAGGAAATATCTCCCTAAAGACATGACTAAAGATGGCCAGTGGCCAGAAAGAGAAGATAAAAAAGGAATGAAGCACAGACATGTGTAAGGACATGCACAAATGAATGTGTAACTGTGCTTGAAATCAAATTTAGGTTTGATTTTTGCATGTCAAGTGCGTGGCATTAACCACAAACATGCCCTTCCCCTTGTGAAGGCTGAAGTTCCTGTTTAAATGTATTGTGGCCCACGTTTCTGTTCTTTGTTAAAATCAGAGTTTCACTCTTCGGGATCATTTAGCCTGCACCAAACTGTGTCCCCTACGGTTAAATTACTTCCTACTGGCTTAGTGCTAGCTTGGCATTTCTGTATCAAAGGGGTGTAACTGTACTCTAAACGGTTACTGGATCAGAACTATCAAAAATATGGGCTTGTTGTTTTGTATATTATTTTCTGACCACATGCGGTCAGGGTTTTTTCCTGTTATGTAGACAAAGCAGGTAAAAACTGGGATAGTAATTAAAAAAAAATAATTGTGCATGAATGACAATCTGAATGCTTTTCTAGCTCCTTTTTAAAGCACACATAGTCATAATCAAAACCACAGAGGGCAAATATTTCATCTCTCTCATTACCAAACAGATTCAGAAACAGGAAATCTTTGGTAGACACTGAGCTATCGAGTCCCACAGAATTGTAGCAAAAATTTACAGGAAAGATTTTAGAGAAAGTTAAATTGGATTATTAGGTGATGTGGATTGAATTTCCCTCTGTGGAAGTATTATTGCTGCTGTCCCAGAAAACCACAAGGAGCTAGGCAGTCATTTAGTGGGTCTTCTACTTTAGGCAGTAGATTGCAGGAAAGATGTTGGCATTCCAAGTTCAGCTGGTACAGTGACGAGAATGATGTGGAAAGTGTTGAGACGTCTGTCTGAATTGTTAAAGGCCAGACAGCAAAGCTAAAAAAAAACCTGTCCCATGGCAACTCCTGACTCGGAGGCAGTAGTTGTGGTAGAATGGGAAAAGCCATCTGACTCACTGAGTCAAACGACAAAACACTTGTGAAGGCTGAAGCTATTAAGGCAGTTTCTACTAAACGCATGCTGTCTTGACAGTGCCGACAATTAGTTTCCTCGCTTTATGGCTGCAGTACATTATGGTGGTGCATTTTCTTTAGTTTCAACTTTTAAAAATAAATAAATAGAATTTATTTATGCAAGCTCAGTGGGGAACTGGGACATTTAATAGTTGGTGTGTGCCACATTTTAGAGCAATAGATGTCCACTGCCTGCTTCATTTTTGTTGGTACCACATATTTTTTGATCAGTAGTTTAGGAAAAAAATCTTGCATCTGTAACTTCTAAAAGGTTCAGGAAATGTTTACCAGGCAGCTTCTGTCTGCCACCTTATGGGATCAGGATGAAGCACCAAAGACAAAGCATGCTTTCTATTACCACTTCCCTTTTCCATCAGCTGGGGTGAGGTGGGTCTTTTGAACCACACACTTCTGTCAGCTGAAAGGATTATGAGATACAAAATAGTGTTCCACTACGGTCAAGTCCAAGTGGGTCCTTTGCTGTGTGTTTTTAATTGTCTACAGAGAAACAACCAGGGCAATGCTTGACCATCCCTCATGGTTTGATCCCATTTTTTCTTCAGATGTGTCGAGTATGGATGCTTTGTTGTGGCTTCAGTGTTCCCTCTGGCTGGGTTTCCCTGCCACCTCTTCGTGATACCAGGAAGGTTTGTGCAAAAGTGCAAACTGATTAAAAGAAGTCTACCTGAAAATTAACGTTTTTAGCCAGATCAGTTCTCTGACTGCCACCAGAAGTCACAATCCTGATTACTCCTTCTCTGAGGGCTTCTTTTCAGCCTGTTCAGCAAGCGGTTTCAACTTGCCCCTAGACCTGACACATGGGAAGCACTGGAAACACTTAGCTGGGAATACTAGGGGGGAAGAGTGCCAGCAATGAAGCCTTGAATTGTCTTAAGCCCATCATAAAATCACACTCTCGGTTGAGTATATTGTGTGAGGTATGGACCATTGCTGGACCAAATTTGTCAGCTGCTCAAGTGTACAATGTTTCTTGGTTTCTTTTAAGGCAATGTTCTTTCTGCCCTTTTATAAAAAATGCATTTTTTAGAATCTCAGTTTTACAAGGACAAGGTTCAAAGGTCTTTGAACAGTATGGTGGTGGATGCAGTTTGAATGCTGACACACGTTGTACAGCTTTTGATTTACTGGTGATTGCTGATAGCAGTTTTACTGAGTCACTACACATTGCAACTGTACAATATGATGTTAATAGCAAAGAATGGTATCTAGGTTCTTGCCAAGTACAATGATCCACGTCTGTCTTTAGGAAAATTTTATGATTGGGAAGGGCATGCAACTTGGCAAAGCTTAAACTCTTCTAAAGTGGAAATCTGCAGCCATTTGGAATACTGCTCTGTCAGTGTTTCAGTTTCAGGTCCTCTTGTCTTCCCTACCCTCCCTAAAAGGTGAGGCAACTTTTTTTTTTTTTTTTTAATTCTACATACAATACAAAGCAACGATAAAGCAAATTAATCTAGTAGTTGAGCATTAATAATTAATGCACCTTCCCTGTTTTTCTCTGCTGGACTGAATTTAGCTGCAATATAGGCTGTTATACAAAGTCCTGTGCCTTACCCTGATGGCCCAGGCTAATTCATGCCAGTAGCTTCACTAAACTCACCAAGGCAAATCCTGCGAGCAGCAGCTCACCATTGTGCTTCAGTTCCCTGCTCAGGGGGCTGTGATTACTCTGTCTTCCGAAAGACACAGAATGACAGTTGCCGGCTGTTTTCCACAGATCAGGAATATTTTTCATGGCATCAAAAAAAAAAAAAGTCCTTACTGTTTCTCTTATGGGTATTGGGTTTCCCGTGAAAATTAATCTCCATGCGAAGAAGCCATTTGGGCCTCTAGATGGCAAATAGAGGTAGATTGTGGCTTTTGAGTGAAAGCAGGTGGGACAGCGAAGGCAGTTTGAAGATATCAAATGATGTGGGTCTGTTTCATTTAGGGACACGTGCAGACTGAGAATCAAGACAGCTCTTGAATTGTGGTGAACTGTGTGGGAGGGAAGAGAGGACATGAGAACAGCTGACATCCAGAAGAGTATCCCTGAAGGGTGTAGGATCACACCAGCATTTGGGGGTTCTTGCTTTTCAGCAAATCAGTAGCTAAATCTGTGGTTGAGGAGAGTATTGAAGTAAGACTTCAGCACTTTCTGGAGGGTAAGTAGATTATAAGGAATCTTTTTTTTAATTTGAAATTCTGATTGTTTTTAACACTTCAAGAGCACCATGCAGCAAGACTAAAGAGCTCATGGAGAAGACCACAGCACTGATGGAAAAATCCATATCATCGGGGGTGTTTGTGAGGAGTTGCCAAACAGTTTGCTTGCTTGTAACCATGGTGTAAAAGCACCCACCATGGGTTCCTACAGTTTGTCTGCATGAAGATTCCATATACCTTCTTCTCAGACATGGGTGTCTTTTTTTTTTTTTTTTTCTGGGTGCTTAATATACAGGAAAGCACAGCCCCTGCTTTGGCATGTCTACAGGCTTCATAAAGCCAAGACAGAACACACAGACACAGCAAGAAGGCTCTGCTGTCAGGGACATGGAATTACACAGCCAGAAACACAATGTGGTGCTCCCATCCCTTTCTTTTTAGCATTTTTTTTTTTTTTTGAAGGGAAACATGAAGTGAATGTGTCCCGTCTTTCTTTACAGAGACACTAACTTCACACAGGTTTCATCAGAGCTGGGTGAAAGGCAGCAGGACAAACTGTTGTCTCCATGGAGAAAAAAGGCTGTAATGTGAGTTCAAGTTACCTCTTCTCCTGACCTACAGCTGGACAGTCAGCCCACAGGCAACGCACCCAGACCTTTACACCAAGTGTGAACTACTTCTTGTCAGCCATGCAGTTAGGGGATAAGTGAGAAAGCTGCAGTACTGCGAATGAGGAGATGAGGGAAATAGGGATGGAGAGTTTATCTACGACCTAAGGAGTCCGTGACTCTTTGCCTTGCTATGGGCAGTCAGCAGCCTGACTAAAGGATTCAAAGAAGTTGGTTTTCTAGGGTGTAATGGAAAACATGGCAACTTTCTTCCGTAATGCACATCACAAAAGCACGCCTCGTTTGTTGACAAGGTGGTACAGTAAGATACTAGAACAAGAATAATCTTCATGATAAGCATGTAGGCCCACAAACTTTACCTCCAGTTTTAGTTGCATAGCTGAAGTGCCCAAGATGGAAGTGGAGTTGCTTGGTTCCCACTACACTTGTGGACAGTGGAGAGTGATGTGCCTTATCTGAGGTTTGATTCTGTCTCTCACCATGGACTACAAAAGGAGCCCAGGACAGCTAGCCTCCAGGACAGACAGGAGGGACATCTGTCAGGTACCTAACTTTCTGTGGGATGAATCTGGGCCACAATAGCTTTTGTGTTTCCTATGAAGATGATGTGGGTCCGTCATATGTTTCTGAAAGCAAGCCAAGATGGCAATCTTGGCACCATAGACTATATGACTGCAAACGGGAGAGCGAGGGTCAGGGTGCAGTGGCATGATCAGCTTAAGATGTGTAGCTACACGAGTACCCAGGCCAGCGTAAGGGAGTGGCCAGGAGTGCATGGAGAGGTAAAGGATGTGAAATGGAGTGAGATGGCCCCTTTCAACAGCAGCTTAAGCTGATCATGAAAGGCTACCCTTGGGCAGGTCATGGGAATGTAGCTAGTGGGGGAGGGATGAGAGTTCACTTTGGGCTGTAGCACAGTGGGGAGTTTCAGCAATCACTGCACCATCTAACAGCAAAGGTACCACATGATGAGATCTGCCATTGCCTTTGCTTGATCATGCAAGGCCTCTGTGGGCATTAAGTATCACTTTTTGATAAGATTCATTCTCGCAGGGTTGGCTGCGTGCTGTATACTAAGGGCAATGACACCTCATTAGACTGTTCATATGAATATACCAAAGAAAGCTTTTTATCTCTGTCAGGCAGATAATGGGCTTCATTTCCCAGCTTTATTTTTCACTCAATACTTTTTTTTTTTTGGTTCTTCAGCAACTGAATAACAGCACAGAGAGCCTGTATCATGTGCCTGTCTGGAAGAGCAGGTTGACCGTTTTGCCACACTTGTCAGTATGCTGGTCTGCTGTGTCTATACTATCTTAGCACGGATGGAGGAGTGGGCATCCTGGCACCATTATCTCCATTCAACTGCAGCACCACAGGAAAATGCTGCTCTGATGGGAGTGTGAAAGAGGTTTCTCTTGTCGCTGTGCTGTGCAGAATATCCCCTTTCTTATTGCTTCTGAACACCCTTCATAAGTTTGAGGTGGTGTGCAAAGCAGGGCATGCTGAGAAGCACATTATCCTGCAGCCCTGCATTTGTCAGATGCTATTAAACAGCAGGGAAAGAGAATGGAGGAGCTGGTGAATCTGTCACATCCTGCTTGTTCAAAAGTTTATTGATGCTGCATAATTCATCAAAGCATGACCTGGCAGTGGGTTCTGCTGTCAGAGGTGTCCAGTTACGGCTTCTGTTGCAGCTGCCCATAAGTTGATGCTCCTTGTTTATGAAAATAGCTTTGTCTTTGTGTCTGCCCATGAGCCATTCAGTTAATACACCTAAAATGGTTGGTCTTGCCTTGGACTCGGATGAAATGTGAAGGTCCTGTTCAGTGAGAAATGCTACCATTTTGACATTTCTTTGTGTTTTGTAATGGGACTGAAATAGGGAAATATTGACATTTTCTGCGCAACAGAAATCCCAGGAAGTTTCAACTGGGAAATCTTATAGTGCTTTTTTTCTGACGTTATTTATACAGTGATTTTTTTATATAGATACTTTATTTTTTTTACGTTCCCGCAGTTGAAATATTTTGACTTATGAACAGTGAACAAAATATGCTGATCTGTAATGTTTGGGTTTGAATTATTTCATTAGTCCCTGATAGCAAGTATTTCCTGATAATGAACTCGATGGGAGCTGCAGTTCAGAAGCTTGGTGCGCTCACTCTGACCCTCTCCCGTTGCCTGATTTACATCTCCTGCAGGGCATTGTGCAGTTTGGTCAGGCTGAAATGTGAAATCTTACTGCCTGATGTAGTGATAAAGGAATCTAGTCTGTACAGTGTATAAGACAGGTTCAGGCGCTGGTTCCCATGGAGCAGCGTACCGCAGCAGGAAAATGGAAGTTCACGTTCCAGTGTTCAGTTTCTCAATGCAATATTATGGGTCAGCTAAAAAAGTGATTTATGTCAAGTATTTATGGGTTGAATACTTTCTCTGAGTTTCCTGGATAGAAGATTGAAAATGTAGGTGGCTGGAAAATTGAAAATATCTGCCACAGTTTGGAAATGCACTTTCCCATGCACAAATTGGGGCCAGGGTCCAGTCTGCCTAAAATCTCTCTTTGCCACAGACTCCATCCTAGCTTGCATGCTTACCGGGTTTGCCTAACCCCATAGGCAACTCTTCATTAAATATCTCCTGGTGAGTTTGAGAGGTCTTTAGGTCCATATCTTGATTCACCAGCACAGGGTTAGGAGAGACATTTCAGGGAAGCGGGTACTTACCTCCTTCCTAAGTTCTGCTACACATTGGTTTTAGGCAGTCGGTGGATTTCCAGCCAAGTCCCCTGGAGAAGCCTGGAAAATTGGATGTTATCAGGACTGCTGAAGGTGGTGACTTCTCCTGAGATAAAAACGTGGTTGGAACACTGCCCTGAACAGGGACAGGTCTTTGTGCAGGGCAGCTGTGGGTGGAATGCAACCTGGGCCTCTCATAGCATGAAGGAGGGACCAGACTGCCAGGTCATGGCCAGAGAACCCAGTAACCACCCTGTTGGAGCCAGGGGTGCAAGAGTCCTGGGCCGAAAAGCAAATGCAAGAGGGAGACTATTCTAACCTAAGGTTATTCAGGTGCCATGGGAGAAAACTCTTGCTCAGTTTTTCTAGGGATGTTTTGCCTCCGGTGTGGTTTGATGAGAAATGTATACATACTCCAGGGAGAAGGAGCTGTAGCTCCAGTTCCCGGTACCTCCAGGTGAGGCTAGCTGCTTCCCAGCTGCTAGGGTTGCTGAGCTGAAGTCATACCTGCTTGTGCCTGCTTTGGGCCAGGAGCCCTGCCCTCCTGGCCAGCTGCAACAAGGGTGGTGTTACCAGATACCCCAGTCTTTATGGCACCTCTCAGGGGTGGTGGCTAGCCCCCCAACCCTCCACCCCAAGGAGGCAGAGCACCATTGCCTCCCACATCAGCCGTGGGTCTTCGTGTCACTAGGTGGCCACTGTTGTCACAGGTGTCCAGTTAGGACCTCTGGCCAGGGGAGGGCTGGGCAGCTCTGGGGCCAAGAGGATTGTCCTCTGCAGGCACCACTGTTCCCTGCAGAGGGAGGAGGGAGGAAACCCAGGGAGGTGGTGGAATCACCATCATGGATGCGGTGCTTGGGGACTAGTTTAGTGGTGACCTTGGCAGTTCTGTATTAACGGCTAGACTTTATGATCTTAAAGGTCTTTTCCAACCTGAATGATTCTATGAAAGGAATTAGGAAGGCAAGATCATCCTCTGCAGGTTTTTCAGAGCCAGCAGCCCCTCTCTCCATGCACTCAGCAGGGGACACAGGCGACCAGGCTAGACAGACAGGTACCTGTCCCATCTGTCCCCAAGACAAGGCAGCTTGAACTTAAGTGAAGTTGTACTGAAATGAGGCAGCTGGCACAGACGGACTTGACAGCACCCACTGCTTTCTGTCAGATTGTCTTTCTGATGAAAAAATACTGGTTTCTGGGCAGGGAAAGGAGGGGAGGAAGAACCACAGGGCAAGACTGCCATTCTGCTTTGCAGGGGTTTCTTTTTTTTCTCCATTCAGCAACACTGCATCAGCAACAAAATAAAAATAATACATAGAGAAGGACCCATCCAAAGCTCAATCATAAAATATCAGGCGACCTTTAGCTCCTAGCTTTAGGACATCAAGTGTGACAGTCCCGCAGCATTTGGGCTGGGTGTTTGCTTTAACCTCTCGTGGACAGTTAATGCTACCTAACAGAGGAGTAAAAAGTTTAGAATTGTAAAATACTCTTTAAATCCTGGTAGTAATTACCTCTTAGCAATATTAGAGCTTTGCCAACTCGAAGAGAACTAATCCCCTTCTGTCACAGGAAAGAAAAAAAATGTAATAGCTGTGAGAACTGTGGAGCTTATTTCCAAATAGATGCCTCAGCATTTTGATATTTTCTGTGGGATTAACTAGTAACACAGGAAGGGTAATACATATGCAGAGCTTTCATTTGCTTCTGTGACAATTTGCCGGGGGCAAATTGAACTGTGTCATGAGAAATGCTGTCGTTTCCTTCCCTTCCTTGCCAGTTGAAGCAAAAAAATCTTGTTAGTAACATAGAAATAATTTGCAACTTATCATCAGTTCAGGGGAAGTTTCTCCTAGCTCCTTGCCTCGTATTTCTGCTTTTCTTATGTTTCTCTTTCACTTACCAAAACAGAAATGGCTGCCACTTCATAAACACAGAAGCCTCGTAATGGAAGGTGTAAAGGTGTTGCAGTAAAAGCATCGTTGCTGGCATAAAACAGATACTGAAGCTCTCTGTACTGATTTGTTAGGTTTTCCCCCTTCAGCATAGTTGCTTCTAGCTCAAAAAAAGGTGATATGCTCTGCTGTATGTATAATCCTAGCTCCTAATGATGGCTTTGTGCCGTGCTTTGGTGGTCTTCTGAGGCAGGCGCTGCGAGCATCTGGTGCTGATGGGCACAGGCAGTGATGGCTGCAGAATACTAATGCTGGGGCTGGCTCCCACAAGGCTCCACTTCTGAAAAATGCTTTAGCCATTCAGCATCCATGCACCATGCTGAGCAACAGGAGGGCAGAAAAGCCATGCTCAGAGATATTTTTTTTTTCAATGCAGAGCAAGAAGCCGACAGGAATGATAGCTCTTTGCTTCACATTGTTGTGCCCAGGCTTCTTTCAGAGCTGCAGTCATTTATATGCATAAATATCAAGCCTTTCACTTGTTGCAGGCTTTGCTAGCATTTGTGTAACAAAGGAAACAGAGGGAGAAAAGAGCTGAACATCTTCTATTCCAGTCTTAGAAAATGAATGACTGCGTAGCTATGGTGATTACTTTTTTCTGGTTTTATTAGATCACTGTCCTCTGCAATTTGTTTTCCTTCCTGTCCTGCTGCCACATGTAAAGGACCATGAGAGGACCTCCCCCCACCCCCCCTTTGTCTTTCTCCCACACTGTGACTATCCATAGGGGATATCTCAAAAAATTACCTACCAGTAACAATTGTCACAGCAAAGCCTCTTGCCATGTACTGACACAGATATTTTTCTTTTTTTGCTTCATATTTTTTTCCTCCATTAAGCATCTGACAAAGCCACTCCACATCACCCATTTCTTGCAGAGGTATGAGAACTCTGCTGTAATTGTATTTTTTGGTTTTTTACTTGATTTTTCTATATCTCCCCCAGGCAAAATGTATGCTTGCTATTTGCTCTGCATACCATATCTTTCTGCAGCTTCTAAACTGAGGCTGGTGGTGTATTTACCAGTCATGTCTGGAAAATGATGCAGTTGCATCCAGCTTTTCTCAGGGTCCTGCAGCTACTGTGTATTGAAAGACAACTAAAATGCACTAATTGAGTAATACTGCTTTTCCATTAAAGCAATTGCTGAAGTATCACAGGAATGTTATTCTGATGCCAGGAGGGAGGAGGGAGAGGTTAGTACTGATTACCAATAGGAGGGGAAGCAGCCTGTGAGACAGTCTCCCTATTAAATGTAGTCTGCACAATGAAAAGCTTGGGAAGCCTTTCTAAGGCTTCACACATTTAGGCTTTGTGCCCAGGCTCAGGGTCACAGACATGGAGGTGGTTTCAGAACACCGCACAGGGGGAACCATTTCTGCAAAAGTATCCAGATTACCTGGATAATTTATTAAATTGTCTTGGATCTTCATTCACATGCATCTCTGTTGGCATGCAACTCCAGCAAAGCAGAAGTGACAGTTTCTCCCCAGCCCTCCAACCAGCCCTTGCTGCGTTTCTGAGCTTTCAAGGAGGTTTCAGGGATAACAACAGATAGAGCCCCTGTGAAGATTCCCAAGGCTAACTACAGGTTTCTTTTTTCCCCCTGAGTTAGTGTAACTTTTTGTGCTTCCTTCTCTTACCACTCTTCCCTAATCTTATAAAAACCTTGAAGCAGTAGTATTATGGTCTTGATGGTCTGAAGATATAAACAGTGCAGGATTTGTAGGGACAAGTAATATCTTTTCCTGAAGAAGGACTTGTGTGCCTGAAGGCTTGTCTGGTTTTTTTCACAACTATATCAGTTGGTCTAATAAAAGATATTACCTCTCCCTACAAACTTTGCCTTTACTTATTAAAACAGTTGCCTCCAGGACACAGAACACTCTTAACTGGGTGAAAAACTCCAACGTCAAGGTGATGGAGTGGAGTTCAATGGTGTGATTTCCATGCCCTGAGCCATCTGGCACAAATTAAAACAAGATGGGATGAACACTCTCCACCCTGATCATTCTGCACATCATTAGTGCCACTTTCACCCCTACTCTATGTCCATACTTTTGTCTTTCCTACCTCTCAGCTGTATGGGGCAGCTCTTACCGAACACAGAAACACATGTTGGGTAATGTCTTTCGGATTCTACCTCAGTAGAAACAGCAACCCTTATGGTATGCTCGATGGAACTTCTCTGTCTTCTGGTTATTTTCTTGGCTGCTATATCTCTGTACATCAGTTCTAGTTTGTTGTAGGTTAGCTTGAAAGAGATGGGGGGGGGGGGGGGGGGGGGGGGGGGGAAGCCCAGTGTGACTGAGTAGACTGTTCCTCCAATATTGACAACCTGGTTACAAATCTTAAAGGTTGCTTTTCTTTTTATACTTTCAGGTGAACTTTCTGTGGAAGGCATACAAGACCCATTCCTTGTTAGTGTACATATTATCACAGATCCGGGTGAATCCAAGACTCTTCAGCAAGCCATTGATAAGCTTCTAGCCTGGATCCATCCAGACCTCCAGCTGTTTCGAGTCTCAGAAAGGCGAGTGCCCAAGGAGCGCAGGAAGCCAAGTAAGGCTGGTGTTTCTCAGCCAGCCCTTGCCATCATTCTGTTTCTGCAGGAAGAATATGGAGAAGAACCCATCTTGCAGCTCCACGAAACCTTTCAGCGGCCACCTTGGCATTACCACCACACAGAGCGAGTGCATGGGAAGTTCCTCCCTTACATGCCATGCAGCCAGGACTTTTACACCTTGGCTCCAGAGACTCCTCTCTGGGCCATTCGCCCAGTGCACTACGGGAAAGAAATTATCCGCTTCACTATATACTGCAGGAGTGAAAACTTTGTTGACATTCTGAAACTGTACGAATTAATACTGAAAAGACCAGTATGTCAGAAAAAAGTGGACTTCTGTGTTTTTCCTGTCTATTCTAACATGGAAATAGACATTCAGTTTTCTTTAAAAAAACTTCCGAAGGGCCAGGTGCCAATGCCAACAGAGTCAGCGGTGCTGGAGTTCAGAGTGAAAGATGTGGGGCAGCTTGTGCCTCTCTTGCCCAACCCTTGCAGCCCCATCAGTGAAGGCAGGTGGCAGACGGAAGACCACGATGGAAATAGGATACTTTTGCAGGTAAGTTCAGTACCCAGAGAAACAGAAACACATTTACTGGTTTTGTGCAGGAGAGCTTAAGCTGCAATGGCAGCCAGGAAAGGAGGCTTTTCTTTTTGCTCTATCCTAGATGAAAGAGCCAGGACAGTACTGCTAAAGAAAGAACCTGAAACCCCTTGCTGTGTGTATAACTGATCAGGAAAGCAGTTGGTGATACTCACCAGATACCCGTCAACCTCAGCTTATGCAAAGAGCAGTGCGAGATGAGGTAGCTGTTTAAAACAATGAGGAGGCAAGGAATTATGAGCCTGAGTGGAGAAATGATGGCTAGTGGGTGTAGTGTTATAAGAAATACAGGCACAGAACCAACAGAGGTTTATAAGATAGCTCTCTGTTATTAGGTTTTTATGGAAGACAAACAGAATTTCTGATGGTACTCATTATTTTATATATGTGATAGTACTCATATATATGTAGCATCACAGGGTGACAAACTGATTCTCTTTCGCACAGTGATTGTCAGGTGGTGAAGGAAAAGAAATGCACCCTGAAGAGCAGCCCGAGAGAGACATTCCCACAGACGCTCTTCTTGAACTAATCTCAAGTGCTTGTAACCAAGTGCTGAAAGAGAGTTTATTCGTTAGGACATCCGTAGGCACGATATCTGGGCAATGTATCAGCATGCTCTGCTTCACTACGCCATATCCAAGGGAGATAAAGGGGATAACAACCAGCAAGCTTTTAATAGCTGCCTGCCCTGCAAATGGGGTATCTGTGGCAATCCAGAGCCAGGCTAATGTGCATTCCTGCGCTGCAGAGGTATTTACTGCTGCTTAACATTTGAATCATGTTGCACCTTTGGAAAGTTGTTGTTCAGATTTCAAAGAAGAGTGTTTTGTTAGAGTGAATTGCATTTATGAAGCTTATCAAATTGCCTGACCTTGTTTCTGTGTGCCATCCTTCCACTGTACAGACCTCCCGGTGTGCACAGAGGTATGTACCACCCCACCCCCAGCACAGTGCCTCTGGGTTTGTAGCTCCTGGGACTGAAAATCCAGGTACATGGGGCTTCTGTGTGCTGGTAAGTCACGTCCAGGTGGTGGTAAAAACTTTTGTGCCACTTTGCAGATGCCACCCGCAGAGGAACCCCATGCCAGAGGTGAACAGAATGTGTCCAGGACTCGGGAGGCAATTCAGCTTCCCTGCCCATCTGCCAAGACAGTCACCGGTTTGTCACGGTTGTTGCTCGCACTGTAAGCATACCTGTGCTAGCCTGAGATAACCTGTAAACTCAAGCTTACAAGAGCCATCACAAACCTTTTACAGAGAAACCACATGCACTTGTGGCCTTTTTCCCTGTTCTTTTTCAGGAGGTTTCTGCTATGTTATATAACTTTGGTTTATGGCATCTTGCATTGGCTTCAAGTAAATTGAAGGGAAGGGTAAAAAAAAATAAATAAATAGGGCTTCTAAATAAGGCTTTCAATTTCAAAACAGGGAATTTTCAGAAATAACAGGTGCCAGACAGTACGGAGGTGAAACAAGACTTGCTGAACAGCAGGCTGAAGTAAACCCTTCAAAGAAAATTGGAATAAGATTTTAGCCATATGCACTAAAAGAGTGAAAGCCTGCTAAGCATGACCTCCAAGTGAAATTAATTTTTACTTCTGTTTTCGCTGAGGATGTTGATGCTGAACAGGAAGGCAAAATGGCAAATGGGAATGAAGTTACAGAAGTGGAAATTATCACACTGGAAGTGTGGCAGAGCAAAAGAAGTTTAATGTATGCAAAATGGGGGGAAACCAGAAACTTTGGATCTAACTTATGCTATTGTAAGTCATGAAGACTAGGTCTTGGTATACAGGTTTTAAACAAGTCTGTACAGTCAGAAGTAGAGCTCTGTAACTAAACCAAAGGGAAAATGTCCTGTTTGTACTCAGATGACTACAAGCCACCAGTGCAATATGGACATGAAAAGAGATGTGCAGTCTCTGGTGTGTTAGTATCCCTTAAGGAGTATGGGAAGTGCTTGTGCTATTGCACAAGGTCCCACAGGCCTCACCTGTCTTCAGCCCTGGGCTCCAGAGAGGGGTGGGTGCAGGGAAAGGCTCTCCCCCCATGCAGAGGAACGGAGAGACAGTCTTACAAATGGAAACTGGAAGATAGGGTCATCTGAGCCTAACCAAAGGAAGTCTGCAGGGAGCTCTGACTGTGCTTGGAAACTATACCAGAAGGCAAATGACAGGAATGAGAAAAAACGGTCGTTTCACTAAATGATTCTTCTGGCACAGGAACAAAAAGCTGTGGATAAACAGATCTGAGTTGGCAGTTGTACATACTGATGGCCAACTACGTAACAGCCTCCCAGCAGATGCAAACAGGTTAATACCTAATTCAAGACAGGATGGTCACTTAAGGAAAAGGGATTATACAGCAGAGCACAGGTGTAAGAAACACTGGATTTGGTGATCCATGGACTCATATTCTTTTAACTTGTTCTGAGTTCAAAACAATTATAGTAGCTACCTTTTAAAGTAACAGGACTACCTTTTCACTTCTCACAGAGTTCTGCTATTAACAGTGTCATCACTGCCACAGCATTGGTCATAACTTTCACTTCTTCCCAGTTATATGAAACCACACAATGTCCTCCTAGTATTTTTCAGCCTGCACATCAGTGCTTAGTAATGATCCCAATATTTCTATTTGCTTCATATGGATACTGCAGCTTTTTACAGACTAAAATTATCAATTATACCCAAAATGGTAGATTAACATCCCTGTTAAATTACAGGCAGTTTAATGTCTGAAGTTTGAATATACCTCCATGGTTAGACTGATAAGATGTGACCTCTTTATTTTTCTTGGTGTGTTTACAAGGACTTGGATACTTGCCAGCCAGATTGATCCATGCTCTTAACCCATTTTACAAATGCAATTACCAAGGGGCTTAGATAAAGTCAGTGCAAGAGAAAAAGTTATTCATGGGCAGGATAAATCTGTTTAATGCCACAGAAACTATTTGTTCATTTGCAAGGAAGCCTTTCAAAATTATTCTGTCACAGTAGCTTTTCCACATTGGCACGTTAGCTCCAAGGGTGCAGCTATATACCAGCTGAGGCAAAGGGTAAGCTTCAGTTGGCTTTAGCAGGAGCAAGGCTTAAGGGCACGTTTGCATCCTGTGGGAAGACACCCAGACTGCTTCACCAGTGCTATGCCCAGAAGCAGGACCTCTGGGAAGCTCTTGTCAGTGCAGTGGGAAGAATATGTAAATAATGTAACTAAGAATATACCATATACCGGTATACCGAATATACTGCCAGTTTTATAGGTCACGTCCATATTCCTGGCAGCCTCTGGGTATAATCCGCACAGAGACAGCTGAAGTGCTAATGAACTTGCACTCCTGGCAGCGCAATGCGGGAAGCAGGAGAGGTTAATAACTATGAGACCAGCTTGGCCGTGTGTGTTTGGGAAGCACGGATAGTGAGCAGAGAGAAGAAGGTGCATAGATGGCTTCTTTAAGTTATGAGAATGTCTTTGGAGAGGGTAGGAAAGGCAACATAACATTTTGGCAGAATTTCCTAGCTGCTCTACGTGGGGGAGTGGGGGGACACAACATGCAGACATACCTGGGAGGAAGACAGGTGACAGTAAATGAGTAATCTCACCTAGGTAGTGGCTTGGTGTTTAAGCGTAAGACCTACTGCCATTTTACATGCCAAAGGGTGCCTCAGCTGCCCAGAAGGGGTGTCTTGGCAGATTAGTCTCAGGACCTACAGGAGGGCTGTGTCCTCCTGGAATGCCAGGCGGGCACCCTAGGAGATACCAGAATGGACCAAGCGTCTATGTTCGGGTACCTGATTCACCCTGTAATAACCAATTTCTTGCTGAAAGCCCTCCTCCTCCCCCATCTTCAGCACCAAGAAGCAAACAACATTGTCGGAAAGCCAAGACAAATAAAAATCCTGAGAAATGCATGGTTTGTTACCAGTCTATGCTAATCCTGCCTGAAACAAGGTAGCCAGATAGTAGTTGTAAGGCTTTTATGCCATTTATTGTGTTAATGAACCTATACAGTTTATGGGGTGGCTATTTTCTGTCTAGTGTTGCTATATAAACCATTGAAGTAACAGTGCAAATGTTAACTGATCACAGCTTTCTTTAGAGGGGGGTTTATAGCTGATTTACTGAGTTAATCGGCCAATGCTCTTCTTACCTATACCAGGCAACCATGACATTGAGTTCAGGAGTGGTATAATCATATTTAGGAAATATGGTTTATTACCTGAAGCCTTGGTTCTGAGAAAAGATTGCTTGTGGACCCAACCATTAAAAATTATGAACCTGTTGCTGTGCTACCTGCAAGCTCAGGTCTCTGCTGCCTTGGAGATTTCTCCCTCACTGGGTGTACAAAACAAGTACTCGAGATCTGCAGTCAGGCAGTAGTTACCCCCCTATTGGTTTTGTGAAGTCAGCTGCAGTTGTTTATGTACAAGGTCAGTATGTTACTGTTGAATACATCCTTGGAGTTGCCAGAAGTCAGCCTGGCGGTGCAGGTGTCTGCCAGCTGCATACATAAAGGCATTCTGTGCTGGGCATTTGCAGTGCAAAATGCCTGAAGATGGGAAGCAGCATGAGGGTTACATGCATGCATGGACAACAGCAAATATGTTATACAGCAAAAAGAATCAATATCTTATAGCTAAAACCTCTGTGTTTATTCAGTGTATTATATAATACGGGTGTCTGTGAGACTCGTGAACACATCTCTTTATGCCCTTTTATCTGAGGCCATGAGGAGGAGAAAAGGGCCTATATTTGCCTCAGCTTATTTAAAACATGTATGTTATCTGCATGAAAAAGTATGGTTGTAGTTGGACTTCACACTCAAGATAGCTGAACGCAGAAATCTGGAAGAGAGATTTTTCTATGATGCATAACTGACCCAATGGGTATTGGGGAGCAGAGACAGTGCCTTCTTACAGGGTGCTGGAGACCAGCTGCACCTGAAGCAAGGAGCTGGGAATGCAGAAAATACCCTGTCTTAGATATATGGGTAGCAAGGATGGGTGTTACTGAGCTGCTGAGTCAAAATAATTACAGGATCTGAGGTTAGGACAAAGTTTTTCCTTTTCCCCTTCCAGCCCCAACTCAGATGAAAAGAAACATTTTCTCTGCAGCATGAGGACTGGTTTGCCTTTCAAACTTATCTTGGCCAAGGAGAGTCAAATCTTGGAGGCTCAGGGTTCGCTTCTGTTTTTGCTGAGAGGTTTAGGACGCAGATCAGTGTGGTCATGGTCACTTCAGCTGACCCAGCAAATGCATCTGGATCTGCATTTCCTCTCGCCAGCACAAAGCAGTGTTCCTTCTCCTTCCCGTAGTTTCCAGTTTGGGTACCTTGTTGGTCATCCAGTGTGATGGATGATCTTGATATGATCAAGATAATATGATCTTGATAAAACATGTAAATAGTCCAGGAGCATTAATCTGCTACCATTTTAGGGGCCTTGGGCTTAGTGGGACCTCTGTCTGATGCCCCTGCCTGAAGCATACGGCAATTTAGTCTCCTGAAAATTGAAATGCTTTTGTCTGCCTAAAGTGTCAGCAGGCTCAGTAAAGAAATGGCTTAATGATTTGTAAAATGGTGAACACAAGGTCAGACTGGGTGATATAATGTACCCCTGTAGTCTTAAATGTAGTTAAATCATCTGGTCTCTGGTACTCAAAGCATTACTAACTGCAAATTCTGGGAAATAAAGGAAAGAAAGCACAGTCCCACTGCTACAGTCAAGTCACTACGGTTAAGTACAAATAGAAGAAAGATGAGCACGTAAACCAGGAAGCAGAGAAGGCAAAAAGGAAAGACAGAAGAAGCAAAGAGAGGGCACTTTTGCAGGGAACAGTTTAGTCTGCAGGAAGGAAAATGGAGGTGAGAAAAGAGCTTCAAGCTTGCTTGAATTAATAATGCAGGTAGAGCAGATCTGAACATAAAAAGGAAGAAAGGCAAAGAAAAGCATCAAGTACAGGCAAGGATGTAGACGGGGAACCTTTACAAAAATTGCTTTTAGTTTCTGTTGAAACTGGTGAAAGGGAGACTTTTGGAGTAAAAATTGACTTGGTCAAGGAGGTGTCATAAGCTGATTTAATTAATCTGGAAGTCTAATACTAGCCTCCTGTTTTTAAAGATATTCTACTCTATTTTTCCTTTCATTTTAGTGCCATAGCTGTTTTGTTCTTCTTAGTGCTTCTAATTGGTTTGGGGGGGAACACAGCAAATCGGTCACTAACTCAAATAGGAGGAGATATTGTAGTTGTTCTTCATTCTAAGGTACTTTGTCTTTTCTGTTAGTGCAGTTATGTTTCATGGCATAGTAAGATCCCTGATGAATCTATACACCATACAGCAAAAAGTCTTGAGAGTGAATATATTTAGTGTTACAAGGCACCCGCCTGTTCTAGTTTTGTGTACACAGTACATGCCACTTTTCAAATATGTTCAATTTTAAGTCAAATTTGTCCATTTTGCCTTTTGATATGCTGTCCTTCTGAAGACATTTTGCTTTTCAAGTAAGACTTATTATGATAATACTGAGGACTAACCTCTGCCGCTTTTTCATGTTTTGTTTTGTTTTGTTTTTTTTCCCTGGACCAATCCCACTGGTTTTAATACAATTAAACAAACACCGTTGCACTCCTATTGAGCACACCAGGCAAAATCTGGGCTCGAGATGGTGATGTCATTGCCATGCTGGCTGGGTTCTGACCTCAGCGGAGCCTTGCTGGCAGTGCTTAATACAGATAATGCGTAATGAGATCACTATCTGCTTTCTTAAAAAGATTACTTAAAATAGACTGCAGGAACACTGATGGATTTTTTGTGTCAGGTATAAGCAGCCCAAGTGAATTCAAAAGTGCATTTCTGCGAGGTTCACCCCAAGTTGTTTATGGCATTCCCAGATATTCATCATTAAATTCTTCTGCAGCCCATTGTAATACACAAAGACTCTAAATCCCTCCAGGCTTCACAAAGATCTGTGCAGAGATTATATATGAGCAGCAGATTAGCACCAGATGAAAAAATCTGTCCTGTTAGAGAGCTAATCTGTTCAGTCAATGGCCGGGTTTGTTGTGCATCTTTGTGGCGAGGTCTGACAAATCTCTTTCCCTGTATTTGGAATTTCAGTCATAATCAGCGTGTCAGTTTGGATCAAGTCTTTGTCCTCTCAGATGGCTGACCCACTCGCTGGCATCTCTGCTGTGCTTGGGCCTGATGCAGACAGCATGGCCGTACCAGGCAGGGCTCTGCCAGGCTGCAGCAAGCTAACAGGTGATGCAGAAAGCAAGCTGTGAGAAGGCTGAAAATAAGGACTTAAAAAAGAAAGGAATTCAGAAATTAAAGCAGATGCAACTGCTTCCAAAGCCAAGGGCAGTGTTGAGGAGGCGGGGGAAGGCTGTTCTGCAGAAAAGAGTAGCTGCATCTGCTTCACACTGTCCTCAAGGTACAAAAATAGGGTTTGCTGTTTTCAGCATCCCATGGCATGAAGGGCAGTGGAAGATTGGCGTCTCCTTGCTTGTCGTGGTTTCTCCTGCGAGCAATCACACCTGGAAATCCAGTTTGAACTTTGTGGGACTGTTAGGCGCTGTAAGGTTAAAACAAAGAGGCGCAATCACATGAACACACAGGCTGCATGCAGGTCTCCGTATGGCATGACAGGGGTGGTGCAAGGGAGCACAGTCAATGGCCTTGGAATGGGACTAGGAACTAGTTTTGCCTGAATTTTAATCCTGACTAAATCATGGAATCCTCTCTGTGATCTCTGACAAGTTACAGAATGTAGATATAGAAAAGTCTTATTAGTCCACATAATCCAGTTCTCTACAATATAGGATTAGTCTGTAATCTTTATTCACTAGTGTTTCATAAGATGGAGCTTGTGACGCTCTACCTGTAGCACAGTTGTGCAGTCCAGTATTCTCACAGTCAAGAAAGTCTTCGGATATGTTGCTTTAAGATGAAAGTATTAAAAAAAATCTCCTCCTATTATTTCCTCCTTTTGCCCATATCATGAAGAGCAGCATTGGAAAACAGGTCTTCTAAATCATAACACATCTGAAAAAAAGATTGAGGTCAACAATTCCTCCTGTAAACAGAGCTGTTCAGAAATGAGCTGTGTTAATGACATCTCTTGGCATGCCCTGCAGGCAGCCATCCTAAGGGCAGACTGTACTTGTCCCCTTCTCCTTGTTGATCCACCATTGCCTCCTGCCAGGTCAGCTGGGCTTCACCAGGAGCTGTGACCCAGTCGCAGAAATAACAGCAAATACCTTGTATAAAATGAAATGCTCTTATTTGTCCACAGAAACATGAAAATAGCTAGGAAAAAATGTTTAAAATAACAAACCCCTAAAAGTAATGCCTTACCTAAAGTAGATTTTTCTTGTTAGTGTAAGCATGTTCCAGTTACACCAGGTACTTAAAGCTGTTCAGCTGCACGGGCCAGGCTGCCCCCTCCAAGTGGTCCCACTTAGAAGGGCACGTCTCCTTTCCTTTGAGTTTCTACTTTTTTGTCTGTATTTCGGTTAGAAAGTTTTTATGTGAGAGCCCCAGCGTTTCTAGCAGGGATGTTTAATCCCACCCCATCCACTTACTCTGGTGTTGCCCTCCAGCCCATACCCTTGTGGGTGATACCTGGGGTAAGCATCCTTTTGAGTACTGGCAATTTGGTTGCAGCTGTAGTCATTGTCTACATCCTACATATGTCTACATATCTACAATCCAAAACTAACACAAGCTGATTTAAACTGGAGAGTTTGT
This sequence comes from Falco rusticolus, assembly GCF_015220075.1. Classification (NCBI taxonomy): domain Eukaryota; kingdom Metazoa; phylum Chordata; class Aves; order Falconiformes; family Falconidae; genus Falco; species Falco rusticolus. The sequence goes on along the minus strand of NC_051188.1, from coordinate 29,482,737 downwards.
AAATATTGGAAGGAGCTCAAAACAGCTATTCTTGTGCCTGTGCTTTATTCCCAAAATGCTTAAGACTTTACCTGTATCAATAAATTAAACATGCCTGGGAACATTCCCAGGCGCTGAAATCCCTGGTGTGGAGTGGCCTGTGCTTGCAGGCCAGGCAGGATCCAGCCGATACCTGCAATTACACAACTGAAACAGACACAGTGACTCTCACTAATGGTGACCTGAGAGACCAAATTAAATTACTTTTTCTTTGGAACATGTGTCAAAAGTTATGTCAACAAATAAGTATAACAAATTATTACCGTCATCTAAATGCATGAAACTTCTACTAGTGTGCGAAATAGCTCCTCTATACACCAAAGAAAAATTAACACATGGGAGTTATCTCTGCAGGATTAGGTTCAGCTCCAGATTGTACGTACCTAAAACAGACATCTAACTGCAAGTATTTTTGTGTGAGCTACAGCCTGTGTTCTCACTGTAGTCGATGGGTATGTACTCAGTGCAGCCCAAGGACCTAGAAAGCAATTCAGCTAACGAGACACAGGAATTTTCTGCAGGGAAAGCCGCATGGCTCTCTATACTCCATGAGCTGTATTAACTAGGCAATTAAATCCTACCTGTGATGTCTGAGGGCTCTGTCTTATATGCGTATAGACAGATGGTGTGGGCTGTGCAAGGTAAAGGCTAGGCTTTCATACTGCCCACAGAACTCTCCCTGGTGCAAGTGTCAGATCTGTTCCAAAAATCCTTGTTTCCAGGTGCATCTTTGTCCTAGTTGTTACCAGTGCTTGTGGGGCCAAAGACCTCCTTTCCTTTTCACAAGTAAGACCACTGCACTCGCTTGGATCCTTGGTTTCTTTGGATGCTTGATCTGCCAAATTATCAGTTAAGTCTACAAAAACACAAGAATACAGCATAAAACCAAGCTGTGGTCAGGCAGTTCGTGATTTTCCCCCTGAGCAGTAGGAAAAGTGTTCTGGACTTCTGTTGGCTCACCAGGCGTGGTGGTTGAGTCCATGTAGTGTAGCTGATATCGGAGCTACTGCAGAGAAAAAAAGAGTAACTTTGGTTAATGCAAACAAAATATAATGAGGAGTGTTTTCTTGGACAAACCCATCAAAAGAGTGCAGTGATTTGGTTGTGGACTTTCAGCGTGTCAGATTGTTATTGCTGGGTTTCCCAAAAAGGTCTTCAGTTAAGAAACAGATGGTATTTTCTTCATAGGCACAAGCCTTTTATCTTGCTGAGTAATTTTTTAAACAAATTAACTCACATGTTGCGTAAATAAAATAATGTTGTGTGTAGAGGTCTAAACTGATTTCTGGTTAATGTTTTGTTGACAACTTGACTCCTTTTATTTGATTCTCTCGTACTCATTTTCTTACCAGTTAATGAAACTGCTACACTACTGTGGTTAATTTCCCCATTACTTCATTTAATTCTTTATGGCATTAAGGAAAACAGCTTATTATATTATACAGAAATAGGTTGTGAATTAACATACCTCATTACGGATACATTTGTACCTATATTCATCTACAATGCCTAAGTGAACCCCTATGATCTAGCTGTCCTGTAAATCACCTCTAGCCATGCAGTCACAAATAAACAAACCATTTTTTGCAAATGTAAAAATCCTTTTTTGCCTATAAAATCACTGCAATAAAACCCAGAAGATGGTTATGACAGATCTGGGTCACTAAGACAATGTGACGTGCACTAGCAAGATGTTAGAAGCAGCAATGTATGGAGTTCTTTCAGAGACAGGGGATACAAAGGACCTCCTTGGCTGCCAGGTCTTATCCCTTTCTGTCATGTCATATAATCTCTTTGGTCAAATGATTGAGCTCCATCTCCATCCATTAGTCACCCCAGAAGACTCTTCTACTTCTGTTGTGATTAGAAACCTTTTATTAGCTTGTGGTTCAGGTTTTTTAATGGACAGTTAATCTTATGGTGGGTTTTTTTTCCTTGTGGCTGCATCATTTTCAGTTTGGTTTTATTCTTTTTCACATAGGCATGATTTGAGTCACGTGCAGCATGCTGGATGAGGCCTTAGCAGTGTTGTCCGCAATGCATTAATACTTTTTTAACTCGCTTGAGACTGCCCAGGGTCATGGTTGTCACAGCCTTGCCATTTTAGTAGCACATACTGGCCAAGATACCTAGTCCTTTCTTCTCTGTTGTTTCCAACTGGCAAGTCCCATAGCTAAGATCATTGTTTATTCTGAAGGCTATGATCTTGCACTTTGTCCCATTAGTCCCTGTCCCTTTTGGGACAGAAATCTAGCCTTTTGTATTATGCAAGAAACTACAGTAAGAATTTAAATTAAACTTTTAAAAATGCAAACCTCTGAAAGCCTTACTGAGATAAGTGGGATGATGAAAATCCTTGATTGCTCAAACACTAGGGCCTCAGTTCAGTTACCCACGCAACAGTGTCTAATCCCATAGGAAGGCCACCTGCCCTCCAGCTGCTTTTTGAGAAGGATGTTGGCTCCCCATTTGTCACAGCTGCTGTTCCTGTTCAAATGCTCGAGTATCTGGCAGGTAGGCAACTGAATCCTGCCGTGGGGCTGAGGTTCAGGTCCAGATTCAGATCGTAACCATCAGGTTAGGTCTTCAGTCTAGGTGTCTACAAGCGAATTAGATGTCTGTGCTTAAAGTCATTTGGAACCAGTTAATAGAGCAAGCGGGTTCCAGAGCATACTGCTCAGCTAACCAGAGATGAAAAAGAAAATGTGAAAGAGTTGAAAGAAGTAGTAAATTCCCACTGAGAAGACTAGAGAATGACGTTGCTTGCTAAAGGCATTTTGATGTTTCAGAGGAAAAAACCAAAAATATTTGCAACACACAGTAAGGAAGAAATGAGAAATAATAATGATGGCAGCATACATCTCCCATTTTTTCAGTTTTATTCTTTGGCTGTCCACTAAGGCAGTAACTCTGGAAGACAGAATATGAATGAATCTCAACAAGTCAATAGGAAGTGAGGATTCTGAGCTAGTGTAATTTAGCCCACAAGGCAGGGCTCCTTTACCATTTATTCTTGTTGTCTTCAAGGCTCCTTATGTAAATATTTGGGATTTTGGCAGGGCATGCTTTCTTTGTTATTGAAGTGAAACATTTGCTGCAAGCATACTGAATGAAGTCTGCTTCATAATTATTTGCAGTAACAACTCAGCAACAGAGGCTTACATTTGTAAGACTGCCAATTCTGTATTAATGTGATCTTCTTTCCTCCCTTTCCCGGCTGCAGCAAGCACGCAGTTGGTGTAGGAAGTCTGCAAAGCAGAACAAGCAACCATATCCATCTGTGTCAACATATTCCCGCTCCACCACTCTGCCAGCCTTTCTTCCTCAGAGCCACCGATCTGTTCCTGAGCAACCAAAAGAAATGGATCAAAACAAGGTACATCAGGCAAATGGCCTTGGTCATTATCTTGGTTTCTCCCAGCAGGACTTGAGACACAATGATCGAGGAGACTTCACACGCAGATCCAGCAGCGCCTCCAGCATTTCACGGTCGTTTCAACGAAGCAAGTCTCTGTTCTGCTTGCCCACAGTGAACTGCTCTTCAGCCTCAGAGACTTCTCATTTCAGTGAACCATCTCAGTTTTTTAATACTGGGTCACCTGCAACCAGGTTAAAAACATGGAGATGCAGCCCCAGGCTTAACATTGATGACTTGGAGGGTGCCCAGGAGACTGATGTAGACACGGGGATGAAGCTGTCCTTCTCAGACTTGTCTGTGGTCTCTGCGTATTCTGCCCTTAATGGATTTTGCAGTGACTTGGAAGCTTCTCTTCCCCCCCAGAAACAAACTGTTGGTAAGGCTAAACAGGCAGCCACCGGCGCGAGGCCTGTACCAGCCATGTGCAATACCTTTGAGTCAGTTGATGGTTCACTGCCTTCTCTTTCCGAATTCACATCAGCATCTCTCTCCAAGCAGCACAAACAGTCCTCGAGAGCAGCTCCTTGTTCTCTGGATGATCATGGTAGTGTTTGCCCAGCTTTACCAGTTAATGAAGAAGAGTTTTACATCTGAGGTTTCTCTGTCTTACACCTTCCAGGGCAAACATGTTCTCCTTGTGAATGACAGCAGTGGGCCCACTTTGAGTGTGCAGAAGGTTCCTCGCTGGGGAGAAGGTGATGCAGCAGAGCATGCTAAATATTTGAAGAGAACAGTCAGATCCCTCAGAAATGGGTGCCCCCAAATTATGTACAGTAAAGCGGTCTAGGTTTGCACCCGTTACCTTTGCACTGGAGAAGGTGACCAGCACAGAGACATTTCCACTGCAGCGCAAGGTGGATGGTTTCTATGACTGACCCTTGGACTGGTGGTGAAGGAAATTCTGGAAGAGGCACATAATAACCTGTTTTTCTTTGGCAGACAATGAAGAGTAATTTGTGACACTAAACTGCTTTAACTTTTCTGAGAAACACCCTTAACTCAGGAAAGATGGGAAGAGCAAGGGGTCTTCTTTCCCTTTCACAAGTTCCAAAGGCAGCTCTAAGCACAGCAGGTCCGGGTAGCATGGTTACAGTGAAGTCAACCAAGAATTTTCCTGTGAGGACACACGTGGTTCCTTGTAACCTCTGAGAGCTGGCAGTGGTGAGGTGGGGGAAAAGCTTCACTCCTTCCCCAGGGAAGAGGAGGCTCCACTGTATCTCTTACTCTGATAGTCCAGGATTCAGAAAGTGCCAAAAGGGAAACCTTACAGAACATTTTCAACCCGTTCCCTCAAAAAGCCCATCCTTTCCCATTGGAAAGAAGCCATCCAGGCTGCTGTCCAAACCACTTGTGTAGACAGTGGTAACCCAAGTAAACCATGTTTGCGACTTCTAACTCAGGCAATACAGGGCTTACCTTTTTGGAATACAAAACAAGGAAGATTACCCAGCATTTTTATATATTGCTACACCACTAGTTCCAAATGCATGGCAGCTCCCTATTTTTTAAGGGGTCATTATTTTTCTGTTAAAAATAAATAATGCAGAAACTTACTCTTCATATTTCCAGTGCAAGCATACTTCTTTCTGGGGAAAACACATTTCTTCTCAAATACCTCTCTCCAAAGGGAGAACAAGTCAAATTTTACCGGCTTTTCAAGCAATGTTTTTAAAAAATGCATACTCGATACCCTGTTTTGCTCCAACTAATTTGTTACTTTTTTAAAAAAAAAAAAGGTAAGAAGCTGATAGTACGACAGCCAAGTACCTTCACCAGATTTAAGTCATGTGAACAGGTTGCATCATGCATGTTCTGAAAAGTTACATTTTTGGCAGAGAAGTAGTACTGATTGCAGCTCTGATCTAGCCAGTGAGAAAATGACCATGTTAAAATGTGTATGTATAATGCTCAATGTAATCTATACACAGGTACAGATGCTGAAGACCTACCATGATGGCATTGTGGTGGATGGAATAAAAATACATTTGTGGAGAAAAATGTTTGCTATATTATCAGGTAGTTTTAATCAGAAGAATTGCTGCTTTGAGGGGGGGGGGGGAGGGGGGAGAGGGGAAGCACACAAAAAAAAAAGAAAAAGTACACACACACTCCAAATAAGAGTTATTATAAAAAGTGGATCAGCTTCCCTGGCCCATTTAAGTAAACGCACAGTTTATACAAACAATTCTGGGAGAAAGCCTGGGAAATTTGAGTATAGATTTATAGGGGAGGGGGGAGATTCCATTAAACCTGCACCCCCAAGCCAGAAGAGGCAAGAGGGATAGTCAAGAGTCAGGATGCTACTCCTCAAGGCTTTTTCCATTTGCCGTCATTTTCTCCACACAGGGAAAGAGGCATCCAGCTGAAGTCCGAGTCTGCTCTCTGTGAGATGCTATCATAGCACATACCAGAGGTAGACCTTTTCTTTTGTGCTAAACACCATGTATATATAAATAGGAAAATCTGTCCAAGCTCTGAGAGTGCAGGAGATTATCAGACTTCTCCTGCCCTCCAAAACTATTTAGGCTTACTGAAGTCTTGGGTAAACTGTTCTCTTAAGAAATGTCTGGGGCCAGAAATAGTGCCAATGAAGGATTTGTCATGGTGTGCATGTGTTTACCTGCTCTGTACTCCTTCAGAGTCCACACAGTCTTTGCTCTGACTTCTGTGGCCTTTATAGCAAACCCACTCTGAACGCAGTGGACCCGATTTATCCACAGCTGTGCTTTATGTTATTGTTTGCACACTGTCAAAATACATGTAAAACACTGTGAGGTCAGACCACTTTTTTTTTCCATCAGCTTGCATTTCACCATACGAGCAGTGATGCCTAGGACAGTCAGGCTCCACAAGTTTAAACTTATGATTCGTTATATTCTGTCATATTTGTTGCAGTACAAAAATAAATGATGAAATAGCGTTGTATGTTTATGGGACAGCCATTGTATCAACACTAGCCATTTCCAGATATGACAACCAACAGGACAAATTTGGTTCAAATCTGTTAACAATTTTAGTATTCATTATTTGAAACAGGAAAAAAAAAGGGGGCCTTTTCACAATATTTTAATAACATAGATAACATTTGATCTGAACGTGAAATCAAAAACTGGTTTGAGCTGATGTGTCTGCCTGATCCTGGATTCATGCCGACATCCAGACTCCTGACAAGAGCTGACTGGGGCTTTTAACGAAGAGGAGGCTTTGAAATGTCTTTCCAGTTAGGATGTTCCTCTGCAAGAAAGGGGTTCAGCGCATCCGGGGTCCATCTCCCGATGTGGCAGGAGCCACTGGTACTGGAGCTCTGCAAACAAGCACAGGACAGCTCAGGTGCCAGTCGCGAGGCTCATGCGTGGCATTAACTGGCAGTTCCTTGAGCAGCTCAGCTCCAGATTTTACCACGTTAATCTTAATGGGCACAAAGCCAAACGACCTTCCGTGGATTCTGAACTTACGCTGTCTCCACTGGTTCTGTCTCCAAGTATTTCTGTTCTGTTTACTGATTCTTAACTAGAAATGAAAGATTCAAGTGTTTACATTGATGGTGCTTGTAACCAAATTCTGGAATATCTGAGTGTCCTACTGTCAGGAAAAAGAGATGGTAGTGTACAGAAAACTTTTTGTCTGTAATAAAGAAAGCCAGATTTTGTTTCACTGGAGGTAGGCTTCATTAATTAAGAAGGGGCTGATCTCTTCAGAGAGTTGAATATGCACAAGTGTCACGGCATTTACTTATTGTTTTGGTTAAATTATGAAAAATGTCATTTAAGAACTGCAGGTTTCCCCTGAACTTTCTCTCCTTCTTACCCCAGAATTCATTGCTTCTGTGAAATAAAATAGAGATGAAAAGTCAGTTGTGCTTAACCTTCTGCGTGTTCGTTTATGAAGTATTGCAAACTCACTGACTGGTTTAACTAGGCTTCAAAATGATGGCAGTGACACAAGCTCTCCTGCTCTTGGCAGTGTGTGTCAGTGGGATGATGACAAAATAAACATAGCAAAAATATTTTTATGTTGGACTCAGCTTTGCCTCTGCAGACCGGATCTTTTAATTCTCATTGTGGTGTTGTAAATCATTTGCTTCAGTAAAGCTGAATGATAAAGTAGGAACTGTGACACATATTGGTAATCTTGCAGGCTTAAATCCCATCTTGGTTTGTTTCATGTACGTTGGTCTTCATAATAGTCTTTCCCTCTTATTTCCATCAGTGTGTTGTGTTACCTATTAAACATTTCTTTATTCTTGATAGGACATGTCTGCATGTCAAGATTACATTGTATATGCAAAGCTATGTATGTTTGGCTTTGTTTAGTTTTTATGGTTTTATGGTTTAACATTGTGGGTTTTATATGTATTTATGTGGCAGTTATAGAGTCATAGAAACATCAGGAGGTGGAAGAGGCCTCTGGAGGTTGTCTAGTCCAAAGTGTCTGCTGAAAGCAGGCATAAAGCTGCTCAGACCTCGGAGCTTTCAAGTTAAATCAGATTGTTCAGGACCTTGTCCAGTCAGGTTTGAAAATATCCAAATGTGACAACTTCACGGTGTCTCTGGACAATGTGTGCCAGTGCTTAACCCCCATCATGGTGAAGAATTACTTCCTAATCTGCAGTCAGAATTTCCCACATTCAAACTTGTGATCTTTCCATCTTTTTTTCTCAGTGTACCTCTGAGAAACTCTGGTTCTGTCTTCTCTATAATACTCCTTTATGTGATGGAAGACTGCAGTTGCTTCTGCACTCTTCTTGCACATTGTATGCTCTAGCTCCCTGACCACCTGAACTCTCTCCAGTTTGTCAATATCTCTTTTGTACTGGGGAGCCCCAAACCGTACGCACCCCTCTGGATGTGGTTTGAGGAATGCTTAGCAGGCAGGAAGAATTATTTCCGTCAACCTGATGGCAAATCCCTGGCTTATACCCACCCAGTATGCTGCTGGCCTTATCACTGCAAGGGTGGCCTGCTTAATCACGCTCAGCTTGCTATTCACTGGGACGCCACGAGCCTTTTCTGCAGAGCTGCTCCTTAGCCAGAAGGTGCTTAGCCTGTGCTGGCATACCAGATTAGTCCTTGACAGGTGCAGGACTTACGTTTGTCTTCACTGAACTTTATGAGGTTCTCGTTGGCACCTTCCTCCAGCTAGTAAAGGTCTCTCAATGGTAGCTCTCCCCTTCAGTGTATCAGTCACTTCCCCCTAGTTGGGGGTCATCTGCAAACTCACTGAGGGTACATTTCATCCCTTTATGCAAGGCATAGATGAAAATGTTAAACAGCACTGGACCCAGTGTTGACCTCAGAAGATTGCCACTTGCAGCTGGCTACCAGTTAGACTTTAAACTTTTGTCCAGTACTCTTTGAGCCTGGCAGTCCAGTTAGTTATTCACCCACACTGTAGTTCACCCATCTAATCCATGTTTCCTTGATTTGACTACAAGGGTACTGTGGGAGACTATGTTGAAAGCCTTGCTAAAGTCAAGGAAAATTGCTTTCACTGTTCTTTCTCCATCCACCAGGAACTCATCTCATCAAAGGTATCAATCAGGTTAGTTAGGCATGATTGACAGTTGGTAAATACCTGCTGGCTTTTCCAAATCACCTTCTTGTCCATCTTGAGCATGGATTTGAGGGTTTCTTAATAATCTTCCAGGGGACGGGACTGAGATGAGACTGCTCAGACTGTAGCTCACCAGATCACCCTCCTTGCCCTTCTTGAAGTGGGTTATGACATTTTCTTTTTTCCAGCCATCTGGAACTTCACCAGTCACCACAGCCTTTCAAAACTGATAGAGAGCAGTTTCACAATGACATCAGCCATTTCCTTTAGCACTGTCAGACGCAACCCATTCAGCCCCATGGACTTGTGTATGTCCCGCTTATTGCATCCCTGACTCAGTCTTCTAGTGTTATTAGTAATTTTCTCCTCCAAACTTTTCTGCTACATACAAACATGTAGCAGGCCTGACAGCACACCTTGTGAGTGAAGCCAGAGGTTTTTCCAGTTACAGAAGACAGGAACTGATGTAGCCTGTTACGAACTGGTTTCCAGTTGTTCAAAGGCTTTGTCTATCTTCTCTTCTTGATTGAGTGGGTTGTAAGAGACGCCCACAACAATAACCCTTTCGTTAGCTTCTCCTGACCCATCAGCTCTTGACTGTCTCGTCCTCTGTTCCCTCGCAAATGTGCATTAATTCATGCCCCTCAGTTGACTAGAGCACAAACTCCACCACCCTCTCAAACCACACCACCATCTGTCGTCCTTTCCTAAAGAACCTGTGTCCAGCCACAGCAGCTCTAGTTATGCAACCGTCCCATCACAGCTCTAATTACCTGGGTTTATATCCTGAGTGCTGAGGTCTTTCAGGAGTGATTTTCAGGTTCAGCAGCCTGAGCATTGGCACTGGCCTTCCCATCTGCCCAGCAGAATGGAGCTACCCTAGTCTTGGTAAGACAGTCCCATCTCACAAAGGGCTTTGAAAACAGAGTAAAATCGTGGATGCATTAACTATTGAAGAAATCAGAATACTGGAAAAAGAAAAAAAAGGGGGAATTATAGAGGACTGTATGAAGTTTATTTGCAAAAAAAAAAGAAAAAAAAAGACAAGGGGGAATTGTAGAGGAATTATAGAGGATTGTATGAAAAGTTTATTTGTAAAAAGTTTGTGATGATTGGTAAAAACATGAGGTATGAAATATTAAAAAGAAAAAAAAAAAAGGGGGGGAATTGTAGAAAAATAAAGCTGAGTTAATTAGCAATGATAATATACAGCTGTGGGCTGGCTTCAGGGGCAGTGCGTTGGCCGATGTAGATAAGGTGCAGCTGTGGCTACTTCCTGCTAAGGGGTTGGGCAGCCAAGGAAGGGAGAGCAGCCGAGGAAGAGAGATGAGGAAGAAGCAGAGAGAAGAGAAGAGAGAGCATGCCCCGGATGGGGAGAGACACTAGGAGAAGGCATCAGAGGGACTGGCATGAAGAGTATGTTGGTATGAGATGGTAAAAGACCTTGTTGCAGCTTGATAGTTTGGGGAGTGCTGCGACACTGGAACACATCTGTGTTTTCAGTGGCTGGTGTCAGCAAGAAGATGAGCTTTTGTGATCCTGTACAGAAGCTTTTTGAAGCCTGCGGTTTCATGCCTAGGTAGCAAGCACTGCAGTGGCTTAGCTTGGACACCTGAGCTGCCTTCAGAAGAACATATCAAAAGGCTATACAAATGACTGTGTGGCTCAAGAAGGCCTGAGGTGCTATAGATGGCACTTCCATAAATGGTTTTCCTCTCTTTAATTTGTTCATTTGCTTTCTGAGCCCATTTATCATCTGCAGTGTCCTGTGGCAGGGAGTTTCATTGCTACATGTGGAACTGTGACATGTTGTACAGGAAGGGTTATATGCCAAACCTGCCACCTACTAACTCCATTTCATACACCCTAGGTTTGCTCTAGGGAGAGACAGTCAATAACCTTTTCTTGTTCACTATTTTCAGACCACTCATGGTTTTATAGACTTCTATATAACTTCCCTCTGTTCTGTTTTTCTCTTTCAAGCTGAGAGGTTGTAATCTAGTTATTCTTCATAGGAAAACCATTCCATGGGTTTGTTCATTCTTGTTACCCTTCTGCATTTTCTTCTATTCTGCTATGTGCTTTCTGAGCTAGGGGGTCCAAAAGCACACATGGAGATGTAGATGCACTGTGAATTTACAGAATGGCTTGAAGGTGTTATCCATTTTATTCTCTTGTTCCTTTCCTAGTAATGTGACTTGCTGGTTTGGTTGTGGCTAAGCACTGACCTACCCCTTTCATAGGTCTTTAAATAGCCCCAAGATCCAATTCCCAGGCAGTACAAGTCAGTTCAGGGCCTACTATCAGTATGTATGTAAAATTAGATTTATTTTTTGATGTAATTATTTTTAGAATTAACTACATTGAATTTCATCTGCCTCTTTATTGCCCAGTTGCTGTGTATTGTGAGACTCTTCTGTAACTTCCCCAGTCGTCTGTCATTTTTACTATCTTGGAAGCTTAATAACCTCAACAAACTCCCATCCTACAAAGCCCTCCTTTTTCCAGATTTAAGTCATGCTGAACAATATAAGCTTGAGTACAAATCCCTGCATGACTCCACTGCCAACCCCCTTCCACTGTCAGAACTGGCTATTTATTTCCACCTTCTGTTTCCTGCCTTTTAATCGGTCCTTTATTCACATAACCTTACCTCTGAAACCATCACAGCGTGGCTTCTTTAGGAAGCTTTGATGAAGGGCTTTGGAAAACCATCCTTAGCTGTACACCTATTTGTTGATGCCTTCTGAAGCCTCTAATAGATTTATAAGGTGTGATTTCCCTTTATAAAACCATGTTGACTCTTCTCCAAACTAACTCAAAATTATTTCTGTTCAGATAACGTGTTGTCTCTCATCTGAACCTAAATGTCATTCTAGTACAGAGCAATCCTCCCTGTGGCATCCTTGCCCAGCTTCCAGGACTCAGTGTAGTGTAAATTGTTAAATTCTCACAGATTCCAGACTTCCTGAGCCAAAAACTGTGTTCAGATCACTGTGTGACCAACTGCTACCTTGTGCTAACAATGGATTTATCCTCTGTCCATTTGTCAAACTCCTCGTTGAATTGCTTTTCTTTCCTTGCATTTCCGCAGCAGTTCATGGCAATGAACATCACTGAATTCATGCCCTACAGAAGACAGTCACTTTTACGTGCAGCCTTCACCCAGCTGATTTCACTGAGTGCTTCCTGTTCCAGGAGAGGTCACAGCAGAGTACGGGACAATGTACCCGGTAAACATTGCTTCGCCCTGAGCCAGGGAGGAATGGGTTGAACAAGTAACTGGGAGGAAATGTCCTGCACATGTGCGTGTGTGGGAGCAATCCAACTGCTCAATGTGGAAAGCCTGGCAAGGTCTTGTAAGTCCTGTGATGGGAAATGTCTACAGTGTCGAACGGAAGAGGAACAGGGAGAAGGTTCAGACACTGGGTCATGTGGTTGCTTGTTGGCTCTGGTTTGGAGCTCTTCAAGATTTCTCCAAGATGCTGCTTGGTGCCCTTCACCCCAAGGACTGTTCCTGCTATGGAAGAGTCTACATCAAGCCTGGGCCCCTCTGTCTCCAACACTGTCCCACCAGACACTGCATCCTCCTGTCCTCCCACAGGGCTTGAAACTCAGCCCCTCAGGGTCATGCTGTAAAAACACCTCTCAGCTGGGCTCCAAGGCAGTCCTTGCTTTATATTGGATAACAACCTCCCTTGCAAAATGGGATAATTGCGTCCTAGAGCTGGAAGGATCCCCCAGCATCCCAGAAGGGAAGCCGGGCCAGCTGCTGTGTGGCATGTCTGTGACCGATGGGACAGCTGTGAAGGGTGTGGACACCAGTCAAACAGGGCTGGCCTGGGCTGGGAGCTGGAGATCAGTGTCCAGCCTGCTTTTATTTAGCAGTTTACAGATAGACAGTGTTGCTTCAATTTGGCCACAAAAAAGGCATCTGGAGTTTTAGAGAGCCTCACAACTGAACAGGCGCACCCTGTCTCTGCTTTGACTCAGCCTTCTGCATTAAGCACTGTTCGCTTTAGAATCAGCTGTCATTTTTAATCACTTCTCCTGAATATACGAGGCATAAAATGCAAAATATCTTGGTAGGTGGAGGCCATTAATCCAATCTGCCTATTAGAAAGAAAAACTGCTGACCATTAGTACGTAATGAAATGGATTTAGCTAAGCTGACCAGTCAGTAAGAGAAATGTCCCTCTCGCATCTCTGTGACTGCAGAGCACCTGTATTTTGACGGGAGCATAGCAATGCAGTGTGCTAATATTTTTGTGTTGCTCACTGGGAAGCCACCAGCCTGCAAAAGTTGCTAGTGCCATCTCGTGGTTTTCATGCACACGAGTGTCAGCGCAAGGAGCTGCCAGCCCGGGCGGGTGAGACCTTGCAGGGCATCGGGCGGGGGACCCGGGGACCCTGCCCTCTGTACCCTGCAGCACTGCCTGGCACGGCTAGAGACCTGTCCCCGTCCCCATGGGCCACCGGGCGCTTTGCAGCAGGCACCCCCGAAGGGAATGGGGTGAAGGCCGTGGTGTTCGCTTTACAGCGCGGCAGAAAGCAAGCGTTGCTCCAGCCGTCTTTGCCAACGAGACGTGCCTGCCCTCCCACCTTCCGTGCCCTGCATTTCAGCATTAGCTGCTGGCACCGCCTGCCCTGGGCTCCCACCCCACTGCTGGGCTTTACCACCCTCCCTTCCACCAGAAAGCTGGGGAGCAGAAGAACCCAGACCCAAATGGTTCTGCCATCTCTTTTTGCTGCACCGCAGCAGCTCAGGGCTGTGCTGGGGACAGAGCCAAGTGTCCGCTGCAAACAAGCCCTGGAGCACAGCACAGTAAGCTGGCTGGCTGTCACAAATTCCACTATTTACTTGGACGAAAATTTTTGCCCTCCTGGTACGGAGATAATCTGCTAAGTATGACCCAAGTCCTGCCAAGACAATGCTTCTTGTGAGGTTAGGAGTGCCACCAGGGTGCTCCTGCTTCTTAGGTGTAATGAACTCGGGGACAGGGCCTCCCACAACAGATACAGTTTAAGAATGCAATGCATAATACCAATTTTATAATTCCTTCTACTCTGGTAAATTAACAAGCGTCTTTTTGCAATTCACATGTGCTATTGCATGGAAAGATTTTTTTTTTTAACTGGATTGTGATTAGGGGCAGGTGTTTGTTTCACATGGTTTGCCATGACATGGATATGTGAGTCCCACTTTTTCCTACTCTTGTTTGGGTTTTTTTGGTTGCAAGAAATCAAAGCTTTAATTAATTAATCTGTGGCTCTGCTCATGGATTTTCACTAGTTGCCAGTGTTCCCTTGTGCCACATAAAGCCACAGAAACGCAGCCTCTGCCTTTAAGTTTCTCTCCCCAGCACTTTGCTGCCTTGCTTTCTTTCAAGAGCTGATTGCTCTGTGGCTTTCCCACAGGAAGGGTGAGGATGCTCGTTCCCATCCTGCCACGTGTGTAAAGACTGTGCAGAAATGTTGAAGATAGGAGGTGTGTGCCTGCCTATGGCAGCAATAGGAACAACCACTGCTGGGGCTGCTGCTGCTGCCACCCACCTGGGCGGGAGATGGGGAAGTGAGAACAGGCAATGAGATCAGGGGAGTGCTGGGATGAGTCAAAGGGCAGGAAAGGAGCAGAAAAATAGGATCCAGCTGTGATCTTCCTCCCTTTTCCTAGCCCCAGATGGTGCACCAGCTCCAGGCATACAGGGCCATGCAAAACCCTGCTCTTCAAGGCATTGGGGTGAGATATGGGGATGGTGGGGGGTCACTGTCAGCCCCGAGGGCTAAGGATGCTGAAGCTGCCAGGTTGCCAACAGGGCCCGAGTGCACAGAGTGTTTTCCAGGTTTCCAGGACGACCTTTGCTCTGAACTAATGGGCTGATTTGCTGTTTCAGCCCCTTCCTTTGCAAATGAGTTTCCTTGGATTCAGTGCTGCCTGTTCCCACAGACACGCCTCTTCTCTGTCCTTCCCTTCTTTCCCTTAATCTTCCCTTTTCTTTTCTTTCTCTTCCCATGCAGCTCATCCCTCTCCTTCACAAAATCCTAGACCCATAAAAATCACACTCAGTCAGTGCAGCACTAACCCCTGCTTGGCCAACATGAGCCTGGCGTGCTCCTGCCCTGCCGGCTCCCCCAGTTTCCCAGCACATGCCACGTCTCATCTCTTCAGGCAGGGCTCAAGTCTGGGGCTGCACCTGCAGCTCTGTGCCCAGAACAAAGCAGGGCAGCGCCCGGGCTCCTCTCCTCTTGCCCACTCCTATCTCCAGTGTCTCCTGATGAAATCAATGGGATTCAGTTCTTACCTTATCCCTAGCACACTGCAGGGTACAAAACTCTGCTTTCAGCCGAAGTGGGAATTGTTCAGTGACACCAGAAGGATGCAGCTGCAGGTGTTCTCTGCTCTTCTCTGTGCGTTGAGGTTCATTGGCCGTTAGCCATGCCAGGACACCAGAACCTTTTCTGATGCTGTGATTTTTGGTAGATGGCCCAAAGGAAACCTGGCTGCAGTATGGAGTGACAGCTAGCTTGCAGCCTGACACGAATGAAGAGCATAGCAAGATGGAACAGATTTTTGCCCCAGGCCTTCTCCGCTGATGTGTTAGGTTTGGCAGCATCATTTAGAGAAGTAGTGAATTAATCTTACTGGAGCTGTGTACAAGAGACTGGGAGGGGGCAGGGGGGAAGGAGAAAAAACAAGGATATGTGAATCCATGTTGATTATTTTCAAGTCATAAACAAGTGCCATCAGAAAAGAATTTGACAACCATATGGACTTTCAGAAGTGTGAAATCTTCTGAAAATGATATGCAATCATGTAAGGACTGGCATGAAAAAAAAAAGACAAGATATGGATAGATGAGAAGTAAAGACAGGGGACTGCAATCTATGATACAGGAGTTAAGAATCTGGGTACATTGAAAGAATGCTATATAAAAATATATATATAAATTAAACAATTACATAAGAGAATTGTCCCAAAGGTGATAGGAATAGCAATCAGTCCTACTTCTTATTGCTGGTTCTTAGAACTAGACTTTTTGGGGAATTGCAGTCTCAGAGGCTGAGCAACAACTTATCTATTAAAATAATCTTGTTTTCCTGGGAAGCTTCACTGAAGAAGCCACATGCAATCTGGATTTTACACAGGGCAAAAAAAACATGTACAAGAGTGCAGGTCCTGCTGAAGGGCATCAGCTGCTTCTGCTGAGTTCAGTAACTAATATGACAGTGCTAGGTTTCTCCCCTGATGTCCCTAGGGGGACACTACTCATCCCAGAGCTTGGGAGGTGCTGGCATTGCCCCTGAGAGGCAAGTAGGATGACAGGAAAGCAGATTTTTAAATTTTGTACGTTCAGTGTAGCACATCTTCATATGTACTATATGTTCATATGGCAGGGACAACTCCATGGGCCACAGGGCCTGAGAGATGAAGGTGCATGATATGAAGTCATTCATCACCAGGAAAGGGGTTAAGTGCTGCTCTGCTGTCTTGGGGAGATGGGGACTACTGGCAGGGGCAACTCATCAGATGTGGAAAAGGGCCACCACACCACGTGAGGTCTTACCTGCCAAGAGGAAAGAAACTTGAGAAGTCTGGACTCTGGGGGACTAATGCTGACACTCTGAGCCTCTTTACAACCTGCATGTTTGATGCCTTTACCCTTCAAGTTATCACAGTGCACAATACCGTGAGAGACAAATTGCAGCAAAAATCTATTCAGGTTTGATTTATAAATGGCTCTGAGTTGCCTCTGATTTCCAGGTTCCCCTTTGGCAGCAGTTCAGGTCCACATACTGGTATGTAATGCTCAACACACTGTAGGAGAATGGGAAAAGCGGGTGAACGGTGAAAAACTGAAAGTGGAAAACCAACCAGCTGTGCCATCCTAAAAAAGCAGGAACAAAAGTAGGCTGAATGCTCAGAGGAGAAATGATCTATCATGAGAAAACACAGATCAGGGCAAAAGCTGTCTTTCATGTATCAGTGGAGATGTATGATGGGATGTACGTGAAATATATCTATTGGCATAGTTTGGACATTGGATCTGATACATCAGCAGAACTTTGGCTGTGAAGTTACTGTTGTTTGGAAAGAGGAAAATGGTGTTACCCTTGCACACTGCAATGCACGTTACTGCAGCTCACCAAAACACTGGGGTCTTGAACCAAAGAAACGCAAAGATGGCCCATAGAGGGGAACCCAGAAGCAACTTATAGGTCCTAGCTGACCTCTCAAGCGAGCACTTGGGTGATTTTGGAAGCCCTGTAAAATGTGTGTTTGTTTAGCTCAGCAAAGGTGCGTGAAAGTTAGTAATGATCGTCTCTTCCCCCTTCCAGCTGACAATGGCTTCTTACCTGCGTTGCAGTGACTGCTCTTTCTCCATCAGCAACAGATATTCCCTGAGCTGCAGAGAAAGCAAAACGCCCCTCTGTGATGTGATGTATAACCAGACACTCCATATGGCAGCTCCAGGATGCAGATCTCCAAGAAGCAGTTAAAAATTTCTGAAGCAGAAATTTTTTGTTCATTGCTACAGCCACCGCAGTCCGAAAAGGGCTGGTGTGCCCAGCAGCCCCTCTTGGCTGCATCCATTAACAGATACCCTGCCTCCCTACAGACTTCACTGGTCTCGCACATCGGAATTTTCAGCAGGAGGACTTCAAAACAAAAAAGCTGCCCAGGGAAAGTGGTGGGAGGCAGAGGAGGAGCTCCTGGAAGGTCCAGGCTTTACGACTGCACAGCAGATCAGACAGGGGAGGGGGGGGGGGGGGGTGTCCCTCATAGCCCAGCTAGGGTGTCCCATCACAGGAAACCTGGCTTGGAAGAAGCTGAAGAGCAGTGAGGGGAATCCCAGCCTTGTTCTGTCATTGCACGGGGTCAGTGTTGAGGAGACCACGTGAGTCATGCTGAGCACTGAGAGAGCAGCTGGGACGTGGGGGGTCGGACAGGTTGTTCCACACCGAGCACCAGTAACAAGGTGGTGGTGGCGGGGAATATCTTAACTTTTTTTAGCCTTCGAGCCATTTCCCGTCTCAGCCATGATGCTCAAAGGCATTTTCTGCTTTTCTCCAGCATGGTTTGTATCTCAGCAGGGTCCACGCTCCAGAATTGCCTACCTCTTCTTTCCTTTGCACCCATAATGAAGAAAGCACAGAATCTGGGGTGTACACTGCTGTAGTCTGATGACTCACTCTTTCCATTTTGCAATATACCAATTAGACCAAAATGTCTTTAAGAAGTCAGTACACACACAAAAATATTCACACATCTTACATGTTTCCATATGTGTCTGCTAATTACACCCTTTCTCTCCCCTTGCCTTTCCACTAGGCCATTGCAACACCCAACAGTCTGTTGTTGCTTGGTGACATTAGCACAGTCACCAGTAAATTTAATGTCCTGTGGTCTCCTTCCACTGCTGAAGGTGATGCTTGAAGCTAGTCCTAAGAGGGACCAGCAAGAAAGCATCACTGATGAGAATGTGATGAACCATATGAAGAAACATAAGGATCTTTTGTTATTTAAAAATGAAACTCCTAAGAATTCTTTAAGATGCCATGATTTGTATTTTCAGAGAGTGGACTGACAAGCCTAAAGAAAAGCATATCAAAACCCTCCTTATTTCGTTATTTAACGAGGTACGGGGTTTAGTTGAGGAATTTAAATGATTGACTGATAAGTATTTGGAATTCTTGAGCGTCATAAAGATCAAGGCAAATGGATCAATCCAAAATAATTAATTTCGACACTCTGACAACCGCTAGCTGTTTCTTTTTTCCTCTAAACAAACTATGAATATTTTTTCTCTTCTTGAAACACCAAAGTAAAAGAAGAGCTATTTTCCAGGGAACTGCAATATTAAATGTCCCCATATTTGACAAGAACACTTTCAGACAGATGTAGTTGTTCTCTTTCTAAAAGAAAAAAACATTGAAAACCAGCAATTTCTTAATTTCATGATTCATTCATTCATCAGCTGCTCCTTTGACACTTTTTCTTAATTAATAGAGTTGTTATGAGACAAAGCAGCAACAGAGACACATTAAGCAAGAAGAAAAAAATCCATTGAGAAATAAATGTTTTACATTTAATTACAACAGTCACGCAGTGAGCATATGTGCTATGCCACATCTCAAGCAGAATCAGCGCATCCTTGTGTCCTTGAAGAACTGACCTTCAGGAAGAGCAATTAGCTTTTTAACACTTTTTCTTTTCTATTACTAGTTATGTTTCTGATGAAACAAGATAATTTAACAGTTTCATTTTGTCTTCTTCCAGAACACAGATTTGCCATTTTCAAACAAAGAAACTCAAGGGCTGAGAATATAACAGCGCTGAGGGTCCTGGCTTGAAAGGTATCTCGGGACAAAAGTGCACAGAGATCAACTCCTGATGAAACACCAGCAGCCCTCCTGTAGTGAACGGCTCATGCCTCTGTATGGCTTCACACAAGACCCTCAACCATGTGCTGCCCCGGTCTTCCCAAAGGAAAATTGAGAATAATATTGTGTTACCAAACCAAGGCCTAATGTTGTGCTACTTACTACAGAGAAACCTAAACAAAACAATATTTTTTTGTTAGATGGCTATTCAAGAGGAGTTCAGTTTAAAGGAGGAGAAGGCAGTGCATGTTTTCTGTAAGAGCTAGTCTTGCATCAGAGCCCTGAAAGCTCAGCTTGGAGCCAGCTTTCTTCTCCTGCCAGGCTCCGACTGCGTCAGAAAGAGCTCATGGCTAGATACGTAGCAGGCTGCACGCTGATATAAGAGAGGGCAGCTTCCCAAAATTACTGCCACTCTGAGGATTATTTAACTCTCTTGATCTCCAGGAACTGCTGTGGCTCAGAAAGGAATGGTTCAGAGTTAAGGGGAAAAAAGAATGAGTACAGAAAGCAAACAAACTATGCTGGAAACCAGCGCTTGTTCAGGCGAGTACGTGCTCACCTACCTCTATGGCCTGAGCTGGCTTTTGGCTCTCCCATCTGGAGCAGTCTGAGCAAAGGCAAACCCCACGCAGTGGATCACACTGTGCTCAGAGGACTGGAGGTGCCGCGGTCACTATGGTGTCTGAAGAAGGTCCAGGTAGCTCCTTGGTGAATTTGTCTAACATTAGCCACTTCAGGATCAGCAAGTTACTTTTCAGGATCCTGTTCCTGGGAGATTCTTCTCCCCTGACCTTTGTTCCAGTGCTTCCTCCCTTTTTCCATCTGTAGAAACATTTGCAGCAATATAGAAAAAAATTTTCAATATTAAAGTTCAGCAGGGCTGTGGGTCTGTGAAGAGCCTGCAGGCAGCAAACCCTGTAGTGCCCTTCTGAGAAAAATATTTTAATGTCTTGGCTTCTTATTCAAGTGCTGATCTGGCCATGCCACTGTAACAAAGATGAAGAGCCAAAGCTGCTAACATCCAGCATTAACTGGGTAGGGCTCAGTTTGGCTCTGCAGCAAGCTTTTCCTTTCACCTCGCGTACCCAGTTTTCTCTGTTGCCTTAGCAGACAGTGACCAACCCTGGCAGAACTGAACACCACCACCTCCTGACACCAGCGGGTTGGAGGGGGCAACTGCAAATTTCCACTTATTCCTGTTCCTGTGGGACTGAGATCCATGAGGCAGCTTCAGCTCTCACCTTGCATTGCACATTCACCCTTGCATCCTCTTTCACACCTGGGAGCGGAGAAATGCAGCTGCCGTGGGCAAGATCTGGATGCTGGAGCCTGAGACAGCTGCCCAAGGCTCCAGGTTGTGGTAGGGGTGGGAGGGAGCAGATCTGGGGAACGGGGAACAGCCAGCAGACAGCTCCAGGCCATCACAGGAGAGGGGAAATGGGTGACACAGGGCTAGCCCCTGGCAGGGGAACCAGGTGGGTGATCTCCGGAGCTCTTCCCTGAAGAGTAATCTGCTTTGCCTCCTAGTGGGAAACCCCCCCGGCTTATTCTTAGCAGCTAGCTCACTCTCAAGCACAGTGGAGAGAGATGGGAGACTTCCTTCCAGAAGACCAATGGTACCCCCAGGTACTCCATCAGGAAAGAAAGGACAATCTGGCCTCAGCTGCTGTACCTCCTATTTCAGGAACCAAATGCCAGGTCCAGGTCTGAGTTGGAAGGCTTGCTCAGGCCTGTGAAGGATATATGCTATGGCATTTTCCTTGTTGGAAAAAGAAAAAAAAGACGTGCTGTAAATGCATACATTTTTGCAGAAGACTGTCAGCAGGATAACAATGGTGCATAACTGGGGGGAACATGTTCACACAAAATCGTCCATTTCTGAGCCAAATCAGCCAGGCCACATAACTGGACATCAGCAACAAATGCAGTTCATCCACCCTGTTGTAAATCAACCCCTTAATGCTCTCTTCTGCACTGACTTTGACTAATTTCAATTACCATATCCTCATGCTACTATGAATGTATTTATTGATTCATCTTTGGATCTCCTGCTTTCCCCCTGCCCTTATCCTTACCGCTGTAAACTAACCTTGCATATATTCTCCAGCAGGATCTTTCATCCCTGTGCATGGCTGTCCCTTCAGGTCTCCTTAGCTGTCGCTCACAGCAGTCACAAGGAGGGGATGAGCCTGTCATCTGGACCGCTACGTAGGAGTACTTGACATAGTTCTTCTACAGGGATAGTAAGCCAAAGGCTTTGCTTTTCCTGGTGCAGGACACCGAGGGCTATGCTCGATCCCGCATCAGGGGGGAGAGGAGAGCAGGAGTCTCATCTCAGGGAGGTTGTTTTGAGCTTTTGGGTTGCACCAGGACACCTGGACCATGGCAGCCTGAGAGCTTTGTTGTGGTCTCTGTGCTTCCCACGTGTCTCTGTTGTATGTCCTCCTCAAGCACCATGAGCAGACACATCCCTCTCCCCCCAGGTGCTTTATGGGCTACCAGGAGTTGGGGAAGACCTTCAGTGCTTTGCTTGCTGTGTGGCGTGAGGAGGGCAGTGCTCAGCTGCTGGCTAAGGGAAGACAAGAGCCACAGTGGGCAGCGTGCAAGTAAAGACACACACAGGCTTGCTTGCGCCTTGCTGAGGCTCCGTCAGACATCGGTGCTTGAACATAGGAAAGAAAGCGAGAGAGAGAACTTGCATCCACAAAACCAGCTCCTTTGCTGCTGACAAAGAAGAAACTGCCCTGCTCTTTGGATTTTCATGCTTTTCACTTTCTGCCCTGTTGTAGTGCTGCACTGACATATGCTATCTGTAAAAAGGAAACCTCGACAGAGAGCCATTAGGAAGAGGCCTTCTAACTAGTGTTTTCCCCTCTCCTTACAACTCCAGCTTCATCCAGCAGTCTCCCCACGGTGTTTAAAGCTGTATCTGCCTGTAACTCACCTGCAACGCAGAGCACTAGACCTCCCTCAGTGAAGCACATGCACCAGCAGATAATCCAGATCAGTTTACCTCTGTGTACCTGGTAGCATGCTACTGTGCAGTGACCAAATATCAGAAGAGTTTGTGGTTAATTAGGATCAGATTAATCCCTGCTGACTGCCTGTCTCTGTGTAAAAAGGGCACTAGAGGTTAGAAAGTATTAAGTATCTTAAATGTCTACTTGCATAATGTGAAAACTTGCTGAAGATCCAGACTTTGTGCTTGAAAGTGTTGATGTGAAATTATTTACCCCAGAGGCATTTAATCATGCTTCTTATCCTATCAAAGCAAGAAAATCCATTTAAAAATTTCCAGAAGGAAATGTAACAAATATTTGGCCATTGAAAATAATAAACCGGCAGCACAATGGAGACAAGACATCTACAAAAAAAAAAAAGCCTTAAAGATTCTGAACATTATTTCCAACTTCCAAGAATTCAGTTCAGCATATGAAGTATATTTTTTATAGCTGCAATAAAGCTTTTCCTGAGATACAATTATACCTATTTTTCCATTTTATTAGTTCCTATTTGTAATAAAAATACAACAGCTAATAATCAGATAGCTTCAGATTTACTCCCAGTCTATGGCATTCCCCACAGAGCCCAGGGGGCTTCACAGAAGACACATTTCCTTGCTGTTCTATGTTCAAATTATTCAATGCATTCTTGACACTACAATGTAGATTATATTTTGTTGAGATGCATAGCATCCCTAAGAATGTAAGTGGCTACTGGACACATCAAAATATGGAGAACCGTAGTGCTTTTCTCTTAATTTTAAATGTAATAGTATTTTTAAGTTGGGAAAGCGCCTGAGGTTCATTTGAAAAGCTGAGCAGCTATAAAATGGAGATAACAGTAGAAAGATTTTTAGAGGCAAGACAGACTAATAAAGGACCTACAGGTCTGTGAGAAAATGCTAAATTTACACACATCTTCACATACACTGATAGACCACCAGGCCTTTTTTCATTATTGGCACATTTATATAAGTATTAGGGACATTTATGTAATAACAGGATATTGGATCTTTTTGAGGTCATCTGTTCTTGTGACTTATTCCCCATTTACAGTCATGCTTCTCATTGTGACATCACCTTGGCGGCCACAGCAATACCTGTGATGTCACCAATGGAGATTATAACCTGAAGTGGGGAGTAAGCTGCAAGAGCAGATCAGCTCCTAAGGAATAAAAGTTTTGGTTTGCCCTGCTAGTAGAGGAACAAGGAAGCACCCCACCCACTCTTTCTCCTCCACCTGTCATGGTGGAGCAGGACCATTTTTCCACACACTGATGGCGAGACACTGGCAGGAGTGGCCCAGAGAAACTGTGGATGCCCCATCCCTGGCAGTGCTCAAGGCCAGGCTGGATGGAGCTTTGAGCAACCTGGTCTAGTGGAAGGTGTCCCTGCCCACAGGGGGCAGGGTGGGTTGGGAGTAGATGGTCTTTAAGGTCCCTTCCAGCCCAAACCACTCTATGACTCTATGACCCTTGCTGCTGCCACCAAACCCCCCCAAGGTTCTGCCATGAGCTCTGGTGAAGCAAGGCTGGTGAGGGAGCTAGACCAGGCCCTCCAGAGCTGGGACCCCCACCTACACTGCCGCTCTTCGGTGCTGCTATGCCAGTGTTGGGATAGCACAAATACAGAAATCCGCTTAGGAAAGAAGCAGCCAAGATTGTCAGGGGAAATGTCTGACAGTAGGGACATCTGTGAACTGCATTTGAACTTTCCCACAACTATTTATGTGTGGGACACTCTGGTGAAGAAGCATTGAATACCAGGGAGCAAAATCCTCCAGGGAGGGAGATTGGGACTGGCTGGGTAGGAGGCTTGGTTAGCTTTGGTGACCTTTGGTGCAGCAAAGCTGGTGCATGAGAAAGTATGCGCAACATGTGCAAATACATGCACCCTTGCTTCTCTGCCCAGCTCAGGGGTACATCACAAGCTGGGATGAGAGGGTAGGACAACAGCTCACTGCAAAACTGCAGCAAGCACAGGGAGGTACACATGAAATCCACAACGGGACACATTGCAGATCTGCTGTTCCTGCTGCATGGGCCCAGTGGTCCCAGAGGTCAGTCACATGTAGCTCACTCAGGCCCAGCTGGTTTTCTAACCCGATCCCCCGGCTGAAGGAAAGGTATTTATGGGATGACAGGCAGGATATAAAAGCTGTGGCTCAGTACTAAGCCAGTTTGGCAATGTGGCTTTCAGTGCGGATCCACCTGGTCGGTTCAGGCCACAGGAGAGGTAAAACTGCAGCTGATGAGCTGCTCTGTAAACAACATTTTTCCATGTTTTTCACTCTGTAAGTTTCCATTTGATCTCACCTCATTTGATCTCACCTCTCTTGCCTACGCAGCCAGATCCCTCTTTCTGAAAACCAGGCTTCTTCCAGGAAGTCAGCTCTGCCGCTTCATAAACATCTTCATGTTTTCATCTTCTGTTTGGTTCCCTGTCATTACAGCCAGATCAGTAGCTGAAATTGCAGCTGGCAACTTGCTCATATGAGGACCTCTTCCAATGTCACTTACTTGGCATCATTTCTCTGGTACTGTAGGAGACTGTGATAGTCAGTTAGGTAAGCATTTGGGGGGGTAGCTGAATTAAAATCAGTTTTTAACATACTTTATATTCCCTGTCAACAGTAGATGTATTTAAATTGTCAGTTCATGTAGTCATCTGAGAGGAAAATGTGTTGCCACAGAGCTGCTCCCCACTCATGCTTTTGGCTCACTGGTGTGCCTTGCCCGAGTGTGAATTTCCATCAGGCAGGGTACTGACTCTCTCCCAGAAGCATTTTAAATCTGCAGAATCCAAAAGGGTGATTTTTTGGGGCAGAGGTGGCATTTCACAGACCAGCTAGTCAACTCTGAACGTGCTGATGCAGCACCTCTAAGCTACTGCAGGCAGCAAAGTAGCTGATCTGTGACACCAGCTGTCACAGGTCAGCTGTGCACCGAGGAAGGCTCTTATCGTACATTCAGAGTTCACAGGGAAGAGGCTTTACTGTTAAGTTCTTCATATAACACTGCAGGAAATAGATACACAGCTGAGATTATCTCTTTGGAGCTCATGCATCATTTTTCCTGGAGTTTTTTAAGCCCCTACGAGACATGCATAGGAGAACTAGTTGGATTACAATGAGGATGTACAAAATCTACACTCTCCTCAATAAGCTTTTCTTCCTTTTTTTTTTTTTAATTCAGGTAAGTTTCATCAACCTAAAAAAAGAAGTCATCTTGTCCTTTTGGTTTCTCAGCCCATTTGAATTCTGTCTATTGAAAACTGTACCATGAGAATGGTCACCATCAGTTAGAAGACCAACGTAATTTGGGCTCTTATTCAGCCCACACTTCTGCACGTGGAAACATGTTGCTTCATCAGTGTTATAATGTTAACTTCATCCAGTGAAAGTGGAATTCCTGTTTGCTTTGCTTTCCACCAAAGAAAGGCACCGTTCTGCCCTCTGCAGAAGACAACACACAACACATTAGAAATATCTACCCTGCAACTTGAAAAAATACATGATCCCAGCACTGGTATCACACTGCTTGTTAACTTACTGCCTCACTAAGGTTGGGATTGTTCCTGCTACCTGTCTCCAAAACTGCCCCGGGTGCAGTTCAGGGCTCGTTTATTCCAGAACTCACCCCAAAAGCCCCCATGGCAGATCCTGGCCCAAGCCTGTGCCCCACACAGTCCTCCAACACCAGCCCATAAGCCCTTGCATCCCCATGGATGCCCATGGGCCCTTGGGCATCTCACAGGGCAGGAAACACTGATTCCCAGTGTGATGCTGTAAAATCACTGCTCTGCTATTCCACTTGCAGCATTAGACATACACAAAAACATTACAGTCATGTTTTAGAGCCATGGGGGCTGAAGGGGATGGAGGACCAAGCGCTGCACAGTTTTGTCACAGCCAGCCTGGGCTACTGGGCTACCTCCAGCTGTCAAAAAGCCTTTACCGCTGCTAACAGCAATTCTTTCCACCTGGATCTGGGCAGGAGGGTGTGAGGGAAGTGGTCTGGGGGCTCCTGCAGGATGGAGCTCCATTGTCATCCCCAGCAGGTCCCAGCTGGCTAGGCACTGGCAACTAAGCCCATCTGTTCAGCGAGGCTGTGCCCTGTGGAGGAGTTTGTTGCCACACCAGCACATTGAGTTTGGTTTGAGACACCCTCACAAGGTCAGCTGGCTGGTTTTTCTTTTAATAAAGCCCTACAGAAATTACTCACTTCACCGGACTTCTTTGAAGGTGATCCTCTACAATGGTCAGCCTTTGAAGAACGAGATTTTGTCCTCGCGCCCCAGCAGGAGGCAGAGGCAGTGGTGATTTTTACATGGCATGTGGATAGCAAGTAAGCAAATTCGCTTGAACTTGCTCAGCTGGGTGTTTTGCTGCTCCACAGCCAACTGCCTCCCCCGCAGAATAAGCTCTGTATGAAATGATGATGCCAATTTTTCTTATCCTGAAATTTAGCAGAACCACCTTCCTGACTGAGCAAATGTGCTGGTATCTTGCAGTGCGGGCTCTCTCCTGGTGGAGAGATGTAAGCAGGAAGGAAGCTGGTTTGGATTCAGTTTAATTTCCCCAGGGTTATATATGTTAAAGAGAGCAAGCAAACAAAACCCAGATGCAAATAGAAGGTTAAATTCTCTTCTCATTTTTGAAGGGGTAAATGTACAGTAATCCTGCTGACAACAGGGCTGTTCTCGGGTAAAAGGAAGATTGCTGGAAACCAACCTGACACAGGAAAGCAAACAAGAGGGTTCTGAAGAGGAAAACCTGCTTCATAACTCTCCTCTCACCTTTTTCTCTTCCAGCCTTTCCCTGGGCCAAATTCTGCTCCAGATTGCTGCTGTAAAGTTCATGCAGCAGGAGCCCAAACTGGCCAGAGCCTAAAAGCAAAACTGTTCCCCCTCTCCTCTCAGCAGCCACACCAAACCAGGGCTTACTTTTATTAAAACACAGATAAATAAATGGGAGAAAGCTCCAATCTCCTGAAAGAAATATTTGCGGGGAAGAAAGGTTTCCAAAGAAATCTCCCTCTCCCCACAGGCTGTGCCTTTCCCTCTGGCTTCTGATGTCAGTTCTGTCACTTCTAGCTGCTTCCAGGACTGACAAGCTCCTCACCTTCCTCCCCAATGCCACCACCGTGGAGACTCGACCCTAAGTCTGTTTTCCACAGTCAGGGAGTACCCTGTCCCCCAGAGCAGCCTCCCGGCCCATATGCCCCCAGCAGCTCCCCATTTGCTCCAGGACCCAAGCTGATGTCGATGGTTTGCATTCACAGTTCTGTACCTGAAAGCAGAATCTGGCGCATGAAGAGCTTGAAGATGAAGTTCTGGAGAACAGCTGCCTCTGACCATTTCTCTTTCCCTCATCTCTCCTTTCTGCTCCTGCATATTTTTCACACCTGGCATTGCAGAGCCACCTATGGTGGCATCTGTCAGTGCTGAGCAGCAGGGGATGCTCCATCAGCCTGTCCCCTTGCCCACCACAATGGTCACACAGGAGAACATCGAGGGCCCATACCGCAACAGCACTTGGCACGCTGCAGGCGCAGACAGGATCTAATCCCTTGGTGAAAACAGCCACCACTTACCGCTTCTCTACAGCGCTTTCCACCAGTTTTGCTCCCTGTTTGAAGGTTTGCTCACACATCAGGAAGCTCTTTGCTGTTTTCCTTCCCAGAGTGTAGAGGAATGAAGCTGGGTTAATTGTCATTGATAATATAGAGCTGTGGGCTGGCTTCGGGGGCGGTGGGTTGGCTGATGTGGATAAGGTGCAGCTGTGCCTGGTTCTGTTAAGTGGTTGAGAGCCAGTAAAGAGAGAGCAGCCGAGGAAGAAGCAAAAGAAGAAAAAGCAGCAGCAGCAAGAGAAGAGAGAGCAGGCCCTGGATGAGGTGAGGAGAAGGCAGCAGAGGGACTAGGTTGAAGAGTGTGCTGGTATGAGATGGTAAAATACCTTGTTGCAGCCTGATAGTTTGGAGAGTGCTGTGATATTAGAGTGGTGGCTTCCTCTACTCAGTGAGGGGACAGAGAGGTTGGACTCCCTCTGAAGTTTCTAGAGCTGCTCCTGTAGATGTCTAGAGGAGCTCTGTGGAGACACAGCACTCTGTGCTCCAGCCTCCTACCCACACACCCCTGTACAGTATTTTCTCCAGACATCCTTGGGTTTTGCTTTTCCTCACTTCCCTCACAGACAGGCAAAGTTATCTCAATGTCAAGGAGCATTTCCCAAAATGCAGCTTCTACCTCTGCCCCTTTCTGTCTTTGAAGAGTTATCTTGAGGACCAATCAGTTGCATTCCTCTTAAAATGCATTTCCAATGCGTCTGAAAAATAAAATGATTGCCAACAAATTTATCAGTACTTTCCTCGCTACCTTGTGATGCATAGCCAGATTAAGACCCAACAAAGGATGTGATGCCTAAACTAGGACACAGGCAAGTATAAAGGCTCTTACAAAAAAAAAAAAATCTTAGAAAAAGAGCCAGAAACTTTCTTTCTCCACAGCGGCTCAATTCTAACACTTTGGTAGGTCCAGGGTACCTCTTTTGTTCCTGGAATTTCTGTAATTGACCTATTTGGTTTGCAGCCCCTGGGTTATGTTCCAAGCTACCCTCACTTGGACAATCCAGCTCCTGGGGCTCACTGGGCAGGCTCATTTTCCAACTCACCCCCACGTGGCACCAGCTTCTCCTTGGACACTCAGTTCTTGGCTTTGGATCCCAGTTTGGGGAAGAGAAACTTAAAAGTTAAGCTGCTAAACTGAAGGGGTGTGAATATTTTGGGTCTGTCCTTCACTATGATAAATGTTCATACTCTCCCCCAGTATTTTATCGCTTGTTTTTTAGCCACAGCTGGTTTCACTGGCTGTTACTTCTTTCTTACTCTACTGGCTTTTATCTTTCTAATCATTCACTAATGGATTTTCTTTTCTATTCATTATTTGTAACACACATTTCTTATTCCCCATGGCTGCTTTCAACACCATTGATTCATTTTTAGTTTTCTGATGTCCTCTCTCCTTGTCTGCAAACACTGCTTTTGCTGCTAAGATTCTGCCACAGCTTTCCTTTCTTAAATCAGAGGCAGAGGGAGGGTTTGAAACAGACACCCCAATTTCTAAGTCCTCTCTGTGATAAGACATGACCCGGAATGTTTTTTCCCCCCTTTCCCACAGAAGCTATGCTGTCCTACACCACATTTATACTAGGTCCAATTTTTAATTACATCTTCCATAAGTACTTACCCTGAATCAGAATAGCAACTTTTTTGCCAGGTGGGAATTGAATGTCAGTTTTTGACAGTAATGCCCAAAACCTTCAGGGGTTCCCTATCTTTCTTCCAAATCTTAATAAATCCACAGGAAAGTATCAAGCAGAGCACAGAGAAAGTGTCTTATCAGGTCTGGAGGCCCTGGGAACATCACATCAAATCCAGCTGTACAGTCCTCACCAGTGACTAGAGTTAATTTTTCTATCGACAGCTCTGAGCCCTTCGAGAAATCCCTTGGTGACCTCCATTTCATTCCCTCTGCATACGTCTTCAGTCCAGTGGACACTGTTAATGATAACTTCAGCAGAGAGGTTCTCATTCTGCAAAGCACTTAAGCCCAAATGTAATTTTCAGTGTGAGGATACTGCCATTAAAATCCACGGCAAAAGGTACATCCCTGCCTGTTGTACTAGACTGGGGGTGACCAAACTCTCACCTTTCATCTACCTGTCCTAGCAGGAACCCCAGGATCCTGAGAGGGGGACCCAGTATCAGTGTCTGTCGTCTTCTCAAAACAGCAGAACATGAGGAACAGCACAAGTGCAGACGAAGGGAGGCCCGTTGCCTCATTCTCTTCTGGGCCCTAATTCCATTGTGTGGCTGCTCCTTCCCTGCACGGGAGGAAACAGCAGCACCTAAACACTACTGCTTGATCATAGTGACCTTTTTTTCCCCTCCGTCTTCTTTCCCAGTTGCAACAGGAATGTATGCTGTAAAATAACTAAGTTTATATATAATGTGAGACTCTATGAAGACCAATAAGCTGCAGTTTTACACTCACTTTGAAGCCAAAACCTTGCTTGCCATTGTGAAGCTGGCGAGGCTTAAACAGGTGAATACGATGGGCAGGGTTTGATCCTGTCACATGGAGAAAGCCATGAACGGCTGCAACTGCTTTTAAAGCGGTCACAACCACAGCTCTTCTGCCTCTGGCTCACTCAAAATGACCTCTTCCCCATCTGATCTCCTTTAAGTGCACCACTTTATTTTTTCTTTCCTACTGGAAACTAAAGAGTGAATGAAAACCTTGCTATTTGGGATGGCATTAAAAAAAAAAAAAAGGCAAATAAAGACATTTTAATTACATGGGATTTCTGAATAAGGTTTCAAAGTGGGGGGGAAAAAGTAGCTGTGTGCCTGGTACACAGAGAGCTCTTTCTCTTCCCCTTTGTGGCAGAGGAATCAATGGAATTCATATAAAAGAAGGAGGAGGGGTGGGAAGAGAGATAGGAGATGCCTTGCTCGGTACCAGCAGGTCACAAGTCTCATGAGTCTCAAGCAGGGCTTGCAAGGAAGTTGCTGACTGTATCTCCATGTGTACCTTTTTGTTCTTTGCCTTGGATTTGCTGGTCAGTGGCATGCTGCTTTGCCTGGCTCTCCATAGAGCTTGTAGCCTACAGGAATTTGGACAGAGTGGTACAGACATCGCCGACAGAGACTCTGATCACTGACTATCCCTTTAAACGCAGTCTCATGACTTAGTCTTTACTCCACTACCTATTAAAGAAGGAGACGAGACGTACATAGGCAGCTTCCATTCAGACACCCAGAAGGACACAGAAAGGCAAGACAATTTAACAGAGCTAACTGTGAGTAAATAAGAGGCATTAGAGGTGCTCTCTAGAGCAAAGGGCATGGAGAAAGATTTGTAGGAAATCCTGCAGTGAAAGAAGGTGCAGTATTTTTTTTAAATATACTTGCATACAATGTTCAAAAGGCGAAATTCTGTAAGGAAATGTCATTTTAGCATTATACCTTTAAATATGAATCTAAGTGTCTCTTAATATAACGTTGACCAATGCCTGATTTCCCATAAAAATCCGCAGCACTGATTTTGTGCTGCAAGCACTGGTGCCTTTTGCAAATACAACCTTTTTTCACTGGGATAAATTTCATAGAAGGAAAATCTGGGGGGAAATTTGAAGCCAGCCTTTTGCAAATTTGGATCTAAAGCCCAGCCCGGAGCCTCCAGTTAGACACCTGCACTTCACGAGGGGTGGCCTTCCTTCTGAGAGTGACGGATGTGATCCCCTTTCTGCTGGGGACAGAAGGGGGCTGTGGGTGCTCAGCAGCATGGAGACTGCACTAAGGTGTCCCAGCATGCATGCGGGGAGCTAACTTTTTAACCAAGGGGCTCTGTGGCTCCATGCATTGTAATGGCCAGTCATCCTATATGGTACAGCATTTGGAAAACTCAGCCCTTGTTAGTCAACAGAGTCATCAGCATGTCCCTACATCTTTTTTTTTTAAATGACAATAGCTACTGGGTAGACCTGGACAAGTATTTTAACAGTGATCATTACTATTGCAAGTGATATCTTAAACTGATGGGAAGAGGAAGTTCCTCTGTCAGCTCAGCCTGTTGCTTTCCTAAATATCTCTGTATTATTAATCTCAGGTGTGATCAGCTGGTGGAGTGTTCCCAGTGTGCCTTCATGTTGCCCATTTCCTTCCCTGCACTGATCCTGTTTGCTTGCTGCTTAACCAAAGGAAACTGCATCTCCTATGATGAGCTGAAAGAGCTGAAGACTGAATTTGCTATCAATCTCTACCGGCATGTGTCCGAAGCAGAGAACAGAACCAATGTGGTAGTCTCTCCAGCAAGTGTGGCTGTCTCCTTGGAGCTGCTGCAGTTTGGAGCTCAAGGAAATACCTTTATGGAGCTGCGGGATGCCCTAGGATACAACATTCACGGTAATGTACTGCTTAAAGAAAATACTTCTCGTCTTACATTTTGCACTGAATTCACAGATTTACTAAGGAGGCAGCAACTGCACACATCATACTAAACTTCTGTCTCACTTGCAAGATGTAGTTTAGGAGTGTTTTCTCCATCTTCGATAGCCAGGTATCAGCTGGACAAAGGAAACTCAAGGGAGTAGTTGATACACATGTTGTTATTGTTCCTTTTTTCTGGATCAGTGCTTATGCTTTTACTGCACTGAAATACAACCATATCTAGAAAAGCTACTTCCACAAACAGCAGAATTGCTCCTGGTTTCCCAGAGGTTCATTGTGTCCTGGCCTCCCCTGTGTCCTCTGCAAGGAGGTGCCAGGCAGAGGAAAAATTTTACGAGGCCTATAGAAATAGAATTATCTTTAAGACTTTGCACCTTTTTCTGATGTTTTTACAACTGGCCAAAAAGATGCAAAGTTATTAGAAGCAGGCTGGCAGAGATATACATTGACAGATGGATGGTGCAATTGCATCTTTCCCTGAAAGCAGGCTAAAATAAAACTCAATGGGAATCTGGAAGGGATATGGAAAAGGCAGATGTCTTAAAATCCAGCATTAAGTCAGCTGAATCTAAGGATGCTGTTTTCATTTTAGCTCTGGATTATCCTACCATCTCACATCACACGTCAAAAACTATTTTACACTATGGGCACAATGTTTATGAAAAGCAGATGCCTGCCTCATCTTCAAAATTTGCAGCTTACATACAAGACTTTTGTATAGAGATGACACCGCTATTTCTCAGCATAAAATTTACTTTCAGTGTATGAACACTAAAAATAAAACACTACAGCAATTTAATCATCCTGCGCTGTAACCTGCCTTCGTCACCATTACCATTCTCTGTAGCATTGATATTCAGAACCATCACAGCAGTAAGGGCTCACTCTGGCTGATACATACAGATACAGCTGCAGGTACTGGCATAAGGACAGTGCATCTATATTATAAGCAGCTGATACAATGAAGTCTTGCCTACAAGGCTCCTGTTCCTGTAATTCCAGTAGGGTAATTTTAAACAACATTAATTCATACAAGGATTATACTTTGTTTGACGCTTCTGGTCATTAGGGGCTCAGTTATTAAGAACCAACCTTAAGAACAGTATTGCGCAGTGACATTCAGGCACAGATCTCCACACAAAACACAGCCAAGCGCAGAGGTTGTTAAGGACCTGGTAGCTATTTTGCACTGCCTTACTTCTCACGTGGCACATCATATTAAGCAGACATTTTATCTGCATTTCAGTTGTCTGTGGCACAAGCCACATGAGCTTTGACTTTCAGTAATATTAATGCATGAATGTGAAAATAAAGTAGGATGGGATCTACTGCTATAGGTTACAACAGTGCATTTCCAGTGGTGGAGAAGGAAACCACTTCCTCAAATGGTTTAAATCAAATAAATAAATCAAATACTTAGATCAAATTTCCTATTAGACAAGTAAAACCAAATCACATATGTATGCATATATGATAAAATTCCTTTTTTCCATTAGACGTTTGCATTAATATTTCTGTTGGTCTGTCTTAAACAATAATGAAGGATGTGGTTAAAACCTTAGAAGGCTGAAAACAATGAAAACATTGATGGTTCGTTCACTATTCACAGAGAACCTGCACTTGTAATCTTCTTTTAATGTTTGGAAGATTTATTCACCTTTATTCTAGTACTAAGAAAAACAATGTATAAAGGGATGTCTCTCTAGACAGCACAGACAAAATTACGTGCTTTAAAATGCTTTCTTCTTGCTGTTTTATCAACAGTAGAGTATTTTAAAGTAAATTCGAACTGCTCTCCAAGTACAAATTCAGGACTTTGGTTAGCTAAGCACTTTGAGATGACTGAAGTTATAGGCTCAGGGTACCACACCTTACATTAACATCTGCTTCCAATTTACATCTTTGATTTCTCACATCCTCCAGAGCGCTTGCCAAACGCTCCCACACTAATGCAAAACACACAAGAAAAGCACTTTACACTTCAGACCGCATGAGTTTTCTTGACATCTGTTCTGGGAGTTCAATATTTCATACCTTAGAAAGTAACAGATCTAAATTTTAATACCAAACTTGCCATAGGTTATTAGTCTTACTGCAGGTTATTGAAGGAGCACTATTAGGTCAGAAAACGCCCTGGATTCTCAGGTGGTCAAAATCGGTAGATGTGAAACTCTCCCTTTACTCCATCAAGAATCTGAACTGATGCAGTAAAAGTCTCCTGATAGCCTGGCTGGCAGCTGGAGGCTCACCAGTATCCTGCCCTTGACCTGACACTCAGCCTGGGACAGGTCAGTGCAGGCAGGATGGTCTTCCCCAGTTAGCCGCCCCAAATTACCCGTGTCCCAGGTGGCAGCCCACCCTCTCTTCTCTCCAGCGCTGCCTACACCCACAGCTGTCTGTAGAAACTTGGGGGTTCTTCCCTTTATCTAAGGTTTCCTTTGAGTCAAAACAAAGATTTCTAGCCAGCCCACAATGGTGAGCCCAGCCATGGCCATGGGGAGCCAGATACCTGTGAGCTGCCTGGGGCATCCCAGGGTTTCAGGCCAAGGCAGAGGAATACCTGTGCCAAATTCAGCAGCCCAGAGAAGGAAAGGGCACGATATTGAACCCTCCCTTGGAGATGGTGGCCAGCAATTTGTATACAACAGTGAGCTGCTGAGATTTCACACAGAAATATAGGGACACTTGGTAGGGAAACCAGAAAGGTCCTGGTGGTCCTGCAGAGCCAAGAGACACTGATATCTTGTTGAAGAACAGCAGTGCTCCAGACTTTTCTCAGTCCTTATGGAAAATTTACTTATAAAAGGAGGAACCAGCTGAAAACGTCTCAAAGGCAAGTAACAATCTCAATAAGACTTTTAATGGCTAGGCATAGGCAAGCCTCCTTCAAAGCACAACAAGGGATATGGGAAAGGGGCCGAACTGTGAACACAGGAAGTTTGAGATTTGACCCAGCGCCCATCAGCACTGTTCAGACATGGTGCAAGTCCCAGGCCTCAGGAGGTCACCTCAGCATGAACCACGCCATCACAAACCATTATAGTGTGCGACATAATGACAGCCAGAAATGGCTGCTAAATCACACCTCAGGGGAGCCTACTGAAAACTTCGTGATTTTAAAATCACGAGATCCTCTATGTTTGCAGTACTTCTGTTCCTGTTGGGCCCACATCTCATCCCTGCATCCATCACAGAAGCTGCCGCCATTGACCTACCACGAGCTCCCCAGGAGCAAGAGACCAAGGCACTATTCAACAATTTTCATTAGTAGACAACAAGCTAGAGAATACAATACTTAATTTTTGAATGGTATTGAGCTTGTAATTGGTGTAAGCATTTTGGAAGACCAGAACAGCATTTAAAAGGATCCTGGAAGATCAGAGAAATGCGTGAAATGAATAGGACACAATTTAATAAGGGCAGGTACGTAATTCTACATTTAGAAGGAATAATCAGCTGTTCAAATCGAGGAACAATGAGCCAAAGAATAGTGTTTTTAGGAAAGGATCTGAGGGCTCTTAGGAATTAAAACAAGGAATATTGAATGGGAAATAAAATCGTACTTCAAAAAAAAGGAGACACTGTTGTGGCTTGTATAAAGAGTTGCTTGTAACACACATGAAGTAACTATCAGCTCTATTTAGCATTGCCAGAGCTGATCTGCAATACTGGGCCAGTTTGGGGCACCATCCTTTCAAGAAACAAAACACCACATAAAGGCCAAGGGTAGAAGAGACAGGCCTGGGGCAGTCAGGAAGAAGCCTTTCCTGGAATGGGTGGCATTGATAATGGCAGGAGAAGGAGACGGCGGTACTGTGGCATATGCAGCTCAGCCAGTCATAGAATCATAGAATCATTTAGGTTGGAAAGACCTTTAAGATCAAGTCCAACCTCACTACCGGGAACTCAGAGAGTGCCCAAGAAAAAATAATGTACCTTATGAACTGTAAGAGCTGTGTTTGCACAGAGGTGTGAACCTGATGTGACACCAGCCTCTTGACATATCTGTGCTAGTGATTTCTATAGCAATATGAAGAGTACTTTCCTATGCCCAGAGCATCACCGGTCCTTGAGAGTAGTGCTTGACAGTAATACCCCATAAAGTCAAGAGTGCTTCAGCTCTTATAGCGCATTAACTTTCAGAGGACACCAGTGTTAGCACTGGAGTTGAGAGCTGCAGAGCCCGGTGCTATCCTTAGCCTCCACATGGTAATTGCAGTTTCTCCCTCTTGCCTGGCAGATCAAAGTGTGCAGGATTTCTTGCATGCAGTGTACGAAGGAGTGTCCGACTCCAGCCAAGGCACCGTGGTTCAGCTGGCATGTTCCTTCTTTGTGGACGCCGGCGTGCAGCTTTTGCCCCACTTCACTGCACATGCTGCACGCTGGGCAAACAGCAGCCTGCAGCAAACCAACTTCACTGACCCCAACAGAACCGCAGCCCAAATACAGGAATGGATCACCGGTAACCTTGGAGGTAACATAACAACCCATGAGAATGATTGCACATGAATATAATGTAAAATAAGAGCAATGAGAAAAATTGCATTTCACCAAACATAATTTTTTTTGCCCCACTCTGTGTTGTACAAACCAAGGTTGAGAGCCAGGAAATCAAGTTCTTGTGCTGATGCTCATTTCTAACATGAAAAGCGAGCTGGAATAGGTCTGAATCTGTGAGTGTGAGTTTGCAGTGTCAAGCTGGCAACCGCTTGGCCTTGTTCCTCTAATTTTTAAAACAGCAATCTTTTGCAGCATTTTCAGTTTTAATGAGGAGCAGCCAAGTTCCCCAGGGACTTAGTTTTCTGCATTGAATGCTTTCATGCTGCTGTGGGGAATACACAGGGCCATAATCTCAGCAGTCAGACTCTGAGTTTAAAAAGTCAAAATGGGAAGTAAAAAGAATTTACTTTCCACACAAGCAAGAAAAGTAATGAAATTAAATTCTGTGTTAATGAAAAAAAAATATTGAAACAGCAAGTCCTTAGAAGCAGCAGAGCAAACCAGTCCCTGATTTGCTCCACCAGTTTAAGTTACATGAGTGTTAAATTGGCCATCAACATGTGAGGCGATGTTAAAGACACACATTAAAGATACTACTGAAAAAAAAGATTTCTGTCCTTCTCATATGAACTGCAATAAGTGATCCAGTTTCATGTTAGAAAAATATCGTCCTAGAAGCAGATACTGAAATGGGAGTTCATATTGCGGGGCTCACACGCGTATCGATGAATTAAAAATGGGTCACATTTTCAAAAATCTTTGAGGTACCCAAAGCAGGGTCAGCTGAACTGCCAAGTAATCAGGAGATGGGGAGAATTAGGATATGAGTTAGTTGACTTAGTTACTTCATAAAGTGGTCTGTAATAGTGAATCCATTTCATGTGGGATTTCTGGTGCTAACAATGAACCGCTCCAAGATATGTGTAGGCAAATTTAATCCAGAAAACCACTTGGACCCAGGGCATGGTGCCAAGAACTGGGCTGCTGTCATCCATGCGGTTCAGTGAGTAGCGTAGTCCTGGCACAGCTTGGGCCTTCAACATTCACCAACTCGAGCTCAGTTCTGGAGAGAGCATGGACCAACAGGCAATCCCGACGAGGTCCACGTACAGGTGGGGAGGGAAAGGCAGACAGCTTAACAGTGCCTTTTGTGCCTCTTGCCCTTAGGGATGGAGAGTGGTTGTGATTTGCTTTATTTACTCACACAGACCTGGCCTTTAGGCCTGGGCAAGTAGAGTGGCGTGTGTCCTCCTCCCTGCCTCTTTTTCCATGCAGATGGGGATGTGCTTGGCATGCTGTTGGAGAACGTTGGGTCACCGCTTAGCCAGGTCGCCTTGGTGAGCACCATGTACTTCAAAAGCACGTGGCAAAAGAAGTTTTCCTTTTTGGATACCCAGATGTTGCCTTTCACCACAGCAGAGGGCTCAACCCTGAAAGTGCCCACAATGCATCACACAGCTGAAGTTAACTACGGTAACTGTCCTTGATCCAGATTTGCTCTGTTGTAGAACATGCAACAGTTTCATTTATTTACTTTCCACAGATACCACACTAAGATATGTTGCTTTGCCAGCTTAGAGAAGTCTCGG
The DNA here is from genome assembly GCF_015220075.1 of Falco rusticolus. NCBI lineage: Eukaryota > Metazoa > Chordata > Aves > Falconiformes > Falconidae > Falco > Falco rusticolus. The sequence goes on along the minus strand of NC_051188.1, from coordinate 29,444,243 downwards.
AAGGAATCCCATCACATGAAGAGACCACCTGAGTGACCGAATTGACTCCATATAATCCCAGGCAATCACGAAACAGAACCTGGGTTCAAAACGGTTCCTAAAATGTCTGCTGTCCATGCCCCATCCCTAAAAGACCAACACTGCCCAGCACTCCATAATGAACTTGTCAGCTGTAGCAAACAACCGAAAGGCACCAAAATAACACACCAGGAGAAGGGAACAGGAGAAACTGCGGGTACCACAGCATACAAAGTCCATTGCAATCACATGGAGCTTGTTAAATAAAGCTGCCTAGGAAGGGAGGGCTGTAAGAAACACATCTGACCTCATGACAGAGGGGCAGTTAAGAAAAGAAACTATATCAAGCCCCTACTGATTTGATTTGTGAGATGGGTGAGAAATTTCTTGGTCCTCAGCCTAATCACTCTTTGGCTCTTGAGTGCATAAACACCAGACAGAGGATAGTATGACTGGTCACACCAGCACTGCGCACCCATCCCTCCTGCCTGTGGTCACAGCCTGTCTCCAAGGCTTTAGGGTAAAACTGCAAATCTTCGGGGCCAAATTCTGAAACAAAGGGGAGATATTTTTTTAATGGCCTTTATATCAAATCAGTGGATGGCCTCAGCATGGGCTTAAAATTATAAATACAGGTTAAACTTTTATTTGTATAACATATGAACACAGTGTATGTTCCTTTCAAAGGCTTGGAGTATGTGGGTTGCTGACAGAAGGACTCCTGCTGCAGGCTTAATTTTTTACCACCACGAATTCTGCCAATTAGCTCTTTCAAAAATATAAAAAGTTCCTTTCCCTTCTACCCTAAATTTCAGAACTGCACTTGGGTAAAAACCTTCCTAATTCCAAGGCTAATTTTTTTTGAGACCGATTTATATCTCTTTTCATCACACCAGCTTTATCCTTTAAGTAAATAGTTTCTCTTCAGCTCTGATATTTACTCACAATACAGTCGGTACTGGCGATTTACCAAGCTGCCTCTCAGTTTCCTCTTAACTAAGCTGAAGACACCAGGCTCTTCTAAACTATTTAAAAAACATACTCCAAAACTCTATTAGTCCTTTCCTGCACTTTTCCAATTCAAATTAATCTTTCTTGAAAATAAATGACCAGGAACGTACATAAGGCTTCTGATGAGGCCATATACCTGCTCAATAAAACGCTCTTCGTATTTCTATGACTTGCTAAAAACACCTTGTGTAGTGCACTGCAGAATCAGCTCAGGGTAGTTGCCCAAGGTTGAATCCACCTGGGCCTTTTTTCTTTCTCCATTTTTTTCCAGCTGATGAGTCCCAGGTAAACCAAGGGGAAGGAAATCCCCACAGGGACATGACTTTTTGAACTGTCAGTTTCCACCACTCCAGTCATCACGGTAACCTCACTGCTCGACTTTCTTTGATGGAAGCTTTGAGTGTTGGCCATACTTTGGAAAGCCCCTGGAAACCTCTTTTCAATCTGGGAGCCCCTCTTCTAACTTGGCTCATTGTAGTTTTGCCTTCAAGCGGCTGCTTGCTGCCTTCAATTTCTCACTTTAATTGCCATTGCTTCTACCTGTAAATAATGCCACAGTAAAGCTATGCTTAACATTTTACTTAAAACTAGATTGTTGGATCTATCCCTTTTTATCGAATTAGCTATTAAGTAAAAAAAGCTTAGAGATTTGTTTGTTAGGGTCTACCTGATATTGCAGTTTATCTCACTTCCTATTTCTCTCTGTGGCTTGATTATTCTTTTCTCCAGAGTATGTTCTCTCAAGCAAAGACCTAAAATTTCCCAGATTACTTTCTTTTTCTTATAAATGTACTACTGTTTTCCAGTCATGGGAAACAACTGAATCCACAGTCCATTAAAAATCTTTGCTGACCCATTTGCAATTCCACATCCAAGTTCTTTTCATGTTCTGGTGTGGTGATCATCCAGATCCCCATATTACTATTTGTCTCTTTCAAGCAGTGTAAACTCTGTTTCTGTCTCTGGTGTTGTAATACCTCGTGTTCTTTCCTCATTTCCATTAGGAAGCTCACCATTATCCTTTGCTATATCATCAGATTCTTTCTTTCCCAGCAGTTCCAGAAAATAATTGGGATGAATCTAAAAAAAAATTTAATTCACAGTGTTCAGCAGCACCAGTCTTTGTCTTTCTCTTGTTTATATGGCTAAAACTTTTTCCTTTTCTGTGCAGGTCACATCAAGCAGGCAGTTGGCAGCTTGTTATTTCTATGCCTTTTTATATCTGAACCATAATTCACCTGGCTAAGGAATTACATTTTCCTGCTTTTTGCAAGTTTGTCTTTACATCTTTCTTTGTGGTGTTTCCTCTTCCAGGACATCCATGGTGTGTCTGCCACGCTTCTTCCTCCTGCTGGGACTGCCAGCTCCTAAGTGCATTCACACCTCTCACTTGGAGCCCTCCCATCCTCCTTACGCTTCAATCTTTTATAAGTTAATTGACTTTACTAAGGAGTGCAGTTTCCCTTTCCAAAACCCAACACCTCATCAACCTCATTGTTGAGCAACATAAATCACTACATCAACCCGTGATCTTTCAGCCCTAGGTGATTTTGTACCGCCAGCTCACTGCGGGGGCTTTGCTACTCCTGGTGTCTGGGATAGCTTCACCTTTCCTTGCTTCGCAAGCTATTCAGGCAAACAAACAGGTTTCTTGGGACTAACATACGCCTGTTAGTTCAGGAACAGAACTTTTCTCTGAGCTTTCTCTTTTAGTAGAATGAGATAAAGAAATGAGAGGTCTAACATGATGGAAGGCAGGAAGGAAAGGGGCTGCCAGTGCTTCTACAAGTGAAGTTCTCAGGTAAAAACCAGTGACCAGAAATTTAGCAGCTGAGTTGCATTGACTGACCATATGTTTTTGCTCCCGATCCCTTGCAAACTTGATGAAATCAAGTTAGTTGTGCTTGTCTGACCACTTGGCTAAACACAAGAACTCCACCCTATCATCCTTAAGTAGGCAGCTGAAGCATTAAGTATTTGCCCAGAAAAATAAAGTTAGCCAAAATACTGGGGTTACCTTCTCATCCAGTCTGAAATGTGTGAGTTCTCCACAGCTAGAGAGAGACTTATGAAGAAAGTTGAAATTAAAAAGACCATTTAAAGATTGATGATTGTCAGATTTGATAGGACCAACTCAGTTTTTATCACTAGAAATGCTAGAAACTCTTCTAACAAATCAGTTATAAATCAATATAAAAGATTGATTCAGTACAACAAAACAGAGGCATGAGATAACTTCCCTTCATTATTAAATGATAGCAGCTGTCTCCCATCGGGATACAACACACAGAGTGAGAAAGAGTCGCTGTGGCCTGCTATCAATTGCAACATTTACAACATTTGTTATCTTTTTAATATCACTACAGAGAACAAATCAGCCTGGGGACAATTAACACTGCTCTAAGAAAATGTCAACATTACTGTTTACACATGCCTTTTAAACACTGCGGCTATTTTACATATTCATTTTTCCAAGCAATTTGTTAACTATACTTGAATACTGATTTAGCATATATATAATCCTTATGGGATGCTCAAATTCAGTTCAAGTAAGTAACACTAAATGTTATGAGTCAATAATCTCAAATTTTATTATTTTTTTCTAATTAACAAATAAGGACTGTATAACCTTTGTGCAGAATGTGCTGACTTCAAAATATCAGCGTGCCCCCAAATTAAACCATTCACGACCAGTCCATCTTTCCTGCTTGCCCATTATAAACCAGAAGGTCTTATCCCAGCAAATGATCCACAAGCTGGAAGGTGTTTTTAACAGCATAATTCCCTCCCCACATTGCATGGTGGGAGGGCTAATCTAAGAGCCTAAAATTGAATCTAGCAGAATAATCAACACTTAATGAATCCTATATAGTCCATATCTGCAAAATTAATGAATGTTGTGGACTACACAGTTGAGACACCCTATTACTATATATTTATTGGCAAATATTTAGATATTATGAACATGAGCTACCTATATTCTGTTGTTTATAACCCTTGACTCAAAAAGAGTATCTACCCTTGAAGATACAACTACCACAGCTGGATGAAGGAGCAGATTCAGTATTTGGATGGCCTGCAGCAAAGGCACCAAGTCGTTGGCTTGCAACTTGTATTTAACTCCTGGCCTGCTAGGTATTGCTGAGTGTTCCTGAAATGCTATTTATTGGATTAACAGTTAAAAAAAAAAAAAAGTAAAATTATAATAATTGAATCTGTTCTACTGTATAACAGAGTGCATTAGAAATGCCTGGATTAATTTTTCTTTGAAATATGGAACTAAAAGGGTACTTTTAAATAGCTATTACAAACCATTGCAAACCTAATTATGAGTTTGGAAGCCGACCAGCTTGTACTTTTGAGACTAGTTTTTCTAACTTTCATCTGATTTTGCTAAATCTTTGTGCCTAGATTTTAAAAAATAAGGAATTTGGTGCTTAAATAAGCATAAACCTAACTAATATATTGTTTAATGTAACTTTGTTTCTTTAAACAAAGTTTAAACTGATTTTTAAAGGTAGTGAAGATGGAAACATGAGGCAAAGTACACTTCAGTTAATTAAATAGGACACTCAATTTTGGTTTTGTAATTTCTATAAGCAGCAAATTTTTAATGAGAGATATTAGAAAACTGTAAGTTTATTCCAAAAACACGCATTAGAGGAACAGTTGCCATAAAGCTACTGTCGCTACCTCAATAATGTTTTTAAACTCTGAGCAAGGACTACAGCTATATGAGAAAGCAATAAAATATCCGTGCTCTGCTGAGACAGTACTTCAGGTACTATTACTAGCATTTTTCTGACGAGGAATTTATAATCACACAATCAGTTCTGTTCGGAGGAGCCGCTGCTGCAAGTTAATAACCCGAGCTGGCTGCAAGAGCCCATGTGTTAGAGACAACCCCTTATATCCCATCCCTGCCGTTTTGAACCACCTGCTGACCCAGGGTTGGGTTGTGCGTTTGGGGCTTTTTTCCCCACTTGAATGATGAAATCAGATCTGCATCTGCCCACCCACAGGCCAGTTCCAGACTGCAGCTCTAGAGGCTTTCAGCGTGGTTGAGTTACCCTACCTGGGGGAGAAACTCAGCATGTTCCTAGTGCTTCCCAGCCACAAAAGAACATCTTTGTCCCAGATTGAGTCTCACCTTTCTGCCAAAACCATAACCCTCTGGGCCAACAGCTTAAAGAGAATGAAGATGGACATTTTTCTGCCTAGGTAAGCAATCTTAGAACTCCAAGATGGCTTCACTACTTCAGTTGCCAGAATTCTGTGTGATAGTGCTGACATGAGCAATATGTGAGGCAAAATCCTAATGAGATGCTTTTGTTTCTTTTATTCATCACATGATCAGAAAAGCTCTAACCCTTTCTTAAGTCATGAAGAGGTGGGCTGAGAACACCAAAACTTTCTGGTATGCTCTGTAGTATTTTAAAAACACAAGTATTTCTGTTGATCCTACAGCTTTTACTTAAAATTTATTTGGGGTATAACAATTCTTGAAGGATCTAAAACAGAAAAGTTTCTGGCCCTTTCCCACACTCAATTTTTACTCTTTGCTTAAGAAAGAATAAAAATATAACCTTTAAAAAAATTAAGACACAATAGCTTATTTTTACAACTTGCTAGCATACTACAAAAGTACTCTACAAAGAACTTGGGTCCCCCAGCAGTCATACCCATCTTTCTGTGCACAAAGCAAGTTTCAGCCATCCATTTTCCACATTAGTCATTTGCCATTGCTAGCAAATGCACTTGTCCTGGAGGTGTTTTCTATCATCTATTCAAATAAAATTGCACAGCAGGAGGAATTAGGTGCAGAAGGGCCTTTTGCGGCTGTACCTATTGTATGGATCAGCACAGAAGGGCTTCATTACACATCTCTTACAACACATTCCTTGTGTTAACGAAGCACTGAAAAACAATTTGTACATTCATAATTTTTTCTCCAAGCTAATCTTTGGCAAATATTTCAAGAGGCCCTTTGTTACAGCCAAAAAGATTGTTAAAAAGAGGACAATTGGGGAAACACAGAGTTCATGTGTCAAGAAGACTGAGAGGCAGTCTGATTGCAATAGATGGAGGCAAGGGATTCCTTCTGTTAAGGTCTTCACATGAAGAGAAGTTGCTTTTCTGCAAAGTACACTTAATCAGATGGAACATATTGTGCTCATACAGAAATAGATGGCTGAAATGCAAAGGCTTGAAATAAATTGCATCTGTTCCACTTTTTAGCTCTGTGAGACTACAAATCCTGCATTTAAATAAAATCTGTCTTATTTCAGGTTCAGTATTCAAAGCCTTTTTGACCTAAAGACAGTTTTTTCTGCCTTGGGAATTAGAGATGCATTTGATCCCATCACTGCTAATTTTAAAGGCATTTCAGGTAAGAGGCTTGACTGACAGAAAAATGATCACTAACCCAATAGTTGTAGACTCTTACAAGTGAAGGATTCAATAGAGCTGGATCTTCTGCACTGATCACACTTCTTCCTCTGTGAAACTCTAAAACACAATTCACACCCAACTGTTCTAATTTATTATTGGCAATTGTATTTTGAACTGCTGTTTTATAGGAAAAAGGAATCTGAAAGGGACAGGGTTAGTTTTGGTCTTGCTTTTTCCACCCTCCTTTCTTTAAGATTAAAATCATGAAGTCAGTGTAGGCCTGGGAAATGGATATTTATTCAGAAACCTGGGATGCTTTAGTACAACTTGCATTCATATTTGTGTTTTTAAAAGTCATTTCACAGTTAGGGATGCTGGCCTAACAAGTCTGTAATTCCAGCTCCTGACGCCACAAACAATATTGACATATGCCCATGCTACATTGTCTTGTTAATCCAGTGACCAGTGGACTAAATTATACTTTTTCTTTGCTAAAATACTAGTGCTATGATTGTAACCTGTCGCTATTTTGGAAGTTTGAAATTATTCTGTTCTCTGGAAAATTTTTATTCTTATTTAATATTAAATAAAAAACCCTCAAAATTATCTATTTTCTTTTGACTACTTCCAGCAATACAAATTATTTAAACTTAAGTAATTTCTACTCATAGCAAAGAGTCAGAGGGGAAGTTGCCCAGAGAGATGCAGAGTACATGCAATTCTTGTGCATGTGATTGAATAAAATGAAATTCCTCCAATTCAGACAAATCTCCTTTTACAGACAAGTTGCTTTCCTGGAATGAACCTCAGAAGGCACGTTACTCAGGGTTTTTTTGATTCTGCTTTTAAAATTGAATACAGCGTAGTTCTATTGCAATATATATCTCAAACTGCAGACATGCACATTAAAATAATTTGTTACTGCCCACTCTTTTGTTAAAGCCTGTTGCTTTGTTGCAAACAATTGTTGATATACTGATAAAGTGCATAAGGATGTATTTTATAAATTTAACATCTTTTTAAACAAGATAAACACTCTGAGAAAATGAACTCCACCATAAACATTATCATTTAGCAGCTTCTTTCCTACGTAGGCAACTTTGTGGCTTTTGTCGTACAGGGTAAGGCTTGTAGAAGTATTTGACCCTGCCTGTGGCCGTTATGGATTACAGGATATGTTGAGGCCCTTCTGAGTTCTACTCTTATACTACTCAGTTGTGTCATAGTAGTAGGGTTAAAGCTATGACAGTCTAAGTTACACGAAGCAGAGTTTATAAGGAAGGTTTATCTTCTATTTAACCAATAGATACAGTTGGGAAAAGAACAGGCAAGTTTTCAGTTCCTCCTCCATATGAAGCAGAAGCCATAATCTTCAGAATATTTATTCTCCAATCACATTTAGCAAACAAATGTGTTACTCCATTTTAAACCTGGAATAGCTTCCTTATGCCTGAAAGCTTCTATTTTTTTCCCCTCCAAAGTATGTTAGATATATCTAATTTAAAAAATTCTGCCTCTCCCCAGTTGTGTCTTGTTTCCATCCCAGATTTTTGACTGGACAAAATTCAGATAGAAACAGATAAAATGCTCTTTCAGTATTTCCTTGTTTTCACCTATATGTCAGATTCTATTCCCAGATTCAGACAAGAAAGAAAAAAACTCTCAATCTTGCTGATTTCTGCCCTCCGCAGTCAGCCGGGAAGAAGGAGACTTGTGACACTTCTTAGTGTCTTGCTGAAATTCTTTCCAAGTTCCATTTTATGTCACAGTCCCATCATTTCTTCCTGAAGAGAATTTTTTTCTACAATTTGCCTTCCAATGGTTCCTCAATTCATACATTGTCCTATCTTAGTTTCTACTCTCACCATGTAGCCTTGCTTTCCACTACAGCCTGGAAACTTCTCCAGGTAGCAATTCTCATTCAGCACTCAGTTGTTCGTATAGTGGGAAAACAGTCATAAAAATGAAAAAATAGGTAAATGTGGGTAGAACTGAGGGAAAAGAGGATATTAAAATTGGCGACTTAAGGTTCCCTCTGTAGTCAGGGCCAGTCAGATGTGTGCATTCATACGCTCACTCTCCAGGGACCTGCTTCCCTCTGGCAGCAGTACAGAGAGGCAGCATGCTGTCTTCCCTGAAGTAACCCAATTTTCCCTTTCTCATGCATTATCTCACTCTAAAGATGTTCCCGCATTGTGGCAAAGAGATGCTCTTCTGTAGCCTGACCCCAAATCCCACCGTTGGACATCAGTGGAAATGGGCCAGATTGTAGTGGGCACCATTAGCAAAAATATGAAGACACCTCACAGCTCTTCCAGGTTTACACTGATACATTTGCAGTCAAAATTTTGTTGTTTCCCCTCCCTCAGACTAGAAAGAAAATCTGAATGAGTAGCCAATAGCAGAAATGCCCTTACGCAGAAAAATACCTCGACTTTGCATTCACAGTAGTCAACCTTTAAGAATTTCACTGCTTGCCTGAAAGCAGTCTCACATGAAAGTCAAGAGGCATTTGGGCCACCAAGCAAGCTGTGCTCTGTGACAGAGGAAATGTTTAGGCAGGTAAGTTCAAGGCACACGAGTGTTTTAGCTTATTCTCCAAGTTCCCTGCATATAAGAACATGCTGTTACAAGAACAAAGTAGTCATACTATCTCAGCTACATGCTGAGCTAAAAAGCCCATAACATTAAGACAGCTTAGGTGTTCAGGCTGTCTATGCTCATTCATATCAGGCACAGGTATGAAAAAAATCTGTATTTGCATCAGAACTAGAACTGAGGATCTTCTAACATGGAAGCCAGATACAGAAAGAGCAACTAAAAGGCAGGTTTATACTGTGCTGTCTTTCTGAACGTGATGTGCTGAGGATACCAATGGAATGAATTTGACAGAAGAAAAGCTAATAACATGACATGTATTGTTTTCAGCATCAGTTCACATGTAGAAAGGTGCAAAGCATGTACTCCATATTATTGAAGCAAATTCCTGGAATGCTACACAGTCTAAAATTATATCCTTTCTAAGAATTAAGTATTTTGTAGCAGTGCTAGCTTAAGAATAATATTTTAGAAAATGTAGATTCATTTTTTTAAAATGGAATAGAGTAGGGGCCAGGCATACACTGCTATTTGTCTAGCAACATCAGGTGATGATGCAATTACTGCTGCTCCAGCTAAATGCCAAGGGACTGGAATTCTTTGGCCTAGCCAACCTGCAGGGCAGTTCACTTTCAGCCATTTAATTAGTTGCCCCTCTGAAACATCTAACAGTTATGTGATCCTTAGATTCTCAGAAAAAAGTAAAAGCATTCTGGATCAAAAAAATTAAAAAGGCATTCACAATGAAATTCAGAAAATAACTATTAATATTAATTTCTGGTTTTTTTGAAGAGCAAGACAGTCTTTATATTTCAGAAGCTATTCACAAAGCAGAGATTGAAATAACAGAAGATGGTACAAAGGCATCAGGAGCTACAGGTAAATCAAATATACAGACTTTATTTCTCACTTCTGGAGTTTATCACTACAGAAACTACCACCAGCCTTTTATCTAAAAAAAAAAAAAAAGCATGGTAGTGTTTAAATGCATGCCTAACCTAAATTTAAATGTTTATATTTAACACAGTTTCACTTTACCTTTCTATTTGTTTATAAGAACCTGATGAATCTTTTTATCTCAGACTAACATGCAAAGGCTCAAGTGAAAACCAGCTCTGCCAGCCCATGGAAAATCCAGTTTGAGAAAATAAACCACTTATTTTTCTGTTGGATAAGTCTGGTTGCTCAGATCATAAAAGCAAAGAATGAAAAGAGAATTACTAACCTATCTATAGCTCCTGAAATCTTACAGTGGTTGTTTTTTGAAGATGATCTCTTTGATAGTATTAAAGGTAATTATGGGAAAGTTTTGTCTTCATGAAGACGAAGACAGGCTTGTTTCTTACATACCTCAAAGCGTGACCTCTGTGTACAGGCGCTTCTGCCGACATCGTTTCTCCACAAGCAGCTGGGGCTGGCTGAGTGGGGAGATTCAGAGTAAAATCTCAGCTGTGGACTAGAAAGTCAATAAATGACCTTCATAAACTAACTGCATGACATGCCAATAGAAATCCTCAATCACAATTTACATAAAACAGGGGGACTAAAATTATTGAGTCACGCAATCCCCATTTTTCTGTCACTTGAACCTTATCAAAGGTGGGCCCTGCTTTTTTTATTTCCCTTTTGGAAGCCTCAGATGCTCCAGAGATGCTACAAATCGGTGTGAAAGGCAACAGCAACCCTAGAACCCTGCATGGATTTCATAGGCATTACCGCCACTTGGTTGCTTCTCTTGAGAGGCTGAACATGTCCTCAAGCTGTTCAAACATAGCACAGAAGGGTGATCATTACCCACATCTCGCCTTTCTGCTTCTCTGGGCTGTGCCAGCTGTAGACGTGCTCCACATGCACGTTGCAAATGCTGCTGGTCCTTGACTGCAGATCAGGTCAAGATCTGGGTGTCTCTCATATCTCGCCCTTCCCCTCCTTGCTTCCAGGAAGAAATCCAAGGGGCATGTAAGGAGAACACTTCTGTGCATCTCACTGCGGTGCCCACGATGTTGGGCTGCTCTGCCAGGTGTACCTCCCCTCACTCCAGACATCCCACCACCACAATGCCAAAAGAAACCTGAGCACACCTGATTTGGTGTAGTACTCCTCCAGCAACAACTTTAAATAAGACACATGCTGTACATATGTGGGTGTACAGTGAAAATTTGATGTAACTAAGTTAATCTTTCTGCAGAGCTGTGCATTTTTAAATTTTAGGACCATTTTCTTCTCTATTGAGGTATTAGTATTTTTGGTAATTTTTCTGCTAATTCCCATACAAAATAAAAATTTTAGATGGCTTCAATTACATACCCACAACTAAAGAGTGATAGTAATCAGACATCAGACCTTTACCTCATTGAAACAAATGCCCAAACTCCCCCTAACTCCAGTCAGATCAAGCTAAGCAGCTGATTTTAAAAGATATCATTATGTTTATTGTTTGCTTTAAGAGATCTGGCTCTAGTCACATGGTGGCTTGAAAGCTAAAGTGGCAATTTTTTTAAGGAGTACTGAAATATTGCCACTCAAACTAGTTTTACTGAGTTACTTGACTTTTCAAGTGAATTCCATTGTTTTAACTGCTCATTAAAAAAATAATCCAAATCTGGAGGGCTTAGATGTTGTGGGGTTTTTTGACAATGTATTGTTAATACTATATAGCTTCAAGGCAGAATTTATTTAAACAAGATGTATTTTAGTGATAGCTGAGCTGTCGTAATTCTTAAGGACTCTATTTAATCTAATTAACCCACAACCAGAGAGGGGACAGACAGTCATAAATTGAGATCAAGGATACTTAGGTTTTGATGAGATCTCCGACAAAGAAATTCCAGGACAACGTAGATAGTTCTCTGCTCTTTGTCTCCCATTTAGAAAAGCGATTACATTGTGCCTTTTTATCTTTTTTACCAGAACAGCATAGCTAGGAATAGCAAACAGGGATAGCATGGTGTGACTTCAGCAGATAGGGCTGTGATAACAACAAAAATTACATTACCTTTGAAATCCAGACAGACCCACTTGAGCAATGAAATACACACAAATCACCTGCACGTAGTCTCACAACACTTCAGTTGTTCACTCATCAAGACTGATTTCACTGTTGGATAAAATTGTTGTTTTATTCTTAAAGCAGAAGAGCAACTCAAAACTCAAGGTACTAAACATCAAAGCTTGAGGGCACAGTACAGAAGATGGGGAAAAAATGGGCACATTTTACTAATGTTTTCTTTGTTGCATTACAGTAATGGTATTACTAAAAAGATCTCGAACACCTATTTTCAAAGCAGACAGACCTTTCACATTTTTCCTGAGACAAGCTAATACAGGTACGCATGCTTTATGTTTCAGTAGCAGAATTCTTCACAAGCACCACTGAAATCAGTAACAAGTTCTTTGTAATCAGCATGCCATTCTTCAGTCCAGGAAATTTCAACCACCACGGAAACAGCGAGTTTAGGGTTTTTAAAGCATAAAGAATACAGTTCAGTTCTTTAAAAAGAATGCATAATAGTCATAGAAGTCGGGGAAGCCCGATTAGCCTCTCCTACATATATGCAGTACGTGCTCAAATAGATTTCTACCATAATTACAGGCACTAGAAAAATTTTCTAGATCTTAAATGTCCCAGGCTTAGGAACCAACCTCTACAGGACAATTCAAATTACAAATGGGCTGGATCAGCTAGATTAATAGGAAGGAAGTTAAGACAGAAATCTTTCCCTGTAAATGAAATTCACTCATGCCCCCACAGATGGCACACAGCAAACAGCCCTCTGCCTGTAGGCACCAGGACTCCAGGGCCTGAAACTGTGGTGTTAATTCCTACCTCAGCAGTTTCCAGGGGGATAGCTCAGAAATTCTGAAGACCAACAATCTTTTGCCCAGCTACAGCTTGGAATATGCAGAAGCAAGTTTCTCCTCTCTCTTATCTTGAATATCCACACCTTCAAGGAGCCAGTTTTACACATCTGGACCCTTCACCACTTAGTATCCTCGGAGACATTCAGGTTATCAAAAGCCATGGATATTCACTGTATGTCATCAGGTAACTCAGCTCTGCAAAAAGCCCGACCCTGTATCTTCGCTTCTGCAAAGAACTGCCAAGAAATGCATGTTTCTTTTGAAAGTAAACTTTTTTTTCTTGCAAATTAAACCCACCCACCCCCCCCAGCCTTCAAAACAAAACCCACAAAAAAGCGAACAAAATTGCTGAACATGTCTGAAAGAGTGAAGCACCACAGGGCTCCTTTGGCTTCAGTATTAAGACTATACATCTCATTTCAGATATCCAATCACGGAAGTTACTGCAGAATCTCTGCCAAAGGAAACCACCACATAGCTCATTAGCAATAATAAAGAAATACATTATGCACCATCTAGCAGGTTTGCTCCTTAGAAGCATCAGGCCACCTCCAACAACTCTTATCATTCTTCACAGTGCAGTACATTTGCACCTTAAGCATTTTCCTAAAAATCCTTCAAACCACCAAATTTCTCTCGTAACCGGGGTCACGTGTAGTTCAATTTCCAGGGAACATACAGCCATGTATAGAGTTCAGTAAAACACTGGGGCCTGGCATGAAGACAGAAGAGAAATCTTTTTCATTATCTGCTTCCAAGCAACACACACTGTTCTTAGCTGGTGAATACCTGCATATGTAACATTTTGCTTTAAAACCCTGTATCTTACATTTTGACCAAAATGCAAACACATCTTTAAAAAGATAAAAGCTCTAACTTGGTGGGGGTTTTATTTTAAATATGCTTTGGCAACCATTACCATTCAATAAATAGAAGTATTTTTACTTGGCAAACACAGAATTAAAAAAATTAAAAAGGCACTAAAAGCTGATCTGTGAAACCTGAGCCACAGACTCTTCAGGATTAAGAACTGATTTCAGTGAATAAAATTGCTTAGCTTACGGTTTGTATATATATATAGGAAGGAAATCAGATTGCAGAACAGAGCATAGCAAAATACATACATTCCAATGCACTCAAAATCAGAAGTACATTTCTGTAACTTAAGCTTTTTAATGCAAAAAGTGAAAACACTTAGTCATTTTGTTTGCTCAGACTTAGTGACTGAAGTTGTTCAGGTATGCAAAGGGGAAAGGGTAAACAAGATCTGCTTTTTATATATTTTATTCACCTAACTAGAGGTACATAAAAATTAGTATCCCCATAAAATTCACAATGAATATTTATTTAGAACAAAAGCCTTCATAGCATCAGTCCTCTAGTAACAGCAGAAATATATTTACCAAGACTTAAAATTTAAAATTAAAAAGTTTGGGGTTGTTTTAATCTGAACTTCAGGTTTGAATGCATCCCATTTGAAGGGCAGGCAAGGTAACAGCAATACAAACAACTGAAACAAATTCAAAGAATCTGAGGCAGTGATTTAATTCAAGAGGTTGTAATAATCTGTTCTGTAACTACATCGTCAACACAAAGGAATGAATTTAGGCTCTGTTTCGCTTAGTTCAAAAGTGATTCTTTAGCCAATAGTGTGGATAAGTTTTAGGTTTTGGCAAATTTTTGGTCTGGGCTACCAACTATTTGGAAAGGCCTTTTTGTTTTTAATATAATAATTTAGACACTTCTGTTTAAGCAGGCAATTGCAGTCGATTTTTCCATACAAGCAATGAATGATCACAAACCTTTTAGTTCTGTGCTCAATTAACGTATTTAAACTGCACTATTTGAAAATGTTGTCCTGACTCAAATAATATTGTTTTCATTTACAGGTTCAGTACTCTTTATAGGAAGAGTTACAAACCCTTCATAATAAACATTAGAGCAATACACTGTCTTCTATTCCTCCTATGGTGAACTTTCCTTCAATGAAATTAAAGGCTACATTATGTGTATTTATTAAAACACTGTTTTAAACAACATCACTTTTGCAAGAATACAAGTAAGGAAGCCCTCCGCTCTCTTACTACATTGTATACACTGTTGGAAACTTACAGCTCTCTAGGAATCATGAGCACCACAACCACAAAGACAGTAAGCATATAAACATTTGAGGAAAAAACCCAGATTTTGCCACCTAAATGTTTAAGAATATGGACCAACAGCTTCTGCTTAACTTCATCAAGGCTAAAGTCAGTTTGACTGATGCCAAGCATCCCACAAGAAAGCTTTGTGATACATGTTATTTTTCAAGCACAACTTTACTTCCCTGTCCTGAAGTCAAAAACTTAAGAACACAACTGAAATTCAGTCTGGTCCCAGATTCAGATACAATCCAGCTGAGAACATAAAATAACAAGCAAACAGCAAAATGCTTTTAAAAGGAAATCAAATTGAGAGGCTGTTTCAAAACTGATGGAACAAATAGGAAGCAGAAATACCTGCTCAGTGACCAAACATTATTGCCAAGAGGTAGTAGCACAACCTTTACTACCTTTTATTTTACTTTAAGTGAACACAATATAGAATGGACAATTCCTGAAGAACACTGAATGAGGCTAAAAGCATCCAGAAAAACGCTTTCCTTCAGCACCCTGACAAAAGTTGGGATACAGCGAGTTTTTAGTACAAGATTCAGCAACTCATCACACAAGCACCAGTAACTCAGGCCCATAAAGATTTTGGGTGAGGACTGCAAGCCACCAACTCCTAGGAAAAGCACCAGAGGGGAGCTGCTCCCACTGAATCAAAGTTTTCCAGAAGTTACAAGTATCTAGTACAGATGAAAGACATGGCTAATAAAGCATTCAGTAATACTTTGTGTCCACGCAGCAGCGCCTTCTGGCTGTTCCCGCATTTGTAAACATGTAAAAAACAGCACACAAAAACTTTGGTCAGCTTTCCTCAAAGGCTGCTGACCTCTGCTTCTTACTATACTGTATCCTCATAAAACCGGGGGTTTGCCATTGCTGTGGATGTGCATATAGGACACCAGTCTATCATGCTAGTCACCAGATGAAGTACAACGTACACAAGGCCACGAGGTATCATTCTACCACAGATGTGATTCAGTATTAGTTTCCTTTCACTTGTTTTCTGACTAAGAATATCCAGTGATACAAAACCACTCTTCGTTCTGTAACACTGATACTAGAACATATAAAGCTCTGGAAGGGGAAGGCATAGTGAACCATTCCAATAAAAACTGTACTCAATCCTACACAAAGATTAAAATAGAGCTTTTATTGATGGAATAACAAAAGTGCTTTTCTTAAATATTTTTCAAAATACATTTATACAACTTACAATAATATATCCAAAATAACTGTATATACAAAACATTACCTTGTTTAATGTATGTGCTTTTTTCTTTTGAAAATTACAAAGCAACTTTTTGGCAAAGTTCAACCTTAAGAGGTGATAGTTTTGAAGGTTGGATTAAGAAAATAGAACCTGAGGGAAAGTGACACTTAAGTCCATGACAAGCAAGAAGTTCTCCATTTAGTTAAATAAAAATGTTTTTGCAATATTTTTCACATTACAAAAATAACAGAAGTGAAAAAAAATGATGGATATTTTTCTCATCATTTTATAGAGCAGCTTCTCATTCTTTCAGGTACAAGAACTTGAGATAAGAGTGCATGTCAAAAATGAATGCAAGTAAGGACAGCAGTGCCCTGCTGTGGCTTTCTCTTCTGTGCAGTGTTTCTTAGCTGCTGTTGATATGGTTGACCTGATTGGATCTGCGATGGATTTCTTCCAGAAAGCTCTCAAGCTGTTCTATCAGCATTCGTTTTTTAAACCTGCATTTAAAAGAAAGCATAATAATGGATGTAAACAGTAATACATCAATCGTTCACAAAACTTTTACTGAACCCTGGACATTTCAGTTATTTTAGGTCCAGTGCATGATGAGGTGATATATACCTCATATGTATATGCTGTCTCCTAAAGTTCTGGTAAACTACTAACTTGGTTTTCCATTTCATGAAAAGAATACAAAACTATGCTTACTACAGTCTATTCTAGCATGCTGCTGAACATCACTTAGCCCTCAGAAAGCCAGGAAAAAGGAAGTTGCTGTTTCCAGAAGTAAAGTTCTGAAGTACAGAAATAAAATACATGTCAAAAGAACTATACTCCTGAAGCTGGCAACAGCATTTACGAATTATTTGCATGACTTCATGATGTATTCACAAAAGTTAAGTGTAGTTGGTACTGGTGCCATTACACATGCAGAAGAGTTTTCCTGACAAGAAAATAAAAAAATCATGTAAGTTTGAGAAAGAAATGCAAGAAAATTCAAGCAGTATTCCATACCTGGAGTCTCTGCAGTTCTATTCCGTTTTGATTAAATAAATTTGAACAGCAGACCATTTTGTCACCTTTGCTTACACCCCAGCCTCAGTGCACACAGCTCCTTGCTGTTTCCAGCTAGCCCTCCCCCCCTTGCAACACTCCTGCACCTGAAAGGTCACTTCTGACCAATGCTTTGGCAGCTGCACACCTGCTCAAAAGTAAGCAGCAATTAAAAGATCACACACTTTCTTAACCCAGTGCTATGATGAACTATACACCCAGTTCAGTCCTCTGAGCTTACTAAAGCCCGGCAAAGTCCTCTAGTCCTGGCCAGGCCTCCCACTCCATGTACTTGGCTCATGGAAACATGGCATCTGCCCTAACTCCTGGACCACAGACCGCCCCACAATCCCAGTCTGACTACGGGGGAATCAGCTCCCATTCCCAACCATTCACTATCTCTTTGAATACCCATGCTTTGGGCCCTTACCCATCCTTCTCATCACAGTTCTCAGTAACCCCACAATTCAAGTACTGCTTCCTCTCCACTCTTCCTCATTGCTTTCACAACTGCTCCCAGCTTGCTTAAAAGTATTAAGTGAGAAATAATTATTCCTTCTCATTCCCTCTAGTAAAAGTCTAATTATTTAAGTTAATAGCTAAGTACTTTACTATAATACAATGCTAGTGAAAATTTAACGTGCTTATTGTTCTGTGCAAGTGACTGGCCAATGTTACTTTCCAGAATACCTTCAAGCCCCTCTGAACAGCTGTACAAGTAAACAGCAGACATTTCCTAGAAACCTGGTAGAAGGGGCAGAAAAAACACATTGCTAACTAATCTCGCATTACTGTTGACACAAGAATTCAGGTTAACAGTGCACTGTGTTAAGCCCTTCAGTACATCTCACTAAAAGTTCTTTTCCAAATGCTAAGCCCTACAGCAAGCAATTCTTTTCAAGGCAACAGAAACAATTTACCACATTAGCTAATATTGTAATTAACAGCAATAAGCATTGACTTAATTAAACTGTTCACTCTGCTAGGAATATTAGTACCTTTATTAATAAAACTTCTTTGAGTAGTTCTAGCTACTGAGCTTCAAGCTTCATTAGGATTTTGAAATTGGTTGTATTAATTCTTGCCAGCATTGGATATCACTCATCATTTTGTCAGGCACACGCTTTGGGCTTTGCTATGTGTATTAATAGCTTAAAGCTCCTGATTTGGAGAATAACTAAAAGGGAATTGAATTTCTCATACTGAGAAGTTGGTTGATATGGAGAATGTTGATCTGTCTTTTGTCAGCTTTTGCTCTAAACTCCTTAGCAAAGAAAAAAACTTAGTGCTAGGACCATAAATAGATTGCTAAGCCAACTCCAGAAATATTGAAGACCTCTCTACTACATAGGAAAGGGCTGAAAGGAATTTGCTTAAGTAACTCTTCATTTTGTGCATCAAAGTTGTAGCCACCTATTGGGAAGTCATGTCTCTTCTGTTCAGTAAGGTCTCCTTATAAGCACTAATACTACCTACCAAGGCTGAGCCAAATGTGTATCACTACATATAAGAAAAGACTTCGTCAGGATAGAATTAGCTAAGGATTTAAAATTGAAATGTGGCATCTCTTCATCCTTAGTATTTTCACAACTGACTGGAAGAAAAAAAAAGAAATCCACTATCTACTCCATCTTGATTTCTGCCTCTCAAAAGTGATAGCTTTTCTGCTATCAGAAGAGGAACTGTGGGGCAGTCATTTTCCAAAGGAAGCTGAAAACTGTGGATTATTTTAGAAATCTTCCTCTCCCCTCAAGCTCTGGTGGATTAACCTCTGGAATTGAATGGGGACTGTTTTTAAACACACACACTTTGCTGCTGAAATGCTCAAAAGCTTTCTGAAGTCTGTGATCAGAATCAGAGCTCCCTGGAGTAGGGAAAGAGCAGGCATCCAAAATTTGAATTGCATTCCATGGCATTGCAAAGGTCAGCTATTGGTTAACAAAACAAGACTCTCTCGACAGCTCTAGAGACCCTAGAGATGTTCCCTGCAGGGAGCAGGGACCCTTGGTTAAATGTGATAGCTTGCCTGGACAAGAAAAGAAGCAGAGAACTGCATAGGGATTATAGACAGTGTTATCCAGGTGGATAAAATTACCACACTAGAAAAATCTAACCTAGGAGAGAAGAGGAAGGAGAGATTAAGCTGTTTCTCCACCCAAACCAGTAAAAATTAAATTTTACTCGTCAAGAGAAACAGAATTGCCAGTCTTTTCCACCAGTAGATACAGAAACCTGTTGGCTAAGGTGGGAGACGGGATTAAATTCTGATGCATCCAACAACACTCAACAACTGCCAAATTTTGCAAAGAAAGAGTCAACTCAAGATAACTAGAATAGAGAGGCTGTGCAACAGAATTGAGAATTACAGATGATCTGAAAAGCCTCGTTTTAGAGGTACAAATATTCCAATCCCACTAAGGGCTGCCACGGATACCAGGAGCAACATTATTGCTTTGGTGTGCTGAAACAGTGAGGAAGCATGTATAATTTACAGGAACAACTATGACAGGTGATATAAAGGTAGACCAAACAAAAGCATGATAAAGTAATTGTTGCTATACGACGAGCATGATCTATATAAGTCTGCATGCCCCACTGTGCTGGAAGTAGAAGGCTAGAGGAGTTGTATGAATGTCCAACATTCAGTATCACTTTAAACTCTCAGCACTGTTTTATCAAAGAATGAATTTGCTTTTTCTTTAATTCTAAAATTTGTTTGATAATGCCACAGGAAAAAAGCTAACTACTATAAAAACAGATTAGAGAAAAATATTCAATTACTCTGAGGCATCTGAAATAAGCCTCAAAGTTAGTCACATTTATGATCCAAGCAAGATGCTAGAATTATTAGTTCACTTCAGAACACTGTCGGTTCCAATCATAATTTCATGTTTCTCCTTTCTT
The DNA here is from genome assembly GCF_015220075.1 of Falco rusticolus. Classification (NCBI taxonomy): domain Eukaryota; kingdom Metazoa; phylum Chordata; class Aves; order Falconiformes; family Falconidae; genus Falco; species Falco rusticolus. The sequence goes on along the minus strand of NC_051188.1, from coordinate 29,424,044 downwards.
TCCTCTTAGAAAACATGCAGAAACCTAAGTATGGTCAGTCCAAGGATGCTGTAACAGTTTCTACCTGGATTAACAACACTGGATTTAAATCATCAGCAAGTATCTCTACTCCAGTAACAATGATCTCCCATTTCCACTGCCTCAGACATATTTGAGACTGTGGAAGTAACTCTGAAGGAAATAAATCCAAAGGGCAAAACCATATCTTTATGGAACATACCTGAATCTCAAAACTATTTTTAGGACAAGATTTTGAATTTATGTGGAATAAGGAATTTCAACTTTCTGAAAGCCTAATTCACAGTAACATGCCATTCTGTCCGTTTTTCAGATTATACTCACACCTGAACTTTGGAACCTGTATGATTTTCTGAAGTTACCTTCTCCTTCTATACCATTGTTCATCAAATTTATGGTGATCTGGCAGTTACAGCTGCTAACATTTTTAAGAGAAAATCTGAGGCAAAAAGGTAAGCTTGTGCAAACAACACACATCAGGAAGTTTATGTGCTTGTTCTTTTCTAGGGAATTATTTACTTGCAGTACAAAGCATTGTGTGGCAAGTTTCAAACAAAGAACTGCATGGCTGTCAAGCAATTATGTATGGCAGTATATGTTGCAGTTTTCTAAGACTAATACAATTCAGTTACTTACCTTGAAGCTTCTTTAATAACATTTTGTAAAAATATCAGTCGGGTTTGTAAGCTTCCTTGTACATGCTTCAGCAAAAAGAAGATTCTTTCATATTCTTAGAGAAGAGCAAAATCACAGTTACTGAAGAAATGCCTATACAGATTTTTGTTGTAATAGAGCTGAGTGAAATCTGAGTGAAATTAAAGATTTCATTCAGCTTTTGTAAGCTTTTGAGATATATCTTTTAACAACCAAGCCTGTAGCAATGACATACTGTTTAATGAACACTAACATTAAAAAAACACATGATACTGCAGTTTAGGATATCACTAGAACACCTAACAATTTAATTCTAACACTGATAATATAAAAATCATGACTTCCATGAACATTGATAGGTATATCAATGCTTTAATCATTGATTCAGGGAATTTTCAGCAGAGGTTTTCAAGTAAGTCTTTTCAGCTTTACATTTATTTTGCTTCAGTCTCATGGATCAGTACATTCCTAAAATAGTGATCCAATGTAAATTCTTTGTCTAGCTGTCATGCCAATCATCTGTAAGAGAGATCTGGTATACTTACTCCTTCCAGGTTTTCGGATCTCTTTCATAATTTGTGCTTTTAGCTCTATATTAATCTCTCTGGAACTTCTGCAATGCATTGTTTTTTTCCCTTTGCTGGGTGAAGAGATTGGCAAGTTCTCTTCGGTGCTTTGTTCTTTACTATCCAATTCCTCGTGATTCTCCAAAAACCCATCAACATTCAAGTTATTCCCTAAATGTTCATGGCCTACATCCTCTGTATGAGATGCCGATCCATCCAATGAATTGAATGGAGAAGAGGACATTGAAAACTCTGAATCCACAGTATTTGGGAAAACATCTGACGAAAGTGGGTCTGTAACATGATTCTCAACCACATCATCCATTGTAGCCTCATTATTTGTTTCCGATGCTGAAAAAAACAAAAATTACATTTGCCAGTTTCACATTAACATCTGATATGTCAATGAGTCAGTTCAGTATTAAACTTTGTAAAGCTGTTCTCCAGCTTGTATAATCAACGGTACATGCCAGACACAAGAAAACGTGTTTGTGGGTTGCAACACTGAGCACATCACTACCTCCTGGCAATTAATGGCTTAAAAAAACATCACATGTATATTTATATGATAAGGAAAATTGCTACACGGACTACCAAACAAAAGAAAAATCACCTGTAAAATGAGCTTTTATAACATGCTTCATTTTCCCCATTAAATTGAACCAACAAAGTTTACTTTAGTGTTCAACAGTGAGCAAGGATGTCACACAGCACTTCAGCTCCACAATAAGGGAAGTGAAATCACTACACTACAGCAAAATTTAAATTAACTTCATGTTGTGATATTTTGGAGCATCTGAATTCCAGGCAAAGGAAGAACACCCTTCTGACTGTTTACATTGTCTCCTCATTTAATACAGGAAACACATTGTTTATACTGGGAAGTTCATAAGAAAGAGATTTCTGTCTGACAGACTTTATTAACCCCAGATGCACATTTAAATACTTTCATTTTCAAAAAAGGAGGGATAAAATATTTGGGAAATCAGCCAGTGGTATTTTCACATAAACAAGATTTTTGCACAAATTAGAAAGAAAACCCTCTAAAGATGATGAAGAGTCACTTACTTTTGTGAATAGGAATAGGTTTAACAAGGTCAGGCTGTGCTTGTGTGATTGGTGTCGGTGGCCCTTTTCCTCCAATGTGGTTATTCACAACTGGAGGAGTTTGTGGTCGACCTCTGAGCAGCGGGGACATACAGCGTCGTCTTTTTGGAATCCCTTGCATATTTGGTTCTCCAGGTCTTTTATGTTTATTTTGAGGTCCTGATACAAATTCATCTGCTTCATCTATCATCATTCCCTGCAATTAATTTAATGGGGAGAATTCTTAAACTTTACACCAAAAGCACATATAAAATACAATGAACGCTTTGGCATCATGATGTTTACCATATAAAGGCACCTATGTACAACATGTCATTATGCACTAAATTCATGTCAACCTAATCCTTCCTAGACTACATCAATGTGCTTAAGGCCCTTATCCAACAGTCTGCCAAGTAAGACGCCCAGGCAGGCTGTCAAACTTTTCAGTAATTGCAAAAGGACTCAAACATTTTAAAAAAAAGCTCTAAGTTACATTGGCAAATTGGTCAAGTCCAAGACAGATTTGGACAGAAGGGACAGCCCATGCTCTCAAAGTTATGGGAAGCTTTTTATGGGAGCAGTTTGGTAAAGGAAACATGATTAGGCAGTGGCTATAGTACAGTCACAAACATATTTGATTTATAATACAATGCAGAGGCATAATACTGGTTTTCCAATGAAGACTGCCCTCCATAGGATACTACTGATGGAAAAACATCTGAGACTTTCTTGTAAGCAGTACTTTTCTGAATACTTGAAAGTTTCTCCAATACATTGCTCTTTGAGTGGTCTAATCAGCAATGCACACAAAACAGCACATTTTTTAAAAGGCTTTACAGAAAAGTCACCTTTTTGTCCAATTTGAATGGATTGCCAAATGTATGAAGCCTTCGTGGTTGATCAGGATCAAGCTCTCGGAGTGGAGAAGGTATTTGTTTTAGATACTCCTGGTAGTTTCCCATTTGTGCTATAGGTACGCTGTGAACTTGGTCTGTCACAACAAAAGGGTATATTAATATATGACACTGCTCACCTTACAAGAATTTAGTCTGTATCTACTTCACACCTCCAGTTTTCAGTCTTTAATCAAATGCATCAACGAAAGAGATTTGCAAAACTCACCATTATTCTTTCCTAACTGGTATTTATAACATCTTGTTTTGAGTGCAGGAAACTTGCTTAAATGAATCAGCACATCTCACGTATTTATCATTATGACAGGGAAATAAGCAACAGTTGTCATGCATGGATGTTAGCTTTCCAGTGTGTCCCAGAACTTTTCAATGGGGTAGATGGGTGAAAAACTGGAACTGGGAAATTATAACTAAAACATTACTACAAATAAAAGATTCATTAATGCAAAGTAGTAATGCCACGCTGCACACAGCTTTCACATAACTCTACCCAGTTTTAGCCACTCAAAATTTATTTGTTGAGACTAGCATTTTCCCAAAGCAATAGTATTTTTTGACTACTGGAATCAACAAATTCTTAAAATCCATAGGACCTGATTCTAAACTTGTTATGGATTTAAAGCTCCCAAGCCTTTAATCAAGCAAAACATACGCTAGCAAAAATCCTGGAAAAAATAACATTAGTTTTTATGTGGTTTAACCTGCTTTCCAAAAAGCAACTTCTCTACATTTCATATTACATTATCACTTGATCACAGATATTAATCTGACCTAAGCAGTGGCAGGACTAATGTAACACTTTCACTTGCATTGCCCTTCTCATTTTCTCCATTTATTTCATCATCTTCTGTTAGATGCCATAAAGCAGTGCCAGAAGACACAGTAGAAAGATGAAGGAATAAACTAGCAACTACTGAACTTTTTGCTGTTGGCCTAAAGGGGGAAAAAAAAATTTAAAAATTTAAAATAAAAAATCACACTGGCAGCAGCCAGTGAGCAAGCTTACTTTTCCACTGTTCACAATCCACTTCTATGGAGAGATACCATAAAGTTCAGAACCGCCCTGTGATTTTTGACTCAGAAACACCAGGAAAGTCAGGAAAAAACAGTGAACCAAGAATCTTATGTCAAAGCCCAAGTCTCCTCATACAGACTAAAGGACAGAGCAGTGAATCTGCAGTCTTCTCTATCCTCACCAATTTTTCTTCCAGTAAGTTATTTAAGGAGAAAAAATATCTAAAAACCATGCAGTTTAATGACAGTACCAGACATTCATTAAATTTTAAATAACTACGCTATTTGTTAAAGTCTTCATTTTTTTAGTACCAATCATATCACAGGGTAGACAAAATATTATATTATCTAACCTTCATCTTGTCCTTTGAGGAACTTGCGAGTACTCTTCAGTAAATTAGATCTCATTCGCGTTAACTGATCCAAAAGATTTCTTCTGGGTATGTCATAAGCATTTCTAAAAGTCTGAGGTTTCAAATCCTACAGTTCCAGTAAATAAAGTTCCAATTAATACCATATATGAAACAATATCTAGCATTTCAATGGAAGTATATTGAAAATAACAACATTACACACAGTGGTGCTTACCTTATTCAGCAAAGCTATTTGGAACCCAGCATACTCCTTCATATTGAGGTCTAGAGGTCTATGAGGAATTTCCCCAGTAATCCCCTGTAGCAGATGTTGAAAATCGTTCCTATGTGCCATAGACAGGTTGTGTGATCTGCTTCTGACCTTAATTCCAGTCTCTTGCGCTACCTTTTTGCCTACAGAGCCAATGACTCTATCGGACTCTATTTTGGCCTTAATTTGAAATAAATAAATAAATAAAATTGACAATATGCTCTTAAAAGGATTAGTCAGACTTATTCATTTTAAATTCCTACCTAGAAGATTCAACAATGTGCTAATACACTATGACGACCATAACCAGGATGAGTGCTTAAGGAGTGTTTAATACATAACCACTTAATGATTACTACAATTTTAAATATAGCGAACAGTTTGTGCCTAGGTCTTCTGCATATTTCTCCTCTGCTGCCCATTATGGTATCTAAGCACCAATATGCATGCAATGCTTTTATTTTCATAAAATGCCGTAATTTGACTAGTAATTCCCTGCAAAACTATCTATTCACAGACTATTTTCTACAGTAACAGCTTAACACTAACCTTCAAAAGACTGATTCTCTCGCAACTATAGTTGTGATCAGTCACACAATGGTATCAACTTTTTAAAGCTCAATACAAATAGTCATAATATTAATATGAAATACATGAAAATACCAAATTCTGATTGACTAGACAGACCTAACCCCCAATAATACATATTAGATTTGTACCAAAATTAAACATGTTCATAAATGCAATCTTTTTGGCAGAACAGTTGAACGAAGAGCCAAAAGTAATTTATTAATACACATGCCAATGTTGGTTTTGCAGTTTCACATAAATTTATATACTACTCAAGATTTGAACATGTACTTGTTAACACTGAGTCTCTACTGGCAGTGCCTTTCAGAAGTTAGAAAAGCTTTAAGTATAATTTGCAGTGCATGTCACTGCATTTTAGGAGTCTCAGATGTCTAGGTTGAATCATCAGTTCACAGAATACCGAGCAATACAACTATGATTTAATAAGATATACTGTAAACCTGAAGAGGTTTACTTCCTCAACTAATCATTTATAACAATGTTTTAAGAAAAATTTTAAGCAAAAGCTGTGAGAACTCACTAGTTCACATGTTTGTCACATACAAGTTCTTACATACAAGTATGTAACTAAGTTACAAGTACTTGTAATATTGTTTCTTGAAGTTTCAAGCTTAGTGCATTATTACCTTGAACAAAAAAGCTTAACATGCACAGTTTAACAAAATGAAAGCGGAGGTAGCAGGGCAGAAATGCTTTAGCTGGTGCAGGAGACTACTCAAAGATACGGGCACTATTCTGAACAGTCAACAGTTTCAAAATTCACTTGCCACTTATACATCTGTATCCTTATTTGAAATTCTGGATTATATCAGTTTATATTTACTGAACTCTTTCCATTTCATTTCACAAACCAAAGAAAGGATACTTTCTGATTCAGAAGCACAAAGTAGAAATCTCTATTTTCTGAAAAAATGCCAAAACATTTTTAAAATTTAAATAAGACAACATGTTTTCTTTTGGACAAAAGTATGTTACTGTCTGTACAAGTAAAAATGCTGCTTAAATAAAAAAACTCAATCTGTACCTCCTTATTTATCCTTATAGTCCAGTCTAAAGCCTATATTTTTTTCCTTCAATTTAAAAAAAACAAAACAAAACACAAAATGCTTTTTTACTAATTACTTTTGGGAAAGTATTAACTTCATCTTTCTGCTCTTTTTTCCCTCAAAGCCATTGAACTTGAGTATTTTAAGATTATCTTGATATTAGAATGAGTTTTTACTGCTCTTCTGCTTCAACATTACCTGCTGACTCAACTTTTTGAGATATGAAATGACACTGTAACTAAGTCCATATTCCACATTGTCAGCTATAAGGTTTGGTGCTCCCATCATTCTCACAGCTTTCTTCAAAGGCTGAAACAGAATATGTTGTATAGTCATATTTAACTTTGTAAGTGTTGTATACATACTTCAACTAACTGTATACATTTCAAATAGAACCAGAGATCCTCAAAGTTTGAAAATAAAACCAAAGACTCTCAGGGCAGCACTTGGTTGTTGTTTTAAAGCATTGCTCCATTCATACAGAATGATTTATTAACAGAGCTGTCATTTATGTACAAGTCACAGTTGATGAAATTTTCCTAACATTCAGGTCGCAAGTCTTTCACAGGACTCCAGTGAAAACATTAAGTACCACTACGCATGAAGTTCAGCTATTGTCTCAAATTGATACTTATTCTACTTTAAACAGGGAATACACACATAGTGGAAAGATAACTAGAGTTACATCATAAAATAGAAATTTTAGCACAGTAAGTCATCTTACCCCGAGATAATAAGGGGGCATTGTCTTCAAATAGCTTTCAAATGACTGTCGCCATTTCAACGTAGGTTTTGCCTTGTGTACTTTAAACAAGTCATCTGATGGTTTATAAAAGAGACAAAATGAAAAGCACATCTAGACACATTGCTTTTCTTCTAATAAAAGCAGCTCTCAAAGAAATGCAAATTCTTCAATGCTTAAATATATGCATTTTAACATATACACAACTAAATATACACACAAGATGATTGCTGCAGCCAAAAGATGGAGCCTGATAAATTATTTATCCAATTGAATTGATAATTGAGACAACAGATTGAGAAAAATGGCTCCCAAAATAATGAAAGAAGCAAGCCCAAAGCACATCTGAAAGAATGATGATTAAGAAAATCTTACACATGGGAGTCTGAGTCATGAAGGTCAGCCAACTGGTGACAACTGAAACAAGTTATTCATGACAAATGCAATGTTCAACATTCTACCTTTCTACAGGTGTGTGATTAATACTGGCATTAATTGCAGTAATCATTTAGATGAGATCAATTTTTCAATTGCCTAGCACCTAAGAAAATTTTTATGAAGTGGTATTTACCTAGCAGTGGAAGGAGGACTGGATAATTGTAAGGCATCACAAACAAATTCACACAATTCAGCGCTGTACTAGCTTTCAAGTAACCAAAAGGATGACCAAGTTCACTGTATTTTGCACTATTGCTCACATATACCTGCAATAAAACACATCATATTGTATGTAAATCCAAAGTATTGTGTGCTGATGTTTTACATCCTATTTTGATTAGAGAATAAAATCTATGAAAAACAGTATTCTGTAAACAACTTCAATTCAGCATGCATTCTACTTGCCTGCCAGCAGGTCTGAGGGGATTTTCTTTCCAGGATAAACTGGGTCAGTGGTGAAGGTTCTAACTCATACTTATCAAAAGGCAGTTTGTCAATGACCATCGGTTCACAGTCAGTACAGGAAAACTTCACCACAGGATGAGATGTGCGAGGTGGCTAAACATAAGCATTCCACTGTTAGTAAGTTTGCACAACAATTAAAATGCAATTGTGCTATGACAATTGAAGTAATACAGGTTCTTTGAAAACAGACACATTTGAGGAGCCTCAATACACAATTTGAGTCTTAAGTGATTATGTTAGCACTGTCTTAAAATCTGAAGAAATCTTGTTTTCCAAATAAATGCCAGTTATCTTGCCCAGTAAGTCTAGAACAGCATGCAAGTAAAACTTTTTGCATATACACAAAAATTTTCCAAGTGGAAATAAATGCCAGTACAGACAAAAAAACTATCTTTAATGCTACTCTGGGGCATGCCTATTTTTATTCCTCACAGAAGCAGGCACTGTACTTTTGCATTTGCTGACTCCTCCAGCACTTTTCCTTCTTGGCAAATTCAACACTTACAAAATTCTAACTGAATTATAATAACCAAGCGGAGCATGAATACAGAAAAAAACAAGGTTTAGAACTCATTTTATCTAGGCCTCTGAAAAATTATTTCAAGCAATGAAAGTGTTTGGATTTTAATCTTTTCATTAGTCACAGGGAAAAGGCCTTCGAGCCTCAAGTTTCAATTATAAGTTAACAACATATTTGAAATCTCTTTCGCTGAAAGGGAAAGCTGATTTTTTGTGTGTGATGAAAACTGGAGCTGTATGCCTTCCACTGGAAGGTTTTCAGGAGAGCAATGTAAGCTCTTACACTTACACCCTGAGCTTCCTCCAAGGCCACTAGAATCTGGGAAGGAGCTCAACTGGGAAGCCTCCTTTTATTTACTCTCTTTAAAAGGTAACAAATATGTAAGATGAACTAGGGAAACACAGGGTTTCTTGGACCTTCCTACCACCTCACCTTGAAAGTCATTTTTCTACATCTATAAGCTTTAGCCTCTTGCTTTTAAGATGAGCCACCCAAATGTCATCTGCCTTAAGTGTCTCCACTCCAAAGAGGGTGTACAGTCCCAGTACACACAAAACAGGAGGCCCAGCCAACTGAAGGAACTGCAATTCTCATCAAAGAAGATGCCTTCAATAAATATTTGTGGTGGAGTTTTTGACCAAGCCATGAAGCAGTTACACTACAAGTAAAAAGGCTGCAAAAGAAGTCAAATAATCCTTGGCTGGACAGAAGAACTGTTTTTACCTCAGAGCAGCCATTTACATGTTGATCTGCGAACATAAATATTAGCAGACTTTCATATACATTTAGGAAACCCTTGATAGCATCGTTACCTACAGTACACGTAACAGTTGTTCAGGTAGGACTGTTTGAGACAACTCCACTGTGGATCAGGTAACAGGAAGGAAGTGAAAAATACCCAACTATGGACTTTTTAAGTAGACAAGAGTTACAAGTTAAGTTTTAACACTATACTTCCAGAACAGTAAGGAAATCCAAGTCTTGAAGCACTATCAGCAAACATAGCTCTCCAACACTGCATAGGGAAGGTTCAATGTGGAATTCAAACTGACAAACAGGAATTTAGCTGTACATGCAATAATCCAATGCTTTATGCTGTTATGAGAGCTATACATGCTACAACTGAGAGAAGAATTTTTTCTCATCTTCTCACCACTTGGGTAAGGCAGCCTCACATTTTTAGCATTTAGTTAACAATTCTTCACTTGGCAAAACGTATTTTAATAATCTCAACCAAGACCTGCAGTAGCAAACTATACTGACTCTATACAGTCAGTGGAGGCAGATGTCATTGATAGTGATGACAAGGAGTACACAGGACAGTTTTCCTACAGAGCAGCTTTTAAACATCCAGTACACAATGACTTTTTTTTTTTAATTACTACGAAGATTTACTTTTATTCATATATGCTAGCTTGTTTACAGTTCAAAAGGGCACCCACATCCTTCAATGACCATGGCCAAGATGCCAGCAATATCAAACCTGTAAATATAACTAGAATTTCATACTTTTATTACTCAACAACGTGTATCTCAAAGGACTTTATATTTTTCTCAAACAAAGGAGAATTTATGAGAAGTTCAATGAGTTTGTTAGCACACTAGTTTCAGATCAAAAAACCCCACAGAACTTCAAGAAAAATCATCATGAAATGGGAACAATCATAGAACTGAATTATTTCTACTTTAATGATTTTCAAAGATCAGCAGAAATGCAAAAATACATTATCTTACTAACAATTAGTTCTCAGACCCAACAAAAGGCAGTGGCATATATTTTTATGGAAAAAAAAATATAATTACTTTTGTGAGTAGTATTTTAAAAAACCAGGGTGAGTTTCTCTACTTGGGATAAATTGAAGGTATGGCTATACTGCACAACAGCAGACGAAATTACATTTACCTGCTAGAATGAAGACAGAACTATCACACAGATTCAAACCCAGGAAGATCATACCATCTTCTATTAATACCATCTGCAAGGCAACAGACTTTGATAGGCTATTATCAAAGTGCCACCTTATTTCTGGTTTGATATTTTAACAGAGTCCAAACAAATACTACGTGCATGTACTAGGTCGACCAATCTGTTACAGGCAGTTTCTTAATGAATGCTTCAAAGCTACTAAAAACCAAAAACCATAGTATTATTTTCTCATTAGTAATTTATCTGAGAACTGCAACACAGGTTTACATGTGTCGTTACTTCTTGGGTCACACTGCTTTTACAGTTTCTCCAATGCAGTACATATCTGAAGGTTTAAAAACAGTGAAGAAATCCTGAAATATTCCCCCCTATACAAACCCTTCACTTTAACTTCAGTACGTACCAGTGTTGGAGAATTTTGATCTGGCCAGAAGGATTCAGGAACAGGCCAATGACCTATAGGAACCCCAGTTTTAGGGTTTGGTCTGACATAAATAAGTTTGTGACAGCTGTGCCAAGGTTGGGGTCCAAAGGGTCTAGATATATCCGCCTGCCCATCTACAGAAGAAAAAGGTTTTATGAGTCAAAACAGTGTTAAAACTCAAAAAGAGTATTAAACAACTTCTGTGAAGAGTTTAAGAATTACACCCCCAGGGAAACTTTTCCTGCAGTTAATATCACTTCTAAGAATAGCAGATAGTTGTCAGTAAGCATTTCTGCAAAAACCCAGAAACTATGAGAAACCAAATAAGCATTGAATGTTTACAGGATCAGAGCTGAGAAAGCCAATTATCTGGAGCCTTTCATACTAATCAGTTTCTTTCTCTTCCCATTGTTATTAACAGATAATCTTCAAATCTCCATGCATAAGAAAAATTGATACACAGAACTAATACTGCTGAACTTTTTATTGCAGCAAAGCAGGATTAAAAAAATCCTACAAACGCTTCCAGTAACATCCTAAGAAGGACCTAGCTAAGTCATTTAGAAAGAGAAGCTAAGACTGCACTGTCATATTTGCTAGCTTAACTCTTAATGCAGCCACTTTACTACACTAAACAAAAGAAGATAATGTGTATAAACCCACAGTATTTCCATATCAAGCTATTTACATTTCTAGCTGGCTGAAAACTGCTGCTTAAAACTCATGAACCCATTTAACCATGCTTGATGTGAATAACTGCATTTAAGGCTACCTAACCAAACGTAGTTTTACATAGTATCTAGCAGCTATAGCCAGTATTTCGGAAAAGTACAACAGAATTTCAGACATTAACAGGTCCTTCTTGTAGTAATGTCTTAAAATGCAACAGTTTTCCTTTTGTTTTGGTAACTATTATGATGTTAAGTTCACTAAATTACATTGATAGTCATCTCTGCCGTTTGATATCACAGTGTAAAAATAAAAAGTTTCAAGTACCATCAATGGGTGAGGGATCAGGTCCAGCTTTTTCAAAATTTATAACAACTCCACTTTGCACTTTTTGCACCAATGACTCAAGACACTGATTCAGCATTCTTGGAGAACACACACAATATGATCGACCTAGAACAATACAGTCAAGGTTAAGGTTGTTCAGTGTTTCTGCCCTTGTTTTAACTTGCAGTATTTAAAACTGTTCACCCACCACACACATTGATTTATGTATGGATCACTGATTTAAGGCTTCTCCCAAACACTCCCTCTTTGTTTAAGCAGCAAGGCAGCCTAGCGAAGCAGTGACAGTGTTACATGCACATCATTGGAAACGTTTGCGTTTTAGCCCCTTAATGACTTTAACGCAAATTCTTGGTTGCATTCATGGAAAATGGGCTCCCCCTTGTGACAGACATCAGCACTTAAATGGTCAAGAATTTCAGTCAAAACACTGTTAGTATAGCCCATATGACAGTCAGAAAGTAGTTGAATCAAACCCTTTTGGAATGCTTTTTACATCCCTTTGTTTGCTCTCTATCACATCCCCTCCAATGCATCAGAAGAATCATCATGTTTTAATATATGATAATTTTTTTACAAACAAATTTAATGTCAGAGTTTGAACGGGAATGTCATTTCTAAAAGATTAAAAATATGGGTTATGATGGAGAAAAAATTATCAGTTTTGCAGAATTACTATGCATTCTGCATTACAGAAATTCTACATTGCAATCTGCATGCTCTGGAGGGGAAAAAACCAAAACAATCTATTTCCTTCACTTTTGGCTTTTTTACATCAGAGTATGACAGGAATTTCGCAAAGCTATACTGCAGAACAGATTCAAGTCTTACAATTTCTAATTGCAATACCAAGGTGCATTAGGAAAAAAATAAGTTTTCTCTTCTAAAGAACTGCTGTAGATTCACACTTTTCCAAGACAGGTTACATTAAATTGTCTGTTGCTTTAATGCAATAAGGATCTTTAGTTTTACTGTATCAGAGTTCTGAGTTCTTACAAGTAATGTAAGAACTTAGAAATACATATTCCATGATATGTACATGATTAATAGAGCTAAATTGAATTCATTTTCAGAAATATTGACTTGTCACTTGCCTCCTGTGACTTCGCACATAGGTGTGATTGCAGAGTCATCCACCGGTACCCCTGTCATCTGCTCTGATTCTGGTGCAGTAATACCAGGCAAACGGAGAACTAAAGCAAATAACCTCTGATCCCATCGAAAGGGTTCCTTAGTCAACTCACTTCCAGGTAGAGGGGAATTGAGAGGTAAATGGAGCTGAAAAGTAATTTAAAATCTGTGAATAAACTGCTTTTAAAACAAAAATTAATTCAGTTATACAGCAATGGCAATTCACTCTATATAAACATATCTGTAACCTCTCCATAGGATATCTGTAATTTGATTCAGGTACTGTACATTACAAGCAAGACACCCATCATTTAATCAACGCTTCAAACACTTCAAGGCAACATGATGCACGAAGTTGAGAGTTACAAAACCAAGTGGGAACAGCCACTTTTTAAAACTGATCTAAGCTTCACTCAATAGAATATTTTCTTTAGAATCTCAGCACTAAAAACTGCTTCACTGCAGCATTCTTGTTCAAACCATTTTCTGCAGAACAGGCCCACTCTCATCTCATTCTTTTCCTCCGTCCTTCAAGATAAAAAGCACACCTGAATGAAAAGGTAATGTTAATCTAGGACTCCTGTGGAAGAAATATAACTTGGGTATAGTTGCTCAAAAATATCTAACTGCCAGGATCACCTACTCTAAATAACTTCTAAAAGTGAACTAATGTGGTAGTTATGTTATAGAATCAGAAGGCAGAGATTTTACATAACTTGGGTATATCCCACAGCCAAACTCATGCCTGTGCTTTAAGTGAAAAGCAGAGATTAAGATTCAAATCAACACTGAAATGCAAAATGAATTCTCACTTTTAGGTAACAGTAGCCACAGCTACCCATACAAGGAAGAATTACTTGCTGTGTGCCATTGTGTGGCCTCTGGGAAGAACTACACAGAAGTTTTAGTTGAAAATATTGAAGATACTATCCAGGGACATAAAATACATGAGAACATTCTTTTTCACTTTAATTCTCAGAAGAGACAGTTAAAACATTCAAGTTTCAGACTTCAAACATGCTGCGCTGAAGACACAGCAATGGTCAGGGTATCATTTACTACCCATTAACAGCTACAGCCAGAGAAACTAACAGAACGTCTAAAATACCCAGAGTTAGCAGCAGTTTTATAACTAGCTAACAAAAAAAGAAAAAAAAAAATCAATACATTAGCTTCTAAGGGACAGCACAAGGCATTCAGAATACTCTAACCTCTCTTTTTGCATCCAGATACCTCACACAGAGATTAGTGGGGAAAAAGAAAGCTTACCAAAACATCCAACTACAGAAGCCCTGAACAGATAGACTAGAGTTATAACAATTACAAGTTTCAGAAAAATGTGATAGATCCCTGGCTGATGATACTACTGTCAGCAGTACAAGCAAAATTCTCATTTCACCTGGAGCACTGCAGCCGTAAAGGAGAAGAAAAATAATCCTGACTGCAACAACTGAAGTGGTGCAAACAGTTCCATTATCTAGCTAAATACAAAGGTTAAGCCCAAGAGCTGAAGCAAACTCAGCACTTCCTCAAACACTTCTCATGTAGCATTCAAAAAAATCCCAATTCTCAATCTCAAATCAACATTAGCAAAGGAAACTACTAGTCTGTTTCAAAATCTGGTGCAAGTCCACAAAAGCACCTATTGCAAGTTGCCTTCATTTTTAGTTCATAGTAGTTAGTTAAGGAGTTTGCAACAAGCTGTTGAAAAATTTTTCTTGTTTGCTTATTTTTAAGAGATTAACTTGAAAGCATTAAACCTAATCTCCAATCTGGAAACCTCAGCTATTTCTATTTACGTAATAGCAAGCATCTCATATCAGGAAAAACACATGTCTTCGTGTTTGAAAATTAATCAATTTATTGCCATATCAAAGACAGGAAGAAACACAACAAACCCACTCATAACAAATGAGCAAGAATCAGAACACCTTGGGCTTTTCAGCATACCTGATGCTCCCTCCTCAATTTCTGCTTTTGTTGATGCAAGCAAAGGGCACATATGAGAAAAGCACTATTTTCCCCAAATGTCTGACATGAAATTGGTCAAATGGCACTCAGCTACGGCCCTAGTTTATTACTGATTCACACGCATGTCTTTTCCCCTTTTCACACAAAGGGACAGCAATGCCTGCCTGGCAAAGAAAACTCAGTTAAAAGAATAGCCACATTCTTAGTAAACAGCCTAGAATCTTGACTCACCTGCAAGCACTACAGCATCCTCACTTGGGGCTATTTTAAGAAACACCATTCACCAAACTTTCCTACTTAGATATGACTGAACAGAAGATTTACTAGTTCTGAAGAATACATTTCGTCTGCAAAACATACCTATGTAACAGCACTGTTTTTCTTCAGGCAGCATATATACATATTCTTAAATATATTTACATATATTAAGTATCCCATTGGACCCTGCACCAACACTATCCTGAGTTCAGTTTATCTCAAACTACAAAACCTTTATTTGGCTCAGCTAGTTATATTGAGAGAATCCCAAAATCAAACAGTTCTCAGGAGCAGGCCATTGCGTTATATACATATTACTATGAGAAATATTTTCAAACTGTAAGACAACATGCAACACCATCAGCATCAAGTCAAATGTCCTCACTTTCCAACAGTTTAATTCCAGTTAAATTTAACATCCATGATACTGGAGGAGTTACAGATTCAAACCAGGCCTCATTCTCCACAGTCATTAGTAACTTGGTCTTCTCACCTCCAGTAACTTCATTTTTTTCTAAGTTGGTATTGTATTACCATAGCAACTGCATACCTAGCAGAAAATAAGATCAGCCTAGAAATGTACATCGTGCATTTCATTTCTCTTTCCCCACACACATTTCAACATGAATGTATGCACATCTTTCCCTCTTTGTCCTTCATATTGGTTTGCGAGAAAAAGACAGACCAAACCTTACTAGCAGTGGTCTTCAACATGTCTCTACATAACCACATACAAGTGTCCTCCCAGCAGCTGCTTTGTCTCAACACTAGTTTGTAGGAGCACACACAAACCCTACCATTCCCAAATGCTTTAATGCTACAATAATACAGCAGTGTGCACCTTATGCCCCTCTTCCACGCCTTTAAACTCACTTAAACCAACCACTGAATAACCAAGAGGACTTGGAGGACAGACTTTTACTGAAGAGATCTTAAAGAACCCTGTTATTGGTGAGCAGGTCTTTTATTTATTAGGAGTCCTTGTTTCTGTATACATTTACGCAATCATAAGAAGCAGCACCATCTGAAATTCTAAAAAAAAAAATAAAATCTGAGGATCCCAGAGACCCTAGGTTGAATAAAAGCTAGATAAGCACTACAGAACTCTGCAGTACCAAGGTAGCTGGTGAAAGAGAGTCATGCTCTTCTGGCAATGACTGCATGTACAGGCTCAAACATTATGGTGGGCAGCACTAGCACTGCTTAAGCTTTAGTGTCCCGGTAATTACAGGCAGCTCCATCTCGGGAAATCTCATAAAAGGTTGTTACATGACTAGGTACTCAAAAATATCCATACAGGTACAGTCAACTTTGTCTTTTCGTATCTAAAAAGTCTTTAAAAAATAATCTATCAGCAAGTAACCTTCCTTGCAAGCTTTTCTGGTGCCCATAAAAAGATATCCAACATTCCAAGCAAATGCAGCATTTAATTATTACAGAACTGAAGGACTAAAGATGGGCAATAAGATTCAAGCCCAGCTGAGAAATCAAGTCCTTGATAGACTGAGAAACTCTGCTTAAAGAGTTAACTGCAGCATTACGTTTTCCTATCTTTTTCCATCCAATCACATTTAGTTATAACACAGAGATAGGAAGCCACAAATTGTTATTCCATAGAAAATAACTTCAGATCATAGAGAGGCACCAGGTCCAACTGACACATGTCAACAATATCATATACTCAGCCATTCTGATGCTAGAGTTAGCCACAAGCAAGTACACACTGAGCTGATAGTTACACAGAATTCACATGTCAAGAGCTCTGGGCCTCGCTGCCAAATGCTGTGATCCTGGCAACTGCTGCGAACAGGAATAACATGGGTGAGGAAGGACAGGACTACACATCTAATGAGATCTGCCACATATTTCTTGCAGAATTTGTTTAGAAATCAAGATCTTTAGCTGGAGGTACTTGAATTAAAAATATTACAGAGTGTCTACAGTTCCCAATTACTATTGAAAGCAAGCAGGATTTCACACTTGTAACAGTTACTACAGCAGGGATACAAGTTGATCAGCCCTGGGAAGGATCAATATGACAATGCCAAACCACTCCGGGATGAGGAGTCAAGAAAATCACTAATTCCTCCTGTAAGAGTCTCCTACAACTGGTAGATCAGAATGACAACATACAGAAGCCAAGCAGCATTGCTCATGCTTTTGGTTTGTATAATCATTCATCAGAATGTATCAATAGGTCAATAACCCACTTTGTCTTGCAAACAAGAGTTTAATGCTTCATCTCAAAACAAGGGAGCTTGTAGAAGGAAGGAAACATTGCTCAGCAGCTGCAAAACTGGAGAAGTATGACATTTCATCACAAAGAAAAGTAAGAGAAATCCCCTCAAGCAATTAAAAAATTGTAAAGGAAAGATCAGAAAAGGGGTAAGACCAGATGTGAGGGATCAGGCCAGCAGTGAAAGCCACTCCAAGAGGAATCCATAGCATGAGACCAATAATTAATAATGCTATTCCAACAGTATGAGCCTATGTCTTTCTCAAGTATGACTGGGACAAGTGAACCCAGGGAAGAATCTGGTCAACATGTTATGCTGAATGCAATACTGATGAGTGCCAGTTCATCAGCACTGACGCATTAAAGTCAGTGCCAGAAGGGACAGTACTAAAAATCCTACTAACGTGGGCTGGTGAAGATGATGATTGCACAGACTGCATCATTCCTGTCTTCAGTCCGATGAACCACATCCATGAGACACAAAGTAGCACTGAATGGGTAAGGCTCTTCATCTTCAAAACCCATATTAAATTCCACAAAGGAACAGGACATCTGAAGAATTCAGCAAGAGCTCCGAAACAGTGTTTAAGCTTGACTGCTTCACACTGGGGCAAATGACAGTGTTCCCACAGCGATAAAGCTGATTTCATTGGTAAAAATGCAAATGTTCACCTGAATGACAAAGCTTTGAGAAAACTTGCCTCCAGGTTCCATGCTGGCTTCACAGGCATTCCAAAAACAATGTTCTGTCAGTTCTCTTGTACATAAGTTTTAAAGGAACTAAAAATATACTACCTTAGTCCATGATAAGAACTTTACACAAGAAGTAAAGACACTGTTGTCATAACCGGTGGGATATGATCACTTCCAACACCAACTCTGAAAAGCCGCTCCAAAGTCAAACCCAAAGAACAGAAGGCACATTTGAAAGTGACCAAAAAGCTTTGTTATCGAACAGAAGAGCAACAACAGACTTCTGTATCTCCAGGGTGGTATATTAATTCTACTTCATTTCTGCATGTCCAGCTTAGAGGTAACTGTAAAGGTCGCTCAGGCTACAGTAAGAAAAATTTCTGATCAATAGGACACATGTTGACAAAAGCAAAAGACCATCCCAGAAAGACAGAAGCAACCCTGAATGCTTTGTTCCTCTGCTCTTTGACAGTGTTAAGGATGTTCCTACCAGTACAGCTATGGCACACACACACAAAAAAAAAAAATCACATCCATTGCTGGGTATATATACCTTGTAAATACATATGGAAGAGCACTCCAAGCAACTTGCATTTTGCCTTGCAGGATGTAAAAGTAGTGCTCGCTTTCAGTTCCTCCAGAAGGCAATGTGTTTAAATTTGCTCATTTACCAAGAAATCATTAGTAGAGCAGATTCTGCATCTCTAGAATGTAGTTTAGCAATCATTAAATCATGTAAGTGTATCTGACCCAATGTCACTATCATAACACAAACTCTGGGTGTGGCACACACTTATCAGTCAGCACCACTTATAAGCCAAGCCTAAATTTGGTAGATTCAAGTAGCCTCCAGAAAACCCATTTTCTCAACTTGTTACAACAATTTAAAGATGTGAACATGTGACCAAATAGTTGCCTGATCATAAGAAAATGTCATTGTGTGAAGACTAAGGTGAAAAAGTTGAAGGAAAAGGAACAGAAAAAAACCCTCACTGGCTATAGAAAATCCTGACTCCTGCCATAAGGAAAAAAAAAAACCTCACGACAGCCAATAGCTTTCTTTCTGAAATTATTTTGGATAAATGAACAAGATGAAAAGAAATGTAATGTAGAACCACAGAACTGTGTATGTTAGAAGGGACATGTGAAGGTTACACAGTCCAAAGCCTTCTGACTGGCTCATGGCCTTGTCCAACTCAGTTTTGAGCATCTCCAGTAATGAAGATGACACAACCACTGGACAATCTACACTAGTGCTCTATCACCCAGTTAAAATTTCTGATAATCCAATCAGAATTTCCCAAGATGCAGTTTGCAGCTGTTGCCTTCTCATCTCAGCCCTGTGCACCTCCAAGAAAAGACTGGCTCCCCCCACAATTAAGTTGTGTATGGTGGTAAAAAAAAAACCCTCACCCCATAGCCTTCTCCTCTAAAAGCTGGACAAACCCAGTTCTCAGCCTCTACCCAGATGTCATTTGCTTCACCTTCCCAGCATCTTGGGTGTCCACACTCCAGGATGTCGATGTCAGATTTTGCAAGTTAGTTATCTGAGAGCAGAGAGGTTGCTTCTCCTCAAGAAAGGACTTACACAGCTAAGTGATTACCTAATTTGCTCTTAAAAAACAACAGTATTCTGCTGTTAATAGCACTACATGTTGTAGAAGGCTCTAAAATAGTGTCACACTACCCTCTGTTTAATTAATACTTCCTCAGTGACAATCACTGTAAATATGAGGCTGCTATTCTACTCCGTATTTTGGACCACACCCAATCAATCACTGGACAAAGCTAAAAATAGCGTATTGGGCAAAAAAGTATGATGAAAATGAGGTTTTAGACAGACAACCTATTTGGTATCGTGAATTCAGGCACTCCCTTTCAGTTACTGGCTATGGCTGTTTGTTAGTAGTCCACATAAAATTATGAGGTCGTTCAACTTTCTTCCTCTAAGTCAGATAAATTATAAAAACATTCAAATACCACTTTCCATACAAACAACTTCTGTAAGTGCTGTAAGGACACAATATAACAGAGTATTAGGATAAATTCAAATAACTAATGAACAGCTATGTAAGTATGACAAATTAACCTTTATAGTCAGAAGTGGTGTACCACATGGAAAAGTCTGAATCCTCCCCTCAAGCTTTAGGACAGACCTTCAGATATTAACCTTTTCCCTGCAAAGGGAATGATCTTAGGGATTTTTTTGTTGTCATTGTTTGGGGTTTTTTACTACTTCATGGAACGGGCACTGAGCTAGTCAGACCAACCCTATCCCCAGTGACATCTCCCATCTTTTTAAGGAAAGAATTCAAAATGGCCAGCAAGTCAAAATAGTTCAGTGCCTCAGCATTTTCTATAGCTCTGAGTTTGCCAGATGTGAGCAGGTACTTCAGCATATGAAGATCTGGTGTTTTAAACTGCTCTACAGATCTAATCCGAAATAAATTTATTCAGCCTTTATCTTGGATAAGGACACTACTGATATTATTATAATCACTTTAAGAGACTAGTGTGAAAGAAATATATATTTCACATACTCCCTAGTGGCCACATCCTTTGAGAAATCACTACATTGATCTGGGTCTATACACAAAGAACTCCTATCTAGACCAACTGCAGACATAGATGCTTTACAGAAATTGATTTCTTCTGTTAATATATCTGAAAAGCCATGAACTCCTTGGATAAAAATGGCAAATTAAGTCTACCAACAGCTGTACTACATGCTTGTCACATGTGATAAGGAAAAAGAGCTACTCAGATTTTTGTAGTGCTATTGCATAAAATTACCTCAAATTAAAGGAAAAAATATACAAGCTTAAACTGTTATAAGCATACTTTTGAGAAGTCATTTATGCTCCTACTGTAAACAGTAGCTTAACACAACATTTAGTATGCATCATTGTAAACATAGGGCAGATCTTACCTCTTCCTGTATCCCACTGGTAGTAGTTAATTTACTTCCATCAGTAACAGTTATAATTATTGCTGGCTCCAGAAAAAAGGGGTTTCGTCCCTAAGGGAAAAAAAGCAATTTTAAATAAAATGGTGTCACAAATTCATAATCTTCTGTTCAATCATTAAATGGCCACTGATACCTACCAAGAAAACCATGAGGCTCAAGGTAGTTATTGTCATGTACTATATAGTACAGTGCTATGGGTTTCTGTGTCTTTTTGCTGTTAGGCCATGTAAAGCTAGACACTAAATATATCTGTATACAATAAATGCATATAAAAACACAGCAAAAATGGTTAATATAGGACTTTAAGAACAATGTGCACTGCAGTATTCTGGCAAACTAGCAGCTGCTTAGAGGAGCAACTGTTTCTTCAAAGCAGAGATACTTGCAATTCCTCCTATTACACAGCTGATTTTATGTGTGATTTAATTACTGTGACCATCTAAAGCATTTGTGTAGTACTCTGATCACCATCCCTGAGTTAAGAACTAATACTCTTCTTATTAAGGAAAACTGACATTAATAGTACCAGTTACATTTTGACCAAAGTGGTTCAACCATGAACATGAGACTTCTCAGAAACAAGTACTTGAAAAGTAGATAAGCTTTCTATATGAATCAATTAAGGCAGAAACATAAACAAGGCAAGACATTCTGTAATCCCACCAAGACATTCAACTAGTCTAACTGTAACAAAAAAACCTTGGTTTGCTATTGGCACTTTCTTTTCCTAATGCTATTGGGCTAGCAGCCTTCTGGCCCCCTGAAAAAAGAGGAACCCAAAGTAATCCATGCACATGTCAACTCCAAGCCCAGGCAGCACATTCTACTCCAGCTAGGGTTAAAGACGAACTGGATAAAAGCCGCCATCACCACCTTTTGTTTAGTAGGTCCTACTCTTCTACTGCCAAGCTTAAGGCATCATTTTTCTTCTTCAGAAAAGAACAAAGAAAAATACATGTAGACCCACAGCCTAGTTCTACTTATAAAGGCAAACTATCTCATGAATGCTTACAATTTACTCTAAAAATATGGAGAGAAAACTAATAGGTTTTAGAAAAAGAGCTTTTAATTTTTTTTTAGAACACATTTAATACAAAGTATCATCTACTGATTGCATGCTTCGAACAGAAACATCACCTAACAATCTGAAATGTATTTGGTGAGGAATGTCCAGTTTGAAATGGCAACACCACATTTACAGCGGTCAATTATACACCAACAGAAAAATTAGATTTGCTCAGCATTTTCTCAAACCTTAGTGAAAATACTAATTTTTTTAGAAAATAGCATACCATTACTACAGACAAAAAATATTAAAAAGTAAAGATAAATCTCTCCCAGAAAAGCTAAGCTAGTTCATAATTCAATTTAAACAATTACTCAAGAATTTAAAGTACTCTCAAACTACACTCAATTTTAATTAAAATAACTTCCTAAGAATATTTAGCCTCATTTAATTCTGAAGAACAGTTATGGTATGTTATTCTACCAACTAATAGTTCACCACAACTGCAAAACATCAGCTGGAAGCTAATTACATTGCACTGAAATAATATTGAAAGCAGGGTTTCAAACTAGAGGAAAAGGATATTGTTCTCATGAACACTGAACATAAAAATACTTTAATCCTACTGCTAATAAATGATTGTAAATATAAATCAACAATTGATAAAAATAACAAGACTTTATATTTAGAATGTCATAAGCAACACTTTAGGTCAATTTTCTGGTCCAATTTGAAATATAAGTATTAAAAATTTAGTCTCTGACAACCCCTATTATCCATGCATCCTCATTATCTTAACACTGGTGTACTTCAACTACAATCTTTCTCAATTTTACCCATGTAAAATTTAAGCCTTAAATTTAAACCCTATAGGCTTAGAATTATTATGAAATCATAAGGAAGGAAACAAGAAATTCTAAGCTTGAGCTCCCCCAGGAAAAATGTCTAAGGGAGAAATTAGTTCATCCTCAGTATCTTTCATAATTTCACGTGCATTTTGCCTGTACGATGGATGATCACCAACATACTAAGTCAAAAATCAACTCATATAGCAACATATTTACAACAACAAGAATCTCTTTACCAGAACAAAACCAACATTCACTTGTAGCCAGGGTAACAGCTACACTGAGAATCACTGACCCCAAAGACAAGGTAACTCGCAACTCCACAGGTATCACCTACAGGATAACTCGTATGGAAATATGAGCAGTGCACTGCTGCAGAGTACTTCATACCTCTAAGCAAAAATGGAAAGTTTCCCCTTGAAATCTTTTCTTCACTACCTGGATGTGAAAAATGCAGTAATCTCAAGTTCATCAACTCATCAATACAGCTATAAGTATTATCCTTTCTAGAGAAAGAATTTATGAAATCAAGTCAGAGTACACAATTCACCACTGAATTATTTAAAGACAAGCGAACAGAGCTGAGTTCACTTAGCTGCACTTAGGTTCACAGCTCCGTGAAATTCAGAAACATGAACTAAGATCCACATTCCACCTAAAAGAGCAGAAACAACATTAGATTATATTCAAGGAAGAATGTCAGATAAAATGCCTGTTATTGAGGTTCACTATTTTTGACTAAAAATTTACATGTCATTAATTCTTAAAGAATACCACTGACTCTTCTGACCCCACCTCTCACCTTAGCTATATGAAGGCACACAACACCAGTATTAAGTCAGATATTCCTAAAAAAACACCAAAACACCCCATTTACATAAGCTCTCAGAGATGTTTCAGTAGATTTAGTGAAATGAAATTCCAGAGGACTTGGTTACCAGTTTTTTAACAAAACCACAGTTTTGTCAATTGCTGGTTTAGAACTTTATTTCTATCTAATGAATCCAATTCCATGATAATGAAATTAGATTCTATTGCTTTTTCCTTTAAAATATACTATTAAAACACTTTGAATTTACTTTGAATTCTGAGAAATACCATATTCTTCAAAATACATTGTAACACCATTGACTGAATGCATAGGAAATCAATTCAGCAGAGCTCAATTATTTTAGTTACACAGTGAAACAGTGGGTGACAGAGCATGTTGCCAGCTCTTTGGCAGCTTACAGGTATGCTGAAATGCATTCAAAATCAGCTCAGCATACCAAGGTGTAAATAATAAGCCTGTTTACAACTTACTCTGACAACTAACTAATTGCCAAGAGGTTTTGTTCATTTCAAAAGCAAAAATAATCCACAGCAGCTAACTTTAGTATCATCTTACATTCCCACACAGGAAAGTGAAGCAGAGGAAGTGTGAAATGCTGAGTTCTTAAAGTGACTAGGGTAAAGATCAATGTGGCCTCAGCACCAATACCCTGGGAAACATAAGGTCATCGCTCACAATTTAAGCTAGCATTATACAGGTCTATTCTAACAAGCACACAAGCAAAGCTACTTCTGTTCTTGTGATATCTGTTTTCAGACAGCTTATAACCACTGATAGTGGATAAACATCTTAAGAGTCTAGAAACTCAACTGCTATATTTAAACTGCGGCAGTTTGAATGCCAATTTACTACTCAGGCTACAGTAAACTGAAAAGTATTTTCAACTTTTATTTTAAGCTCTTCTTTTTAAATAGATTTGCTTATAAACAAGTATTTTGGAAAAACTAAATATTACTTATTTTTCTAGCTGAAAATTCAGCAGCAACTAGCTCCCACTGGGATTTCAGCTAATTGCCTCATGTAGGCAAATTGGCTCATTTGGTATCCTTTTCAGTCTAAATAGCTGCTAGAGTAATTGACTGCAAATTATTTTCAATAATACACTTTTCCCTCTGAAGGTTCCTAACAGTGGTGAAAGAAGTACTAAGGAAGAAGCACCTAAGGTTTTAAGGACTGATCAACCTGTTCAACCACCAAGTTATGTGGTATACAAGAGGGCTTTATTCGTTTACCCAAAATCCACATTTTCAAGGACATATATGCACAAAGATGACAAAAAAACCCCACAGACCTCTTTTTGGAATAGAGTTACTTAAAAATCAGCATCAATACCAGGGCAAGCTTGCTACGCTAAAAAAGAACAAGCAAGAATATCAAAGCCTTAAAACCTACCTGTTACACAACACACATCTTCTAAACAATGACAGCTTCACAACTACTTGATCCGAAACAAAGCAACTCAGTTAACACTGGTTGCCATTTCATCAGTCTCCAGCTGAACTAGCTCTGTGCTCAGATAATACAAAAAAACCCTAAAAACAAAAAAAAACCCAAACCAAATACAGAGCTGTGAGCATCACTGAGCTCCACAGCACTCACATGGGGTCACAGTAAGAGGCACAGCCAGCCCACCCCAGCTTGTGTGATGCTCTCAGATGGAGCCTCAGATCAAGCCAGAAGTATACCAAATTATCAAGACACATTATTATCTGGTTAAGACTCTCAAAACTAAGAATTCAGTTTGACAAGTAATCTTAGCAATGAGTTTCAGCATGACTAATACATTCATGGATTATTTTTTATTCTTCAAAGTGTACAGGTAAAGCAATTCAAGGGCTATTGAGACCTTTAGATGTGCAAGTACACAATATTATACATGCAGTAAGAGAAGATCGATTTAAGACTACTGTTATCTCAATGCACACATTTAAATATTAATTTCAGAGTCAGAAGTGTTGAAAATCTGAAGAAATAGCTGAGGTAGAAACATGACCAAAAAAATGCCAAGTCAGAGACTAAGAATGACATGTTCAACAAGCAACTACTATAAAAAGAAATATGTAGTACAAAAGCTTCATGCCCAAGAAAGGCTAGAAGTTGCAAATAAGTGTCAACTGAAATAAAGTGCATATTTTTAACAGAACACATTAGTAATCACTGGGAAAACCTCATTTTCAGTTCATGATCAAATGTTAAAAGGTATGCTTTCATTTTAGTAAATCACGAAATTTAACCAAAGTTGTATTGCACATCCATCACACATCCTATTACCTCAGCAAAGCCTTTTTATCTTCACAAGTTATCAGCCTTAACTGCCAGTAAATTTAGCTATCTGACCAGGAAATACAAAAGTGCACTATAATTTTTTTCAGAATTTAAAAGGTGAAGATTCTCATAAATGCTCTTAAGAGTGTGAGCAACCACTGTTGAAAAACAATAGTTTAAAATTAAATCTAAGTCATCAAAATTATAGCAAAATTATTAGCTTTAAAGGTACTTTTTAAAAACTGGTAACATTTTAAAAACTACCAAACCAATGAGCTTGAATTGCAACAAACTAAAATGGATGGTCCAGATCCATTGTAGTTTTCGCTTTTTGTATGTTAGGAACTTCAGTTACGCTTTAGCAACATCATGAAAAGTTGAAAACATTAATTTAACATTTATTAGAGACTTTCCCCTTCATTGCTTAAGGCAGATGACTATCAGTCAAATATACAGATCTTTATCTATGCTCTGTTTGTCAGCTGCATAAAAACTGTAGCATCTTGTGCAGCTTACTTGTCCCACTTGCATTTTTCAGCAACTTTGACTATTTTTATTATCGCTGCAGAACCAATCAATACAGCTGTGAAGACCCATAGAATCAATTGTATTTTATGTACTTCTACTACTTGGTAAGAAGCAAAATATTTTTAAATGGAAGCTTTCCCAGATAAAGCTACACTGCATATCACCTAATTAATACTTAGCAGAAACACACCATAAAACATTGATCTACCGGAACGCAAAAAAAAGTATGCTGGGAGGAAGTGCACAAAGGGCAGTCAGGTTCTACCAGAATATCTGCTTTGATAAAACCAACTTCTCACAGGATATGCCATAGAAGTCCATGATTCTGTGGCCAGACTGAAAAGTACAGCACCTCTGAACTGCATCATAGCGTGATCAAAGTGACTGAACATGCATGATAAAAAACAGCTTTGAAACCATATTTATTTGTTACGGCTGTTTTAGAATAGAAACTGACCCCACGAATGGGAACCACTGAAGTGTCAGAGAGACTTCTGTGATTTCAGCCTGAGTAAGTAAGAGCTGAGGAACATACTGGAACTCTGTATGGGCTTAAGATCTCTGACAAGCCAGGCTTCACGCACAAAGAAAATCGTTAACTCATCTGTTTTGCTGTCTGTAAGACTTTTATATATTCCCTCGATGCTGTTGATTATGCAACAGATAATGCAGTTTTGCAGTATTAGCAATTCTGCCTTACTAGTAGATGACCAGATACTGCACAGTGGATGTACTTCAAGATCACTCTCAGAAGCCTCAGAAGAAAGTTTAATGAAAGCAACACTAAATAGCTTGAGTATTATACAAGTGTTTTGAAGTCTGTTATGAAGTTTAAGTCATAAAAGAAATTTTAATATAAAACAGATATCTCCCTTGATTCCTGATCAATGGCAAAGACAGATGCCAGATCAGTCACAGATCGGAATCTTATAAAACAACCTAATGAAACACTGTTCCAGGAATTACACTACCACTGAGGAAAAATGCCCAGTGTTTTTCTGAAAGGGCTGCAGGTCAGTGGGAAGATTCTTATTACTAATTCCCTCCACAAACATCTCCATTATGGATATACATCCTCTATAATAACATTGAAACCTTTTAGCTCTCCCCGCAGTATCCAAGATGGGAGAACTTACGCTCTACCTCCCCTTCATGCTAGGCAGCCGAGAAGACATCACCTGTTAAAGGTAATTTGAGAGAGCCTCTTACTGCACCCAAAAGCAGAGCACTCTTACAGCTTAAGGAGAAAATGACTGCTACCAGAAATGCAGATGATAGTAGGTTTTAGAAGTTTGAAGTGTAGTCCTCCATAGCCCCCAAGAACCATAGATACTTCTGTTCATTTGTATATGAAAAAATATACACATACAGGGTGGGTAAAAACACCAAATCGTTTCAGCTAATGATGAGGGAAAGAAACAGGTTTGAGAAACACTGAAGGAGTCCTGACTGAGCCCCTGATAATAACTATGCATTATGAAAACACCACCTCTCAACACCACCACTGACACACAGATTAGGACTCATGTGGTTTCTGGTTTAGTTTTACACCCATTAAAGGGACTTTTCTACACTGATGTTCAGCCAAAATAACACGTCAGAGTACCTCACCTACCTAAACTTGAATTTTTACTTTGTAGTTAGAAAAGTAGCCAGCAGAGGGGGCACAAGTTAATAAAATCTATCCTTGTATGAGGTGATGAGTAACAAGAAGATAAACATGAGGCATGCTCTGTTTGAATACTATTTCGAAATACATAGAAACAAGTAAATACTTTTCTAAAACTGTGTATACCAAAAACGTCTAAATTATTGCATAAGCACAAATAAGTAGTAATCAGTCACTGAACCCTAATCTCTTGATCTGACTCTGCATTTAATCCAACAATTCATGGTTTCCCGACACCAGGGACAGCACATACCATCATTCCACTTCTACCTTTTTTGCTGCTGATTGCCCATCTTTTGGTAGGCTCAGCCACAAACATTCAACTGTATTAAACACACACTCCCTTTTCTTTTGAAGCTGAAAAATAGTATTCTATGTCAAATTATTTTATGTTTTGGAGAAGACCTTAAAAATAAAGAGTTTTAAGGGAGTCTGCTAGAATTTATATCAAAGTCTGAACTCATGCTTCCACTAACTCACCATCTTTTCCCCCAAGGAAATGGAAAATGCTATTCAAGCAGTCAATTTCTCCTGCACTCAATTCACACGGAAAGTCTGGGTATCAATGGCAACAGTTTTGCAGTAAGTCTACCAAAAAAGACTTTTCTCCATGAGGTGAGAAGATTCCAAAACCTAAATTCAGCTATGTACAGCTGTCCTTCCCTACAGGCTACAGCAAGGTTATTATAGGCAAAGTAATTTTTCATGTCCTAGACAATTCTTTAGTTAACTATACTACAAATACCTAACAGTTACTACAATGCCCAAGACTGGCACTAATCATGGTTTCTTACACGGAATGTCATGGAGGATTACAAGGTAGTTACATGGGGTTTGCTTCATCCCTTACCAGCACTACAGATTAGCAGTAGATAAAATTATTTTTGCACATGCAGTTAGGACATTGATTTGGTGGTACAACTGAAGCTTTTGGTATTTGACTGGAACAAATGAATCACAGATTTAAACGGGGGGAAAAAAAAAAACCAGTTACCAGAAGATTTTCAAAGCAGAACACAAGTGCAACAGCAGACTCTTCCTAAAGCCAAGCCAGAAATCAAACTCCTCAGCACACCAGTTACAGAATATAAAAATGAAGGGAGCATTTTTGAAACAACCACTATGTCTATAACACAGGCAATGCAAGTTCCATTTAAGAAAAGGAACTTTAAGGTATTAGGGAAAATAAATGGGATGAAAAAAGTAATCTGCTCCTCAGTACTTTGCTCTAAACAATTTTAAAAATAACCATTTATGGCTTCAATTAACTGTTGAAGCTCCAAACTTGTCATCTTATACTTGTCCTTCCCAGTCTGAAAGCCCTACAGCAAAAAAAAAAAAAAAAAAAAAAAAAAATCGATGATCCAGTCAGATATCCCTTCTACAATTAAAAATACTACAGGGAAAAAACAGTTATCTGAACTGCATAAAAGACAAATCCTTTGTCTAAAAAAAAATCATAAAAATATATTTAGGCATATCAGCTGCTTGCTTTGCCTGAGCTTGCAAGTTTGTGTTCTATAGGCAATGATTTCATTACATACCCATCTTGAAACATGCAACAAAAATTCTCTATGCTTAGTATCATTTTTATGGATGCCCATAACTTTACACATTCTGGGTTTCCAAGTCTGGCACTCAATGTACTGCTTAAAGACTATTAATTGCAAAACTTCAGTCATTTTGGAATTCTACTCAAAGTTTGTGCTAAGAACAAAACCAAAACTAACAGCAAGAAACCAAAAAAGCTACCCAAAGCAGCCTGAAAAGGAGATTCAATGCAATAAATTATCATTTTGGAATACAGAATCTCCATATTGAATAGCGCATATGTGAAAACACAAGGGATGTGTGCCAAGGAAGCATTTTTAGACTATGTTCATACTGAACAATAAAGGAACAACGAATATATGGTAGAATTTAGGAAGACATCAGATTTAAAATCTCAAGATACAGTGATGTCTTCAGGTGCCTAAATCACAGTTTCCACATCACTAAGTCACAGTTTCAAAAATGCTGGTTTAGTATAAAGGTTTGCCCCGTTTCTTTCATCTAAGAACAAATTTAATTGAGTTCTAAATAACATATTATATAAGGGATAACTTCTTGATTAACTTCTAAGTGCTCCAATTTAGATAAGGTCCTTGGTAAGTTTCAAAAACAATTCAGTCCTTGAATCTTTCACAATTATGTGACATTCTCAAAATAAAAATGTAGAATAGCTTTCATATATAGTGAACGCCAGCAAGTAATTAAGCGTGTGAAGAACAACATTGAAATTAAGAACAAAAAGCCACTGATATTTGAAATGCATAAGCACTGATGTGACAGATACATAACCCCAAGAAGGGAAGAACTTTAACTTTTCCTTACATTAAATTGAAATATACAAGCAGCAAAGCAACAGTGATCACATTTGTACCTTATTTTTAAGGTAACAGAAACCGTCAGTTAAAGATGCACCTTATCAGCCAGTTACAGATTAGTAAATGAATCCCTACTGTTAATCATCTGAAACTGGATAAACAACCAACAAATCCTAGTAGTTTTTGAAGTTATTTAACTGAATATAGTAAATGTAAGCTACTAAAAATAGGTTATATTTGAGCTTTCATAAACTTCAAAAAAGCTAAAACCACCATCCATACCAAAAAATTTTAAAGTCAGCCCCAAAGAATCTGAGTTTAAAGATTATTCCATTGCATTTCCTAAAAATATTTCTGAATGTTTAATTCCAAAAATAACTGACCTTGTCAAGCCCTGGGTCAAGTCCCTAATTACTGCAGCCTTTCTGCTTCACAGCAATGACTTTACATAGCTGGTCCCAGCTCAGTCACTGCGATTCACAGTGCTAAGCCAGGCCTCTGTTCTCCATATATTGGAGAAGGGTAATGAATCTCACAGCTGGCAGCACACGGGGTAGGGAAAACACACATGAAAACCCCACCAAAAAACAAAGGGGAAAAGCCAAGAAGTTGTATACAAAATTCTTCCCACCTTTTGGGGTGTTACCAATCCAGAGTACTACCAAGCTGACTGAAAATAGCTCAGTGACAGCAATTCTTCTGAACTGCCCCAAGATTCTCCCACAACTCCCTCCCAGAGTTTGTCACCACTACAGCAGGAGCAACTTAGCTGTTTTAAAACAGGTTCCTGAACCACTATAGTTCATAGTCCAGCTTATTAAGGATCTGAATCAATCATTATTTTACTACATGAAGTCACACTCACAACTTGAAGTAAGTCTTGGCACAACTATGAGCACTTGAGTGGTTGTAAATTCAGGAGCAGAGCAGGCAGCTAGGCTGGTTATGTCTTACATATAGATACATACAATCAAGTCAGTATTCTGGGATTCAAAGCCGGGGGGCGGGGGGCAACATATGCTGGAAGAGAGGAAGCCACTTTTTGCTCATATTCTGTATGCTGAGCATCAAAAAAAATGTCAGTGCCCTAAACTGATTCAATTAGAAACATTCTGAATTTGTTCAATGTAGCTTTTTGCTCAAGACTACACTGACAAATACACAGTGTATTCAGGTAATTCAGCCTCAACGTTATTATTGGATGAAATCAGATTAACACCCTGCTCTCCACAAGCAGTAGCAGTTCCATGTAGATAGAAAAAGCCCTATAAATTACAGGAAATGGGAAGTGGCTACACTGAGCAGACACTAAATGTGATTATTCAGGTAAAGTTCCTGGCCAAGTCAACAAGATTACATCAAGCATTACTTTCAATACCTTTGTCCTTGAATCACTGTCAAAACACATACTGGAGACTTCACCTGCACCAGTTACTGCTAGGTAAGTTTCTAAAAGACCTCCAACGTTAAAGCCATGGAACTGTTAGACAAAATCAGCACTTACTTATCTGCTATTCTAGTTATCTACTACTGCAGTGCTGCAAGATCCACACTTGCCACACATATTAGAGTAACTAGAGTAGGACCAGAAAAATCCTCCTGTCTTCTCATACAACCAGAAGTCTTACATATTCAGTGTCCCAGGTCACAGTCATTCAACATTCCTACTAAGGTTAGTATCATAATCTTGCAGCCAGCAACTTCTTCCCTGTTTTAATTCAGCTGTAGGCATTAACCTAGGTTCCCCACCGGAAAAATTTAGGCTTAAATCTATAGTGACTGTAGATTTATGTAGGCTAGGGCAAATAAATTAACTGAGGGCAGCGGCAGTATCCCTAGAACGAAAACAATAGGTGCTTAGATAACAGATACTTGATTTCTCATTAATTGCAAGACTGAAATTGCCTATACATTTTTGAAAATCTAGACCATTTGGGGTCAAACCTTACAGTACCAGAATGACTAAATACATCCCTTTCATTTTCAATAAAATATACAGGCAATAAAAACCTGAAATCCTGTTTTGCTGTCAATATTTCAGAATTAAATAGTAAAATATGCTGATACATAGAAAACACTTAATGAACATATGATATCCTTCATAGACATCACAAATACTACAGGATCATCAGAAAAACTTACGTAAAAAAATCAAGTGTGTTCTAATACATATGAAGGATTTATCCTAAATATACCATACAATCATTATCTCTATCTGCAGCATTATTTTTTCTCTACAGAAGACTGGTCTACACTTTGGACAATTCAAATTAGCACCATAATCACACAATGAAATTGGATGTTTGATATGAGTTCATTCACAAATTAGATGGCATTCCAATCTGTTGCATAAACAACCGGTGAAAGCAGCTTGAAAAAAGGGCCAGATAATACAATGCTAAAATCACAACATGAAGTGGAAACATATCATGTTCAAGTGGGAGATGCAGATCTAGGTATATTCTATGAACTAAAAAAACTCACTGTGTTGTTTGTATTACAAGCAAAAAAAGCAGCAAGTAAGACTCTCAAGCAACACAATCAGATTCAACTGAGTCTGACTTCAATTAAATTCAGACATATGCACAACTAACAGTTCTTCCCTACAAGCTTCAGAGATATGGACTGTCTACAACAGAAAACCATGACTGAAGGTAAACTATTCTGTAAGAAAAGTGACAATAAAGCTAAAGAAAATAAACATAAGGATGGTGACACTGAGAAAACAAAAATAAATACTTCTGCTTTACAAGATAACCAAACTTCTGGCTCTTTACATGTATTTGCTTGCCTCCCTGACAATTAGCTGTGCTGAAGTGCAAATATGTTCAAAAAGACAAGAATACTCCAACTATGAGACACACCTTCAAGCACATTTCAACAAATAAGAAAGCTAGTACATCTAAGGAGCCTATGATGACCTGAGGCACAAACTGTTCTACATCACAAGTCAAGCCAAGAGATAAAATTTTGGTACTCCTAACTGTCCTCAAGACTGTCCTCTGATGACCATTTAGT